>NC_090440.1:874580987-876079321 GCF_031143425.1 Pleurodeles waltl
GCCCTGTCAGGATACCATAGCAGTCATAGTTTCATGGCTTTAGGTTTAAGCAGCGGAATTACCCTTGTCCTCACCCCTGCCGTCCATCTATCATTGTTAACTAGTACTCTCAGACCTTTGGCCAGCTCTTTCTCTTTTGCTTTAGAGCTTACTTTGCACATGGTCTCCCTGTGTGAAAGTTTTAAAATGGCTACATACTCATTTGCCTATATTTTTAATTTGGTGCTCAGCAAAAGACAACCTCCCAGAGGTGTAGGAACATATCTATATGAGGTAATTTTGTTGCCTTCACACTAACTACTTACTTTGACTTTACATCCAACCTCCTCTGCTGCCTTTTTCTTCTCAACGACTGTGTCCTTTCGCTCCATGGTATCCTTGTCAATTTTTAAGCCTGCACCTGGGTTCTTTCTCACTTCCCAAGGCGTCTCTTCACGCCCCTTCACTGATGTCGGTCGGCCGTCCATCAGGGTAACATTTCCTTCAGTCTGCACTTCCGTAGAAGTGGCCCACGGTTTCTGAGCTAAAAATCTCTCTCATCAGGCTCTTTATATCGGTGAATACCCGGCACACTCTGCAATCATCCCAGTTACCGCACTCACTCTGCCCTGTGTCGCTCCCTGGAGACCCTCTGTTCCCCAAGCAACCTAATAATTCCCCCTAACACTCATATTGTGGCTGCCCCCATTCCAAATCTGCCTCTTTCTCTTTGACCTTCTTGGCCGTTTTTCTCTCTCCATCCTGCTGTCCTCCACTCCTCCAGCAGAACAGTGCTGGTTTTCCGTGGGCATTTCTTGTCCAACCGGGTCCGTGGAGATCTCTCAAACCCTGCAGCCCTTATGTTTATTTGGCTGCTCTGACTAGATCCCACCACCAAGGGCGCTGTCCTGACCTCATTCCATTTGGCCTTCTTGGTGAGGGGTGCCCAGGGGCTCCACCGTTGCTTCCCTCTGATGCCCTCCTTGTCCCACTTCTGACCTTCCATTTCTGGTCAGTCGTGTGCCCTCTGACTGTGGCACATTGGTAATAGAGGGAGCATAGTGACACCCTTGATGCCCGTCTCTGAGCCCACTCCCAACCCAAAAGGGGGGCGCTCCCTGAGGTTGGCTCGCGTGCACTTCTGCCCCATCTCCTAGGTGGCTGATGCGCCTCTGCCAGTGTCACCTGTGGCATTGGGCGTGCACATGCCTCCCGCCCTGCCAGAAAGGCAGCACTCACTGAGCCCTACTGAGGCCACCCTCTGGGTCTTGCCTCCCGATACCTCCTGTAAAGGCTAGGACTGCAAAATGGGGGGCACCCTTCTTGCCACCCTCGAGGGTGGCCCATTGCGCTCTCTACGATTTTCTGAGATAGAGCAATAATCCCAGGCATTTTTTTCAGCTTGGTCCAGCAGGAAAAAAAGCTCCTGGAGTCGCAAGAAGCGAGATGACGCATTAGGCGCCTCCTTCCCCCTCTGCCAATACTCCCAGATATAGAGGGCACTCCTCGCCCCTCCTCCCGGGGCCTGCATTGGCAAAGAAAAGACTGACACAATTTTCAGGACCATTAAATATGTCCATATTTCATGGCTAATGATGCAGTTTCTTTAGTGATAATTTAGTAGTCTCTGGGAGTTTGGAGACCATGGCATCACATGCCACCTTTTTCCAGGATACTCGTCAAGAGTGTTACCGGACATTGCGCAAATGTGGGTGAAAATGCGTGGAACAATAGTAAAGGCTTAATTGTATGTGCACATACGTGCACCATGGTCAACCTGCCTTCATTGGCCTATTTATTATTACTTTTGTGTAGCATTTCAGGAACTAGGAAGTATGGCCTCTTCCTCTTTTCCTTTTGCGTGCACCAGAAAAAGCAACATTTAACCCGGCTAAGTGAGACAAAATATTAGGCCAACACGTGGCTCAAGTTGTTCTATGGGAAACAGTATTTTGCCACATACTGGGGGGATGGAAAGACAAAGAGGACATGAGTCAGAAAGATTTTTCTGTAGTAGGTGTGACTAACTTTTTAATTACTCCTGGGTTTTCAAGAGTAAGTAATACCTACTTATGCACCAAAGCTTTGTCAATCGGGCAGAAGTTTAAGCACTAAATTGAACTAGTTGAGAAGTTGGTGGAGATGTGGTGGGACACTGAGATACGTATAAAACATAACCTTAAGTTATAATAATCTCAATGTTAATGTTATTATTTGCCAATCTTATTTTAGAATTAGTTCATAGATTGTGAAGGGATGGAGGTGTTTGTGGATCTTTTGTGTGCATTGGCCTATTCGTGTGGTTGTGGAGTCGTTTGTGTAGTCAGTTTGTGATACATTTTTGTTTAAGTGTATAACTTCAGTGTGAAGGGACAAATATGGGTAAAATGTGATCATGCTCGTGTGCTAATGATATTGATTGCAAAGCGAGGTTGGCACACCTCACATGGCTTTAAAGAATTGTTTTATGAAGATGGTAAAAAGGTATTGAAGGGATGCGTGGTGTGATTTCCAAGCACTTGTAAAAATCACCACTATTGCCATTACAACCAATAATACCACCAACCCACCAGTAACAATACCACCACCATCATCATTACCACGACCAGTACAACCACTCTGTCACAATACAACACTAATTACCACAATTATAACACACAATTATCACAATTATACACACAATTATAACACACAAGTATAACATTATCACAACAGTGACGTCACCAGTGTCACCACCAATACCACAGTACCACCAATGCCACCACTAATACCACCGCCACTATCACAACATCAGCATTACCACCACTACCAACCACTAACAAAGGCAATAGATTCGGCTTTAGCGTGCTGTTGCATAGAAACGTCACTCCTGCTTGCGTGCGTTACATGAGCCATCGCGTAAAACCCAGCGCTTGTTTTCTGCTGTGGACACTGATGGGCAATTACTGCCTCTGGGGGCTGACTGGGAGCTGCAGTACAAACCCTCACCACCACCATCCTGCGTGCGTTGCCCGGTTTCACTAGACTGGATGGAAAGACCAGGGTCGCAGGATGCAGTCAATACAACCTGTCTTTAGAGAGTGAAAGAACCGCCCTGCAAGCCAGAGTTTTCTTCAGGCTGCGGACTCATCTCGGCTTGATTACTGCCTGGGTGTTCGCCATAAGACGATGAAAGAAGACCTGGGCGGGAGGGCCGTGCCTGACAAACATTCTCTAACTCACTGAGACACGCCCGACCCCTTCAAAGCAGCCGGTTCTTTGCAGAAATATCTCCCGTGCATCGTGGGCCGTGGCACGGCAGCCCTCCCGTGATTAGCATCTCTACAGAGTACTTATTCGGGGAGTTTTGCAGCAAGCCCTGGCGTGGGACCTCAGGAGCTGCGCCAGGATTGGACCCCTGGCTGCCATCAGGGGAGCACGTGCGCTGGGAGCTCTGGCCGCCTGGACTCAGGGACACCGTCCACTTGCACCAGGCTTAGGCCTGTGCCTCTTCCAGGTCGGCGGGGCTGGGTTAGAGTCAGCTGCAAGACAAAGCAATGCCGTCAACTCTGGAATGTGGAGAAATAAGCTCCAATCCACGCATACCCACGTGATGTTGTTTGTTCATTGATACATTATTTAATATCCTTGTGAATCCCTTTGTGTGTGGTAATAAAGGAATGCTTAAAGACAAGCTAGAAAAACATGAAAACCGTGTATAGATTTATAAAATGTACATAAAGTGTTTTTTGAACCTGATCTCTGTAACAATTATACTGCCTGCGCGCCACTGTATAAAATGACTGCTATTATATAAGTACACAGTGAGGCCCCGCAGCCCCTCAGGCCTTATACACCTGCCTCCCGTGCTTTAGTAAAAGCCAGGCAATAAAGCAGGGCATGCAGTGTCTTTTATGTGAAGTGAGTCACAGCTCATCGGCCGGGCCTGCGCTATACAAATACCGAAAATAAAATTAAAAAAACAAGCATTTACAAAGCCAGTAAGACTTATGTAGTCACATCTTGGCTTTGCCGCTGTTGTGCTGCACTGGGACAAAGCAAACAGTTTTTACTGATGCTGTATAGCACTTGGAGAAAAGCAAGAAATGAACTAAAAAAAAAACAATAATGCGGCCGTGGCATGAGATATGCACGTGTCACCATACGCGGGCATGCCAGCACCATGAGGTAGGTGCCATTTCTTTGATTTTTTTAAGCCATCGATTCCTGGTGAAATTTAAAAAAATGTATTTTCAGTGCAAAAGCGCTTGATCCACTGCAGAGAGGCCTCCTATCACATAGAAGCTGTTGGACCCTCCAAAAACGTTTAACACGTGATAGGTTCGCAAGGGGTTCTGGGCACCACGGAGGAGCTGGTGGGGAAAGCAACAGCTAGTGGGCGGGAGTGGGGAATTAAAAAAAAACTAAAGCAGGGTGAGGGAGAGAGGAAAAGAAGCACATGAGAGAGAGAGCTACGAAGCATTGGGTAAAAGCACACAAGAGAGAGAGCAGCACAAGGCGATTAAAAAGCACAATAGGGAGAGCGCCACATGGAGCTTGGGAACAAAGGAGAAGCACACAAATGAGAGATAGCAACATAAAGGGCGGCGGAGAGCAAAACACAAGAGAGATAACTGAAACAGTTCCCTATTACCGAGCAGTGGCAGGACACAAGTCAGCCAACCAAGTGGATAGAGTAGAGGCTATGCTCCAGGGAAGGGGCAAACACAAGATGTAACAAGATAGACAGTGAAATTAGGTGATTAGTTGTCTGAAAAATCTGGAAATTATTCATTTCCTCGCTCTACGCTGGGCACCCTGCACTAGGTCTAGGGTGGCTGCCTTACTCCAGGTCATTACGAACACTGACTCCAGTCCTGAACTTTACACCTACAAATGATTGATTTCAGGTGTGTTAGTCTAATCAGTTCAAATGAAGCATAGCAAGACCACAACACCCAGACTGCATTAGGATATCACACAATAAATCAATCAGGATTTAAAAAGTGTGGCTAATCACCTGATAGTGTATTCAGGCGCTTGCAGGCCCTGAGGGCTTATCGGAACAGCCAGGTCTTGAGGGCCATTTGGAATTCCGTAAGTGAGGTGATAGTCCTGAGGTGCCTGGGAAGGCTGTTCCAGGTTTTTGTTGCAATGTGAGAGAAGGGGCGTCCTCCACTTCTGCTTCGGTAGATGCAGGGAGTATGGGCCAGTCAAAGGGAGGCAGAGCGCAGTCTTCTCGACGGTTGGTGGAAGTTCAGGTGGTGGTTAATGTACGTGGGTCCTTGGTTATGTAGAGCCTTGTGTGTTTGGGTCAACAGCTTGAATTGGCATCTCTTCTGTATGGGGAGCCAGTGGAGTTGCCCGAGGTGGGGTGTGATGTGGGTTCATCGGGGGAGGCAGAGGATGAATCTGGCCACAAAGTTTCAGGACTGGAAACAGTGACAATGATGATCTGAAGGGAAGTGGTCTCTGTGAATTAGGTCATACCTCCCTCCTAAGGCAGGTCAGAGACATGCTAACATCAAGTAAATTTAGGGATTTTCTGTCCCATTCCTTTTAATTCTTGTTTGGACTTTAATCCAAGTACCTTGGGCCATGTTTATGGTGTGGTGGTGTTGTATTTGTGCTAAAAAGTTCATTTTATCTATTTCTGTTCTGTATACATATGGTCCCATGTGTGTTGGTTAGGGAGAAGGAAGATGAAGCACATTTTTGCAAGATTTTGAAAGACCTAATGATTGAACAGCAGGCACCACATTTTTGCACTTGTTGATCCAGCAAGACACTGCAGTGACCGGTTCCAGAGCTGGTGTACTCGTCTGTCTGGAAACACTCCAGGGTCTTATTCAGCAGGCACTCAGGGCAAAGCTGCAGATGAAGGGTTAAGGCAGCAAAATGCCACTCTATTGATGCCCTCTTGTTAGACTGAGGACTCTACAGGGTTTTTCCTCTGCAGGTGGCTTGAGCCATTGGCACCAAACATAACATGAATGGTTGCCAATGGCATTGAAACCAATGCACAACATGAGAATGACTGGTATAAGTCGGGCAGAGTCAATCTCATGTCACACACAGCCTGATGGATGACTCTGCCCAAGCTATGCTATGGATGGATAACATAGATGGCGGCGATATTTCCAGATTACACAGACTGCCCCGTTGATGGCCCAAATGTGTGCCAAGATGTTTGTTAGATACACTAAACTGTGCTCATTTGCACTGGGATTTCTGGATGGCATAAATTGAACTGCTGCTGGGGACATTTTTCACCAATACTGCCATATTACAGAACCTAGTCTAGTGCAAGTACTAGTTTACAGTGGAATTTCCACTCTACATAGAAAGCACTGGTGCTGCTGCAGTATTTGCCTTGACATTTCTGGGGAATACAGATTGTACTGCTGCATTTTCCAGCATGACAGTATTAAGATTTCCATAGTATACAGACAAGCGGGTGCAGGTTTTCACAGAATGTTTCAGATTGCACAGATTGCATCAGCTGACGAGTATATAAACACATTTTTTACTGGTTACTCCTAAAATTGCTGTGAAATTCCACCAGTACCAAGGTGTTTCACAAACGCCAGTTCAAAGGTACACCAGCACTTGCCTAGTCTACATAATCTGAAACCTTATTTCTCAGAATCACAGGCCATCATCATGGCCTGGTTAAAGACATTCACTCCCATGTCATACTCCAGCCCTCCAAGCCTGTCAGAGGCTTTGACATGCCATGAAACATTTTTTTCCTGGTATAATTCAGAATTAAGTATTCTTTGGCACATTACACATGATTCACAAAAGTGCAATGATCAAAAGTGTAACAAAATCATATGTGGCACACGTGTGTAATGTATGTCATGTAAAAGCAAACAAGATATGCGAAATTGTGCTATCACCAGGACAGTGTTAGATTAGTGGCCAGGGAAATACAATGCAAACATTCTTTCCTTTCACAAATAGCGCCTTTTTGGGAAGTTTCTGCGCTTTTCCAAATGGATCAAGTGTAGAAAGTGTGGTGGGAAGTCCAACAAATAGTACATCTACAGGATGTTTACAGGGAGAAGTGCCACATGCATGTGTGCCTGCATGGCAAATCAGTCGATGTGACCAGAGTTTAAACATCCATTTAAAATGCTTGTTTTTGTACTATATTGAGGGTACCAGGCATAGAAATTATGGGTAGGTTACACAATTTATCAAGTTGCAAATATTAGACTTTCAACTATTACATTTTTAAGCATTTTTTAGGTTTGGATTTTAACAGTGCAATATTTAAACAGACCTATTACTTACTATAAACATTGAGTACGCTTTGTAACTGCCCCTTTCCATCATCATTGGCTTTTTATGAACAGATTCTTCCCGCCATTGGCTTGAGACTCTCTCAGTGATGTGATGGCTCAGTCCTTTGGCGTATTTGCCTGTCACCTATTACTACTGGCTGATGAGGTGCATCCTTCAGCCTTCACTCAAGTTCTAGCATTGAATTGCTTAGAGGATTACTTTACAACTAACACTGTCTTTATTTGAAATAAAAACAAAAACAGGAATGTGTTGAAAGCACCGGAGCCTTCAATTTAGTCGACTTTGCGTTTCTTGTCTGACTTTAATGTGTATCTGTGCATACATTAGCACATTAGTACATTAAACCAAGACTAATTGGCTTTCATAATGCTTGTTTAATTAATGATTTGAAGCCTGTCTTTGTGACCTCGTAGACTGTTTCCTCTCAATTCTGAAAGGCCATCGAGGGAGTATAACATAAAAAACTTTTTTTTTTTTTTTTTTTTTTGCTTCAAGCCAACTTTTAACAAAAGGTTTCCTCTATTTTTTTCTAAATCGTTGCACATTTTGTGAAGATCACACAGATTTCCAAATTTAAAAGATATCTTCCTGGAGTTACAGAGGGAAACTTTGCACACCTTTACAGTTCACCAGCAGTGGTACAGTGGAGACCAAACGTCGTTCAACAGAGTGGGATTTTCTGCTATGCACGCCACTGATGATAAACAATGTAATTTTATTGTTTTAAAAAAAAGTTTTTATTAAATATATATACACATCTGTTAGTTATATTATATGTGACCCAGTCAGCATTGCGCCCACACTTCTTAGCTAGCAGTTCTTGGGAGGTGTTTATTTATGTATACTTAATATTTGTCTGTGGCTACAATTTTCGAGGGCGTGAGAAATCTAGCACTTTAAAACAGTCCGAAAACTAGCCTGCAAACACATTAAGTCAGAAATATAGACCACAAAAAGTCCGAAATATAGACAACCAAAACCACCAATATACCTACTGTACATTATTAATACTTTCAATAATTTCAACACACAACTAATCCCACCATCAAACAATACCTTTCAAAAACGCTAGGACTGAAGCTCCAATTGTATATTTACCCAGGCATACATCAGGTCACAAGTGAGTTTAGGGAGGCTTAGGAAACTAAACCAGTATGAAATTTTTGTAGGGAGATATTTATGTGTGAGAGACATGTCCCATCTATGTATTACTCACACCCTCTGGACTAGCTGACTCATTCCCAGCTGAAACCAATGAGATGGTAGGTGCCAAAAAGCTAGACCCACGGGAATGATTTTTAACTGAAAGTAAGAAGATGATCATAGATCGTCAATCGTAGAAGGATCAAGCTTGACGCAAAGGTTATTGACAAAAAGAATAGGGTACAATATGCTCTTATTTACTGTGGACTGAAAGTCTGCACACGACCATGAACTCTTTCTCATCAGAATTTAATTGGAGCCAATGCCTGCCTGTTGAATTGCAGACCTCTCTCATCACCAGTTGAAATTAGGCACTGTGATCACCAGATTGCCCACAGATGGATCCCAATTTTGGAAGGATCTCTGTGCCACAGGGCGGATATAAAAGAGAATGTTGTGGATCTTTGTGTTTTCAATGAAAGTAAAGGCTCCAAATTTTATGTACTAAAACGATTTAATAAACTCTTTTTCATCAAACTGTTAGACCTCTCATGTCCTGATGCAAAAAAACTTTTGTTTGTAAATATGTTATACTCCTGGCTTATGTTCCATTGAAACCTTTATTGCTATGAGTAGGGCAAAGTTAGTCAAGGAAAACATATGGTCAAATTTTCTTGTTTGGAAAAATATGTATTTGAAATGTATCTAATTCTTCCTCAACCATGTGCAGTAACTAAATCGATTACAATGTTAACACCATTTGCAGTGTAATGGATTTTACTGATTTTGAGCATCACATCCTTTACTACAGACTACAATATAATGTACAAACGATATGTCTTTAATATAGCTTCGATCAAAAGGGTTTTCTCTAAAACAAAATGTAGTTTGACCTAATCTTTTCAATCAATTGGTTTTACTACATTTAATGTTTCTGCCAAAATATCTAATGTGAAACTGTTAGAAACTATTTCATATCTATATCTAATTGGGAGCAGGGCTGCTAAAACTGTGATGGCACAATTTAACTCTACTAACTATAATTACTATGTACCTATGCTCTGAGACTATATTTAGAATGTCCAGTGCCTACTTTGAGTTGGTTATTCCAGGTGCTGGTTCCAGCACCCATTTTTGCGGTCTTGCCACAGACAGCTCCAGCTGTCCATTGCAGACTTTGCAGAGCAAATCCTTGCTTACGATTGGAAGGCTTTCTTGTCAATCTCAGTTGCTTTGTTCTTATTTGTGGCTTTCTGAATTTGAGCCACCCCAGGACATTTTTGGTTCCGATTGGTAGATTAGTTATTCGTCCTGTTAAAAACTCAGCATTACACAGACCCTCATTTAAAAACAAGTTTATTACTTATGAGTGGCACCTAGTGCCTCGTGGTCACTAGAAAAACTGCAACAAAATTGGAGAACAACATTGATCTCGACAGACATAGCAGACTCCTACAAACATGCATTGGTAAATGCCAGTCGGTCTCACTTATATGCAAGGGTAGACGAGACCAACTTCCAGTACCGATTGAGGACTGGAACATATTTTTCATTATCAGACTTTGACCAAGATCAAGAGAGAGAAAGGCAGAAAAGGGAGAAAGAAGGAGCAAGACAAAGATAGGAAAGCTGTCCCAAAGGGAGAAAGCAGGGATGAAAAACCTGCAAGAATGAGATCAAGAGACAGGAAATGGAAAGAGAGTTATAAGGTAAAATCAAGGCTGGAGTTCCTTGGCATTCAGCGACCCCGGCATTCGGCAATGCTGGTGCAAGGCTCCTATTAAAAATGTTGGGCCAATGCACTTATTTACTATTTTGTTTTTTACAAGTAAAGGACTGACTATATCACTATACTTAGTACAATAATCAGGAACTATAGGAATTATGGCCATAATGTATTAACTCCTTTCCATGTAGTCACAGAAAGGGCAGACCCATTTCAAACATGAGGCTCCATGTTATCCATCTGCTGTGTAACAAGGTGCTTAATTTGTGCTTGTTGTTTCTGGTGCTGAGCACCAGCACTTATTTTTGAGGGCCGGGGCATACTCTTCACCCTCGAGCTTTTGCTGTAAGTAAAAGACACATATGGGACAGTCGGAGGAAGGGAAAAACAAAAAAGTGTCACAAAGGGAGAAAGTAGAAAGCTGCTAGAGTGAGCCGAAGGGCAGGGAGTGGCTTTATATGGATTGAAGAGGCCCGAGATGGCTTCATGAGTACGCCGCCTCAGTATTCAGTGTTCCCACATTTAATTGCAGCAGCCGCGTGTTTAAAAAGAGGGCTTTGGGCACCAGCACCTTTTTATTTACAAATTAAGCACTGGTGTAAAACCCTCTACATTACCCCTGCAAGAGTGACTACTGTACACTTGTGCAGAGCATGTCCTCTAGCAATGAAAAGCTGCACAAAACACAACCCTTTGCAACCCTTCCTCACAAATCTATCACTCAGTACTCACAACAAGGCGAGAGCTGTAGATATGAACATTATCATAGTGAAAGTACTCCCAAAAGTCTCAGAATAGACTAGTAAGTTAGTGACTAGCCACTTTAAAAGTGCCTCTTTCAGACACAAACGTACACTTTTGAAAATATTCGTTCATTTATTCATTCATTGTGGGAGGTAATAACAACATACTGTGCTCCCAGAGTTCACCATAGTACTGTTGGCTTAAAAGAATCACATTTGGCAAATAACTCTCTGGTAGTCAAGAAACTCTCCTGGCTGGCCTCTTCAATGTACAAATGGAATCATAGGCACGATTTTGATAATAATGGCTGTTTTATAGCTGCAAAGCGACCGGGTGTAACAAGGGCCACCTCCAGCCATCCTGTATTTTTTTACCTAGGTTCATCCTGCATATTGGGACTCGTTGACCCATATTTATTTAGAACGAGGAAAGTTCACCCACAATCTCAATCAAACCTTCTGTTATTGGTTAAAAATCAAACAGAGGCTGGGCGTGATTCTAACGATCGGTGTCCAGTTAAAGAATCTGGAGGTTGCTCATATACTATCATGCTAAAACATAAAGCAAAGGGGCCATGGAAAAATGAGTATGCAAAGTAGCTTCAGGTATCCCAGTGGAGACTGGTGGTGGTGTCAGGTGCCCTAATACTATGAAGGAATAAAGCGCAAGGCACTATGTTCAATTTCCCAGATGTCTCTGTGAATCTTGAGGTGAGGTGACCGTGATCAACTCAGCATAGATATAGGAGAGGACCAGAAGGCAAAGCTCCCTCTGGGTTTCCCTCTGCAGAAGGCACAGTGCTTCTGGCGGTAACATGCAAGAATAGACTACAAAAACAGGCTATAAAATGCCAACACATAAACGTTACATCCATGCCTGAAGACAAAACTCGATCTATTTTAAATTTCTAATTCTAGATTAACTTACTTGCTACCTATGGTAGAGCTATGTTAATTTGCTATCCTGACTTGATTGATTGCTACTTTGAGGGGCAGTGGCTTGAGAGTGGGTTTAGGTATGTGGCGATATTTCTTTAGCGAAATAAGTTTGTTTTGTCTATATTCTGTATTTTTGTTATGTTTTTTCAATCTATTTTTCACACGCCAGCTCTTCAGTTGGAGTTGAGATATGCAGAAACAGCTGGCACTTTACTTGGTTTAAGATGCTGTTTTTATAAAAAGGTGTGTTGGTAGGTAATTTATTGTTTATGCCTAAATTTGTTGACTGTTTTGAATTTATACTTTAATAGAACCGTTTGTTATTAGACTTACTATAATTGCCATTGTTGTTCTTCATAAATAATAAACGGAATTAAACAATCTTGAAGTCAATGACAGGTCTATCAACCGTATCACCTATTGGTTGGCCACAAAGACCGTGGCTGGGATGCAGCATTTCCATTCATAGGCCCTCATTACGAGTGCGGCAAGAGATGTTTGGTTTTTAGTACAACGCATGAAACCCAAAACCCCAGCATTCCAAATGTATCAGGTGCAGTAAATGACACCTATTGTAAGTTTCCCCTGAAAAAGCGAATACTGTGGATTTTGGTGCTTACTGCGCAAAAAGTCTGCAGATTCAGGCAATTCCTGGTCCTTTTCTTAGGTCAAATTCTGGCAGGTTTGACCTGCCAAAATGTAAAGGTTGCTGTGGACTTTATTGTACCCGATAAAAAAGCCTGTGCACCTCATAAGTCTAACCCAGGACAGAATGTTCAGCCTACTTGCAGTTAGGGCCACAGGGTATTTGTTAAAGGTAAATGCACCCTTCACACACTTCACATGCCTTAATACAGCTTATTCTTCAAAAAGGTGGTATGCATTATTTGAGGCAGTTGTTTACTAACGGCGGATATTCTGTGAGAGGTTGTATGATTTTAGCATACATGCATTCACAACGCATGCCTTTACCACACATCAATTACTATGCAATGCCTTTACCATACAAACCTTTACCATGCATATTCATTTACCATGAATACTTTTACAATACAAGGTAAGAATATGTAAGGTAGGTGAAACCCATATATATATATATATATATATATATATATATATATATATATATATAGTTATATATGTATATACCTATCTATCTATATATATATATATTTATATAGATATATACATATATATATAGATACAAAATTACCATGGGCAATCAAATAATATGATGAAAGATGATTGGTGGGCATTGAAAGATCTACAGGAGGACAATAGTATTGTGAGAAAAAACATCTGACAAAGGGGGAAATATATGTATAATGGACCGTAGTAGATACTGTCAAAAAATAAGGCAATTATCCGTTCAAGATAACTATGAGAGATTAAAAGATGATCCCACAAAATAAATTATGAGAGAATTTCATGAAAGATTAAATATATGGCATGAAAGGGGTTTGCTGGAGGATGAAGAGCTGGTGTATTAAAAAAAAATACATCTGATAACTCCTACCATATATGTGTTACCAAAAATACATAAGAGTATGAGTAATCCTCTGGGATGTCCAATAGTCTGTTCCTGTGACTCCTTATTGGAAAATGCATGAAAGTTTGTAGATATTTTCCTCTTTGCATATGTAGCGGCTCTTACATCAGAGATTCCATGGATTTCCTGAATCAAATTAATGGCATACCATGGAAAAAGAAATATACATTCCTACGAAGCAGATCATTGATCTTATTGGAAAGCACACACATGCTGCTAGAAATGATTCATTTTTGCCTGACAAACAACATCTTTATTTCTGGGGGAAAATATTATGGGGGTCATTCCGACCCCGGCGGGTGGCGGGCGCTGCCCGCCGGGCGGAGACCGCCAAAAGACCGCACTGCGGTCAAATGACCGCGGCGGTCATTCTGACTTTCCCGCTGGGCCAGCGGGTGACCGCCAAAAGGCCGCCCGCCGGCCCAGCAGGAAAGACCCAGCAACGATGAAGCCGGCTCCGAATGGAGCCGGCGGAGTTGCTGGGGTGCGACGGGTGCAGTGGCACCCGTCGCGATTTTCAGTGTCTGCAAAGCAGACACTGAAAATCATTATGGGGCACTGTTAGGGGGCCCCTGCACTGCCCATGCCAGTGGCATGGGCAGTGCAGGGGCCCCCAAGGGCCCCACGACACCCGTTCCCGCCATCCTATTCCTGGCGGTGACAACCGCCAGGAACAGGGTGGCAGGAAGGGGGTCGGAATCCCCATGGCGGCGCTGCAAGCAGCGCCGCCATGGAGGATTCCCTGGGCCAGGGGAAAACCGTCGGGAAACCGCCGGTTCCCCTTTTCTGACCACGGCTTTACCGCCGCGGTCAGAATGGCCCAGGAAGCACCGCCAGCCTGTTGGCGGTGCTT
The DNA here is from genome assembly GCF_031143425.1 of Pleurodeles waltl. Classification (NCBI taxonomy): domain Eukaryota; kingdom Metazoa; phylum Chordata; class Amphibia; order Caudata; family Salamandridae; genus Pleurodeles; species Pleurodeles waltl. The sequence continues at coordinate 874,595,210 of NC_090440.1, forward strand.
CCGCGGTCGTTGGCCCTGGCGGTCGGTGACCGCCAGGGTCACAATGACCCCCTATATCCAGAAAAAAGGGACGGCCATGGGAACGTCTTTGACCCCAATTTACGCCAATTTAACAATGGGGCTGAATGTGTGTAGACAGAAGAGAATGCTGAGGTCCTCAAAAAGGTCATTTTATGGGTCCGATTTATAGATGACCTATTCCTAATCTGAGAGGGTGAGCAGGATCAATTGGAGGTATTTCTAAACTCCCTAAAATATAATCGGCTTGGGTTACAATCCATATTTGAAACAAGCAAAAAAAAAACATTTTTGGATATAGAGATTTATATTGATTATAAAAAAAACTATGCACAAGATTATATAAAAAACACACTAGTTGCAATAGTATCTTATTTGCAAACAGCTCACGTTACAAAGCACTCAAGTGGAGGGTGCCTTATGGAGAATTCCTAAGAGTCAGGAGAAAACGTTCAATCATTTTCAAGATTTGTAAAGACGAAGATACCCAGTATCCGTACTAGAGGATGCCATGAAGAGAGCGAAGGAAAAAAACAGAGAGGACTTATTAGTCTCAAAAAGTATGAGAGAGGGGAATAGGGACCAGGAAAACATCATTAGCTATATCATGTACTATAACAGCTCAGACGAGGAAAGCAGAACAGCTCTAAGAAAAAATTGCAAAGTTATCAGAAATGATCATGAGCGAAGAGATTGGGTAACAGAGCATCCAAAAATAACATGCAGAAAAATACCATCTTTGAATGATCTGCTAGTAAGAAGCTATTTACCTGTACAAAAAAGTGGGACAAAGAACTGGCTGCAAATTAAGGACTTTTTCAAGTGCTCTAAATGCAAGGCCTGTCGATATGGCAAAAACATGACAGAGTTTAAATGCCTTGATGGGTCCATAAGGAAAATTGGAAAATGGATATCATGTGAAACCTCATTCGTAGTATATTCTCTGGAGTATGGCTGTAGCAAAAAGTACATAGAAAGTTCTGTAAACAAATTAAAATACGTATATTGTGACATCTAAGAGTAATAATGAATAAAGATTATTCCTATGTGACTGAGAAACATATTTGGGAACAGCATGCCCAGGAGTATAACAACTTACGTTATTATGGGATCCATCATGTGAGGGCCAATGTGAGAGCAGGAGATCGTGAATTGGCCCTTAGAAGATCAGAGTCAAGGTGGTTAATGACAATTAGAACAGAAATTTATTGGGTTTTGAATACAGGCACTGAACTTTATGTACATCTTTGAGTGAATCCTCCTTTTTTGTTTCTATGAGCTTTTACTTTGTGGAAGGCTGACATTTTGCTTTTTTGAGGCTTGATATTTATGAGACTTGGAGTTTGGACTGCAATAAGATGAATTTCCATATTATGTTCTCCTTTTGTCTTCTCCTGACTCCTTTTCTTTTCCTTTTCCTCTTTCCTCCCTATTTTCCCCTCCTCCTCCTTTTTTGTTTATTTTCTGGTAATGTATATCATAATATACATGTACATTCAGAACCTAAGTAAAACGTCCCTGTAACATTTGTTTTTTTCAGTGCATTTCTATGGTATTTTTAACATACAGCAATATTTATTACTATACGTTAATCCAAACAATGCTGTGCACGGCTTTTGGCCGTGCGTGGTGGCCGTTGACCACAGGGCGTGGCTTGTGGCCAGGCTCTGGGGGCAACCCCCTATAAGCACCAAACTTTGCACAGTGTTCGGCCTTCTCCCATGCACAGTAGAGGTTGTCCACAGGGACTGGCCTGCAGCCAGTCCCTTCTGCCAACTCCTCTAACCACCCAACCAGATGCTTTGCACAGCCATTTGCGCATGCACTACGGAAGTTGTCCCTAGCTTCACTGGGTGTGAGAATAGGTGTGAGAGGCTGTATCTGGGGGTAAGAGTGATTGTCAGAGTGTCTGTTTAGGTATGAAACTCCATACATCAGTATTTTAGTGCGTGCGTCAGTATGTGCGTGGGTCTGTGAGTGGGTGCATCAGGGTGTCAGTGGGTTTGTGAGTGGGTGTGTGATGGTCTGAGCGGGTGTGTGACTGAGTGCGTTACTATCTGAGTGGGTCTAAGTGGGTGTGTGAGGGTCTGACTGGGGCTCTGAGTGAGTGTATGAGGGTCTGAGTGGGTCTGTGAGGGGGTGCGTGAGTGTCTGAGTGAGACTGTGAGTGGGTGTGTAAGTATCTGATTGGGTGTGTGAGTGGGAGAATTGATTGAAAGAGAGAGAGAGGGAGAGAGAGAAAGAAAGTGAGAGGGAGAAAGATCACATTTTTAGTCTTTGATATCTTATATACTTAGAAAGAGTTATTTGTTTCCAACTTAAAATCAAAAATGTATTTTTTTTTTAAATATTACAAAATAACAAAAAAAGTTGAAATGATTCCAGCTGGACTTGAAAGCCTAAAGCTCAGTGTGAAGTTGCAGACCTATGGTGTTTTTTTAAGCCCTTTATAGGCTATCTGAGACCCTTAAGGGCTCCCCCGCGGTCCCTCCTTATGTCTTTATTTCTTTATTTTTTTATAATGTTTTTTTTTTATAAAGTTCACTTTACGAGCTACCTGACACTGCGGGGGAAGCCATAAGGCTTACCTGGCAGTGCCATTGCTTCAGCAATCACAGAGCTACTTTGACAGCAGCTCCCTGCTTGCTGAAGCATTTCATCTATGTCCCTTTGCATGCGTGCAGGGATCAGTTATTTATGTTTAAATAATCAGTTTCCTTGTTGAGGTGATGTTGACATTTATTCTGTAAAGGCACCTAGCCAACATTTAATGATTAATAATTGTTGTAGTATGTGATAAGCAGCAATGAAAGATCTGACATGATTTATATTTTTCTATTTATATATAGGATAACATCATAAGCAATATATGGTTTGATAATAGAGTAAGACAAGATCGGTGATAATCCTATCCCCCAAAAAATGTAAAACGATAAGAATATAAAAAGAAATACATATATATAAAAATATGCAAGTAGGTATATGTATAACGTTCTCATGATGAAAATTTAGCGATTGCAAAAATGGAGGCATCATATTTAAAATGCAGAAAATAACATTGGTTATAAGTCTCATTTATACAGAAGTAATTATTGTAATGTAATTTGATTTTTTATTGGACATTCTTTCAACTTTAGGATTCTAATTTGAGTGATATTTTTCATTTTATTTTTAAAATTTCACTTTCATATATGCTTTTGTATAATGTCAAACTACCATAACCAGAATGCAATGGGGCGGTAACAATGACATCACACTATTTAAGGGTGGTCTTAAAAAAAACTCATTTACCATGAGCAAGACTCAAGTGGAGTTGAAACGCGTTGGTGGTTGCTATTCTTATCAATAAATCTGCCTGATGGGAACTTTGGAGTGCGGTGAATTACTTTTTGGACACAAAATATCTTTCGAGGGTGGTCTCCTTTGTTACCGGCACCAGAAGGTGAGGGAGCCTTTAAAAAAATGACTCTGACCATTTGGATAAAACATATATATATATATGTGTGTGTGTGTTTATATATATATATATATATATATATCCTAGTGGCAGTCGCCACTAGATAGTTATAGTTCTAGGACCTAGTTTCAATAGAATGAGCAGTTTTGTTTTGATAATAACTTTGGCGCTATTTGATGACTCTTCCCAAATATGACGCTCACTTCTGCTGCTGTCTGGAAAGTTTTGGGGTGATCCGTCAAACAGGGAAAGGGAAAAAAGGGGGGTCCTAACACACATTTTTCCCATTCATTTGTCCATTTAGATTTTGAACATCAATAGTGCCAAATTCTCTGGACAGAACTATACCAAATTTGGCAGAAAGGTAGCTCTTGGTTCAGAAAGATGTTGGTCCAGAAAGAGCCCTTTTTGTTGTTTGGTGTAAATCAGTTCAGTAGTTTTGGAGAAATGAAAGGAAATCCAAATTTGTATATACAGGGATGCAATGGATTCGTGACCCCTCCCAATCTTGTGCAGAGATCTGATTGGCTGCCAAAGGAAGTGTTGGCAGCTATGTTGTGACTCGTCTTCAGCCGAATCCCACAAAAAAACAAAAGAATAAAAAAAACAAAAGGGATCAGGGTTTGGACACCCTGATCACTTAGCTCTGGTGCTAAAGCGACCCCCCAGGGGTAAAAAGCATTTTTGTTTTTGAATTTTTGCTGTGAGTCGTGGCGGATCTGATATATATATTTTTTTTAATGAAGAGCGGGCTCCCGTACTTCGTAATACTGAAGCTCTTGGGTGGGATAAGTCCCGGGGCATTGCTTATTTTATGGAGGGGGCCACCCAGCCCCCCCTGGAGCCCCAAGGACAATCACCTCCCTGGGGTTAAAAACAAAAGTAATGCAGGGAGAGGGCCCACCACCCCCTTGCATCCCTGGGAACCACCACCCTCCTGGTGCAATGATGAGATTGTGTGCGGGGGCTGTGCAACCCCCTCCTCAGCTCCGGGGGCTTCAATGTAACCATGTGCAGGGGGTCTTGAGGGTTCCAGCAGCCCTGGGGACCACCAGCTTCCCCGGGGCAAATACAAAAAAATAGAAAGGGGGTCCGCTTCAGACCCCTTGCAGCCCTGGGACCACCACCTCCCTGGGGCTTGTTTCGTGGAAGGGGGGCCACATGCTCCCCCTCGAAGAGCCAATGATGGCCCTGGGGACCACCACCCTCCAGGGCTGGCTCCTGCTTTGTCCCAGGGTGACCACCACAGGGACATAGCTGCTTTCTGTGGCTTGGCGGTAGGTTTGAAGCTGCCACAAAGTCACAGGAAACACTTGGTATGATGAAGGGAGAGCTGTCAAACAGCTCTCGCTTCATCAGAGTGGATGTTTTCTCTGTGCGCCTGTCCGTGGAGATGCAGGCATGCACACAGAGGAAACATTGCTGTCAAAAAGAGGGAGCTGCTTTAGCAGCTCCCTCTCTGTGACAGAAATGCTGGCTCCCACAGGAGGTGGGAACCAGCTGGGATCATGGGGGCCTTCGGGCACCCCCTCACCATCTCCAACAGGTCACATGGGTAGGCCCTGGGGAATGGGTCCTTGGGAAGGGGGCCCTGTGCCCCCCTCTCCAAAAAAAAATAATAATACTTAGGCCAGGCCCCGGTGGATGGGGTCCCTAGGGCTTAGAACAGCCTGTGGAATGGGGCCGTACAGCCCCACTCCTCCTCAAAAAAATGTTCAGGCTGTGCCCTGGGGATGGGGTCCATGGGGCCGAGATCGGCCCTGGGGACGGGGGGGCTACATGCCCCCCCTCCCTGAAAAAAGTAATAATTAGGCCAGACCCCAGGTGATGGAGAACCCTTGGCCGAGGTCAGCCTCCTCAAAAACAATTTATGTTTAAGCCGCACTCTAGGGGATGGGGTCCTGGGGACCAAGATCAGCTCAGGGGAAGGGGTCTGTGCAGCCCCTCACCCCCCCAAAAAATAAATGTTTGAACCAGGCCCTGGTGGGTAGGCACCAAGGACCGAGATCAGCCTGGGTAGGGGGGACCTTGCAAGGTTCAGTTGGTATAGGGGTTGGCCGCAGGGACTGGCCTCAGGCCAGGCCCTGCAGCCAACATCCACTGTGCACAGCCAAAGGCCATGCACTGCGCAGGGTTGGGAGGTTATAGGTGTTGCCTGCTGGGCCTGCCCACAGGCCAGGTTCTGCGGCCAACTGTTGCCGTGCATGGCCTTTTTTTGGTTGGATTAACGTATATTAATGAAAATTACTTAACGTTAAAAAAAACAGATATTCACTAAAAAAGAGGTAGCTGTTTGTTTTTGCTTGGCAGGAGCTGACAGCTATCGCCAAGCAAAAGCAAACATAACTCCACTCCCAGCAAGAGGGAGCCTTAAAACTGCTCCCGCTTGCTGGGAGCAAAGTTTTCATCTCCTTCCTTGCCTGCTGCCCTGTGGGAGAGGGAAAAATATGAAAAGACTGCTCCTGCATGCAGGGAGCTGCATTTTTAGCAGCTCCCTGCATGCGGGAGCAATTCCGGCTCCCGCAGGAGGTGGGGGGGGGCAGGCTGTGTCCATAGGGGCCTTGATGCTCCCCCAGCATTCCCCTAATCATTATACCTTTGTGAGCATTGCCAAGCAAAGCAAGTGTGTTTTCTTGGCATTTCCACTGTGAAAAGTTACCTGTAATCCTTGATGGAGGTGATGGCTTTTTTCCAGTGCAATATCTCATGTTGTGTCTGTGACGAGAGGGAGACCAGACATAGGGTTCTAAACTTTTAAAAACAACAAGTATGCAAACTTGCCTTGAAGTCCCACCTATTTGGCCACAGACCATATATGTTAATGATATGCAACACCTTTCCCCACATTTTCCCTGGAACATGGAGAGCTTACTAAGAGGGCCCACAAGCGCAATTCCTGCAGATTTTGGAGTAATGTTTTTGATCCATAGGAATATGATCACATCTCCACCAAACAAAGAAGCACTTCATGAGTGCTGCGGGGTAGGCCACAGGCCCTTCGGCCAAATCCTGCTACGCACTGCCAAAGGCTGTGCATGGCGTGATGTTGGGTAGTTATAGGGGGTTGATCGTGGCCAATTCCGGCTGTGCACGGCCAGAGGCCGTGCATGGCACGGGGTTGGATAGTTATAGTGGGTTGGCTGCAGGAACTGGCCACAGGCCAGCCTCTGCAAACAACCACTCTGCACACGGCCAAAGGACGTCTATGGTGGTTGCAGGATAAATGTAAAGTAATTCAAATTCCTTTACGTTAAAAAAGCATAGAAAGTCACTGAAAAAAAGGTTACAGAGATGTTATAGTTAGTAAATAGAATCTATAATGATGGCAAACATTCTGTGAGGTTGTGCTATAATGAATGCAAACATTCTGTGAGCTTGTGCTATAATGGCGGTGGTCATTCTGTGAGGCTGTGCTATACTGACGGAGGACATTCTGTGAGGTTGTGCTATACTGACGCGGAACATTGTGTGAAGGTGCACTTTATTAAAGTGACCATTCTTTGAGGCTGTGCTGTATTGACAGTGAACATTCTGTGAAGATGTCCTATGATGGCGGCCAACATTCTGTGAGGATGTGCTATACTGACGGGGAACACTGTGTAAGGCTGTGCTATAGTGCCAAAAGATATTCTGTGAGGTTGTACTTTACTGAGAGCAAACTTTCTGTTATGTTTCTATGCTGATGGTAAATACCCAAACACAAAAGTTCCCAAATGAGATGGGAGGTAGGTGATAGTGGGATGTAACTGATGAAGCATCTCTGCTGGGACCACAAGCATTCTGTAAAGATGTGTAGTAACGACTACAAATATGTTAGGAGGTTTAACCAATATAGGCTTCATTAGTGACAAAACAAGGGAGCTGCCCAGGAAGTACACGCAGGTACTCTCCGCTCCCCAGGTCCAGCATAAAGTAACTGCTGGATTCAGATCCAGACATTTAAAGTATGCACAGAACTAAGTGAGGCAGAACATTCCAGTGAAGGCATCATAGCCATACAGCGATAAAGACCCAGATGAGATATAACACATCTTCCCTTTTCAGCACCTACAACACTAAAACCATACAACACTGACACACACACACAACATGACAAGCCCCACCACAGTCAAAAGACTACCATAACAGAACACATAGATATAACACATCCTCTCTTCTCATTACTCAAATCACTAAAACCATACAACACTGACACACACACAACATGACAAGCCCCACCATAGTCAAAAGACTACCACAACAGAACACAAAGATATAACACATCCTCTCTTCCCATTACTCAAATCACTAAAACCATACAACACTGTCACACACAGAGAACAAGACAAGCCATAAAACTATCACAATAGAACACAAACATTTAGCATCCAACAAAACTAAAATGGGATTCATGTAAGAAATCTAGTAGGTTTTGCAGCTTTATGTGAACTCCTACACAGCAGAGGAATAGTCAGCGGACACATAGGGCCACTGCCAGAGGAATCACACTCAGAAGAACCCAGGGAAATGATTTTAACACCAACTTGGCCACACATCCCTTCTCCCACTTTCACCACCTGTGTGAGATTCCACCAATAACCCCCAGCCACTCCACACACTTTTACAGGGTCCCTAAACTTGTTCTTCGTTTTTTTTACATGAACAGCAGATTTAATATGCACCAAATCCCAACCTCGTACTTTCACAGTTTTCACTCCTTTATTCTGATCATACCAACGCTTCTGTTTGTTCTGAGTAAGACAAACACTCTCCTTGACCAACAGCATCAGATTCTCAACATCAGATGCGCTCTTTAGCCATTTGGACATCCAAGCTGGTTGAAAAATGGTATTAGCTTTCCTACCTCTTAACAATTCAAATGGAGAAAACTTGATGGTACAATTAGATGTAGTTCTATGAAACAACAACATAATTCTAACCAATTTAACAACATAATGGTTCCCCTTTTAGCCCATTTAATGCACTACTCAACAACATGGTTCACTCTCTCAATGAGATCATTGGGCTGGGGATGCTATAAAGAGCTCTTGAAATGTTTAACTCTACATGATTCAAGGAAACTCGGAAACTCACTGCTAACAAATTGGGTACTATTGTCGGCCATAAGAGTTTCAGGAAAACCTTCCCTGAAAAAATCTCCACCACAGAGCATGAACCGCGATCTTTTACATACTTACACTCCAGCCACATCAATCCCCATTTTTAGCCATGGTCGTGATGGAAACTCAATTGGAGTCCAAGGAAGTATGGAAACCTTTAAACTTTTGTCTACAGAAGCACACACCACAACCCTCCACCACATCTTCAATGTCAGCATCCATCCTGAATGAATCATGAATGTGTTGTTTGGTGAGAGTCAAACCAAGATATGATGCAACACAACGCAATAAGCCACACCACAGCCAAACAGCTCCCACAGCAGACCACATAGATATACCAAGATTCTGAAACACAAGGATGATGGGTGGAATGCTTGCAAAAGCCTCTGCGACTGGTAAACTCTCTGGGCCACAATCTACTGCCTCAGCTGGTGGCAGCAGGTCTCCTCTGAGGAATCCATTATGCTCCTGGAACACATTCTGCAAAGAGCCTCATGCTGGTGGCGGGCAGTTTGTAAGGAAGCTCATAGGAACCCCCTACATCACTAGCAGTAAGCAGTATGTAAGGCAGCTCCTATGACAGTAACAGCAGGCGGTCAGTAAGGACTCTACTGTGCCAGTAGTAGTAGCCAGGCTCTAAGGAAGCTCCAATGCTAGTAGAAGTAGGCGGTCTGTATGGAAGCTTCTGTACTGGTAGCAGTAGGCAGTGTGTAAGAAAGGTCATATGCTTGTTAAGGCATCAGTCTGAGAGGAAGATTTCCATGTTGGTGGTAGGGAGCCTGTAAGAAGGTTCCTATAATTTTGACAGAAGGCAGGTGCTTGTAGAATGTTTGTAAGGAAGACCTTTGCTAAAGATAGTTTGTAAAATCCTCATTTGCATTGAGCAGTTGTTGAGGTAGCCCCTATGCTGGTGGTAGTCATCCAGTACAAAAGTCCCTCTCCAGGAGCAGTATGCACCATCTGCGGAAGGTCCTATGTCAGTGGCAGTGCACTATCAGCAAAGAAGCCCCTTTGCTTGCGTGAGGGGAGCCTCAATGTTACTTGTAGGCAGTCACTAAAGAAGTATTGGACCATGAGATGGGCATTCTGCAAAGCTGCTTGTAGGCCAGAGGTAATGTATAGCCTGTAAGTGTTGGTGGTATTTTCCAGTCTCCAAGACAAACGTATATTAGTGCTAGATATTCTGTATAAAACCATGGTGGTGGTAGTAAGCAGTCTTTGACGAAGCTCTTATGTTGGCTGCAGTGAGCAGAGTCTGAAGAAGCCTCTATACTAAACATGGACAGGCTGTACGAAACCACTATGCTGTTTTTAGGCACCCTGAAAAGAAACACTTTGCTTGTGCAGCAGTTTGCAAGGAACTTCTTATGATTGTGGCACGCACTCTGTAAGTGATTACCTATGTATATGGTGGGAAGTTTTAAGGATGTCTATGCTGGATATCCTGTAAGGAACACTTGTGTCTGTGGTAGGAAGTGGAGTGTTCCAATGCTGGTAGTATGCGGTCTGTAGGTAGTCCTTAAGCTGGTGGTAGTGTGTCTGTAATGAAGCTACAATGTTGGTGGTAGTCACTGCATAAGTGTGAATGTCTATGGTAGGCAGTTTCTATGGAAACCAATTGCTAGAGATAGGTGGTGTATAAGTTACTTTTGTGTCTTTGTTAGGCAGTTTCTTAGGAAGATCCTGTGTTGGTGTTAGTCGGCGTATAAGTAATTGCCAATGTCCATAGTAGGCAGATTGTATGGAATGCCTATGTGGATGGTATGTAGTTGATAATGAAGCTACAATGCTGGCAGTAGACAGTCTATAGGCCACTACCCATGCTTGTGGTAGGCAGTGTATAAACTGCAGCTTGTGTCCGTGGTAGGCAGCTTCTAAGGAAGTCACTGTGTTGGTGCTGCTGGTTTTCCACCCCGCCACTCCCCATTCACATGTGATCATCTGAGCCGCCATTGCCTTGTCCTCAGCTGGGATCAGGTTCCTCTTGATTAGAGTGCTGTGCTCTGGAGGATGCCTAGACACTGGCCAAGCGCCATGCTTTGACGAGCCAGCTTTTCCTTGTGCCAACATGCGTCCTTGGAGGAAATGATACTGGATGCCTCTGCATTTCCAAATTAAAGCTGACTGTCGCAAGACAATGATTTGCTTTTATCCCTCCACATTCTTGGCAAACTAGAAATCTGTCCAGTTTCATCGCAGTAGCAGGCCATGAAAAGTTTGGCAACATTGGTGGCTTCCTCCTGTGCCCTTGTCTTTCTCTCACAGTGCACAAGAACACAATTTACAGAATAGATGATAACTTTCCGGTGCAGTAGACAAGAAAAAGAAGATAAATCCATGCGACAGGGCAGGAATTGGGCAGGTGTGATCAGCTTCTGTGTCTAAGCATGGGACGATCTGGAACAGATACTCACAATACATCAAAAGCCGGCGGATTGACTCAAAATTGTCCACTACCCTAAAAAGTGTGCTCTAGTGCAAGAATGATAGGACCATGCACTAAATCTGCTCTTGTTTCGAAACTTGACACTGTAATCAGGGGGGTATCCAACATTAGTCTAAGAATTCAAGGTTCGAGATAGATTTTCAAATTATCCACATAAGCTACTTTGAAACACAATTAATTTAAACGGAGGTCATCTATATAATCTGTGTTTAACAGAAATCATTGTGTGGCCTAAGATTTTGATATGAGAGCCATGCGAGCCTCTGAAAAGATGAAAAAATTTGCCTAAAAATATATCATTTGTAGCAATCTGCCTAAGAAAGATGTCTGCAGAGAATCTGGATAGAGGAGGTTTTTGGTCTGCCCCTCCAATCAAAGGAGAGGGGTGTGTACCTCTTGATAACATAGATGTCAACAAATGCCAAGAAATATCTGCATAGTTTGAGAGAGGGGTGTGGTCCCTTGAAGTATGTGAATTGACTTCATAGCTGGGGGTATGAGCAAATTTCACTGCAGGAGTCAAGAAGTAGATAAAGGTAGGATCAAAAGGCCGGCTGTGATGTCCGGGTGATGATCTGATCCTCATTTTCCCATTCTGACTGATCCACTATGCTTTCTTGTGGAGGAGACTGTATCACCAGTTTCCTCACAAGTGCATTGTGATTTTGTTTGTTGCTTATCTGTCTCATGCTAGACTTGTTGGGTAATAGAGGTACAACGAAACTAGTGCATGAGAGGTTAGAGCCCCAAGACAAAGGCCATGATGCTACAAATGCTTGATGGCAGCTATATATAATAAGCAGAGTACAGGATTTTTAACTTGCATCCTAGTGGAGAGACTGGCTAAGGTGCCCCATGTGAAACTGCATGTTGTAGTGAACAACTGGGTCCCACGATTCCACCTGGTTCTATGTGGTACGCATGAGAGTGCTTTGGTACATGAGAGGTTGGGAACTAGGTTAGGGTCCCACCGGATGTATCTCATTTCTAAAATACTTTATATGGTCTACTGTAATCAGTATAACTCCCTCCCTCTTCCAAGCATGTCATTCTGCAATGCTCCCTCCAGTACTCCTTCCTGTAGGATTAACTGTAAATTTTATTTATTTAGTACTTACTGCCCCAGACAGGACATTGATTAGTAAGTTAAGTCTGTGCTTTTTAATTCACATCCTTTGAATAGAGCAGGATTAGTGCTTTGTTCTTGCTGGGCATGAGCTACGTCAGTTCCAGGACATCAGTCTGCAGTTTGAAAAGAGCAAAAGTTAAGGTGATGGCCAAAGGTGTGGCCTAGGACTGCACACTTCCAACAAAGAAATGGATCACTTGTCCATTTCTGCATCATGTGTCCTGTTCAGCTCAAAAGGCAAGAGCACAGCATCAGCACTTGATTGAGAAGAGGCCTTTTGAATTCCAATGTACACCTAAGAGTGACAGCTCCAAGCAACTGGTTGCCAAAGATCTCTGGATTACCTGAAAAGAAAATGCACTTTGACATGACTGGCTCTCCCAAGGGTGCGGGGCTAACTTTGAATTGATGTAATCAGTTAGCAGAGACAACCTGCCACTAAATTGAACATAAACTGACACATTTTATTTGAAGATGCTTTACCAACCTATGTAAAAGATGGTTGAGGCTAAAGGTAGAATCTTTGCTGTCCCCCTTGGAGGAGTAGGAAATATGCCTCAAGACTGAGGACAAAACTTCTTGTCCCTTCATCCTGCATCCTGAATGAAAAAAAGGGGATATATTGCCTGGTGTGTGGCAAACCTACCTGTTTCTTACAAGAGCTACATTATAACACAGCCTGCACTGCCATGAGGAAAGTTGGAGAGATCATAACTTCTAAGGTGCCAGTGGGTATCCTTAGCTTAATTACACATTGTATCAGTAAGAAGAGTGTAAGTGCCATTGTGCCTTGCACTTGTCATTGCATCTGTGTTTCGCAAAGCAGCTAAAGAAGAGTGTGAGGACTGCTTAAGCCCTCTGGTGCATCACTTTTCCAAAGAGTGGTAGAAAGCTGTAAAGTCCTGTGTGCCTTATACCAAAAGCAGCATTTGTGTATCCTCAAGCAGCAGAAGATGTCAATGGCCTAGTTGCCTTATGCCAGAACACTTGGCTTCCCTGAGTGGCACTGGAGACGAAGGGTTGTTTCCCAACAACCGCATTTACCTTAGGAGTAGGTGTAGCCACCAAGACATCTCTCTTATGCTTCAGTGCCACCTTGACCTCGCCTTGCCCTTCTGATTAGTGTTGGTTTTGTCTCATGTCATTTTTTCCTGTTAGCTGCTTGTTTTCCCCAGACTCAGTAACAACTCTTTCTTTGCTTGTGGTGTCTGTTCTATCTTCTGCCTGTCTCTGTTTAACTGCTCCTTTTTGCATCCCTTTTTCCTCTTAATGGTCCCATTTAGCAACTTTTGTTCCTCTTACTGCTCCGTTTTGCATCTTGTCTCGTCTGTCAGTTTTGCACTCCAACTTGCACCGCCGATCGCATTTTCCCACCTTGCCACTCCTGCCGGACTCTCCTGCTCTCCCTGCTGGTCTTTCCCACTCTTGCTGAGCCCATACACTGCCCCCCATGCTCCTCCCATTCTTCAGGGCTCTATTTAATGACTTAATGGAAGCCTCAGCATGGTAGGAGCGCAGTCGCAGCACAGCCATGCAGGGGGCACACCGGTGATGCACCAAAGGCACACCAAATGCAAGCCCGCCTACGTGCTTCTGTGCCTGGCCCACGCCCTGTGCTAGGAACACTGAACCAAATGCCTCCAGCAGCTACACCTCTCACGAATTCAACCTTCTCAACTCTGGATGCTGCCACAAAGACTGCTGCTGAGCTGCACCTCAGTTTACAGTGGGCCCCGTTGTCTGTTCACATTGCTACTTCACATGTCACAATGCACCCGCTCCCACCACACACATACATCACATCCCTCACCAAGTCAGGACTCAAGTCATGGACTCCCACAGCATCACACCCACCACACACAACAAAACTGACATGCATGCATGCTCCTTAACACACACTCACACAGCAAGCACTCCACCAAGCTTTGAGACCTTTGATGTGAGGTGGTTGACACGAGAAACGGAGGTTTGTAAGTAAAAGAAAGAAGTTTTATTTCAGTAGGACAAACACAGCTCCTTCTGCCTGGCCAGTCACATCATAACTGCCACAGAACAAACTACGCGATTGAAAGCTACATTCCAAAGAACCCTTTCTTAGCAACACTTAAAGAGACATCGCAATAAAACAACTTAACAGCCTTATTGACCCCAAAGCATCAGACTTCCTCTTCTCCTCCGAAGCCTGGCTTTACCCCACATCAGCACTGTACATCGCTGCAGCCATCCCTACTGGATACAAAGTTCTGCCCCAGGACTGACCCTATAGACCAGGAGGAGGACTGGCCATCATCCACAGAGACACCATCAAGTGTACCTCTTACACTGACCTCGAAGCCACTTTTCTGGAACACATACACTTCAAGCTTCAGTAAAACCACTATCAAATGCACCCTTGCCTACTGGCCCCAGGACCTAGCACTCACTTCAGCAAACTCTTACCAACCTCACTACACCCATTGCCATGGGTACCAAAGACTTCATGGTCCTAGGTGATCTCAACTTTCATCTCGATGACCCCACAGATTCCAACTCCATGGTCTTGCTCCAAAGTCTAAAGAACACCGGCCTCACCCAGCTCATACAAAGCCCTACCCACATCACCAGACACACCATGGACCCCATCTTCTCCTCTAGCTACACGGTTAAAGTGAGACACATCACTCCACTCACATGAATGGACCACTCCATTATCTACTTTTGTCGCGTAGGCTCTCATTATCCTAATGAGACTACTGGATTTTTGGGCGGCAAGATCATTCACAGTGTGGGGGACTAAATCTAACCCGCGGCGGAGGACCCTTGTCACCCCAAATCCGGGTTGAGTTCCGGCTAACTAGCAGTGCCTTATCTTTCCCAAAGGGAAGAGACAATTGGGCATCTGAGCGCATGACATCTTAGTGCTTCCCAGGGAAGTCGTGGTCACTCAGATCCCAACCAGTTCTCTCATACACAGTATGGTCTCATATATAAATGACAAAGGCAGTTTGAGTTTTAAACATTGGTTTAATAAAACGACTGCATTTTAGATAACAAGGCTTGAGCCGCAATAACCAGAACCACACAACACAGTAGGATTGAAATAGTAACGAGGAGAGTGAAACATAAGAATAACGCTATCATAATGCAACTAGATTATGTTCTCTCTCCTAAGTTCTATTTTGAGCACAGCATGTTAAGCTCTAAGTCTGCCTTTCAGGTTCCCCCAGGAGGACATCGACCCTCATACCTGAGCAAAGGCTTGTGATCGGGATCAGCATCTGCAATAGGGCAGTCAGCGTCTAGTTGTGGGTTCCTGGTCGGAATCTCCCTCTTACGTGTATCAGGACTAGGAAATGTTTTTATAACTAACACGCCGATGTTCTAAGAAACGTCCCTACGTAAGAATGTGTACTTTCTACGAACCCTAAAGACTAAACTTCTACCGCGTCTATCGGCAATGTACCAGACTGTATCCTTGACTGAAGCACAGAGCGAGCAGGAATGTATTGTTTGAGAACTTCAGTGCTGAAGTAAGCTAAACAGTGTGATAGAAGAAAATAAAACAAGACCGTGAAACTGTAAAATAACAGTGTGAGGCTAAATAAAATGCATCTAGGACAAAGTGCACAGAGGCCTAATACTTTAAGCAAACGCGCAAAGGCTACATTAAAATATGGCTACACTACACTTTCACATAACAGGGCCACTAACCACACCTAAGGAGTCTAGTAACATCCCAAGGCACTGCTGGAAGAAGGTTACAGAAATGGAATGGCTCAATGCCCTTCAGTTAAACTACCCAGATCCCACCAATCATCTCATCAAGGACACAAACAACTTCAACAACTGGATCACAACCTACACCAATACCCTCACACCTATGAAAAACACCAAACCCAAAAGTTCCAACAAACAAGCTAGCTGGTACAACGCTGACCTCAGAAAATCCAAGAGAATTTGCAAACAACTCAAAAGGAATTGGAGAACCACCTGAGGAACCAACACAAGAAACATATCCAAGGCTGCACTTAGACACTATAACCACCAAGTGAAACAGACTGAAAACAAGGCCCTGACCCTGAGAATCGAATGTAGCGCCAACAACTGCAAGGAATGTTTCATCATGGTCAAGGAATTCGCCAACCAGGTGAATTCCTTGACCCGGGGGGTCCTCGGGATTCCCTCTGCATGTGTCGTCGTGGAGGGGGTAAACCCAGGGTGAGCACTTGCTCACAATCGCCTGGGGACCCTCTCTTGCTTGGTGGACCACCTGGACATGGGCCGTGGGTGTCCAGTTCACAAGGGTCAGGACTCACGCATCCGGAGTGAGGTGAGAGACCTTGGTTGTAGGTTTCTTCAGACAGAGCTGCTGTCCTCAGGAGTTCTAGATCCTTTTGGGTGCAGGGCAGTCCTCTAGAGTTGGCAGAGATCACTGGGCATGCTGGACGCGTCGCTGGTCTTTTTGCAGGTTCTTTGAAGCAGGAGACAGGCCGGTAGGGCTGGGGCCAAAGCAGTTGTCATCTTCCTTCTTCTCTGCTAGGGGTTTCAGCTTAGCAGTCGTTCTTCTTCTTGTAGGTCGCAAGGAATCTGGTGAGCTGGGTTCAGGGAGGCTCCTAAATCCTGGATTTAGGGGCATGTTAGGGGTCAGAGGGCAGTAGACAATGGCTACTGTCCCAGAGGGTGGCTACACCCTCCTTGTGCCCACTCCCTTTGGGGAGGGGGGTACATTCCTATCACTATTGGTCCCTGTCCTCCAAACCAAGATGGAGGATTCTGCAGGGAGGGGGTCACCACAGCTCTGGACACCTTAGGGGTGGTCCTGGCTGGGGCTGTCACTCCTCCCGGTTTTCCCTAATTTGCCTGCCGGACTTGCCCCCAAAAGTGGGGCTTTGTCCGGGGGGGGGCATCTCCACTAGCTGGAGTGCCCAGGGGCACTGTAACCCGAGGCTTGAGCCTTTGAGTCTCACCGCCAGGTGTTACAGTTCCTGCAAGGGGGAGGTGTGAAGCACCTCCACCCAGGACGGCTCTCTTTCTGACCACAGAGTGTACAAAGGCACTTACCCCATGTGGTCAGAAACTCATCTGAAAGTGACAGGCTGGCACAGACCGGTCAGTCCTACACTAGCTGTTGGGCTAACATACAGGGGGCATCTCTAAGATGTACTCTGTGTGCATTTTTCAATAAATCCCACACTAGCATCAGTGTGGGTTTATCGTGCTGAGATGTTTGATACCAAACTTCCCAGTAAACTGTAAACTTTGCACTTGTATAGCGCACTACTCACCTGTTAGGGTCTCAAGGCGCTGTACGCATACCGCTGTGGAACCCCTCCTGGCTTTTCCCTGTGAGGCACCCACTCCTGGACAGCCCCAGGGTGAAGCCAGACATCCAAGCGCTGTGAAGGCCGTTGTGGAGATTAAGCAAGCTATTGCCCAGAGTTACAGAGTGGGACCCATTAATTAGATTAGGCACCGAGGCGAGAATTATCTGGTCCAAGGGAATTGAGCCCAAGACCCGCCAAGGTGGGAATTGAACTGGTCCCGGACCAGATCCCTGCATCAGGGTCTGCTGCTCTAACCATTGAGCCACACTTCTCTGTCCAGTACGCAGTGAAGCCATTATGGTGCTGTGGAGTTCATAGTGACAAACTCCTAGACTATATACTCAATATGGCTGCACTGCACTTACAATGTCTAAGAATGGACTTGGACACTGTAGGGGCATATTGCTCATGCAACTATGCCCTTACCTGTGGTATAGTGCACCCTGCCTTAGGGCTGTAAGGCCTGCTAGAGGGGTGACTTACCTATGACACAGGCAGTGGTTTGTGGGCATGGCACCCTGAGAGGGATGACATGTCGAATTTGTCTTTTTCTCCCCACCAGCACACACAAGCTTCAAGGCAGTGTGCATGTGCTGAGTGAGGGGTCCCCTAGGTTGGCATAACACATGCTGCAGCCCTTAGAGACCTCCCCTGGCCACTTGGTACCATGGGTACCCTTTACAAGGGACTTAACTGTGTGCCAGGGCTGTGCCAACTGTGGAAACAGAGGTACAGTTTTAGGGAAAAGAACACTGGTGCTGGGGCCTGGTTAGCAGGGTCCCAGCACACTTTCAATCAAAGTTGGCATCAACACTGGGTAAAAGCTGAGGGGTAACCATGCCAACAGTGGCACTTCCCTACAATGCTTGACTTTTCTGCAGCCTCTGACTCAGTCTCCCACCCGATCCTCATCCAACATCTCCAAGAGACAGGAATTCACAGACCACCTCTTAAATGTAGACTACACTAGGAAAAACACTTTATGTCGGAATCTCCTCTCAACTCACCAAGAAGCTCCAGGGCATCCAGAATGAAGACGCCAGACTCATACTCAACCTCTGATCTCACACCCACCTCCAAGCCCTGTATTGGCTCTCCATCCACAAATGTTCCCTTCTCAAACTACTCACGCACACACACAAAGCACTGCACAACCTAGGCACCTGAGCAGCTGCCTCAGCTGTCACGCCAACGCCAGACACCTTCGCTCCGCCAGCCCTCTGCTTACCTCTGTCCCTTGTATCTGAAGATTCGTGCCTTTACCCTAACGCCTGGAATGGTCTCCCCCTACACATCAGGAGTACCAGTACAGGCCTGAAAACCTACCTCTTCCAATAGGACCCAGATAGGGCAGTTTTCTCTGCTCTAAAAGTGCTTAGATATCCACGTGGGTGCGCTCCGTGTTGTACAAATAAACTTAACATAACAACCAAGTTGTTACAACTGAAGTTTCTTAAAAACAGCTCCATATATATTAAAAACATTCCAGCAAGCAGAGTCAGCAGAAACTTATTGCAATTGGCCAAATGGAGTTTTTACCTGGGAGGTCCACGCTTAACATACATTTCATTTGGAGCTGGGAATGGGGATTTCTCGACGAATTGTGCCACCAGCCTACCCAGAGCTCTCCCGATTCCCCTGTAGCCTTCGGTTAGTCAGAAATCGGCTATTAATCAAATGGTGCGAAATATTTTGGACAATACATCCATAAAAAAATAAACTCTGGTAAGAACCTTCACCGACCTCCTACGGTGCTGTCAGTGTCTCAATTTTGCTGTTTCTGCTGTGATGGGCCTTTTCCAAAGAAAGCCTTTCATAAAAATACAAAATACAACGGTCTAAGCAATTCTCGGTTTGTTAAACCTTGACTGCGCTTTTTGTGTATTTTATAGGAAGCGGGTTGAAATCCTTGTCGTTTTTCAGTGAAGGGTTTTATAGGCCATGGAATGTTGCAGGAATAGCAGAAAGGGGAAAGCAACCTGGGGTTATTCAGAGTTTGGGCCTCTACAACAGAGGATTCAAATTAGTGGTTAGAGAGGCAAGGAGACAGGAAAGGCGAGGAGTGTGAGAGGGCGTGAGAGCGGCAGGAGAGCGAGAGGGCGAGTGAAGTGAAGAGGTAGAGGGGAATGCGTGAGAAGATGGCGGCCAGAGCGATGGGGCGAGAAAACGAGTAAGAAAGAGTGAAGCGAGCGAAGGAGTGAGAAAGTGGGCGGGTGAAGTAGAGGAAGAGGTCAATGTGTGAGAGGAAGGTAGCCTGTGGGGGGGGCTGCGGCTGCTGCATTTGAATGTGCAAACACGGAATACTAAAGCGGAGTAATCTTGAAGCCATCTCGGGGCTCTTAAATCAATTTAAAGCCACTCCCGGCCCCTTCAGCTCACTCTTGCAGCTTTCTGCTTTCTCCCTTAGTGACGCTTTCTCGTTTTTCTCTTCCTCCGTCTTTCCATTAATTTCTTCTGCTCTCATTAAATGCTTGAGGCAGAAAATTAAGCGCCGGCCTCAAAAATAAGTGCCTTTGCTCTGCACCGGAAACAACAAGCACAAATTAAGCACTGGGGAAATTGGTGAGAGGGTGGTACCAGAGGACGACTCAGAGAGCGAGGAGTGACTAGAAAAGGAGTGAGGAAAGGAAGTTGAGAGGAAGGATGAAGTAAGAGGAGGAGTGAGGAAAAGTGGAGGGGTCGAAGGAGATAGAGAGTGGAGGCCAGCAGAGGAGGCGTGGGGAAGAGAGTGATAAAAGGACTGAGAGAGTGAGGGTGGTCAAAGGAGTAGCAGGAATAAGAGAAGAAATCTGAAAGTTTAGGATGAGTGAAGGAGGGAGAGAGTGGGCCAGAGAAGGAGTGCGAGTGCAAGTGAGGACAGTGACGGAGTGAGGGCAAGTGCGGGTGACAGGAATTAGAAGAGAGAGTCGGTGAGAGAAGGAATGAGAAAGAGTGAGGGCTAGTGAAGGAGTGAGGGAGCGAATACGACAATGACTGCAAAAGTGAGGGATAGTTATGAATGAGTGTACGAGGGATGGAAAGTCTGAGCGAGAGGAGTGCGACGTTGTGGACGAGGTATGAGATTAGGAGCAAGAAAGGAAGGGAGAGAACAAGGGAACGCGTGAGAGGGCGGAGGCAAAATGTGTGGAAGAGAGAATGAAAGAGTGGGCGTGGGAAGAAGGAGAGCAAGAGCGTGATAGTGAGAACATCAGTCTGAGTGAGAGACGGCCGGAGGGAAGGAATGATGGCAAGAGAAGGAGTGAGAAGCAAGTGAGTGGGGGAGAGAAAAAGAATGAGCGAGTGGCGTGAGAAGGTTGGGAAAGAGAAAGAGGTGCATACGGAAAGAGAGAGAGAGACAGAACTTCCTGTCAATGCTAAAAGGCGGGAGTCCTCATTGTTTAATTAGAGCCGGTGGTTTCCGGTGCACCGACACTTAATTTTTATGGCCGTCCCTTACGTTTGTGTAGCAGGCATTTACAGTGAACAAAACACACATATGGGAAAACGGAGGAAAAGAAAGACGGAAAAGAGCCACAAAGGGATAAAGCCGAAAGCTGCGAGATTGATCTGAAGGGGCAGGGAGCGGCTGTAAACGGATTAAAGAGGCTCGAGATGTCTTTAGGATTAGGCTGCCTCGGTACTGTGGGCTCCCACATTAATGGTAGCAGCATCTTTTTATTTACAAGTTAAGCACTGCGAGCCTTACAACTTTTTGGTGAGATCATTCATTCTTATATCATAAGGGAGGTGTGGAGGTGCGGCTGCAGGAGGCACTGAGCAACGGAAGCCTGGAGCCGGAGGTTCACAGCGCAGGCCTCAGTTCTGGCAGAGCCTCTCTACTTCCTTCAGCGCGCCCGCCCGCCCTTGGTATGGGAGGTGTTTTAGTGCCAGTGGTAGGACGACCAGATTTGGAAAGCCAAACACCGGGACATTTCTCAAAAATAGAAGAAGGACTGCAATTACTTCAACCGAGGGAATAGAATGACAGCTCTAATCAGCATAGTTACCCAACAGGCACTCAAAAAGTAAATTGCTTTCTTAAAACAGCTGCCCTCTCTAAAAACCGGAACACTTAGTAAATTGCCCAAAATCTAGGGGGACAGCTGGTGAAAATCCGGGGCGCCTGGGCACTGTATGCCAGTGCTGCGCTGAGGAAGGCTCGCGGGAGGTGTCAGCGTTCTATTAGATCTGTTACTGGCCCTTGATGCTCACGACCAATGAATAGCGCGTGACAGAGTGGAAATTGGAAAAAAATACTTTGGTAACCCATTAATAAGGAATAACGTGACAGAGGGAAGGGGTTAGAGTCAGGAGTGGCGGAGCTTTAGAAGCAGAGACTGAGAGTCAATTTATACATTTATTATTTAAAAACCTGCTGCATTGAAATTGTCACTAAGGGCATATGTGATTGTAACTCTGTTCTAGAATATTTAATTGGTCAGAAAGGTCCTGCATTTTAAAATCTCTTATGCAGTTAAGCCATCTGTTGCGGAGATCATGGTATATGCCCAGTAATTCTAAGGGATTATAATAGTGGTAAAATAGCTCTAGTGGTTAACACAGTTCTGGGAGAGTTCTCTGTTTTGTCCAGTCAAAGCTTTGACTCATAAAGTAGCAGAGATGGTTAATGTACCTGCTGCAAAGCACATCGTGTAACATGCAGATCACATAGCTATATTTTTGTTCAGATAGGTAAGTGATCTACTGCTTTTGATACTAAGGTAATTTTGTTACTTACAGTTCATAATTTGCAAGCCTTCTAATATAGCACAGTGATCTAATTACCATGGAGCTGCACAGAAACTGTAAATCACGCAACTAGAATATTATAGTTTTTTTTTCTCAATTAGGTGTTCTAAGATTGCAGAGAAGGGTATTTTAGGAAAGTAATAAAGACTTGTTAATAAAGACAACCATAATAACTCTGTTACATTTTTATATCCTGCCTTTGCATTGCTCCCGAGCATTCACTCTTAACATATGTTGTTGTTTACAAGTACTGATGATATGTGGCTTCTACAACCTGTAACCCTCATTGTCTTTTGTAACATTTACTGTTCATTGAGTTACATACTTTTATACTTTATTGTGCCTCTAAATGTAATGCGAAGCACTCTGATACCCTTAACCAGGAAGAATAGTGATATCAAAGAATTAAATAAAAAAATAATAGGTGCCATGTACATCAATATTTATGAAATTACTCATACAGACAAATCTTCATAACGATAAAGTGCCTATAACACTACAGCATCCTCTGTACAGTCCTCCAAATATGCCCAAAAAGGGGCTCTGACATCCCACGGTTTGGACTGTTGTGGGAGAGTCTCACAACCGCCTCAACGCTTTGTTAGGGGTAGCAAGTGCCATATCAATATAATTTACGATTACAGCTATATGCCTCCTCTTATCCAGTGGCTTAACCACTAACACTGGGTTCCAGAGTAGCATGCTACTTGCAACAGAACACTTCAAAGCCTCATCAAGGGGTAGTAAGCAGTATATAAATGCAATTACAGTACAATTGAGTTCCCTGTAACCTAATTTTCAATTGTTTCTGAAGAGTGCTTAAGAAAATTCAATGCAACCCTGACTTTTAGCCAGCAATACAGTGATCCTCAAAAACATCTATGGACCTTAGCAATCAGTCTGGTCATTCTTGGCACCCAAAGCAGAGGGTCTCTTGATACCGCAACTCGCATTATCTGAGTCAACTGGCCACAGACATCTCACCAATGTCTAATAATTGTCAGAAACTCATAGGCCAGATGGTAGAACCCGCGTTCCCTGTTGAAAACACTGAAAGAAGATACCTTTCTAATACTGTTTTCTTATTATTTCAATTGAAAAACAAGATCATGCAATTGCCTTATCAATTATTTATATGTGTATAACAACAACTTTGGAATTGTGCATTGATTGCAGCATGAGAAAAAAAACAATATATCACGTGAGCTGGTATTTCATCGGATTAAAGACGAGAGGTGAAAATGAAGATGTCGGTAAAGAAATGTAAAGAGTGTCCATACCGAAGAAGGAGATAAAAGTGCCTTAAGGTTTTTTTTGTCAGTGAATAGGTTAGTATTTAAAAGAAACAGTCCGAAAAATTCCAGAGAAGAAGTGGAGTAGATTAAAAACACCGATGAGGAAGTTCTTTTCCACACACGGCTTCCATAATAGGTGAGCTGGAACCATACAGGTCCTCTTTGGGGTTGTCATGTTCAATTTTCTACTGGTGCCACGTTTGATGAATTCTGGGTCACTCCCCCCCCCAGGAATGCTTCGAATTGTGGAGCCTCCTTGGGACAAGGAACTGGTTAAGCCGGTATCTGAAAAACTGGTCAGAAAAACATCATCAGGTTAAAATGGTATATCATGTTTTTGGAAGGCGACCTAGCCAGGAGAGGAAGCCCTCATCTGTCTGCTTTGCAGACTTTAGTTATTCATGGGTACACGATCTTCTTAAAAGAGCCTTTTGATGCACCTGTTGAAGCTAGTTGTCCATGTCTTAAGAGAGGTTATCACAAGGCCCGTTCTCAGGACAAGGGTGATCTTGCTATTCTGGTTGCAGGTTGGTGACCGCGCTAAGGTGAATTCTGGTGTCTTTCTGCTTTTTTTCTTTTCAGAAGGCTGCACTGCTAGTGAATGGCATCTCAAAACTTTTCCAAATGCTATCCGCTAAAATTAATAAAGCAATTGTATTTTGAACAACTGGAGATTTCTCTTGTTCTTCTAATGAAACCATGAGAAAGCAATAGTAGGGAAGTATCTTCTTTGTGTCTTTTCAATGCTGTAGCTCTAAACATCCCTAGCCACAAGGACCCAATCCCTTCCTGTGCTGTGAGCCTTTCCCTGGTGACATCTACTAAAGCATCCAGGCGTATCCAGGTAGATCTTCAGATTTTTCAGAGTAAACTATAATTGGTTAGAAATTAAAGTGAAGTAACGTGTGTCCATGACAGTAGGAGACATGCTTAATTTGGCCACATATGCATTCCCAGTTTATGTTAGGTACGCTCAGACCCACCTCCAGCTCCCACTTCTCTTTGTTAGTCATTTCACACTCCCTCCTATAGCTTCTGGCACATTTATAGAAGGTGGAAATCAGTCTTCCTCTTCTCAGGCATGCAGCGTGCCTAGGACATTCCGGGTTTTGGGTTGAGTCGGGAATCTCACAGGCAGCACAGCCGTCGCGTACAGAGTATTGTAACAAGTACATTTCTCAAAAGCATTTAGGATTCCCCTTGCTTGCTCCTAATCAAGACATAGAAAAGTGTTCTCATAATACAAATCGTCCAGTGTACGAATTAATTATTTTACAACCTTTTCTGAGGCCACTGGTAGGGATGTTAATACAATCCAGTAAATGGTGTGTGTGCTAGCTGTAGCCCAAGTGACCTTTCATGCCCAACTGACCATCTCCCACAGATGTATCTCCTTTGATTCATTGTATTATATCCCACTATGAGTCCTTCCAGCGCCACTGGGCCTTCCAAGGCCCTCTCAGTGAGCACATGGGGAGGTACTTTCTCCCCATTGTACCAGGATGCGATACAGTTGGCATGGGAGACCAGATAGCAAATATGTAGATTAGACTCCCTATCTCGCCTTTGACCTGTGGTTTTATCAATGTCTCCCATTTTATTGGGGAATGTCCTTCTCGGCCAGACTCGCCTGGCACATGCTTACATCAGCAGCCTAAATACTGTGCTGGATGCCTTATAAGAAATGTAAGGAAGAGATGGGATAATCTAGGACAGTGGTTCCCAACCTGTGGTCCGAGGACCCCTGGGGGTCCGTGAATTCTTCTCAGGGGGTCAGTGACTACTTAGAAAATTAATAAATATTAACAAATATAGACAAATTAGGTCCCCAGCTTCCAGTAATGACTCAGGCGGGGGTCCCCGGATTCCAATTATGATTCAGTGGGGGTCCCTGGGTTCTATTAATGTTAAAATGGGGGTCCATATAAATCAAAAAGTCGGGAACCACTGATCTAGGAAACACCACCATCTTCAGCACAGCGCCATGGCTTAATTCGGATATTGGAAGTTCAGCCCACCTTGACTATTTGTTCTTGAGCTGGTTTAGGGTGACACCATAATTAAATTCACCCAGTATTGCTAAAATGGCAGTTTGTGCAAAAACATCAGTGTCACACTGTCAATAATGTTCCAAGTCCTTTTGTAAACTTGTGGAATCTGAGGACTTTTGTGGTTTCTAACCTGCATAACCATTTACAGTCAGCTTAAAACAAATCACCAAAAACCTACCCCGTGGATTTGCAAAAAAATGTGAAAAAGAGCTGTATGATAATGCCAAATGCAATGCACTTCCGTTCAGCAATTTTCCTGTTACTTCCTAAGATATTTCAAATGAGAACTCAAGTTTTTGCACCTTCTAAGTCTTTGCCCGTTGACCAATTTGTCGAACTTTGAAGGATTTAATAAAAGAAATATATTTTGTGTAAATTTCATCCGTATTCATCGTATGTTTTCAAGGGAATTAGCAAAACGCAATTAGTTTGCTTTTGTTAAGGACTTGCAGGTCCAACTACAGCTACAATGGTGACTTGGGAGCCTCTGTAATACACACACATATATTATCTTGTAAAACATCAGTGGTTCCTCTGCTGCAAATATATAAGCTACGTCGACGCTTAGAAAACCCAATTAACATCATATTAAGCTTGTAATAGACCGTGAGGGGCACTGCTGGATCTATAGCAGGCAGTAAAGGAATTACACATCTGTACTGATTCTGTCCTACGGTTATTCTACTCTTGTTACAACTACTTTTTGTTTCATGGTGAAAAAATATGAAAACATGTATATTTTTTTACCGTGTTTTAGTAGTCCCTGTTTGAGAACTTGAAATATTTAACACCTTTTTGTGAGAAAAAGTCAGAGCGCAGGTTAGTGCCGGCTGGTATCCGTCAGTGCATTGAGCACGTGTATCAGCCAACTGACAGCATTTAACAAATAAGATCGCATTAATAAATGAAAAAATACACTAAATATGATTGCCATGAGTGAAGCTAAAAGCTAGGTTTGGGACCTAATGCATGATCATCAATTCGCCTACATGCTCGAGGCAGTGACATCATGCGCTTCCTGGCGCCCCCTCCGATGACGTCGCAGGGTTGATGACTTGTCCCACTCATTGCCCTTCAACAGCCCGCTACTTGCTGCTGAGGGGCCTGCGGGGGGCGGGGCAAAGAGCGGAAACTGCACGGAGTAGAGCCCAGTTTGCCTTCTGGTGCCATCACTTGACTCCCGAACCAAGGTGAGGCAAGGAAAGTGCCATGATCCTAAAAGGACAAGGCAGGAGGCGCAGCTGTTAACTCTGATTAATCCCAGGCCCTAGTCTCTCATTCCCAGCCCACTTGCCCAGGGCCCGCTAGTTACTGTGTGAATTCCACCGATGCAGGCGGTTCCGGCCAATGGTTTAATCCCCGTTGCTCCATTTTCCGGGGCGGCGGGGAAGGCCCGCCCTGACGCGGCCAGTCAATGGCTTCTGAAGAGCACCTGAAGCGGGCGAGAGCATGGCAGGGAGGACAGGAATGCGGCCGCTTGGCTGGGCCCTTTGTCCCATTGTGCGGCTTGGACTCCTGGGGAGGCCGGATGAAGTGCAGGTGGAATTTGTACTTTGCTGCTACCAGTTTCCAGACTTTGCAAGCCCCACTGCTCCAGTGTTCTTGCCTCTGCACCTTTTTAATCGGGACATAGAGTCCCTTGCCTGGAAAACAGATGCATTAATGTATTAGTTCTCATGAGATAAAATAACAATATTAATGTTATTCTTATTTACATTTTGTCTCCTGAGTGCTCCCCAAATACTAATAAAACAACAATGTGTCGACCCGTTTGTTGCACTTTGGCACCACCTACTGATGGCAGCCTCGGGCTGCTTCTGTATGGAAGCACCAGCCCTGCCAAGAAGATCTCAACAATCAGCCCAAGGCCTTCTCGTTCTCCCCTCCAGTTCTTCCTCCCGACCTAAACAGCCGAACTCACCAAAACCCATTTCCATTTGGCCATCACCAGCCATGCGCTGATATATTCGCCTCCCAAATAGTCAACAAATCCAACCTCCTGGCAGCAGCCATCTTGTTTCTAGGTACTGAGCACACTCATTTCAAAATGAACACCACGGGAGAAGAGCCCTCAAGTGTCCTGCGCCAAAAAACCTGTAAACACTACAAAATAGTTCTTGGGCGCTATACTGACAAATAGTTCTTAGCGCTAACCCTTCAAGGGGGGTGAGATGTTAGTTAGTGTGTGACCCTCAGGCTCAACACGTCTGTGTGCTTGTACGCCTACTGTGTATTTTCTTATCTGAGGTGCTCAGTTCTTCTTTGTTTTGTGTTTCATTTATTCCCCAGAGATTTCGTTGGTGACTGTATGTTCTCTTACTCTCTATCTGTACTTCCTTACTACTATGCTCTGGCTTCGGTAAATCACCACACAGTTCTTTCTCCATGAGGGAATTTGTCCAGTCCCTGATTTTTCTGTATTACCATAATGAACTCTGGGAGATGTAGTCTTGTTTTTTTCAATTGAACAAATTGTAATAACTCACTTAAAAATGATAAACTGCAAAATAAAAGTTCAGGAAGGAACCTAGGGTGCCTAATGGCACCAGGTCATTTGGTAATGATATATATGCAAAGAGACACGCAGAGAACATACCTCTTCCAGTCATCTGGCTTTGTAGGACCGTAAATAACACGGATGGCATTGTTTACATGTATATTTATGTGCTGCTTGAGTTGGGAAAGGTGAAATGCTGGGTCAGCCCATCATGATTTGAACCTGGGATCTGCAAGGTGCTTACCTGCCACATTACTGGTGTTCTGTGTGACTACTTGTGCCAACCCCGACATGTAGACAAAAAAAGAAGATGCTTTCTGTAATTCGCAGGCTGATTTTACGGGATTAAACTCCAAACATGCATAGTGGACTAAGCAAAGAGCAAGAATTGATGAATTTGGCCACGCATGACGCGGGGTCACGTGGCAGCTGTGATGGTGCTCACATGGGTGACTAGAGGATGACCCCATTGCGGTATCTCTCAAGTGATGTATTTTGTTTGAATTAAGACTTAGACAGAAAGGTTCCCTTTTAAAGAAACTAGAAAGTGATCAGTGAAAAGAGCTGAGACCTCAGTCACTAGCAGGCATGGCGTGGGGATGCAGCTGTCGCAGGCCGGATGGGCGAGACTGCTCAACAGACACCAGCAGAGAGAGACACCGCTTATTGGCATCCAGCTCTCCTGCTCCCAGAGCTGCCAATCAAGATCCGGACAGAAAAAAATACTTTCTGTATGAAAAATGTGAAATTTCCCTTCTTCTGGCCGTCTTGTCCGGCGGCCAGGCCGCCTCACGTGGTATTTGTGTTATTCTGACGCGGAGCCCGTTTCATGTAAATGTGCGGTCCCGCCTCACAGTGTTGTGTCTGGAAGGGCCGTATGCAGAGCCTTTCTCCAGACAGATCCTAATTTAATAAGGAGATTCCGCCAGAGATGGCGCAGATATGTGCATCCGACAGGGCTGGCGGCTAGTACAGTAGTCGAGGCGGCTGGGCACGGATGCTGCTTACGTTAGAGCCATCCACGTTGGGTGTATCAAGTGAATAGTCTACAGATGCGGGAGGGAAATTCGTTTCAGGAGAGAATAAATGTTCCATAACTATGTTAGAATTAGTCAAATGTTTTGGAAGCATAGAGAATCAAGCGCTGGGTGTCCATACGGATGTAGGTAATGTGCTACACAAGGGCTCGTTGCTAATGCTGTCTTCATCACTCCTGCTGAAGGCAGCTCCACGCCTGTCTGGGGGACTGAATCTGGACTACAGAGTAGGTTACGGGGCCATATATTTGGGCTAATTGGTCCAGCGGTGTCCCCCCGGGATATTTCGCATCATCCGGAGAAGCGTATCCAGTTGTACGGGAACATGGCACATCTGGTGCCTAGCTGTGGGCGACATGGCACATCTGGTGTCTAGCTGTGGGCGGCATGGCACACCTGGTGTCCAGTTGTGGGCGACATGGGACACCTGGGCCCATATTTATACTCTTTTAGCGCCGCATTTGCGTCATTTTTTTACGCAAAAGAGGCACAAACTTCCAAAATACAATTGTATTATGTAAGTTTGCGCCGTCAAAAAATGACGCAAACGCGGCGCAAAAAAGTATAAATATGGGCCCTGGTGTCCAGTCGTTGGGGGCATGACTCATCTGGAGTAGTGTGGCCAGTTCTGGGAGCCACCTCTGGACCATGTGTCAGTTCTGACCAGCAGAAAGTTGCCTCACTGATTACTCATCCTAAGACAGACTGGACTTAGTGGTCACTGACAAGATCCGATCTTAGCCTCACTTGTCAGTGATCATGACAGAGGGCCGCCTCAGTGGCGAATCACCCTTAGAGAGACTAGCCTCATTGGCCATTGACCTTGGTAGACAGTAGCCTCACTTGTCACTGGCACTGGAAGAGACTAGTTGTACTGGTCACTGAGTCTGGCACAGTGTAACCTGACTGGTCAGTGATGGTTGGTGGATGTAGGTTCACATGCTTGGAATCCTGTGGCCCTGATGCACTCTCCATCAACAATTTCTGAAGGCATATTGGCAAAATTGATACAGTGGGTAACAAGAGAGCCATAGGGCCTCGTGGAAGGAAATGCACCCCAGACTGAGTTTGGTAGCAAAATATGGTCATAATTTAGGACCAGATGACCCCTCAGGCCCCTAGACCCCAGTGCCACTGCACCTGCTACATCAGTGAGAGCTACACCACTGAATTGATGCATCTCCTTTAAGAACATGCATTTGCAATGCAATAGGTCTGGCATTTGCTTGAATTCGAGCTATTGGCCTTGTGAACGCATAACTGGACTTTTCTTGCCACACAATTTGGTTCCCTTTGGCACACAATTCCAGTGACCTTGCATATAACTAAATGGCTAGCAGGCCTCCCAGAGTATTCTTTCAAAGAAGACCTTTAAAACACAAACTACTCCCAGCTGTAAAACAAAATTTTGAGCCACAAGAGAGCTTACAAAGAGCCTGAATGGTGTGAGGGGTTATTATTTTGGGGTCTCCACTAACCTAGTATTGGATCCCAGAGATGATCTATACAGAAAGAGCACGTTGTGATGAACATTTTGAAGGTGGTCCCATTGTCCTTGAACCACCACAGGCTCAGTTATGAGCAGAAATGTTTTGTACAAGGAATGCCCTGCAAAGCATTATGAGGCGAGTTTCTGAGTGCTGCAGATATTGTAGTATGTTGACTGTGATGCTTAGAACAGCTTCCAGAAGAAACCATGATTAAAAATAGCATTTGTAAGAAACATGGTCATGTAACCATATAGTTGGCCCCTAGAGGACATAACCACATGAAAACAGAATGGCAGAAAGTAATGCAGTGTAACCATATATTTAGCCCCTATAGGGTGTAGTGCATTACATATTTTCAGGGCTAGCAGGCCTACTGCAATGATATATAACAAACAAGACCTTTAAAATACAAACTACTTCCAGCTATAAAGAAAAAGTTCCAGTCATGAGAAAGCTTAAAATGAC
Organism: Pleurodeles waltl; assembly: GCF_031143425.1. NCBI lineage: Eukaryota > Metazoa > Chordata > Amphibia > Caudata > Salamandridae > Pleurodeles > Pleurodeles waltl. Next base: position 874,626,225 of record NC_090440.1, read on the forward strand.
ACTGCATGGTGGAAGGGGTTATTATTATCCACTAGTGTGGGGTCCCAGAGATGACAAGTTAGAAAGAGCACCTCATGTTGAACGTTTTGGTGGTGGTCCCATTGTCCTAGGACCCCCACAGGCTGAGTTATGAGCAAAACTGATTTGCAAAAGGAATGCCCCGCAAAGCATTATGGGTCGAGTTGCCCTAGTGCAGTGAATAGTGTAGCATTGGCTCTCCCACTGTGCTGAAAGAGCTGCTTTGATGATTTCTATGTTTTTTTTATGTAAAGCATGTACCAATTATAAGGGATGTTTAAAAGTCATGGAGTGCGAAGAAGAGAGACAAAAGCTAAATTGAAATGAAATTGAATTGAAAAGCATTTACCAATTACAAGGGATTTTTAAAAGACATGGAGTGCGAAGGGGATAGACAAAAGAGAAATTGAAATATAATGACTCGTTTGGTAACAGTGTGAACAATGTGACAAGCACTCCAATACCACTGATCGAATTTGCGCTGCTCCTGCTCTATGAAACTTCAAAGCACCATGGCCATCATGGAGTGCAAAGGGGAGAGACAAAAGAAAAAAATATTTTGCCCTTGCTAAAGTACATTGGCAATAGTACAGTAATCCATGTAACAGGGTCAGTCTACAAGGCGTAACAAAAGAGCCTGAAAGGGGACAAAGGTAAAGCATTTACCAATAACATTAAATGATTTTCGAAAAACAGGCCCAGGAACGAATGAAAGTGACGGGCATGAGATAGACACGGGTAAAGCTCACAGAATACATTACAACAGGTCGAAAAGGAGCGCTTGGGCACTGCTATGCTCAACCTAAAAAAGGGCAGATTTTAGAGAAGGTGCGACTTTTAAAATTCTTTGCTGAGTTGCAGCTGTTCAGCAGGAAAGTCTGTCTACTGGGAGACATTTCCCCTCCATGTGCAGGGAATGTTACTAAGAATTCAAGTACATCACAGACTTCTGTATCAATAGCCCAACCTGGTCTTCTCTTGCCCATTCCACCTATTTATTATTATTTATCAGTTTTCCATAGCACAGGCTTTGTCAACGGTACACTACTTCCTCACTTTATCAGGAATCAAAACTATAATTATACATTAGCCACATAGTTGTAGATCAGCAAGTGAAGGTTGAAGAATTGTTAGAGAATCTATAGGCTCATGTGATATATCGATAAGAAGCCATGATAAATGCAAAAGTATGACTCATATCCACGGACGGTGAGACGGGTATGTTAGTTGGTTGTATGTGCAAGAGATGGTTTTTTAATGGTCTCCTCAAACAAAGGTGATTTGAGTATGGTGTGCCAACAAAATATTTCTTTCAAAATATTATGACATGATCCTTGTCTCCTAAATATTGTCTACAAAAATGTGACCCCTTAAAGGTTAATAAAATTAATTTGACACCCAGCGGGATGTTATTCATATGTTGCTAATATGGGTTGCCTCTACCAATGTTTTTATATTTGCAATTTGTTTAAAATAAAATGTATGTACATGTTTCTTCAGTCCTGAAGAAGTTTTTCACAATTGGTTGAAACACGTGGTGGCTGGAAGTGCCTGGAAAAAATGGAAAACCGTAAAAGAAAGTGCACATTTTAAATCTGTATGTATAAAACTTTTCTATGAATTTGATTTTGTATAATAAATACTGCAACAATCAGATGTGTGCAGGCTAGTTTGAGTTCTAATGCTCACGAGCTTAAATGCCACTGTCTTTGAGAACTCTAGGGTAACATGTTCTCCATTAGCTCTGCACCTGTTACAAATATGGTTTTTGATGCTCAAAGAAATTGTGAAATAAGATGTAAATGGAAGAGAAAGTGAGCACTGTGATTACCCAAGTTACCAAATATAGTTGTGTATAAACACAAAGGGATAATATTTTTCAGACGATTTTGAGGACATGGTATTTATATGCAATGAAAATTCTGCATACCATATTCTGATTTACAAAACGTTAGTTCTTAGCTATATGGGAAGAGAGTTCCAAAGGCAGGATTACTTCATGGCTTGCTTGTATGTCTGGGTATACAGGTGAAGTGAATCCTTGCTTCTCAAGCCCCATTGGCCTGATGGAGTCAACGAGTTGGCCCAGCATGGCCTTACAAAGAAGGCAGCCTTTCTTAACTGTGTTGCTTCTTCCTAAGGATAACCAACGGAAGTCACTCAGGATCTGGAAAATGTGACCCTGTTTTCTTTAGCTCGAGAATGAGATGAGTCCGGCTGTTGAATGAAAAACGTCTCTTACTGTGTTGATGGATGTTTGCAGGACAGTGACCGAAATGTCTCTGTACAATGCAGCACTGCCCAGGACGAGGCTCGTGATCTCCACCCCCCCCCACAAAATAAATACAATAGACACTGAGTTACCCAGAAAATGTGTACATTATGCTATCCACATATTTAAATTAATGTGCTGTTTACCACAGGAGAGGGTAGCCAATTTTTAAGTAAGTCAGGGTATCATAGTCATAATTATCATTTAATAGAAATATTGTTCCCAAAATATTCTTTAGAAACGTATTGTCCCATTGTACATATAATCTCTATTATTAAATCCAATGTGGTGATATCCCAGTGTATGCAGAATCCCTGTTATTAATTACAATGGGGGTGATATGTTTGCAATTCATATTTAGGACGTGATATTTAGGCCACACAATATTCTGGCTGTGATATTCTGGTACTACGTGGCTACGCCACCACAAGCTATACAGGGCTTAAGATGGCCACCGATGTTTATGTGTTTGTAGTGGTGCCTCAAATGATTTCAGGCCTCAGGTGGGTATTTATTGGTGTTCTGGAAACCGTAACACATTGGTCTCTCGCCTGGTGCTGGTATACATGTTGAACAGGGGATTCTGCATCTGACATAAGACACCTACAGCCAGTGCTTTAAATTGGCAGGTACTCTTTGGTACTGAGTACCTGCACTTCTTTAATTTAAAAGTGAGAGTACCTGCACTTCTCTGCAGTCCTGCAATGTATTTCAAAGGAGAGCATTGACACTTCTCAGGAGCAAACTGGTACTTTATATATGTGTACCTGCACTTCTATATTTCCAGTTAAAGAACTGCCGACAGCACTCCACTGGGATGTTTTGGGGTGGGGTGTGTAGGCACAACAACTCAAAAGACACGCTGCATCCTGGAACCTTATCAGTCTCAATGGACCGTCAGGTGAGTGCTGTCTCATCGGGCTGCTTCCACACCATGCGCATGCTCCGAAAGATCTACAAATGGATCCCCACCGAAACCAGAAGGACAGTCACCCAGGCCCTTGTCAGCAGCAGACTCGACTACGGCAACGCTCTCTATGCCGGAACCACCGCCAAGACCCGGAGAAGAATACAATGCATCCAAAACGCCTCCGCCCGGCTCATCAAGAACACCCCATGACACAGCCACACCTCCGCCCTCCTAAGAGACCTACACTGGTTGCCAATCAACAAGAGAATCACCTTTAAGCTCCTGACCTACGCTTACAAGGCCCTCCACGACGCTGACCAGCCTATCACAACCACAGACTCACCTTCTACACTCCCGCCAGACAACTCTGCTCTGCCCACCGGGCCCTCGCCAAGGTCCCCCACATCTGGAAAACCACAGCTGGAGGAAAATCCTTCTCTCACATCGCAGCCAAGATCTGGAACATCCTCCCCATCCACCTCAGGCAATCCCGCACCCTGTCTCAGTTCAGGAAGGACCTCACGACCTGGCTCTTCGACTGATACTTCCTCCCCTCCTCTTTCCCCAGCGCCTTGAGACCCTCAAGGGTGATTAGCCATGCTATACAAATCCCCTGATTGATTGATTGGTTGAACCTGCTGTAAGATATGTTGGCAAGGATACCACAAATATCCTGAGTGTATCTAGATACTCTGGACACATCCGGGCTTGGGTGCCACAAATGACTTTGAACCTATGCGGATTCATACCAGTGTGTTTCGCCAGTTGTTCATTACATGACACTGGGCACATGCTAGCACAATAGCCGCAAGGGAAATTGGACACATTCTGGTTCACATTGGGTTTTGGGTCAAGGGGGCAACAGTTAACATCCGGGCTCTGGGGAGAGACTGCCAGCATGACCCGAGGATGCCTGTAGAGCGGACCAAAATGATGCTGCCGCCACAGAGCACAGTCGATACCAAAACCTCGCAAAATGGAAGCCTCGGCGCGGAAGCAGGAAAGAAGCTACAACAACTTGGGAAATATCACAAACTCAACCCATTTTTCTGCCAAGGCCTGACCGCAATCTCCTAATCAACAACCCCGAAAGGCTGCCAGCTGCCGACCAATGGACTTTCGCTTCCAAGACATTCGCCCAATCTCCCTGCCAGGGTTGAAGGAGACATGTATGCAGGCGCTTCCATTTTCAAAACATTCCCCTCGCCAAAGAAAGCAAAGATGTGGTAGCTCAGCATGTAGAACAAGCGGACTCAGACGCAGCTGCACCACCCCTGCTCCGCCGCCGAAGGAAAAATTCACGATTCTGCATCTGGGACAGTTTATTCCATTTTTTGCAGTTTGGGGGCTTTTCACTTCGGCTTTTCGATCCACAGCCATTTATGGAAGTAAAACGGGGTGTTTTTGTTCGTCATGGTGGAAGGAACGAATGGGAGCTTCGTGGTGGAATCGATGTCTTTGTGTGAGAACCATGTACAGGACACGTGCACCTGGGGGAGAGGAAAGGTGTGTGTGCTGGTCAGTGTCACCAAAGGAAGCGTGTGCATCCTGCCCGTGTCACGCACCACCACCTGCAGTGTCTGACACAAGCTAGTCAGAATGGGACAGGTCACATGTACTTGACAACACACTCGCTTTGGGAAGGCGCTTAAAGGAGTTAGGTATGTGACAAGCAAGCAGTGACGTGATGGATTCCGGCCTGGCCTAGCCTATCTATCTTTTGAAGAATAGTTCTCTGAATTTCCCTGGCGGGGACCCAAATATTAGAGGAAATGATGACCTATAGTAATTTGACGTGGACATGTAGGGAGCCACGAGGAAACAGAACTAGGCCCAGACGTACACAACGTTTTATAGGCTACAAACCATGTGATTCGTTAAAGGTGTGGGTTTGTGCCTCTTTAAAATGTTTTACCTATTTTCCAAACTCATTTTCGGAGCCGGTAAAGTTCTGCAATCCTAAAAGGGTCTGCAATTCGACCTCAGATGTATCCATTGTATGCAACTGTAATTCCAGATGCAAACCTTTGGAAAGTTACAGACTCTCATGCTGAACTTTCAACTGATTTGCAAAGGGGAAAGCCTCCCTTTGAACCCTTTGCTTTTTGTGACCACTTTCAACTCTCAGTGAAATTTGGATAAAAATAAGAGTTTTTTTGTTTAAAATAACCTCTTTCCTATAAGAAAAATGTGATGCTTAAAAAAAGGTTACTTTATTTAAACACAATCACAGGCTTGGTGGTCTGTGACCCTTGCCAGCCACCATCCCTGTGATTGTGGCCAATCTGACTGAGAAGCAATTATCTACCTCGTGAATGCTAATGCAGTAGGTCACATAGCGAACCACTCTGAAACAGAACTCATAACTCGGTAAGGTTGTTGTGACTGAATGCTGTGTTATATTCATTCATTAAACCCTTATGCGCATAGCACAGAAACAGAACAACCCATACAATAATCTAAAACATATAAAAATACAGATGGGTCGGAAAGAAGAGAACTTGGATATTGTCCCCACCGTCACATCACAAAATGTTTTCCTAAAACAATGAAGCTTCAAGACTCCAGTCAAGGGGTTAATTCCATATTAGCCTTAACCTTGTACATAGATACATAAAAGAGTGCAAAAAAGTGCTGAGACGTAAAACGTGCTAATGCCTAAAAAATGTGAGACTAATGCATATCCTGATAAAGTGCATGTAGGTATAAAACCTGTGCAAAGAGCAATCAAAGTGCATATAGTTGTAAAAACTCTGGTAGATTTCCTCTGAGTGTCAGCAACATAATGATTAGTGGCAGATTAGGAATTTGGTGGTCATACTGACGGGCTGCCAAAGCCCTCAGGGATGAGGCCGTCGTCAACCTGATGGCCTCATCCTCCGTTGTATTACAATGTTTCCTCAGGACTGACCACCAGAAACATCGTATTGTGACGTTTCCACCAGTGAGCCTGGCGGAAACTGTCACACACCTGCACCCTCAGAATGCGCACTGTCTGCTTAGCAGACAGTGTGGATTGTGAGGGTGCTGGCAGGGGGACCCCTGCACTGCCCGCAACAGCCCCCAGCACTGGCTTTCTGCCAGCCTTTTCATGGGTGGAACCCAGCCATGAAAAGGCTGGTGGAAAGTGGAGTTGTGATCAGCATGGCGGTGCCGAACTCATCACCACCATGGCTGACCATGACTCTGACTGCCGTCATCCCGCCGGGATCTATGATCCTGGCGGTGGTGGCGGTCTCCTCGCAGCCCGACCACCAGGAGTGTAATCTAGCAGTCAGACTGCCAGCAGTGTAGCTGTCCGACCGTCACCCCGGGGTTGGCAGTAGTCCGACTGCCAAACTCGTAATCAGGCCCTTAATTTTTTCAAAAGTAAATGCTGCAGCAAGTACCCCTGTGGTGCATTCGGCCACAATTATATCTGTCTTAGCTTGAATTCCAATTAGACTTTTGGCTGATGTTTTTTCACATTCCGAACTTACAAGGCAACCTCAAAAATTGTCAGTTATAATGAAGAGTCCACAGTTGAGCTTTCTGAGGTGATTTCAGTTTCTAAGTTGCTCAACCCGGAGATGCTAACAGTCTCAAGATATTGTAGGGGCTACGATTTGGCCTCTCCATACTCCCTCAAGTGACATCGGTTGGTCAGCTGAGGGGCATGGACACTGACCCAAAATCTTCGAAGTACTTTATTCCCACGTTAGAAGAGATTCTGGGTGAGTTAATATCGATGAAACAGTATCAAATGGAGATGGCAGAAGAGGGTAAGGGGATTCTAGACAAAATAGATGGACAAATGGCCCAATTGCTTGCTAAAATGGAAAAGATGGAGAAACACGTCTTAGACTGTTAGGTCAAGCCTCATACGACTTCTGAACTAACTGTTCAATTTGAGAAGGAGTTAGCACTGCTTTGTGATAGATAAGCAAGAACAGTTAGAATATCATTCTAGATGTTCTAGTTTGAGAATCACAGGGATCCCAGAGCATAAGAGGGGCAATGTTGTCCCCACATCCTTTGTGGAAGCATTAATAAGGACACATGAGCTCCTAGATCTAACAATAAATGCACGCTCATAGGGTTCCCTCACAGGCCCCACCTCAGGGTAAATATTCCAAAACTATTTTAGCTCACCTTTTGAATTACAGAGCTAAAGATTTGATCCTTGCTAAATCTTTAAAAGAAAATGTTATTTTTCTGCCCAAAATGAATTTTCCTCTTCTGTTTTTTTCAAACATGACTGTGGAAACAGCTCATAGATGAAGAGTTTAGGACTATGGACGTGTTTTACATCTTGTTGGTGTTACCACTAAACTGCTGTGGCAGCGGACACGAGATGACCGTCAAGTCAACGGTGTTTCACCTGCTGTATTTAGATGTTACAGCCCTGAAAGTGGTGTACCGGCAGCTGTTTTCTGATGGAGGGAAGACATCGTGGGATCCAATGGACATCAGACAATGGAAGTGGCTCTGGAATACAGGTAAGTCACACACACACTGTACCTTTGCCATATGTGTCCCCCTGCATCACACATGACACAGCACACCACATACACACTATTATTCATTGGCATTCCACCACAACACAACACATACATGCCGCAAACACACATCACCATACATCCATAGCACAACATACACACACTAGTGACGCTGCACCCACACACAACTTACCCACAATCAACACGACAACACACTCATCTACACAAACACACTCAAACAACATCAGAACTACACACATCACAATTACGTCACGCAACACTCACCTGTATGTTGCACATATCAACACAACACATTACACAACATACACAACAACATCAATGCCATATGCAAGGCACACTACTGACACAACCCCAGCACCCTCCCTCCACTCCAACCAGCTAATCACATTGCACACATACATACGTGTACTGACTCACGCATACAATTCAAATCACGACATGGCAGCTACAGGGCCCCTTGCAATGTGCACATATGGACACAGTTGACAGATGTGATTGTACCATCATTGTGGTGCCAGCATTCATTTGGTAATGAATACTGACACCAAATGACATTTGTGTATGTTTGCGATATGTGTTGTGTATCAGAGTGTCCCCAACCCAGTTTGTCCCACTTGTGTCCCTGACATATGCATGTCACAATAATCCCCCAAAATTACTGTGACATGTATATTTCTGCAGTGGTCCCGAGCTCATGTGCGGTGACCCCCCAACATACACAGCTAATGCGGGTTCCCTACCTTTATGTCCAGTGATAGGAGGTTTGTGTTGTTTTCTGGGGTCCAGTGAAACTGAAGTGGAATTAGGGAATTAGGGAAAAAGGTGAGCTTTCACCTCTCCTCCTTCCCCCCCGACTCTCCCAATCCACCAAGTCAGACTTGGAGTTCGGACCACTACATTTTGCTTGGCGTTAAGACAAATCTGCAAGACGGTAAGTGTGGATGGAGTCCCCGCCACCAGAGGTGGTTGTGTTATGTTCTTTGTATTTGTAGAGTGTACATCTCACCCAAGAGAGTATCCTGGCGTTGAAAGGAGGAACTGGGTTGACCAAAACTGAGCCATGCTTGGGTGAAGAGACAGTTTTTCAGTTTCGCATAAAATTCAAGAACTGAGGAGACAGCTCTCGTGTAGGGGAAGGCCATTCCAGGCTCTGGGAGTGAGATAGCCTGGTCTCTGGTTCTGCATATGTGAGGAATGTGTGCGAGCAGAAGTCCAGCTAAGTGAAGGTGTCTAATAGGTTTGAGGAAGTAGATGCAATTGTTGATGTAAGTAAGGATAATGTTGTGTAGGACTTTGTATGTCTGCATAAGGAGTCTTAAGAGTGCTCACTTGTAACTGGGAGCCAGTGGAGATCTTTGAGGTGTGGGGGGAGGGTAGTCTGAGCGTGATTCTAGTTGCTTTTGTATGGTCTGTAGTCTTATGATCATCTGTGTGATGATTCTGACATAGAGTTGCCATAGTCCAAATTGCTGGTGATAAGGCCCTGGGTGGTGGTTCAGATGAGGTTAGCGACAGCCAAGGTGAAGAGAGTCAGGCTAACTGATTGAGTGCCATTTGTTAGAAAAGAGCAGATTCATTGGAGTGGAGGTCCTTGAATGCCAGCCTTGTGGAGGTGTTGGATGAGAATGGGGTGGGGGACTGTGTCAAAGGTGGTGGATAGGTCTGATACGGTGATGCAAGTGGTCCCACCTCTGTCCATGATCAGCCAGATGTCATCTGTGGCAGCAATGAGGGTGGTCTTAGTACTCTGGTTGCACCTGAGTCCGGATTGAGTTTTGTCGAGTAGGTGGTTGTTGCTGATGTGAGTGGCCAGTTATTTTTTCATGTTCTTCTCCATGACTTTTGCTAACTAGGGTAGCAGGGAAATTGGCCGGTATATGCTTAACGTCATTGGGTCCGCCTAAGGATTTTTAAAAGGGGGAGTAATGTGATATGTTTCCAGGTGCCTGGGAAGGAAGCTGGGACGGAAACTGTGTTAACAGAGTTGATCAAGATAGCGATGAGGGCTATACTAATGTGGTCCACTCCTCTTGCAAAAATGTGGTGAAGACATGGGTCCGAGCGTGATCTGGAGTGTATGAACTGCATGCTCTCTGCAGTTTCTTGAGTGGTGATGGTAGGCCAGGGGGTCATGGAGGTCCTCTGAGTATTGGTTGTAAAGGTAGGAGGGCTGCTAGGGTGAATGGGGCTGGTTGGGACTCAAATTTGTTGCAGTTGCTGATGATCTTGCTGCTGAATACGAGGAACAGCTGGGTGCAGAGGTCCTGTGAGAGAGTGACACTGCTGGATCTTTCTGCTGGAAGGGTAAACCTTTTACAATGGTGAACATTTCCTTGGCACTACTGGTGCTGCTTTCAATGTGGTCGGTGAGAGTATGAATATTTGATTGCTCTGATTTATTGATGTTAGTGTCTAAGGGCTGATCTCCAGGTGCTTCTAATGGTGTCAGGAGGACCTTTGGTCTGGTGCGGAGTGCAAGCAAGCTTGAGCGGGACACAGATAGGTGGGACACAGATGGTGTGCCTTTGGCATGCCAGTGGTGCATCTGTGCTTTGCTGGCCATTAAGTAGAACCAGGACGAGGAAAAGCTTTGGCCAGTCAGTGGGGCTGAGTGACTCATAAGACGAAGGATGGGAGAATGGCTCAGGAGAGGAGGTGAGAACGAGCATGAAGGAGAGCAAAAGAGCAAGGAAAAAGGACAAAGAAGAGGACACAGTAGTGGAATGAGCACTGGAGAATGAAAAGGGGCAAGGACAGGGCTATCTCTTTTTGTTGGGAGTTTTCTGCTAGACTGCGGACTCTCTGTAGTCATAGAGTTACTATTAAATCATAGTTTGTGAATACCAAAAAAGAGTAAACTTACACTAAAGTGAAAGTTTACCTTTGTGAATCGAGCCCTTTGTGTAAAACCATGTTGATGGAAACCAACACTTAAAAAACATAAGATAACAAAAGGAAAAAAAACATCTGAAAACGGACTGAGAGGTCACAAAAACAGAGACCACCTTATCCCCTCGGTGTGGTAGTTTCTGTTATTCAAATTGCGAGTTAAAACACCTTTAAATTACATGTAGTTCCCAACAAGTAATATTAAGAGAAGTTCACATACTCAGTAATGTGAACTCAAACTGCATCCTCTAAATGTGCAACATGAATGTTGTTGGAATAACAGTAGTAATTAACAAAGCAACAGAAACCCCCCCAAACAGACATGAAAGGGTAACTGCTCTAGTAGTTTAAAAAAATTATGCAGATTGGGTTAAATACATCAGCAGAGGAAGAGGTACTCACTTTGTCAAGAGACTTTTATCAGGTCTTAGAACTTGTGTTTAAAGGCTCCCAATCTTAAATGATGGGCGACAGCTCGTGGAGGCAAGTACATGAGCAGTCTTTTTTCCACATTGGATGTCGACCCCCCAGGCATTGGATGGGGGCTGCAAATATGTCACAACACTGGTGTAGCGCATCATCGTGGTAGGCATACTTGTGTTTTGGAGAGATCAAAAGCATGCAACAAAAGTGGATGGGTTTTTTCATCCTTAACATAGGATCACCTTAGAAGTGGTAGAAAATCACCTCTGTAAGTCTCTGTGGAACGTCATACCTTTTGATTTTGCTGATCTTCCGCATGCTACCCGAGTGGGGAGTGTTTCAGTGGAAGACTCAGTTAATTATTTCATCAGAAAAATAATAAAAGAAAAGGTGGTTTTTAGAAGAAAATATACCCTTAATTATGAAAAAGCAATCCCATCTTGTGGCAGTTCTTTGGAACATTGCCTCAACACTGAAAAATGGAAGAGGGCAGAAGAAAGGGTATTTCAGAGTTTTCCTGTATGAGGAAGTACTCACCAGTCATGTCTTTGTAAGGTGAAGCCTGAACCATACAGGAAATCTCTATCAGCCCCTTCTCTCTTTTTCTGTGACAAAATATGCTTTGGGAGAGAATATGACTTAATTTACATGCTTGTAGGTGGAGAACAACTAATTTTTTGGTGTGCATCTACAACAGCAATGTTTGTCATTTTTCAGTTTGACCTGGATAACACTAGCTAAGCATGTGCTTAAAGACTTCACTACAAAACTCACAAAAAGCTTTGGCAATTGTTTAGCTCAGCATTGATATCGCTGTTTTAATCTAATGCATACAAACTAATAGAAAAACAGATATTTTAAGTGGACAGATTTAGAGTGTCGCTGGTGTTATAGACATGCCCTATAAAATGGAGCAGCTCACCACCTAAATACATGACAGGGGACAGAACTACTTATAGTCCCTAGCTGGTGCTTTACTTAATTTATGTAGGGATGTATGACGAAATATCATAACAATTGAAATGCAAAATTATTGCCAAAAAATATCGAAGACAGAAGTATTGTCTTCCTATAGTTTATAAATGAAGGACAGATCACTAACTACAAGAATGTAGGAGTCAAAAATGTTATCACAAAATAGACAAGTATATTGAAATTTTAATACTATACAGTATATTAAGTTTAAATTTTTTTTTTACATTTTACTTAAAAAGGTATTACATTTAATAAAAACAGATTGCACAAAAGTATTATACCTTACAAACATAAAGTAAAATTATATACGTTAAGTTACGTGTAAAAAACAATAAACATAACACAAATAATTAAAATGATTAAATAAACTGTTAGAAATGGGGTCTTTTGTTGGCAGTCAGGTTACCCCCTGTCCAAGCAAGGACCCTCACTCTAGTCAGGGTAAGTCACACACAATCCAAATTATCCTGTGCCCACCCTCTGGTAACTTGGCACTGAGCAGTCAGGCGTAACTTAGAAGGCAATGTGCAAAGTATTTGTGCAATAAATCATACAATAAAACCATAAAGCCCCACAAAAATACACCACACAGTGTTTAGAAAAATACATAATATTTATCTGGATAAATGTAGGTAAAAATGATTAAAATGCAATAAGTATATGTTGAGATATCACTGAAAAGTGATATAAAGTGTCTTAAGTCTTCTTAAAAGCAAACAAAGTCTCTTTCAAGCACAAAGTACCGGGTTCACGTGAAAAATCTCTGCAAAGAACTGCAGAGGAGGAGATGCATGGAAACAAAGGGGTGTACGTCGATTTCTCAGGCCGCACATGGCAATGCGTTGTTTAGTTTTCACACAGGGACGGCTGTGCGTCTATTTCCGGCGCTTGGTCATGGATCCTCTTCGGGATGCAGGGTTTTCAGACGCCCCGGGGATGATGCGTGGATTTCCTGTGCTGGCAGGACGAAGACACAGGAGCTGCGTCGATCTGGTGAGTGTTGCGTAAAATTTTCTACCGCACGGCAGGCGCTGCGTCGATTCCTCTCTGGAAGTCGGGCTGCGTCGTTCCGGGTCGGCTGTGCGTCGATCCAGTGGGCCGCGCGTTGAACTGCCGGTCGCTACGCTGGCACTGCATTGATCTTCTCGTTGCAAAGTCGGGCTGTGTTGTTCCGGTTCAGCGTGCAGTGGAATTTTCACCGCGGTGCAGGCTGTATGTCGAATTTCGCTGCACAAGGAGTCCTTCTTGAAGAGATGAAGTCTTTTTGGTCCTGAGACTTCAGGGAACAGGAGGCAAGCTCTATCCAAGCCCTTGGAGAGCACTTCCTCACCACAGCCAGAGAGCAGCAATGCAGCAGGGCAACAGCAAGGCAGCAGTCCTTCACAGAAAGCAGTCAGGTGAGTCCTTTGGGCAGCCAGGCAGTTTTTCTTGGCAGGATGCAGGTTCTGGTTACAAGTTTCTTCTCCAGGAAGTGTCTGAGTTGGTAGGGGCAGAGGCCCTGTTTATATACCCAAATGTGCCTTTGAAGTGGGGGAGACTTCAAAGTGTGGCTTAGAAGTGCATCAGGTCCCCTTTCAGTTCAATCCTGTCTGCCAGGGTCCCAGTAGGGGGTCTGGCAGTCCTTTGTGTGAAGGCAGGCCCTCCACCCTCCCAGCTCAGAAAGACCCATTCAAAATGCAGATGTATGCAAGTGAGGCTGAATATCCTGTGTTTGGGGTGTGTCTGAGTGAATGCACAAGGAGCTGTCAACTAAACCCAGCCAGACGTGGATTGTAAGGCACAGAAAGATTTAAGTGCAGAGAAATGCTCACTTTCTAAAAGTGGCATTTCTAAAATAGTAATATGAAATCCAACTTCACCAGTTAGCAGGATTTTATATCACCATTCTGGCCATACTAAATATGATCTTCCTACTCCTTTCAGATCAGCAGCTACCAGTCAAACAATGTATGAGGGCAGCCCCAGTGCTAGCCTATGAAGGGAGCAGGCCTCACAGTAGTGTAAAAACGAGTTTAGGAGTTTTACACTATCAGGACATGTAAACTATATAAGTACATGTCCTGCCTTTTGCCAACACAGCTCTCTGCCCTATGGCTTACCTAGGGCATACCTTAGGGGTGTCTTATATGTAGAAAAAGGGGAGTTTTAGACTTGGCAAGTACTTTTAAATACCAAGTCGAATTGGCAGTGAAACTGTACACACAGGCCTTGCAATGGCAGGCCTTAGACAAAGTTAAGGGGCTACTTAAGTGGGTGGCACAATCAGTGCTGCAGGCCCACTAGTAGCATTTAAGCTATAGGCCCTGGGCAAATATAGTGCACTCTACTAGGGACTTATAAGCAAATTAAACAGTCCAGTTGGGTATGATCCAATGTTACCATGTTTAAAGGAAGAGAGCATATGCACTTTAGCACTGGTTATCAGTGGTAAAGTGCGCAGAGTCTTAAAACCAGCAAAAACTGTATCTAAAAAGTGGAGGGAGGCAGGCAAAAAGTTAGGGGTGACCACCCTAAGGCTGTCAGGTCTAACATAATGCTAAACAATGAATAAAACACTATGGCCATTATTATGATCTTGACGGAGGGGTTTCCATCTATCAAAAATGAGACGAATATCCCATCCGCCGTATTACGATCTCGATAGAATATAACGGCATCATAATACAGCAGACGGGATATCCGTCACATTTGTGATGGAGAAAACTCCTCCCTCAAGATCATGATAAAGCCCTATATCTCAAATATTGAAAACATACATATTTGACAAAACTATTACAATTAAAAAACAAAATTAAAAAATCCCTTGAAAACACATCATTACAATATAATTTAAATAACTTTTGAAATAAAATCACAAAAAATAATTGTTTAAAAATAAATTAAAAACAAAAAATTCATATTAAAACATTACAATTGTAGGGTTCAAATGTACTATTCTCAGCCCAAGGTAAGCAGCAATAAAAAGTGGTGGACTTTAGGGGTAGGATTTACTATTCTCACTCCAATGGAAACATTAGTAGGGAAAGTGCTGACGATTGGAGGGGCCAGGTTTAGGGCCCCATTACGAGTTTGGCAGAGGGGATTACTCCATCACAAATGTGACGGATATCCAGCCTGCCGTATTACAAGTCCCATTATATCCTATGGAACTTGTAATACAGCGGATGGGATAGTCTTCACGTTTGTGATGAAGTGATCCCCTCTGCCAAACTCGTAATGAGGTCCTTAGTATTCCCAAACCAACAAGAGCAACAGTAGGAAAAGTGTTGGACTTCAGAGGTGTCAGATTTACTAGTCTAACTCCAACGTAAGCAATAGTAGGGAAAGTGTTGAACGTTGTATGGGTCAGATTTAACATAATTCATTCCAACGTAACCAACAGTAGGGAAAGTGTTGTACTTTGGAGAGGATAGAATTACTATTCTAAAACGAACATAAGCAACAGTAGGGAAAGGGTTTGAATTTGGAGGGGTATCATTTAATATTCCCACTGTAACATAAATAACAGAAAGTCAAGTGTTGGACTTTGTAGGAACCTGATTTATTATTCCCCCTCTAACCGAAGCAACAGCAGGAAAAGTGTTAGACATTGGAGAGCTTAAATTTACTATTCTCATTCCAAAGTAATCTAGAGTAGACAAATCATTGAAGATTGAAAAACGTAAACTTATTATTCCTGCTAAATGGAATACATATATATATATATATATTTGCAACTATGTGATTTATGGAGACATGTCAGTCCCATTTCACTTACAAGTACAGTGAGGAGAATAAAGAAGGACAAGTATTTAAAGCATTTGCAAGTGAGTGTTTCTCTTTATTTACCGGCATTTGAGAAAGGCAAGTCAGCCGAAACGCGTCATGTTGGAGGAAGCTGGGAATCCATAGAGTGCTCCTTTCGGCTCCAAAGTGCAGCCTTTTTGTTTTGCTGTAATTACCGTGCATGCCATTTGCACGGAGGAGGCACCCATCCTTAAAGTGTTCAGCAATAGAAATGGCATTTGTGAAGGAATATATATATATATATGTACACATATATATATATATATATATATATATATATATATATATATATATATATATATATGCATATATTTAGTGACAAAATCAAAGTTTAAAGTAACGTTATACTTAGGTGATTTCCTCATTGACAAAGATAATGTTTTGAACTAAAAAAACACAGAAATTCACCAGCTACTGTATAGTTAGCAGTGCTAACTATAACTTGCGCACTGCCATGCACTGATTAGGACCTCACTCATGACGTTCTATGACATCATTGATGACCTCATTGCTGACATCTCAAATGACATCATCCATGACATTACTGATGACATCATCCAATAATTGTGCTTGTTTGTCTTATAGTTTACATAGTGCCATAATACATATTACTTTTCCATGTAATATTGTACAGATTGGTTCCAACTAATGAGTGTTAGTGTTTACAAAACACATGCTCCTAATGCACCAAAGCTGTGTAGAGAAATTGAACATGTTATGAATCTTTGCAATCAAGAGTAAATGTGACAACTGTCTTGTACTGATTATGGGCCACACACCTTTTTGTTTCTGCAGAAAAAGGTAAACAATTCTACATAGTAGATACTAATGGCTTCCTGCGTTGCCCTGCATCACAGGTGAATGGCAGGAATGCACCCTATTTATCCAACACAGCACATCCTGTCCTTTCTCCCTGCGCTGGTGCCCTTTTGGCAGCCTAGCTCCAACGCAGGCACCCTTGCACCGTGGTGCATGGGCCTTCATTGCATGGAGGATTGTTTTTTGTGCAGGAAGGGACATCTTCCTGCACAAAAACAACCCTGAGAGGCTTTTTCATCTTTCTATGTGTGCTGCAGACTGCAGCACACAAAGAAAGAGGAAAAAACGAGGAACAAAAACATATTGTTCCTCGTTATGCCTCTCCTGAGAAGGCATAACGTTTTGGCACATTCCCAGGTTTACAAGTTCTTGTAAATCTGGGAATTCATAAAAATCCATGGATGTTGTGTGGGAACTGCCTCCCCGGTGCACAGTAATATAACAATACTCTATATTTATGAAGTCACATATGGCCACGCAAGGTGGCTTTGCCGGGCTTCATGAATCTCATGTAAGGTTTGCGTCGCTGTTGTGTGGTGCAAGAGCGGCACAAACCAGGCCATAAATATGGCCCTATGTTTTAAAAGGAGCCTTGAGTTATTACAGAGAATAGTGTCTTCGTGATAATGTATACCTCACATGAAAGTGTGTGTGCACCAGGTAGTAACCTATGCACACATGCCTGTTTTTCTTTAGGAGGACAGCTAAGTGTAAAGTTTTAACGACAGTTTGAAAAGTGCAGCAACTCCAGATCTTGGTTATTTTTTATCAAAGTATCTTTTTGACCACTGTGTTATAGAATGTACTCTGTTCTTAATAGGTTCTTTTGAATACTCTGTGGTGTATTTCTTATGAGAGTTTCACTTTTACCAAACAGTGTGGTATAGAATTAACTCTGTCCATTGAGTAAACACATTATTCAGTTCTCTACCGATATCAACCTAATTTGTTAATGTAGATTCGGTCTGTGTCAGAGGTTTGATACAGATAAAAGCTGTCCATAGTAGGGCATTAGTTTAAGAACTGGCATTCACTATTTTAGTTTTCTAAGAAGAATTGTAAACAGATTAAAT
This sequence comes from Pleurodeles waltl, assembly GCF_031143425.1. NCBI lineage: Eukaryota > Metazoa > Chordata > Amphibia > Caudata > Salamandridae > Pleurodeles > Pleurodeles waltl. Next base: position 874,643,889 of record NC_090440.1, read on the forward strand.
ACTACACTCAATGGAAGTTTCTCATGTATCTGTGGTTGGTTGTTAATGTGACAATGTGAGAATGTCAGAATTGGTCTGAGTGGCAGTGACTGCTGCTCAGACACAAGCCTAGGGTCTGTGCTGTTTCTCTAGCCTGGCTGTGTATACAGCCGGGTTGGAGAAACCTAAGTGTGCATGTGTGTTTGCCGGCCTCAGATGGCAGTCCAAACACAAATGTGCACTTAGTGCACTCTACCCTCTCCCACCTCCCCATGGCCCAGCCCCGCCCCTCCCTGCTGGCTGAGCCAGTAGATGAAAAATGTTGAAAAATAAAACAATAGCAAGCTCTAGTTTTATTTTTCATCTGCTGGCTCAGCCGGAGGGACGATGCCCCTCTGCTACTGATCCGAAATCAAACAGAAGAAAAGATGCACATTTTTGCGTGAGAAGCAGGACTATGCAAATGGCCGAATCTAGACTTTCGAAACAAAATTTGATGGGGCAGTGAGTCAATTCAAACAAGTGAGAGCGTGCAGGCACCAATAATTGGTTACCACGGAATCTGCATCTGAAGTCAACCCCTCTGATTTAGAAGAACAACAAGGTATGTACAACAAGGACGCTCTTCCTTTTACCTCACTGGACAAATATCATTTTTTACAACTGCACCAGGCACCACAAAAAAGGGAGTGGGGGATGACGGGTGAAATATTTAAAAATAAAAAAGAAGAAAACATATTGGACCTCACTGGACATGCTGAACATAGCATGTAAGCAGCATCAGGATTGGTCTGAGCGGCAGTGACTGCTGCTCAGACACAAGCCTAGGGTATGTGCTGTTTCTCTAACCTGGCTGTGTATATAGCCGGGTTGGAGAAACCTGAGTGTGCATGTGTGTTTGGCCGGCCTCAGATGGCAGTCCAAACACACATGTGCACTTAGTGCACTCTACCCTCTCCCACCGCCCCATGGCCCAGCCCCACCCCTCCCTACTGGCTGAGCCAGTAGATGAAAAATGATGAAAAATAAAACAATAGCAAGCTATTGTTTTATTTTTCATCTGATGGCTCAGCCAGTGGGGCAAAGCCCCTCTGCCACTGCGGAGGAGCCACCCCTGATCCTAACCCCTAACTACTGGAGGAGTGGTCCCAGCTAACAGCGGCAACCTGTAAAACCATAATAGGTTTGCTCTCAAATCATGCAAATATCGAACTAGAACAAACTGTGGATGAGATTGCCAAGCTCAAAGAAACATTGGATAAATATCCTTAGCAGAAGAAGATTCAGAATTTTCTATCACAAATGGAGGAGAGACAAAGAATATGAGGACGAAATCAAACAGAAGAAAAGATGCAAATTTTTGCGTGAGAAGCAGGACTATGCAAATGGCCAAATCTTGACTTTCAGAACAAAATTCGATTGGGCAGTGAGTCAATTCAAACAAGTGGGAGCGATCAGGCTTCAACAATTGGTTATCTCGGAATCTGAAGTGTATCCCTGTGATTTAGAAGAACAACAAGGTATGTCCAACAAGGATGCTCTCCCTTTTACCTCACTAGGCAAGTATCATTTTTTACAGCTGCACCAGGCACCATGACAAAGGCCACCCAGAAGAAAAGAAGGAGAGAGTGTAAAAGGAAGAAAACCCCCCAAAATGGGGGACACAGCCAAGAATGTCATGCCACGTGGGAAAAAAACAAGGCAAACAAAGAGAAAATGATGGGAGAGCACACTCTGAACAGTGATGAGCAGTCTCTCCTTGAACGTGGCCTGGTTATTTGTCAAATAGAGAACCTAGACTATTGCAGAACAGGAGTAGATCTGTTTTTATTTATTTGTAAGCTAAAACTTGTGAAGGTCTTTATGCAGCAAGAAAAGAAGCATAAAGCCACTGTGGTTTCCGTCATTGTCCCGGTTTGCGATCCCACTTTTGACAAATTGTGTTTGGGTGACATTGAATGCTTAGCCACCTTGATTTATCTGGAGTGAGGGGCAACTAACTGGGCCTCCGAAACTGATTTCTTTATGTTCATTGAACCTTGAGATAGACAGGACAAGTATTAACCATTTTAAACCCAAATCCAGGTGCAACCCCATAACACAACATGATTATGTAGACACTTTCCATGCGGTAGTGACACAAGATCGTATGAGAAATTGGCAGAACCCAAAGAGCAGTTTTGCCTGCAATCTCACAATGGGACAAAAAGCAGCCTTAGTAATCCCTTCTAAAGACCACAACATTATCATCAAACCCTCAGATTAGGGTGGGAATGTGGTCCACTAAACATCAATAAATATCTCAGGGAGGCGAACAGACAGCTTAACACCACAGGGAATTGTGAGACTACCACTTTTGATAAATACCGGCAAACCATTTTTAAATACCACATGCTCCTGGAAGATTGGAGGGAGAGGGGTCTTTTAAGTGTGGAGGAGCATCAGTTTCTACATGTAAGCAAACCTGTGGCTTCCTGCTTTTACATGCTACCCAAGGTTCACAAGAACAGGGAGGAGCCACAGGGAAGGCCCATCATATCTGCCAACAATAGTTTATTGGAGCACACTTCTATCTACTTAGACTTTTTCCTGTACCACATATACTCATCCTGCCCTCATATTGAAGAAACAGCACTTATTTCATCACCAAGGTGGGGGAAATACACTAGCAGTCAGATTACATCTGAGTCACCATGAATGTGGTATCACTGTACACATGCATAAGTCATGACTTGGGGATCCAAGTATGCAGGTATTTTTTCCAAGAAAACGCCAAACATACGTGCGATCATTCCAAGATGTTGCTCAAAATGGTAAGATTTTGTCTAGACAACAATGTTTTCCTTTTTTAATGATGTATTATACCGCTAATTGATCGGACAGCTATGGGAAGCTGTTTTGCTCCAAACTATGCCTAGATTTTTATGGGCTGGTGAGAGGAACAGCATGTGTTGACTGAAAAAAATGAGAAATGGACCAAACATATAGCTTTCTGGACTCATTACATCAACAACTCTTTATCATTTGGGATGGCCCCAGAGATCTGTTACATGAATTCCTTACACAAATTTCAGTTAACAATCTAAACCTGTCTTTTACACACAAAGTGCATGATAATGAGATTAATTTTCTTGACATAACTGTCAAGATCATACATTAGGCTGTTCATACCAACCTTTTCCAGGAGAGCACAGTGGCCAACAGCATACTGCATGCGCATAACCACCACCCTAGGAAATTTAAGTGGAGTATACCTTTTGGAGATTACTTGGGGCTAAGTGCAATTTCAGCACTAATCGGCCCTACCTAGAGGAAGACAGCAGGATGACAACTAAGTTTAGGGACAGAGTTTACCCCCTCAAGGTGCTCAAAAAAGCTAGTGATAAGGCCAAGGACTTGACCAGAGATAGCCTCCTAGCCAAAAAACAAAGAGGCAAGGAAGACCCCAACCAAGTCAGGCTCATTACTGCTTTTAACAATGAGTCTGTTAGCATTAAGCACATGCTTTCCAGACATTGGCATCTAGTGAAGTCAGACCCACTAATAGGGAGTAAGGTGCCCATTCACCCTCTGGTAACATACAGCAAGAACAAATCCATCAGGGACATTTTAGTGCACAGTTACACAGGCATGCAAGGCAAGAAGGAGGGTTGGTTGAAAGAACAGAAAGGTTTCTACAAATGTGGAAAATGCAAGGGGTGCAAGGTAGTAAAGATCAGAAATGTATAAGTTACCCACAAGTAGAACAGCCAACATCAAGAAGTTCATTGCATGCAGCAGCGACTATTGTGTTTATTTGTTAGTGTGCCCATGTGGCCACCGACATGTAGGCAGCACAATTTTTCAATTTGAAAGAGGATCTTAGAATACTATAGAATGGATTATCAGGAGCCCACGTGGTGGAGACAGAGAAAAGAAACTCAGGCAATTTGGAGTCAGATTATATTATTCTGCTTGTCAGCAAGTCTCCTGCAGGCCTGAATGAGGATGAGAAGCAGCTTTATGTGCATATCGGCTGATGTGGTCTCTGATAGTTATGACTCCACTGTCTTGCTAATGCTAAGGTACTTTCTGTTTATGAAGATTTAAGACGCTACTATTTCAAAAGTTTTGTATCTTCCATTTCTTTGTTTTTTGAGAAACCATTGGGGTTTTTCGTGTTTTGATTTGTCTTTAAATTGTTTGATTTAGCCATTTTGCTTGGTTTGGCAGTGAGTTATAGAGATTCCGGAGAGTGCTTAGGGTATGGAGCCACTGTGCTTTCACTTAGTGGCTGTGAGGTACAATTAACAATGGCACACCTTTGCATTTTGTCACATATATCAGATGTGCAAGGGAGGACTAACATGTATTTTCTTCCACAGGTATTCATACGCCACTCAGCCACTTTTACCCACTTCCTGTCCTGACTGTTTGTGTTTTTGTATATCACAAAGTATACCATGAATCACAAATAATACAATCCTATGTCTTTTTTCACTTGCAGGCTCTGTTTGCTTAGATATCGAACACACAACTAAGGTTGTCTACTCTGAATGATACAATGTATTGCTGCTCTTCAGCTTGAAGGCTTTTGTCTTTCATTTTAATCCCCAATACATATTTACCTATGTGCACGTTCCACAGCATTGCCATCCTTGTCACTCTTACTAAGCATGCCATATAAAAGCGCATAATAATCGTGAATATAGAAAAACAAAGGGAAGAAGATTTATAGGAAGAGGCGCTCACATTGAATCACCAGGTTATTTTATAGGTCAATTAATCATGGGCACGGTGCTCCTGGCAGGAGGGTCCTCCCCACTCCTCCAATGATTCTCTAAGAGAAACACAACATATTCAACAAATGTCAAGGCCCCTGTGAATCAATAAAGGATCAAAAGTCTGAGTTTGTATACAATAAGGTCTTCTTCCAAACAATCAGGTACACTGTAGACCGAGAAATGTTAGCATAAATCCAATTTATTCTTGAGGTGTGAATTTCATATACTGGTAAAACAGATAACAGCCAACACGTGTTTCGTCTTAAGAGAAGATAATTTCAATGACTTCCTCAGGGCTGTAAAAAGATACAATTGTGACCAGTATTACACACATGAACTCTGTGTCCAATTTAGAACTAACAACACATGGCGTCTCACTACTTAGCAAGGGTCTTGGATTCTGTCCAGGAGATTTTTGTGATTTTCAAAAAACGAACATTGACTTTTTTAAGTTCATTAGACGGTTGAAACTCAACAAGTATTTCACTCTCCACACTGACAACAGGGGTAATGATATCCTGTATGACATTAATAAGGACGATCATCCTCTTTCAATCAAGGATGTTCATGACACAATGACACTTCTATCCATTGCAGACTATGAGCAGGATCCCACTACTTTCTCACAGATTTTGACGGATCTAGATATCCCATCTGACACACTAAGCAGTGATTTGAAATCTAAATCCAGGTGGATACCTAATCTCATTAGTGGTAACTGTATAGACACTTTTTTCAAGTTAGTATGGCGAGACCTAAATATTTTAGAACTAAAAAATAGAACTCATTACCGTACTCAGTATAACAATCTAAGTCATGAGGAAAGCACGACCTTAAGATATTTACAAACACGTGACGATATTACCATCAAAGAGGCTGATAAGGGTGGTAATATCGTGGTCATGAACACCCAGGACTACGAACTAGAGATCTACAGTCAGCTAGAGGATATCACATGTTATGAGAAAATTGGATCAGATCCTATTCCAGGACTCAGTAATAGGATTAATAAATTCTTAAAACAGTGTCTTGATCAACATTTATTGAAAGAAGATGAATACATGTATCTTCGAGTCTTTAGACCTAGATATCCGTGTGTATATATACTTTACCAAAAATCCACAAAAATCTTAGTTTCCCACCTTGCAGGCCAAAAATTTCAGGAATGGGTGGCCCAACGGAGAGACATTCTGAATACGTAGATATTTTTTTGCAGCCCTTTGTGGTTAATCTTCCTTCTTTCATCAAAGATACTAAGCATATCTTGAGTACTCTAGCGGACATCAATTTGGAATCAGGAATGACCTTAGTACCCCAGGATGTGACATCCCTTTATACAAGTATCAATCACAAGTTGGGAATGATTGCCTTATGCCATTTCCTCACCAATAGATCAGCCAGCCTGTACGAACATACCGAAATGCTGCTTGCTATGGTTGAAATGATCCTGGATAATAACTTCTTCTTATTTAAAAAAGAATGGTACCACCAGAGACAAGGGGTTGCCATGGGATCTAGATTTTCACCGACATATGCAAACCTCTTTATGGGGTATTTCGAACAGAAGGTCATTTGGAGTACTGAAGGTAATACATGGAATACGCATATACTTTTCTGGGGCAGATATATTGATGACTGCATAATGATATGGACAGGCGATCTACATAAACTTAATAACTTCTTAGTATATCTAAATTCCAATGACCTTGATATCAGATTCACTTGGGAGCATAGTACGATAAGTATTCCATTTTTGGATGTAGAACTTTTTATTCACAATGACAGGATTGAAAGTCGTTTGTTCAGAAAAAGTACAGCTTGCAACTCTATATTGCATGCAACAAGTTCACATCCTAGACAGCAGATTAATTCAATTCCAAATGGTGAATTGGTGCGGGCGGGAAGGACTTGCAGTTTAGAAACCAACTAGCAAGAATGTTTAAATGACATGGAGGTTAGATTCAAACAACGTGGCTATCCGCCGCACATTCTTGAAAAAGCATGCAGCAGAGTCATGTGCATGACAAGGAGAGATACTCTCAGACATAGAGCCAGATCGACCAACACCTATATTTGTTGTATAGTTGACCATACGCAGACCACTGCACTATTACGTAAGTGTATCACCAAACACTGGCATGTGCTCACAGCAGATGCAACCCTCAAGAGATTCATTTTGAATACACCGACCTTTACATACCGCAGGGGACGGACCCTTAAGAATACATTGTGCCCCAGTTACCCCAGTGCACGTCAACATGAAGATTGGCTCTGTCTGAGCAATAAGGTTTTTTTTAAATGTGGTCACTGCGGAATGTGTAAATGGGCCAGATCCTAAATTTCCACCTTCAGTAATCAGGCTGGTGACCAATTCTGCATCATCTCAAACATTACTTGTAACAGCAATTATGTTATATATATGATTGCTTGTAAGTGCGGATTATATTATATGGGCAGCACAATCAGATCATTAAAAACAAGAATAAGTGAACATCATAGGGCTCTGAGACAAGGGGATGATCGGTATCCTATAGTAACACACATGAAACAAAGCCCCAAACAAGGTCAGACAAAGAGTTTCAAATTTTTTGGTTTTGAGTACATACATAAGGATCCCCGTGGAGGAAATAGGGAATTGTCACTCAGGAAGCGAGAATGTTATTGGATTCTTAAATTAAGGGCAGTGGAAGAAGGCCTTAACACAAATTATGAAATTGAGTATTTCCTGGGAGAATGATTTGGCCATGTACAATGATTATTATTTTTTCACGTTGATTTTGAATCTCACTGGGAGTGAGTCACATAACCAGTTAAGTAACGTCTTGGCCTTATTCTAGTTGAGTGGGAAAGGAGAAAGAAAAGGAAATAATAAGAAAAAACAGTACTCTCTGCCATTTTAGATTCTTCATTTTGTAAACATTTACATCGTCAGGATCAATTCCCAGTCAGTGGTAAATGTCTATTCATTATACTTTGTGAAGTATGGTATGATTTGGAGAAATTGTTCATATCTGAGAAGATGTTTTCATGATGGCCATTACACACAAGTGAAATAGTTAGCTCTATGATAGACATGATCCTATCTTCACTTGCCATTGATTAACTGAGTAGACATTATGATTTCTATTATTCTCATTTTGTCCCTTACTTTGTGGAATTAAACAGGTTTTGTTTTTTTGCTCTATTATTCCCCCACAATAGACAGTGATGTGCTGATGTATCCATAATCTCTTCTTTTTCTATTTTCTGTTTGAAATGGTTCCCACCTACTATTACTAACACAGTCCCTTTTATATTCTTATTTCCTGTTCATATCTGATTAACCGACTGTACAGGTAATAGATTTATACTCATCCTAAAGGATGTTTATAATTAGGGTTTTAGTCCCTGATCTTACCTAATTCTCCATTTCCTTTTTATTTACTTTTACTCATCTCCATAATGGTGCCCACTAACTTTACAATACTTGTGTTACCTGACTATTCTGTTATACCGATTGCACATGGATCGGTATACATACTTCCAAGATGGTGCTCGCAATCATGGATTATAGTCCTTTCTTGCTTTCTAATATCACTTTACAATACTTTTGTTGCCTGGTTGTTCTGTTATACCGACTCCATAGGGATCTGTATACACTCTTCCAAGATGGCGCTCACAATGAGGGATTATAGTCCCTTTTTGCTTTCCAATATCAACAGCAAGCTGCCATTAAAGGACAGACTCCTCTCCGTGCTGGCACGCTCACACGCCGACCGGAGAGAGAGACTAGGCTCTCCGGACACGTTATTTCGTGTCCTTCCGTTACTCTTTAGGTAAGCGAATGTTATTTTTTGTTGGTAGCAGTTTCTTATGACCACGAGTCGGTGGTTTCTGTTAGACTTTCCCGTAACGTTTTCATTTTGGATTGCAGATATAGGTGGTGTATATACACACACCCCTCACGCATTAACGCGGATTCATTATTGCAGTGCTCAATACTGGGTGGGTATCGTTTTTCGATATCTTATATCCGTATAAATTAGGGCCGATAGCCTCAGTATAGATCTTTTTAACGAATCTAGCCATTATGCTTATATATTTTCTTGCAGACTCTTAATAATTGGGATTTCAAGAAGGAATAATTGTCTCTAGATACTTCCATATCGTCATTACTACTGCACACACAATTTATTGAGGTATGAACCTCCCTTTTGGATCTACTTTTTGGTACTTAGGAACCTTTTTCCTAATTATTTGGGGGACTTTGATTTACTTCTCTTTAATTTTCGACTCACACTTTTTCACGTGGGTGTCATGACTATTCATGTCTATCCATTGGCTTAAAATGAATGCCTTATCAATTCTTTTATTGTCTTATATATTAAATCATTACATTTATAAGTGGCTCCATGTATTGTTTGATACTCACGAATTGTCACATTTTGTAAACTTAGGTGTTTACACAATATTGTTCTTCACATAGTCACTTGGGTTTTGGTGTTGAAATTTTACTAATGAGTTGCCAATTTGTCATATTTTCTGAGACTTGACACAGAGTTTATGTGTATAATACTGGTCACAATTGTATCTTTTACAGCCCTGAGGAAGTCATTGAGATTATCTTCTCTTAAGACGAAACACGTGTTGGCTGTTATCTGTCTTACCAGTATATGAAATTCACACCATTAAGAATAAGCTGGATTTATGCTACCATTTCTCGGTCTACAGTGTACCTGGTTGTTTGGAAGAAGACCTTATTGTATAAAAACTCGGACTTTTGATCCTTTATTGATTCACGGGTGCCTTGACATTTGTTGGAAAAGCGCATGATAAGCCCACATTTCTCTTCTTGGTTTTGTCCCCTTTACAAAAGTACAAATGTAATAGTGGAACTTTAATAAGACAAATAGGTAAGTCTATATTCCATGAGAACTAAATTACTTTGTATTTTATTTGTTATAATGAACGCGAATGGGCATATCTGTTTTCTATGTCCATTGTTCTGTTATAAGGTGGTGGTGCACAGTGCTTTTCAGGCCCTGAAGAACACTGCCAAGTTGAGACAGGTTGCCGGTTAAATCATGAAACTTTCAACATTGTGGGGTGTGAGATCTTTGTGTCAGCAATAGGCAAATTCATTCTTTCAATTTGAATGGGAACTGTCCCTGTTATTCTGCATTGGCCCTGCTAGATGGATGTGACTGGGCTTTCTGCGGGACCTCACTTGTGATATATACATATATATATATATAAACATATATTTTCAAATATTCACTGAAAAAAACAAAGGTTACAGGGATGTTGTAGTTAGGAAATAGGTTAAAAAACATTAGAAGGTCACCATAAAAAAACACAGGTTACAAAGACATTATAGTTAGGTTCAAATTTTACAAAACCGTAGAAATTCAATAGTTATAGTTATACTTATCTCAAGAAACTATAACTCGTGCCCTAACTCGCATCCACGGTATGCACAGTTTTCTCATCAATAATTTTATTGCAAATGTTGTGGTGATATCATCAATGGTGTCACAGAAGATGTCTTGACTGATGTAATATGTGGGGTAAGTAGTTGTGCATGGTGAGTGTGTGAGTTTTAGCTATAGGCCACACACGGCCAATTAGTTCAAGTGGAAGGGGGCCACGCGACCCCCCGCACCCTCAGGGCTGATTTTGGGCCTGACGCCCAGCCATTTGTTGCTGGGTGCCATGGCCGTACCCAGCACTTTTGGGGATTGGAGGGGGAACCTCAATCCACTGGGGTCCCTGCCGGCTTCCAGCTTCCAGTGGGAGCAAGCACTGCCCTCGCACGCAGGGAGCAGCAAAAAGTGCTGCTCTCTGGATGTGGGAGCAATTCTTTCAACTGTTTTCCTGCCTGCTTGTCAACAGGCAGGAAAACAGATGAAAAGTTCCCTAGCAGTGGACGGGAGCAGTTTTCCTGCTTTTGCCCGCTGGGAGCTGACTTACTGTTTGCTCTTGCTTGGCAGGAGTTGTCAAAAATTCCGCCAAGCAACAGCAAAGAACTATGCCCCTCATTTTGAACTTGGCAGTTCGGCCTGCCATGCTAGCAGTGGCAGCTGAAGCCGCCAGCCGGCATGACGGGTCGAACCGCCATATAAAGAACATGGTGACAGCCGCCAGCGGCAGCCGTCACCCACCGCCATGCTGCGCTACCCTGCGGATAATGTTTCCAATGCCCCCAGCCTTTTCCTGGCGGTGGCTGGCGGAGTGGGTGCCCCGGGCATGGCAGTGCAGGCACCCCGGTGCAGGCACCCGTCACGCATGTCACTGCCTGATCTACGGGCAGTGACATGCGCGATGGGTGCTGCTGCACCCGCCGCACAACAACATTGGCGGCGGCTCCTTCTGGAGCCGCCCTCAATGTTGAGGCTGTGCTCCCCGCCAGGCCGGTGGGCGGAGACACTGTCTCCGCCCGCCGGCCTAACGGGGAGTTCATTTTACGGCCGGCGGGTTTTCCAGGAGGCTGGCGGTCGATGGAAAGACTGGCAGCCCGAACAGGTCGGGAATTCCCGCTGTGTTCTTAATGAGGCCCTATGTCCCTAGGGTTGGCACCTCTTGATGTAGGGAGCTGGCCCTGGTGGGGGGTGGTCCGCAGGACCATTAATTGCTCTAGGAGGGGGGGCGCAGGCCCCCCTCTTTTGTTTTTCCAGGGCCAGCCCCAAGGAGGTGGTGGTCCCGGGGGCCGAAAATGGCCCGGGAGAGGGGCCGTGCCACTCCCCTCCCCATTAACAATTTGACTAAGTCCCACCTAGCTGGTGTTCCCTAGGGCCAAATAAAACCCAGGAGTGGCCCCCACATCCTTTTATTATATTATCATGGCCCCCGGGAGGAGGTGGTCAATGGTCCCTATTGGCTATGGAGGGGGGTCTGCTTTTTTCCCTTCTTATATTATAGCCAAGCCCCAGGGAGGTGGTGGTCCCCAGGGAGGTGGCGGTCCCCAGGGCCATAAACGGCCTTGGAAGGGGATCTGCGGGCCCCACTCCACCTAATTTGTGTGATTCCGTTCAGAGGTTCCGGCTGTGGTCATGTTCTAAATACCTATGGGAAATTGCATGTGGAAAACGTATGTTGGGGCCCCCCTTTTTCTCTTCCCCTGCTTGACGAATCACCCAGAAACATTCAAGACAGCTGCTGAAGTGAGTGGCAAACTAGTTTTTGAAAAATTTGTGATGAATCATCAAAAGGCGCCAAAGTTGTTAGCAAAATAGTAAACTCTTTTCCTATGGAAACTAGGTCCTAACTATAACTACCTACTGATGACTGCCATTTTATATATATATATATATATATATATATATATATTACCTAGTGGCAGTCGCCACTCAGTAGTTATAGTTAGGACCACGTTTCCATAGAAAAAGTGTTTTTTGACTTTCCTATATCTTTGGTTTGGTTGGACAAATCTTCACAAAACTTTTTTTTAAAAAGTGGCCTGGTGATTCTTGGTGCGCATGGAAAGTTTTGGGGTGATCTGTCAAGCGGGAGCTCTAGAAAAAGGGGCCACAAAAACATTGTGTTTCCCATGTTAATACCCATAGGACCTGTCAATACGTCTACAGCCCGAACCGCTGGACGGAATTACACCAAATTTGACAGAAAGCTAGCTCTCAGAATGCAGTTTGTGCTTTTTGTTGGTGTAAATCTGTTCAGTAGTTTTTGAGAAATTTAGGGAAATTCAAATTTGTATATCTCTGGCTGCGAAGTATTTGAGACCAAAAGACAAACTCGTGCAGAAAAATGCACAGCTCTGATTGGCTACAGACACTTCAAACCAGGAAGTCCCAGTAAGCAAGTTTAAAAAAAATAAAAGGGGCCAGGGTAGAGACACCCCCCAGAGGAAAAAAGCATTTTTTTTAAATTATTTTTTTGCCAACCCCCCACCCCAAAAAAAAACACAAGCCACAGCATACACTTTGGGTTTTGACAGCAGGACCTGTAAAGCAAAATCTGAAGTGTTCATCTCTGTCCCCTGCACACGTGCCGGAGGTCAGAGACGAAATGCTTCAGCAAGCACGGAGCTGCTGTCAAAGCAGCTCCGTGCTTGCTGAAGCACTGGCACTGCAAAGGAAGCCTTAAGGCTTCCCCTGCAGGGCCAGGTTGCCTGTAAAGGGCATTTTATTATAAAAAAAGTTTTACAAAAATGAATTAATAAATTAATATGTTGGGACCATGGGGGAGCCCTTGAGGGCTCCCTCAGGGTCCCAGATAGCCCATAAAGGGCTAAAAAAAAACATAGCTCAGTGTGAAGGTCACGGCCAACAACATTTTATATATTTTTTTAAACCAAATACATTTTTTATTTTACATTGGCTACAAATATCTCATTCTAAGTATATCAGACATCAAAGCCTAAAAAACTCTATCTTTCACCCTCTCACTTTCTTTCTCTCGCTCTGTGTCTTTCAATCAATTCTACCACTCACACACTTATGCACACCCTCACAGACCCACTCAGACACTCATGCACCCACCCACAGTGCCACTCAGACACTCATGCACCCACTCAGACCCCTCATGAACTCACTCACAGCCCCAGTCAGACCCTGACACACCTACTCAGACCCACTCAGACAGTTACGCACCCGCTCACACACCCACTCAGACTGTCACACAGTCACTCACAGACCCACTGACACCTTGATGCACCCATTCACAGACCCGGGCACATATCGACCCACCCACTAAAACACTGATATATGCACTCTCACACCCATACAGACACTCTGACAGCCTCTCTTACCCCCTGATACAGCCTCTCACACCCAGATAGACTGCAGCCAACTTCCGCTGTGCATGCGCAAAAGGACGTGCACAGCATTGGGGTGGGTGGTTAGGGGGTTGGCTGCAGGGACTGGCTGCAGGCCAGCCCTTGTGGGCAACCCCTACTGCGCATGAGAGAAGGCCATGCATGGTGCAAGGTTTGGTGCTTATAGAGGGTTAGGCTCAGGGCCTGGCCACAGGCAAGGCCGTGTGCTGCGGTGATTGGATTGATGTATAGCAATGAAAATTACTATACGTCAAAAAAACATGGGAATTTACTGAAAAAGCCAAAGGTTACATGGACGTTATAGTTAGGTTCTGAATTTACTAATACAAAATCATAGAAATTCAGCAGTTAGAGTTAGAGTTCTTTCAAGTAACTTCGGGCCAGATGTATGAAAAAAACCCTTAGCGAATCGCAAATAGTGATTTTTAAGAAATTGCTATTTCTGAGTCGCAAAATGCAATGTAACAAAATTGCGATTCGGAAATAGCGATTTCCTAAAAATCGCTAATGCTATTTGCAAGGCCCAAATACAGAATCTCAAAAATATTTGCGATTCGTTATTTGAAAATCGCAAATTGCGAAAACGGACACCTGGCACAGCCTGATGACATCACAAGCAGGAAGTGAGTCAGTCCAGGCTGTTTCCAGGAGCCACACCCAAAGGAGCAGTGAGAGAGACACAGCCCAGCCCCAGGGAGCAAGTCTGTGAGCAAGCCAGGACTTTACATCATCATAGCCAATGCTGCTAATGGGAAGGAGAAGGGAGAGAGGAAAAGAAAGTTGAAGTTCAGTGAGCAAGAACTGGAGGTGCTCACTGAGGAGGTGGTGAGGAGCCATGACCGGCTATTTGGGAAAAGCTCACTCCAGGTCCCAGAGAGTGAGAAGCGCAAACTCTGGGCTGACATACAGACCAAAACCTGCGCAGTGGGGGTTGCGCAGCACTCAGTGGAGGAGATAAGAAAGAGGAGGTACGACCTGTGTTCCCGTGCCAAGGAGAGGGTGGCCAGCAGGTTACAGGAGGTAAGGAGCACAGGAGGCTGACCATCCACCCAGACACCCTCCACCCCCATGGAAGACCTGGTGGAGTCGACACTGCTCTCAGAAGCTGTCAGTGGGGTCACTGACATAGACACGTCTGGCACACACAGCACCAGTAAAGGTAAGTCCAATAATGAAATGTAACCCCATATGTGTATGTACAAATGCCCCTAGGAAAGAGCAAGTAGTGCAAACCATTGTGATAAGTACTCCATTTCACATCTTAGATGCAGCACAACAATGCCTTATGGGAGTGGTAGTCCACAACCCAGAGCTGAAAGTAGCTCATAGAATGTAATTAAGTAGAGCGACACCCAGAAGAACACAACACCCACTACATAGTGATACGATGTAAGTGTACATTTATTACCATTGTGCAACATTTGGTGATTCATACATAAATGACATGCTGCACATTGTTGTTGCAGATGGCCCAGGCCCAGCAGCAGCAGAATGTGCCATTGTGGGGGATGCTGAAACACAGCCTCCATCAGACTCCAACACCAGCGAGTCATTGAGTATTGCGCCAATCAGACGCAGGGCAAGGGTTTTACCTCTCCCCGATTTGAGCATGGACTCGGATGACATGCGAGATGAAGGCCACACTCCATCCCCAGAAGCCAGATCCACCGTAAGGCAGCAGTCCCTGCCCCAGCGTCACTCAACACCCCCCAGGAGGCTTCATCAATGTCTAAAGTGCAGCGCCTGCAAAACATAAACATGAGGGCAATGCACAGGCAGATGCAGGCACACATTGACAACACGGGGGGGCTGCAGAAGCAGTTGGAGTGCCTTAATACAAACATTTGCAAGCTGCATGAGGGACAGCTTACAGCTGCGGAGAACACCAGGGAACTGACCAATGCAGTAAAGGAACTCTGTACAGAGATCAGGTATGAGCGAGTCAGCCACCGCAGGCATGAAAGGCGATTCATGGGGATGTTCAGTGGCTTTTGTAGATCAGTCAATCGCCTAGCCACATCTACTGCCCTCATATCACGGCATGCTGTGGCCGCACAGGTGGAGGCAGCACATAGCAGTCGGGATGTTGCCCAGGGACTGGTCCAGATTACGAACGTTCCGGATACTATGCTGGCAAATCACAGTGCTACACCCAGTGAACTTGGAGTTGGGGATACTGAGGAGTCATCTAGCCTCAGCAGCCTTGCAGTGCCCATTATGGATCCTAGGCGTTGCAGTGCCAGGCACAGCACAGCCACTGAGACTGATACAAGAGGTGCCGGCGAGGCCACTACGCACTCGAGTGGAATGCGTGGCCTCAAAAAGTGACTTTGATGGCCACAGGAGACTGACTGCACATGTTGAAGTACAGTAAACTATGAAGACAATAGTGCAACACTGTAAATGGCTCATTTATGACACATGTGTATTGCTTTGTCCTAGTGACACTTATGTTACCTGAAGTCAAGGTAATAAAGGTACTAACTATCAGAACACATGTCAGTGAGGTTGTGTTGTCATGACTTACATCTGAAATGGTTGTGCGTGATGTCAGCATGCCTTTGCCTCCCCTCTGCTGCACTGGTCCTGTCTGCTGGCTGTAGGGGTGGTATGGGATCATCATCATCGTCTGAGTCTGGCTCTGATATTTCCACACATATGCCCCTGGTGGTAGCTATATTGTGCAAAATCGCACATGTGGCCACTATTCTACAGGTCGTGTCCGGGCTGTACTGTAGTGCCCCTCCACTTTTGTGGATGCACTGGAAGCGACTCTTCAGCAGGCCAAAGGTGCGCTCCACCACGTTGTGGGTTGCCCTGTGTGCTGAATTGTATCTCCGCTCTGCTGGTGTTGCAGGATTTAGGTAGGGTGTCATCATGTAGGTGCGCACTGCGTAGGCACTGTCTCCTGGAAGGAACAGAGGGTATAATGAGTAGCTGAGTCATCTGACGTCACACTGACATCAATGCACCATTGCAAAGAGGGAAAATGCCTAGTGGATATCCTTCACCAAATTCCCCAGCTAGCAGTCTTGTGTGAATCCCGCTGTGGCGAAAGATGTACGAATCATGTGTGCTCCCTGGGTGCCTGGCCACGAGATCAGTTATGATATAGGAGGCGTTGCATATCACCTGTATATTCATGGAATGTTGGTATTTACGGTTGCGGTACACATACTCTGTGGCCGATGGTGGACAGATTGCAACATGTGTCCCATCTATGGCACCTAGGATGTGGACGAACTGTGCTATCTGGTAGAAATCTATTTTTGTCTGCTGTATTTCATGTGGGGTGTGGGGGAATCTGATGTACTGGTGTATCCTACTCAGCATGGCTTTTAGAAATGCATTGAAAAATCTAGAGAGGGCACTCTGTGATACCCCTCCAGCTGCTGCTATGACCCCTTGATAGTTCCCTGAGGCAAGTAGGTGCAGGGAGCATAATACCTGCACATGGGTGGGTATGCTATTGGTCCTGTGTGTTGTGCGCTGCAGTTTAGGTTGTAGCTCAGCTATCAGGTCAAGTATCATGGCTGAGTTCAAACTGTACTTCTCATATATTTCCTCCTCAGTCTGGTCAAAAAGGGTAATGCGCACTCTGAAAATGCGCTCCTGTCTCCCCCTCCCTCTCCTCAAACCTGCCAAGATCCTCATTCTCCTCGCTATGACGTAGAGTGCAGCCATTGTGGAAAAGAGTCTGAGGCATTCTGGGCCTCTTTAGATAGGTTGCACCTGGTTACCACCTGGTTTCAATCCGTTGTAAATTGCATGTGCAAGAGGCCATTCTGTGAAAATTTGCAATTTGCGAATTTTTGATGCATCGAATTGCGACATGGTTTTGCGTGTTGCATTTAGCATCTCGCAATTTCCGACATGAAATACCGATTCTGTATTTGCGAGTTGCTATTCCGACTCGCAATTTGCGAAATGCTAATAGTGATTCGGTATTTCATGTCACAAATTGCGAGACGCTAAATGCGACACGCAAAACCATGACACTTCGCAAAAAATCGCAATTTTTGCGATTCCTTGTTTTTGGCCTGCAAATGCCTTTCATGCATCACAGACCACGTTTTTGCATTCGCAAACGGCCGAATTCTGCAATTCACACCGTTTGCGAATGCAAAATCGTTTGATACATCTGGCCCTAAAACTTGTTCCCTAAGGTAACTATAACTCACGCCTTCGCCATGCACAGCTAATTACTCCACATATTATATCATTGATGACATATTCTATGCCATCTTTCAAATTCTCACAACAACATTTGCAATAAAACCATTGATGAGAAAACTGTGCATGGCAAAGGCGTGAGTTATAGTTACCTTAGGGCGCGAGAATCAGTGCTTGTGTGTAATGGGTGTGTAAGTGTCTGTGTGGCTTCAGTACCTCTGTGGGTGTTTTAGTGGTGATGTAAATGTCTCTGTGGGTGTGCAAGTGGGAGTGTGAGCGTGTGTGTGACTGTGTGTGTGAGTTGCTGTGTGGGGCTGTCAGAGGGTGTGAGAGTGAGTGTATGGGTATGTGAGTCGGTGTCTGAGGGACTGTGAGTGTGTCAGTAACTGTATGAATGACTATATGGGTGTGTTAGTTGGGATGTAAATGTCTGTGTGGGTGTGTAAGTGAGTCTGTGAGTTGGTCTGAGAGTGTCTGTATGGGTGTGTGAGTGGTTGTCTGAGTGGTTGTGTGGGTTGGTGTGTGAGCATCTGTATGTGTGCATGATTCTATGTGAGTATGTATGTGCATGTGTAAATGGGTGTGTGATTGTCTATATGGTAGTATGAATGGGTATGTGAGTGTCAGTGCGTGTGTCACTAGCTGTGTGACTTTGAGTGTGTTAGTGGGGATGTAACTGTCTGTGTGGGTGTGTAAGTGGGTATGTGAGTGGGTGTGTGAGTGTGTATGTGAGTCAGTGAGTGTGTATGACAGTGGCTGTATGGGTGAGTGAGTGGGTGTTTGAGTGGGTGTTACTGTGTGAGTTCGTTTCTGGGTGCCTTTAAGAGTATGTTTGTGTGTTTGTAAGTGAATGTGTGGGTATGTGAGTAGCTGTGTGAGTTTTTGCATGGGTGTTTAAGAGGGTATGTGAATGACTGGGTGGGTATGTGAGAAGTGAATGTCTGTATAGGTGTGTGAGTGAGTATGCGAGTGGCTATATGGGACTGCAAGTAGGGGTCTGCCTCTGTAAGAGGGTATACATATTTTAATTGTAATCAGAACACCCTCACAATGTAATCTAATACAAATCACTGGAAACCACATTACTCCAATAGATGGTGCCATTTATCTGTAAAATAGAAAAAAAAATAAAGTAGTATTACAATTTATAAAATAATAAGTTTCATTTAGATATCTTAACAATGCCTAACTTCATAATACCAATAAATCACTACACATTACCCATGCTCTAGTGCTATGTTATAATTAAAATAAACATTTCATTTTCCTTTTTTACTGCTATCAGATTTTATGCTGTATAAAGACTCATCCTTGAACAGCGAGGAAATAAACAATCATACAGACTGTGTAAACCTCCCCCACAGCTGCACAGTATGTCACTGCAAATAAGCAACACTTCGCTTTGCTCTCACTAAAATATTTTAAATGATCATTTTATCTAAACTTACGCTACTATTCCAAAGAAACAGATGCTGAAAATGAGAACTGCATCATTAGAAGTGATATAGTAGTACAGCTAGATATATAAGGCACACCAGCATAGGCAAAGATGTATAAAGACAACACTCTTGATAGGGCGCAAGATGTCAAAAATCCTCATAATGCATCTATAATAATTAGACTGTTCCACTTTTACAGCTGTAACCCTACCTAAAAGTTTGGTTCCAAAAGCAAAAGATAGGAATTTGGTAACTTCAAAGGCAATCTTTGTCTGTATTTATGGTTCCTATCATTATATTCTGCCTATCCACTTCTACTATTTAGATAGGCAATATAATGACCAGATCTAATACTAACTCTGTCATGAAAAATGATAGCATATGTTTTACCAGAAACAGATATTTAATCTGCTTTAAAATTAGTAATTTGAGGAGTATATTTATGAGCCCCTTGCACCGCTATTGCATCACTTTTCATGATGCAATGGAGGAGCAAACCTTAAACTCATATCTATGAGGCCACGCAAAGCCACTTTGCATGGCTTTGAATGGCCTCACAGATACAGAGTTTGGCAAGACAGCACAAGGGAGGTGTTCCATGAGTGTTTCGGTGGGGTGCGGTAGGAGCTTGTAAACCTGGGGATGCGCAAAAACCTTAAGCCTTCCCAGGGGAGGTGCAATGAGGAGAAATATCTTTATTTCTCCTTGTTTTTAACCTCTTTCTATGTATGCTGCATTTTGCAGCACACACTCAAGGAGGAAAAAGCCTCCCAGGGTTGTTTTTGTGAAGGCAGGTGTCCCTTCCCGCATAAAAACAATCCTGCCTACAACACAGACACCCTTGCACCATGGTGCAAAGGTACTTGCATTGGTGCTAAGCTGTCAAAATGGCACCAGTGCTGTCAGACAAGACTGGAATGCACCATATTGCTTAAATATTGCACATTTCTGCCCTTTCTCTTTGACGCAGGGCAGCATAGCAAGCTAACTTGCTGCACTGCCCTGCGCCAAAAGCCCATAAATATGGGCCTGAGTATCTAATGTACTGCCATCTGCTCTCCATCTTTGTAGCACTGAATGATATACATCCTATTCCCTGCTACACGTAAAGTCGACACGTGTTCAACAATTTGGACAATTGTTATTTTGTGTAGATTTTTTTCACTAATCTCTCCAAAGTCACACTTTTTAAATCTAGTAATGTTAAATAAATAAAACACTCTGATTCTATTTGTGGAGCTGATGTGTATGAGCAATCTTTACATTCTTGATGTTACAAGTAACTATGCCCAGATAATTCATTAACAGGTATCTCCTCTTCTTCTGAAGCAGCAAACACAACTTGAGTCTGCGTTTCCTCTGCTCTTGTCAAATACAACTAGATACAAACAAGACAGTGTCCTAGCTCGAGATAAAGCTACATATGACATACATTCCCTAAACAATGTACTAACAATATGAATAAATACTACATCTAAACTTAAACCTTGTGATTTATGAATAGTAATAGCATATGTTAGAGAAACTGGAAACTGCTTCCATCGTACATAAAAATCTTTCACAAGCAAAAAATATGCAGTAAATTCTTCAATTTGCTTTGTGTTGTCAATCTGATCAAATTTATTCACAAAGTATTCCACCTCATGCCTTTTAGGAAAATGAATAAAATCAACACCTTTACCCATAGCACCATTAACCAAACATTCTTCAACATTTAATTTTCAGCGCAAAATCAACCTACAGTTTTTGCATAGATTTAAACACTTCTCTAATCTTGCAGTATATGACACAGATTTTTCTAGCAACTCAGTTTTGCTTGTAATGTTTCATTTAGAAATACAGTGACACCCTGGAGTTCCATTTTATCTTTTGGTTTCAGTTGCATTTTTTTTTTCTTTTTCCAATTCCAGCAATTCATTGTTGAAAGATTTCCACCCCACGAATGTAGGCATTAGGCACACAATATGTTTATCTCTTATATAATACTAAATATTAGTTCTCATGCTGTCTTTGTTGTTGGATAAAGTCTTTTAAGAAGACAACTTTATAGAACATGCCATCCCTCTTTTGAAAGAACACCTTCTCTAACAGCTTTCAAAATATTAACTTATTCAATGCATCACCCTTGTTGCATATTCCTGATTAATTCTTTGTATTCAGAATGTAACCAAATATTCACATTTCCAATGATTCCCAAAGAATTCCTTGTTTCATCATTCAGCAGTGTTTTGAACACAGGGTAAACCTTCACAGGTATAAGTTGCAGTAGATCTCCAAAAACAATTAAATGTTTTCCTCTGAGTAGGACATCATACTCTGTTCTCAGAACTTCTTTCATTCCCCAATGTACAAAAGCAAGCATTAAGGCCCATATTTATACTTTTTTTGCACCACATTTGCGTCACTTTTCGACGCGAAAGCGGCGCAAACTTACAAAATACAATTATATTTTGTAAGTTTGCACCGCTTTTGCGTAAAAAAATGACGCAAATCTGGCACAAAAAAAGTATAAATATGTTCCTAAGTATGGGATCATGCTCACTTCATCAACAAATAAAAGATTCAATTTCTTTAACACTCCTCACACTTCATGACAAGCTTCACTTGATAACGTTTGGTATTCCAATTTGTTGGCATGTTCCACAGACAGCACCAAAAGTCGATGTAAAGTAATACCTTTGATATTGTGTGCAACTGATCCATTAGGTGCTGTTACCACACATGATAAATTGCAGTCTATGGTCTTTTATAGAAAAGCAGTAAGAACATGTATTAGGAAACTTTTACCAGTACCAGCTTGACTGCTGACATACAACAGTATAGGTTTAAATGCTGAGCATGCACACTCTTTCTTTCCATGAAGCAATTCATGCTCAAATGTAGCTTTCACCTCCATGCATATTTCCATTTGCTCATCCCTTACCTGTGCTTCTAAATCTGCCAAATTAATGTTTCCTGTCTTGCTTGCTCAATTGCAGTCTCCGCCTCATTGATTACAATAGCATCCTCATCTTCAATTATTGGCTGTCTAAGTGGGTCCTGACTTTGAGGATTTAAACTTTGACTGCTTTGTGAACTCTCCTTAGTTACCTTAGCAGCAATTGTTTCTTCCTGTTGAATATCATCATTCAACATTTTCAAGTAGTTTGAAAATACTGAGCACTCAATTCCATTCTTTGCAGTATCAAAAGAGTTTTCATGGCAATCAAACCTTCCTGGTAATTCTGTTTCACAACACCAAAGCTTAAACAGATGCAAAAGGGCCAAATAGAAAAATTCTCTTTTTTCAGGCATGTTGGTCTTCTGTGGTTAATTAGACTGCTTTGTCATGTCCACCAAACACCCATTGCAACCAACTCTCGCAAATGTATCTTCATCTACCATTTCTGTTCATTGGAGTACTTCATAGAGACAAATGTTTTTAAGATGTACATCCCTATTTGGATAGCAAGTATCCAACATGTTTGTTTTTACAATGTCTGCACTATCTGGCTCAAATTTGGCAAGATATTTAATCTCTGGAAAAGATTTCAAAACTCTGTTTTGAGTTGATGCTAGGCCTACACTCACCCAAACAATGGTTTTCAACCTAAAATATAAACTAGTAGAACTAATTCGATCACAACAATAATAGGATCCAATTTCTATATGTAAAAGCATCTTGAAATTGAAATTGTACACATTTTTTTACAGACTTTACAGCAGAAATCTCTTCCCACACATCTTTCATCTCCGTCTTCTCAGAATTTGCTATGTATGAAATAATGTAACGAGCAACAGGTATAGAGTTGTCTGCAACAAATTGAATATCCACATTAGCAAGATTGTAGGCATTAATACATTTTGAAGCCTCGGTTCCTCTGAGGTTGCTGATATTTTTGTGTGATTTACGAGTAAGTGTATGTCTCACTGCAGACAGAAACTGTTCAATCCTCCTTTTAAAATAACAGGTCTTGGAAATCCATAACAACAGTTTGGGCCTTATTACAACTTTGGCGGTCTGATGGTAATATCGCCGCGGTTGCGGCCACCAAAAGACCGCTAAGTTGTCGGTCACCCGACCACCATATTAAGAGATACACAGCTCAGACCACAAAAAAACTGCCAATTTCCTGAAACCGCCAGGACACAGGTGGGCAGAAAAAAGGCGGTCAGACCACCAGCACCGCCAGCCTGACAAACACCAACCGAACAGTCAGAACACAACTCCATACTGGACAGTTCGAATACCCCACACCTAACACACATTAATTCCCCTGACACACTGCACTATAAAACACACCCCTACACAACCCACAATCCTTTGCAACCAGAACGCCACCCACACCCAGAGAGTAGGATAAACAAAACAAACAACAGGCACCCCTACAGATAACACTCAACACACAATTTACAAACCCACACAATACAAAACAACTGCCACCCACTCACATCACAGCACCCACACCTCATCACAAATATCATTCATCCTTCTATTCAATACCTCACCCGCTTTAGCACCACTACAATGTCTCCACAAAAACACCCAAGTTTCACTGATGATGAGTTGAGGGTCCTGGTGAATGAAATTGTCAGGGTAGAGTCATATCTATTCAGAGTACAGGTCCAGCAAACATCAATGGAGTTGTGGCAAAGGATAGTTGACATGATGAATGCAGTAGGCAGTTACCAACCACACAAGGGAGGACATCAGGATGAGTTGAAACAACCTCAAGGGGAAGGTACGTTCCATGGCATCCAGGCACCAGCTGGCAGTCTTCAAGACTGGCGGTGGGCTCCCACCTCCTCTCCCAAGGTTTACATCATGGAAAGAGAAGGTTCTGGACATCCTGCATCCCGAGGGCCTGACTGGAATACCTGGGGAAGTGGAGTTGGGTAAGTCACAACATTCATGTCACCAAACAGTGTTGTCTTGCTTGCTCACTTATCACCTTTCCCCACCCCAATGACCAAACCACCCATCCTGTCCAAAGCTCCAAATACCCTCACTGCCATGCTCACCTTGGGCCACAGTGTTTGGGAAGGGCATGTAAAGTCCTGGGAACTGAAGGCACTACAGCTCCCAGAAGGCACTGTTCTACCATTAACAAAACCAGAACAGTACACTAAACTTGAAATGCCTTGCATGTGAAACTAACAAAATAATCCATCCTGAATGGGCCACCATTTCATACTACATGCTAATGACAGCTATGCAATGGCCCACTACCAGAACCATTACAAGCAAATTACAGCTGTGACCCATACCAAACTGGAATCAGAGTTGGGGGGGGGGCACCTAAATGGCAAACTGGACGCATTTGCAGTACCTCCAGACAGAGGGCCAGGGCAAATTGTAACACCAATTTTGTGTGCTAGCTCTGACACCATCGTGCATTGCTCTGCTATGAGTTGGCTCAATTATGCCATTCACCTTACTAGGAGAGAAATGTACATTGTCATGTCTGCACTCAGACATGATATGAGGGTATTTGCAGCCATGTAAACACCAGCATACTCCAGAAGCAAATCTCTGTGTCCCACATTGCACTAACCCAGATTAGGTAGCAGCTGTCAAGGGGGGGGGCATGTAAAGGCAGTGTGTGTATCTCATATACCATGGCTAGTTGTCTAATTGATACATCACTTGCTGCATCACATACACCAACTGTGTGTTACACTTCTCTTACAGGTAACCTTGCAATCTCCAACATGGAGGGGATACCAGAGGCAGACACTAACCCTCTGATTGGAGGCCCCAGTGAGGAAAACAGCCCTGGATGTCTGGACACTGAGGACAAAGCTGGCCCATCAGGGTTGTCTGGTCAGTCAACAACTGTCAGCCTTACCCTGCCCACAATGACTCCTCCCACCCATGTAGCAGCTACATCACAAGCAACTATTTTCCCCCAAACCTGTGTCCCAAGGACAGTCTCTTCCATTGTGTGCCCTCCAGTACAGGTACCTGAGTCTCCTCATGTCACCCTTGACAATGATGATCCTGCCAACAGTGGGAGTGGGCACATTGTGCCAGGGGCACAGGTACGTTGGGTTAGTGTGGATGGAAGGGATGGTGGGGACCAAAAGATGGGGGCTCCGAGGGACACAACTGACCAGGAGCCCATCTCCCAAGTCTTTGGAGCCTACCACAACTCACAACACATGATGGGCCAGGTACTGACCATGATGGGGGAGATCAGACAGCTGCATAGGGACAAACACCAGGAAGCCATGCAGCAGTGGCAGGCACAAAATGCCATCCTGGCTTCCATTGCTGGGGTGCTGAGAGTTATCAACACTACCCAGGGGTAGCTTTGACACCCAGCATCAGGCCTCTTCTACTAGCCCTGAGACATCAGGCCCCTTGACATCTGTGGTTGCTGGTGGATTTGAGGCCCTGCCAGGGGAAGATAATGCCTCAGACACCCCACCCTCTGTAGCAGAAGAACCCTCCCGCAAACGTGGATGTCTACCCAGACATCCAGGAGGAGCAGATGCCAAGGCCAAACCCACTGCCAGGAAGTGAACCTCTCCTGATTGGTTCCCCCTGTGTGTGACCGAAACACCCTATTGACTGTTCTGACACCTAACTGCATTTTCCGATGGTGCAAGGATACTGGACTGATAATTTAATCCACCATGACTGAACCATTCACTGTTATTTTCATTTCATTTGTGTTTCTATTCACTCATTTTGTTGTTCACTCCCCTCTAAATACCACTTAATCATAAATCCTGTGTAAGTGTGATGTATCAACCATAAACAACTGACGTATGAAAACTAGAGCTGGGTGAAAAACTCCGCTCCGCTGGCGTAGTTTGCCCTATTTGGCAACTCTGCATTCCGCGGAGAATGCAGAGTTTCCGATAGACTCCGCAATCCGCAAAGTTGCAGAGGGTGTTATTTCACGCTCGCGAGATGTGAGACTACAGACTTCTGCTCTTTCGCAATCACATACAAGATTTCTTACCTTCTCGCGGTGCATCTTTTTTGACGTAGGCGAGTGAGTGCATGCGATCCACTGCTGCTGCAACCTAGTGAAGCTGAAGCAGCTAAAATCTACAACTTTGGGTGAAAAATCTTTTCTAATTGACCATTCGCATTGCTATTGTTGTGCGAGGAGTACAATTTTTTTTTTTCCCCAACAACAGGAAGTGCCCCAGAGACTCCAACTTCCTGTTCCTGTCCGGCAGGCTCCTCCCACTGCTTTGTCCATCTTATGGCCACTTTTCACTTGGATTTCGAGCTAGAAGGATCACTTTTTATGTCTCCTTGATACATATTACTGGATTTAAAGACAGATTTATTTGAGTTTTCACAAGTAAGTTAAAAACACTTGCATAAGGATGTTGTACAACTTGTTTGTTTGATACGGGGCATGTCGCCGGATTTTATGTTGGTGGGTGGCCTGCATTTGTTAGCTAGTTATTTTATGCACTTGTAATTTGTGTTCTACAAAGGAATTTTTTTTAACAGTGCACTACATTTGCTCCACGTTCTGTTTTGTAAACTTGCAATACTCATTAAATTGAATGCTAATGTAAAGTGGCTTTTCCTGCTAATGTAATAGGCCTTCCAGCTGTAGGGCCAGTACTAGTCATGGGTACATGATGAAAAACAATTGTAGTGTCTGTGGAACTGAAACACCACGGATGGCATTGGATTAAAGATAACAAAATGTTGTTTGGTGGTATTTCACATTTTTTTCTGCAAACAGTGTATGGAGGGGATATATAGTGCTTGATGCCTTTGTATGATGTGTGATGTTGTAACATTTTGTAGCCCCTTTAATTTAAGTTTTTGGAATTACTAATACTGACTTAATGCTTTTTTCTTTCTCCTGTACCAATGCCTTCTTTGTCTGGCAGGTGCGTGAGAGTGTATGTCATAGGCCACCATGGGCCAGATATATGAAAGCATTTTGCATTTGCAAACGGTGCAAATGCCCGTTTGCAAATGGAAAATGCCATTTCAGAATTTATGAAAGACTTTCTGAACGCTATTTTAAGGAATCGCTAAAATAGCGATTCCTTAAAATAGTGACCCTGTTTAGAGAGTCGCAAATTGCGACTCTCTAAATAAGAAATCGCAAATAAGGAATCCTTATTTGTGATTCCTTAGCACATGTATGAAGCAATTCCTAAATGTGATTTGGGCATTTAGGAATCGCTATTTACCACCAAGTTGAACTTGGTGGTACCCATGTGCAAATTTTAAAAATGCATTTTTAAAACTTACATGTAAAGCACACATGCCCTTTTGGCATGTGTGCACCTTACATGTTGAAAAAAATAATTTTGGGGTGCAGCAGAGGGGGCCTTAGGCCCCCAGCACCCTGGGGTTTTGCATTTCCAAAATTGCGATTTCTAGTTAAGAAATCGCAATTTTGGAAATGCAAAAAATTCGCAGATATGGTCCAACAGGGCCATAGGTGCGAATGGGGCCGGTATCGCAATTTGCGATTCGGTAATAGCATTTGCGATTTTTAAGAAATCGCTATTACCGATTCGCAAATGTGATACATGGCATTTTGCGAGTCGGAAATAGCGATTTCTTAAAAATCGCTATTTCCGAATCGCAAAAGGCCTTCATGATACATCTGGCCCCATGTTTTCTATTCATCCTGCTTGTTGTTTGATGTGGCTGTTGACCATTTTGTTTAGGCATCCAGAAGTCCTGCATGTGTTCTTCTTTGTTGTGGGTGCCATGCCTCCTTGCTGGTTGTTGTCTGGCCATGTGGCTGGTGGCCATTTTGTATAGGCAGCCAGTGTGTTTTAGACCTGCATGTTTTGGTGGCCATGCCTCCTTGCTGGTTGTTTTTGACAATGTGGCTGGCGGCCATTTTGTGTATTGTTTATTCAGGGCTTTTCGGTCAATGAGGCTTATTACTAAATGTAGTGTTTGTGCAGTTTCTTATATTTATATAATTTCTTTGTGTTTTTCACCTCCACCACTCCTTGCCTCCCAAATTCCTGTGGTTTTTCATGCTAGTCCCCTGCCCCTAATACATCAGCAATTGCAATCCATAAAAAAAAAAGTTTATCTTTTTCTCCTATTTTTTCACAACATTTATTTTATTAAATTGTATAATATCAGTTTAACAATAATAGTTTATTTTTTTTAGACTATTTTTCTTAAATTAATTTTTTGTTTAAAATTTTTCCCATTGGTCCCATGTCTGCCATAGGCATACAGTTGCACTACATTTCATAACATTACTTTATTCAAGGATTATTATTATTCCATTTGTCACCAGCACCTCACTGAGTGCCATATGCCAACTTGATGCAGACAGATAAAGCTAACAGTTACATTACATATGCGCATCACATACAAACTCCTGATCCACACCTTCAAAGTACTGCACAACATAGGACCAGCATACCTCAACCAGTGCCTCAACTTCTACGTACTCAACTGATGTCTCCGTTCTTCCAAGCTCCCCCTTGCAGCTGTCCCAAGATCCAGAAAAGTACAGCAGGAAGAAGATCCTTCTCCTACCTAGCAGCCCAGAAATGGAACACACTTCCCCTCAAGCTCGGGCAGACTGCATCACTGAAGCAGTTCAGGAAGGACCTCAAGACCTGGCTCTTCGACTGAGCATCAGACCTACATTCAGCACCTTGTGATCCTATGGGTGATTAGCCGTACTTTACAAATCCTTGATTGATTGATTGATTGATTGATGCCACGTTTTACTGATCCTTCTTGCATGTTTGCTTTTAGGTGCATGAAGAGAAAGGGACATCAGCCACAGTCCTGCTAGACAAAAGGCCTGTGCTTGACATGATGCGTGACCACACTCACACGACCACACGGACATCTCTTCAGGTGCTGAAGTTAACTGCTACTGCCAACTGACAGCTTCAAGATGACCCCAAAGAAAGCTGCTACCAAGAAAGCAGGCAGTGATAAGAAGGAGCTTCCCACCACTGGTATGTCGCTCCAGACCTTTTTGTGCCAAGACATGTGCCTGCTGCACCAGCCTCTGGGGAGCAAGCTGAGAGCACCACTTCCGCATCAGCAGCCCCATTCCAAAGTAGGCCCAAGCCCATATCAACACAGAGGCAGTCTCTCTAATCACAGGAACACCGACGAGCAGTGACGTTGAATTGGACTTATCTCTTTCTCAAAGTAGTACCCAATCAGTGTCGTAAACTCAAGCCAGTGAACAACAGCTGCAGCCAGCAATAGTAGTTCCTCCCAAAGTAGGAGCACATCAGGATGTTGAGCTTCATGCAGAGTAAAGCCGAAGAAGCCCCTCTTTCACAAGACCCACTGTCTTCCAGATCTCCACCATCTTCTTCCTCAAGCCCCCCTTCTAATGATCAAGACTCCACTTGGATGCCACCTCAGTCAGAGACACACCAGGAGAGCCAAGGAGTGAAAAGAAAGGTTCCTGAAAGCCTTAGAGTTATGGATGAAGAAGAAGAGGATGACGAGTTTCACGATAAGCCAGTCATCATGGACGTTAGCACAGTCCTAGTGGAGTCAAACATTACCCCATCTTCTCAACCTGCTCCGAAAGATGTGACAGCGATACCACCACCTCCACCAGCTTCCATATTTACAAGGCCCCAGGTGCGACCTACGTCCACAGCCACCTCAGTAGAAGAATGTGCCACAGAGAGGCAAACATCATCAAAACAACATCCACCTATCACCACTTCTTGGGAAATTAGCAGTGGCACCCGTGTTAGAAAGTTGACCTCCCCAGTTTGGGACTTCTTTACGGTTAGTGAAAAGGAGCCAAACATTGCTATATGCTCAATTTGCCAAGAAAATGTTAGTCGGGGTAAGCTTGGTACAAACTATGGAACCGGAGGCTAAACAACCGATTTGAGAAAATACCATACAATCCGCTAGAGGGGCACACCTTAGTGGCCAAAAGGAAAAGCCTGCAAATAGTGTTAGTGAAGGTGTTGAAAGCAGGGAATCTGACCAGATCATGGTGGAAGGTGAAGAAGAGGGTGACCTTTTTGGTACAGAAATCAGCCCTGTCCCCAGCAATGCAGTAGTATTGCCGCCCACATCAGCAACATCGCAATGGCACAGGAAGACTCAGAGTCATGCCGAAACACCAAGGCAAGAACCTACTTTAGCTGCCCCCCTGAGATGCACATTGTGCCTACCACCACCTTCTAAGTCACTTGCATCAGTGGCACCAGCAAAAAAAAAAATCCAGGCTACTATTACTGCCATGTTTAGGCAAGAGGGGTAGTATGAATGCAACCACGCAACAGCACATTTGTACAACAGGAAGCTGGCTAAAATGTTAGCGTTGGACCTCCTCCCTTTTTCTTTTGTGGAAGGAGTGCATTTTTTAGAATTTGTGGCGGCTATCTGCCCAAAATGGAAGGTTCCCAGCCGGAAACTATTTCGCCAGAGTTGCTGTTCCAGCGCTACATCACGATGTGCTGGAATTGGTTGGATAAGCTTTGCAGCATAGTGCTGTCCAGCCAATCCACCTGAAGACAGACATGTGGACCAATTGCCAAGCCACTAATTACATGTGCATCACTGCACATTGGATCTCTTTTGTGGGGGTTAGAGACAAAGGGGGTTATTCTAACTTTGGAGGAGGTGTTAATCCGTGCCAAAAGTGACGGAAAAGTGACGGATTTACCACCAGCCGTATTACGAGTCCATTATATCCTATGGAACTCGTAATACGGCTGGTGGTATATCCGTCACTTTACCGTCACTTTTGGGACAGATTAACACTCCTCCAAAGTTAGAATAACCCCCATAATATCTGCAGGTGTGGACACAGCTGAAATTCTTAATGGTGCTCGGAAGCATGTAACAGTAGCTATGTTTGCCATGGAGAAATCCCATACAGCTGCAAATATCTTGGATGACTTTAACAACAAGGCCTTTGAATGGCTGCACCCCAGAGGGTTTAACATTGGATTTGTTGCCACAGACAATGGCAGTTATGTAGTTCAGGCCAAGTCAGATGGTGGCTATTTCAGGGTCCTGTGTTTGGCGCACTGCATAGACATCATTGTACAGGACTTCCTCAAAAAAGAACCTTGAGTCAGTAACTTACTGTCCACATACATAGCCATTCTTTTAAAACTCTTAAGCTGTTGGGGATTATCCAGCGTGATAATAGAATGCCAGCTGAAGCCTTCATACAGTAAGTGCCAACACATTGGAATGCTACTTATTACATGTTACAACTTCTGTTTGAGCAGTACAGACCGATTAATGAATATGTCATTCAAAGAGGGGATGCAACAGTGAAAGGCATGATCATTAAGATGGACCAATTGGGCCTAGTCAAATGCCTGACTGAGATGCTGCTTCCCTTTGAAATTATTACTCCGAAAGTCAGCAAGGAGGATTGTACCACGAGTGAAGCTATCCCTCTGGTACATATGCTGCAGAAACAGCTTAAGGAACTACCTGAAACATACACAGGTGTGGATGAAAAATGAGATTCAAGGAGATGGTGGAGAGCTCAAGCCTTCACTTATCTGTTAATACAAGGCTTCAAAGAGACATTGTGTTATCCAAATATTACATCTTTGCCACAATTCTTGACCGGCGGTACAAATAATTACTGGCCACTTTCATTCCTTTTTCTGCTGGGGATGTTTCAACCTACAAAACATGGATTGCTGAGCAAGGCAGAGACCTAGAAAAAGAACAGCTGGAAATTAGAGGCCAACTCACAGGCAGAAGTTCTGGGGTGCGGCCTACAACTTCCATAGAGCCTGTGGAGAGTGCTGTTGGCTCACAGCAGCCAAAATTGACAGCAGCAAAAACAACAACAGTAGCAGGAGCAGCAGCCCTAAAATCTGCATTTGACTGGTTTCTAAAGGAAGGGATTAAGACCACCACAGTGGCAAAGGAAACAGAGCTCAAACACAGTGGAGCACCAATGACTATTGAGCAGATGGTCCAGGCCTACCTGGATGACCCAACAGAGGTCTATCTGGATCAAAACCCATTGGTGTATTTGTATGGGAAGAGGTACCAATGGACAGTGCTCAGCAGGCTGGCAATAAAGTATCTGGCTTGCCCTGTAGCCAGTGTGCCTGCTGAGTGTGTGTTCAGTGCAGCTGGTGCTGTTGTGACAGGGAGAAGGACCAGTCTCTCACCCCAAAATGTCAAGAGATTGACTATGATCAAAATTAATCAGCACTTTATACCACCAAATTACAGCATACCTGAAGTACAACAGGAGGTAGATGAGGGTGATGATTGGTTGGACTCAAGTCATGGTAGTATGTTAGCTGACCAAAATCTGGGTGAAACACCTGAGTATGAGGACAAACTCTACTTCCCTGACTAGACCTGGGGCACCAGAAAGCTTTCTACTTTCTAATATGAACAGCTTTAAGAAAACAAAATAGCTAGCTATGGGAACCTTATTAGTGTACATCGTTTGTTTCTTTCTAAAAATGACTAATGAACTGCAACTGATATAGGCACATGTATGGCGACTTGTAGTTGGACCAGTGTGCATTGAAGAAGACCCCAAACCCACCAAAATCACTTCAAGGAGATTTGAGAGACAATGCCTGCCTCTGTTCTGTCCCTATCCTTTCTTTTATCCCCTAGAGGGACTGCCCCAGATATTTGAGTTACAATTTACTGTCCAATGTGTGTTTTGTTTCATGAATCGAAGAGGATCAGCAATGTGCCACTATGCTTAATTGGAACATATGGTATATATATATCTCAATGATTGATATGAGGGATACTTGTTTCAGTTTTGAGAATTGAGATGGTTGGTATGACTCATGTCTAGTGGTGGCAAATAGTGAAAGTGGGTGTTTATATTGTTTAAATATATTAAGCTGGCTTGTGTTTGTGTCGTGATCGATTTACAATGTTGGTACCATAACAAGAATAATTGGTAATCTTTTTTTTTCCTAAAAGTGATATTTTTCCCCCTTCCCCTTTTCACACTTACCAAAATTTGTTTGCCGGCATTTTCACACTGCTTTGTTTTCTGGTGCTCTGTTTTCTGATTCACATTTATCAAAGAAGACCAGACCAGTCCATTTAGCTAACAAACAACATTCTAGTCCAGAAAATAAAAAATACTCAATGTTTCTCTTGTTAAACAGTTACAGGTCGCTCTATTTCAAGTGGGTCATGACTGTGACTGTGACTCTCAATAGAAGTTGGTATGGACTGGAGTTGGACATAATAATCTTTAAGCAGAGTCTGGACTTGAGTATGATGGAAGGAATCAGAGCGTGTTGTGACAACTCAAACAACTGCCAGAAGAAGGAAGTTATCAACTTCATGGAAATCAACAGGGGTGATGTGAGGAGGAGTTTAAGAGGCTTACTCCAATCTGTGAACTGTTGGTGAGAGGTGTATCAATTACTTGATTTGGGAAATGCAATGCTACTATGTGTGTCTGCTGGCTGGCTCAAATTTGAAACTATGTAGTTGGGGGGGAACCTGTTGTAGGAAACTGGAAGAGACAGACATATGATGGATGATAATAATGTCACATTATGCAGTACTCTAGGCTAAATGCTATGATGAGCATTACAGTTGCGAGTTAGATCATCCTGATACATGCTGCTGATACCTTTCTGTGATTGTTGCTGGATGATTGCAAAGGTCTTTGCTCTTGCTCTTCCACCTCTAAGTCTTCTTGGTACACTACTGAACGTGAAGCTTACCTTCCATTCCATACTTCTTTATTCTACAATATCATGATGATAATAATTTCTGTTTTACAATCCACAGCCCTTCTCTTCTCTTTCATCATAACACTCATACTTACCTTATTGGACCGCTTCAGACAGGGACCCAAGAAGATTGACGGGGAAATCCCGGAAGTTTGCAGATGCACCATCCAATTTTTTGGCAATACAGATTAGTATAATGTTTCTTTCAACATTCTTTTTTAGAACTGTGTGTGTGTTACATTCACCCCAATATTAATTATTATATTATGGACTATTTTGCAAACGTAGCTGACCGAACATTTTTAGATATATGCAACTTGGGTCTCACTGGGGCTGCCAGAACGTTAAGTTATTCGCGTCATAAATATTCATGTTTTTCTTTTTCTATTCCTACCACAATAGGCTGATAATAATTTACCCGGTGAATATTGTGCTTGTGTTGTGTTTGTCTTTTTGTCACATTTTCCCAAAATTCCTTCCCCATCCATTCTTCAAATCCTTAACCCTTCTCCCCGGGTTGTGTGATTGATTGAGGTGTTTCTTCTTAATTTACACCATTGATTAATCTCACACTTGGTGGGGTGAATATGGTAAAAGCAACCTCAAGTCAGTGTATAGGATCTTCATTTCAGTTCACCTAGGTAGAGTGGGACCTCGCTTCTGATGCCTTCACTGTTAGTGCGCTGGCATGCTACTGCTACACCACCATGGTACCTTCAGAAACCATGCAGCCCTCCCTTCATCCATTCAAGTAAGATAATTATGGAGCATTGTTGTACCTTTAGTTTAGGCAATATAATTGACAATGGAAAATCTCTCCACCCCACTCATATGGGTTAAATTTTGAAGAATGCCCTGTAGAGACTATAAGAGTATTGGGACAAGTTTACCTAACTGCAAAATAATTCTTATACACTATCAGCAGATTGTAAAACATGCTGCGCTAAAAGTAATACACTATCAACAGATTGAAAACACGCTGCGTAAAGTCAGCAGTGTGAAGTAAAACACCCCAAAAAAGATTTTAGGCATAAAGAACTGCACATAACTATTTATTTTAAACCCTGTCCTTAACAAAAATAATAATAAATAAAATCCTACCCCTTCCACCCACAACTTGTCCACCTCTATCCCCAAACAATGAGTCCCTTTCCCCAAGGAATGTCCAAAACAGAAATAATAAGTCCAACTGTCCATGACAAAAAAAGTCCTGCAACAAACCCATTCCTATCCTCCAAACCAACAACAAGTCCCACCCACCAAAATAAAAGATTAAAAAAGGGGCAGAGGAGGGCACTACAGGCAGGCCAGGATTCTCCTGAGGAGTCCCTCAATGCGTGTCTGATGGCCCTGTAGATGCGCCAGCCTCCGCAGGTTGTGGAGTTGGAAGACGTCTCACGGGGTGGCAGGGCTGATGTGATGGCGGACGGCTACCTTGGCACTGTGGCGTAGGGCTATTGCTGGAGGCACTGGGGCTCTGAGTACCGGCAGCAGCGACTGCTGATGCCTCCTCTTCCTCGAGGACCACCAGCTGCTCGTACTTGGCCTGTATGGCCTCCAGCTTTGTGTGCCGCAGCCGGGCTGCTATTTCCTGTCATGATGGTGGACCAGCAGGAATAGCTATATCAAGAAAGAAAAAAGAGAACTTGTAAACAATGCTCTGAGTAAAGCACTTGTTTACAATGATGTAGTGTAGTGGCACAGTAGCAGTACATTTGGTGGTCACCTCAGGCTGTTCAATTTTAAGGTGATAACTGTCATAGCCATAATGTGCACTATGGAGTACAAGTATTCTTCTCTCTACTGTTGTGCTAAATTAATGGTGGCATTGCTAGCTCAGCTGGTGCCATAGCCGTACTCGTTACTGTCTGCAGCTGGGGCAGCTGTACTAGAATATTATTTTATTCCAATGACCCTGTTGTTCTTTTTACCTGGACTACAAGGCAGATGAGTACTAAGAATGAAACATGCCACATAAATAATATAATCAATCAGGCAGATATCCTGTCTGCCATAAGTAGGTGGTGGGAGAAGTGATGCACTGCAGTAGAGGGAAAGGATTAAGGATTGGGATTTAGATTGTATGTGCACATTTGTATCATCACAGACTATCCCATTCAGGAAAATCAAGGCACTTACTTATGGACAACTTTACTCACTGTCCTCAGGCCCCTCCTCCACCACACATAGTAAATTTGTGATAGCGACTTTTTTGCAAAAATTATATATACATTTGCTTTACAGTAAGGAAAGGAATTTTCTTAATGTACTGAACTGCAGGGTAAGGTAGAGTTGATTAGGATGGATAGGTAGAGTACACACTTTACAGATCAATCAATTACTCATCATCATCATGTGCCTAATATTTGGGTGACTCACTGTGGTTGGCAAATGTTGGAAGGGAAAAATTAGAACAGAAGTAAATCCATTATGGAAGCCATAATGAATGATATTTATCACTTTGCTTGAAAAAAGCGGCCAAATATTGATTTTCCCAAATTATTCTGAAGTCTGGGACAGAATTTAAGACAGATTAACGGAGTGAAGTATTAGGAAGTGACTGACACAGTGGGCATTGGGAGGAAACCGGGAAACACGCCTTTTTTTAGCATTGACACTTTAACTTAAGCTGACAAACGCACATTGGACAGCCAACATTGCAGTGCCAATTCTGCCGAATTTAACCATACAGCTATTGGGTTATCATGGGTGGCACAGGTAAAAGGCCATTAGCGAGGGAGGGAGGTGATGGTTAATGGATGCTGGAATAAATAATATTACATGCCTCACTTGAAAAATACTGTGAGTCAAGGGAATATTCTGAAATACCATCCAAACCTTTGTCCAAACCTTTGATAAAAAACATTCCATGCAAGTAAAGTGGGTGAGCAGAATGCCCCTATCTAGAAGAGCTCCCTTGTTTCTTCATTCCAAGCATTTATCCATTCATCATCATTGCAAATGTCTTCTCCTAGTACTATTATTCTTCTTCACGCTTGGCTTTGATACACACCTTTTCAGCTAAGCTTTACATTCTCTCATCCAGTCCTTCTCAAGTTTTCCAATTTCCAAACATGGCTCTATACTAACCTTTCGCCAACATACATTTAACCAATAACCACCCATTCATCCTTTCATCCGTTCACCAATCCAAGAGCTCTAACCCAGATGAGGAGTCCATTCACCCTTCCAAGCATGGAATCCTTTCACCCATACCCTTTCACCCACCTAACCTGGCATTGTTCACCTGTATACCCTTTCATCCATCTTTCACCCACACATGCATCCTATCATCCTCTTCATCAACCAGCTATGTGATTATTATTATGCACCATTTCATCCACATCTACACGCATATCCTTTCAGTTATATTATATTTTACACAACCTTTCTACTTCCATCCTTTTTCAGTTTTCCAAAACAGAGTGTTCAAGTTCATTTTATAAACCTTAGTCTGCTGAGTTGCAGATAGAAGAGCCCAATACTTACTTAACTCCCACTGCATCTACAAAAGCAGGGTGCTGTTGACGAGTGACACAACACTAGTACACCCTTGTAGTGACTATATATTACTAATTGTCAATAAGGAATCAATAGGACTTACCAACGCCTGCCACTGCTGCCGCAGAGACTCCCCCCATATCCGCTCTCACAGCTGCGTCGGCACTGACGCTGCTGGCCCGGCACTGGTAGTCGGTGCGGCTAGAAAAAAAATTATACAATTTAGATGCCACATTCGCCTCCCCTTATTGTTTATTTTCTAATAGCAAAATACAACCGAATATACATTACTATATTTTGAGTACAGATTCTCTTCAATCAAAATATCAGGTGGGCATTTTGTTGTTTGGAAATTTGTTAAAAGTAGGGGTGTGCGGGGAGCTCTGCTCCTTTGGTGGACATAACAGAGTTTTTGGAACTCTGCACTCCACTTGGAGCTGTCCAAAAAACTCTGCTAGCCCTGC
This sequence comes from Pleurodeles waltl, assembly GCF_031143425.1. Taxonomy (NCBI): domain Eukaryota; kingdom Metazoa; phylum Chordata; class Amphibia; order Caudata; family Salamandridae; genus Pleurodeles; species Pleurodeles waltl. Next base: position 874,681,621 of record NC_090440.1, read on the forward strand.
CAGCGGAGCAGAGCTCAACCGGGGTGCGCTGCAGCCCAGTATGGGCTGCACACCACTAGCACAGACAGTCTGTGCTTGTGCTGTGCAGCCCATTACTGGGCTGCAGTGCACACCAGAGCGGAAAAGGGAGGCAGCCACGCTGAGAGGAGGACTCGTCGGAAAGGAGGTTGTTGTTTGTGCACACTAGTGCACAAGCAAAGACTGAAATAGCAGCTTTTGCTGTGAAAGGTGCCGTTTCAGGCCCTTTGTGCAGGCTGGTGCACAACAGGCCTGGACCTTTCCCTGCCTACAGCCCTGGCCTGAATTCAGACCAGGGACATAGGCAGCAAAAGAAAGATGCAGTTTCAGGCCTCTAATGCACGGCCTGTCTCGTGTGCACTGCACACGGGACAGGCCGGTGCACAATAAGCTTGAAACAGCAGCTTTCACTCCCTACGGCCATCCTGAATGCACCCATCTCGGAAGCGCATGGCAGGGTCGGACATGCGTGACCAGGCCCAACTCTGCTTAGAGCTTCTGAGATGGGCGCATTAAGGAGAAATCCGCGGGGCACAAAACCCCGGCTTCGCAGAATCACACAGAGTTTTTTTTTTAACTCCACGATATTCCGTTAAGCCTGACTCCGTCCACTATGCCCAGGCCTACGTTCTCACAAAACATGTGTAGAATACCCTACATGGGCATGTAATCTTCAGTACATGTGATCTCTGAGCCTTACCACCACTTCACAAGATAAGATACATAAGGAGAGAGGGAAGCAGAAGAAGGAAGCTAAAGACAGACTACCATAGCCAGACAGTTCGAAGTAAAGAAACTCGAAGTATAGAAAATAAGTAAATAGGATAATGCAGAAATAAGAAACTTTTACGAAATAGATAACTACTTCTTAATCAGCCCAAGCAAGTGCCAAAAAGAAGTACAATTAGGTAGCGCTGGGCATCTGTCTAGATGACGATCACACAATATTATATTTGTAACATAAAGTTAATTTACCTGTGTGTTACTGAGCAGGATGCTTGCTATTTGGGAACAAAAGCTATTAGCATAGAGTACAACTAATAAAAATTGATTTTTACTCACCGAGTCCCGCAACCTCGATGCCTAGCAGGTCGAGCAGGTCCTTCTCCCAATCTAGGATGTCGGCCCACCGGTGCGTCAGCTGTTGCTGGGTACGCCGGACCCCAGAGCTGCGGCGCACAATCCTGGGCGCACTGTCTCCCAGCACTGCTGGTGCTACCGGGGGAAGTAACCAGAACCGGTCCTGCCACCTGCTGCCAAGGTGGAGGGGAGGTGGTGCTGGACACAAAAGACCAAGGCAGCCACCTCTACTTCTGAAAATATGGTGTGGGGCTGCACCCCTTACCATCACTGCCTATCTGGCAGATAGCAGCCTGGTGCTCCCCTGCTGTGCCATGGTGCTTGGGACTTTGGGTGGGGGGGAGATAAGGAAGGAGGGATTAGGAAAAAGGAAGAAAAAAAAGTAAAGAAAAAGGTACAAAGTCGCAAAAACACAAAAGAAATTGGAGAAAAGTTAAAATATAAAAAGAAAAAGAGAAAAGGTAATTTCGCCCAAAACTCCGCCCACTAGTGGAACTCCGCGTAGCGTGACAGAGTTTTATTTTTTCCTCCGTGTAGCGCTGCTACGCGAACTCCACCCAGGCCTAATGAAAACTATTATACCACAATGGTCCTCACACATGTACTGGAGAACCAGGATACACATTACATTGGTATTGTAGCATACACATGACACAAGTCATCTGTATTGTACATCTCCACATATTTATTAAGAGAATGTCAATCAGCACATTGTGAAGTAATGATGTGGACTTCAGTGTTGCAGCATAGGTGTCATACACTGCCAACCCACAGAATACAGAAGTTATGGACATGTCAGTCTATCACTATCCCAGGAGGCAGACAGATTGGTTCAATGTATCATCAGCCGAAGCCTTATCACATACCCATATTTCATCCTCCCAAATCACCATACCCCATCAAACGGACAGAGATCAGTACTAAGCTCCTCAATCATGGAATCTTACACTTACCATGGTCAGGTATCTGTAGGCTTGCCACTCACCTATGTCAGTCTTCAGACACATCACATTGGTCTGCAATGAGGAAACACATTGACAGCTATGCACAAGTTAGGTCACATACAATACAAACCATAATGATAGTGTGGATTCTGGGTACCACATTGCCACGTGTCAGACACAAATGGACACACACATGCCCCATTTGAACCACCTCTAATACAAAACAGGTCTAGTTTTTGGAAAAGGGGCACTTCCAAACCACTGTCCTGACAACCTGGGTATAGAATTCACACAACACAAATCTGATGCAAAACATTACCTGGTCTAATCTATGTCCACTGCTCATGTCAGTCTGCAAATCCCACCTGCCTGTTGCACTGTCTGGCAATACCAAATGAGGATGAGCCAATCTGCAGATCTGTGATTGACAAAGATATGGTATAGGCCAGAGTGGAACACAAATATCACATTGTCTAAGCATAACTACAAAAATTACTTTGAATGCAACACATGTCGAAGGAACATCCAGCATGCATATCTGAGTCATGAGCTTTGGAGCCACTTAAGACCACACTGGTGGTGGCAAGAAGCACATTACAAGGCATGCATTACCTCAATGATGCCCCATGGAATCTCATTAGTAACATCACATCATATACCTTGAGTTAGTTGAAGTACTGATTGATTACATCTGCCCTGATGTCTTCAGCTTCATCCCCATCATGCTCATCCTAACTTGTCATGTCTGCGTTTCCACCCACTGGATCTAAAGGTTCCCCCTCATCTGGTATGGATGGTAAGGTTATCTCAGGGCAAGGTTGTGGAGCATGCAGCAGGCAACAATTATTTGATATACCTTGTAGGGTGAGTAGGGGAGGGCACCTCCAGATTTGTCTGTCAGCAAAATCTTGCCTTCAGGAGACCAAATGTCTGCTCCACGACACACCTTGTCCTTCCACCGGCCTCATTGAAGCAGACTTCCCCTGGCATAGTTGGGTTACCTCAGTTGTGTCAATAACCAAGGATGGTTTGGGTAGCCAGAGTCCCCTATAAGGTATAGTTACAAGAATCCAAACTTTAATCTTGGACATACACATATATGGTAGCAGGAAAAAAGGAACAGACACACATGACATACATGACTTACCAACAAGACAGGCCCTCTCTGTGTATGGTTGTGTCATCAGCAGTGGGATATTGCTGTTCCACATGATGAAGGAATCATGGACTGATCCTGGATATTGTGCACAAACTTGTGAAATGTAGAGGTCAGTCAAACAGACCACTTGGAAGTTTATGGAGTGGAAGTTTTTCCTGTTCCTATATACTTCCTATAAACCTGTTCATTTACAGTTAGTGGAACCAAGGCTACATGGGTGCCATCTATGGCTCCAACGGCATGTGGAATGTGTAAAGGGATAGAAATCAGCCTTCACATGGGCCAGATCCTTACTTTGGGGAAATCTGATGTAGCTGTCCAGGTGTATGAACAAATATGAAAGTGTACCGGATTCAAATCCCCTAAACCCTCGCATGCATTCTACATGGCGATACATGTCACTGACAGTGAAAGTTACATCAACCCTGTAGACGTCCCACATATATTTTTGCATCTATGCCATCTTCTGATTGTCATTATTATAGTGACAACACTGTTTCATGTACCTAAGCCAAAATACCACATTTCACTTCGTCTACTAATTGCATGCACATTAATACTTGCAAACAGTATGCCTGCACTGCACACATTATCATAGATCTGAGGTTTCTGTAAATGACGCATCTTTCATTACTTCATCATACATATTAGAGCCCTAAAATGGCAGCTGCCTGACCTACTGTACTGGACATCAGGAGGTGGCCTGACTCCGCTGGCGGAAGTCATCATGGTGGTAGGCAGATACAACTGCGGTGGACATTGCCATTGGAACACATTGCTGCCTTTGGCAGACTTGGGCCAATGGCAATGTCTGCCAGTGGTGATGGTCCTGTACATGGCAGACATGACCATCATCTTCTGCACAATCCCTCACTTGACTCCTGACACTGCAGCCAGCAAGACCTCCACAACCTGAGCTACTGTGTACTGCTTCTGGGAACAATCATGCCATATCTTGCTGGTGGTAGGGGCCCTGCCTACTCTCCCAAAGAGCTGGCCTTGTGGAGGAAGTCCTACCCCTTTATGAACAGCTATATAGTGCACCAGAGGAGCAGGTGAGTCTAATGCAACACCAATGGGTGAAAGGTAGAGTTTATGATGAGGTTAATTAAAGGTGCATGAATGAAGGATTAAGCTAACATGTGTGGGTAGATGGTCATGTGCACATGTGCATAGGATGACTGTTAGCCCTGATACATAGTAGGTAGTGTGTGATGTATGTACCCTGATCCACATATGTACATTACAGCATTTACATCAATTTTGGTGTGACAAATAGTTGTTGAGATGTACCATTTAAAGGACATACTTGTGGTCTGGTCCTATGTTTCTAGCGAAAACCTGGTACTGGGTATGCATGGTGTATGCCTGATTCCACTTCACACACAGCCTGACTGCAGAGGGTGACTTGCAAAAGAGTTTGAAGTGTGATGAATGGTATGTATGGCAACTTGCACTAACTCTTTTCTGTGTCATCCATGTAGGTCAACACCCATCAGAAAAAGGGAATCTAGCGTGCCATTGCTAAGAAAGTGCAGACCCTGGGGGTCCACAGCTGGCTGAGCACCCACTGTTGAAAGAACTGGGAGGACCTGAGACACTGGGCCCATAAGACTGCTGAGGCCCAGCTGGGAATGTACTCCCAAGGACAAAGGGGTGCCCGTCGGACCGTGACCCCACTAACGGCCCGCATATTGGCAGTGGTCTCCCCTGAGTTGGATGGACATTTGAGGGCAGCACAGCAGCCATAAGAGGGTGAGTACTGACTGAAGTAATTTACATTCCTCTGCAAGGTCGGTGTATGATGTGAAAGACTCTAAGCTGTGACAACGTGGTAAGCGCAAAAGGTAAAATGTGTCCTAGGTAAACCTATATGTGGAGTACCCACCATGGTACATAGGTGTGCACAATATATTGTGTATTGGAACATATTACTCACCTATGTCATCCCTTCTGTACAGTAACATATGATGATACACGTGACTGTGCCATATGTGTACCACTATAATACTCTTACTATCCTGCTGGTTGATCCTTGCCACCTACAGATCCATACTCCGAATATCCTGAGGGTAAGTTGTCCTGATAATTGCCCTCTATCCATTCAAATGCCCCATGATCCATCTATATGTGCAACAGTGAATCAGGCAAGTTGAGTAGATGCCCAATATTCCTGAGGTTTCCAATGCGTGTCACATTATTGTGAGGCTGTGATCTCAATCTGACATTTCACATGCCACACTTGCTACACTTACTCAGATTTGTTAGTAGGTGTCCCCATTGGTAAGGGAGGACTAAATATTGGCACATTTGATGTTTCCTCAGAAGAATGGATATCCTTCATTTACTAAACCATGGTGGTATTACTAGTCTCCTAGTGCAAGCCATATCATTAATATGAGTGGTCAGAATATTAGTACCAGGTACATGTTCTTTGGATGGTAAGTGGCTACACAGCAATTTCCTATTGCAATGTGTTGTGGGCATGGTAAATAGGCCATTACATCTTGGTAATTGGTACAATCTGAACTGTTTTTTGCCAACATCATGTGTACATTGTTAGGTCCAGACATATATCAACATTGTGATGCAACTTAAACATACTTACTTTTGCCATTATGAATATGATTTGATGGCTCTTGTTATTGAATCCTAGAGTTAGTACTGAGTGAATTGTGTTGCAGATATGACATTTCACTTTCACATGTTGTTGTAATGGTATGTGTCATCAGTCATTTGGGTTGCCTCAAGGTGTATGTCTCTATCATATTAAGCTCAGAAGCGTGTTGTGGCATTGCAATGGTCATGTACAGATGTAAGAATTCTCATGTCTGAAGTGTGGATGGTGATGTGGCCACTTGAATAATGGGCTATTGATGTTGCCAATCATCATGATTAGTTGTACTGTATGTGGCCTTGATGCACATGACAGGTGTACATTGTATATAAGGTCATGGTTTGGTACCTGGCCTTGTCTGTGGCTAAATCCTGTGGGCTAAGTTGGCCCCTACAAGTGTACATTACTTTGTTTACAGGTGGAGGATGACTTAGGTGAGTAGCTCCACAAAGTATGTGTCATCCTTTCCTACATGACTTTTGGGCACAGTATTGCTGACATATGTTTAGACTCCATCATACTCCAATCATTGAAATGGCATGTATAGTTATTGCATTTTTGCTTATGTCAGTTGTGAAGGTTGAGGACATTAAATAGTTTTGGCATACACGCAATATGCTGTCTTGTGTTGGTTACATGATGTGGCCGCTTTCCTGGTACATGGCATCTGCTACAAATGTAGGTATGTGTGGATTTTGTGTATTTGATATGTAGAAATGGATGTTATCACTATTTCCCATTGCTTGGTTGTTGGTTGACTATGTTGCTGTGGATAGGGACTCAGATTCATGTTGGCCAGTCAGGTTGTCATGGAATGGTTATTGTGATTGCTCTACTGATATGATGGCATAGTAGGTGTGCAATAGGTGGCTTAGCTGCTGTATGACATTGCTGTAATGTAGGGGTGTAGGTAATATCTATTTATGACATGATGTCTGACCTGGTTCTACCTGAGGGTGTAGAACAAGTGGTTGTAATGTGATTGATGTGTACAATGTGATGTAAGTGTTTGAAAAGAATGTGATGACTCTACCTCTCTTTCCATTTCCCATCATCTGCATTGCCAGGTGAAGGAGACAGGGCACAGCCGAATGGGAAAGCTGCTGGCCACGGGACCTCAAGTCATGATACCTCTGACACCGAGGGACCCAGTGGCCCAGAGGGCGAGGGGAGTGCCACAGGGGAGACAGGCTCCAGTTCATCGTCTTCGGAAACCCCCTCCAGTGGACTTCCTGGCAGTGGCAGACCCATCTGGGACCACCCCAGCACCATATGTGTCCACCACCCCCTTTCTACCACCGCCCTCCCTGAAGCTCCCCACCCAGTTGGCCGTGCCTGCTCACCCAAGAGGGTAGCCGTCTCCTTTGCCACAGGCACCTCTGCCCCAGCCCCTGCTAGCCGTGCTGACCTCAGTGAGGAGGCTATTGACCTCCTGAGGTCAATCTCTGTGGGTCAGTCGACCATTGTGAATGCCATCCAGGGACTGGCAACCCAAGTCCAATAGAGAAATGTGTTCCTGGAGAGCATTCAGGGTGCACTGGCTGGCCTACAGAGATCCTTTCAGGCTACACTGAGGGCAGCCAGTCACCCATTGTTTACTGTCCCCCCTCCACCTTCCTCTTCCCAAACCCGAACCCCCCTTCCCTGACCCAGCCAAAACACACAGACAGAGAGACAGACATGCATTCATCCACCTCAACATCCAAGGGTAGCTCAGACAAACATGGGCAATATCAGACACACCACTGGCATGCACACAAGCAACATACAGATGCAGACATTGCAACAGTCACAACCTGCCCTGACACCACCACCATCTCCAGCATCACTGACACTATACCTGACACACCTACAGACACCACACCAACATTCACAGATCCAGCCACTACATCTATCCTACCCACAGTCAGCACAACAGCAGACCCTCAGACATCCACCCCAGTAATCAGACCCTCAGACACCACAACCACTGACACTCCTACATGCAGCACATCCACCATACCTGCAGTCACCACCCAATCAAACAGTCACCCACCCACCACTGCATCCCCCAGCTCCTCCAGCCCCCTCAGTCCCGTACACATAAACGCACCCACCCAACAGATACCCACCACCCACAGGCATACTTGCCACAAACACGCACCCATGACACCCACACATACACATCAGACTCCCTCACTCTCCACACCCAAACCCCCTTCTGATGACCATCCCCATATGTCAAAAAAAGCTTTCATTTCATGTTTTGACCTTTTCCCTACTTCTATTCCCCCCCTGAGACACCCAAATGCTCATTTTCCCTCCCCAGGCCTCAACCTTCTACTTCCAAGGCCTCTCCTACCCCCCCTGCTAGTACCCATGACCCTCCCCCAGCCAAAAAGTCTACCCCTCCCAAAAGAACCCCAACCCTCCCCTAAAACTAGACCTAACACACCCCTACCAAGCCCAATCCTAAATGACCCCCTCCAAAGCCTAGGCCCTAACCCCCTGTCTGCCCCTGATAATCCCTGAGGTGTCTGCCTGCCCCCTTGATGCCCCTACCTGTGGAGGATACATGGCAGTCAGAAGTCAAGTTCGGGGTGCACAGATGTGCATTGTGTGCATGTTGCATATTTTCCAATTGTACTGGCCTATGGCCTTGGACATGTCAATAATATTTCTAATTTTTAATACATATTTTGATCAACCAGTTGTTGGTTTCGGCGTTACATATTTGTTCTTTTATTAGGGAAAATTTGTTAATGGCTGACATTTTTTGTGTGTGAGTATTTGTGTGTAAATGGTGCTTGTGCTACCTGTTTTGTCTGGGCAGCATGTGAGGTTGTGTGCAGTGCTTTTATCCCCCAGTGATGGGTGTATGTTATATGATGGGTATGTGTATGTTGGGGACATGTTGTTGTCATATTATTGAGTGGTTGTGTTGACATATGTTTGTTGCAGTGTTGTGTGGCTTTTTGTGCTTTGACTGTGTGCATGTGGGTGTTTGGTGCATGGTATCTTAGATACGATGTGCTGTGTGTTTGCTGTGTATGTCAATTGCTACGCTGTATGGTTGTGTGATTGTGTGTGTTCGTTTCCTGTTGGTGGTACGTTGTGTTGTAAGTGTGATTTGTCACTGGGTAGTGTCTATTGTGGGTGCTTGCCAATGCATTGATGGGTTGTGGTTGTTGTACTGTTGTGACGTGTTGTGGTGTTGTATGTTATTGTGTGTGATTGAGCCTGTGCAGTGTTTCTGGTCTACACCACCCTGCAGGTACCTTCTGATGAGAGTGGCGGTGCTGTCGGTGCATTGACTGTATACTATTGGGAATAAAGTCATGGTCATAATTTGGCGGTCTTCTCCGCCAGCCTGTTGGAGGTACGACCGCAACCACCAACATTGCAATCCTTAGACCGCCAACCTCGTAATGAGGCCCTTTTGTACAATTTTACTTTTGCTCTGTATTTCCGACGACAGTACTTCCCACATCTATGTCACTGGAAACAAAGTATTTGCTTCTTTAGGCTTTTTAACTCAGTGTCTTTTGGAATGCCACATGCAATATAATGTTCTATGAAAGAAAGTACAGACTCATCTGTGTCTGTTCCACATTTAGATGCATTATTTACCCACAACAGAGTATGACTATGAGGAACACATCTTGATTGGTACTCTTTTCACCAAAATAAATCAGTAATTTCTCCAAAAGGTGGATTTTTTGTTGCAAACAAAGGACAACATAGCTGTAAATCTGTGTTTAAAGTACCTGCATACATTGCAGGATACAAAGAGCAAAGGTCTCCTGTTGTCTTCAATCTATTGCCTTTAATGTTAAAGTTTGCTTCTCTCAAAAACTGATGTAAATCATCCGATGCATACCCTGCACACCTCAGGGTTACAAACCAAGTTGGTACACCTAAATTTCGCGATATATTCTTGAGCTCACCATTACAATGACACCTATACTCATTGGTCCCACATTGGCATGCTATCAAATTTATCAAATTATACTCGAGCTTCTCATCTTTTCCATGAAGTTTTTCAACAATGTCTTTTGCAGTCATATTTTCTTCATTAACTCCTGGCTTGAGAATATGGTTACCAGTATATGGCAGTCCAGACAAATCACTTTCAAATAAGAGATGGAAAATATATGGAGTACTTTGTCAAAATCTAGGGTCCTCTGAATATAATCTTATTCACATATACTCAGTTGCAGGTATTTGAACAGGGCGGTCATCATACCATCCGCCTACTACAGATGGAAATAGTTGAGGAAAACATAAAGCTTCTAAAAGTTTCTCACACGCATTGGAACTCCTTCAGCTTGTTTCATCTAATACAGATCAGTAGTATCCCCCATAAAGTATTTTAAATGCAGTGGAAGGATACTATGGGGGTCATTCCAAGTTTGGCGGGCGGCGGTTGCCGCCCTCCAAACTTCCCCCGTCAAAAGACCGCGGGGGCCATTTCGACTTTCCCGCTGGGCTGGTGGGCGCCCACCAAGGGAGCGCCCGCCGGCCCAGCGGGAAAGGCCCTGCAACACAGGAGCTGGCTCCGAATGGAGCCGGCGGTGTTGCAGGGGTGCGACGGGTGCAGTTGCACCCGTCGCGATTTTCACTGTCTGCTAAGCAGACAGTGAAAATCATGCTGGGGCCCTGTTAGGGGGCCCCACAACACCCGTTCCCGCCATCCTGTTCCTGGCGGTAAAAACCGCCAGAAACAGGATGGCGGGAAGGGGGTCAGAATCTCCATGGCGGCGCTGCAAGCAGCGCCCCCATGGAGATTCAGCCCAGACAGGGGTAATCCGGCGGATCCCCTTTTCTGACCGCGGCGGTCAGAATGGGCAGGAAAGCACCGCCAGCCTGTTGGCGGTGCTTTCTGTCGGTTGCGTCCCTGGTGGTTTTTCCCACCAGGGTCGGAATGACCCCCTATATTTCTTCAGATCGACTTCTATCCGCATTTTCCATCTGTCCACTTTAAGGCAATCTATCTTCCTCCATACAACTTCCATGTGCAACAATATCAACATCTTTGGAGTACATATTATTCTCTTTAAGATACAATTTACATCCACTAGTTCCCTCCGGATTGTTTTTTTTTTGTAGGCACACCATTCACTAGAATAACAAGCGGTTCATCCAAATCTCTCTCCACACCCACAGTTTCAATATTGTGTTTAAAATCGAAATGTAAATACACAACTCTACCTTTAAGCCCTTTCTGAGGCTCAGGCTTTCTGTACGAACTATTCCTTGAAAAGGGTGCATAGAATGTATGAGTATTCCTTCATAAATATTCAAATGTCGAAGTTCCTTTAGAATTTCAACCACCTCCAACTTATTGTGTATTGCTTTAGCAGGCATTTTATTGTTCTCTAGTTTGTCAACAATACATGCACACATCTCGGGTGTTGACAAATAAAAACCTTCTGCCACAAATAAGTAAACTGCAAACTCTAGTCACTTTTCCTCTGTTTTAAAGGACACGTCAACATTTCAAATTTGGCCTCTGAAGTCAGTGCGCTGACCACAAATACAATCATAGTTTGGTTTCTTTGTGGAAACTGCATTAAACTTTGTGATTTCTCGTCTAAAGTTATCAGTACTAATATCTGTGTTATGTTCCTCAACAACTGTCCATACGAACTCCTCACTTTGCCCAGACTGGGATTCAGGACCAAAGAAATGCAAATGAATATCTTCACAAACATTTTCAACCTCTGATACTGTACCATACAAAACTGCATTGTTCATTTCTCCTAAACACAATGCAGAACTTCTTATAAAGTAAAGTCTTCGAACTAAGGGCCATATTTATACTTTGTGACGCAAAACTGCGCCAACGCCATTTCTTTGCGCCACCCGGGCGTCAAATTTATACTTTGACGCACCGTGGCGCAACCCACGAGTTAGAGTCATTTTTTTTTACTCTAACCATTGTGCCACGTCGTAAAGCAAAATGACGTTAACATGGAGAAAATTACTCTAATCTGGTTTATGACGTTGCAAACCGGATACACGCCATTTTTCCCCGCAATAGCGTCAAAAAGCGGCGTAAACACAGCAAACAGTGCTAAGGAGACCTAAAATGGATCCCAGAAGCCAGGAGAGACCCTAGGGAGACCCCGATCAACCAGGAACTAGCCAGGAGGACCCAGACAAGAACCAGGAGAGGGAGAAGAAGAAAAGGAAGTGTTGTTTCAGTGCAGAGGAGCAGGAAATACTGATCAGAGAGGTGACGGAACACCAGCATCAACTTTTTGTCACCTCAAAATTGCCAATTGGGAGGAGAGAGGCAATTTGGCAACAAATCGTTGACAAGATCAACAGTGTGGCAGAGGTACGGAGAACAGTCACTGAGTGCAAGAAACCTGGCATGACTGCAAGCACAGGACCAAGGAAAAAATGGCAAGGAACAGGAAGGCAGCACTGCAGACTGGAGGTGGGAGTCCAGCACCGCAGGAGGCCCTGGACCAGATCGAGGAGATGGTGGCAGCCGTCATCCCAGAGGAGACCGTCACAGGAATTCAAGGACAGGACAGCGCAGACTACCAGGAAACAACACAGATGCAGGGTAAGTTGCATGGGGGACAAAAATGCCTAAATTTTAACTGCAAGCAGGGGGAGGTACATACCTACTACACAATGCATGTCAGCCATGGAAATCAGGCAGTGGAAAGGGCAAAGGGGCATGGCATGGGTGCATGGGCTGTGCAGGGGAAACCAGGGGCACAGCACAACACTACACCAACAACCTTTGCATGGGGTACTCTGCCATGCCAAGGCCGTTGGAAAGGCCAAGCCAGTCCAGGAGGGTAGGGTAGAACGTAAAACTGGCCGGCTGTCACAGGACAGCTGGTATTGTCACAACATGAACTAGGGCTCAATTTCCAGTCTCAGGCCATATCCGCAAGTGGCATGTACCATTGACAACAGTTGCCACTATCACCTGTGCTGTGTGTGCTGGTCAAGTAGCAAATGGCAGTTAGGTGCCCATGGATCAAACACACCCAAAATAGAGGGTTCGGGATGACAATGTTATCAATCCCCTTTAATTTCTACCAAAGTGTAAATCCTGTCAAATGCTCATGTCTGTAGGCGCAATAAACATCAGGGATTGTTACTTACATTATGAAGTACACAGCAGTAATGTCATACCCATGCTGCCCATTCCAGGATCCACCCCGTGCCTGTGTTACAATAGCTGCAATGCCACCTTGCAACATCCCAACTGCCATACTGCTATGACAACAGCATTGAGGGGGAGGACATATGTGTCTATCTAGTTAAACATACCCGCACAGTCATAAGAGGAAATGGAACACTGCCAGGCCCATCAGTGCAATGCAATTTCTTCACACATTCGCAAACATCACCATGACACACTACCAATGCTGACACCTGTATTGTGCCATGCCAATGCTATACATAGTATGTGCTTGGTCTCAGCAACGAATAGGTGTATGTGAAATATCAGAGACTGGGTCAGTCCCATATTGTTAAGAGTGGTGCAAGTGGCATCAGAACACCCACAGCCATTGCAAGGCCTCACCATGCTAATGGAAGTAGAGGGAGGGTTGAGTAGGACAAGAAGGTGGCAACACACAATTTGGACAGAACCTACACCTAGAGGATTTGACACAGACAATTCCCCAAACTGTCAACCCACTAAAGAAAAGAACGAGGAAAGAGGAGAGAGGGTAGGGAATTATGGGTGAGGATCCAAAAGTCACAAATTGGCCCTCCGCAGGATCTTCTTAATCCCCCACAGTCTCCTGCTATTGCGGGTCACCTCCTGCTGCAGCCTGTCCATCCGGCGCAACATACGTTGCATGTCACGTTTTAGTGTCTGGAATTCTGTGATGTCCAATACAGCAGCTGGGGTTGTCTGAGTACCACTTGTAGAAGCTGGTGCTGGTGCCGTGGTTGGAGGTGCAGGAGGTGCTGCTTGTGGGCCCTGGGCTGACGAGGATGAGGGACCTGCTGGAGTGGCTGTCGTCCCTGGGGCCACTGTGGTCTGAGCTGTGGTGGTGGTGGTGGCAGTTGTGGGCAATGCTGGCCCCCCCTTGACTAAATGCCCTCCATACCCCTGTGGCTCTCTCATGTCGATTTCTCCGTGCCATATTGCGGAACCCAGCCTCCACATCGAGTATGTGGCGGTAGCGCACTGCCCGCTTCTGAAATTCCTGTATCTCCTGGGCATTCATGTTGGCAGCTGTAAAAATAGAGACAGGCAAACATTAGTGACATCATTGTGTGAAACATCTACAGATGATATTCTAACACTTCATCAAAAATAGCACATACCATCCAAATCATAGTACAGATGATAAATGTCCCTGAGGAATGACATGCCAACGCAGCCTACCCATCAACTATCTAACAGAACAGCAATGCACAACAAGGTTTGTACATAATTAAATGATCTGTGCATATTTGTACTGCTATTAGTCACATAACAAATGCTGCAAGTACTCAACATGTGCCAGGCTGACTAATAACTATCTTCAGAATCAAAATCAAGGCACACAAGACCTGTGATTTGTATATGGAACTGCCAGGATGGTATCCAGTTGGTAATCATGAGGGGGCATTGTAGTTTGGAACACTTGAATGCTTGAATCACATGTCTGTCATCTACACTGTGACCATCACACCTAGGTACACATATTTTCTAGCCCTAACCCTGTGCCTCAGGGGGGAATGGACATTCCACACATACTTTCAAACATCAAGGACAACCACAAAGCTTTGGACAGATGTACATGGGTTTAGTCAGTCCACCACATGTAAGGAAGCCTGCCAACTAGGAATGAGTCAACCATTGGACAATCACATTTACATTTATTTTTCAAATTGCGGACAATTGTCAACATCATTAGATCTCACTGACACCTTTCCAAAATCAAGCACATTGATGCAAGCACCCATCTGGCCTTGACCTGCATGCACACCTATGACATTTTACTCAAGTGCCACGTAAATGGAGTACAACATGTGGAGCTAGATGCTGCGGGACAGTCACCCATACAGTCCTACATATTCATTACTTAACCGGGATGCACAAGTCTGTGTGTAAAACTTATGCATCACTGGTCTTTGTGAATTAGGGTATGACTCGCTGACTAAATTATGACACTGTCCACCTCCAAATTCATTATTGGCATACATGTAGCAACTGATCACCTTGTTCACCTGCCCATGCCTATTGCGCAGCAATCGACTCCCAATATATGACTCTCCGCCGCAGAATGTCTAACTCTATCATGGAACAAAATGTCAACCTCCAGTCAAGTCACATATCAGATCCCGTGCCAGCACATCATACCTTGCAATGAGTCCAACACACAGAAGTCAATCACACAACAGCTGTAAACACAACACAGGACAAACATATTAACACTTACTGGATATGTCTAGGTCCGCAAATCGAGCCACTTCACCAATTGTGTAGGGGGTTGGTCCACCTGTAAAACACTGAAGGGTGATATGTGCTCAATGTCTGCTCACTGTACAAAACTTGGAACAACAAATCACTGTGTGTGACATTTGATATGATAGAGCTGCACATCAGCCATGTAGACACCCCAACAGACATACTACTGCAAACATGCATTGACACTGTCACTCCAGTGAGTGATAGACACACATATGCACACATGCACTGTTGCTAGCAATCATGTGGTGCCAAACATGATTATTCAATTTTGTGCTTAATTCATTCCAGAGGGTACTCCATTTCATAATTTGTAATTGTGAGACACATGCAATGCCACATTCCTGGTGCACTGTAATACCAGTGACTCAGGTATTGTGGCTTGTGCATCAAGGGACAATGAGTAACTGTGTGATGCTCATGTGGGTTGATTTGCGTTCAGGAATTATTGTGCTTTCAGTGGTCCATTATATGTGTGCCAGTGTTGTATGTAGGTTACATATGCCACATTGGCAGTGTACCCAGAGCCGTATATGCCCCCTACGACAACATGATGGCAGGGATCCTGTGTATCACTTGATGACAATGTTACGCTAAACATGGATTAGCCACTTATCTGATTTAAAACAACAAAAAGATTTTTGCTGACAGTGTCTAATTTGATCATCCGTGACAGAATGCATTGACACAGGTGTAGTCATTGCACATGAAATGTGATACTCTGGGCCCTATGTACCTATATCAGGTATTGTAAATCACACTTTGCCAGATTTATGAACTTAGAATTGCCAAGTTGGGTGATCAGTGGTAGTACAACCGAACTGACACTGTCTGCTAATTAAGACATGGGTTGGCAAATGTCTTACTTCTGCAATCATGATGATGTAGGCATCTATTTGAAAGCACCTTGGGAATGGCGGCACTCACAGGAATGCTGGCCTGCTGATCTTAGCATACCACCATGTCTGTGATAGCCTTCATACTGAGAAGTTAATAATTGTACATATGCTGTACTATTTCAGCAGGGGTGTACCAAAAGTAAAATAACAAACTATTTTGTCACTTAAATGATATAATGGAAGCAGTCAGTGGTTCCTTGCACAACATCATGCTAATAAATAGTTTGTGACCATGCATTCACAAAGAGCAGGGATCCCATGATGAGCCATTCACTTTACAACATTGTTTGGCTATAAAGTGACACAGATGGTAACTGCACTGCCTCAGTACCAGCAATTGCGCCCAAGCCAAAAATGTTGTTGGGCCCTGCTACTCAATGATAGGATTTCAACGCCTACTCTGAAAAGCCACGAGATGAACCTGTTTTGTGCTACTGCAATCTGGTAGCATCCTGGCACATTTGGGTTTGGCCATGTGAAAGATTTTCTGTCCAGACGTAAACACACAGAAACAATGAACTTAGGGCCAGATGTGTCTTTATTTTGTGTTGCATTTGCTTCATTTGTTTATGCTACAGCTATGGAAATTAGCAAAATAAATTTGATTGTAGCCAGTGTGCTATACTTTTGCATCCAGAAATAATGCAAATGCAGCACAAACAAACTAGAAATATCGGCCTAAGATATTAGCAGAGGTTAGGAAGAGGTTTGTACGTATGGCCATGAATACTGTTCAGACATGGTTTAAAAAAAACTGGGGACTGCATTGGTTCCTTGTATTAGCATGTGAAATACATCCCATTCCTGGTACACTCACAGGCCCTGATTCATAATTTTGTTTCTGCCACATTACCATCATCTATTGATGCAAAAGTGGCACTAATTTACAAGATAAATTTGTCTTTTGTAAGTTTGTGCAGCTTTTGCGTCAACAAATGATAGTAATGCGTTGCTAAATTTGTATAAATCAGGGCCACAGTTTGTTCAACTTGCATTCCACATGTCCACAAACATTGCATGCAGCATGTCACAAAATCTGCTACTGTCACTCCAGAGCATTGTACTGTACACATTAGTCAAATTTGTACTCACCAACAGGGCCACCAATCACCACACCCAGGTGGTCCAGCAGGTCCTGCTCTCGGGCCACCAGGTCACCCCAGCGATGCTTCAGCTGGTGGTCGTTGCACTGGCTGTTGAATATGTGCCGCAGGTGGAACAGCACCTTTGCCCACCTGAGCCTCCTTGCCTCCATGTGATACCCCTGTATCACCCGGCACGAGCCTCCAACATCAGGGGGAGGAAGTGGCACACCAGCCACACAAAGGCCCCTAGCTCCTCCTCACCCATTCACCCCAGACGTGGCCTTCCCAACATATCAACAAAAACAGGAGAGAAAAGGGTAAAGAGGGAAAAATAGGGAAAGGAGGTAGGTAAAGGAAACTTAACTAACCCACAAACAGCCCAACAATACACCAACTAACAATACCCACAAACAGACTCCCAACAGTACAAAGACAAATCTAATCACAATAAATGACAAAAAAACAGTTACACAGATTACCACAGACACTTACAAAACACCAAAATACAATAGCAATAGCACAAAGGAGACAAATTCACAATAATCACAGAGACAACTCAAGACACAGCCACACAGTCTAAAATAATCACAGACTGCAAATTGAAAGTGAAAGTACACCCACCGGATATCCTATTACATCACTTCCTGTCTCAATTGTGGGCTTTTTTTTTGTATTGCGTGTAATTTTATGACGCTTACGGGGTTTGCGTCAATATTTTTTTATGCATATGCATGAAAATTCCCCTGCATTCAAGGATCAATACATTTTAAATGGATAACCGCTTTCCTGGGGTGCGTTGTTGGAATTAACACTAGGGGCCAATTGATGTCTAATGTGTGTGAGTGTCATTTTTTAACACGTATGCATTAGATTTTGATGCATATGTGTCTTAAACTGTGTTTGTGTGATTTTTCTATTTTGTACATGCATGCAGCCTATAACTATACAAAGATAGGATGGTATGACCTGCAGTGTGTGTTCTAGTGTTTGGGCACATGTGGCAGACCATACTACTGCAGCCCATAACACACATGTTGTTGTGCAGGATTAGCTCTCTTAACTGACGCAACAGCAACACAAACTTTGGAAATAAAATAGGTATTTTCTAGTTTGAGCAGGTGTTGCATCAATAGAGGACAGCATGGCTACGCAACTAAACAAATAGACTTATGGCCTGTGTGTTTATGTCTGTGAATTGGCTGTTCAAATTATTGTTGTGCCTCTGTGGGAACGTCACGAGAACATTTTGGCATAATGTGCATGTATGAATGTGTTATAAATGTGTATAACCATCAGATGCCCTTCATTGAGGTACATCAGTTATAATATGTGTTTGTTATATCTATTGCGTCTTATGCTGTGTGTACTTCCTTGACTTTGGGAACAAAACATTTCCCATGACGAACTATACACAGGATAGATTGAGGACGGTTGATAATGGCTATGTCAGATATGTTACCCCTCACATGTAATGAAATGTTGGATACCACTTCATGGTCACTTGTGTGTATACTACCCATAAGTCCATCATTTGAACATGCTCGGTAGGTACAGTGTTTGTGACACAGAATCTCAAATCCAATCCTAAAATTGTTATGTACACCACAGTTTGAGTCATGTAACTGACCTATGTTTCTCCTGTGGCTGTGGAGGCCCAGCAGACCATGCTGCATGTGTTCACCTATTTCCAGTGGTTCATTGCACAAAGGTGTCCAGTTCAAGTGTGTGGCCATGTGTACCCTGTGTCAGTATTGGTCTCATGTTGTCACTGTTACGTGCAGGTCTAGTCATGAGTCTGTGGAGCAAACCCTTGAATTAACAGAGTATCCTTCAAAGCAGAATTGACCAAAAGCCAAAGATCAACTAATGACACACATGGGGATAGTCTAGTTATGGCACTGCAGACGACAGAGCTACCTTGCTGTGCTCAAATACGTTATTGATCAATAATAAGAAACAGGAAGGTTTCATCACAACATTTGTACACAGGATGGGCTCTAAAATTCCCACTGCAACAGGGAACATCAGTGCCTCTGTGCTGCTTAATCTCACACCTAGTCACCACGCAAGCCCCATCAGAAGGTGGTGGCAAAAGTGAATCTGTGTCTGGACTGTCAGGGCACAAACATGTTTTGTCCTTACATACACATTAGCAACCCTTGTTTGTTGGGCTGTAGGCACCGCACCAAATCCATGCATACAGCCATATCACACTGTCACTGTTTGGCACTAATGAATACATGCAAAACCAGACAAGGGATTGGGGCTGGATTAGGCCATTTGACTACATGTCCCAGAACAGAATACGATAAGTAAACTGATTAAACTATACTGTACATTTGAGGATTCATTGTAGACCTACAAGACACAATACCCCAGGAGGAAACAGAGGGCATGGAAAGCAACTATGAGACAAATGTAGCCACAGGGAAGCTCTATGGTTAACGCAAAGACTGGGACCAGTCTGGCTAACAGGATGCAGGCTCTGTCAGGAACAAAAATGAAGTGAGCAGACTCTGACTTGGACAAGCAGGAACAACACTGTGGGAACAAAAAACAGTTTCTGCTGTGGTCTGCACTGTTACACAATCCCCCAAGGGCTCTGGTACACAAATGATTTGTACGTCAATGCACAACAAGGAGATTCAGAAACAGGCAGCTTCTAAGCAATTCCAGGCAGTAGCAAGGGCATGGCAGGTTCAAATGACTGGTCTGCATATAAGTGCTCACAGGTGTGTGCAGCTTCAGTCTCTCACAAGTCCTGGAGTTGAGAATCAAGTTCAAAGGGCCAACTGGACCTTTCACATGGGAAGCAATGGACAGCTGATTACAGGTCTTACAGACTACCAGGTAGTGCATCATCGGACCTGAAGTCCATGCAGACTGATGAACTATGACTATGGCATGCCAAACTGAAAAGGGAAGCACACAGGAGTCACAATGGGAGTCTGGGTGAGTGTAGATCAAGATTCTCAGGGTACAGATAGTCCATTTACAGCGCCCCCTAGAGAAGGGTGGGGAGAGACTTAAACATGGCAGTGGCAGGAATTCTTACCTGGGATGGACTGCGGAGGGCATGTCTTGTGAGCAATGCTTGTCATACCTGGGGCACTTGTGCTATCCATTTTCAGGTTTGATGCACTTCTTGTCACACATGCTTCTTGCAGAGATAGCTGATGTCACACTTACTGCTGTCAAGGTTCTGGTCATACATTCATGTTACCAATGCAATTGCACATCCACTGCCACATGTATGAAGCACTTTTTTAACCTTATGAATGATGGTGTCTTAGTTGGGTATCATATGCTGCAATGGACCATGTTGGCAACATGGATGTGTCTCATAGCTGTGGTCCTCTGATATTGCCCTTCAAATGTGAAATAGACAGGATATATGTCATTAACACTGTGTGTGATGTTCGCTGTACATTCATACCCATCAAATGTGATGTGTCTTTTTC
Organism: Pleurodeles waltl; assembly: GCF_031143425.1. Lineage (NCBI taxonomy): Eukaryota > Metazoa > Chordata > Amphibia > Caudata > Salamandridae > Pleurodeles > Pleurodeles waltl. The sequence goes on from NC_090440.1 coordinate 874,702,302, forward strand.
AGAATGCAAATTTGTATTTATGCAATGCTCCATGAGGCAAAACTCTGATTATGATTCCTAGAGATCATGTGATGCATACATAATTACCCAGAGCATGATTGAGTGATGAAGTGAGGTGATTAATTACACATGATAACAAAGTGGTGATGGTGACTATAGTTAAAAGATGTTTTGTATGATGTGTTGTCTCCGACGCAATCCTGCAGCTGTGTTTGGATGTTCCCCCTCATTTTCATGGACAGCATCCTCCTCTTCTTCCTCTTGGATGGCATTGCCGACCATTTCAGGGGAATACAGGAAGCGGCCTCCGGTGATGTCCAGGCACCTGAATCTGGACTTCAGGATGCCAAAAGTCCGCTCAACTATGGTGCGTGTCCTACGATGTGCCTCATTATAGGCACGCTCTGCTGCTGTGCTTGGGTTGGCAATTGGGGTCATGATCCATGGCTTGATCCCGTAACCCTGATCAGCTGAAAGAGAAAATGAGGGTGAGTATTTTTTTGTTGGTTGCACCGTGATTGTCACTTTGCATGGCAGTTGTTATCTTGTGTTGTCTGTTACTCATCTGTGTTTGTGGTATTGTGTGGGATCCTAGGCTTCCGTGATGTTCTTTCTGCATTGGATTGTTTGACTATCAAAACTGGTGTTTGGCTGATTGACATGATATCAGTGCTATATATTTAGAAACTTGCTGTTCAGTGTGTATCTCCCATGTGTTATGTAAAGTGAAAGAAGTGTCCGTGTGCCTTCACTGGAGGTGACATGATACTTCCACACACACAATCGATTCCATTGTGATGGTGACATGGTTGCACTATATGGCCTGAACATCCCATCCAATTCAACATATATAATTGCAGGTGAAATGCAACAGTGAGGCCCTTTCATTTGGCTAGGTGACAATGCACAACACATCTCCATAAGTTGGCAGCACTGAAGTGTTCACAATTGACAATGCACAATTATACCGTGTGTGACAAGTTCTATGCAAACCTATTTTTGTGCCCTCACCGAGTTGGTTCATGTGCAAACGTGTACCTACACTACTGAACTTGCTCCTGGAAGCTGGCTAACTTGGTTGTGGGGGTGAAGGTTTTAATGTTGGAAGGTCCATTTGCCTGTACATCTGTTATGTATATGGGAAATTGTCTCAATCCGTATGTGTAGCAGTGTGCACTTTGCATTAGTGTCACATCCACATGTTTTCATAGCACAGTCCACTTCCTTATTGCTAGCTGGCAATGTCACCCCAGGAGTGATGTGATATGTTGGTACTGCCTCAATAATTCCAGGTCACCTTCATTAGAGTCAGCGTCATGATGCTAAGCGTCTCAGGGTGTTTGACTTGCAGCAAAACACATTACACACCCCTTACACAGGACGTATTGCTTGGAAGGGTGTGGGATTGAGTGTTATTGATGTTATTTTGAAAGGTTCATCTTCCAAGTTGTACTGCCAGTTAAGGCCATTTCATTGTCACTGTGTGGTTTTAAATTGGTCCCATGTGGCTGTAGAGTGGCATCTCTTGTTATTTGCATCTGTCATTTGTCCATAAGTGTGTATCCCATTGGGTCAGGATATCAAACATTACTACCAGTGTCACACCTCAGTGTCTTCCTGGCCACGAGTCAATGTAGTGGTTTATGTGCTGGGTGTCCTACAGGGTTGCTGTGCTGTGTGTGAATTACTAGGTTTCTGTACTTACCAACAAGTAGGCTATTGCCATATCGTCCATCCTGGAAGTGCTGATTGATGGTGCTGTGGCAGAAGATGAATGAGCCATATGTACACTCCCAGGATACTTTGCCATTTTGTTGGTGAACAATCCACGGTGATCCACAATGGCCTGCACATTGATGGAGTGAGTGTGCTTCCTGTTGCGATAAAGATGCTCAGTTGCAGCAGGTGGCACAATCCCAACATGTGTGCAGTCAATGGCACCAAGCACTTGCGGGAAGCCATTAATTTGACAAAACCCCTGTTTGGTCTCCTGCTGTGTATTGGGGAAGCTGATGTGGCGGGTGTGAGGGAGATGATGGCATCAAGTACCTTGGGAAGGAAGGCAGAGAATGAGGAATGTGAGATCCCGGCAACCAGGGCACCAGTGGTTTGAAAAGAGCCACTTGCCAACATGTGCAGGACAGCTAGCAGCTTGGTCTCTGGTGGAATGATGTGAGGTGTCTGGAAGCTGGCTGCCAACTGTGGCTCAATGTGGCGCAGCAGTTGCTGTATGGCTTGCCAGTTTAGTCTGTACCTCTGGATTATGTCATGTTCCCTGAGGCCCTGAAGGGTTGTCCTGGTCCTGAATATCCTCTCATGCCTTCTGTGTTGCCTTTGGGGTCCATGCTGGTGTGGTGGTAGCTGCTGCTGTTGCTCCTGTGCTCTGCGTCTTCGTGCATGCTGCATGAGTATCACCTCCATGTCTTCCTTTTTGAGCTATGATGTTGCTTGTGTGCGTTTTCCTTAAGCAGTGCTGTGTTTGCCCCATTTTAACGCCTTCCCTGACCCAGGCGTTAAAATTTGGCGCAAATCAGGATTTACGCCATTTTCCGGCTCTGCCTACCAGAAGTGCGCCATTTTTGCACCGTTGGATAAATATGGCACACAGATGTTTAAGTCATTGTTTGGACTAGAACGCCTATCTTGCATCTCAGTGACGCAAGGCGGTTTCACGCATCCAGAAAATGGCGCACACTAGGATATTTTGACGTTAGACGGGTCTAGCATCAAAGTATAAATATGGTGTTAAGTTTGCACCGGATTAGCGTTAAAAAAAAATGACGGCGCAAAGGAAGTATAAATATGGGCCCAAATTTTCATTTTTGAATGATGAACAGCCAGCATTAAAAAATGATGAAAGTACTTGTGCACACTTTCCTGGATAGACAGGTCAGTGAGTGCCCTTGTAAATTAGAAAATTTCCTGACTTTGCATAGATCTAACGTTTGCAAAATTGTAACTTTACCCTTCACACATGTATCTGGAAATGAATGTAGAAAATGTATGAGTATATTGATTCCTGGCAAATGCCACAAATACTACTGCAGTCCCATTTAGACACACGGGCATGTCTACTCATTCCTTGAACCTCTTCACCTATGTCTTCCTCTACATTTCTAGGAACTATATCCTCTTTTGCAATGTCTTCTATCTCATAGCATCCACCATTTGATTCAACTGCATTCACTAAGGCATTCTAAGTAGCTTTCGTCATCAAAGAAAGTGTTAGTACTAGGCTTATGCTTCCATTCCCCTTTTAAAAATTTGCAACAATTACTTTTATTATTAAGTCGTATTTGGCTTATTTTTTCCTAGACAACACTGTGTTCTCATTTTGTTTAATGTCAAAATAAATAATTTGTGATTCAGGGCGAACACAATATCAACCACACTTTTAATATATTGTTTTTGTTTCAGTGCTGCCCTTCTCCTCTTATACTTCTTCAGGTTATGTACCAAATTTTGTATTACAATAAATATTCTAAAAAAATGTAAAAATCACAAGGCCATGCTAAAATGTCTGTAAATCTGGCATAGAATACCCCCACACTCAAATCACTATGTTCAAATACAACATACACATGACATTACAAATGTAATAAACACAAATTATAACATAATAAAATTAAAAATAGCACTTCACTATTACCAAGCTCTAAGTAGGCCTAACAACAACACAGCTAAACAACAGAAAAAAAACTACAACTAACCTTCAAAATAAAAAGTAATACTATAACTTATTTTTTTCAACTCTACCTCGTTACGTCCTTCCCCCACATCCATTTAAAAAAAACATAGAAAAGGTCTTACCTTATCCAACGATCAGTACTAGGTAACCACAACTCTCTCCCACCAAATCCAAAGATAAATTACACAAATAGACTACAAAAGTAGACTTAGCATAAAAAGTGGCTGCTAAATGAAACCAAAAAAGACTATCGCCCTATAGAAACAAATGGGACTTTAAATACAAATTGTAAAAAAAGTTAAAACATATGTAAAAATGTTAGAAAATAGTTACAAAAAATAATAAATGTGTTATAAAAATATACATAAACATGTAAAGTATAAAATAACTAGTACTATAAAATGATAAATATGTTAAAGTAGTACGATTTATAATAAACTTTAACAAGTTTACAAAATGTATGTATTGCAAATGTCTATGGTATAAGAACAAATTTACCATATTTGGAAAAACTTGGAAAAGTACAAATATGTGAAACAATGTAAAAAATATATAACGTTTTCTGTTTCAAGATATATGAAAAATACTAAAAAAATAACATATTTTGTGTTTTAGAAAAATGTGAGAAATACCATTATGTGAAACAGTTATAAAAATATATATAAATGTTAGATGTGTGAGAAAAATATAAAAATATTGTTAAGTAATTGGCACTATTTTGTATATTTAAAAAAGTATATGTGTATAAAAGGGTAAACATATACATTAAATAAATTGGTAAAAATCTAAATAAAGAAAAATATAACACTACAAACCCTGTCATTTACCATGCTATTAAAAAAATGAATTCTAATGATTAACATGAAAAATGCAATAATTAAGGTTTTGCATCGAATTTATTAATAACAGAATGACATAACATATTATACCAAACACGTTGAGCACTGGATTAGCTACATTTACTACTCCCAATAAAATTGAAACCATTTTAGGGGTTATGTTATTTACTAAAGATATTACAAATACTATTACCACTCCAATTTAAAGCATTTAGCAGAAGGTATTGCCCACTAATGTATTCACATTTACTATTGCCACTCCAATTTAACCCATTGAGGGAAACATTTTGCACACTAAAGGGGTGATATGTGCTATCCCACTCCAATCTAAGCCATATAGGGGAAGGTGTTACACACTAAAGGGGTTACACCAGTGTAAGCCGTTTAGGGGAAGGTAATGGACACTAAAGAGGTGACATTCGCTTTTCTCACTCGTGTAACCACTGTGCACAGTGTTATCATCAATGTCCATAGAGTGTGGTTGGGAGTAGGGCCTGGCCTATGACCAGGTCCTGTTCCTAGCTCCTCTCTCGCACCAAACTGCCACCCTCTGCGCACAGCCTTTGGCCGTGCACGTCATAGAGTTGGACACAGGGTCTGGCCTTGTGGTTCTAAAAATTCTGGACCCATGTAATTTACTTTGCCACAGCAGTACGATTTTAGTATCAAAAGACCGATAATGACTAGTACACTAAGCATGAGCATTTTCGCTCAATTCCAGCAGCGTTTTCACCTCGAAATCGCCATTTTCGTCCTGCACTCGTGGCTCCCATTTTATACACGGCAGCCATTTTTAAAAGTTGCCCTCACATAGGCTTATAATACAGTCAGATTTGATTCCAAGGACACGTACACCTTGATTGACTTTTCTCTGACCTGGGCAAGCTGGAACCATTGCCTCAGGCCAAATCTGTTTGGTCAGTCCCTCTCCCAGTAGCATCAAGGCACACCATGCCATAAAACCCTTATTATCGCTCACACACCCTGCCTAATCTTGCTCACACCTGCACCTGTTCTTTTCTTCTTCTTACTTTACGAGGGGGAGGTGCCCGTTTTTATTGGGGGTCCACACTTATCTGATGTAAAATACTAGGCCTTGCCGGGTAATTTATTATGGGTTGGATGACATGAAATATGAGGTTTCATCATGACCCTGTTTTTTCCTTTGTAGTGAAAACATGTGAATGACCAACCAAAATGTCAAGAATGTTTGCCTGAAGCTTAAAAAACTGTATATAAGGAAACCTGACTTTGCATTGAAACACAGTCTCCTGAGAACATACAAACCGTGCTGTTGTACTTCTAGGACGCTTGTTACTTGGTTGCAGCCAATAAATTCGATCTTTGACTTCACCTAGAAGACTCTGAGTTTCTGTGGTCTGAATCAGGAAAGTACCCGAGGTCTTTGGGTGTACCCTGGCACCACTGGGTTACCGGATCAGTACCGGTTCTGAAAAACCCAGTACCTCAGTTGGCGCCCAACGTGGGGCGATACCAGCGGTACCGGTCCAAGCCTGAGGTCCGTGGGGAGCTTCGTGTGAAAATTCTGGAGGAAGGCCGCCACTTCATCGACCCCTGCATGTCGACGTGGTCCGAAAGTCTTTGCTGCGAGGTTCCCCGCTTCCCGACGGCTACGAAGGACTGCTGCCCTGGCTATCGCCCTGATTTGGACCCTTGATGTTTGGTAGAGCGAAACGATAAGACGAGTCTTCTGGTGACGTCATCGATATTTTCAGTTAAGTATAAGTGGAGCGTCTCCCAGTCCTTAGTTGGACACTTGGTTTGGTCCTTAGTTGGACATTTGGTTTGGTATCCCTTCGGGATCACTTTGATTTGGAACTTGCAAGTATCAAAGCCGAAGGACTCGTGTATTCACGAGACTATCGTAAATGATAATCCTTTGAAGTTTGAAGCTAGACTAGTGAGCGAAGATGCCTGGTCTTAGCAGACTTGGAAATTTGTTTTGTCCTGGTTGTAAAAGGGACTCCCGGTTGGAGGACTCATGTCCGGTTCCTCCGATTGGAACTCCAACCTATGAACTATATGTGAAGCACGGAGTGGGCCCCATCACGTTTAATAAAGTATGGGTCCGCTATTCTTGGAAATAAATGTCTGTGAGTCTGTTTTTGCAGTTTTTTGGAACACTATTGAGAAAAGTTTTTCTTTTCTCTTCTAAATATGACTTACAACTAGGATCTGCAAACGGTTCTGTAAGTAAATTGCGACGGCGCTATTTATGAAAAATGGCTAAAGCGCGCTGTATTGTGTGTCCTGAGTGTTTTCTGTTTATATCTGAAATTAGCTCAATGTGTGTTTGTGGGTCTTCTTGATGTTTTCAGTTTGTTAAGTAAAATGTTGGTTAATTAATATTAAGTAGAAACTTAGAAAAAAATCCAGAAATGAACCATGTGATGTGCTAACATAGCTATATGTTGCTCTTTAATTTATAGAATGAGCAATTGTGCACATATACAAAACTGCCGTTAAATGCTTAATAAATTAGAAAACACATTCAATAGGTATAAATAGGGCCCCCCCAAAAAAAAACGAAATTATCTATTTTTGCAAAAAAAATAAAAAATTTACAGCATTTTTTCTTAGATGCATTGTATTAGATGTTCACAGGCAAACTTTTCAGCTGCAGTATATTTGATAGGAATGTTCAATTCAGCCAGCACTTTCCCAGTTAAACACGGGTGGAATTTTGCATAACCTTCCTTTTAAATGAAAGTGGCGCAAAAATGTGACGCATTTCAAGTTAGGCTTATGCGCTTAGGCTTGTGAGTTAATGTATCCCAAATAATAGGCAAGGGATGCAGCTTGCTTTTATATGTGGAATTATCACAAAAAAAAAAAATTGTTGTTTTTTTTTTTTTAAAGAAAATTATTAATTATGGAAAAATTATTTAAGAAATAAGTGCCTTTCAAAATCGTTTTTTAATATTTATAAAGCTTAATACCTATACTATGACCTCCTAGCATTAAAATTTAATTTAAGTTATGTTGCACCGCTAAAATGACATTTGTATGTGCAATTTTCCCTTGGCGCAGGAGCAAACAAGCTCATTTCTATAAAGTATAAGTTAATATTTTCAATGGCTGACTCATGGATTGTGTGATAGACATTCTGGTAATGCATATCATGCAAGAAAATTGTAGGATATTGATTTTTAATGCCTAAAATATCAAAGTCGATTTTGGGCAAAAGCACTGTTTAAACTGCATTTTCTTTCATTCAGAGTACTTTTTAAAGTGTCTCAGGCTTCAGTAAATGCATACATTTAGGTTTGATATATATTTGCAGGTTGTGCCTTCTTATGATTCAATGAGTCAATGTGCCAGTACAAAGGCTTGTTTTAATATCGAGGTTGAAGGTTCTAACTTCAGCTGGGCCTACTGAGACGTTCATTCATTCGTGGTTGATGAAATATGTACCATTGCATGGGATTGCAACAAGCATTTATTCTAACAACTGGTATGCGTGTTATTAAGGTTTGTGAATTATTCACAGTAAATGTAGTTTAATAATCTGGAAATAGAGATAAAAAAATGTAGCGCCTAAAAAGGAAAACATTTTTTTTTAAAAATAGAGTGAATTATTGCAGGTTAGAAGGAAAACAGGAAGGCCGACTGTCTTTGACAGATTCAGAGTGGCAGAAGCTAGGAGAGCTACAGAGGCTGGCTCAAGTCACGCTGCTGAGATGCTATCTTTAGTTTTCCCATAAACAATGGAGGAGGCTGTCAGGTTGACACTTGTGACCTTTTAAATTAGGGCCTTGTCTCTGTGAAATGCAGAATGACCCTACCAGGCCTCTAAAAGTGGGATTTCTGGTTTCTCCAGAAGAACATCAATACAATTAAAGAACTTAATTCCAAAGGGAAAATATAAAAAAAAGGTGTTTCTTCGAAAGTCCCAACATCATGTTAAATGCTCTGCAGAACTGATACATTTGTGTCTCCGCTCTAAAAAAATTAAATGATGCCTGCTAGTTGCTTTTATTTGACAGAAAACAAAGTGTTGCATTAAGTCTTAGACAGAAAATAAGATGCAGCCCTTTTCTAAAATTTTGAAGGCTACATGCCTTAATGAGAACGATTTACCAATTAAGACTTATTTTTCAGAGTGGAAATTGTAGGTGCCAAATTAATATGGAGTGTCAGTGTAACAATTTTTACTTTTAGAAAGGTAAAACTAAGGTGGCTTGATGTTGCGAAGTAACTGACAAGAGGGTAACAGTTAAGTAATGGAAATTTATTTTCGTGTATTTGGTCCTATCATGAATTGTTCTTGCTGGTCCTGTATGTTAGAAGAGAAACAGTAAAGTTATATTTGACAGCAGATTTCCATTGCCTGGTGTTCTACTGTCAAAAGGAGGGTAAGGATTTTAAACCTGACAAATTAAACAGGCCCAAATATTGGGTTTTGGGCTGCAGGTTTACAGTGCATAAAGTACATGACATGGTGTTGTGTGTCACTGCTTATTCACACATGCTATTGTTTTGTCTATGCTTTTTGTGTTTGATACACAGCAAGTATATCTGATAGCTTGACGTTTTGTGTGTTTTTATTATTTTTTATTTGTTTTTTTTGCATGTTTGTTGCTGCTTTTGTTACTATTACAAGCTCCCCTGTGTTGTGAGGGGATGGTCATGACGATGCCCATCGCTACGCAACAGTTGGTTGAACTTGTTCTGGTTACTAAATTCCACAGATAATGATATTTCATGCTGTGAACATAAGAGACAACACTTCACCAGTGCATGTCTATTTGGCTATAATGGTATTGAAGGAAAATAAAAAGAGATATACAGGATCAAAGTGTGTCACCTGCAGTTAGTCACGTTACTGCCCCTTCCCTTAAAGGAACAGGCAGCCCTACATTTATGTAGCCTTGATTGGACGTAAGGATGAAATTATAGATCTGTGACTCAAGGTGGCCTAATTTCTATATTACATTAGTTAATGATGTTCTGTTTCCTAAGTAGCATATGGCTTTTGTTCCTTAAAAGAAAACCAGGTTTTCATTTTTTCCTGAAGAAGGAACTGAAACATTAGCTAGGAGTACCGTATATGGTGTAGTCACCAACGGTAGAGTTAAAATTTGTTTAACTTTGGCCTTTGTGTATCACCCGTACTCTCGGTGTTGTGTCACATGCCTGACTATCACCCAAATAATTTTTTTGTTCTTCCTATAGATTTTTTCTTTTGTTACTTCCCCTGACCAATGTCGCATCATGCTTAGTTATTGAGATTTTAGCTATGTCCTAGTCCCATTTCTCTTTTTCAAATTCCTTTCACCAGTCAGACCTTTTATTATTATTGATGTATTGTTCAGGTTCACATTTCCAGACTGCAGTGATGTACCAGGGACCCCTATGTTATGTATAATTCCCTTTGGTATGACCAGACTGGTTTTCAAGAATTTGCCTTAGGCCTGCTTCAATGTTTTCCAGCCTGACTGTCAGGGTAGCGATAGACTGGTTAACTGACTCAATATTATAGTAAGACAAGTTTTCCATCTCAATAGGAGATATCTTATGTTTACCTTTTTGAACATGACGAATTTTCAATGTCTATTTTAATTTGGTTTTCGGTTCCCTTCTATTCCTGATACTTTAATTTTTGGTGGGATCAGATGTGTCCTAATCATGCAAATATCAGGACCCTCTAGTTCTTGTCTTTTTGTTTGCACATTTGACTATTAGCCTGTGTATTGCATAGTGCACCTGATGCACAGTTTTTAAAGGAAGGTTTCTACATGTCCCTGATAATCGGTATCATGTGATTTCTCTATTGAGATGTTCTAAGATAAGGAGGAACACCTAGACTTAATCATTGAGGAAAATATGTGTTTACCCCATTAGACAATGCCACTGTGTGAGGAAATCCATTCAGATAGAATTCTAATGTAGCTATAGATGGCAGAGAATAATGGAGAGAACCCAATTAAAGATGCTAGAGACCCTGTTTTGCCCTTCTGCCTTTGTCTTTGTATTTTATGCCCATGGTGTATGGCTACTCCTTTGAAGATTGCAGACCACCTGCTTGCAGTCCCCTTGTTAAAAACCATGAACTGTTTTTGTACTAAATTGAAGGGAACTAACAACTGTGGCACATTTCCTACGTCACTAGATTCTGCGGGTATCAAGTCATAATAACCTGCAGGACATTGATTTAAGCCTAATTCCCATCAGTGACAGCTACAGATGAAAGACGGACGTTTTGGCCCTACAGTCTCAGCACCCAGAAAGTAGCAAAGCTGGACAGCGATCGCCAGCGCATGGTATCGTACTTGCTCCATCAGACCGTGTTGGACATCACAAAACCAAAGTTTCAGTGTAAAAGAGCTAAAGAGAAGGATTCCTGTTGTTGATGGCAGAGCTGTTTTGAGGTTTCATTTCTCTACCTGTCATGTGCTGGTAACCTCTGACAGTGTGCAATCCCTTGAGCCCCTTGGCCTGAGTTTTGGCCACACACCCCCTTTTCTTTGCTCCAACAGAAGAAGGGCAGTGCACCGGAGATTTCAAGTTTGGAAAAAGGCACTATATTGTGGTGCCCATGAAAGAGCAGCTTGAGCGTCCTCTGACACTAAATAAAGAGTGTTGGAGTCTGAAAGTGCTGCTGAGCTTGAGCTATTTCCCAATTAATGGTACTTGGGTCTGCACGAGATGATTTGTGCCCTTGATCAATGAAAAGCACATTGTTTGTAGTGTCTGCCACAGAGGAGAGACACTGGTGCATTGCTTTAAGACATTGAGACTTTCGAGTGAGCTGTGGGTGTTTGCCAGGAGGGCACTCCAACTAAGCAGTACTTTTCGCATGAAGAGGCCTGAATTGAGAGGCCCATGCGAAAGAAAACAACAAAAGAAAATTTGATGGACAATAGAAGCCTGCCAGAGAGGCTTTTTGAATGGACTCTGGGCATAGTTGGTTTCACAAGAGGTTTTCCGTGTGATTGTATAGACTAGGTGTTAGGAGACTGATTGTTTTGCTGGCATTGTTTAAAAGTACTATTCTGTTTAGTAAAAGCAGAATAAAGTCCATTTTCTGTGGAAAGAGTACCCCCTTTTCACCTTAGAGCATTGATGAGAGTCACCACTGTTCCACCTGAACATACCAAAATTACATGCGAAAGAAAACAACAAAAGAAAATTTGATGGACAATAGAAGCCTGCCAGAGAGGCTTTTTGAACGGACTCTGGGCATAGTTGGTTTCACAAGAGGTGTCCGTGTGATTGTATAGACTAGGTGTTAGGAGACTGATTGTTTTGCTGGCATTGTTTAAAAGTACTATTCTGTTTAGTAAAAGCAGAATAAAGTCCATTTTCTGTGGAAAGAGTACCCCCTTTTCACCTTAGAGCATTGATGAGAGTCACCACTGTTCCACCTGAACATACCACAATTACTGAAATGTAGAGGAGCCCTAAAAATGTTACTAGATAATTTTAGGATTTGCTTTTTGGTTAGGGTTGTGAAAAAATATTATTTCATTTGTAATAGTGGTCACTACTTTCTCCCATTGTCTATATGTTCTTAATAATGTGTTTTCTAGTGTCTTTTAAACATGACGTTGTCATTTATGGGTGGGATTGTTTTTCTCTACTCAATTGACTTCTGCACCCACTTCCCAACCTATGTCTTTTCCTACTATTGTTTCTTTGCACTCTTTTCACCCTTTTCCTGAACATGAGCAGGTTAGAAGATCAGAATTCGTAAGCAATTCTTTTGTACAGCTTCTGCATCAACACTAGTTAGTAGTGAACATCACTAATTGTTTTTGGTTAGGGTTGTGAAAAAATATTATTTCATTTGTAATAGTGGTCACTACTTTCTCCCGTTGTCTATATGTTCTTAATAATGTGTTTTCTAGTGTCTTTTAAACATGACGTTGTCATTTATGGGTGGGATTGTTTTTCTCTACTCAATTGACTTCTGCACCCACTTCCCAACCTATGTCTTTTCCTACTATTGTTTCTTTGCACTCTTTTCACCCTTTTCCTGAACATGAGCAGGTTAGAAGATCAGAATTCGTAAGCAATTCTTTTGTACAGCTTCTGCATCAACACTAGTTAGTAGTGAACATCACTAATTGTTGGGTGTGTGATCTTATGCCACCTACTGCAGATAGAGGTATTCCTTACTTTGTCCTGCCATATGTGGCCTCTGTGTTACATCATGCATAAGGAAACTTGCACCAAGAGACGAGCTAAATACTAGGATGATGTTACAGCAACATCTCAACGACTTTAGAAACATAGACCTGGACTCAGATTAGCATGAGAATAGGTTTATTGCCTATGTAAGGGCAAAAGGAGGGTTCTAAAAATTCTGGACCCATGTAATTTACTTTGCCACAGCAGTACGATTTTAGTATCAAAAGACCGATAATGACTAGTACACTAAGCATGAGCATTTTCGCTCAATTCCAGCAGCGTTTTCACCTCGAAATCGCCATTTTCGTCCTGCACTCGTGGCTCCCATTTTATACACGGCAGCCATTTTTAAAAGTTGCCCTCACATAGGCTTATAATACAGTCAGATTTGATTCCAAGGACACGTACACCTTGATTGACTTTTCTCTGACCTGGGCAAGCTGGAACCATTGCCTCAGGCCAAACCTGTTTGGTCAGTCCCTCTCCCAGTGGCCGAATCAGATAGCATCAAGGCACACCATGCCATAAAACCCTTATTATCGCTCACACACCCTGCCTAATCTTGCTCACACCTGCACCTGCTCTTTTCTTCTTCTTACTTTACGAGGGGGAGGTGCCCGTTTTTATTGGGGGTCCACACTTATCTGATGTAAAATACTAGGCCTTGCCGGGTAATTTATTATGGGTTGGATGACATGAAATATGAGGTTTCATCATGACACTGTTTTTTCCTTTGTAGTGAAAACATGTGAATGACCAACCAAAATGTCAAGAATGTTTGCCTGAAGCTTAAAAAACTGTATATAAGGAAACCTGACTTTGCATTGAAACACAGTCTCCTGAGAACATACAAACCGTGCTGTTGTACTACTAGGACGCTTGTTACTTGGTTGCAGCCAATAAATTCGATCTTTGACTTCACCTAGAAGACTCTGAGTTTCTGTGGTCTGAATCAGGAAAGTACCCGAGGTCTTTGGGTGTACCCTGGCACCACTGGGTTACCGGATCAGTACCGGTTCTGAAAAACCCAGTACCTCAGCCTGTGGCCAGACCCTGCCCCCAACCTCCTTCAAGCACACTAGCTACTGTGGCACACAGCCTTTGGCTGTGCACTGTGTATGGTTGGGCACAGGACCTGGCCACAGTCAGGCATACTTTCTGCTTTTGTCAAAGGATCACAACATCAAAATATAAAAAGTAGGCCTAATGGCTTTATTAAGGGGTGACACCCAAGTCAGCACCATACTAGGTGTGCTGGCAGGAGATGGCACCTTGCCTTTGCTCCCACCTGCCCAGGAATAGCATTTTGTAAAAACTCTTGCCTGATGAGAGCAATCTTCTGTTCCCTGCTAGGGATGCCTGCAATCTCCCGGGCAGGGAACCACACTGTTCCAGGGGTTGTCTCCCTAGGACACTGCAGAGCATCAAGCCCTGGGGTGGGGTCCTTGGGGCCAATGTCGGTTTGCAAAGTGGGGCAGTGCACCCCATCCCCTTTTTTACAAATATCTACCTAAGGTGATGGGGTCCCTGGGGGCTGAAGAGGGTCATGGAGGGAGACTGCATGCCTCTCTACCCTTATAAGGTGTTATGGCCCCAGGGAATAAGAAGTCCTTAGTTAATGAAGAAGTCTTGAGGAGGAGGGGCCACATGCCCCATTTTCTTTGCACTCCACTGTGCCTCCCCCCCCCCCCCCCCACAGGGGCCCTGGCCCACCCAGCAAATTTGCAGCAAAAGTAAAAAGAATATGTTTTCAGTTCCATGGGGGTCCCTCTGGGAACCTCACACCCAACACTAGACCCGGGGCGAACAGGGTATCCCTACCCCATTATGTATTTTTTTAACTTTTTTCCAGGACTGAGTCTTAAGGTGGCTGCCACCAAATTGTTGTTGATGTGGTGGCAGCCAATCAAATCTCATCTTAAGGTCTGTTGGATCCAAAGATCCTCTGCAGTGTGAAATATACATAGATTTTGATCCCTAATATCTAAAAAACGGCTGAATTGATTACCATCATTCACATTCTTTCTGGGCCAAAATCTAGCTTTCTGCCAAAATTGATGTAGTTCAATTCAGCAATTTTTGTGATATCACTGTTCAATTTTCCTTCAGAAAAATGAATTGGAAAACCATGTTTTGGTACTCCCTTTTTCTTGCCTCACCCCCTGAACGGATCACCCCGAACTTTTTCAAGAAGGAGCTGAGGGGGATAAGATTTTTGGGTGGAAAGTATGGTGAACATTTTTCAAACATCACCAACATTTTTAGGAAAACAGAAAATGCTTTTCCTATGGAAATGCAGACCTAACTATATCTACCCAGTGGATAGTAGGAAAAACTGACCGGGAGACATCTAACATCAGATGTCATGTACTGCATCCATCCACAAAGACATGTTAAATAGGAAAATGCTGCAAGCAAAGATGTTTGGCGCAGCAACTAGATGGCGGCACTATAGGCAGTGATGTGTGGGAGACTGGGGTTACTCCAGACACATGAGGCTCATTTGAAGCAAGGAATTAGAGGGACAGTGTCTCATAACTATGAAATGAAAGGACACTGTAAGAAACCTTTGATGTATGCTTGATGGATTTGTTGAAAGTACAAAACAAAACTAGTGTAATTGTTACACTTTGGTATTTTTCAATATTATTAATATCATTGAAATCTGTCATGGATGAACCCGGTTGGAGATGTTTGCAATATTGTGCACATATTCCTTATAACAAAATAAAATACCTTCCTTCCAGCATGTATTTAACAAGCTTATTGATAGGCAAGGAATAAGGCAGATTTAACCGACATGAGATATTAAATGAATCTCGCACTGGAGAGTGTATAAAATATATGTGGATTTATTCTATCCCAGCCATTAAGTGTGTGACTACAGGAAAGCGCCCCCATCTCTTTTTGTTGATTAACTAAACAGAAATCCAAGTAGGTAAAGTTGGCCACTGAGTGTGGACACACATAGTTGAGTCCACTTGCTGTACATACAAGTTTGAATTTTAATCATGTGCATTCTGGTGTGTGTATATAGGTTTTATGGTTTTTTACCTAGTGTGCTGTGATACAAAGCAGGATCACATTATAACATGTAGGATTTGCCATCATCCAAAATGGGTGTGTGAACCAATTACAGAACAATAACAAATATGCTTCATCTCATTCCTTTTAATTGCTTCACAGGTCATTAAACATAACACCCAAATAGGTATAGGAGCCTTAGGCCTCTATTCTTAAGTGCATTCTTTTGTTGAAAAATACACGTAAGCAGGGGTTACTACTGCCCTGAAGAAATCCAGACACCTGTTTGGGCTTGTAAGATTTGACTGAAACGTGTAGGCAAGCATTACAGGATGTTTAAACCATTGTTCATTCATAACACCTCTAGACACTGTAATTTTTAACTATGACATTGGAATCCGCAGAATAATGAGAGATATATCATGGGTATACCCATAGTCATTTTAAAACAAACTATATCCTTGCCCTTATCCAGAAGAACATCTTTATGATGATCTCTCAACAAATGGTTGAGCCCATTTGAGTAGTATCTACTAACTCGAATGTGGAGGAGGCACCTATGATAAACATGCCACTACTAATCATGTATGAGGTGCCTTCTCCAATGAAAACATATTCCATTTAGCGAAAGAAGATTCTATAACTAGATAATCCCAAATAGTAGCTCACACTTTAATGACCACTCTACACCTCTATAAGCACAAATTTCTTGAAAACGACAGATTGACACTAAATAACGGTTAAAGCATGCTTTCTGAGTAAAATTCTAACTTTTTCCCAGATTTGGTGTTATTCCGTTCAGCTGATTTTTCTGTATCACTTACCGAAACCACCAGTAGAAATTAATTTGTGAATTCAACATTTTACTCCCCTGTCCCCTATTCGCTTGGAACCCCGCTTGACGGATTCATCAAACGTTGCCAAGGTTATTAAAGAAACCAAAAAAGCTCTTCCTCTGACTGACCTAAAAATAACTACACTATGTAATAAATAAAAAAATAGATAGATAGATAGATAGATAGATAGATAGATAGATAGATAGATAGATAGATAGATAGATAGATACGTTTTATCCATCTGTAGCCTTTTTACCCAATAGGAAATCTTGATCACACGTACAGCCTAAACCACTGAACAGATTGAAACAAAACTTGCCATAAAAGTAGAACCTTATGATGAAAGTGTGCTTTTGTTGGTTTTGTGTAAATCCATTCAGAAGTTCTGGAGATGTCAGCTTTTAAACATCTTGCCACGCAGATCTTCCACCAGTTCAGAAATTCAAAAACAAAGGAATGAGATTGGCCTAGGAATTACTCTTCTCCAGCCTGCTCTTTCAGATCTGCTGTTCCAAAGTATGATCTGGAGATCGAAATCTCTAATTGGCTCTGCACGAGAAGAACGATTTTTGCAGTACCCATTTCAGAAAATGGGGCAAGAGCCACAATCCTACTGAAACAAATATATAAGGAGGCAGGGTGGGCACACCCTGCCCCCAGGCTAAACCAAAAGCACTCTGAAAGGGTTCCCTCATGAGTAAAATAAATAAATAAAAGAGTCTGTAGAAACACAGTACCTATTTGTAAATGAATCACAGTCTCACAAAACCTAAAATATTTATCATTGATTCCCATCCATATTTCCGACCTCCAAAGACAATGGAGGTGTCAGAGAATGGAGGATCCTGAAAATATACTGCGGTTCAATGTTAAACTCTGTGGCCTGGTACTCCGAACTCAAGGTAAGCTTCACCAGGGCTTGGGCTGGTGAAACTTGCCCTGATATTTAGGAACCAATGCATGAAGCTTGTCATGGACGCACAATACCAAATAAGGATCTGAGTGCCCTAAATATAAAAAATGAAAAAATAACCACAGACTAGAGAAATTCCAAGGTGTGTAGTCCAAGCTCAATGCACAACTGACTTCGGTGCCTGTGGAGGTTTGGGTGCACACCTTGGCTATAAGGCAGCCCCTGTGGCCAACATCTACTGTGCAGGGATGAAGGTAATATGCAGTGGGTGCTTGTCACCCGCGGAGGGTTTGCTCCATATGTCAGGGTGTGAGCAGAGTCTGACTGTGGCTAAGGCTGGTCACATGAAATGGGAGTTGGCAGCCACCAGCGGGTTGGTTTTAAAGCTTGGCTGGAGGCCTGGTAGTGGAACAAACCCCTGCTACGCATGTCTCAAGGCTGAGCACAGTGATGGTTGGCTGCCTACAGTTGGATGAGCGCAGGACCTGGCCGGAGCGCAGACCCGCAGCCAACCCCAGCTGCAGATGGTGGAACAGTTTGACAAGATGGCCACAGCACTGGGCAGAGTCAAGGCTCTTTGGCTAACCCCCATTGTGCAATTCCTCTCACTCCCTTTTTCGCTCACATACACCCACTCCCTCACTGTTTCACTACTCACTTTCCTATCCATTACTTTAATTCTCTTTCTATGGCATAAAAACAAACAACACATATATTTCTCTTTTTTTGAACCATAAACGTTGGCTCTTAACCTTTTATCTTTTTTTAAGTAAGGTTTTTAATTTTTTATGTTTTCGCTCTTTTGGACAAAACAACACAAACAATCAGCATAACAAAGGGGAAATAACTGGGGTAAAAAAATATCTTTTTACATGTGTAAGCACTAGATTTTTTCATGATTTTCCACTTTTTTCCCCTTAAGGATTACCTTATGGCACATAAAGCATTGCAAGCACACAGTTGCAAAGCAGGAATTAATCTGTTCTTGCTATTCCTGTAGGACATCTTCCGGCAATGTCTCTTCAGGAGAGATGGCGTGTTGCATTGCTGAAGTAGATGTAGTCACCTCTTAAGCATCCTTTCTCCTTTTTGCAGCATTGACTTGCTCTTAAAGACAAATATTAAGGTGATTGAGCATGAAGATGCTGCAAAGTTGTAGGTCCTCGTCTCCCTCTGCCCAACTTATTGCAGCACAAAGTGCACATCACGAATTTCAAAGATCATTTTTTTTAACCAGATAGAGTAGTGAAAAGTTTCCAGACAATGGATTTGAGAAGTGATCTAGAATCTTCACCCTGAACTTCTTTCAGTTCTCCATTTGTGTCCTCTCTATATTGTCCTGGATTATTCCTGTCCTGTTCTAGTGGAGAAACTATTGGAAAGGAGCAAAATGCATTGGATCCACGTAGAAGGACAAACACAACAAAAAATGTAAACCGTCTCCTTTGCTGCAGAGCTCTCCTAAGGCAAAAGATGCAATGATCTAGGCAAGAAAGCCAGGAACTATTTGAATGTGGTGTAATGCATTCTCAAGAACAAATCCTGGAAAATAGGGAAGGGTGGATCCATTACGCTCTAGACTCACGGTTCTGGTTTTTAGTACAGCAAAACCAAAAAAGCTTAAAACACTGAAATGTACCACAACAGGTATCAGTTTGAAGTTCCGCTTTGGTAACCCATTCCCTCAAGCAATATATCTCAATTAGTTTTCACACGAAACACAACTTTTTAAAATTGTACAGGGTTCAGTGAGCTTATTTTTGTGCTGCAGTATTCAGAAAGGAAGATCTGCCTCCGTGATTGCATGAAGGCCATGGACCTGAAAACGAACTCGCACTACTGTAGCGTTGTTCCTATTACAAGGACCCTTGAGGAGCTGTAAATCCTGGAAAAACAAACAAAAAAGGAATCGGGACATTTGATTAGTAAAACATTATACACTATGAAAAACAAGTTCATGGCCCAGAGCTCTCCAATGCGTAGCATCTGAGCAACATCTTGCTTATGGCAACAAAGAGTGCTGATCACCAGGTGATCCATGCAACTCTGCCATTTGTGCCAGAGCTATCCTGAGCAAGCATGTCTTTTCTTTCAAATAGGAGCCTGTAAAGGATGTTTTGATTGCTTCTCCTCTCTCGAGCTACTCCCCTGACACTTGTTTCCTAGGGGTCTGGCTGAAGAAAGCACTAACATTTCAGGAGCCCAGGGTTTGAAGACTTAAAGCAGGATAATCTTAAATGGTGGGTTCCCATGTGTAAAGGGGATTTGTAAGCTATCTTTTGATGTCCCCGGTAGAGTCAAGAGGAGGAGCCATCAGGAGGCTGCTGGTAAGCAGAGTATTATAGGAGAGCCTGAGGCAGAGAAAGAATGTCACTGCTGTTTTGCTGCCCAGTTTTTAGCAGTCAATCTACCACAGTGCCACTATCTTGCCCATGTTGAGGATTTTTATTTTGTGAGCAGACCGACTAGTGGAACTCAGGGTCTGATACTCATCACAGAATGTCTGACTCGAGTGAATAGACTTTAAATGGTGAGCCCAAATAGCCGAAACCTAGCAAAAACCATGTGCAGTGCTAAAGAGAACTCCATAAAGTTTATGGTGTGGTTTAATGAGAGATTCGTAAATAAACAGAAAAGTGTGCTAGCTGCAGCAGTAGAGAAAAGAACAAATTGTGATAAAAGGGACATTATGGGATTGGCACTGTGTAACTACTGATGGTATTGTGAAAGGTTAAAGTTTGAACTAACAGCACAATTAATGAAAATGTAAAGTGATAGCTGAGATAGATAAATACAATTCCAAAGGATGTTAGTTTGACTTTGCTGAAAAAGGGTGCGGTGTCCTAGCTGAAGAACTGAGGAAACTACAAGGTCAGTTTTGTGGTGCATAATAGAAAACGTCAATTGAAACAGTAGGAAACTCTAAGAATATTGATTGTTTTCCTTATGGAATCATTTTTGGGATGTACACGTTCTCCTCCCCAAATCGATCCCCTAAAAATGGTATTTTTATCCTACTGGATTTTTCCAATGTTAGTAAACTGTTTTATTCTAGATTTACCGTAAGGTCCTTGATGAGAACCCTTCCACCCCTCCAAGAAAAATGACTTTGATGTTCAATCCTATTAAGCACAATATGCTTTACATGTATAACATACTCTGCGTGTAACATTATGAGTGATGTGGAAAGGCCGCAAAACGTAATGCAATCAATGGAATCTGAACGGGTTGGAATTCATGTTAGTATGAATAGAACCTATTTGAAGTTTTTGGGTAATAAACTGTTGATTTTTCGGCTTATAGCATCAAAACATACATTTACAATAAACGTTTCCCATTGCATCCTGCCAGATTTCACCACTTAAATTTTTCAGACTTTGCAAACTTTATTGCATTCAGTAATTACCAAGGGGCATATTTATACTCTGTTTGTGCCGGATTTGCGTAGTTTTTTTTACGCAAATCCGACGCAAAGCTAACTCCATATTTATACTTTGGCGTTAGACCCATCTAGCGCCAAAGATCTTGGAGTTTGCGTAATTTTTTAGCGTGGACACCTACCTTGCGTTAATGATATGCAAGGTAGGCGTTCCCTTCTAAAAAATGACTCTAAGGCATGTGCGCCTTATTTAAACTCCCGTGCAAAAATGACGCACGGGAGTGGGCGGGCCTTAAAAAATGACGTCCAGCCGCTTTTGCGTCATTTTTTAACGCCTGGTCAGGGCAGGCGTTAAGGGACCTGTGGGCTCGGAAGGAGCCCAGAGGTGCCCTCCCATGCCCCCAGGGACACCCCCTGCCACCCTTGCCCACCCCAGGAGGACGCCCAAGGATGGAAGGACCCATCCCAGGGAACTTAAGGTAAGTTCAGGTAAGCATTTTATTTTTATTTTTTTGTGGCATGGGGGGCCTGATTTGTGCCCCCCTACATGCCACTATGCCCAATGACCATGCCCAGGGGACATAAGTCCCCTGGGCATGGCCATTGGGCAAGGGGGCATGACTCCTGTCTGTGCTAAGACAGGAGTCATTTCAATGGGGGTTGGGAGTAAAAAAAAATGGCGCAAATCGGGTTGAGGCCAATATTTTGCCTCAGACCTGACGTGCCCCATTTTTTGACGCCCAAGCTCCATTTTCCCCTACGCCGGCGCTGCCTGGTGTGGGTCATTTTTTTTTACGCACACCAGTCAGCTGCGTCGGCTAACGTCATTCAATAAATAAGGCGCCCGCATGGCGCTTTGGAATGGCGTTAGCCGGCGTTAAAATTTTTGACGCACAACTGCGTTGGCGCAGTTGTGCGTCAAAAAGTATAAATATGGCCCCAAGTGCCATAACATTCCCGTAAATTTGTGATTCCAATCCCTGAGCAAACACGTTGTTTTCCCTGGGGTGAGAATATTGTGGCCCTCTCATAACAAAGGCCTAGATATATGAGGATGGTAGTGGTAAAGTGCCCAAGCCTCCTTCTTAATGTTGTATTTAAATCTCAAACGGTTTGTATTACTGGTCTAATGCACTGGGCAATGCACTATTTGTCACTAATAACCCAATAATCTATAAAGGCCATAAGCCACATAACTTGCAGAGCATTCTTTAATCCACTCCAGAATTTACCAGTTTTACTCACAATGTTCTTTAAAATGTACCATTATTTTTCACCTATTCTGTGGGAACAACCTACTTTCTTTGTCAAGTGATCTTTAGATTCAATGTAATTGTGTCCAATATTAATGAATACTATTCTGCTTTAAATGAACAATATAAGGATAAATGTACCCCCAAAAACTGTTTATTACTGCTAATATAACAGCATTTTATTTTTTACATAATGGCTTCATCACTATACTAATTCATGTTTTAATACTTTTGTAGGACAGTAAAGCATATGTGTTTCATTGTGGTTCAGACTGACACTAAACTACTCCTCGCTGCTTTCAAATGGCTGAGGACCCCCACCATAGGCTGTACTAAAAAAAAGCTCATCCTTTGGAGGACAACTTTTTAACTTTCTGGTCTAACCAAAATACTCAACCTTAATGTCTGCGCAACAAATTTGACAGGGCCAGCAAGCAGTGGGATCATGTTAAGAGAAGACATCTTCTGTGGTACGGCAAGATGATAATTTACTGAATGCGGAAACCACTTCCAGTGGTGCAAGAGTAGATTTTTCCGGATGAGAATCCCTAGTGTGAACATTTTTCAAGCCCCCCCAGAGGGGAGAAGGAAGTAAATGCAAGTAAGGTGACTTGTAATTTGTATGACCGGGTCCTCCAGCATGATATTGGCACAAGTGGAATGATCAAGCAACTATGAACCATGCATGTGAGCGAATATGCCCCAACTGAAACAGAAAGGTAGTGACTGGATGAGGAAGAAAGTGTACCACTGGAAGTACTTCAAGCTGAAAAGGAGCAAGAAGACTGACGATTACAGGTATTTTCAATACACTGCAAATAAATGTAAAAAAAAGCTATTTGTTCCAGTGAGATGAGCAAAGCTGTCATTTTTCATTCTATGAACCAGCATTTAAAAACTCACAACAAAGCTTTCATCACAGATTTGAAGATAGGTACATAAAAAAAGTTTAACAAAATAGATGGAAAAAATGTTTCAAAAATATTTAAAGTAAAAAAGAAGTTAAACATAAGTTTTGCAAAAAGAATCACAAACAGGGTTCCAGTATAGGAAATGTATGTAACGGGGGCGTGTCCAAGATGGCGACCGGAGCGGACGCTTTCTAAAGCGCTCCGCTCGCTGCCCAATTTAATACACCAAAAATCCTTACCCAACCCGCCCTGGTGCCTACCATCCTGCTCACTCTGACCATCAGGGCCACGGGTATGCATGGTGATAGAACCAGGCCGTGACAATAACGATGGTCGTGCCGGGAGATTCAGATTGCGAGAGGCGGAGCGGAGGAGCGCTGGGCACGGAGAGTGCACACTACAGAATGCAGCGGCGCTCCGGAGCAGGCCCGATAGAACCCACAACACACTCTCATCTGACCGGAAGTTCCGAGGGTCGACAAACAAGACCGCCTTAAGATCGGTTGGACTAGAGAGCACTGCCGGCGTCCCCTTTGGAGGTAGGCTGCCTCCCGCTGACCCTACACCACAGCGGTTTGTGGACCTGAGAGCTTGGCAGCCTGCATTGATCGAAGGATGGGCCCCAGCTAGCGACGCGGCCTTCTCACTACTGCAGGTGAGACCGCGGACCCCCCTGGAGAGATGGCGAGACTAGGCGGGCGATCACCCGTATGGTGGAACTAGGCAATGCGGGACCCCATTGCTAGGTCCGAGGGCCGACACCAAGACAGTAGGCGGACGGAAGGAATCGGGTCGAAGGGGACACACATCACAACAGGGAAGCACACGGCGTGGGGAGTGACAAGCCAGAGGACGCGGAAGTGAATAAACACCAGCTCGAGCGGGCCCACACACACGCTCGCCTACCGAGGAGGACCAGAGGACGTCGCTGGCACCACTGAGGAGCTGATCGGGCCCAAAAGGCACCACCATCTACACATCCGAGGAGGGAACGGCCCCCTATAAGACTAGCATCATGAAGGCTCGGAGGTCAGAAAGGTCAGTGTTTGGGGGTGAGACCTCTGGCTGATTGTGAACGCCCCCCCCACCACAGGATAATCACAAAACAATAGCGAGGCTGGCCGGGGGATCGGTTACGATGGTCGGGCACTGACTCGTGAGGCCTCACGAGACGGATGAAATCACCTTCCGTGCGACCAAGCAATCTATTGCGCGCCATGGTGGGGTCCCCTTGCGCAGTCTGAGTTGGATTGTTAGTGACTTTCGATGCTCATTGGCCACACTAAATGCAAGGCACAAGAGGAGAGGTGCTTAGGGGAGAAACTGATTGGTGAGTGCTGAAGTATTCTGAAGGTGGACACATGAGCGTCATGCCTCTGGGGGAGAACTCCCTACATTTGACGGACCACGAGTCCTGATAGAACGGATTCACCACACACATAGGCCCATTTATATAAGGAGGACCCTTCAACAACAACAAGGAGGAACCTTGACCCCCACCGAGAGGCATATAAACAACGCCTGCTCCCTTGTCCACATGAAGATCTGATGCCCCGCCGGGGGTGGCCGGCCATCGCATAGCTCCACCCACTAGAGCGATAGAAGCGGTCCTACCGACATAACGGCAACCTGACAGGTACCGGCTGAGCAGTCGGCAACAGCGGCTGCGACCCAATTAACAGCACAGGTCTCATTGGGAGGTGAGACACTTACCGAGCAGTCGAAGAGGAGCCCTTCTCGAACAACCACCCGCTGTGGATCAGAATAATGCACAAACATGGTTAAACCAAAACCACCTAGGGTGCAGTCGATGACCAACGAGACAGTGACATCACCCGCGGAAAAGACCGAAAGACAAACTGCTGCTCTACAACAAATGAACGAGATGCTGCAGAAACATTCAGCACAATTCGATAAACTCCTACAGTCAGTCATGGACACTAAAAATACCTTAGAAGCGAAAATAGACACAGTGGCCCTGCAAGTAAACCTTCTCAGAGCAGATCACCGTAAACTAGCGGACAGAGTCACGGAAACTGAAACTGCGCTTACCTCAACTCAACCTGAAATCAAGGAGTTACGCGACCAACTACTTTGCATGGAAACGGATTTACATCTCCTACAGCGCAGAGAGGAAGATGCGGAGGGCTGCTCACGAAGGAACAACGTCATATTCATGGGGTTTCCAGAGCGAGCGGAGATGCCCAATGCAGAAATATTCCTAGAACAATGTCTCAAAGAAAACGTGCTTACAAGCGGAGTATCGCTCTCATTCACGGTGGAACGGGGCCATCGGGTCCCAGGCAGGCCACCACGCCCGGGCGCACCGCCTCCGCCTCTGATCACACACCTCCTCAATTTTCGGGGCAGAGATCTGATCCTACAAAGCTTCAAGGCACAGGGCCCTATACAGATGGACAACAATATCATCACGGCGTATCCCGACTACACCGCTGAGGTGCAAAACAAGCGTGCGTCCTTCACAAGGGTTAAGCAGCTTTTACGGGACAACAACCTCTCCTACTCCTTGTTATTCCCAGCACGCCTCTGGGTGATAGATGGGGAAAGGACACACATCTTCCCGTCCCCAGAGGACGCCTGGACCTTTTTGCATGCCAAGGGCTTGGCGAAAACGAAAACGGACGACCCCAAACTCGATACATGGATTACCCCCCGGGCCAGGTGACGGAACAAATCAAATACTGGGGTCAGACCTTCCAGGGCGCAGGCGGATGAGAGTCAAGCAAAGCCATTAAAAGATGCCAACCTGTTCGCGTCAACGAAGGGCACCACCTATCGGGAAACCGAGGTTGGGGACTCAAACTCCTCACAGGACCGCTCCAGTGATTCCACCTCCTCTATTCTACTCAGCCCGGAACTTACCCCTCACTCGGCAGATGACATTTAACCCTCGCCACATATTGCCAGACCCGGAGGGCCAACACGGCCATAACCCAATTTGACAGCTTGTCACAGGTGAATAGGCGGAAAGGAGAGGGACCGGCCTCGTGTCAGGGGTGACACTCTGCGGATGTTTGCATCCTAACACGCCAACCCACACACGTCAACTAGCCTGTATTCTTCCGGGGGGATGCATGCTGCACTCAATGAAGGAGCGGACTGCGAGGTAACTGGGATGAGGTGGGCATGAAACTAATCCGGAATGGGCCACGACACCCGGACCCTTTGTTATCAATGATCACGCCTCCCCATACCCCAAAGGGACACCGAAGGGACTATTCACAGACCGTTGTTATCTATAGCACCTGTTGTGCTGACATGTGTCGCAATGGGCTTTGCCCAAAAGGTTTTTGTTATCTTCCCAGTTGTATTCTTATTTTTACTTTCTCTTACACACAGGGGACAACACAACAATGAGTTGAAGATACACACAGTAATACGGGTGCACATCAGGGGCACACTATTAGCACTCACAGCACTAGTTACTCTCTGGCACAAATGGACATGGCCACATATAATATAGTAACGTGGAATGTGAGGGGGATGGCCAACATCTCCAAACGTTGCAAGATATATACATACCTCAAACGACACAAAACACACATAGCAATCTTGCAGGAAACGCACTTCACACAGGAAGAATTAAATAACCTAAGGAGTAAGTGGCCAGGGTCATCATACGGTAACATGACATCAGCATTTGCGAGGGGAGTGCTGGTCTGGATTGCACCAGAAGTCCCATACACAGTAGAACACCAAAAGATTGATGCAGAAGGTCGTTATATTAAACTTGATGGGGTATTAGACGGTAAACCACTCACAATAGTAGGACTACACGCTCCAAACACGAGGCAATGAGATTTTCTACTGTCAATCACCCTCCAAATACTCTGAGATCCCACGATAAACTGCATTTGGGGAGGCGACTGGAATTGTGTGCCCAACATAGATAGGGATAGATCTTACCCCCCACTGGAGGGTGCCCCCAGCAGGAAAACCACTCAGGCACTGCAGACCTGGATGGCGGATAGGATGCTGAGGGATATCTGGCATTCCCTGGATAGGGAATACTCCTTCTACTTCCCGGATCACTGCCTGCACACCTGCATAGATTTACTACTCAGTGGACCTAACCAAAAACTTCACAGGGGCGTCATACCTAGCCAAAACCAAATCAGACCACTGCCCGCTGACAGCCAATATGCAATGGGGCAGAACACGCACACGCATTCCTAACTGGCGCCTTCAACCGGAACTGCTCCTCGACCCTCCATTCCGTCAAGAAATGACAAAACACATCTCCACATATTTTGAACTAAATGGAGAAACTGCGTCATCGCGAGCAGTAGAATGGGATGCCCATAAAGTGGTGGCTAGGGGCCTATGTTTAACGGCGGTTGGGGGAGTCCGGCGCACATTTTCCGGTGAACTACTACAGTTAGAAACCGAGCTCCGAGAAGTTGAGCGAGCAGTGGCATTTCGCACAATCACCCCAGAGACTTTACATACATTACGCACACTCAGAAATGGGGTCGACTCACGATTACGCAAATTTGACTTCCGTCACTACACAGACAGAACACACTTGGAGGGAGATCGCTCCGGCAGGCTGTTAGCCTGGCTGGTGCGAGGCAAACAACAACATACCCCAATTGGAGCCATACGACTGGACCCTGGGGTAGTGATTAACACTTAGACAGAAATAAATGATACGTTCAGACAATACTACTGCACCCTATATGCAGCGAAACCCGCCCCATCAGCAGTGCAACTAGCAGATTTCTTCCAAACAATCCCCCTAGCTAGCTTAACTGCGTCCCATAGAGAAACATTAGATGCACCCATAGAGTCTGAGGAGATTCTTCAGGCTCTAAGTCAACTAGCACGTAACAAGGTGCCTGGCAGTGATGGCCTACCAGCCGAATATTACCATACATTCACACCACAGTTAATTAAGCCCTATATGGAAATGCTTCAAGAGGCACTAACGACGGGACGACTGCCGGACTCTCAACGGGAGGCTGTGATAGTGGTCCTCCCTAAACCGGGGCACAACCCCCTAGATGTCTGGTCTTACCGTCCCCTTTCCTTGTTAAACCTGGATTGCAAACTTCTAGGGAAGATACTCGCGAACCGTTTACTCCCATTGATGACAATGCTGGTCCACAAAGACCAATCGGGTTTCATTCCTGGGCGCAGCACCTTTGTAAATATCAGAGGCCTTATACGACTCATGACAGATACCTCAGACTCAGAACGTGGACGAGTGGTGGTATCCCTTGACATAGAAAAGGCGTTTGACACCTTGGGCTGGCCATTCCTACTGGAAACATTGAGCCGCATGAAATTTTGGTATTCATGCGGTGGATTAACATACTGTGTTTCGACCCCACTGCCTGGGTTAATACAGGTGTGATAGTATCAGAAAGGTTTCCTATAGGTAGAGGCACAAGACAGGGATGTCCACTATCACCGCTATTATTTGCCTTGGCAATCGAACCGTTGGCGGCACATCTACAGGGTAGGGCTCAGGAATGGGGGATACCAGACGGCAATAGACACCAGATTGTCTCTTTATACTCGGATAACGCCCTAGTATACCTCAACAATCACACATCCTCACTGACGGGACTATAACGATTATTGAATAAGTTTGGAGATTTATCAGGCTTACATGTTAACTGGTCAAAATCCTGCCTGTTACCACTGATACCGATGGATCGCCAAACTAACACTTCAACGTATGGGATACCATGGTCGTATAGCACCTTTAAATACCTGGCGTACAAATATACCACAACGCAGCCGACCTCAGGGAAGGAAACTTAGGATGGGTGCTCAGAGCCACCAGAGGATCCTTACCATTCTGGCGCTCACTTCTGTTGTCGCCAATGGGGAGGGTGGCAATCGCTAAGATGCTTATACTCCCAAGATTGCTATACCATTTCTCTGCTCTGCCAATGATGATCCCCCGAGACTTCTTCACATCACTAAACAGCCTACTAACTGACTTGATTTGGGGACATAAACGGAGGAGAGTAACACTTACTGAAACATACCTTCCGCTAGCACAAGGGGGCCTCGGCACTCCAAACTACGAGTTAAACTACGTAGCTGCACAAATACACTAGACATGGCGCTTCCTCCAAGACCCCCCGAATGCTGAAACTAAGGTGATACATTCTAATTTAGGCCACACCAATGTATTGCAGTGGCTGATAGATCGCAGCAGCCCAACACGTCAACAAAATGTCTTGATGGAAGTGGCTCATTGGTGCTGGGGTCGTTACATACTGGGAAAAACTCAGAACCCACCATTCTCACCAAGGCTCCCACTTCTGGCCACCTCGGGGATTGGGAAGGTAGCTGCGCTACACAGGCTGTCTCTATGGCCAGCTAAGGGTATGCAAACAATAGGAGACATATTCATAGAAGGACGCATCATGACTTACGCTGAAATCATGACCACACATGACGTTGAACGGGGATGGTTCATCGCGTATGGAGCACTAGAGCAACTTGTGCGCTGCACATGGCGATGTGGAGACGAGGAACCACTGACTTTCCCCCTTCTACACGACTTACTATCAGATCTAGGCGACCACTGCGGTACATCCCCTATATATGTCCTCCTACTTGGCAATCCGGACATAGCCCAAATGAAGGCCAAGGCGAGATGGGACAGGGTCTTCCCTACACCAATAACTCAGCAGACTTGGGGCTCCGCACTCAATATGATTCGAGCAGTGTCACACAACCGTAGATTCCGTTACACGCATTTCAATTATCTTCATCAAACATACCTAACCCCTCACCGGCTCCAGCGTATGTTTCCCCAAAATAGCCTGGAATGCCGTAGATTCGGCGACTCTGACGCCACATTCTATCATATGACGTGGGAATGCCCACCGGTTTTGCGGGCCTGGCACACCATAACTACATTAACTGCGGAACTACTGGACTTTCCACTCTCCCCCATGCCAGAATCTTGCCTGCTGGGGATCCGCCAAAAGACTAAGAAGAATAAACAGGCACATAAATGTATTGACTTAGCATTCGTGCTGTTCAAGCGCATATTGGCAATGCAGTGGAAAGCGCAGTCCACCCCAGACACACAGCGCTGGTTGCGCGATCTATTGAATTGGGCAAGAGCGGAGGCACAGGTACTACACTCTCTCCGAGACAAGGGGCTGATGGTTAAGGGGTTGGATGTGTGGGATACTTTTGTCTCCTCAATTGAGGCTAAAGATGATATTCGACATCCATGATAATACAAACAGCATCAGACAAATACGCAACTATTGTGTCAGATACACTGCGCGGAGAATATGATAATGTGCACACATAAGAGGAATGGTCCCCGACACGAGCCAGGTGCCCCCAGAGCCATCCGGAACACCATAATGAACACAACAGGAATATAACGCGCCGCAACCCCGCTAACATCTGAGCTGGGCAACCAATATACAAAAGAAACAAAGAGCGATGAGTACTCACCACAGGGCTCTACAACACGCCTGAGCATACATATAAACGCAATATTAACACACACAACATGTTTGGCTGAACACAAACTCCCACCTGCACTAAGTACGCCCAACACCGACCATCAACCACCAGATGGCCATTGATCGCAAAGATGACCCCCGGGATAAGTGGGTATCAAATGCTGCCCCTCTTCTCTTCAATTCACTTCAGTCTCCTGTTTTCCGGACTCACTTTCTCACCCCACCCACCAGCGATTGCCCTCAAGAGTTTACACATCCCCTAATCTATATGTTCGTGTTTTGTATGTTTTGTTCTGGTTTATATATGTGATATTATGTATCTAAAACAATTAAGAGATTTTTTTTAAAAAAGAAATGTATATAACAAGAAAACCACAAACACACAGAAAATGTTTACATGTGGTCTGCCCTTAGTGGGCTGGGCCAAAGGCTCTTGTGAAGCGGACTCATCGCAGATATGCACTGGAGGGTCACACTGAGCCCCACAGTGGATCTGTGGATTGAGCAAAAAAAAATTGACCTGATCCGTTCTGCGTGTTTACACAACTCTCCCCTGGGCCAAGCGACAAAGAAGATGCTGGCCGTATTTTTCCTGTCAGGTTGCGGCCAGCCAATCAGAATACGTGGTTTGAGCTTGCGGTACTGGGGTATTCTGCAGTTGTTCTGCAGTGGTATCATCTCAGCTTCTTCTTGGAAAGTTTCAGGGGAATCTGCTACATAAGGGCAGAGAAAAAAACAGGATCCCAAAATATATTTTCCTCATTCATTTCACCAGTTTCCTCAGTTATAGTTATCTCAAGTAACTATTACTTGTGGCTTAAGGTAACTATAACTCGCACCCTTGTTATGCACAGTTCATAGCCCACATATTACATCACTCATTACATGTTCCACAACATCGATAACAACATTGCAACATTTGAAATGGCATCATTGATGACAAAACTGTGCCTGGCGGTTGTGTGAGTTATAGTTACCATAGGGAACGAGTTATAATTAAATGAGATAAGTATAGCTGGTGAATTTCAGTGTTTTTTTTAGGTTAAAACATGACATTGCCACTGACATTTTCATCTAACCATGACATTATTTTAACCTTTGTTTTTTCAGTGACTACATAAGGGATCAAGTACTCCCTACCATAAATTATAAGGATATTTCAAGTCACTGAGGAGCTCCATAACCATACAGAAGAATGATGACACAGGCCTTTATAAGGTTATAGAACTCCAAGGTGACTTAAAATACCCCTAATATGTACAGCAAGGTGTACCTTATTCCGTATAAACCACGGTCACGCCATCACGTTTCCCAAAAACATTTAAGACCTTTGTGTGTACCTCTTTCATATGAAAGAGAGAGCATGGTTGCAAACATGAAATACAAAAATAGAACCTCAAGTGTAAAATTAAACAAATCAAAAATCTATTTGTTGCATCGTGTTTTTTTTACAAAAATCTGCAGCAGCTCGAAATGTGTAGAAACATGGAGAAGGATTCTAACTTTTCAATAATTATATAAGGAGTGGAAAAAATAAACATGTACTTTATGTTTGTCACTGGAAAGTAGAAAAATAAAGCAGAAGAATATAGGGACTCTGGTGGCATCATAAACCATGAGCCTAAAGGCCCAGCAGTTTGCAGATGTCACTTGAATCCAAAGACGGCAATCGAGAATATATTTCACATGTTATTTGTTACATATTTTCTTAATTAAATGTTTTTAGGTTAATGGGGTAATTTTTTGAGGAAGTCATTGTCTTCAAAGTTCTGCTAACAAAAGACAGTACTTGGAATCAGACTGTTAAGGTTATGTTTACCTTTCATGAATAAATTGTTGATAACAAACAATGGTGAAGGCCAGTTGATTTATGCTAGTCTGTTCCATAGTGTTTATGCTAAAAGTATGGGTCCATCACATTTACTACCTAATTTGCCAGATGTCACACAAAATGTTGTTTCTATCTTAAATTGAGGGAAATAATTCTACCAGAGAATGAGTTGCATAAATTACCTTTTTTTGCAGTTTAATTTTGATAATCTTGCTGGATAATCTGGTCTTCCGTGCCTCATAATGCTACTAGATCTTGCAATGGTAAAGCTCTGTAAACTGGTTTGGGGCTGAGATTATGAAGATAAAAATCATATTTCACACAGAGCTATAAGATATTTTCCATATTTCACAGTTTCCTGTGAAATATTTATTTTTATGTATGCCACTGCAGTCTGTGCACTAAAAGCACTCTGTCTATCTATCTATCTATCTATCTATCTATCTATCTATCTATCTATCTATCTATCTATCTATCTATCTATCTATCTGTCAAATGCTATCTATCTATCTAATCGCTTCTTTATAGAGAAACATCTTGGGCTCTGTCAAAAGTTATACTTATGCTTCCTACGATTAGGAGGGAAAGCAGACTTTCAAAACTGCATGATTAGGAAACACTTGTGACACGTAATTTTTTATTTTAAAAAATTCCCTCTGTTGTTCTACATTTATCTCCCTTCCCTACTGTGGTAAAGGCCGTTGGGGCCCACATAGGGTTTCCATTTTACATTGCACGTTTTAGCTTCACATCTTTTCTGATGGTGAACCTTTACATGTTTTATACTTACGCAACAATGTGCTGAGATGACACTGTGCATTTAATTCCTAGTAAACTGCTGTTGCCATTTATCTGTACACTTTGTCCAAAGCTGGGTACACAGAAAGGGATGCCCTGGTATCATGATTGTCCTTTGGAGACAGCTCCAAAGTTATAGACATATCATTGCATCAGCTCTGCCCCTCTGACACAGTGCGATATGAACAGTGCTTTCATTATCTAAACTGCCTCTGTGTTACATTTGGCAGAGGAGCACTTTTCCTTGGATTACCCTGGAACGGCGTGCTGTGACTGAGATGCAGCCCTGCTGTCTCTGACCTTCATCCTGCAGAGGACGATAGACCACACTACATCAGACCGGCTTCCTGGCACATTACACCAGGTAGGCTATCCTAACATCTGACAGAGGGTACCCCCACTATGCTCTCAATAGTGTAGGTAGTTAAAGATAGGAGTGTAACAATGTAGTAACATTATCATGGTTTAATTATTTATTATTTATCTTTTTTAGCACTTTTGTATACTGGTTACTGTTAGAAATGGGGTCTTTGATTGACAGTCAGGTTACCTCCTGTTCAAGCAAGGACCCTCACTCTAGTCAGGATAAAAGAGAATCACCCTCAGCTAACCCCTGCTTACCCCCTTGGTAGCTTGCCAGAGCAGTTGGCTTAACTTCAGAGTGCTAGGTGTAAAGTATTTGTACCAACACAAACAGTAACTTAATGAAAACACTACAAAAGGACACAACACCAGTTTAGAAAAACAGGAAATATGTATCTAAACAAAACAAGACCAAAATGACAAAAATCCGACATACACAAGTCAAGTTATGAATTTTTAAAGATTAAACTCAAAAATAGTGCTTAGAAACACAAAATGCTTCGATAAGGTGTTAACATGGCCTCATAATGGAGTTGTTCCCAAAAATCCGACACCAGCGGCACCAGACACAGAGTCGCGTAGACCCCCAGGTACAGTACCTTGGTGAAGAAATGAAACCGAGCCGATGTGTGAAGTCGGGGATCGCGGCGTCTGTGCGAAACGTTGAATCCAAGCACTTTGAGCAGCGTCGGTCACGACGTGGTGTGGTGACTTTCACAGAGTCACGGACTTCGGCAGGGCTGCAGCAATGTCAGGCCTGCGAAGGTCGTCGCGTTCCAGTAAAGATCACGGAGTCGGGTGCAGGCGGCGTCACCGGAGTCAGCAGCGGCGCCGGTCCGAAGTCGATTTCCTTGAATTTCCACCAGCTTTTCCTTTCAAGGGCCCAGGGACTGGATAGGGCACCACTTGTCAGGGTAGGAGTCTCTCCAGAGACTCCAGGGGCTGGTAGAGAGAGGTCTTTGCTGTCCATGATACTTCAAACAACAGGAGGCATGCTCTAAATCAAGCCCTTGGAGATTTCTTCACAAGATGGAAGGCACACAAAGTCCAGTCTTTGCCCTCTTACTCTGGCAGAAGCAGCAACTGCAGGATAGCACCACAAAGCACAGTCACAGGCAGGGCAGCTCTTCTTCCTCAGCTCTTCAGCTCTTCTCCAGGCAGAGGTTCCTCTTGCTTCCAGAAGTGTTCATAAAGTCTTTGGTTTTGGGTGCCCTTCTTATACACAATTTCTCCTTTGAAGTAGGCCTACTTCAAAGTAATGTCTCCTTTGAATGTGAAATCCTGCCTTGCCCAGGCCAGGCCCCAGACACTCACCAGGGGGTTGGAGACTTCATTGTGTGAGGACAGGCACAGCCCTTTCAGGTGTAAGTGACCACTCCTCCCCTCCCTCCTAGCACAGATGGCTCATCAGGAAA
Source organism: Pleurodeles waltl (assembly GCF_031143425.1). Lineage (NCBI taxonomy): Eukaryota > Metazoa > Chordata > Amphibia > Caudata > Salamandridae > Pleurodeles > Pleurodeles waltl. The sequence continues at coordinate 874,737,175 of NC_090440.1, forward strand.
TGCAGACTACACCCCAGCTCCCTTTGTGTCACTGTCTAGTGTGAGGTGCAACCAGCCCAACTGTCAAACTGACCCAGACAGGGAATCCACAAACAGGCAGAGTCACGGAAACGGTATAAGCAAGAAAAAGCCCACTTTCTAAAAGTGGCATTTTCAAACACACAATCTTAAAATCAACTTTACTAAAAGATGTATTTTTAAATTGTGAGCTCAGAGAACCCAAACTCCACATGTCCATCCGCTCCCAAAGGGAATCTACACTTTAATCAGGTTTAAAGGTAGCCCCCATGTTAACCTATGGGAGGGACAGGCCTTGCAACAGTGAAAAACGAATTTAGCACTATTTCACTGTCAGGACATATAAAACACATTACTATATGTCCTACCTTTACCATACACTGCACCCTGCCCTTGGGGCTACCTAGGGCCTACCTTAGGGGGGTCTGACATGTAAGAAAAGGGAAGGTTTAGGCCTGGCAAGTGGGTACACTTGCCAAGTCGAATTTACAGTTAACACTGCACACACAGACACTGCAGTGGCAGGTCTGAGACATGATTATAGAGCTACTTACGTGGGTGGCACAACCAGTGCTGCAGGCCCACTAGTAACATTTAATTTGCAGGCCCTGGCACCTCCAGTGTATTTTACTAGGGACTTACTAGTAAATCAAATATGCCAATCATGGATAAACCAATCAACAATACACTTTACACAGAGAGCATATGCACTTTAGCACTGGTTAGCAGTGGTAAAGTGCTCAGAGTTCAAAAGCCAACAGCAACAGGTCAGAAAAAAATAGGAGGCAGGAGGCAAAAAGATTGGGGATGACCCTGCATAAGCAAAAAATCCAACAGTTACCATGCATTGTTTCATCTGCCTAGTAATTGCAGCACATGCTTTCTATTCAAGAATACAATTGTTTCAATAAATGTTTGCATTTTCGTGTCATTCTGGTGCCTCCTCTTGGGCATACAGATTAATATTGACTGGGTAGATCTGTTTCCACAGCTTCCTTGGGAGTCAGAGTGGCCATGTTCGAGGTTGCAGATGCCGTGTTGTACCTTAGAAAGGTTAGAGGTTCAGATGGGGCACTATGAGTTAGCTAGGAATGGTGTCTCCATTTGCCTATGGTATATGTGGAATGAGTCCATACATTCTGAAGTTCATGCTGACCAAATGGGCTGTTGTACTTGATTCATAGGAACCGTATAACACTAATTCAAGTGGCACATTTGGCAACATCAGACAGCGTAAAATATATCAATACATGCAGCACATCAACTTGAAATATAACTGTGCTACATACCTACATCATTCACAGCTCTCAGACATTTCAGTCATAATTACAGGCATGCTCATATCCTACTTCTCTTGTTCACAGAATTTTTGTCTATTAACTGGTGCAGTGCCTGGAAATATTATTTTTTACCTATGGCACTTGTCATCTGAGAGTATGATGAGCATCAGCGGTTTGTATATTGGTGGTCTGTTCCTGTATTTTTCTGATTTTGCCTTCTGTTTAAACCACGTTATCCTATCTGAACATATCTGTCAGCCCACAGCAGCTTTCAGAACATAGCTATCCAACTCTTTGATCACTGATAGCCTGAAGGTTAAATATTGTTTGTGTATGTGTCTTGCTTTTTGAATGTTTATATCATTTAGTAGACATACTCGAGTGTTGGCCTGTGGTGGGTGTGGTGCTGGAGTAGCATGAATTTACCAACCTGTTAGCTTCCTCAGATTTAGTAATACTTCCCCCATAAAAAGTCAAACATTGGCACAAATCCACCCCTTCCAAACACGTATCTAGGCCACTCTACCCTTTGGACCACAGACGCCACTATTGAGGGAGTTGGTGTGCATTATGTATTTAAACACTTGATTTCATATCTACAGAAGCATTCAAAACAACTGCTTTTGAAACTAGTTTTCTATGACATGTTGACGTTTATTTTATAATGTGTTTTAGCTAAGCCATATATCTGTGCAAAACACCTTTTTAACTACAATGGAAGTCATGTTGTCGCTAACTCTATACTTCCCCTCTGCACCGATCCTCTTGCCACAGGCTCCGCAGTACACAGTCAACCTCTCAGTGCCTTCAGATATTTCCACTGTTATTCTTGTTCTGCTCGAGGGGAACTTTCTACAGCTTGGATGGAAAAGGCACCACGTCTTCCTTTTCTTCAATGAAACCGGTTAATATACAGTAAATAAGACTTTCTTGAAATTGTCTCTTTTTTTTATCTAACTTCTCCAGAGGACATGAGCATACAGGGTGCCGATTTCTTATTCACAACAGGAGTTAGGGCATAGGTGTTAAGGTAATGACTTTCGTTTCTCTTGTGCTTAGATTTGCTGAAGAAATGACACTTTTGCTGATACCACGATTAATCTGCAGAAATTTGATTCAATATTCAAGAATAATGTAAAAAAAACTCATGATGTTGGGAGTAAGCAAGGTTTTTGGGAGCTTTCCTGAATGCTGCTAGGGATGCTCTCTGTTTTTCTGATCCTGCCTACTGGTACTTAGAATATATTCTGATTTTTACATACTATGTACACCTTTGAAAGTGAAAAGGCCTCGTGGCTTTGACTATATACCTCTTATTTCCAGATTTTGTAATCAAATCCTTTAACTTTTCATTGATCTAGAACGCATTTATTGGCTGGCCTCATTTAATCTTGAATTATTAAGGTACTGTATTTTTATTGATTTTAGTGTCTTGAGAGGTGCCTTAACGTGGTGACGCATTGCCTCATGGAACTGAGTTTAACTCCTCTCTGATCCAGCAAATTGTGGTAGGGTCAATTGAGGTAAAATGTGGGAATGTCTAAATTTTAGGGTACCCTTTTGCTCCCACGTCGTCAATATTTATGTTAAGGGAGTAATTCACCCAAAGTATATAGCTGATAGCCCTGTTGGGATAGTCATGTGTTATATTCAAAAAGGTGACACCGTCAGGTTGCTATTGCACATATTTGGTGTTGCTGCCGTTAATGCTTACTATACCTTCCTTTCATTTCATTTGTTACCTTCTCTGTCCCTTTCTGTTTTCCCCGTGGGTCTGTAGCACTTGGGTTGATCTTAGTGCATTGTGGCATTGTTATACTGTGATGGTTAAAGTCATTCTGCCATACTGTTTTTGTTAGATGTGTCTCTTAGATAAAGCTCCTCCTTCTTCAAACTTAAACGCATCTGTTTTCACTTCATAACATCATATTAATACCTCAGTTAGGAACTAGGGAAATAGGAGAAATGGTGAGACACCACCACCATCTGTTCTTCACAAAAACAGGTAAGACAAAAATTAGACAGAATAAAATAATTAACTTATCGAACTGTGAGTACATATCGATAAAGCCACACAGTGGCTTAGTCACTTAGCATGGACTGACTGTAATAAGGGGTGTGCAAATTTGTTGCTATTTACTTACATGTAATTACAAGAAAATTAGGGGACTTTTCATGTGAGTGCTCAAAATGCAAATCCGTCATAATGTGACATTTTAGTGCGAAATGCATTCTAGCTCTAATTTTTGGCAGGAAATTGCATTTAAACAAAGCACAGCGAACAACAGCCACTCGCATTCAGTTGTGTGTTTGTGGTAAATTTTTACCATGAATGGTAAGTAACTACGCGGTGGCATCATGGTGTAATTTCAGGAATTTTGTTTAGCAAACATAAAACAAATTCCAAAAATTATAAAAAAACATCCTGGCATAATTTAAATTTCGCCCAGGCCTAAGTGTAAGTAGCACCTGTACCAGTAGCATAGAGGCCTGGAGCCGAATAGGCCAGGGAGAGACAAGCTGGTTGCGGTGATGGAGTCCCTGCACCATGCGCGAAGGCTTCTGGGAGCAAATGTGGGTAGAAGGAAGCCAGATATAGCAGCAGGATACTGAGCAGTAGGGGCAGGGAATAGAAGAAGGAGACAAACAAAGCGTGGGGACGCACTGCAGACTGAACAAACTGTTGTCGTGAAGGCCCGAAACAACCAGGAATGTTGTCAGGCACCCGCCTAGTGCCTGTAAGCATCTTACTTACTGGCACCACTCAGACTGACCCAGATGATTCACGCGCAATCCGGAAGTAAACTTGACCTTGTCCTCTCCTATATTCAAACTCCCCAGCTGCAACAGTTTCCAATCTCCAGTCCTTGCACAGTTAAACTGGGTCATGAACCCAGGGTACTATCTATCTCCTTGGTGACCTTTTGAAGACTTTCCTTCTCTGACTGGTTTTCTTAACATTAACAACTGAGAATGCTTACACACTTACCATGTTCTACTGAAGAGCGGATATTTCTTTTACTGCTAAGAACCCTGTTCCAGTTAATCTACATACTAAACACTGCTCTCGTATTGAAGAGCAGGTTGATTTTTCAAAGATCACAAACAGTTAAGAGATTATTTGCTGGGATATTAGGCAGGTGTGCTCCTAACTGTTTGTGACTTTAAAAAGGCTCCCTTGAGTCAGTGGGCTGACGAGCTCTGGAGCAGGCACTGCATGCCAGTGAAGAGGTATTGAAACCGGATGATTAATGGCAGCATTTCCAGAACCCCGCAAACTTGTTCTCTGCTGAAGAAGGGATTAACCCAGAAACACACGTGTCCAGAGATGCACAGCAAAGGCTGCACCTATTTAGAGGTGAAATATTTAAAAGTAACGGAGTTCGTTTTTTGAGGAAACTACATTTATCATGATGCAATGGGGCAGATTATTTGCTGGGATGTTAGGCAGGTGTGCTCCTAAGTGTTTGTGACTTTAAAAAGGCTCCCTTGAGCCAGTGGGCTGACGAGCTCTGGAGCATGCCAGTGAAGAGGTATTGAAACCGGATGATTAATGGCAGCATTTCCAGCACCCCGCAAACTTGTTCTCTGCTGAAGAAGGGATTAACCCAGAAACACGTGTCCAGAGATGCACAGCAAAGGCTGCACCTATTTAGAGGTGAAATATTTAAAAGTAACGGAGTTCGTTTTTTGAGGAAACTACATTTATCATGATGCAATGGGGCAGATTATTTGCTGGGATGTTAGGCAGGTGTGCTCCTAACTGTTTGTGATTTTTCAAAGATCAACAACTGTCCTGAGTTCCCAAAACTTTCCTGAAGCACCAATTCTGGAAGACTGTCCTTGACAATCGAGCAGTATCCTGGATCCCTGCACAGAGCCAACCCCTTTCGCTCTAAGAGATGTACTCGGCAGAGCATAAAACCAGCCCTGAAGCGACCTGCCCCTCAGACCAATTACCTTTCTGCAACCTACTCCTGGGAAAAACTGTGTCTCATATGATATCTTTTCTGGAATACAGAGATAATATACTTGAATCACCACAAAAAATGTACATACTCTACCATCCCTTAAACCAGCAGGTGGCAAACCAACTACTTATACCCTTCCTTAAAACAATAAAATGCCTCAAAATCTAAAACACCTAAAATTACACCCTTCACCCACCTAAAAGATGGAGATGGGTGGGTGTGGAAATGATGTGCTGGAATCCACAGCCGTGAGTGGGCTAGTCAGTAATGGACAATGAGCTGAAGATTAATGCGGGGACGCTTGCGGGGATAAGGTGTAGATATATTTGACTTTTTTTTTAAGAATGTATTTTTTCTGGAGAATCCCCCAAAAATGTATTGAATAAAATTCACTGTGCAACTATTCATGGTTCAAGACTGTATCTCATGAGCGGTAAGTGCCCAGTGGTTGGTGCAATTCCTCACAATAGGCCTGGTCCTGCTGTCAGCCACTGGGCCCAACTGAAGCCCATGCGCAGCTTGTTCTGAAGCACAGGGATGGTGCAGGGCCTGGGCACCCGGATTGAGTAGTGTAAGTCACATTACCGCCTCGTCCCCTTTTCTTATCACTATCACCGTCCATAAACATTGAGCAACAGCTCATCCCACAAGATAAATCAAAGAAGCAAAAAAAAAAATTCTTCCCATCCCTCCAACATGGCCTCCAATATATTTCCTGTCACATGGTATAAATGCCTAGGCTGCCAACCTCACATCCTGTCATACCAAGGGAGATACCATAAAGATGACATTCTTAAAGGGGCAAGAGGGATGGGAAACTTGGACTGTGGCGGGGAAGAGTAAAACTCAGAGTAATGAAGATTAACTGTGGATAAACGGCCATTACACCTTCCTCTCTTCATCCAAGACACAGAAGCAGAAGTCTGTGCCATCCCACTACGTCACTGCAGTACACTCCACTCTGCACCACTCCATTCTGCGCCACTCAGCTTTGCACCACTGCACTCTACTATGCACCACTCTAAAATACGCCACTGCATTCGATGCCCAGGTTAAAGAAGTGGAAGTCACCCAGATCCCCAACCTCCAGAATGGAGTAATGCGAATCACCTCACACTTCTCCACCCCATGCAGGACAAGCTAGTGGAATTCACGAATTCATCCTACACTCCCCTTTCTCCATCAAGGACTAACTATTGGAAGTCACCCTACACTTCCATCATCCAGGGTGAAGTAGTGAAGACACCCACCCACCCTCCCATCCCCACACACGCACACAAACATCTATGATGGAGAGGCTCTATCCAGGATAGAGAAGTAGAACTTCCCCTCACCTCCTCTGCCTCCATCAACCCTCCACTCCCCCAGCCAGGACAGAGTAGGGAAAGGCACTCCTCTCTCCCTAGCCCAGCCCCGTACATTCACGTTCTAGGTGCGCCTAAGACGAGACTGACTCGGGGCGCTGTCCGATGAGAGGGGTCTCGGACTACGAATCTAATTGCGACACGGCTTGGGTCCTCCTCCTCGAAGCCGTGGGACGGTGGGAGTGTGGAGAGGCCGCTGCTTCGGTCCTTTCGAATCCTCGGTACTAGTTCATATGACAGAAGAAGACTGAAATCCAAAAGGCCTGCAACTGAACGTTATTTCCAAAACCACGAACTTGACTTTTTTGATTGCATGTAAAAAAATGTCACTAGCGCAGAAAAAGTATTTTTTTATTTTATGTTTAATGCTAACATTTGGAGGGAAGGGGGAAGATCAAGGGCGTTACTACTTCGGCGCAACAATGCAGGGTGGAATGAAAGAGTACTTACTAGGAAACTGTGTTGGAGAAAAGTATGACGGCAGCTAGGGAGGGGTAGAGGAATGGTTAACTGCGGGTGCAGCCTGTAAAAAATAAGAAAAGTGGGCGACGTATTCTCTCGCCCCATTACTCCTTTCCTCGTAATAAGTGACATTGTGAGCTTCGATACTGTTGTTTGCGTTTTTTGAAATTCTGTCTTTTTAAATCAAATGGCAGTTTTGCTGGTCTCTCTGGCCCTTGGTTCACGGTGGTGACTATACGTAGCATCATCATGGTACAGGTGCAAAGACAGAGCCCCTCCCACGACTGCACACAAGTTACTGTCTGCAAAGAACGCGGGCACGCGCTCCCAGGGCAGTGGCGCAGCCAGGGAAAGGGGGCTCCCTGCCCACAGCTGGGCAGCAAATCATAGCAATAAACGGGGTGCAGTTGCAGTGAGGCTCAGCCGCACAGGAGCTGCTGCAATGTTTATAGTACTATGTTCCGGACAGTCAGTGCTTCTAAAAGGTCGGTGGGCTGGGGCAGAGTCAACTGTCTTGACGGACTTCAGAAGACGCCTACCACCTGCCGTCTGCAAGTCCCAAAGCCCCAGCAACCCCTACTGTTGTACCCCCGTGCCAAGAAGGTCAGACAGAGCCCTGGGAGAGCTCCTGTCTGGAGTCCAGGGCTGGCAACGGACCCAGGTAAACTCTGAAATGAAAGCCCTGCTGTTCTTTTCTGATTCTCCTTCTGGAATGTCACTTACTCACACCCATGGGGCGTAACAAAGGTTCCCGCAGCACCCGCGGTGCTGGGGTGGGGTGGGGGGGATGCGACCCCCGAATTCCAGGGGGTGCCTCGGCATAGCACCTGGTCGGAGTGAGTCTGGAGCAGGGGCCCCTCCATTTTCTGTGCATGGTGCAAGGGGGGGCTCCAGTTTCGTTACGTCACTGCTCACACCCCCGGACCCTCCGGGCTTGACCCCTAATCCACACTCCCACACATCCATGCCTGGTTACCCACTTGTCACCTTGGTGCCAGCATGAACCCCTTGTAACTCTGCTAAACTCAGTGGGCCGGAACAACACTGGTCCAGTCCCACATATGGTGGTGGGAGTGCGTCGCTCCCCTCACCCCGTCCCCATCCGCGTCTTGAATCTCCTCCCAAAATGTAAAGTTCTATAAACACAGCCCCGCCCGCAGTCTCCGAAATGAAGAAACAATCCCTCAGTTGGATTCAACTCAGCCCCCCCCCCCCCCCCCCAACCCCCGCCTCCCCCCCGGCAGGAGCTGGCTTAGCGCACAGTGGCGGCTGCAGAAAAGCTTGGGCGCGCTGGCTGTACCTCTCAGTGCCTGCGCAGCTCGCCCCATCACCACAGCTCCCACCAGGGGACCCCTCAAGGACTGCGGACGCCCCTCGGAAACCCATCTGTTTTTTATTTACTACACGCACTACTGAAAATTAAACGTATAAAAGACCCCTTTGAAGAAGCTGTTCGAAAGGTAAGGGGTTTCTCAAACTCCAGAAAATTTGTTTCTCTTCATTTTCCCTTAGCTTTGTTTTTCCTGTTTTATGTTCACCGCCGGTGATGTCACTCAGATTCGCGGGACTGCGCTGCCAACTCTGCACACTCCCAGCCGCGAAGTGTGAGATAGCGCAGCGGGTTGAAGTCACAGCTGCACATAGATCTGTGCAGCCTGCAGTTTGGATTCCCAGCGCTTTCTTACTAGGAGACAGAGACACCTGTCAGTCCAAAGGATGTGACAATTCTGCGCTATCGCAGTAAGCGCTATGTAGAAAGGACGCACTGATTCCACAACCAGCAAAACATCTGAGAGGTTGAAATCCCTTGCTGCAGAAACCTGCAGGTCACGGGTTCTTATCTAAGTCTTTCATCCTTCTTAGGTCGAAAATATTGGTCCCACTGAGTCGGTAATTTCAATGTATGCTATTCTGGAGCGTTGTCACTGCACAGCAGCGTGTGAACACGCGTCCTACTACCCCCTCTCTCAAAATAAACCTTTATTCAAAGTCAGTGTTAGGTCACAGGGTCAATGCACTTAAAATATGCGTGCAATTTGCTAGTCGCCGGTCTTTGCTAATTCGCGCAAACTTCCAACCTTCCAATGTCGTTAAGTGCCAACAATCGCACTGGGTAAGGTTGGCACCTGTTATTGACAGCGCTTTGAGGGGTGTGTTGCAGCGCTATTATAAACCTGACATACTTTTGGGACACTTGCATTTATCAATAGTAGGATTAGACAGAAAGCAGAGCATATTTGACACGCGGAACTCTGGCGTCCAATCTGGTTCATTTGTTGATGTTTATAAAAACAAATCCGTCCTTCTGCTCGGCGCTGTCCACTGCACATCGCAGCATTACGGTTGGTGCGGGCAAGGCTGTTTCTCCTCCGATTCTGTCCATGTGCAGAGGATTTTGGCAGAAAGCGGTAGCCGCACTGTTGGAAAATAGTTGAAATTAATAATATCATAGCCTTTTAGTAACATAGCCAGCAGCGATCGCTCGCAGCATCTCATGCGTCTTGTAATATAATAACTTTATGAATGCAGGGCGCTCTGCCACGGGCTTGTGGCTTCACAGGGCTGTACATAACAGGTGCTCCTAATCAGCCAATTGTCAGGACGCCTTTTATCCTCGCTGGAAGGATGAAAGTCTGGGAATGAAGGTGAGATTTGAAGGCAGCTCGCAGATTTATGCAGCAGAATTATTGACAAGCTTAGTGTTATAAGACATCACTCCAAACATTTAACTTTTGGGGTTGGGGTTACATTCCCTTTTCCTCACGATGAGATCACTATCAATCTAATTAAACACAGTTGTCAAACACGTGTTTAAGTGTGAGCAAAGGTATTCCAAAGCATGTCATGGGTCAGTGGTGTATCTGCCCACTGACATGTGATCAGTCATTTGATGCCCAGTGATCAGTAATTTAGCACTGTGGCGTTTCATTAGACATGTAATCTATCACTCTGAGCAGCAAGGTATCACTTTATGGGTTAATAATCATTTATGGGCCAAATTGGTGCCCTGCTCATTAAAGTGCATCAGTAACGAGCAATCATATTCCTTGATGGGCATCATTTTAGCACCCTACTAATCAGTAACACGTCACTTCAGTGTCGCAGTAATCTGTAATACTGTACTCAAACGTCCAAATAATGGGCAATTCAATACTTGGTACCCCAGTAATCAGATACTTTAAAGCCACGGTAATTTGTAATCCATTGCTTGAGTGCCCGGGTAATATGTAGTGCATTTCCTTGGTACTCAGCAGTCTGTAGTTTGATGCTCTGGTACTCAGCAATCTGTGGTTCGCTACTGTGGTGCTCCAGTAATCAGTAATCTGCTGCTTTTACCGAGTGCTTTGAAAGATTCTCGAGTGTAGTCGATGTTAGCTATGCAGACGTGTGCGGCTGCCCCGAGGGGGTCCCTATATATGTCCTGCACAATTTCTGAAGGGACCAGGGAGTGGAGGCTCCAGTAAAGAGGCATAGGGAGGTTTGGGGGTTCTGCAAGCGATCGCAGGAGGGAAACAGTTCCAATGAACCGGAAGAGGACCGTCTCTACCCCCACACACCCTTCTTCACTCTCGTATCTTTTTTAGTTCTTGTTCACTCCTACACGACCCTCTCTTCCGTAACCTCGCAGTGCCTTGAAGCAGCCTACATTAGCGCTACACAAGCCACCAAGGCGACTCGGCTTTACCGACGGAGATGCATTTGATAGTTTACAGCATGCTATGATTCGTTTTGTACCTTCGGCATGTTTATATAGCCCAAGCCGGCTTCTATGCGCTTTCCACATAGCGGTGTGTGAGATGAACCAAAGTTTTTTTCTAAGACGTTGCCAGGGATGTAAAAGTTTCCGAGAGCGGACTATCTAAGGGTGGGGGTGGAGGGGGTCGGCAGGACCTTTTTCTGTCCTCTCGGAGCAGAAGTGGAAGCAGGAGCACCCCACGTCTCCTCCACAGTTTATTTCCACATGCCTGCTCTCGAGGAGCTGTCGGGGACGGTGGAAGGGGCGGGGTGGGGCGGCTTCACCTGCTAGGCACATGAAGCGCTGGCTAACCAGGCGCCCCGCGCCAGAGGCTCAAAGCTCAGTGTGAGGAAGTGAATGGATCTGTGAGGTAATGAAGAGACAACAGTACAGCGCCTGGATCGCCTCGAGGCGTTCCCGGTCAGAACAGAAAGGTCTATATTTTAATATGTATACATTGAAGTTGGGGGTCCCACCTCGCTTTACGTGCTCTCGTTTTGGTACAGAAAGAAGCGCCCAGGACAACCCAATTCAGTTATGCGGATAAGTGTTCTGGGTACATTTTTAGCTGTTAGTCTGCCTGATTTGTTAACTGCATCATGGGGACTTTCAGAAAGTTGACCTAGGATTGGATTCTGGCCCTTGATTGTCATTGGATTTGTGGTTTGTAACTCACATTTTCTGGCTTTCTATTTCCTGGCTTTATTTGCTTTTGGCTCTCCAGGTTCAGTTAGTCCCTCCTGTTCCTGAAACTATGTTTACTGTATTCTTCCACAAACTCCCTTTCTGTGAACAGGCCTTCAAATCTTGTTCCCAGCTTGTCACATTTGCTGTGCATTCAAAGCTCGAGGTCAAATGTCAGGCACTGTCTTCTAAGGGCTGCTTCGTTACTTTTCTTTCTCTGACTTCAAAGTGAGAGGATTTATGTGACAATCTTGTTGGCTACTGGGGGAAGGAAAGAGTTTTTTCTAGGACATAACAACATTTAAATGAACTGTGTAAGTATTTTACAATATATCAGAATTATGAAAACAAAACACATTTATGGTTATTTCTGAAGTGTGTTGGGAGCAATTACTTTAATGTAATCAAATCACACTAGGTGATGCATTTCCCCACATATTTTTATTTGTGCACTGTACAGTTTTATTAATAAAACTGTATGTCTGTGCAAATGTAATGGTCATTTCCATTGAAAATGTGTTGTCTGTAATGTCACTGTGTTACCATACCATGCATATCTCGCACTATGCCACTCCACTCTACTCTGCACTACTCTACATCACTGCATTCTACTCTGCGCCACTTCACTTTAACCCATGCCACTGCACTCTGCACCACTCCACTCTATGCCACAGCATTCTATGCCACCTCACACTATGCCCTGCTACTTTCCCCTGTACCACTCTACTCTATGCTAAAGCACTCTTTGCCACTCTACTCTACACTACAGCACTCTTCGCCACTGCACTCTACACCACTCCAGTCTAAGCCACATCAATCTACTCTGCACAATTTTACTCTATGCCACTATACTCTATGCCACTCTGAAACACTGCTCTCTATGCCACTACACTCTATGCCAATACACTCTACGCCAATGCAATGTACTCTGTAATACTCATCTCTATGCCCCTGCTCTCTACTCCAATCCACTGTACACCACACAAATCTACTCTGCACCACTGCACTCCATGCCACTGTACTCTACACCACTTTACTCTGTGCCATTACACTCCATGATACTCTATGCAACTGTACTGTAACCTGGACCACTCCACTCTATGCCACTTCACTCTACTCTGAAATAATCTACTCTACACCACTGCACTTTACGCCAATCTACTCCTCTTTGTGCCACTCCACTCTATGCCACTGCAGTCTATGCCACCCTACTGTTAACCACTGCTCTCTATGCCAATGTGTTCTCGCAACTGCACTCTACTCCACTCTACACCACTGTACTCTGACACTCTACTCTACAACACCACACTCTCTGCCATTGAACTCTCTGCCACTGCACTCTCTGCCACTGCAATCTATGCCACTGCACTCTATGCTACTGGACTATACTCAACTCTGCGCCACTTGACTCAGCACCACTTCAGTCTGTGCCATTCCACTATATGTCACTGCAGTAAACCCCACTCTGCACCACTCCATTCTGCGCCACTCAGCATTGCACCACTGCACTTTGCTATGCACCACTCTAAAATACGCCACTGCATTCTATGATGCTGCATTAAGTGAAATGCCAATGCACTCAATCCCATTGCACTCTACGCCTCTATACTCTGCAACACTCCATTCCAATGCACTCTACAACAGTCCACACTCCTCTATGGCATGCCAGTGTATGCCACTCTACATGACTCCATACTATGCCATTCCAATACACCACACTCTCTTCCACTGCACTATACTCCCCATTTCACCATTCCACTCAACAACACTCCACACCACTAAATTTTAGCCATGCTGAACAGCAGCCACACTGGTGTAAACTACAACATGGATAAAACACATTGGAAAAGCCAATAGCTCTTGCATAGGCGTGACCTATTGGTGTTGCCAATGCTTGATTTTGTTTATGAGGAAGGACTGTTTACATTGTAAGTTCACAGCCTGCCTGCCCACGAAGTACAACCTCTGCCCCGAGTCTCTCAACAGTGGCAGGAGACCAAAGAATTGTTGAACAAGCAATGAAAAATAGTGTGAGTGAATGAATGAGTGATAAAGTTTTGTAAATCCCCACTGTTACCGCATGGGGCTTCCTGGCACGAGAAGAGGACAGACAAGCAATGTCTAGGTGCGGCTTCACCCTTGACCCAGTAAGTTAGCTCAGAGAGTTAGCACACCAGAGGCAGAGAACTGTGGAAACCTGTCCACAGGTTGCAATCTAATTAACTAGCCTCTCATCCTTTTGGGGTAGGTCATCAGTGTCGTGGAGAACACATATTCATTCAAAGACAGGTCACATTGATTTATTTCTCATGAACTGTACCAAAATTATTCAGTGAGTCTGAACGACTAGTAAATGTCTTGGGTGAAGTCTATATCGTCATTTGAACTCGTCCCTACAGTTTGAGAAGGGGACTAACCGCATACAAATAAGCCTTTTCCCAGCCTTCAAAGAACTAGTTCTGTGTGAACAGTCAAGTCACATCCCCTCTGAAGTGGAATACAAGCCACTCCAGAAATGTTTTGGCCTGACTGGGTCTCACCAGTGAGGGGCAGTTTGAGCCATGTGGCACCACAAGGTCAGAAACCCACTCACCTAGGTAGCAAAACAATTATAAGGTGATTAAAGCAGTTCAGAGTTATTCAAGTACCCACAAATCTGAACTGCAAGACATTCAGTGTGTTTGTTCGGATGTAGGTAATCAGGACACCTTGCCCCGAGTCTCACGCTGCACCTCAGTGATGAGGCCTTGCCGGACACAAGGCTGGCTTCGGCTCCATCTCTTCCTCCCTCCTCTGCCTTCCTCCAGCCAAGGCCGAGGCTTAGTCAGCAGCAGAGGGGGCGATGCATTGAACGCCAGGAAGCTGGAACACCGAGCACCTGTTATCTACTGATTTCCCAACAACCAAACGGCTGGCACAGAGTCATTTGTGAAGAGACCCTCCTGCAGGTCTGTCAACTGTCAGGTACATTTCACCGCACGAGAGGCAGCAGGATTGGGGTCTGTCGCTGGGCGGGGCTATGAGTCCTTTGCGTTTACCAGGCATGAGGGGGCAGGCATGCACAGGAGACGGGGCTTTGTTCTCAGAACTGAACCTTACCCCCACCTCAAAATAAAAGCTTCTGTAGTGGCTGCTGCTAATGTCTTGGAGAGTTTGCAAAAAGTGCCATGAAGCTCAGCAGCCTGCGGCCTCCAATCACAGACTGAGACCCAGACCCCACACTGTACAAGGTTTCCAGCTCATGGTATCTCCCACCGCGTGACATTGACTCCTCACCCGAAGACCGTGTGAGAAGAGCCGCTATCGTGTGACACACTTTGAGACCATGTATGTTGACAGCTCTGTTCTTGCTAAGAGCCGCTTTTAGAAGGCTGCAGAGGCATGGGGTCCGCCATCCCAGCCGGGGCCTGCCACTTGAATTTAGAACTGACTACCTCATGGATGGGCACTTTCCTTCTAAAGCGGCGTCTGCATTCCATGGTTGGAGCTACTTAAGATGGAAAAATACCGCACTGCAGGTCTTGTTAACATAACTAGGCCGGTGCAAACAATTATGCTATGGTAGCATAACATACCTTTTTTGCTAATTTGCGCACTTTTATATTACAAAAAATGTAAGAAACTGAGCAAACACAAAATAGGCACACTTCCTGCTGCAGAGCACAAGTTTAAGCTGAAAATGTTTTTGCAGGAGACATGTTCGAGCCGAAAATATGTGGCAAATTACATTTATTTTCTGCGAACCAGTCCCCCTTGAGTGATTTTTGAAAGCGAAGTAGGCCCTAACACTCTATGTTCATTCAAAAGTGCAAAAAACATTGAACACACATTTGCATAATTTTCCTGGTTGTTAGTGTAATGTTTGGGAAAAGAAACTTCGCCGTTTCGCACACCCTTAAAAATAACATACATTGGCATTACGGCAGACCTCCTTTGTTCTTTCCAAAGGCAGACTCCTGTAACTGGAAGTGCCATGCTGGGAACCAAAAGCGGTCCTGGCAAAAATGTTCGAACCAGCCCACCCTCCCTTCCTGTCTCTTTCTTTCCAGTCTTTCTGTCTATTTTTCTTTCTCTGTTGTTGCCTCCTGTGCCTGCTGCCACAAACGCCAGGGGCCTGGAGACAAGCAGCAGCTTTCCACCTTCAAACATATTTCCAGTGGCTTCAGCCCCCTGCCCCCTTGGGGAGATGCCCTTTGGTACAAGTGATCAATCTGGCCCTGAGACCTGGGGAGTGTGCTCCGAAATATCAACACTATGGTTTCCCACTGCTTGGAAGTTTTCTCCCTGTCAATGTGCAGCGTTTGTGGACTTCCAGGACTACCATGGTTGAGAGAATGTTCACCTGAGGACAACAGAAATATGGGCAATTATTACATATCATTTAAACGTGTGTTAATAAATGTGGCATTATATCACGTTATTCAGAAGTAGTGAGCTAATATACACAAATCCCCACATGTACTACCAGAGGGCAAGAATCATATTTCATTCTATTATCACCGTAGTGCCAGCGATGTGAAAGGTAAGTGACCACCTACTGCTTGCTGTGTGAAGGTCAGTGGTTGAGTTCCTACAATGTCAATATTGTCCATTGGGTAAGTGCCACTTCCGTAATCTTCATGTCTATGTTACTGAGGGATACCACTGGGAGAGTGTGCCTGTTAGACGCTGTCTTACTTATACTGAGACTAAAAGGGGAGGGGCTTCAAGGTGACATCATTTCCTATGCAGGGGTTGCACAGATGTATGTGCAGCTTAATGGCCTTAGGGATGACTTTTTCATCCAAAAAAGTGCCGGAAAACATGCCCCAATAGATGGGCAGTGGCAGGCTAGAACTGGACAGAAGTAAATCACAGCTAATTTGGGGGATATTTACTTCAGATGACTAACAATCTTCTGAAACTCTTCAACCTTCCAACCGAATTCAGCAAGATTGCAAATAGTTTGGGTGCCCTGTGGGACTAATTTGAACTTCGGATCCAATAGAGGATCAATGGCTCACCCAGCCTTTGGAACAAATCCTGATCTGAATGGCTGAAAACACCAGAAAATCATATTCGGCTTTGCGCTACCTTCACCGGGCTGATCTTCACCTGTGGAATATGTTACCTGCCCTTGTTGATGTTGTAGTTCCCCATCATTTCTGGTGAGGGTCTGTCACTCCTGGGCTTTTGACGTATTCGGATAGTTCCCATTGTCTGGATCTGGGTGGTCACACCTCAGCCAAGAGAGACAGCAGGAAGGCCACAGTCATAGCTTTAAGAGTGATCCTAGCCCTGAGGAGAGGCAGCATGCACCTCCAGTGCATGAGGCGCCAACAGTCCTTGCAGGCAGAGGTCGATGTAAGTTTCCAACTTTCTACAGTGGGGCGCCAGCCTACATTCTCAGTTTTCGGCATTTGCAGCCAGAGTTCACTGCCAATTGGACGCTGTCCCAATTCAAGTTTTTTGGGGGTTCAGTCACCTCGGAAAAGAGGCATCTTCACTGGCTTTCCCTAGAGTGGATGATGTTGGCTTGGATGAAACCTCCTATGTATATTCCCCGTGTATGCCAGACAGGAGAAAAGCAATCGTATGTAAGAAATGTCCTTGTTTATTCCACAGTAGATTCTGACTGATCTTCCTGCACCTTCTTGGAAATGCTGCCACGGTGGTAAAACTGTGGTGTCCACCAACAGTCACAGGTGGTGCTTATTCCCTCATTAAACACCATCCTGGGAGGCATAGTTCAGATTCACATGATGCTCTCTCTCTCTGTATCTGTCTGTCTTTCTCACTCTCGTGCTCTCTCTCTCTGTCACACACATGCAACCTTTCCTTGGATTTACATCAGCGAACTAGTAGACCTCACTCCAGGGTTGTCGTCAAATTGTACCTCCAAATGCGTATACCCTTGTCACCAGCCATCAACTGTAGAGTAAGGCAGCTAAAAGGGGATATTCCCTCAAGAACAGTTAGGGCCCACTCAGACATATATACAATTACATACGTATAAACTGAAAACAAGGTATGATGTGATAACTGATACAAACATCTCTGGCTTTCATTCCCACCAGTCTGCTAAATCTCAGTAATATCTGTTCATTTTTTACACTCCCTTGGAAAAACAGTAGGAAAAAGAAGCAGCAATATCTTCGAGGAAACAAAGTTTTTGATAAACATTTCACAATTCTTTGACATTATCCAGGTGGTGGTCGTAAATGTCGTTCACAATCTGCTACCCATTTCCAACAATGGCCAGTTTTGTTTTGTCATCAAAGCCATGACTAGGGCAGCCATGCCAGGAGGACACCCTGGTGCACCTCCTCCTCAGAGAGCTCTGGGGCCAACTCCGGGCGGATGCCCAGACATCGAGGTGGTGGCGCAGGACCATTCTCGACTTTAATGTAAGAGACTGGATGGACAGCGGAATAACTAGGACTAGACTCAGACTAAATACAGAATAAGTTAGAAGTCCAGCTGGCTCGGAATCTTTACCTAGTACCAGTTTGAACTCACTGATCTTGCACAGTGGTGAGGGCTGCTCGAGACAGGACTGAGTGGGGGATTGCACCACTGATCTAGACTAACGGATGGCAGTCTTTCCTAAGCAGATGAACCCAACGTGTAGTCCTGAAGAAACACCAGTCTGGGGATCCCTAAGGGTCTGCCATTAGTTCTGAAACAAAGCCAATGCCTAGAAGTTGGTAGCCATGTCATGAACTTGAAGTCTCTCTGTTGTACAGTACACACACCAATGGCATGAAGATCTTTTTCATAATGTGGGGCACGAAAGCCATATATCCATTGACTAAAAGCTCAAATTTACTTCCAGGTGTGACTGTATGGGACCTGCTTTGTCTCAATTAACCATTTAAAGTTAGTCGGAGTAAGTTTCAATCAAACACCCATCAAAGATGCTCCCTTCTTCTCAAGCCCACAATTTCATCTCCTAAGCCAAATAAATCTGGTCACCTCTGCTTTCAAACAGATCTGTCTTGAAAGTACTCTGACAAATATATCACATATAAACCAGGCTTTAAAGCTATCAGATCCTCTAAAATAGTGCCAGCCCTTCAGGTCTGCTTTTTAATTTTAGAAATGTTCCCTTCCTTCAGGGCTGTGTGTACTTTGAGAAGTATGGTATGTTTCTACAGGTCAGACCTACAATGTTTGCTGACACAGCGTTGTGTAATGTCTGCCCACAGACCACAGCAGCTGTGTTTGTTTTCTCACAAGCATCAGCTGGAGTGTTTTTCTATAATTTTGGTATTCTCCTGTTGGTGATGGGCAAAGTCTTCCTCACCCCATAGGGATCTAGTGATCTTCCACTCAGCTGATGTAGTTTGGTATGGTATTGGTATGCTCACCTTCCAGTTTGACTAATTGTTCCCTCTGAGTGATGTAATGTCGGCCTACTGGTCAAGGGCAGCTAACCCCATGATGCTGAGCAATGTAGTGTCCACCTACTAGCTAACATGTGTCTTCAGGCAGCCTCAATGTATTTAATTTGAAGCACATAAACTATAGTCTCCTAAAAATCACTTTTAGCAAAGCATAGAAAAAATAATGTGTTGAAAAGTGATTAGGGTTAGGCTTTAGATTAAGATGTAGGCATATGGTTAGGGTTATAGTGGAAGACTTGTGGCTGAGGTTATAATTTAAGGTCAGAGGTAGTAATTAAGTTTGATTTACTTTTAGAATTTTGTTATTATGCCCCCATTATAAGCTCCCTAAATGTAGATGTAGGAATATCAGAGGACCAGACTATTCTATGGTATCCTTAAATCTAGTGAATACAAAGGATTTTCCCCATAATTGGCAATGACACGTAGACCCAGCAATATAGGGTCCAAATCCCTGTATTTTTCTCATTGTGGGGAAATAATGATCCCAAATCCACTCGTATTTACTACTTGCTTACAGTAGCAAATACATGAGTGGGGGGCTTGTTTTATCATTAGTTCTTCATTTGCATTTAGCAAGAATATCCCAGGCAAGCATTCAAAGAAGATGAAATAAAGTGAGAAAACACAGATTATTCTATATTCATTGCTGTACTGTAATAGTCTAGGAAAGCGTAAACAAGAAAAAATAAATTAAGTCAAGTAATTAGTGACCCAGCAGTAGGCGTAATACAAATCAGCACTACTCGTTGTAAGAAAATGATGATGGTGGGAGATAGTCTGCTTCTAATATTATGGGTTACAACAGGGGTTCCTAATTAAGGGGCGACAGAATGCAGCTATCAGACTCAGCACATTTCAATAAAGATATGAAATATATAAGGAGACATTGTTATTGTGCTACATCTGCGGCATAATAGGAAGCAGTTATCACAATAGTGAGGACAAAAATGGAGGCAAATGGAATCATACAGGGGTCGATCTATTTATTAATCTTTCATGATTGGCGGCAGATGCCATATTCTGCAGCCAATCATGTAGGAGAATGCGGCTGCTTCCACTTCCGTAGAATGCACACTCTCGCTACCGCTAGGGCAGTGTCATGCCACCTTTTTGTGTGTAGCCAGAAGTCTAACATGTCATGAAGAAAGATCAATGGGGAGAACATTTTTAGAAGAATGTGTCAGAGGCTTTTCGTGAATTCAAAGTTTTCACACAAAAACTGTTTTTGGGAGTCATAGGACCACAGTAAGTGCAGAGTATCTCCTTCCGCGTTCCAACATTTCCAACATTCTGAAGACTGGGAGAGACTGGCCATCTTTAACCTCTGTGGGGAAACTTGGCAGTCATGAAGAATTTCATAACAATATTTTAATTGTGGTTCCCTTAATCCTTCATTGTCGGTCTCCAGTAGAGCAACCCAGTCTTCCCCCGAATAGTGTTTGTTCAGTTTCGACTACCATCATTCCTATATTTGAACTCTTAAGTGTTTCAGATGTACATTGTCAAGTAAGACATTCTAAAGGCCAGAAATGTATTACTTTAAAATCACACCATCTATAAAGATACATGAAAACGGAGGATTGTGGTAGCTGGTGCTGAAAAAACTATAATCTGGACCGTAGACAGTATTTTAGTTGCATGTATCTCCATTTCTGTCTTCCATCCAGATGGAGTTCAAGTTGGAATTCCTTGAAAGTTTGCCGGCCAACAGGACGTGGTCAAAGTCATCTATCCCATTTGCTGCCTACTCAACCCAAAAGATCACGTGACCCTCTATTTTTAGGGTCAGATTTCTCAAAGGGAAGCACGGATGAGTAGATGGCCATGTATTCAATGTTCTTTATGTGTGGAGGACCATGTATTTAATGTTTTAGAAGTAAAGGAGTCATAGGATCTCTAAAAGAGTGTAGGTCCCCATTTAGCAAGCCTGGGCTTAAGTCTGTATTGATTATTTGTTTTTTCATATGCATCCAGTTGAACAGTTCCGTAGTAGAGAATTATTAGAAGAGCCCGGTGATGGGTCTTATAATACAAGTCCATATCGGGTAGGCAGAGACCTCCACCCACTCCCCGATGTTGCTGCGGTGTGTAGTTTTGAGATTTGGAGCTGGGTGAGTTGTAGACCCCAGGTGTAGGATTTCATCATCTTGTCAATGCAGTGCAGCGAGGATTCTGGGAAGGCCCGGTGTATTATACCACAGAGAGTGGGGTTAAATCTGGCTGCCGTGATGGGATCTTATGTGTTTTTTATGCTTAACGTTGGGAAATCCTGTAGAAATGTCATTCACCTGTAGTAAATTTGTGTACATCTGCAGGTTACGGCTAGAGTGGTCATTATCTCCAGATGACGTGATGTCCACATACATGTCAGTGCTAGGGTTGCTGTTTACTCGTGATGATGTAACCACCTTCTCTGATTGGCCAGACATTGTGTGGTTGTCCCCTTTGAGCAACATGAAATACTTGCAATAGACCTATTTCCTACTAGCAGAAGTAGAGACGGACATATGCCTAGAGGTCAGAGCCTGGGAGAGTTTTTAACTCAGACTGATGTAATGTTCACCTACAGCCAAACATTACAGCGGTTTCACCCCCTCAGATGGTCTTTTTTCCCTCAGAGGCATCAGCTGGAGTGTTTTCTTATTTTGCTACTGTCTTTTTGTTTAGTGCAATGCCATAGTCTTCCACAAAGGGTCAGGATTGACAAATCTCTGTACAGTTAGAGGGTCTCCCAGCACTGAGAAGAATTAGTAGTCCACCCTTCCTCTGCCTCGAAGAAAACATTTGCACATAGTGGCCACCTGGCGCTAGAAACGGTACTCGGCTGAGTGTGTTTTGGGTGTCATTGGACTTCAGTGGGATGGCCGTCATGCGGCTGATTCATTGGAGGTGATGGCTCTGGCGTTTTCAGATATCAGCCTCCGACTATGAGAAAGCATGGTGGCGACACTGCAAACCTATCTTCACTTATGTTATTTCTGAAGACAGGTCCCCAAAGCAAGAGGTCCATCGTCAAAGATAACATAACTAATATCCCACACCCTGGGTATTTTCTCCAGGTGCATGGAGGGCTTTTCAGGACTTTTTCTAGCTGTGAAGACCATGGTTTACTTAGTGGATCTGGACAGAAAAAACTCCAGAGGGAACAGTGCTGAGGAAGGGCGCCCTAAATGGGGCTGCCCTCCAACAACATGCCCACCAACTTTGGGTCCTCTGCAAGGGTTTTCTTCAATGGCAGAGTGAGTGACGTTTTCAGAGTCAGCATTCCTGGTCACTGAAGGTGAGGCAGCACAGAGAAGGGCACATGAGGTATCTGCCAATTATTTCTGGTGGATGTTCTGTTACCGCCCTCCTCTATATGAAGCCCGCTCCTCTGCCACTGAAACTATATACATGATCCACTGGAGTTTTTTCCGTGATGTGCATATGATAAATGGGTATACCACGCAACATATGTTTCCAGAGACCGGAGAGATTGGGTTTTCCTGGGAAATGTGCCTCAATGCGCTTCTTGAAGACAGGCTCCCCAGGTCTCCTGCAGTCTTTGGTCTCGTCTCCATTCTGCGCCCTCCCATGAGACCCGATCCTGGAAGGAGGGATGGTCGGGCGTCGTGAACTCTGCTGAACTTAAACCCTCCATAAACGATTCAAATCTTCCAATATTAAGAATATTTTGCCCGACAGGGAAAAAAAACATTCCTCTGTATTTTGAAAGAGTATTAAATCCCGGGCCTGACAGGAGTTATTGATAGAATGTGCGAGGCCTAGCCCCTGGAATTCCACTCTATGGTGGACAAGTCCTCTCATTCTGCTTGTAACGAACAGGACCTATTAAAGAATTTCTCTGGGTTGATCAAAGGTCGAAGGGTATTAAAAAACAGTATGGGAACTGTGATCCTGAGTATGATGGGGATGGGGTCATTAAGTCTGGGGGCGGAATCAGAGGAGTGGCTAAAAATAACAAAATATTCTTTTACTATATTATTGGTCTTTCACCTTCAACTAAATGAATATAAGATAAAATACACCTTCAATGAAAAATAAATGCAAGCTAAACTAATCAATGACAGATGCATTATTTTACTTTGTGAAACGTATATTGGTTAATGCAATTATTGCAGATTTCTGTGTGTGTAACCATGGACGTCAACTCACCAAAATGCATGGGGTAGCGGAAGTGACATCACACGGCATGCCACTTGACCCTTACTTTGACTCACACACACACATGCTTACACATACACACACATTCACAGACTCTCTCTCACATAAACATAATCTCACCCACAAGCATACATGCAACATACATTTCAACACATGTTCACTTACCTTAGCTGCCAGATAGGCTCATATTTCAGCTAATTGTACTCCATTTTTCATGACATAAATAGTGAATACAATTATTCACTATTTGGGTAATTAAAAGAATTGACAGAAAACCAGTAAAGTGGAGCCCCAACCAGCTTCCTCTGTGTTCCAGGCACTCATTTTGTCACTTCTGAGGCCATGGGTCACAAAGGCAGTGCCATGGGTCACAAGGGGCAAACCAGGGGTTGCAGCTGCAACATCAGGTAACCCCCTAAATGACATCCATGTGTGTAACCAGAGAGCCATATAATTGAATTCTGGTTGCTGCAGTGGGAATAGTGAATTTTGTGTTTTTAGGTCGAGCATAGCAGCACGCAAGCGCTACTCTTCTCAACATGCTGTAATTTATACTGTGGGCTTAAACCACACCCATCTCACGCCCATCACATTAGTTCGTTCCTGGGCCTGCCTTTCAAAAATCCCTTGATGTCGTTGGTAAAGGCTTTACGTTAGTCCCGCCATGAGGCTGTTTTGTTGCTGCCTTGGAGACTGACCCTGTTATATGGATTATTGCACGATTGGGAAGGTACCTTAGCATGGCGCACTATTATTTATTTTACCTCGACATTTTGGTCATGTCGGTATGTTGTTTCTTTGTCTTCCTTGATTTCTGGCATCCTGCTGTTTCATTGTGATGTCTGCAGGGGCTTTTTTTATTTATTTATTTTGTTTTGCAGTTTTATGTAGTGCAAACTCGACAAGAAGGTATTGGAGCACTTTATGTTTTTTGCAGCTTGATATATCGCAAACTCGATACAAAGGTATTACATCACTTTACATGAGCACCGGTTACGTTACACAAGAACACAGTCACCTTTGGTAGAAACGGGAGATTATGTGATTTGTCCAGAATCACAGGACGTTGAACCAGCACAGAGACTGAGCTGTGCTCCCCAGCTCCAAAGTCGGCAGGTCTGGCCCTTACACCACATCCCCTACCCTAGGGTTCTTTGTCTGGTGCATTTTGGGGCAGTCTGGGAATAACTCATTTTTTTATTGTAGCGCTTGGTAATTAATACATGTTCTGCCGTTTCATAGTGCCACAAAGCAAGTGTCATTCTTAACAAAATCGCTATAATTAATTTGCATTGACCTTGCAGAGATGAAAAATCTATGTCAGGATCATTATTTTTTTTTTTTTGCGTTTCATGTAGCGCGAACTCGACACAAAGTTATTGAAGAGCTTTATTTATTTTGCAGCTTTATATAGTGTGAACTCAATACAAGGGTATTACAGCACTTTACATGAGCACCAGTTACATCACAGAAGAACACATTCATTTTTGGTAGCAAGGGGAGATTCAGTGATTTGCCCAGAATCACAGGATGTTGAGCCTGCGCCAAGACTCAAACCATGTTCCCCAGCTCCAAAGTCGGCAACTCTGGCCCTTACACCATATCCTCTCCCCTAAGGTTCTTTGTCTGAAACGTGTCGAGGCACTCTGGGAATAACTTTATTTTTTATTTAGCGCTTGGTAATACAGGCTCTGCCATTTCATAGCACTGCAAAGCAGGTGCCATTCTTAACAAAATTGTTAGAAATTCATTTGCATTGACCTTGCAGAGATGAAGAGGTGAAAAAGCTATGTCAGGATTGTAATCTGTAAAAAGAACAAGTGATGGAGAGAATGCTGGTCAATGTCAAACAGTCATCCCCAGTACAGAGATCTGGCCCTAAATCCATTGTTTTTTTGTTACCCATGCCATTCCAGTTTGGACCCAGCCATATGCAAATCAGTCTTGACCCTGTTCCCCTTGGAAACAGTCCAGCCTGAATTGCCAGGCCAGGTCTTCCCTGGACTGGAAACAAGAATTCTGGTACTGGTTTTGGGTTATTACCCCATCTCAGGCTAGCTTGAAACCAGTGGTATGAGGAGCATGGGACCCACGTCTAGGCATACCCGTCCCACTTGGGGCAACAACTGCAAAAAGAATGCTGAACAATGTCAAACATTCACCCCAGTACAGAGATCTGGACCTAAATCTATTGTTTTTTACTACCCATGCCATTCTAGTTTGGACCCAGCCATATGCAAATCAGTCTTGACCCTGTTCCCCATGGGAACAGTCCAGCCCGAACTTCAGGCTGGACTGTTCCCCTGTGGAACAGGGTCAAGACTGATTTGCGTATGGCTGAGTCCAAACTAGGGTGGCATGGTGAGCGAAAGAATTGATAGATTAAACCCAGATCTGTGACTGGGGATGAATGTTTGATTGGTTCTGCATTCTGTCCATCATTTGTGTTTGTTTGCTTTTGTCGCCATAAGTGTGCCAGGTATGCCCAGACGTGGGTCCCGGGCTCACTATGCTACTGGATTCCAGCTAGCCTAGCTGAGGAGGGGTGATACTCTGAAACCGGTCTCAGAATGCTTGTTTATGGTCCAGTGTGGACCTGGCCTTGCAGTTCGAGCTGGACTGTTCCCCTGGGGAACAGAGTCAAGATTAATTTGCAAATGGCTGGTCCAAACTAGGGTGGCATGGTCAGCAAAAGTATTTATGGATTAAACCTAGATCTGTGACTGAGGGGGGAATATTTGATTGGTTCTGCATTCTGTCCAACATTTGTGTTTGTTTAGGATTATAATCTGTGACATTCTCGTTCTGTCAAGACCTATACAGTGGGTGCTTTAACCAACTGACTTAAGTAGAGCTTAACACTAGGCGATAGCATGTGTTCTTGATAAAATCCAGATGGTCACCAACCAAGCACATAGGTTAGTTCTAGGCAAGAAGATCGCGAAAGGTTTTGTCTCTGAAATGGTGGAAAAGGAGTCGTGATTCCAGGCCCAAGCACGTCACAGCCTCAAGCTTGATAACAAAAATCATATAGCCTTTGGATATAAATTGAGCCTCTCCAAATAGAAGTCAGTTAGTGCGAACCCAATACAAAGTATTACAGCGCTTTACATGAGTACCGGTTACATTACACAAGAGCATATTCATTTTTGGTAGCAAGTGGAGATTAAGTGATTTGCTGAGAATCACAGGATGTTGAGCCAGCACCAAAACTCGAACTGTGTTCTCCAGCTCAAAATCAGCAGCTCTGGGACCTATGCCACATCCTCTCCCCTAGGGTTCTTTGTCTGGTGCGTGTTGGGGCAGTCTGGGAATAACTTGCTTTTTCTTATATAGCACTTGGTAATACAGGTTCTGCCATTTTTTATAGCGCTGCAAAGCAGGTGCGATTCTTAACAAAATTGCTATAATTCATTTGCAGTTAAGCTGCCTCTTCTGTTATTCTCTCTGTATACAGTCAATGTTTTTCAAAGTTAGGCTGTTATTGCCAATGTAGAGGAGTAATTCCTTTAAAATTTTAACACAAAGAAATACATGGCTGCTCCATTTTCTTTGCTCCTAACTCTGTTGACCCCCTCATTTTGCAGGTTGAATGCCATGAAGTTGCCTCTTTGTGGCTTGTTTGGTGCTATAAAAGTTTAGGTAAACACACTAGAAAGGGTTGCATCTCTAGGGTATTACAGCCAGTCTGTAGAAATGAGGCAAAACACTCCCAAGATGGTGGCCTTGTTGTCTTTTCTCTCCTGCAGCATTAGGCATGTGAGAGTTGCTGTGGCACCCAGCATACATCCGCTACAGTCCAAACCAAAACACATAGATAAAAGACATTGTCATTTACAACGCCAATAGCTCTAACTCTCACAAATGCAGGTCCTATTACATTGTAAATGCTTGTTAGTGTTATGAGGTCACAGCCTGTGACAGAAAGCGCTGTGAATATGCACATCATTATTTTAAACTTTCATTACACACAGTATATCATAGGCTTCCACAAAGTGTGCAACAAGATTTAAATTTAAGAGAAAAAAACACTTCCATAATATAGATCTGATTAATATGTAGACTGTACCTAGTGCTAACAGTTTTTATAAATGCCGACTAAAAGCACCTACTTCACAGCTCATCAGGCCATTTTACAATAGCTTTCTAAAAGAATACTCTTCCAGTGACTCCATCAATTAAAACTAATACAGCCTTTACATTTGCAGATACAGGCAGCAAGGCAGCTGTTGTTTCTTGGTCATCTGTCTGCCCCTTCCTCAAACTCACAATACAGACCTCCCTTCCACTTCAGCAGAGGGATCATTGGTTGCCCTTTAACATAAAGTAGGGTAACTGTTTTCGTCAAATTAAAAAAGTATGGGACATCCTGCCTCTCAGATCCTGCTCACTTTGACCTTTGGTACGGATCAGTGTCAAAGGTAATCATTACGAGCTCAAAAGGTCATGAGTAGGCCCCGGGCAAAATTTCGGTTACTCCTGCACAGTTGTGGCTTGCAGGGATTCTTGGCCGCTCCTCTCCTCGCCTTCGTCTGGATGCTGCAGGCACAGGCTCCCAGCCTGCCCTGCGGCTAATCCTGACGCTTCTAAAAGCAGCGTCAGGATTGGCTGGGAGAGCCCAGCCAGGGTGCTCCCAGGCAGACTGTGAGCCTGGGCAGGCTCTCTGTGTTGCCGGGCTTGAGAGAGCCTACTGCGCATATATGTTTGGCCAGCTCGAGATGGCTGGCCAAACATACATGCGCAGTGAGGGGGAGTGCTGTGCACTCCCCTTCAGTGCACATCACTCACGTGGCCCCGACCCTTTCAAACAAAAGGATAAAAAACACAGTTTATTATCTTTTTCTTTGAAAGGTTTGGCTGCTGCCGCTGCTGGCAGTAGGGCGACGCTACTCCGCCCTTATGGAGGAGCAGCCCCTGCTACCTGCATAATTTTGTGTAATTTTACGAATTTTCACGTTTTGTTTGTTACATGAAATTCCAACACTGCACCACGTATTTTTGTGCTTTTTGTAGCATGAAATGCTTCTTTGCCTCCTAAATGGGCAGAAGGGTGCATTTAACTGTAAAATATAGCCCCACCAAATGACAGTTTTACATTTCGTATCGCTTTGCACACTTTTTACAGCATTTCCCGTAATTACACCAAAAAAACGTGTGTGAATTTCGCAGACCCCAGTCACAACGCTACAGTTCCCGCTTGTAGTGGAACCTTAATCCTCTGAAAGCAGAATGGACTTTCAAATTACGTTCCCAGAATCTTAACAAGCTGTGACTCAGCAGAAACGTAGGTGCTGCACTGCTTTAGTATTACTCGGAATAGCTACTCAACGGGGAGGTGCGGCAATTTATCTACAAAGTGCAAGGGGGCTCATTGAGTTTTTGGCTGCGTGGGTGCCCGAAGGCTGGGGTGCTGGAGGCATGACCCCCGATGAAGCCAATGGCGGCCGGCGTGCTACATTTAAAGTTTTCAGAGTGGCATTTTTTCCCTCAAGACATCCCTTCTCCAATGCAGGGGTCTATCTTAGCAAAAAATAAATGCATTGTCCCACGTGCTCCAAGAATGTACTCCTAAGAAGCAAGGAACATTTGTGCATTTTTTCACTGAGAGCTATGCGTAGTGCAGGCCACTACATGGACAGTGAGGGACTCATTTACTAGTTTCTGTCGCAGGGCAGCGCAGAAAGTCACTTTGCTGCGCTGCCCTGCGTCAAAAGGAAAATGCAGGAATGCACTGTAATAATGAAAGACCGCACATTTGTGTCCCTTCTGTCTGTGCCAGTGCACAAACCGGTGCCTAGTGCCAAGGCAGGC
Source organism: Pleurodeles waltl (assembly GCF_031143425.1). Classification (NCBI taxonomy): domain Eukaryota; kingdom Metazoa; phylum Chordata; class Amphibia; order Caudata; family Salamandridae; genus Pleurodeles; species Pleurodeles waltl. The sequence goes on from NC_090440.1 coordinate 874,766,053, forward strand.
ACCCTTGCACTATTGTGTAAAGGTGTCTGCATTATTGGCACGATTGTTTTTGTGCAGGAAGGAACACCTTCCTGCACAAAGCAATCAATGGAGGCATTTTCTACTTTCTAAATGTGCTGCAGAATGCAGCACACATAGAAAGAGGAAAAAACAAGGAGACAAAGTTATTTCTCCTTGTTATACCTCCCACGGGGAGGTGCACGGTTTTGACACAGTCCCAGGCTTGCAGATTCTTGTATATCTGGGAATGTGTCAAACACATGGGTATTGCGTGGGAAAAGCTACTGCAACGCCCATGGAATGCCTCATTGACGTACAGTAAGGCAACGCAGAGCTTTGCACTGCCTTGCCTTGCTCCATATCTCCATGCAGGGTGTCTCCACGTCACCTCATTAATATGGTTGAGAGGCCTGCGCCACTGGAGCATCATAAAACGTGATGCTTTGGCAGCTCAGGCTTCTTGTAAATGTGGCCCTGAGTGTCTGAACGGGAATGTCACGGTGACCCAGGCAACAGAGGGACACAGGGAGCGCAGAGCAACTCCCATCTATCGTTGCTGGTGTGCGATGCTCACCAATGCCTGGGGTATGTGTGCAGGTGAAGCACAGACTGGCAGACAGTGACAAAGACACACATGTTGTAAAATATTAGATTTCAGATATCATGCTTCATACATTAGTCCATAACAGTTTAATTGGATGGGTGTCTTTAAAAGCACCCTACGGCACATGTGCCCCATTAAAGAAACACCACTTTTTATTGCAATTTATTTGAGTGGATTACCCATGCCAGGGTCACAGTGGGAAACTGGTCAATATTATTTTACCATAGAGGAGGCTATAAAGAGGTTAGACCTTCTATTTGCAGTCACATCGAGGTTATACAAAAAGGAAAACCAGCAGGCAGGTTGCTGCAGACGCACGCCTGATTTCCTCTGGTCTGTCGTATCCCAGCCCCTCATTTTCACTCATTTCTGACATGTGAGTGACTGTGGAAAGTCATGATCAAATTACGATGCTTACATACAGCCTGGCTAATGGGAGGGAAGGAGCTGTCTGTGAATGGTGAAAGCACACTGGTAGATGCTCACGGGCATTCCAAAGAACCAAAGTGCTTACTTACAAGCCACTGTGTGCGCTGGAACATCACTTTTAGTGACGGTTCAGTGGCGCCCATTGCAGGGCCATACCTACAAGGCCACCCAAAGCCACCCTGCATTGCTTTTCATGGCCTTGTAGATATGGACTGAGGCAATGCAGCAGACGTTGCTGCATTGCCTCACCCTGTGATAGGGAGACGTGCCATGGGTGTTACTGTGGGTGTTTCAACGTGACTTCCGTGGCATTTGACACATTCCCAGATTTACGAGACTTTGTAAACCTGGGAATGCGTCAAAAGCCGACACCTCCCCAGGGAAGGCGTAAGGGGGGTGCAATGGGGAGAAATACCTTTATTTCACCCTGTGTTTCCATTCTCTATGTGTGCTGCATGACTTACAAAAGAGGAAAACTCCTCCCATGATTGTTTTTCTGCAGGAAAGTGCCCCTTACTGCACACAAACCATCGTCCCTGCAATGCAGACATCCTTGCATCATGGTGCACAGGTGCCTTCGCTGGTGCATGGCAGCCCGTTGCACACCAGCAAAAGGGAAAAAGATAGGAATCCGCCATATCTCATAGATATGGCAGATTTCTGCCCTTTTCTTTTGACTTGGGGCAGTTCAGTAAGAATCCTTGAGGCGCTGCCCTGTGCTACATCCTCGCAAATGAGGCCCTAAAACCCCAGTGCCCAGAGGATTCGTTCTGTGTCAAAAACAATACATCATGCACTGGTCTCATAGAGCTATGTGCAGGGTCACCTGGCCTTCCATGCTTTTTGTTTGTTGTAAACAAAGTTTATTGCAATTTCGATCAACCAGTGAGCAGGTAAACATAGTATAAGAGAACATACAGTGATCTACATAGACTCTGAGGGCAAGAGCTTTTTCAGTCTACACATCTCTGCACTAACAGCAATCTAATGTTGCAACATCTACCCTACCCCCCCCATCCCTCAACCTCCCCAACAGTGCCCCACCCCCCAGTGATGATACTGGTAGCATATCTGGACAGTTGTATTGTATGTAGGTGTGCTATGAAGGAGTCAACCCTCCGCTCACAATGTGAGAGTGTTTCCCCCGTCTAGTCCAACCGTAGTATCCTGCCCCGGGGTCATCCGTAATGGCACCAATGGATTGGGTCTATTGGTAACTTCACAAAGCATCCAATCATCATTCAATCAGGGGACTGGACCCAATCGACATTCCTCCTTAAAGGAATCTAATATCGCATCCCAACCTTGCGCCACCTCCAGGGGCCGCCAACCCCTTCTGGCCTCACTATGTAGAACAGCGCTCTCGCACCCAGCCCACCTAGTTAGTTCTCTGGTCCATTGGGACAGTCTCGGCCCAACTGGATTCTTCCAGGTCATCGCTATTTCCCTCTTGGCCAGTACGTAGGCCAAGTCCCGGAACCTGTTGGTTATTTTGTACTTAGCCGTGCGTGGAAACCAGTCAAGCAGACAATGACCTATTGTGCAGGGGACTTCCCTTCCTATCGCTCCAGCCACCAGTCGGCTCACCTCCGCCCAATATACCTCCGCCGTAGGGCAGCTCCAGAACATATGCCTAAATTCCGTCTTCTCTAGCCCGCATCTCGGGCAATGTACTCCTTCCACTTCAAAGTACCTGCTGATCCGCTCAGGGGTGAGATATGCCCTATGTAGTACATAAAAATTAATCAGCTTAAATCTGGCATTGCGAGTCATTTTGGGGAAGCCCCCCAGAATACGCTCCCAGTCCACATCGGATATAGTTGTGCCCAGGTCTACTTCCCAGGACGACTTGAGCTGAGTCAAAGGTATGGTCCTATCCGCCTGAACCCTGCTGTAGAGATTAGAAACTGCCTTAAAGGTGCCAGAAGAAGTCGCCAAATATGTACAGGTTGTTTGTGCAGTGAGCTCTCCTGTCCGTGTCAGCCAATGTTTCCTGATACTAGCCACTACTGAGCCATATAATAAGAAGTGCCCTCCCTGTAGACCGAATTGTGTCCGAAGGACTTCAAACGTCATCAGCGTCCCCTCCTTAAATAGTGCTCCTACCGTCTGTATCCCGGCTTCCACCCAGGACTGGAGTCCACCCCAGTCACCCCGATGGGGCAAAGCTCTTAGGGACAAGAGGGGTAGGTCAGGGGAGTAAGGGGCCTTTACTTTAAGTTTAAGCAAAAAGCTCCTCCAACAGCGCGCAAGGACTTTAAATTCAAGGGAATCATGCGTCCCGGTACCTGGACACCCCAATAACAGTTGGTATAATCTAGTCTCTGGGGGAGTAAATGCCTTTACCCCCAACCCTGTCGCTGCTCTGTTGGCTATCCATTGCGCCAACCACTGGAGCTGCGCTGCCAAGTAGTAAGCCTCAAAGTCCGGGACTGCTAGGCCTCTGTCTGGGGACCGCCTCTGAAGTTTGTCCAGAGCCGCTCGCTTCCGTCCACCCCCCCAGATTAAGGCTATGACCATGGATTCCAGTTCTGCAAATATGGCCTTAGGAATCCATACTGGCAGGACCGTGAAGTGATACAGGAGGCGAGGCAACACCACCATTTTAAGGATGGCTACCCTCCCCACTACAGATAGAGGTAAGGTTTGCCAGAAAGCCATGTTGGAACGGAGGGAACGCAATGAGCCTCCAATATTGCTGTCTATTATATCCTGTGGGTCATGGAAAATCCTGACCCCCAAGTATGAGAGGCATCTTGGAACCCACTGGACATTTCCCAACTCCAATGGTGGGGTTACAGTAGCGTTCAAAGGAAACAGGCCGGTCTTGCCCCAATTCACCCGAAGTCCAGAAAGCTCACTAAACTGCGAAAGCAACTGTTGGGTTCGGGGAAGGTCTCTGTGTACATCGTCTAAGAAGATCAACAGGTCATCCGCATACAACGCTATCTGATGTCTCTTGCCCCCCGCCACTATGCCGGGACCCCCACCACCACTAAGCGCCGCGGCTGCCAATGGCTCCATAGCCAGTGCAAATAGCAGCGGTGATAGGAGACACCCCTGTCTGGTGCCCCACTCAACGACATAAGGTCTGGATATAGTCCGTCCTGTCCGTACCCTAGCAGTGGGCTCAGTATACAACAATCTGACCCAGGCAATGTATTCAGGTCCGAAACGAAGGGCGGGACATCACTGTATAAAGGAAAGCCCACTCCAAGCTATCAAAGGCCTTTTCTATATCGACTGCGAGCACTCCAGGGGCTGGGCTAGTCGAATTCCGATCGTTCATGACCGCTATAAATCTGCGTATGTTATCCGCTGTGTTGCGCCCCGGGATGAACCTTGCCTGGTCAGTATGTATTAGTGTTGCCATGTGGGGGAGCAGCCTAGAGGCCAGTACCTTGCTGAGGATCTTGTAATCCAGGTTCAGCATGGATAAAGGTCTGTATGCCCCAGCTTCCGCAGGATTTTTCCCAGGTTTAAGCAAGGGCACTATTACCGCCTCCCTCGCTGTTGCCGGCAAAACTCCTCGGTCTCTGGCGGATTGATATAGAATCTCGAGCCTAGGAGCTAACAAATCTATATACATGGCATAGAATTCGATAGGGAGACCATCTGTCCCCGGAGTCTTACCCCTCGATAGTTCACTAATGGCCCTCCGAATCTCTGGTTGTGTAATGGCGCCCTCAAGTTGTGTCGCAGCGTCTGGTGGTAGTGTCTGCAACTGCAGTCTAGATACATAACTATCGGTGGAGTTACTGTCAGGACGAAGAGTGCTTTTATATAATCGTTCGTAAAAGGTCATGAGGTGAGAGTTAATTTGCTCCTGCCCGTGAAGGGGATTCCCACACTCCGATATCATTTCCAGGATAGGTGATGTCTTATGCGTTTGCGATACTACCCAAGCTAACATCCGACCCGCTTTGTCTCTCTCCCCGTGTGCTCGTGTGATATAGTTTTGGTAGTCGAAGCATCGAAGACGCTCCACACAGTCAGCGACCATTGCTCTAAGCTCTAAGATAGTAGGTTGAAGGAGCGGATTTTCAGGCCTTTTTTTCTCCATCTCTCGCAGCTCACTCTCCGCTTGTTCAGTGTCCCTAAGTAGAGTCCTTCGGACCCCCACCGCTCCCGCAATACAGCGCCCACGCACCACCACTTTAAAAGCGTCCCATTCAATCAAGGGGTTATTGGTCGAAGCCTCGTTATCTACAAAGTAGTGGGTAATATGTTGTCTCAGCTCCTCCCGAAAGGGTGCGTCTTCTAGGGACTCAGTCTTCAGCCGCCAGGTGGGGATGCGGGAAGGGGTGAACCCCAGCGTAACTCTAGTAATAGAGGGTTATGATCAGAGATTGTTCGGGTCAGGTATTCAACATTATGCACCTGAGGGAAAATGTCTGGGGAGCAGAAAAACACATCTAAGCGGACATGGAGCTTGTGCCAGGGAGAGAAGTAGGAATAGTCTCTGGTCTCAGGGTGTAGCCGTCTCCAGACATCCACCAGACCCCAACTGGCCTGCCAGGAGGAGAATAGCCTTGCTACTCTCATCAGAGGGGAATCATGTAACAGAGGGTGGGAGCGATCCCAGGAGGGATCGGCCACACAATTAAAGTCACCCCCCATCACTAGGGGGAACTGCAAATAGGTAGCTAGGAGGCTCGATAAGCGTGCAAAGAACTCACCCTGGTCCCAGTTCGGGGCGTAGACATTGATCAACGCTAGATCTCTTCCCTCCAATCGACCCCGGATTGCTACAAAACGTCCCTCAGGGTCTATGAGTGTGTCCAATAACTGAAATGGAACCCCGGCTCTGATCCATATCAAGGCACCCCTGGCGAATGCGGAATAAGAGGTATAGTATGCCTGGCCCCTCCACCGTTTCTGCAGTGCTAGCCCTTCAGCCTGGGTTAAATGTGTTTCTTGGAGCAACGCAATCTGAATCCCCCTCTGCTGTAAATGTGAGAATACCTTATATCTCTTAGACATTGTGTGCAAGCCCCGTACATTCCATGAGAGAAATTTATAAGTGCCTAACGTCGCCATAACTGTGTTTCAATCCCCATCTGTGACATGCCCCATGCAGGGCTAGCAGATACCACGAAGATCCCTACTCTCACATTATACAACACCAGCAGACCAATGTTAAACATCCACCACTCATCACTCCCCCTAAACAAGCCCCAACAATTAACATCCCAACTCCCCTTCCCCAGGACAAAAGTTTGAACGGCTCTCATCCAAACTTCGCGAAATGTCAACTAGTTTATCGAAAGTGGGGGAACTCCTAGATCACAAAAGGAGTGGGCCATCGCTCTAATCCCCACTACCGGATTGCAAGATATAATAGTACTTGTGGACCCAGATCTCATCCATCTGGCGGGTACGACCGCCATAGTGACAGCTAGTACGCCCACCTCACCGGCCACTACGGTGTCTGCCAGAGGAGGCTCTCATTACCAGGGCAACTGGCGCAAGTGTAGTTCGATGGGAGGACTCTCATATGATACAGTCAGAAGTGCCCAGTGTTATGGCCGGGCCCGATCTGTCGGATACATGAGAAGTCTCGGATTCATGGTCCGAATCAGATGGTTCACAGTCCGCAGCGGTCTGTACTTGGGATCCGCGATCAGAGCCGCTCAATGAAGCTGCTGCCTCCATGGCTTTTCGTCTCTCAGTTTGCATCTCCATAGGGGAAGGACTATTTACTATACAGGCCGTGTTGCGTTTAGCCCCTCTCCTCCGTCCATGCTCAGGGCCCTGTGTCGGAGGACCATTCCCCTCATGTGGAAGCAGTTCAAGCCATTGCCATACCTCCTCTGCCGTAGTGAAAAACTGTGTACTGTCTTTGGTCACTACCCTAAGCTTCGCCGGGAACAGCATGCCATATTGTAGACCAAATTGGCGCAGTTTCTGTTTTGCATCCCTGAAGGTGGCCCGTTGTTTCTGTACTTCCCGGGAGAAGTCTGGGAAGATACGTACCGTGTGATTGTCCATTGTGCGATCCTCTTTGGTCCTGCTTTGATGCAACAGGTAATCCCTATCTCGGTAATGAAGAAGCCTGGCTATTATAGGTCGCGGGGGGGCTCCCGGAGGGGGAGGACGCGACGGAACTCTATGTGCCCTCTCAATCGCAAAAAAAGGAGAAAGTCCATCGCCCGCTAAGTCCTCTCGGAGCCACCGCTCGAGGAACTCCACCAGGCCAGTTTGTGGAACACTTTCAGGCATACCAATCACCCGTATGTTATTGCGTCGCGATCTATTTTCCGCATCTTCGGCCCTTAATTCCAGGGCCCTGATCCGGGTCTCCAGCTGCTGTGTAGACTTAGTGGCATCGTTGACCTCAGGAAGAAGCTCTTTAAGTTGTCTGACGGTGGTGGACACCTTTTCGGCCAGGCGACGGTGATCATCTCGCAGTACTGTGAGATCCGTGGCCAAAGCGTCGATTTTCCCCTCCAGTGCTACACGGGAAGCCGTTATAGCTTGTAGGACATCTTGAAGTGTGGGGTCGTCGCGTCCCTCTCCTGAAGCGCCATTCCTGGGGTCAGGCGGGTCTGCCTGTGCCTCAGCTGAGGACCCACCTTTTTGTTCTATGCCCCTCCGGCGACCGACTTTACCCATTTTCTGGGGTATGCTCCAACTCCGTCTGGTCGGTGGGCTCTGGACATTAACTCTCCCACCTCAGCACTGTATACTGCACTGCCAGAGGGATCGCCGAACTGTTATTAGAGAATTGCTGTTTCCGGTGCTCGGTACTCGTGAAAGAGGTTTATCGCCTTCCAGTGCCAGCCGCACTCCGCACTCTAGGCCGCCAAGAACCCCTGGGGACACCACACGCCAGGTAGACAGGACACTCTCTCTCCTCCCAGTCAGGGTGTGGACCTGTCGAGCCAAGCAGTCTCGCCGTTCGTGGAGGGCGCCTTCAAGCATGCATGTCTCCCATCCAGTGTCTAGGGGCTCCCTGCACTCTCCTGTAGGTAGCACTGCGCATCTGGGGGGACCCCTGTAGAGGGGGGCCGTATGCACCGCGCCTCTGTGCAGGCCAGGTTCGCCCTATCAAGCCGCCGACTTCGTCCTCCTCGTTCCAGTTCACCTCAGGAGGTCCATGGAGTCGAGCCTCCCCAGAAGTATCCCCTGGCGTTGCCGTGCAGACTGCAATCAGTCGTCCTCAGAGGGGAGCTGCCAAAGGAGCTCTGGGGGAGCCCCAGAATTATCGCCTCTAACCGTGATCCACCTGATCCTTCCATCGGGTGCCGGCCGCCATGTTGTGTGTGCTCCGCAGTCCTCAGCCGAGCACAGTCGCAGTGCTGGGCCCCACTGTTCGTCGGCGTGGGTCCCCAGAGGGAACCACCAGGTCCCTTTGTAATTCTTGTCTCCCAGAGGGGTGAGCTGGATAGGATCAGGGAGTTGCTTTAGTGGATCGTCTGCCACCGGGAACGCCGTTCAGATAGCGGCCGCCATCTTTTTTTTTTTTCTTTTTCGCAGCACTCCGTCGGCCGCCAATTCGGCCCCAAAACTCTCTTCCCTTCGGGATCGGGCCCCTCAAAATGAACCTCGGGACCCCTTCGCACTTTCAGCCAGGCAATGGGGCGGGTTGGGGGTCCACTGCATTTCAGGCTGGACCGGAGTGGGGATCGCTAGCAGGAGCCTCACGGAGAGGCTTCCTCTGGCATTGGCGTCAGGCCATGCCCCCCACCTGGCCTTCCATGCTTTTGAGGTCAAAAGAAAAAGAACCCTAATACTACAGAGGACACACCTCCATCAACTTTTAATGTTAGTCCGCATGACTCCTGAAAATTGGGCAGTGAGTCAAGAGTATGTCACACAAAGTAACACAAAGCCGCAGACAGTAAGTGATTTATAAACGCAGAATTGTTGCTATTAGTATTATTTTTGGACACATTGTGATTTTTTAGTAGAAATAAATCGGCAAATAAGCTCTTAAAATCCACTTGGGACTTCTTTCATAACTTCTAGCCTTTAGAACAGTTACAATTGTATTTGTGACAAATGTTGTGAGGCACGTGAGACTTGAATATAAATGTGGTGAGAGAGTTTACATGGCAAAGGGGCTTTGCACCGAATCAGAACCGTCACACTAGACATGTGGTGGCAAGCATCCTGGCGCACTGAGCACTAGGCATGGGTACAGATGCCACCTCTCCATCTTGGAAGTCTCGCCTCGGAACTCCTGCCCTGAAAACCTCTATTGGCCACGTGACACGGTCTCAACCATCCTATGCTGTGATTGGCTCTTTTCTAGACGGCGAACTCAACCATGGCAAAACTGTTCGTAATAGTCGATGTGAATTCCACCCTTGGGGTAGACAGAAGCGGTGATCCAGACAGCAGATGTTTGTGTTTTGTCTGTATTTGATTCACAGCTGCTGGAATAACAGAATGCTTTGAAATGAGCTGTGGGTGTTAGCTATGTGAGTTCTTAATACTGCCTCGTATAAGCATGGCTGATTTTATGAAAGGAACTAGACAAATATCATCAAACGTATGGACTCTTCTCGGAATAGCACAATTTTTAGAACACCGGTCAAATGTGTTTTATATCTGTAGGATTTCAAGTCTAGATTGGAAAGCCAAAAAACTGCAACATGCCAGAACACAAAAGTAGAGCAGACTCTGAAAGCGCCCACAAAACATATTATTTTCTGTTCATGTAAGTAAACTCTGTGACAAAGGAAAGGGGCTCTCAAGGTCAAGTGGGACTGTGACAGAGTCTTTCAGAGGCACCAACCTACTTAGGATGTATCTGAGGTCTAGGAACACTAGCCCACTATCCCACTATTATCACTGGACAATGAAACCCCAGCTTTATCCAAAGATGAGGCGTCACATTGGCAGCAGCCGTGCATGAGTCCCTAGACTACCTTGTCAGTATCCTAAACTAAATGTGTTTGTGAATTGTACCTAGTAGAGGGGTCACCGCTGGATGGACACACACACACACATACAGACATACACCTGCATGCAATGAAACACTCACACGTGTATGCATGCATGCAAGCACCCACGCGCACATGCATGCAAGCACACCACAAGAATGCAGCCACACTTGCAAGCATGCTAGCACTCACTCACACACATGCCAGCATGCAAACAAGCAGACATGCATGCACACATGCAAGAGCACACACATTCATACATGCAAATGCAGACACATACACACACCTGCATGCATGGAAGCAAACATACACATTCAAACACACACACATGCACACACATACTGACACACACAACCCTGACTCATACATACATTACATGAAGTATTGATTAAAGGGCTAAACACCAGGAGCAACGTCTCCCTGCTATATGGCTGGATTTTCTAAGAACTGTTCCAAACAACTGTGGGCCAAATCCGAATTCCACATAGAGCAACACCGAGATTGAAAATTGAAGTGGACAGTTTCCAACAATATAAAGGAGTATTGTTCAATCATTTCAAAACTTCAATCTATCTCTTGTGAGAAGATTTTATTCAAAATCAAAAGGCCCCAGAAGATTTTTGATAAATACTGAACATGCCTTGGTTAAGCTTGAAAATTCTGATATGCCAATACATGTTTCGCCCTCTGATGCCGAGCAGGCCTAGGACTTTTTCTAGGCCAAAGTATTCTATATTAACAGAGATCTGGTAAGAATTGGAAGTTACTAGTTTGATCATGGTCAAGGATGTGTAATGTTTCCGCAGTTGGCCAAAGCAGAAAATAACATTGGCCCTGTCTATTTTCTGCTTTGTCCAACCACAGAGACATTACACGTGAGATAGATTGAAGATCTGAATTGATTGAACAATACTCCTTTATATTGTTGGAAACTGTCTGCCTCAATTTTCAATTTAGAGACAGCAACCATACCTGCCATCTGGTAGCGCTTGTTCAGTGATTACTGGACCTTAACCAAAAACAGCTTTAATAATCTCTTAATTTCCACGAAGAAATTACCATAAATATTAACTCATGGTTAGTTACATATATCATACTAGAGGAGAACAATTACTCAAACATTTTTCAGCAAGTAAAAATGTGACCTGGAAGTGGGTGACAACAAAATGCTCAATTAGTCTGAATAGGATTTCGAAACCAAGAAATGAATAAGTCTACAGTGATGTGCAAAATTAACTATTTGCATTTCGAAGCCACACACAAGGTAAACATGTTTTGGGATACATTGATGTGCTAATCTGCTATGAAATATCTACACGTATTTTCCACTTAGCACAACACTCCTAAAGACATCACAGGACTGCCTCCTTTCTAAAGGACAGGTTGCCATAGGTTGCTAGCGCGTCTACAGCTTCTAAAGTGACTTAAAGTGGCACTTACCTATTGTACTTTTGCTGCTATGTAGCCTGACATAATTTTACACATGATACCGTTAATGACATTCTTTCAAGAGCACTTTAGCAAAACATTACAGTGAAAATATTGAAAATGCATCCTTTATTAGGCATGCCATGCAATACACAATACGTCAGCGCATCCCTCATCAGGTTTCCATAATACTAGAAGCCACCATAATGAATAGCTTGACTACTGTAGCAGCCTTTATCAAGGCCACCAATTCAGCAGCTTGTCTCGCCTCAATACTTTTACTGTTCCTAGTTGTTTGGGAAAACATGACTTCATCAGGCTCCCACTGTATACATTCCATCACTTATCAGTAGATGGATAGTCAAATTCAAGTTTCTCTGCATCACGCACTTGGCGTTTTAAAAGCGAGGACCTCTCTGTTTAGCTCTGACTTAACAGGGCAGCTTCCTGAAACATCTATTGTTACGAATACTTTAAAACTTAGATCAAGAGGGCTTTGGTTCTACCCAGAGGATTATTTATTTCTCATCTGATTGGCTGTTTCGTACTCCTCCTATTGAGAGCTTGCATTGTAAAACACGAGGGGCTATTTTACATCTCAAGAGTTCAGTAAATAATCATACATCCAATTATTATCTCATTATCACATAATTTTTTGTTCTGTTTCTTCATTGCAGGACGTTTTTTTGATTGCTTTAGTCAGGGCTCAGAATGTAAGCCAGACCTATTGGCCTTGCCAATGCTTGTTTCGAAGGGCAATAGCAGAGTTACTCATTGCAGTACTTTCATCAGCAGTGAAATGGAATGTACGCCTGGTTTTAGGGCACACTCATGTCCACGAGAGCTGATTCTCTAGTCAGTGGGAGAAAAATTAGGAGGAATTTGGAACACCAAACAAGCGACAGTAAAGAGGAACTATGATTTAATGCTACGGAGTAATGCGGGGGGGGGGGGGGTGGGGGGTAGGGGGGGGGGGAGGAAAAGTGCCCTGACGAGTGGGAGTGTTCTTATCCTGTCTCCAGTGACGTGAATGCTTTAAAACAGAGTCACGTGCCAGCCAGGCCGGCCAGGGAGACGTTAGGACGTGCAGGGAGCGGTGTAACAAGTACAAAAGAGGGGAGTTGTTTTACCACTGAATGTATCATTAGTGTGGCCTTTTCTGGAGCATTCTGCCAAGTTTTGGAAGGCACGTCTCCAGATGGGGTTGGTTCGAGACCACAGAGTGGCACAGGAGAGGCACGTGATGAAATTCTTCACAAAAAGTGTGCCAAATGCATGTAAGGAGAGAGCTGGGAGCGAACTCTGCGTTCATTGAAAAGGCCTGGGGCGCAGACAAAGCCTGAATAGCAGCGCGTGAGCAAAGAAAGAGCTGGAGGCCAGGCCCAGATTACAAGTGCAAGGCTAACTTCTGATCCTTGCGCAAACACGCGTTTGGGAAATGGCGTTCATTCCCGCTCCTCCTGTACTTAAACCTGGCACATTCTAACAGGTCTAAATTGCCGAAATTCACTGGGGAAAGAGGGGGAAATCTCCGAGACATGCAGAACTAGGTGTGGCACTCTCATATTTTCGCTCGCAGGTTTCCATTTTCTGATTGTCTACTGGGAATATGAGTAATTGTCCTCTGTTGGTAAATACCACACCCTGGATGAGGGGACCAGCTCCCCCCAGTCCGACCGACTCCTAGTCAGGCATTTGAAGGGTCTAGGGCGCTAGGGCAGGCTTTGATCTGCTCACAATATCTGTGTACATGGGCATCTGTCCTGAGCACTCGGCACGCACAATGCATCTTGCAGAGCTCGGACAGTTCCTGTCCTCCAGAAGACTCTCACCTCCTCAGGGGCTGCTGAGATACAAAAACAAGGTTTGTCTGCCACTCAAGCCCGTGAAATACCTTTGCACCATGAGCAGGCTTTGCTGGGGGCTGAGGCGGGTGCGGTCTCTGGAGGCAGGAAGTGGGGCCTGGCCTACACCAGCAGACTGTTTGCCTTTATACTCAGCTCAGACACGGAAAGCCTCATGCCAGGCCATAGGAGGTTAATCTTGTATTAAACACTGGGTTCAGAAGACTTAATTTCATTAAAAACATTCTTTTCATATTTCACAAAGCACAGAAAATCCGAGGTACAGGCTGGAATGTGGCAGGAATGTGTCTAGCCTTGAACCGGCTTGGTGAACGCATCTGAGGAGATGGGCTGGAGGGACATGGGATATGTTGCTTATTATCGGGGAGACGCTAGAGGTGGAACATGTGCGGCTCAGACACTGCGTGATGTGCGCTCATGGGGATGGAGCCAGGGAGTTTCACGCGCTGGGCATATGTCGGATACCTTGATTTTTACAATCCTTTACGGTACAAACAGCATTTTCTTTAAAAAAAATTGCTTTTCTTTTTATTGGTGAAGATGCCTGCCACTTTGTCTTGCGATGCTCTTGTCTGATGCTCTGTAGTTCCATATTTGGATGTTTTAGGTGTTTTGACCTGAGTTTGCCCAGTTTATAACTTGTACCAGTGTGGCCCTCTAGTGCCATCGCTGGGCTCTGACAACATTTTAAACCACAGGGCCAGATGTCGAGTGGTTAATAAATGTTACCTGGATCTCGAGAAAGCAATCTATTATTTTCTAACGCATTTTAGTCATTATGAATTTTTTTTATATTGCCTGCTTATTTCTAAGTAGTTGGCTTGAAAAGGGTGTGTTTTTTCAATCATGTAAGTGTTTAAGGAAAACAGTAACCACATATACTCTACATGCGCTCGGTAGAAAAAGCGTAAGAAAAATACATAGTTATGCAGTTAAGAATGTTGAATTTTGGGAAAAAATATCATTTACTTTGTTTAAAACACATCTGTCAGAATTTTGAAGCTGTTATCTTGAGGGTGCTGGTAAGAATTAGGGGTGGGCAGAGTTCATGGAGATCTACTCCACTGAATTCTGCGGAGTTGGCTAAAAACTCAGTGGTATTCCGCAGAGTTCCACGTGCTGCGGAGTGCCGCCTGCCCTTCCTCCCTGAGTGAGCCCGAAATCAGAAGCGCTAAGCAGGGTCGGGCAGCCTGACCCTGCTTAGCGCTTCCGAGATCAAGCACATTCAGGCCAGGGTGGTATGCTGTAGGCACCAGCTTCAGGCCTTTTGTGCTGACACAGCTCACCAGCCTGGAGTCTGCTCTCTCCACACCTTCACACTTCCCTTCACCAACTGCCCTACTTCACAAACTTGCTAGAGAGGGCCAAGCATATCCCCTGTCTTGCACCAGCCTTGCAACCGCTTCCTTTGCACTTACACACAGCCTTAGACCACCCTTTCTTCAGGGCCCAGCACTAGCAGCCTTGTATTTTCTCAAAGTGCATAGCCTGACTTGCCACTGGGCTCTAAGGCACTCTCTCTCAGGCCACACACATCTCTGGAGGAGCGCTGCCAGACTACCACTCAGCAGCTGATGCTCACCAGGTCTCCAGCTCTCCCTGCTGGCCTCAGCACCACACCCCATAACACCACTTCCTTTCCCAGACACTCTGGGGAGACAGGTTCTTTTCAAATGGAACCGTGACTGCACGTTTCCTTACTTCCAAGTGCAGACCCCTCTCATATGCAAATACTGTCCATGCCCAGTGCCGGCTCATACAAGAGCGGAGCGCGGAGTGCCAAAAACTCCATTGACTCCGCCAGCGGAGCGGAACTCACAACCCACCTTTAGTAAGAATGGGGAGTGATTGGAATTAGGGTGTTCATGTTTTTAGTTATCTATCTATCTATCTATCTATCTATCTATCTATCTATCTATCTATCTATCTATCTATCTACTGAAAAAAACAAAGTATAAAGGGAAGTTAGAGTTTAGTGAAAATGGCAGTTAAAACATAACGTTTTAAACAAACAAAACAACTGACATTCACCAGCTATAGTTACATTAAGTAACTATAAATTGTTCTCTAAACTAACTATAACTCATATCCTGACAATGCAAAGTGTTGTTATCAATGACATAATATCAGATGTCATTAAGGATGTTATCAATGCACTAATTGAACATGTCATGAGTGATGTAATATATAAGGGTACAAGCAGTGCATAGCAAGGATGAGAGGTACAGGTACTTTAGGGCACAAGTTATAGTTACTTGAGATAACTCTAATTGCCTTTAACCATGCACAGGGTAGGGTTGGCTGCAAACCTTGGCCTCCAGCTAGGCCCTGCCCCCAACCACCCCATGGGTTGCACCACAGATCCATCACAATTCACCAGGGGCCATGCTGGGGTTCACGGTGGATCAGTGGATGCAAAGACCTCGTAAAAACATTTTCTACGCTTAGCCCCGGGCCCCCTTTATATTATTATATATACATATATATATATATATATATATATATATATATATATATAGATAGCCAATAGCTTGCAAGAATGTGGGCTGCAAGTGCTTTAACTCCCTGCCCTTGCTCTTGCAAAATGGGAACACAGGTGTGTCCCCAGCCAATGTGAGCATGGAAAAGCTGCTTCCACTGAGCAGGAGCAAAGAAGTGTAGCTGGCTTTCATGACACCTGGGATAGGCAGGGGAGACAGCAAGGACCGTGGTGGCTCTGGGGCTCCATCCGCAGTCCCATGAACAGCAATTGCCGTGGGTGTCCTGGGTGGGCACCGGGCCACTCATGCAATTTCTTTAAGTGTCATGGGCCCAGAGGTTCGCGTCCTCAAGGCCTTGTAATGGCCTGGGGATAGGGTGGGGGGGGGGGCGCATGACCCCTCACCATGGAAAATCACACCAGCCCTGCAGGATGGGGTCCCAAGGCCTAAAAACTGGCCAAGGAGGGGGCTGCACGCCACCCCCTCATAAAATGTTGTGCTGACCCCCATGGGCCTTGGCCCATGGCTGAATGCTTACTTTTAAAAAGAGCAGGAGCCCTCCCTTTTATTTTTTATTGTTGCCATGGATCTGCAAATCTGTTTTTGGCCACAGGGCAGGGTATCCCCACCCTGCCTCCCTGTAAGTTTTAGACTGAGGACTGAGTTCCTAATTCCTAAAATGGCTGCTGTCACATCTTTGTTGATGTGATGGCAACCAATCAGATTTTATCTTTAGTTCTGTTGGCTCCATGGATTTTCCACTGCTTTATATATACAGATAATTTGAACCCTATTTTCTCAAAAACTACTTAACGAATTTACGCCAAATTAAAAAAAGCATGCTTTCTGTACTGAGATCTTGCTTTCTGCCATATTTGGTGTAATTCTGTTCAGCTATTTTTGCAGTATCGCCGTTCAATTGTCCTAAGGAAAGCTGCATCTGTAAAATGTTTCTCACACCCCGTCTGATGGGTCGCCTCAAAACTTTCCAGGAAGTATACAAGTTGGATGAGCCTTTTTTAGAAAGTTTTATGAAGGATTGTCAAATGACATCAAAGTTATAAGCAAACCAAAAAATGCTTTACTTATCGAAATATGGCCCTAACTATAACTGCCCAGTGGCGACCACCAATGGGTCATATGCACAAACGGAAAATTTGTTTTTAGGTCTGGTTTGACAGTGCAGAAACTACAAGGGCTATTTTTTGCCAATTCTTTAAAGTAAGCATAGAGAGGGCTGTGGCTCTTTCCAGAGGAGAATTGCTCTCTAACATCATGCTATTTGATATCACTCCACCTTCCAAAAAGTTCTTACATTGGAGCACATGAGGGGCTATTTTATATCTGAAAACTATACTAAATCATGACACTTTTTGTTATATTCAATTCTTTATATTCAATTAGCATTCTTCACTGAAAACAATCTTTTTTTATGTCTTCCGTACTAGACACCACATGGGCTGTCTGTTGCAAGACTTATTGTTAGGTTACAGTCGGCTTATAGCCCACCCACGGCTTACCATTTTTTGGTGTCATTATTACTATAATTTGCTTGCTTCCTATTTGTTAGTTTGTGTGGACCTTGTTTCCTGTTCTTGTGTTTGTCCCTCCCTTGGAGCTTGGACATATTACTGCTCACTTTTTCAGGCACTAGTTTTTCTTCTTGTTGAAGTTCTCCATGATAATCCATGTCTTTTCCCGTTATCTCTGTAGTTTGCCTCTCTTCCCATCTCTGCGCAGCTTTCTCTTGCTGGTGTGCTTCTACCCATCCCCCTCCATGATGCACGTGCCCTCGTGCCCTCCTCTGGTAGTGTTGCTTTCTCACCTGTGTACTCTTACCCCTGCCAAGCTCCAAATGCTCTCTTGCCCATTTGCTTTTCTCCCTTGCCCTTCATGCTCCATGCATGTGTCTCTCCCTCTTTCACATTTGCTCCCACCCTGCCCTTTGTGTTGCTTTATCTCATCCACGCCCTTCACATTGCTTGCAGGCCCCCGTGTTGCTTCAGTCCCCAAAACCCACCTGTTGCTTTCATGCTCCTGTCTGTTTTGTTTATCCTCACCAGCGTTAACTCTCTTGTGTTACATTCACACCTCCACCCATGTTGCTTCCCCCGCCTGCTTTCCAAAAAACTCCACGTTCATAATTTTTAAAGCTTTTTTGTTTGTCGAACAGAGCAGAGAATGTTTGGCAAATAAAAAGAAAAAAAGCTGCCACCTCTAATTAGGGTCGAGCCTGCGTTGCATGCGCTCGCGCATGCGTATCGCAGCGAGACGCTTTAGTGTTTAGAAAAGGGCTCGGAGCCCTGTCTACGTCAGGTCAGTGTTTTTCATTGGTTCGTGGGCTTGCCTAATAAAATCTGCTTGCTTTCATTAGTCGAAGGCATGCATACGTCATGCCTTTTCCAGTGGCTAGCCCTCCTCGAGCGCATGGACCAAGTACAGAAAACATGCGAAGCTCGCTTTTTTCTGTCCGGCTCGTGGACTACTTTTTCTCTAATTTACTAGCGCGATTTCGCTTGGCAGAAGTCGAGCGCTTTACATAGTTAATTGCACTTTTTCAGGTTACCTACATAAATGCACTTTTGCCGATAGGTGAAAAGTCGGGTTAGGAGTTTACAGCAACACGAGCAAATGCGAGACCCGTTGCATTGCAAATGCTTGTTTTGTGTAGGCGCCTGAACGAGTGGTTGTGCAAAAGGAGCTCTCCTGGCTGCACACACCTGGCTCTCAGCTTGACCACTGCCTTCAAAGATGCTATACTGTGATGGGAACATGGGGAGAAAGTATTACAATAGATGAGGCAGAAAGATTCCCTTTGCTACGAAACTGCCTAAGAATTCCAAACTCTGGAATTCATTATTTTGAAAGATAAGGTTTGCACTGAATGCAAATGTATGGACCACCTTTCAACAATATTTCAAAGCCTCGTGACAAATACCAAATACGAAAAAACTGTCCATGTTTAGTAAAAATAGGTAGGTACACAGATAGGCAGACAGACAGTAGATAGATGGGTAGATAGACATGTAGATAAATAGATAGATAGAGAGATAGATAGATAGATAGATTCCACTATTATGTGAACATTATTTCCACTTTTCCTTTACTGAGATATATTACTCTAGATGTTGTCCTTAGTGCAATATCTCAAACATTTTCGAACTCATTTATGTCATGAGGGCAATATTATAAAATCAATGATGTCATCAGAATAACATCTTACATTCAGTGATGTCAGAATCAAGAGTTTCATGTTGCACAGCATACTCAATGCGTATACTGGGCAGACTTAAGTTAGGCCTTTAGGCTAACCTCACTATGTATGTTAGCCGCTATACACGCTGCACATAGAATACCACAAGCATACTTTACTCATAGGCTTTATGGAAATGTAAGTTAATCCCCAGATAAGCATTACGTAGTTTACAGGTCTAAAGCAACACCTTCGAGGATCAGGCCCTTTCTGTCTGCATTTTTTAGGAAAGGTGATCTCACCCAGTAACCACGGAAAGATTTATTTTTCCATATTTTTATGTGAACCCGATGCATTCCTTTACAGTGAAGCTGGAGTACCGTCGGCTGCCAGCTTTTTTAAGAATCCTGAGTATTTATCGGGTCACACAGGAGCTTTCTAGTCAAGAATGTGCCTTTGGAAAATGTATGGACTTAGGTGACCATTGCTAGCGAAAGAAGCACTGAAAAGCCGCTAAGCCTGACTTTGGCCAACATTCTTTCAGCTTTGTTAATGCTTGGTTTGTCGTGGTTTATGCAAAATGTAATTGCTGGAGAACCTGCCTCCATGATCTAAAGAAAAAACACAGTGGCCTAAAGAAAAATATTGTTCCTTCTCAAAAAGCACCCATTTCTTATTAGTCCCTGACATGCTTTGTGTTTGGACGCAATCATTGTGAAAGGGCAGAATGATGTCACTTACAGTGAAATTCGCAAATGACTGAAATGGGAAGACTCATTGCTTCATGCTATATGGTTTTGTAGGCACACGAGCAAATGTGAATGACACAATAACAGACCAATGGACGAAGGGTCTGGCTGAAATCCTCTATAAATAAGTATACTATCAATATATCATTTCTAGAAAAAGAATATTTTGGCAAATGCCAGACCTTAAAATGTACAAGGCCATTAAGGTTTTTACAGCAATACATAACTTGACATCAGTGTGAGGAACTACCCAATTTTATAACAACCTGGTAAAAACAAGCATTTGCATAGGCAGTAGGTCTTTTCTTTGTGACCTATTGACATTGTCAATGGTTTTTGGTCTATGCAGCATTGCTAAAGTTAAAAAATAGCCTTTGACGTGGCCATACGAGTTATTTTGAAGGAGCATGCAACAAGTATGCACATGCCTACAAATTGATGTGGGTGCTTTTTCTTTTTCAGTTACAGATCTGTACTAGGATTGGTAACTAAAAATAAAATAAAATGCTTAAATGCAAAAACAAAAGGAAGGAGGGTTGGATGGGGCTCGAAAGCAAAAGTGGGGATAGTATTACTGAAAGGAACAAGGGGTTGGTGGAAAACAACACAGAGGGGAAATGTGGGAAATGCAATGGGAGAAGTACACAGACAAGGGCAAGAGGGAGGGTAGAGAACCAGTCGGGCAACAGAGAGCAGCACAGAGTGCAATAGTAGAGAAGTACATGATAGAGGCAGCTCAAAAACACATGCACACTAATGGAGTGCTTCACACAAAAGAAAAGGGTAGTGCTTTTAAAGCAAGCAGTGGAAGGAGAAATGCTAGGCAATCAATGCTGTTCCAAAGAGGCAATGTTACATGGGAGTTATGCCTGGACCAGGCATAATGTATACAAAGGAGGCATTCATAAGAGATTTCTTTGCATCATTTTTTTCAGCACTTTTAGCACTTGCTCAGAGAGGCATTAAAAAGGGGCACACCATTGTTTACAATGGACCACTATGTACTGTTCAGGGTTAGAGCCACTTTCCTTAAATCTGCCCCTCTGTTTTTAAGGCCAGCTGCATTATTTTTAAATCACTACGGAGTTGTAATCCTGCTTTCATCTCAGTTCGTATTCAAAAATATATTCCCATCAATAGTTCGAGATCTATGCATCCGACCTTGTCACTATTCCCTCATTAAAAAAAATACATTTGGCGGCTCCAGATTCGCTGTACTCGGCCCCTGCATTTGGAACACCCTCTCATCTGATATCAGTCCTTTCAGGGAACTCTTGAAGACTTGGCTTTTTAGATTAGCTTATGACTAACCAGTGAGTTGTTTGCAGTTTTTCTGTTACCTCAGTGCCATGAAACCCTACTGTGTACGTACACTCTACAAATATGAGTTCCATAACATCCAAGGATGCAGTTGGCTAAAACACGTAACCGCCGACGGTGACTCTGGGAACCTGGGGCCACCTTCCCCCCATCTCCGCTAGCAGCACTGTGACACAGTGAGAGACCTGTATGTCTAATAGCCAGTGTGATGGGTAGGAAGGTCAGGCCTCAGGAATGTAACAGCCAGGCCTGCAAAAGGATAATGCTCTTTCCAGAGGGCCCACACTGCCCAAAGATGCGGTCATATGGTTCCGTCATGCTGGAAGACGGAGCGTTCTATGCACCTGCTGACTAGGTTTATGGGGCCTGGAAAATCCTGGCACCACTTCCTGCTGCCAGAAGCCTGTCTTCTGCTACTTCTGCTCGGCTGACTCCTCTTATGACCTCATTTCGAATTTTTTGGCTGCAGCGATTTCACATGTACCTCAAAAATCGAGGGTTTTAATGTGTGCAACTTACAATGCATTGTTCAAATGTTTGCCACGTGTTAACCAGAAATGCTCTTTTTAATTGAATTGTTAAGTCTCCAAAGGTTGTTCCACAAGCCTTTGACCTTCATTATGAGTGGCCGAGAAGTGGGGTGTAATTTCCCCACGGAGTAACCAGTATGAGGCGTACTGACAACTAAAGCAACAAGGGAAATACTGGCCCATTATTAAGGGTCCATTACCAGTCGGACTCTCAGGGCCCACTATGAAATGAGGAATTACCAATGCATCAGTGATTACAGGCTAATTCTTCTGGAAATTCACTTTTTTGCCCCTAATTTTCACCCAGTGATTTTAGCTTTGTTTCAGCGCATCTGATAACTCCAATTCAAGTTACTGGCCCAATCACAATCAAGTAGCCACTCATAAGTGGGGCCCCATTTGCTTAGCTATTTATGACCAATATTGTTGATATTGGTATTAATATTTCTGTTTATGGATAGTCTTACATAAAATACGTTGTAGTGTACCCAAATCAATTTCCTAATTTGTATTGACGCTGGTTATGTCGAATTATAGCTTCAAATCCAAATTTCCAATTATTTTATTTCTGTGATGATAGTGTTTTGTGCTGCTGGGCACATTGTTGTTGACCAATGGCATAGATTTCTATTGGCTAAATATTCTTTCATTTTGTAGAGTGCACTGATATGCCCATTGCTGTATGAAGGTCATTTCAATGTAATTTACCAAACCGTTTTATTCAGATTTAAACAAAATAACCTAACGTGTACTGTAAGTTACAATATCACGAGCTTTCATAACATTATCCAACTCCAGGACCTAAATCGATTACTTCATACACTTATAATTTCCTCTCCTTCATTGCTATTCAGCAGCACACACTGAATAGATTCTAATTGCTTCAAACATAATCTGTACCAACATTAAGGGGACTTGCCCAGCCATCAATTCGTCAATAAAAAAATGGGAACGGGTTCAAATGAATTAACATGTATTAAACTCAGCTCTGGACCAGGTGAACGTTTGCAGTAGAGTGTTGCTGCAGTCAGGTGGCAAAAATGTCAAAACTCACATTCGATGCCCTTGCGTGCACATTGCCCAGGTGTTTGTTCTAAGGCCATTGAAGCTTTGCGTTCTTAAGAACTTGTTTGACATGGTCTCTTCTAGGGTGAGGTATTCAGATCTACCAACTTCTGAAAAATTGTCCCTGTGACAGGAGAGGGGGCTTTGGTGGGGGCGAGGCTTTGTGCCAATCACAGACTGAGGCACTTTAACTTACTGCCCCCTCCCTCCCACACCACAATAACACAAAGCACAAAGCTTTTGGAGCTGCTGCTGATGTCTGATGTTTGGCTTTTTGGAATGGACATCCCACGCAGAGTCTCCAAACAATTATTTGGAAACCTGCTCTCAGCTTCGCTTTCCAGTTAGTTGTGTGCGCACCGTGTGATATCAGCTCCTCACTTGGTGACCATGTGAAGGGAGGTGGAATCTTGTGACACAGGGTGGCACCGTGTGAGTTGGAAAGTCTGGATGTTATTCAGAAGGCAATATAAATGCAGCTTGCTGTCTCCTTCAACCCCTTTTGTGAGCCTAAGAGTCTTTGTCACATCTTTCACCAATATCTGTAAGAGGTTATAAGAATGAGCTCCTTTGGCTACCATATAGATGTCTTCACCATTCTTGCTTTAGTTGAAACCAATGATAACTCCAACCTGACTGCTTGAATAGGGATTCCGTTTCCTAATTCCATTTTCAGAATGTCAGGAAAGAGGGAGATTTCCCAGCAAGCTTGTGCTTTTGAAAGGTCAGTAGAGGTGTGGCAGAACCTTTTATGTGCCATATATCAGGGGAATTTCTTGGATTCCCAGTATGACAGTCATTAGGCATTTGCCCAATGGGAGATAATAATAGCTGTCACCAGTGTAACTGTGTGAATTGGATTTTGGCAATGCAGGTCTGATCCATATTATATATTTATTTTTTACAAGGAGACATATGAGTTTTAGATATGTTTTTTGTATGCCATTAGGAGGGCCACTGGAATTATGAGATTGTTCAACCGCAGCGATTTTCTGTTATGCCGCGGCGCTCCCCGCGGCCGCGGGCTTCGGTTACCGCGGCGCGGCACGTTTTTTCAGCCGTGGCCGGCGCCCGGGTCGCGGATAACGCCGCGGCCGACGCTCAGGTCGCGGGGGTTGCTGCGGCCCGGGCGGGAGCCATGGAGGCTCCAGGGAGCCGGTCTAGGGGTTGCGGCACTCGCCGCTTGCCATATTTTAAGTTCTGCCGTAAAGGCAGAAGCGGCAAAGTCTGAGACCCCGAGGGGGTTCAGGCATGGCCGCATCAGCACAGTTTGCGCTCAACATTAATTTTCTTACATGTCCGTTTCCTGTCATTTACTTACCGATGTTTCCTGGAACAAACCGAACCCTTACACTTGGGGTACTTTATACTTGTCTCTTTTCTTCCCAGCATGCTGACCACTTCCTGTCTGCCCAGCATGCATTGTTTTACACACATACCTAATTCACTCTTGTTGTTTTCTCCCCAATCCAAAATGGTGGTGTTCTACTTCCTGTTTCCTACTTCCTGTCCAGGGGTATATAAGGGGATTCCAATTGCTTGTTCATTGCGTTGCAACACTCCTTGGTGGTAGTCACGCTCCGATTGATCTCCTCCTGCGAATCCTGTCTGTTCCTGTCCTGCCTTGTTTTCCAGTCTTCCTGATCCTTGGTCCTAACGCCCTGGTGTCCTCCTTTCATTTCAGGGAGTTCCTGTGGAGGTTTTTTACCCTACGGGGGTTTTTCCTCTGGGACTCCTTCTGGAGGGCACGGACTGTAGTGGTTGCTCATACCAAACAGCACCGTGGCTACTGGAAGGGGTCGCCCCTACCTCGGCCAGAGCAGAACCTGCCGGAACAAGGGTCGTTCCCCTACGCCTCTCAGCTTCGACGGTAAGACCATTGAAAACCGCGACAGATTGCAACGCCAAAAATTCCAGTTGCAGTCCGGAACTATGGATAACCCAGTGGCAAACACGGAACCTACTAACCAGGACCTACTGGCGACGATACAACAACAGGCTCAAGAACTCCAGCAATTACGTACTGAGAATACTGTTTATCGACAAGCCTTTGCCTCCAGGACCACAGATGTCCCTGCAGTAGCCGCCTCTACACCTCGATTTTCCGAGGATCCCACCACATTAAAAGAATTCCTGGATGCCTTGACGGTGTACTTTGCCTTTCGCCCCTCGCAATTTGTACAAGATAAGACCAAGGTGGGGTATTTGATTAGTGCCTTATCAGGACCAGCCTTGGCCTGGGCCACACCTCTAGTAACCAGAAACGATCCCTGTCTATCTAATTATTCCACCTTTATCACTACTTTTAAACAGATGTTTGAACGCCCTGGACTTGAGGCGTCAGCAGAAGAGGCTCTTTGCGAAGTCCAACAAGGGGGTCAAGATGTATTACAATACATCACCCGTTTCAGACAATTAGCTGCAGAAACAACCTGGGTGGAACGTACCTTGGTGACACTCTTCCGTAGAGGTCTCAGAGAGGACATCAAAGATGAACTAGTACATTCTGCCAGGATAGAAAACCTCAAAGGATTGATGGACCAGGCACTAACAATAGAATATCGGTTGAATGAACGAAGAATGGAGAAAAAGAAGAGTCGTTTGCCTTCTCACTCAGTACCATCTCGTCTCTTCGCCCATCGTACCGAGGAAGTCCGTCCTGAATCCAAAGGGAATACCGAGGAAGAGCCCATGCAGATTGACACAGCTCGCGGACCTTTATCCGCCAGTGAAAGGGAACATAGACGAAGGAAGGGGCTTTGCCTATATTGTGGTGCAGCTGGTCACCTAATTCGCGCTTGCCCCATTCGTCCAACCAAGCCCTTGGGAAACGCCAACTCCCGTCCCCAGTAAGAAGGGTGAGGACGGGATATCGTGATATACCTTCTATTTGCTCTTCCAGGGAGGAAGGAACTGCTCTTTTTCTCTTACCAGTTACCCTCCATTTAACTGATGGCCGCGAAGAAAGAACTTTGGCCTTATTGGACTGCGGAGCCAGTGGTCTCTATTTAGATGAAACCTGGGCCAAAGAACGACAGATAACACAAATACCCAAAGAAGTACCAGAACAGGTACATACCGTTGATGGGTCACTCTTGGCCTCTGGACCTGTACAATACACCACCCCTACCTTCTGTTTACAGTTTGGAAAACATCAGGAAATTCTCTCGTTTGACTTAATTTCATCACCACACCACGTCATGATCCTGGGAATTCCATGGCTTACACAGCACAATCCTTACATTAACTGGGAAACAAAAACCATTTCGTTATCCTCCCATTTTTGTCAACACCACTGCTATCCGGGCGGGGATTATTGGTCCCCAAAAAGTCTCTCAACAGCACCCTCTCAGGTGGGAGGATCCATTAATGTCCTACAGGGAGTTCCCAGACATTATCAGGACTATATCGATGTATTCCAGAAGCCTGAAAAGCCTGAATTGCCACCCCACAGAGAATACGACTGTGCCATTCCTTTAGAACCAGACACCGTAGTTCCTTTTGGGCGGATGTACTCTCTCACAGAACCAGAGAAACAAATTTTGAAGGAGTACCTAGATGAGAATCTACAAAGTGGGTTGATAACTCCCTCCTCTTCACCCGCCGGGGCTCCTCTTTTCTTTGTACCAAAGAAAACCAAAGATCTGCGTCCCTGTGTCGATTTCAGAGGGTTAAACAGGATCACTATCAAAGACCGGTATCGTTACCCCTCATCAAGGACATCTTAGAAGCAGTCAGAGGAGCCCAGAGATTCACCAAGCTGGATCTCCGAGGAGCCTATCATCTACTAAGAATCAGAGAAGGTGATGAGTGGAAGACCGCCTTTAGAACACCTTTTGGTCACTACGAATATAGAGTAATGCCCTTCGGACTCACTAATGCCCCGTCCATCTTTCAAAGATTCATGGATTCTATCTTTTCTGATCTTTTGCAACAAACAGTGGTGGTGTATCTTGACGATATCCTAATTTATTCGGTTCATCCAGAGGAACATTCCAAGCACGTTCGCCAAGTCTTAGAGAGACTCCGACAACATCATTTGTTCTGTAAGCCTGAAAAATGCGAGTTTGATCAGATAGAAGTAAAATACTTGGGATACTGTATAAACCAAACCGGAGTTGCCATGGACTCAGACAAAGTACAGGCTATATTGAATTGGCAATCTCCTTCTTCCATCAAGGAGACTCAATGTTTTCTGGGACTAGCCAACTTCTACCGACAGTTCATAGCAGACTTTGCCCAGAGAACCAGCTTCATTACTCAAACCCTCAAAAAGGAACATCTAAAGAAAGGTTTTTGTTGGACACCAGGCGCTGAGTCAGCTTTTCAGGACTTAAAGAAAGCCTTTATTCAAGCCCCTATTCTTCGACACCCAGACACCAGCAAACAATTCATTGTTGTCACAGACGCCTCAGAAAGAGCCATTGGGGCTGCCTTGTAACAAAAACAAGACGATGATGACCTAGAACACCCTGTATTTTATCTATCACACATTCTATCTGATTCTGAGCGAAACTATTCCGTGCTAGAACGCGAATTACTCGCCTTAAAGGTCGCGTGCACCAAATGGAGACACTTTTTGATGGGATCAAAGGAGCCCTTTGAAGCCCGGACCGATCACAGAAATCTACAGTGCTTAAGAAATTTCCAGTGCCAAAATAGCCAGCAGGCTCGATGGGCCTTCTTCTTCAGCCAATATGATTTCTATATCACCTACATCCCTGGTTCTCAGAACATCCTGGCGGATGCCCTGTCCCGACGTTATCCTGGGTGCGGTGATTCCGCGGTTCAAAATTTATTTGACAACAATAAAATCATAGGGGTAGCACAGACTTTTTTAGATCAAGTCAAGTCCGAATATGCCCGTCTACACGAAACAGAACTAAAAAAGTTACGTCCACAGCTGCACATAGATCATGACTACTATTATCGTGATAAGGCCCTGTTTTTACCCACTAAAACAGTGCAAATCGAAGCTTTACGCATGTGCCATGATTCCCCTATTGCCGGTCATCGAGGAATGAAAGCGACTCAAGATCTTTTACTTCGCTCTTTCTGGTGGCCAACTCTCAAGGCTGACACTGAGGCATATGTGTTATCCTGTCCTACATGTGCTCAAGCCAAGACACCCCGAACCAGACCTGTGGGGTTACTCCGCCCATTACCTGTTCCCCCAGGCCCATGGCATACCATATCCACCGATTTTATGTGCGCATTACCTTCCTCAATGGGAAACCATGTCATAATGGTAACTGTGGACTCCTTCACCAAGATGGCCCACTTTACGGCCTTGAGAAAGTTACCAACGGCAAAGGAGTTAAGTCAAATCTTTACTCAAGAAATCTTCAGGCTACATGGGTTACCCCAAGTTATTATATCGGACAGGGGTCCTCAATATATCTCCCGATTCTGGAATCAATTCTGCAAGACCTTGGGGATCCAGGTGGCCTTATCATCCGGGTTCCACCCTCAAACCAATGGACAAACGGAACGACTCAATCAGGGTCTCGAACAGTACTTACGTAGCTTCTGTAACGCTACACAAAGTAATTGGGCTCCCTACTTACCGCTTGCAGAATCCTCCTATAACAACTCTCTACACAGTGCCTCTAAAGTCTCTCCTTTCTATGGCTCTTATGGTTTCCATCCCAGGGCCTTCCCAACTCCCCTGAGAGACAACTCCAATCTTCCCGCCATCTCCTCCTTCGTTCGACAGCTACGGGGTATACAACGAATTATCCATTCCAACCTTGTGTCCACCAAGTCCCGCATGAAGAAGATAGCAGATAGGAGACGCTGTGCGGCTCCTCTATATCAGGTCCATGATAAGGTCTGGCTCTCCTCTAGATTCCTACCTCTCCGACTCACCCAAAACAAATTCAAATCCCGCTTTTATGGTCCCTTTCTAATTCTCAAGAAAATCAACCCTGTGTCTATGCGTCTTCGCCTACCTCGGACATGGAAGATCCACCCGGTATTTCATGTCTCGCAATTGAAACCCTACCGTCCTGATCTTTTTCATAGGCAGTTGCCCTGTCCCCCTCCTCTGTTGGTTGACAATGTGCCTGAGTACTAAGTACAGGAGGTCTGTGACTCTCGGTTTTTCCATGGGCGCCTCCAATACCTTATTCATTGGAAGGGATACCCTTTGAGTGAGTGTTCCTGGGAGGATGCCTCTTCAGGCCATGCTCCTCTTTTGCTCCGCCGCTTTTTTCGGCTCTTCCCCCACAAACCTGGGGCCTCGGGGGGGGGCATACTGTTATGCTGCGGCGCTCGACCGCGGCCGCGGGCTTCGGTTACCGCGGCGCGGCACGTTTTTTCTGCCGTGGCCGGCGCCCGGGTCGCAGAGAACGCCGCGGCCGACGCTCAGGTCGCGGGGGTTGCTGCGGCCCGGGCGGGAGCCATGGAGGCTCCAGGGAGCCGGTCTAGGGGTTGCGGCACTCACCGCTTGCCATATTTTAAGTTCTGCCGTAAAGGCAGAAGCTGCAAAGTCTGAGACCCCGAGGGGGTTCAGGCATGGCCGCATCAGCGCAGTTTGCGCTCAACATTAATTTTCTTACATGTCCGTTTCCTGTCATTTACTTACCGATGTTTCCTGGAACAAACCGAACCCTTACACTTGGGGTACTTTATACTTGTCTCTTTTCTTCCCAGCATGCTGACCACTTCCTGTCTGCCCAGCATGCATTGTTTTACACACATACCTAATTCACTCTTGTTGTTTTCTCCCCAATCCAAGATGGTGGTGTTCTACTTCCTGTTTCCTACTTCCTGTCCAGGGATATATAAGGGG
Source organism: Pleurodeles waltl (assembly GCF_031143425.1). Taxonomy (NCBI): domain Eukaryota; kingdom Metazoa; phylum Chordata; class Amphibia; order Caudata; family Salamandridae; genus Pleurodeles; species Pleurodeles waltl. The sequence continues at coordinate 874,795,400 of NC_090440.1, forward strand.
ATTCCAATTGCTTGTTCATTGCGTTGCAACACTCCTTGGTGGTAGTCACGCTCCGATTGATCTCCTCCTGCGAATCCTGTCTGTTCCTGTCCTGCCTTGTTTTCCAGTCTTCCTGATCCTTGGTCCTGGTGTCCTCCTTTCATTTCAGGGAGTTCCTGTGGAGGTTTTTTACCCTACGGGGGTTTTTCCTCTGGGACTCCTTCTGGAGGGCACGGACTGTAGTGGTTGCTCATACCAAACAGCACCGTGGCTACTGGAAGGGGTCGCCCCTACCTCGGCCAGAGCAGAACCTGCCGGAACAAGGGTCGTTCCCCTACGCCTCTCAGCTTCGACGGTAAGACCATTGAAAACCGCGACATTTTCGCATAATTACAGATTTCCCACATTTGCCACATAATCCATTTTCTGCCTTAGAATCTGCAGATTTTAACAAAAAAAGCTTATTTTTAGCTCAAACGGTTCAAAAGTTACTAATAAAGCAGTAACACCTGTTGCTGTGCAGTGGAAGGCCCTTTGCAAATCTGTACTGGTCTCATTTTTGTTGTTAATTGTTATGTTTGGGTGTTAAACTGGTACTAATGAGATGCAATCAATGCTCATAGAGTTTTACCAAGTTTAAAAATTGTACAAAAATGAAGTAATACCATTACGAAATATGTCACATTATTTCTCATAATTTGCCTTTTCTTGCTGCATAATTTACTCCCCTGCTGCATAATTTGGGCCTCTCTTGCCACATAATTCCAGTGGCCCTGGCCATTAATATTTATACAGTTCAGCATGTCTAATGGTCTGGCGTCTTTTGGAGATATTGGATAGGCCTCTCTTGCAGCCTCAGGATTGTGCATTGTTTCATGTCTCAGGTGCATGTGGACATGGTATAGATTCAGGAAGGATGGCATGCCACAGGTGCTGGGGAAGCTGGTTGTATGTTTTTTGGTGTGCCAGGCTGCATGAGACTGACAGTGGTGTTGTGTATAATTCTTTATTAATTCAGTAAAGGACATATGTGGTGCTCTAATTGTCTGCTCGAGCCACAAATTGAAGTGTTGAGTACTTGGTATCTGATGTCAGTGGCATAACAAAGGTCCCTGCAGCCCCCACGGTGCGGGGGACCCTGAGCTCCAGGAGGCCCCCTCAGCCCAGCATCCTTACCTGAGAGCTCTTAAGTACATCTGGAAGAGGGGCCCATCCATGTACTTTGTAGGGGTGCCCTCACGTTTTGTTACGCCACTGTCTGATGTGCTTTCGAGTAGAATGGCGGGCCTGTTTGTGTGTGTCTCTACCCTTCCAGAGTGCACACTTGGAGGACCTGTAAAGCACCATCTAGATGGAGTGGAAGGTGAAATGCCTGGTATTAAGTTTATGTGTAATTAATTAGGGTTTCTTTTGTATGTGCTCCTGTGTTATGGTATTTTGTGTAGTGTTATGATGATGGCGTTGTGAGGCACGAAGTTACATATGAGATAAAAGCATTTGGTTAGAGCTCATCTGAAGAGGCTAGTTGAGTAAGGCAGTGGACATTGGTGCTAGGTTGATTGATTGGGGGGTGGTGTGTGTGTGTGTGTTTTTCTTTCACAGTCTCTTTCTTGGCTCTCAGACATTCCACAATACATCATCATCAACTTTATGGCGGTCAATGCAACCATTAAAGTACAACATACAAGAATAACCCTTTACATAGCACCAATCATCTCACATTGAATTGCACTGTGCAGTTCATTTATCATAAGATTATAGCAACTTCTGACAGGTTGCATTGTACAGGAAATAGGTTAAAAGGACACATTCATCCAGTGAATTTCGGTCAACAAAAACCTCTTCTGTGCTCCACCATGATAATATTAAGTACACTGGAACCAATCAAGGTGGCGTAGAATCCTCAGATTAACAGCACAGCTCCCCAGTTACAGTTCTTTCCACAGAGGACTTCGACAGGCACAGAGTACTGCTAATCAAATCTATAGCTTGGGCTAGGCTTTTCTATAAGATCACATAACATCACCGGTAATCTCAAGTGCCCATATGCATAAAATACATTATGGAAAATATTTACATCATAAGGGTGCACTCCGCCCCAATGCGCCATATCACCACTAAGTAGCGTGATACAGAATGCACTACAAATATACAAGTACTAGTCCTTATTATTCTTTGAGAGTCCAGATGTCTACAACACCCTAGCTACCTATAAAGTGGAATTATTAATTTCTTCTACTGAGGCTTGTACCCCTCACAGAAAAAGAAAATCTGAGCATGGGTTTAAACACCTAAGCTACAAACTGGACACAATATGGAGTGGGCAGGGGGTTTAGACCATTTGCTTGTAAAAGCCATAGTGTTAAGTGTGCCACAACAATACTCAATGACTAGTTTCTTTGCCTTGGTGGAGTGGGGGAGTGGGGTTGTTCGGGAAACCCATAAAAGACTCAAAACTCAGCTCATGTTTGTGTTCCAAAAATCTAGCAACCAGACCCCCGGAGTGAATCAAGACAATTTTCATTCCACAATAGTCTCCATTTCAGCATATGCTTTATTGCTATTAGTCCTCTGAGTTTGAGACTGTATTTTTGTGAGCAGCACCACCAGGGACCGGTTGATGACACAAAAGTTGACACGACGTAGCCAGGAAGTAGATTTACAGGCTTGATTTAAAACGTAGAGCGTGGTTGCAGATGCTGACTGTTAGATATACCAAGCTTGCCATATCCTTTCACTAGTGGCCCACAGATCCCACACAGTCTTCAACCCTACCTTTCCTTACTCAGAGATACTGTTATTGTTCATTGGTGTCTCTCCCAGGCATTTTGAAAACTCCTTTACAATTCTTGTGTCTTCCTTTTCTACTGGAGGTTTGCTCTGTACAGTCATTGCCCCAGCTGCTTAGAAAAGTTTTATAATATCTTGAATCAAACCTCTATTGTATAATGGCGTAAGGGTTTAGCCCTGTTTTGCTGAAACAGACACTTCTTCTAATGTGTTTATTCATTGTATGAAATAAACATTTCTCCCTCATGACTCCTATCTCTCCTGTCCCTAAGTGCATACAAACTGGCATTCTTTGGTTTAACAATGCTCCGTTTTGGTTGCCCGTCTTTGAACCTTGTGCAGACTATCACTACGCTTCATGTGATGTGGCCTCCAGAGCAGGATGGAAGAATCCATGTGAGGATGCGGTCCTGTCTAGGTGACCGACTCAAAAATAGATGCAATGCGGCTGCTATAGTGGGATCAGGCTTTTGGTCCTACACTATAAACCATTTAGGAGTCTTCAGTCGAGCACCCCCCAGACAACTGGCAAACGTTTTGGCTACAAAGTTGCATGATAAAAGCACAGAGACAAGACCATTGAAGTGCACAGTGTCAGTCGCTGGAGCACTGTAAACGCAGCCTTCAGAGCGGGTGTAATACCTGCTCTCACGAAAGTCTGTAATTTCTTCTACCAAGCCTTGAGTTTCTGACTTGCTCCCGAAAGTGCAATCTTTGAGGGACACAGTAGGGAAAAACACCTTCTACCATGTCCAGAACTGCTTTCAACTCCTGACATAAACCCTGCTTTCCTTCCTTAGTAACCACCCTCCTCCTACTTGCGAGAGACAAAATGGCTCCCACTTCACACTTATTTCAACAACATAACTAGAAACACTTCTATCCCTTGAGCAATCCTGCCTCCTCAGAATCGTGTATGCTGCAAGACTCTGGTGGAATCTATGAACCAAATGTATTGGGTCAGAAGAAATAGAATCACATACCTGCTGACCTGATCTCGCAAACCCACTGACTTTTAACTTCATGAGGAACCAGCAAATGGATTTTAGTCTCTTTTAAAAACCTCAAGCTGCTTCACGTTTATTAATAGTGATTGTTAGTGCTCACAGATCAACCAGCTACTAAAACCAGGAGAAGCAAAAAGAAACAAAGTCAGTACTTCGAAAGGTAAGGGTATGATCATGGGACGGCTATAGGGCAGTGCGACCGGTGCAGCATGTCTCTGAGGTCAGGGTGGGAGGGCTGTGGTGGGGAGTGCTATGTTTAGGAATAATACATGGGTTTAACCTCCCCTGCTGCAAATTGCCTTGTGTGTCCAGCAGTTTTCAGTCAACAATAAAAATGTCAAGATAACTATGGTGATTAATGTCCCTGCTGCAGAGAGATCTTCTGTCTAGTCGCACATTTGACTCATCATAAAGTAGCGCAGAAAGTTAAAATGCCTACTGCAAAGAACATGCACCATTCTGCTCACAGAACTGTATTTTATGTGCATAGTTCAGAGGGTTACTGCTTTTGTCACAGAGGTCCTTTGGTTACTTAAATGTAATAACTTACAATCCTAATAAAGCTCAGTGACCTATGATGTGTCATGAAAGAGCTGCAGGCAAACTGCATTGTCTAGGTTAGAGCATTATGTTTTTTACCCCAGTCTTTCTTTTCCTAACATTGCTAAATAATGTTTATTTGGGTAGAAATACAATCCTATTGGTAAAGTCAACCACAATCCCTGTGGTACATTTGAAATCCAGAGTCTGTGTTTATCTAGACCAAACATTCTTAAAATATACTGCCTACTAGTATGGATAACTTGTGATTCCTATTCCTTGTAATCCTCATTGTCTCAGGTAGGGAAGCATTCACACACATATGATTCATTCTATCTGAATAATCTGAGTGTAATGTAAAGTACTCACCAAACACTTGGCATGAGTAGAGCTATGAATCAAATGAAATGCATGTGAGAGAGGGGCTTTGGAGATATGAGGTGGCACTGTTAAAGGATGGTAGTGAAAGAATCTGTGGAGGAGGAGGACATTGGGGGGCACACTAAAAAAGATTTCCGCACCTGGTGCCACCAGTGCTAAAGTTGGCACTTGCCTGATTGGTTAAATCACAGGAGCTGCAACAAGATAGAATAAGCTGCCTGCTCTAAGAGATGCTTACCAATAAATCCTGCTTTTAAAGTGTTCTTTAGGGCACGCCTTCGTTAAAAGGGTGCCAATGGCCAACACTTGGCGACTGGGCATGTGCTGCTCGCACCTCATTTATTAAAGCTTCCACTCATGGTGGATTGAAGGAGGCCCTCACTGTGTAACCTTCATGTGTGGCCTCCTATTTGATTGCAGCCAGAAGGGGGGAGAGCTCCAAGCCAAACCTCCAAGCCCTCACCTCCCACACCCTTCGCCGACCACAGAGCCATGTTCAACGCTAGAAAATGGCTGTGGGAGGTCTTGGGAGCATGAGGAGGGCTGGTGTTCTCAAGACTAGGAACAGAATGCATTCTGAAGATGCGCCTGTTTGCTGTGGAAGGCTTCTACGCAGGTGCAGGCCAGAGAGGCCACAAAACTAACACCTATTTTCTTATAAAAATGTAAGCCAACCTCATTTTAAAATAAAATACTAATATAATACAAACAAAAGCGAGACCTTTATGTTAAAAGAAAAACGTACTTTTTAGTTCAAATATTTTATTGAGTAGCTCAGAATATTGCAAAAAGAAAGCACAAAGGAAAACTGGGGGAAATTTTCAGGAGTCCTAAGGCAGGTGGCTTACTGGGCTCATATTGTAACAGTCGCACCCCTCTACCACTGGTATCATGGAGATTTCTTGGAGCCCAAAACTGAGCACCTAGACCACCCATTTAACACCTGAACCTCAGGGTAGCAAAGATGAGCTGTCCAAGGCTTACTCAGGGCGGTGGTGTGTGATTAGAGACTCAGCACTTAATGAGCCCATAAACAATGAATTAATCAGGTTCCAACCAGTATGTTTGCTCAGAAAAGAAAGACTACTTTACTACTGGCACACAGCACAAAAACACAAAACTATACTTACTCATCAGAGGGCACTTCAGTTGGCACACAGTTATCAGGTAAGGTGGGCAAGGGGGCAGCCGAGGCTGCTAGGACAGATATCGAATGGTACCACAAAGTAGTCAGATGACGTTATGGGGAAATCAGCTGTTAAAGTTCACCAGTTGCTTTCCAGAGCTGTGACTAAATCTACACCAATGTGAAGTTTCCCCAACATCCGGTGTCTCACCCATGCAGGGTACCTTTCTGTCCTTGGTTTTCTCTGGTAGCAGGGCTGGTCTGTGATTGCTGTCAGGGTTCGGGAAGCACCGCTACAGTTTGTGTGTGCCTTCGCATGGTCCTCAGAGCATGATTGCACTGACTGCTTGAAAATGGACAGTGCCAGAACCTGTGTTTTTGTTACCCGGCTCCTGGTCTACTGAGTCTTCATTGGTGGAGCCTCCCTGAAACCAAACAGAAGGCTTCATCTCAAAAAAAGCAAAAAGCACACCCCAGGTCGCCATGATGACAGGTTAACCCCAGTGTCGACTGTGGGGAGCGATTTTCGGCCCGATGCAACACCTTTTCCATTGCTTCAGGTCGTCGTGTGAGACTGCCAAATGCAGTAACATTTTCTCAACACCAAGTACTTACAAGACTTATGTTTTCTTTGGCAGTAAATATGCTGAGTTCGTTTGTGGTTTTCTTGTGCACCCTGCAGTCACAGTGCTTTAATGTTTGAACATCTGATGGGGATATTCTGGGCACAAGGCCTCACCTTACAGTCTAGTTATATCTGTCCTTTTCCTGGATCAGAGCAGGCACCTTTAATTGGGCCTGCATCAGTTTCTGGCAGACCAGTCTTCTAGGGTGCATGCTCTTCAGCAGCTGTGTTTCAAATGCCCCTCTTAATCAGTTAGTTGGATCCTTCCTTCAAGACAACCCCCGCTGGAACGGTGTAGAACTCCCATGTTTCTGGTCCTGAATGTGGAATGAAAACCATGGAACGCAAAAGGGTTCCCCATCCTTAAGTGCTGTGGGACCCAGGATTCTAGCGGAGAAATCTTGGCACAGTAACTGGTAGTTTCTGTCCCATACTTATACTAAGTTTTCAGGCTAAACTTGTGTGTTCCACAAGTCAATCTCTAGGTCTGATTTCAGATAGTCCCTGTATTTTGTGAATTCCTTTCCGACTGGCCCAGCCTTTGTCCCTGTCCTGCACTTTCAGGCAGAAGGTGGAATATGCAGCGGTTAGAGCAGTGGTTTGGGCAGTGGGTAGGAAGACTGTAAGTCCAGCTAGTAGGGTAGGAGCCTCTTACCTGCCCCCCCGGCAAAAAAAAATGATGCAGAATGATCATAGACTTGTGTGGTTGACCAAGGAATCATCCATCTGCTTTTAAATAGTGGATGGGGGGTGCAGTGGATCTTAACTCCATACCATGACCAGTAGCTTTGGTCTGCTTGTTGTTTATTTCTTCCAGGCTATTGGTTGGTGGATTCACATAAAATCTATCCCAGGGCGCTTTTGAGCTCTGTAGAGTGGGCCTTGCCCCATCTCTCCAGGCATCCAGGCCTCAGTCCAGTATTGAGTAGCAGTGCACAAATGGTCTGACTCTACCCCAATCAGGGGTCAGGACGTGGCTCTGTGACCGCAGCTCTCTCAGGGGGGCCAGTAAGTTCTTCTTTCTAGAGTCCAAGCAGCTAGCCCCACTCCTACGGCATCCCCCCAGCTCGGCTGTGGTCAACTACCTGCTGGCAATGGTCATGCAGCCTCAGCAGCGCTTTTGCTGGCCTACCCGTGACATGATTACTTCTGTGGCACCTCGCAACACGATCTTGAAATCTTCAGTTCAGGGTCGGTGGCACCACATCTTCCTGACAGCTACTGTCTACCTAGGTCAATGCCCTGTTGACAAGTCATTCTCATATTTGAAGAGGTGCAATGCCAGTCATTGGTGGGTTTCGGAAGGCAGGATGATGATGGATGGCAGGTGCCGGGTTTGATACTGATTAACCGGTGTTGATTTTTTAATTATGAAGTTACGCATCCCCCAAAGGTGGAGGGCCATGTGCAGGAGTGACCTAGTATTGAAAGAGACACAAGCAAGGGGCACGGGACAGGTAAGGCAGGTGGCGAACAGCAAAAGGCCAGAATGCTTTAGGTGAAGAGGAGACACGTGCAGGTGGACCGAAGAGGGGCAGGTGGTTCCCACTGTACCAAAAGATAAAAAAAATATAGCTTCTAACAATGAGTGTTTTCCACTCATTAAGAAGAAGGGGGAAGTCTTGACCTGATTTTTTTTAGTTTAGTCTTTTTATGGCATTTAAGGAGCTAATTTTTGTTAGCAAATGTTAAGTTGTGTTATATTGATTGCATTTAGAGCATTTTATCATTTTAGACCTTTACAGGGGCTCTGAAAAACATTGAGAAAGGTAGTCACAGCTAGCGGGGCGCAGAAGGTGCGGGCGGCACGTGGCGGGGGAAACTTTATTTTTTTTAAACCCACTTACCTTCACTCGCCGCCGCACTGCTCCTCCGTCGCAGGCACAGGCTCCCAGCCTGCCCTGCTACCAATCCTGATGTTGCTCTGGCAGACTGGGAGCATGTACAAGCTCTCTCCAGCCCGGCAACTGTGTTGCTGGGCTGGAGACAGTCTACTGCGCATATGTGTTTGGCCGGCCCGAGACGGCCAGCCAAATATACATGCACACTGAGGGGGAGTGCACTGCTTGCCAAACCCGTGGCCCGCCCCTTTACACGAAAACAATAATAAACACAGTTTATTATCGTTTTCTTGTAAAGGTTTTGCAGCTGCCACTGCTGGCAGGGGGGCAACGTTCCTCCGCCCAAACGAAGGAGCCGCTCCTTGGGATATCTTCTGACATAGAAGATATTTGATACAAGGGCAAAAGCACAGAAAAAGGATTGAAAAAGTTGAAGATGGGAATGGGAGACACAAGGAGGTAGAGGTTGGGTGTCAATTGAAATGTCTGTTATGTCTTGGGTTGAGGCAGGTGGCATGCTAGCTCTAGGTAAAGCATGCGCAATAATAAACTGTACACAGGACACAATGGTTTTCTGGTTAGGTGGATTCAGTAGACCGGTCTTCCTCCAACTCCCCACTGCACCTTTATCCACACCTTTTATTAACAATATCAGGTGACCCATGGAGTTCCTACTGGGCCTCTGGAATGCAGGGATCTTCCTAGAAAACCTACAGGGGTGAGTCCAGAATGGTAGCATCAGGAGCTCCAGTTTCGTCATTGGGCTGCAACACTACATTCCTCCTTCAATTTAACAAAACTAGAACAACACAGGACATAAAGAAGTCTTAGATGGGATGACAACTGATCAGTGAGTTTCAGCAAGAGAGCCTCAGAGGCTCAAAGGCTCAAAGGACATAGGCGGTCATTCTGACCGCCATGCGGTCACCGCCAAATGGCCGCTCCGCGGTCAGGAGACCGCGGATGCCATTCTGGCTTTCCCGCTGGGCCGGCGGGCGACCGCCAAAAGGGCGCCCGCCTGCCCAGCGGGAAAGGCCCTGCAACGAGGAAGCCGGCTCCGAATGGAGCCGGCGGAGTTGCAGGGGTGCGACGGGTGCAGTTGCACCCGTCGCGATTTTCACTGTCTGCAAAGCAGACAGTGAAAATCTTCATGGGGCCCTGTTAGGTGGCCCCTGCACTGCCCATGCCAGTGGCATGGGCAGTGCAGGGGCCCCCAGGGGCCCCACGACACCCGTTCCCGCCATCCTGTTCCTGGCGGTAAGAACCGCCAGAAACAGGGTGGCGGGAAGGGGGTCGGAATCCCCATGGCGGCATGGAGGATTCCCTGGGCCAGGGGAAAACCGGCGGGAAACCGCCGCTTCCCCTTTTCTGACCGCGGTTTTACCGCCGCGGTCAGAATGGCCCTGGAGGCACCGCCAGCCTGTTGGCGGTGCTTCCGTGGTCCCCGGCCCTGGCGGTCATGGACCACCAGGGTCGGAATGACCCCCATAGTCTGCTAGTCTGGTTGAGGTAGTGGGATTCTGTCGCAAAGAGTACCTGGTGCAGATAGCCCGGTCTTCTGGCAGTGAAGAGGATACCGTCGATGACTGTCTCGACAAATGGTCAGGTAAGGAATCCTCAGTGGCTATGGGACTACTTTCATCGGCTTGAGACAGGCTAGTTGGCGAACTCACTCCAGAGGCGGGCAAGTCCTCAGTGGTTGTCCCCTCCGTGGCCCTCCCCACAGGGGCAGCATCCGCGGTATGATATCGCTTGAAGGCAGAGACATTTCTGGCAACTTCTTTATCGCCTCATCAAGCCACGAAAAGCATACCACAGCACCTCATGATTAACCATGGACTGTGATCAAAGGGCAATCTGAATTTGCTCCCTGGAGTTCAGTCTTTGATGAGGACTAGATCACCAACCTTAAGGTCGGAAACCTTGGCTCTTCGTGTCTGACTGGCTCATTTGTTGCCCGACTTTTGCTTCTCTTAGGTCTTGTACTCATCAACAAGGTTCGGTGTTCAGGTAGGGTGATGCGGGATGGAGTCTGTAATGGTTCATCTCAATTAGAGAGATGACCTGGTGCACACCCAGTGGTGGCGTAGGGTATGAGTCTGTAGTTTCGGAGAAATTAGTAAATGGCAAGTTTTGGGGGGATTGCTGACAAGACGTCGCAATCCGGATGATCTTATTAAGAGTTTGCATAAATCGCTTTACCTCTCCGTTGGCTTGCGGCCATCGGGGGGTTATCTTCTTGTGAACAATGCCCATCGACGCCAGGTAGGATGCGAACTCCTGGCTCTGAAACGGGGGTCCATTGTCGGTCTTCACTCCCTTCATGAAACTATGAGTGGCTATTATTTTCTATATTTTGGGGGTTACCTCTCGGGATGTCAGCGACTGTAAACTCTCAACTTCTGGGTATTTGGAGTAGTTGTCGATAAGTAGCAACGTGTGGCAACCATCTGGGACGCTCCCGAATTTAAGGCTGATTGACTCCCACAGCTGTCAGGGGCCCCTCTCAGTTTCTACGGGACTGGGTGGACTGGGATTCCTTGCTGCTTGAAACCACTCGCAGGTCCTAACACGTGATTTTACTTTCTCATCCATCAAGGGAAACAACACTTTGGTTCGCAGACGGCTTTTAGTCTTCACCATGCCCTGGTGCCCGGCATGGGCAAATTCGGCGACTTGGCCATTGAGGCTCGTTGGGATGACCAAATGGTGCCCTCGGAGAAAGCACTCTTCCCGGTCGGTAGTTAGCTCTTTTCGGACATTATACAGACTCTCCAGGATGCGCCTGGCATTGGGGTCGAACTGTGACCACTGTTTCTTTATGAGGTGCCACTGGGTGGTCTGCACAGCCCTTATCGCTTTTTGTAGGCACTCGTCAACTTGTGTGGATTGGCGAATGGTCTCTGTCGAGAGGGGAAGGGAAGGGGCCTTGATCACTCGGTGATACACCTCACATACTCTTCCGTCTCACTGGCTCCCTCTTGTTCCTCCTCCGTTGCGGCCCTTGGATGTCTAGACAAGTAATCTGCGGGATTGTGAGACCCAGGGCGATATTCGATCTGGAAGTTGTACTCCTGTAGTTGGAGCATCCACTTTTGTATTCAGGTTGGGGCAGCTTTGAAGCAGTCCCACTGAAGAGGGGTATTAAGGGTTTGTGGTCTGTCACTACTGTGAAAGGGTGACCATACACATACAAGTGAAAATGCTTACACCCCCAGTGGATTGCTATTGCTTCTTTCTCTGTCTGCGAGAACCGCTGTTCAGCTGCGGTGAGAAACCTGCTCGCATATGCAACGAAAGTCCATTCGGCTTCGCCTTGATGCTGGAGCAACACCACCCCTAGTCCTTTTGGGCCGGCATCGACCGCCATGGTGGTATCTTTGCATGGGTCAAGGTATCTGAGCACGTGGTTGCATCTCTTGGAAAGTGTCTGCGGACAATATGTTTATGGAGGCACCTGTGTCCACCACCACTGTGGTGCAGTGTCCTCCCACCTGAATGTTGCACTTTGGCAGCCGGCGTGCTGTGTGGAGAGTGGTGCCATTTCTACTTCTCTTTTTTTTGTTTTGAAGTCAGTGTGCCTGGAATGTGATAATGGTGCTCCAGTGGGCTTGCGCACGAGCATAGGGACCATGTGACTATTTCATTGCTGATATAGAGGGTGTGTAGCATGCACAGGTGGGGTGGTACGGCTGCTTTTTGGGTGTATAGCTTTGCCAGATTGCCTTATGTCCGTGATTATCTGGCACTCCTATCCAGTATATCCATTATTTTGTAGTTTGTACATTTTCCTTTTATATAATTATGTATCTTAGTCCTTTTGCCTCCCAGGATTCAATGATACTGCTGAGTGCCTCCTGGGCGACTAACCTGATATGTGCATGGTGTGGCAGAGTCTGGTCTGCCAGTCTCTCAATGACAGACTCCGTGTTCCTTTGGGCTCGTCGTAGGCAGGGCGGGTCCTCTGTCGCATTGTTGTGGCCTGGGGCTGTTGAGTTGTGGGTGCATGAGGCAGGCGTCGGCTGTCACTGAACAACTGCAGGAGCGCGAGTGTTGCGGGTGGGCGGAAACATCAGAGGCGCGGCTGCCGGTGTTCTGAGCAGCACCTCCGGTGGACTGTTGGGTACAGCGGCAGTCCCTCGTCGCCAGTGTTATGTCTCGGGTTGAGACAGGTGGCCCGCTAGCTCTAGGTGAAGCGCGTGCAATAATAAACTGTACACGGGACACAATGGTATTCTGATTATGTGGGCTCAGTAGGCCGGTCTTCCTCTAACTCCCCACTGCGCCTTTTTACACACCCTGCATTAACAATATCAGGTGTCCCATGGAGTGTCCTACTGGGCCACTGGAATGCGGGGGTCTTCCTAGAAAACCCACATGGGTGAGTCCAGGATGGTCGGGAACTCCAGTTACGTCACTGAGCTGCGACACTACAATGTCTTGTTCTGCTGATCACAAACACCCCATCCCACCAACAATAGTTGTGGCTTCGCACCCTTAGATCTGTCAAGCCTTGCCTCTGAAGGCGGCTAGTAAATGTATTCAGAATTACAGATGTAGGTCATCCCACGAGGGAAGACAGCCACAGGGGCAAGCTAAATAAAGCAGCCATTACATTTCCCAGTTATCCATCTGGGAAATACAAACACACCACGGGACAGATCCGGCTTTTACAGTTCAACTGCTGGAAAAGAGTTCGCGAGACACAGAAAAATGTCAATTCGCCACAACTTGTTCATCTATTGTCGGAAATCGGCCTCAGTCACCAGCAGCCGCCGGTCCTTTTTTTCCATTGGAGTTTGGGTCCTTGTATTCTGTTTCAAATTACACTCATTTTGAAGACAGAAATGTTTTCCAGGCTAAAAACTGAAACGCTGAGCTATGTGTATAAGCTAATAATGAGTGACGTTGCATACCCCACCGACTTGAAAACGTTTCATTTTTTTGTATAACTTTGCAAGGTTCTAGAAAGACAAAATGACTGAAGGTTCTTTTTTTTCCTGCCATGGAGCAGCTTTAATGGCAGTGAGAAACAGTTCATGCTGCCAGGGGGCGGCGGGAAAGACAGAAGGTGGATACTTTGGCTCTGCTTGGCCACACTGGCGTAACAAAGGTACCCACATCCCCCGCGATGCGGGAGGGGCCCCAAGCTCTATGGGGCCCTCAGCAGAGTACACTGCGCACGGGCGGCGGGCACCTAGCCTGAGAGCTCCTGACTGGGAGGGGGAACCTCCATGTGCAGGGGAGGTTGGGGGGGGGGGGGGTCAAGTTTCGTTACTCCACTGCTTGGCCATGTCCTCCATCAGAGCCCCAACCACCAGCTCATTCACTGCCTCCCTCCCCATTGATCCCCCATCCTCCCGAACTAGGTGCTTTTAGACGAGCCTCCCTCCACCCTACTAGTCGTCTCTAGCCCCCACCCCATCTACACACTGTCACACGACACCCCTCTGTCCTCAGATGGTTTCTACTCACAGGATGAGGAGCAGGACTTCTTAGCCCTGCAGCACCCCTGCTGTGCAGGCGAGAGTAGTTCACGTCAGCGATGTCAGATGGAGTTGAAAAATCTTACCTGGTGTCACTGAAGTGACGTTTCCCAATAATTCCGCCTTTTGTACCAGCCCTTAAAAGATACCTTCATGCCTGCGCATCTGACTGCAGTGTATACAATTCAAGTCTGACCCTGGAATGCAAGGGCCTAGTACCTTTTGCAGATCATTCACTTAGACAGTGGCCCTAAAAAGCAGACAACCCATGTCCCTAGTCCTCCTCTCTGCAGTATAGTCCCTCACACCGTGACCCCAAGAAAGCAGCTAAACATGACATTTTGCATCTCTAGGTGAGTGTCTAGAGACTGAAAGGGAGGGACCCTGCACTATCAGTATCTACGTCTGTCGTCTGTCTGCGTCTATGACTCTAAAAAGCAGAAGCCCCGTCCCTACTTCCCAAGAAGCCACCTTGTGTCTGCCACAGAGACATTTGTATGTTGAAGTCTGTAAATGGCGGGAAATGAGACTTTCGGCCGAGACATTTGAGCAGAGGATGACATCGTCTGCCTTGTGTGCCTGCGGGCATGCACATCTGTGGTCATCAAGAAACTGGACTGTGTGGCTCAGTTTAGACACAGGCACCCCCACCTCCCCCGCCCACCCATTCGCCCAATTCTAATCCAAACTGGGCTTGCAAAGAAAAGATATCTGTCTCCGAGCAGAAATCAAATTACAGAAAATGAAGCATTTCTTCTGTCATTGAGCCCTGGCACTCGGGCTGCCCCAGCCTGGGGATACACAACCCAGACGTGCTTCCAGAATGGGCCTGAAATATCCCTATTACACAGAGAGGGGGCCTATTTAAAGTGTCGATTTTCCGAAAGTAACTATTGCTTGCCTTGGCACGGCCCCAGCAGCCCCCTTTATGGCTGCAATAAAGGCCTATTTTGCTGCTGTTTTGCTTTAATTCAAACCAGAGAATTGACTGCCCGGTCTGCCAGAAAAAGCACCGATGAATGATTGAGTTCTCTGGACCGGCGCTGACGACCGGGAGAAAAAAATCCGTCCCTGGCAGGACCCCGTCCTGGCAACCTAATTAGAAATCTGTCCCAGATTAGTGCGCAACTTCGCCTTCAGGTCCAATGCATGACTTTAGGAGCTGCCTTTTGCATATGGACAGCGGCTGTGACGTAGCGTTTGCTGTCACCGTGTATCATGGCATCATCCTGGCTGCACTCCTGAGATATGATGGCAAAGGGGGTGAGCTGGCGCGTGCGCATGGCAAGATATCGCCATCGAAGACTCTGCACTTTAATAAACAGGGATCTTGGCTGGCTTGACCCGGCTGTGACAAATGTAGAACTGACAGTCAACGATAGCGCGTGGAAAGAGGATTGAGTTCCCATCATAAGGGTCCAATTTTGTTGGTCGAAAATTCCAAAAGGCAAACATATTCACCAGTGGTGGCCGGCAGTTTTAGGAGGGAGGGGGGCGGGCGGGAAGCACACTCACACTTTCACACACATGCACATCCATTTACAACACTCATCAACATTCAAACATACACGCACGCGCCAAACATTAATTTAAAAAGATCTCTCTCACACACACACACACTTACCCTCAGCCTCGGAGGTCCCAGGAGGGTTGGGACTGCTGCCTTCCCTTAGGTCAGCCAATGAGGGAAGGCAGCAGTCCCAGCCTCGTCACAGAGTGGGATGGGGTCAGTGAGACTGCTGACCCCACCCCACTCTGTGACCAAGTGTCACTGATTGACACTCGCCCTGGGCACTTCAGGGCTTAAACCTGAAGCGCCCAGGTCGAAGTCAATGGGTGACGCTTTCCTCGTCACCTGGGGGGAGGCCCTCGAGGCACCTTTGCTGAGCCGAGGAGGTCACGCCCATAGGAGCTTTGACCTCTTCAGCCCAGCAAAGTTCAGCTCAGGCAGCCAGGAGTCTGTGCAAGTTGCACATGTCTGCTCCTGGCTGCCTGACCTGAACATGAAGAGTGCCTGTCAGGCTGACCTTTGTTCAGCCTGACAGACACTCTTCATGAGGGGCAAAAGGTGGGGGGGGGCCTCCACCCTAGAGGATGGGCCGCACCTGATGTTGACCATGGTGAGACATTTGGGTGACTTTGAAGGAGCTCTTGATGTGCCTTAACAATCTACATACGGCTTGAACATCGAACGTGGCAGCCATATTGGCTACAGCAGAGTTTACTTACCGGATCCGTTTCTGTGATGACCGGGACAGGAAAGTGGACCCTTCCAATGTCTGGACACGAAATATGTCTTTTTCACTCGTCAGGCTGAAAGGGCAGCACTAGTCCCTCCTACAAACTGCGCAAAAGTCCCTCCAAAATCCTTTTCAGGATACCTTTAGATCAGCCCACCTCAGTGTCCAGCTCAGAAGTGGTCTATGGCAACCATATACAGCTCACGAATCTTCCAGAGTAGGGGCATTTGCACTGGGAATGCCCTCAATGGATGTGAGGCCCTGACAGGGCCTAGCGACTGCTGGAGTCCACATCACTGCTGTTATAATCCAAACAACATGGCTGCTGACATCGACTCTGCCAACTGTTACATCATATCATGCTATGATAGCGATTTATGACACAGTAACATGGAGGCAAAACACTTTAGACATTCCCTTGCTGAACTGCTATCTAATCTCTATCTTTTGATAGCTCTGAGTATTACTTAATAGAGCTATGTGCACCTGTGGCTCCCTCAAGCCCCCAGGATACCAGCAGAACAACATGACAGGTACTTTTACGTAAGCATGCACTGGCAGGCACTATGACTCATAGAACAATATACATTCAGACGAGGAGGGTCACAGCAGCTCCTATAGCCAGGGTCCCAAAGCTGAAGAAAACTCCTGCTGTGAAGAAGTGGAAAGCTTTTTAATGTAGAACAGAAGAGCTGTGATGTATTAGGCAAAACTTGAGGACTTCTTAAATAATCCTGATCCAGGAACATCTGATTGGAAAAGGCAGGCTGGAATGGAGCCATGATGGATTGGTTTTGGCCCCGGTTGAAAAGATATTTGGATTAAAAGGCAATGACTTCCAGGATGGGCAACTCCTCTATGCAGGCAGGTGCCATACTGTGGATAAGTGTGTGCGCTCCCTTCCTCCTCCCACTCCCACAATCACAAGGAGACCAAACTAGGACTCTTGATGAGTCCACAGCAAGTACTAGCGAGAGAAAATGCAACTTGCACGACCCTTGTGCTCTGAATTTCTGCACAGCTGTTTTGTCCTGACACAAGGGCTGAAATGGAGTACAGCAGATATTTGAGTAACGTGAACAGAAGAAGTAGAGCAAAAACAATTATCCAGGACATTTCTGCTAGAGGAGAACCGCGTCACTGAACTAGCTAGCCATGAGACCACTTGTACCATGTACCCGACATTACATATGGACAGCCCTACCTACCATGGCACATCATCTTACCCTCTCAGGTGGAAACACAGCTCTGAGGTGGAAATCCCCGCTATGTGGAATGGTAGAAATAACCTACCATAAGCTACTTTTTCTTTCTTGACGACCTTAATATCTGGGGCTCACTGGTGACAACCACGCATTGCCTAGGTGCCTTCAAGACTTCTAAGCGCGCAAACGGCCATTTACGAGCCCGGCTAGTTCAAAACCCTTATTATAGTGCACAAATGAACTCCTGCTATTTTTTTATCTTTAAAGATTAGAGCTTTTCTTTGGTGTGTTAAAAACACAGTCAATATATTTTTGTACTGTTTTAAGTATTTCAATTTTATGGCACAATCATAGTTTAACATACGTTCAGGCGTTAAATAAAAACGTTTTAACAGCTCTTCTGACACTTATGCTTCATTTCCTCCACAAGTTAGTTCCATGTCCCGGGACCGAATAGAGACTCTTCGGTCCCCTTCATGTGCAGCTTGGAATTTCAGCTGCCTGCATGTCGCAGTCTGGCCTTAATGGCCGCCCTGGGAGGTACTGAGACAGCTGTTCCAGCAAGTAAGCAAGTTGAAAAGTAACAGGGTTGGCTATGGGAGACTGGGTATAGGGACACTATACTGCCCCTGACAACCTCAACTATTTATATTCTATTTGTAGATTCTGTTTCTGTCTTCATCGTTTGACATTTTTGGAATATGTAAAGCACTTTTCTCCAACAAGAAGGGTCAAGGTCGTGATATATATAAACAAAAGAAAAAAATCATAAATATAACATGAAGTTGCTGGAATCCAGGATGAACCGAAAGACAAATGGTCACAGCTGGGAATGGACAAATTAAGTTCTTCACTGATGTAGCTGTGTCTTGGGCCAAAACAGTAATCCCCAGGTCTTTCGGGGCTCATCTCAAATGCACCCAACTTTGCCCCAACACTGCTTTCCTTACCGAAAAACAACCCATTCAACATCATCATCCTTTCCATATTAGCCTGAGCTGCATTTGCAAGGATGGATCTCTTCAGAGCACTGAGCTGCACTTGTGAAGATGGATCGCTTCAGAGCACTGAGCTGCATTTGCAAGAATGGATTGCTTTAGAACAGTAAGCCACACTTGCAGGGAGGGATTGTTTCAGAGCCCTGAGCTGCACTCCCAGGGATGGATCTCTTCGGAGCACTGATCTGTACTTGTGATGATGGATCACTACAGAGCACTGAGCTGCACTTGTGATGATGGATCGCGTCAGAGCCCTGAGTTGCACTTGCAAGAATGGATTGCTTTAGAACAGTAAGCCACACTTGCAGGGATGGATCATTTCAGAGCACTGAGCTGCACTTGCAGGGATGGATTGCTTCAGAGCACTGAGCTGCACTTGCAAGGATTGGCCACTTCAGAACTGCACTTGCAAGATGGATCACTGCAGAGTACTCAGCTGTACCTACAAGGATGGATCACTTCAGAGCACTGTATGTTAATTCAGAACAGTGGACGCGGCGTCACAATAGACCACTAGGCCTACTTCAGGTCCATCTGCCTGGACGAGGAACTGGTAATATTCTAATATGTCTAACTTGCTTAAGTGGTGTGGAATAAAATTGGAGCGAGCATGGAAACTGATCACAGTTAGACAGTATACAGTTGTATTTAGCACATGATCGACTACATTTCAAGCTCTGAGCTAAGTGCAGACTCGTATGCAAATGTTTTTTCCCCCATTTTTAGGTCGAGCATGGCAGCAGGCATGTGCTGTTCTTTTAAGAATGTTGTAATCTAATCTGTGGACTTTAACCACGCCCATCTCACACCCATCACTTTCACTTGTTCCTGGCCCTGCCTTTCAAAAATCCCTTGATTTAATTGGTAACTGTTTTACATTTGTCCCATCTTGGGGCTGTTTTGTTACATTTTGCAGACCCACCCTGTTACATGGAATATTGCACGATCAGCCATATACTTTAGTGTGGGCGCACTACTTTTTACTTTTGTCTGTCCCCTTCTCGCTCCATGGCGGCCATGGTGCTTTGAAGTTCCATATAGTGCAAACTTGATTGGAGGTATTCTCATTTAACTTGGGCTTCTCTCATCCTTTTGCTGGACTTGGAAGCTTGCATGCCGTGCCGTCCCCCTTACCCCTCCCACAACACTGCTTGTTTTTAGTTGCTCATTTGCTTGTTTTACTGCAACACTGTTCCATGCTGCATCTGCAACATTGCGAGTTTAAGTTAAACTGCCAATCCACGCGTGTTGTTTTTACTGTGTTGCGCACTGTAATTTTCACAACGGATCCTGGCATGGGTCCTGTCCAGTCAAGTGATTGTAAATGGAGCCTAAGGTTGTTTACAGGAAGCAGCCAGCGGGAGGAGCCGTGGAGGCGGGGATCAGCAGGATGCAAAATCCACGTCTATCTCCCTATGTGTTGTTAGCTTCTTGGTTGCACAATTTGCTGTGTTCCACTATTGTCTCATTATTCCACGTTCCTTCCTAAATACGTGTTTGAATCAGGGGGAGAGAATATTGCCTTGTACGCGGAATGTCTACATGCCGGGAAGACGACAAATATACGGTACAGGCTGTGTTCCTCTGTCAGGTTACGCATTCATTTTAAAGGACCAGGCAAATTTTAAGTTGAAAGCACAGAAGTGATTTTTTTATGAGCATAGTTACTTTAAAAGGTGTGGTACCGATTCCCTTATTTGAATTTCAATTTAAAGTTTATTTTTGATTGTAACCTAGAAAATAGAATTTCATAGGCACTTTAAAATCATAGAGAACTTTGACTTTTAATTGATGTTCAGCTCTTGGAGTGGCAGCGTAGCCTGGGAACGTGGATCAGATTTAGATATTGGCACTGCGTGCCATTGGAGGCCAGAAGACCATGGCCCATGGTTGTGCAGACTCTGCAGCTCTTTCCAGAGCATATATTAAAAGGCATGATTGAGACACTCGTTAGGTCAGCACAAGAATTAGGGATTAACAGGTTAATAATAATTGTACCCCCCATTAGTTTGCTTAAGTCACTGCTCTCTCTTTACTCACTGCAGTAAATGGAAGTGCTTTAGTTATATGCAGGGCCACTGGAATTATGTGGCAGAGAGGACCAAATTATGCATCAGGGTTGACCAATTTATGTGGTAAGAAAAGTCCAGTTATGCATTTATAACGTCAATTGCTCTAACTCAAGCAAATGCGAGGCCTATTGCATTGAAAATGCTTGTTTGCAATTTGCACTCTTCACCGAATGAGGGAAAACCGCGTCCACTCTTGATTTATGTGCAGTTTCTGCAAGGTCCCACCTGAAGGGAATAGTGCAAACAAAAATGTGCAGTAGCATAATGTCCAAAAGAAGAAAAAAAATACACGGTATCCATATCTCCCAATAGACACTGCAAAAATGAATTAGGCTCAAAAACTGACCTTATGCTATGCGTACATGGCATTTACATTGAGGTTTTTATGCCTGTGTGATTCGGAATGAGGCACTATGTGCTGACATTCAATAGTACAATATTAGCCGAATTATCAGAGGAGTCAGTACAGCCTCCAGAGTGTTTAGGTGCCTGACAGAGATTGTAACAGCTGCCGCGTTGGATTTTGAAAATGTCTATTATAAAACAAACATCAAAAATGTAAAATGTAAAAAGGAATAAAAATTGAATTTTATCGCCCATTACTTGGAAATAATTCTCCTAAGCTGTTGGAGCTGGACGGGGGCCCAGGGCAACCCACCACAGAGCCGCAGCCACCCACTGCGTTGGAAGCATGCGGTGGTGGTGGTGGCGTTTTTATGTCTTCTGGCTCGGAAGCAGAAGCCCGCCATGAGCCGGTAGCATCGCGGCCGCTCTGGCCACAAACAGCTCATTGGTAAAGGGGCGGGGGAAGTAGAAAACCGCTCCAGATGGTGAGAAAGTGATGGTATCTGCAGGGGCAGTAGTACACGATTTATTCGCGATACGTGGGCGCCATTTTTTAATTTCCCTATCAGACCATCAACTCAGGCAGAACCTTATTTTTGTAAAGGTGCATAAACCTGGCACCAGCTCAGATCCTTGTAATCACTTTGAAATATTGATCCATCTTGCGCCCTGTAAAGAACCACTCAGTCAGGAGATTAAATAGACATTTTTACATTGATTATGTGTGCATATAAATGCCCATCGGAGCCCCTTACGCTGCAAAGTGGCCTCAGGCCCATCCTTGCTGCCGCCATGTGCCACAGGGATCAAGGTGTCAGTGACATGCACTCCACAACCCACCCACACACTCAGTGGCTTGAGCATGCAAAACACGACCAACATACTCACCCAGGTTGGTGGATAGTTGCAAGAGTGAACGCCTAAACATTCACGGAGAAAACCCACAGATTGTAGTCATGGGACAGAGTATTCTCTGGGAGAATGAGAGTGACAAAGCAATGTCTCATTGAGACGCCAGGGACGAGAAAGTAAACATATACACGGGTACAAGGAGGAGCGGGCCCAGGGTCCAGCTGAACTATCACAGCAGGCGTGTTCTGTGACAACCAGTAGGAGTGCTCCCTTGTGGCACAACCACTCATAAGGCTCTGTGAGGAGCTGTTAAGGGTGAAGAGGCTATGTAACCGAACCGAGCCAGACAAAAACTACAGAATAGGACATGACATAAATCAATGTACCACAATACAACACACTCTAACAATTCATAACAAAGCACCCCATAACATAACATGCGATTAGATAACATATTATTTCCTACCGTTAACACACCGCACAAAGCAATAACATAACATAATATAACATAGCATAACATAACATCACATCACATCACATAACATAACATAATATAACATAACATAACATAATATAAAATAACATAGCATAAAATAGCATAACATCACATAACATAACATCTTCCCTGGATATTTTCCTCCTAGCACAGTGGTTCCCTAACCTGGGGGTCTGCAAAGCCTCCTCATGGGGTCCGTGACTGGTTAGAAAATTAAGTAATATTAATAGACTATGTCCCCAGCTTTCAGTAATGACTCAGTGGGGGGGTCCCCAGATTAGAATTATGATTCAGTGGGGGTTCCTCGGTTCCATTAGTGATAAAATGGGGGTCCACAGAAGTCAAAAGGTTGGAACCACTGTCCTAGCATAATCTTATCATGATATTAATCTAATTAGGTCATGCCTCAGGATTAATCACCATCCCACCCTCAACGGAGCCCGACTATCATCCATTCATGTGGGTCGCACCAACCTGTACCGGGCACACTCATCAGCACCCTGGAGCACTGTATAATGTGGATTCCTATGGTATGATCCTCTGCTGTCACTGGGTGGCTTCCTCGGGCATGCCCATTACTAGTCTTATACGGTTGGTCCTCTTTTGCTCCTTGACAGGGCCCATGAGAGCACATAGGGCACATTTGACAAAGGTAAACTTAGTCTTCAAGTCTAAAGTTAGACCCGTAGT
Source organism: Pleurodeles waltl (assembly GCF_031143425.1). Classification (NCBI taxonomy): domain Eukaryota; kingdom Metazoa; phylum Chordata; class Amphibia; order Caudata; family Salamandridae; genus Pleurodeles; species Pleurodeles waltl. The sequence goes on from NC_090440.1 coordinate 874,818,073, forward strand.
GTAAGGGTCCAATTCAAAAATGTAAACTTAGTCTTCAAGTCTAAAGTTAGACTTCAGGTCTAAGTTTACCTTTGTGAATTGGGCCCTTACTGTGGTTTGCTGTATAATCCTTATTTCTGTGAGTTGCTCCATGAGTGCCTGGTTGAACTCCTCAGAGCATATACCTTTTTTGCTTGGATAATGTCCATTCCAATGGATTGCTCCCATCACTCCTGTATAGACTCTTCAGAGCAGGTACTATCGCTGCTGGTACAATGGGCTCACTCCTATGAGCTTCTCCCTGACTCACAAGGGTGAACTCTTCAGACACATCCTATTGCTGGTCATATAATGGTTGCTGCTCTGTTTCTTAACGGTGGACTCATCTTAGCAGATATCACAGCTGAATGATTAATGTCCATTTCCTTTGTTTCATCCTCTGCCATTCTTGGGTGGACTTTTAGGAGCTTATTCCATGACTGTTTGAAGGGCCCATTCCTAATGTTGCTCCTCTAAGCGTACTGGCGGATTCCTCAAAGTATATGCCACCAGTGGCAGCGGCCATAGGGGCAGGAGGGGAGGACGAAGGGGACGGGCAAAGTACAAAAAAAAAGACACTTACCTTCCACTGCCGCGTCTCCTGCTGCCTCGTTCGTCGCTCCTCTTCTTGTGGTTCAGCATTCACTGGGACACCAGCACAGGCTCCCCAGCAATCCTGGAGCTGTTTTCATGCTAATGCTAGCACGAAAGCAGCACCAGGATTGGTCTGAGTGGCTTGGACTGCTGCTCAGACACAGCCCTGGGGTCTGTGCAGTTTCTCCAGCCCGGCTGTAGATTTGCATATGTGACTACATCTATTCTCCTGTTTCTCTACACCAGTGCACCTGCCCTGGTACACACTTTTGCAACACAATTTGAGCAGTCTCTGCATTCAAACATAACACCAGAAATCTTTGCACATAGGCCACACTGCACACACACACTTCCTATCAATCCCTACACTAGTATTAATGCTTAGACATCCAACCTATCAATTCAAATTCACACATATACAACGACCCTACAGGGTATGAGCTAGAGGTGGGGTAGCCGCTGACTCAGGCTTGAGCCTGAAGCCTGACTCTGGCTCAGCTTGAAGTTCCGACGACCCTCGAGCACATAGCCAGCAGAGCTTTCATGTAGCTTCTGCCTGCCACCCTAGCTTTAACCTCATGTACAAAGACGTAAAAATAGCATTAACATTTGAAGTAAGAAGGAGAGACAAATAGATACTCATTTGGTGACTGATTGGTACAAAATGAAATAAAAAAAAACAGGATTAATGATGGCTTCCCAGCTTAACCAAACTGTGTGATCTTAAGCAATCACTGGCACTGTCACCAGGATGGGTCGTGGAGTAGAATAGATTTAAGTTCATGTTAACAAACTGTCACTTTAAATGAGCACTTCTTAGTACAATGCTATAATGTAACATATTAATGTCAAAGCTTCCACATGTTAAAGAAATACGCTTTTTTTTTATTTTGAAGACTCCTAATATTGTAGTTGGTGTTTGAGGGCCTCCAGTATCAGCACAGCTCTGGTTACCACACAAGACATTGAAACCTCATCCAGGAAGGCTTTCAATTCAGAACACTCCCATGGAGTACTGTGTTACCTGTTTCATACATGTGCTTTGGAAACTTGCCAGGGGTATGAAGTGCTGCATAAATGAATCTACAACACAATAGAATATGTTTTATGAACGCCCAAGAATCAGAATCTTCTTTAACGTAAAGGTGAATCCAGCATTGATTGAGACAATAAATAAATACTCATTTATTCTACAGAAAAGAAAAGGAAAGCGTTTTCTGTATTTCATGCATGTTGTGTTCTTATCCATTTAGTTCATACCCACAGGATCCCTTACAAGCACAGGGGCAGCTTCCCTATCAGCCCTTGGACTTGGCAGATATTTCTATATGCAAAGATGGCAATTTATACACACACTGTGCCGGGCCTACACAGATTCTTTCCTCAGACAAGCCTTTCTAGATGGCATGGTCGTATTACAACTCCAACACCACAGTGTATTACATTACATTTAGAATATCCATTACAGCATAGGACAAGAAACTTGTAGGTCGTCTACAAGGTCCTGAAGATACACATCCTCAGAGAATATTATTTACACAGAAAAAAATCTGATGCAGTTTTGAAAGACCACAAAGGTTTCTAAAAATCCCTATATTGGTCTCTTGGAATGTTCTTCAGTTTTTTAAACCTATTGCACTGCAGTGACCCCTGTGGCTGAGAAATAGACCGCAAGTCTTCCTCAAAAGCTCAGCCAATTAGATACTATGAGTAAGCTTTGGTGGCGCCGAAGAACCACTGGGGGCAACTCTAGCAGAGGTAATGCTTATAGCAAGGTGCCGTGGCGTAGCGTGTGTTGTCAGCACCCGGGGCAAGGCAAGTAATTTGCGCCCCCTAACCCGGGGCAAGGCAAGTAATTTGCGCCCCCTAACCCGTGGATTTAGTCTCTTCCAAGATGTTGCGCCTGGTGCGGCCGGCCCCCCCTGCACCCCCCACGCTACGCCACTGGCAAGGTGGCCCTTCCCAGACCCATAAGGGCAGAGTTCACACTAGATTTTCAAGACACTCATTGCTAGTGCAAACCAATTTTGCATACAATCTTTGTATGTACAGTATTGTGGGTATCTTGAAAACCTTACACTCCCGAATGTATTTTATGCACCCTAGGCCTACAGTGATTCCCTGTGTCTGGATGACAGACTGCAAACCGTGCCTAGGACCTCAGCAGATGCCAATATGACCTTCCACTGCATGCTAAGTGGCCTCACTTGTGTCTGCTCCCTGTTGTTGCTCGGGTTCAAACCACAATGACCACTTTGAAGCCACTGTAAAAATAATGGGATTTCTCAGCCAATTACCGTTGGTAATACCCTTACTGACCACTAGAGATGATGTAGCACTGCTCCCTCTTAACTCTACACTAGATACCAGTCCCCTCCCCAGTCTTTGAAAGACTTCAGGAAGTGCATCATCATCATCATCATCTGCTTCACACTGTACTATAAAGTTGCGCTACAGTGCCCTCGTCTGGCTGAGAAAATTATTACAGGACCCTTTTATGCTTTGACCACAAATAGGCACCTCAGTCTACTTCACCCTGCAGCAGAAACTGCAGTGAGCTCCTGTGTCCGAGGGACTGACTCCAGCCTCCTTCCAAAATTCACTGCAATACCAGTACCTGCTCATTTTGTGCAAAAAAAGGTACCACAGAGACATCCTGTGTTTGAGTAAATAACCACAGTCCGTCTCCTATACCCTAAACACAAAAGAGAGCGCTGACCAAAAACGCTTTAGCACTGGTCAAACCAGAGCGACCTACTGCCCCTCAATACCACGAGGGGACACTGTAATACCAAGTTCTTCCTGCCACCCCACTCGTTATGCACAGTTTATGGCTGCTGGCCCTGCAACCTTCAACCTAGTAGATCCGAAATGCGGCTGACCTTGCACCAGCACTCCTTGATTTTCTGCGCCCCTACCTTTCAAAGATTGATTCATCCATCAGCCCGTTGGCTGAACAATGATGGCGAAACTGCTTTCGGATTTTTCGAAAGCCTATTTCCACACAAAATTAAGAGATCAAAATTCGGCCCTAAGGACCAACTTCCTCAAATTGACATATGATTAATGGCTCGGACGTGTGTGTGCAGCGCACTCCTACCTTTTGAGGCAGACCCACCACAAGGTGTGCCTGCCACACATCACTGACAGATACCCATTCGGATGTGGTGAGGTCTAATTATAACTTTGAGTCTGTAGAACTGAGTCTGTAAATTCATTTCACCCACCTGGAAAGCGTGACAACTCTTGGGGGTGGTGGGGAGTCGATGGGAGTGTTGGCAGACCCGCTCTGAAGGCTGCTGCATAGCTTCCACTTAGGTAACTGTTATTCACATTACATGCCTACAATACGGGTACTGTTCCAGGAGTGGAGCCCCTGCACTCTCTGCAGCCATTGCCAGGTGTGGGGTGGGCGCTCTGCGCAGCACCAGAGAGCCTGCTTTGTTGGGTGGTGGGGCTACTGGAAGAGCTTGAGCAGTACATGGAGAGCCTGAAGGAACCACTTTTCGTGTTTGGGGAAGACTTTCAATTTGTGGTAATGGGCAAAGTGCATCATTTTAGCACTTCATGACATTAACATTTATGGAAATAGGCCAGTAACTTCTTAGACTATTTTCCCCCCACAAAAAGTGTAAAATTCACCTACAAAAAATTCATTTGCGAGTCTTATTTTCTGTAAAATAAGCAGAAAGGTTCCTAAGAACGTTTCTTTTCTTTTACAGAAAGAGTCCAGCAAAATTGCAGTTTGCTAACTTTTAAACCTGCTTGACTTAATTGTAAAGACTTTTGGCCTACAATTAAAAATAAAAAAATAGAAAATTCACAAGCCTGCAAGCTTTTTTCTGAGATAATTACTAAGGGTGCAGAAGATGAGTACCGGAACTCTGCATAACTCTTGTTGTCAGTCTGAATGCAGGATTGGTAAAAATCCCTTTGCCATATGAAGCTATATGGCCAGTAAGAAATTGCTCATGGCACCGCCACGTGCGATTTCTTGAACCTTTCTGGACATCTAAAAATTTTCTGGAGAAAAAAACTAGAAAAATGACATCATGCTGTGCACAATTTTGTATTCCGAAGCAGCACCTCCAATGGAAATATGCTTGCTACCTCAGGGAATAAGAACTTCTTTGTACCTTGCAGTTGATGTTAGGCTACGGGTACTTATATCTTGGTGTCTGCTGGTCAGGATTAAAAAAGCCACGTACCAAGCTGGCCCACCAAAAAGGGTAGGTAGGTTAAAAAAAAAAGCTATATCTTTGGAACCGCTGCTTGTAGGAAACAAATTCCATTCCATTAAATTCCATTCCACAGGTGCATCCTGGTCACCCATTGTTAGGATTATGGACTCCCTGGACTGATAGAACATATCTCTGGACCCCTAGGAGATCGCCTCCTCTGAAGGCTCAGGGGTTGTCCCTTTTGTTCATGGGAGGGTTTTGCACTGGCTCTAACCCCAAGATATCTTAATCTAAGCTTGGATGAACAAACGTCCAGACAGTAGATCCCATGCTCTGAGTCAACAAGCTCTTGACTGGGGGCTCAGCAGCCGGCTGCTTGGTACATCTTTGCATCTCTTGGTATGATAAAGGGTGAGTTCTGCTGTGGCTGGTGGATACTCATCTGGCATCTGAGATCAAGGAGACCAAGTTGAAGGAAGACTAGAGATATCAGGAGGATAACAAAGGTCCGGGTCCCGTGGTTACTGAGGGTCACTCAGGGCTGCAGGATGCCTTGCATGCAAGAGATAGTCACCACTCCAACAGATAAACTTCTTTCTCTTCATTGTTGTTGCTGTAGCCCTCTACTCTTTGATGAGTGGTCTCCAGAGACATCAAAGTCATCAGAGCAGTTTTTACGGTGTGTTTAGTAGTCTGGGACTTCCTCTTGGACAGCACTTTCAGACAGTAAGCAGGGAGACAGCCACAGGGCTACAGGAGTACCTTCAGGCTTCTTCCCACCCTAGCGGGGAAAGACAGCGAGAAGCTAGGCCGTCACAGGACTTTTCAAGTGAAGCTCTTCAAACTGCTAAATTCAAGTTCTAGCGTATATTGTCTTTTTTTTAAGCTCGACTCCTTGTTAGGGCCACCAGTGTGATTTTAATGTTTGCATAATCTGAGCATGTCAACCAGGCTGTATCTTCACTGGCTTGCTCCTGCCTTGGCTAATCAGATTGCAGTCACAGACCACGCACAGCAACTCTGCTGCTGGGCAGAAAGGTGTTTCCTCAGGATGGGCAGATTCCAAAGGCAGATTCTTGACAAAGATGCCTGGATGGAAAAGTTTGTAGATTCTTGCAGACTTGACAGTGGAAAGGAGAAGTGAGAGATGAGTGACTGGCCATGACGTGCTACTCTCAGCCGCATATCCCCCATCTTGTAACACATAGCCCTGATCCATGAAGCACACTCACAACCACTTCCCAAGACCCCATCCACTTAAGGTGAGAGTGGAAAGGCTCCAATGTACAGAGAGTTGCTGGACTTTGCAAGGTTGTTTATAGATATTGCCCTGGTTCACAGCCACAGTCCAGCCTGCAGACACCCAATATGGAGGTTGAGGGAGGTGTTTGGTCACAACTGTTTTAAGGGGATTCTTCAGTGGTTCCTATTGACTCAGCAGTAAGCTGACTCTCTGTTGCAGAGCACTGGAACAGATGTCTAAGTGGTCTGCTGGGTTAGGTGCACATTGACATGTTAAAGAAATAGGGATGAGCAATGGGAAGATGAAAAACACCAGGATTGCATCCTTGGTACAAACAAGAAAGGACTTTAATCAGTAGGACCTTTAGGTCCATAATTAGGGTGCAATTGGAGAAACAAGCAGTATATGCTGAGTATAAGAGCAGGGTCAATGATTTATGGATTTATTTAGGGATAATTCCTGGCTCAAACAGCTATAATGGAACCATATTAAAATTGAAAGAGACAAGTAAACAAACTTGTGAATAAGATACGTAGGTGGGTCCATGCCCTGTAACAGGTTGCCCCTCTGTTGAATGATTTATAGGATTAAACTGTAATGGCTGAAATTGGATAGGAAAGGCTTAGAATTAGTCTGAAGCAAATGTTTAATGAATGATCTAAAACAATGCCTTGGGATGCAGGTGTGGTACCCTTGTCAAAATTCAAGGATTGATCCATTTACAAATACTGTGACTATTAATTTAGGTTGAACGCTTATTTGTTGAAGGGAAACAATGTAATAGTGAAGAAGCCTACTGGAATAAGGTAACTGAATTAGTATTTTAGATAGACAGTGCCTGTGCTGAGGCCACTGGGGGAAACAATTTTATATGCATATTATTTGTTTATCCTCTAACTGTTGGTTTGCAGTAATTACAGGCACTAATATTGTAATGAAACAACAAACTCTTAACAGCAAAATTATGAGTGAATTCCTATTTTCCTTTTATTTAATTCATATACAGCTTTATGCCACAAGCTGAACAAATTACTAGATAATGGAAGCATCAACACAAAATCCAAATGACAATACTGAGGCAAATATTTGACTAAAGCAGGGTCTCAACAAAGTAAATAGTAAATATTTTTTTTAATTGATGCAGGAAAGAAAGATTGAGAGCAGAGCAATTGTGTAGAGAAGAACCACTTCAAAACATGGAGCCAGAGAGGTAAACATAGACTCAGAGAAGTAATCAGCAGGTATTGAAAAACAAGGCTAATATTCCTGGGTGAGTAGATCAGAAGAAAGGAAAATAATTAAGGAGGATCCAAGTCACGGACACACACAATAAATACACAGAGAAACTTGAATTTGACAGGACAGAGAAAATAGCCAGTATAAAGATACAAAATCAGGTAAGATGTGAGTAGTGGGAGGAGTTGAAAGGGAAAGTGAACAGCAGAGAGAAACTGAATTGGAGCAAGTGATGGAAACAGGCAGGAACTGGAAATGGTAAGAACAATATTTGAAAAGTTAGAAAATGAGAATTCATGATCATTTTAATGGTGTGGAATGGAAAGTGAAAAAGGGATGGATTTTCAAGATGTTAATGACTTAAAAGCAATAGCTCTAATTACCGAAAGAAGTGTGCGCAGATAACGAGAGAGAAGGGTTGAAGGTAATTCTCGAAATATGAGTGGAGAGAGAAACAGGAAGCATAGGAGGAAGAAAGAGAGTGTGAGGTCAAAGAAGGCAACTGTTGGGTATAGCACAGATAACAGTGTACCAATATTTTGTTAGAATTGAGATGCCAAAAATGTCCGTTCTTCTAGAGTTGAACTATAGCAACGCATGAAAATATGGAGTCATGGAGTAAAGCTGAAAAAGTGGAAAGTAAGAAAAGGAATTGAGGAAAATTGGCTTAGAAATAACTGAAGATATTCAACAGTGAGATGAGAGAAGCTAGAAAGATATTTAACAGTGAGAGGAGAGAAGCTAGAACAATAGTATAGGAAGAAAACAGGAAGGGCTCAAGTGGAGCTCTTGTGGAACTCCAGAGCAAAGAGGGAGGCAGTAGAGGTAGGATCTGACCAAGAGACTGAGTAGTGATGGTGAGAAAGATAACAGGATACCCAGGAAGGTGGCCATAATGGAGATATAAAAAGGTAAAAGCAGTGCTGGGTACCAGGAAAGGCAGCGGAAAGAGCCAGGAGAATAAGAACCACGTCTGGAATGATGGAGGACTGGTGACAAAGAGAATGGCGGTATCATTAGAGTGAAGTTGGAATTGAGCTAGTGGAGAGCTGATGGTCAGCTAACCACTGATGGACTTCCGAGAGAAAGGGAAAAGAGAAGTAGGTAGGTAGCTGGAAGGAGCGAAGGGGTCAACAGACTGTTTGGTGAGTATATGAACGATAGTAGGGTGCTCCAGGAATTATACCAATAGGGTTAAATGAAAAAGAACAGTGATGAACAATTTATAAAGAATGCTTTGGGTGTAAAGAATTTTGCAAAATCAGCAGTGCCAAGGGAGGAAATGATGGATTTGGAGAGGGAGGAGTGAGAAGGCATGATAGATGATTGTACAATGTATTCTACTAACCTATGCCTGCCCAGGACCATAAACTTTAAACAAAATATCTCAGAATGGGCAACGCAGAGCTGTAACCAGCTGAATAGACTATGATCATAAGAAATATGATAGGGGGGCCTGCAAAGGTGTTCAAATCCTCCAACTTACTGCAAACCATAAACTGTGTGGCTGTGTCTCACACTTCTTCATCCATCTCACTGATACGTGTTGCACCTCATAACAAGATAACTGCACATTGGTGCTTATAATGAACAACATAGAAACACTTCCCACATACGATCAAAACAAGACAACAGACTTGCAATCCCACACGCTACATGGTTTGACATGCTACCCATGTAGGCAAGCACTTCAGTGCCTCAAATAGGGGTACTAAGCGCTATGTAAATGTAGCACTACAATAGAATTCAATACTATACAATACAATACAATAGGAAGAGTGGAGAGGTGAATTTCAAGTCAGGTCACAAAGATGTTGTTACAAATTCTGAGTGCACAGCTAAAGAAGGTTTGCTGCCAGTTTTATTTTATTTTATGTACTTCTTGATTTCCTGTTTTACTAGGTTATGCATCTTTGTGATGCCTTGGTTCCTGTCATGTTCAACATGATGATGTGGGGAGCCTATAGTTTGATTTTTTACATCATGGATGAGTGTCTACCAAATCTAGCATTTAGAGTGATCATATACTAAGACAAAAGTAGGAATAGGTGCTTCTGTTGACACGTTTTGTAGACAGTCTGAGTGGAGGGGTCATCAGGCTTCATTGCCATTGGCTGACCTGGGCAGTCTTGAATTTATGTTTCTCTGTTAAAACTGATGCCATGAGGTTTCCTTCTACCCAGACAAAAGGGTCTTTGTGAAGCAGCGAGCTCCTCATTGTGGTTACAGCCCTTGAGATGATTCAATGTGCTATTACTAGATTCAAGCAGTAACTATCCGCTATTACAGCAGCCCAAGGGTGGGGGTAAGGCCGCAGCTCCATCACAGGGCACACTGTTCTCCTTGTCAAACGCCGCGACGCAGTGATTTAATTGTGACTTCCCCGGCTGCGCTCTGTTATTTGTGAACACTGAGCTTGAAGTCTGGCCATGTTCTGTAACTGGAGGAGAATGCAAAGGGCCATTGCGGAGGGCCTAAAATGTACTCCTGAGTCTGTATTGCCGGTAGTTCCCCGAGGGGTGCAACAGGCGTGTGCCCCTGTTTTCCACGCCCAAGGGGCACTATAGAATTACACTATGGGTGACAGATTCTTGTACGACCCTCTCTGTATAAGAGATAAAGCCAGGGCACATACAGTGCTGTGCAGTCATAAGGGGGCAGTCCCTCATTTGCAAGGGAGCATGGCCACAGGCAAAGGAGGGAAAATCTTTGCCTCTGTGCCCACATCGTATTATAAACACAGAAGCAGAGGCAAAGAGATTGTCAGGTGACACACTGAGAGTGTGTCACAAAGAGGTGGTGCACTGTCTTTGCACACCCTGAAATCAGCCATCTGGAGGGGGACTGTGAGGTCCTATGGAATTCCCAGACATGCCCTAGCAGGTGGGTGAAGTCATTTACAAAACTCACTTGCATCGGGGTCTGTCTCCCTTGAAACTGCCTGCACTGTTAAATGCGGACCAGCTGCTTCAATCTGCTGGTCCATCTTTTACTTTTGTTCTACCATCGGGCCATTGCAAATTCATGGCTGCCCCAGGGGCAGGGCATTATCAGTAATCAAGTGCATTGGTCTTGTTTTTCCCTGGCGCACCTAGCTGATGGTGTGTCGTGGCACAAACAGGGACAAACGGGGATAGAGAGCCCTTGCCCTAGTACAGAACCTAGGGCCATATTAGTACTCTGTTTGCGCTGGATTTGCATCATTTTTTTACGCAAATCTGGCGCAAGCTTAACTCCATATGTATACTTTGGCGCTAGACCCGTCCAGCTCGAAAGTTATGGAGTTTGAGTCATTTTTTGTACGTGAAAACCTCCCTTGCGCTAATGACATGCAAGGTAGGCGTTCCAGTGCAAAAAATGACTCTGAGGCATGTGCGCCTTATTTATCCTCCTGCGTCATTTTGACGCACAGGAGGAGGCGGGCCTTAAAAAATGGCGCCCAGCCGGATGTGCTCCGTTTTTTAATGCCTGGGTCAGGGCAGGCGCTAAGGGGCCTGTGGGCTCATTTCCATGGTCTCCGACCATGGATGCAGTCCACAGGAGCCCTTCCCTGCCCACAGGGACACCCCCTGCCACCCTCGCCCACCCCTGGAGGACACCCATGGATGGGGGGACCCATCTACGGTAAGTAGAGGTAAGTAATTATTTTTTTTCTTTAGTTGGCATAGGAGGGCCTTACTTGGGCCCCCTACTTGCCACTGTCCCCAATGGCCATGCCCAGGGGACAAAAGTCCCCTGGGCATGGCCATTGGGCTGGGGGGCATGACTTCTGTCTTTGCTAAAACAGTAGTCATTTCCATGGGGGTTGTGCGTCAAAAAATGATGCTAGTCAGATTAGTCTTTTTTTTTTACTGTAACCTGACTTGCACCATTCTTTGACGATTGCACGATTCTTCCCTACGCCTCCGCTGCCTGGTTAGAGTAATTTATTTTGACGCTAACCAGGCCGCAGCGCCGGCTACTGTCATTCCTTAAATATGACGCCTGGCTGGCGCGTTGGAATGGTGGTAGCCGGCGTTAAACTTTTTGTCTGCGTCAGAAAGTATAAATATGGGCCCTAGTTTGCAGAGCGTGGACCCAGCTCACTACTTGCCCGTCAGTAGTGTTCTTCTTAAATATAGATAGGCGGTGCGTTCTAGTTTGTCTGCAGCAACTGTTTAGATTTCCAGGTCGTGCCCTGAGACACAGACCACAGCACTGCAGCGCAGCAATATGAAGCTTAAACTTGTAAAACAACTTTGTGAACTTGTTTGAACTTTTTTGAGACTACTTTTTGGAGTGCAACTCATGAAGCTTTTTTCTTTTTAAATATAGTCCACACCACTCTTGAATAATAATAGTTTTTTTCCTAACGCTTTAAAACTGATTTTATTGACCCCGGAAAGAGGCAAGGCTGTGTCAGTTCTACTGGGATCAGGTCTTGTAACTAAAAGGGTAAGCACATCTCTGTAGAAGGTTCTTAACCCACTGAGCTCTCACCATCTGCTGTTTCTCTGCTGAAGTAGTGTCTGGGTGACAATCAGGCTTTGTTGCGCTATCCTCCATGGACTCCTAAAAGGTAATGAATGAGTCAGGCATGTACATGACCCAAAGGACAGTGCAAGAGATTCTGGAGGTACGGCCAGACAAGCACTTTGGTCCTAGCATGCAACTTTGAATTTGAATGATTGGGAATTAAAAAATAAAACATGGTGCCCATTGATTTGAAACTACAACACTATACAAACAACACCACACAATTGCATCCAAACAGTGACCCAACATGAGGTACATAACTTTACTATTCAAGTAACAGCACAAAAACAAGGGGTGTGATTCACGAAAGCATTTATGAGTATGGAAAATAGTACTATAGGAGTACTCTTTTAGATATTCAGACCTGCCTTTGAGAATCAGCAGTAAAGCGTCTAGCTCCCAATTGATAAAACTGGAAAGACTGCACAGCCCTTTCCATTTGTCCTAACTGTATATGAATAATCCCTGGTTATTCCCATTTTTGATGTTCTAGGGTCAATTCACAAAGGTGTAAGAGTGCATCTAAGAGTACTTAAGGAGTACTACTTTATGTACTCCAAAATGCCTTTATGTATTGTACCCTAGACGTCTCTGGATTAGATCGTATATGACTTTTCAAATGATGGTGCAACAACAGGGACTCAGAAAATGAAAGAGAGTCCACTGAATGAAACCTTTTTTACTGGCGAATGAAAACCTGAAAGCAGAGAGGTAAACACAAGATAGAGTGCCTGGATTTGCTGCGCATGACTATCCAAATGACAGCACAAATTAAGTTTACACAATTAAACAAGGAGGATCCGAGTGGGAAACTGCTTTCAGGATCCGTATGCCAGCACAAAGAGTGAGCTAGACGATGAAAAGGGCATCTAAATTGTAAACTATGGGCTAGCAGCTTGATAGCACAACATAAAACTTACAAAATAAATCATAGAGTCCCTGGATAATATTCTAGCTTGACTATCCAAATGGCAACACAAAACTGGAACTCGGAAAATGAAGCAGGGACTCTTTCGATCGGCAGTTGTATAGTTATTTCAATGACAGTACAAATGACATTGTGAAAACTGTGACATAGAAAATGAACTAAGAACTCCAGGTTTTACTGCCTGTGGACTAGCCAAAGTGTCAGCACAAAAAACAACCCTTAGAAAATTAAATGGGGACTCTATGGGGTCGCAAGCTTTGGACTAGCAAAATGACAGCACAGATACTTAGAAAATGACACAGGAAGTCACTGGACTGTTAGCTGTGGGTTGGCTAAATAACAGGAAATATCTGTGAAATAGAAAATAAAATAGAAATGTCCTGGGTTGTAAACTAGCAAATGATAGTACTGAGATGGGCCCAGGGTCAGGGGTGTGTAAACTGTGGCTAGCCAAATTATCGCCTAAAAGCTGATACACAAAAGAACGAGGAGTTCCCGAATTGGAAGCAAGTTTAACAATCCAAATGACAACACAATACTGGGATTTGGACAATAATTTAAGGAGTTTTGGGAATGCAGTCGCTATTAATATTCAAACGATGCACAGATTTAGGGCATACAACATAAAATAGGCAACGATGAGATTGAAGGTGCCTGAGCAATGTCGCAAAACTAAAAAAAGGGGAAACCTTTTCAAGAAAACTAAAATGAAACAAAAGAATGTATCACAGAGACCGAATGTATCACAGAGACCGTACAACATCACCCATAACAAGTGCTCCGGACTCGGGTGATGGTTTTTACAAGTTGACGACGCTGGACTGGCTCATTTTCATTGGCCCTCCTTTCCTCAGCTCTCCCTCCAGTAGTTTCTGGAACATTCTATTTAGCACGTTTTAATGGACTTAAACTCCTTTGTGTTCGGCGCTGCCTGGCCTTCCAAACCGCAGGCTCCCTGGGTCCGGGTGTGAGTGTCGGGGAAACGCTCCAGGGATCGCAGAGTCTCCAGCCCCGACATTTGCTAAGACGAAATAAAATATTGCATTTCATATTTCCACCTTAAAAAAAGATTGACGTTCCAGCATGTTTTCGTTAAGTCCCATTAAGACTCTGGCAGCAGGATGGGGGCGATTAGGCAGGAGCAGCGGCAAACGACGAGGCTCAAATCCAAGGGCTGGGGCTGAAGAGAAGGACCAAGAAAACAGGGAATGAAAATAAGCACGCGCCTTGTTCCACATGCCACGAGGGAGCCCTGGCAGGACATCTCACCGCATGTCTGGCAGGGCCCCGCACACTGGGTACCACCGGTGCGCCATCTGTGTTTTCCAAGACGTGTTCACTGAATGCACGTCTTGGGGCAATGAGGGCCTACTGGGGCCCCTGAGTAGCTTGGATAAAATGGGGGTTCTGGAATGCGCTCAATGGGGGTTCAGGACTGGGGCAGCAGCTTTAACACCTGCATTCATGGTTAAGAGAAGAGTCCAAATCTGAAGGAGATATAGGGGAGGTGAAATGGGGAGCACGTCAGTTGTCAGCATTTCATCTTTTTAAGTAGTGTTAGTGAGGATCATTAGTCAATCCTTCATTCTGTGAAATGGGAGGAACGAGAACCTACAGTCAGTCTTTCATCATTGGACGTTGTATAAGTAAGCAGGAATTGATAACTTTTTGTCCTTCGAGGTTCTTATGTCGTGGCTCACAGTTGTCGTGTAGGTTGACTAAACAAGGACCAGTTACCAGCCTTGAATCCTTCTAGGTTGGATAAACAAAGGGACATTCTCAGTCTTTCATTATTCTAGGTTAGAAAAGCAAGGACCACTTTCCAGCCTTTCATCCATTTTGGGCTGATACATCAAGACTGATGCCAGCCTTTTACCTTTCGTATGTGGATAATTGAAGACCTATTGTTGATCTTTCTTCCTTCTGGTTAGATAACGAAGAACCACTATGACCTTTCACCCTTCGAGGCAGGATAATGAAACCCATTGTTCTAGTTTGGTTAAAGAAACCCCATTATGGATCTTCCATTGTTTGCAGATGATTAACGAAGACCCACTGTCGACCTTTTATTGTTCTAGGTTGGTTAAAGAAGATCTGGTGTTGATCTTTCATTGTTCATAGTTGGTTTAAGAAGACGTATAGCCGATCTTTCGTTGTTCTAGGTTGCTTAGAGAAGACTCCTTGATGACCTTTCATTCTTCAAGGGTAAATAACGAAGACCCATTGTCGATCGTTCACTGTTCTCAGGTTGTTAAAGAAGAGCTAATGTCCACCTTTCATTGTTCTAGGTTGGTTAAAGAAGACCAATGCTATCCTAGCTTGGATAAATGAAAGCCCACGACCAGCCTTTCTTTCTAAAGTGGATAAATGAAGACCCTTTGTCAGCTTTTAACCCTTGTAGGTTGGATGAATGACACTCCATTGTCACGCTTTCCTCCTTCTAACAAAGATATGGATTCAGTCTTTTAAAGTAACCAAAAGGGAAATCTCAGTGCTTTATAAAACGTCTATATAAATACATAAATAACCACTTGACAGCCCTCTAACATGAAAAAAGGCACCTTTTTCAGATATTTACCCTAAAGAGCAACAAACGGAAACTATTGTTACATTTTATTTTTTTATTTTTCTTTGTCCTCTCTAGTGCTAGACATGTTACTCTGAAGACATTTAAGTGTACCTTCTCCCTTACGTGCAAACAAAAAATAAACAACAAAACAGTGACCACTAACATTGGAGGAGTACATGAATATCTTTGAAGCAGCTGCTTTATCCCTTGCAGCCATTTTGGCCACGTTGCAGCACACCACCATAGGATTGAGCAAGGTCATAGGGCTTGAATGGGAATAGTGGGAGAAGGTGAAGTATCATTGGCTGGTAGGAAAAATGCAGACTATCAAATGGGTTGGTTCAAAGCAATGGTAGACTGCCCCCTGCAGTGTTACATGGTCACTGCATCTCTGTTTCGGATTAATGCCATGGGCTGATTGAAGAGAATCTGTGACTACTTCAAATAATTAGGTTCAAAGTACATGTCTCTCGAGCCAGATAGTTTAAAAATAGTAAGAAAGCAAACAGTGAGAAGAAAATGGGTTGGAAGAAAGTCAAGAAGATAGAATACGATCTAGGTTATTTTTAGTTATTGTATTTATTCATTTTAACAATAACAACCTCTACGGCTAACCTCACAGAGCCCACCGTCAGCAGTATCATAGTTAATTACAGATTTGTGCCATAAAACATCAACAGTTAGGTTCACACAATCACTTTGCATCAATAGGGTAATGGTTTCACATCAATTTCAGTTTATATCACAGCGAGCAGTGCTGTATGTAGGTACATGTTCTCGCTCAGTCATCGATCATTTGTAGGTGTTACAACGACTCTTGAGCAGACACGGGCGGTCTCTGGATACCATCAAGTATCACTGGTAGGTCACCGTTAAAGGTGAGTGTTCGAGGTTGAGTTAAGGCGATGCTGTGGCAGGTAGGGATACCTTACAGGATTAAGCTGAGAGTATGTTTGAGAATTAAGGGTTAGGTTTAGGGTTAGGAGTGAAGGTGATACTGAGGGTTACCATAAGGGATTTGATATTAAAAAGAAATATAAAAGTAGATTTGACCTAAGTCATCCTAACCAACGCCCATTTCAATGCAACTGGGCCATTTTGAGTTCATGTCAGATGTGTTCACACTCACAGGTCTTGAATCTGCCTGAATTCTCCAAGTTCCTGTAGTTTTCAGAACATCCTGTTTGTTGCTTGCACATGCCCTTCTGGGTCGGACTGGAGAACCAAAGCAGCCATGGCAAATATGCTCAACCAGCCCACTCCCGTAGTCTCCTAGAGCTTACTCTTTCTTTCGTTCTCTCCTCTCTCTCTTCTCCCTCTCAGATCACTTTTTCTCTTCCTTATCCCTTCCTCTATTTCTCTCTCTCTCTCTCAGAGCCTCTCCATGCTTGCTGTAATTAACCTCAGAGAGCTGGAGAAAGTGACAGAGGCGCCAGGAGTGGCCCAGGGCTTTCCGAAGCAGCCTCCAAGGTCTCCAGCCCACCAGGGAAATGCCCAGTGAAATAAGAGGCCTGTCCTGCCGTGATGCTCTTAGCTGTGGGCAGAGGATGTGTTTTTGACACTTGGGGTATATTTTTGAATTTTTGGTGCAGGACAGCACAGCAAGTCACCTTGTTCACTGCCCTGCGTCAAAGGGAAAGGGTAGGAATTCGCTGTATTCAAGCAATACAACATATCCATGACTTTCCCCCTGTGCTGGTGCTGTTTTGGCATCCTAGTGCCAATGCAGGTACCCTTGCACAATGGTGCAACGGTGTCTGCGTTGTATGCAGGATTGTTTTTGTGCAGGAATGGGCATCTTCCTGCACAAGAACAACCTTAGGAGGCTTTTTTCCCTTTCTATGTGTGCTGCAGAATGCATAGAAAGAGGAAACAAACTAGGAGAATCTTCTTGTTGCGCCTCCCCTGTGGAGGCATAAGGTGTTGGCGCATCCCCAGGTTAACATGGTCTTGTAAATTTAGGGTATGTGTCAAAATCTATGGGTGTTGCGTTTGAACACCCATCGCAACGCCCATGGAATGCCTAACCAGGGCAGAGTACGGCAACGCAGCGACTTGTGCTGCGTTGCACTACTCCAGGTTTATGAGACCACTCAAAGCCACACAAAGTGGCTTTGTGTGGCTTCATAAATGTGACATAGAGCTTGTACCGTTTGCATGTACCGTTTGCGTGGTGCAAACCTGATGCAACACTCTTGTAAACGTGCCCCTTGGTTTCTGGCTGTAGAATGAATTGACGAGCCGCTGCTTGATCGGAGGTTTTTGGTTCATACAAAACAGGCCAGTTTTTGCAAGATTCATTGATCCTTCTCCCAGAATGCCTTGACTGTGGTCCAAAAGGATTGGAATCTGATACTCTGCTCTACTGGAACTCTGTTTGAGGCATTTGAGGTGGGTCACATGCTCTCTTGTTTTCTCAGGTTTAGTTTACTTGGCTGGTTTTTATATTCATTGTGAACTCTAAAAATTAGACTAGGCGTGCTAATCCCATTCTTGTTAGTCATCTCGCTAATTGATGCAATTTCAAAATCGCTAGTTTTCTGTTCTTTCTGTTCTTTCTGTCTGCCTCCGGTCTCAGCTTTTAGGCTGTTCTGATTGTTATGGGATTGCTGCCTCTGAGGTGCTCCTGACCCACCGTTACACCATCCTTCGTCTTTCTCTGATAGAATCGGGGGCAACAAGGGTGGACAGGAAGACTGAAGCAGCCCCCGAAAACATGTTTGTAACAGCTGCCTAGGTCACCAGGTGAGTCCGACCGTCTTGGCATAGGGCAGAATTGTATACTCGTCTGCAAATAAATTGAGTGTTTCCCCTCAGGTTTCTTTATCAAACTAATGGCTGATGGTCCGTCTCTCCATCTACCCCTAAAAACAGTGTCATAGTCCTCACCGCACTGTAGATTTTATTATGTCACATATGACTAGTCTGTCCCTGGGAGATAAACCCTTTATGAAGGAGAGGAAGCAAGGAATTCACTTGGGGTAGCACTCGTTGCTCCCTCAGTAGGTACTCTATTGCTCAAACGCGTGTCCTGCAGCGCCCGGATGTGCAGCCCTCTTCAGAACTCAGAATTAAAAAATAAATAAACATATTCATGCCTTTTCAGGAAGCCTAGATTGCTAAATCGCCTGGTTACCTAATCTGCCTATTTGCATCTGGTGTGCGTAATCGCAAAGACACAGTGTAAAAAAAATTCCCACCACTGCCCAATCTCTTTATCTGACAGATATCTGTCCCACTCGCTCCCAAATAAGGCCATCGTGGCGTGCACTGTAGTGATTCCCACAGGCTGCATATTAGCCTACTCATCAGACATGGATAGTATCAACCTCGCTCCTCTAAGAACTGGCGTGTGTGGATGTTAAATCTGTGCCTCCGCGCAAGTCCTTAGTTTTAGGCTAGTGCTCCAAACAGAAGCCAAGTCCAGAAGCTGTTAGCAGTAGACACAGACGTCTAGACTTTTAGGGCCATATGTACAAACACTTTTTCCCATAGACACAGAATGGGGAAAAACCTTTGCTACATCTGGCCCTTAATTCCAGCTCGGTAATGTGCTGTCCTAGCAAATTTGCTATATCTCCTGTGCTTTAGCTTCCTACTCTGCCATGTTTAGATTTTGTTGTTTTCTATCACTTTGTAGGGCGCCTTACCCCCCCTGATGAGGCTTTGAAGCACTTCTGAGCAGACATAAGAGGTTACTTCAGTTAATGCGGGTGGTTGGAAGGTGGTGGTTTTTGAGAATGTTTTTTGAGGGCAAGCTTCAGGTGTCATGAGCAGTGACCAGAGTGGTGCCCCAAATGTATTGCAGTTATCTTATAACTTCACTTAAACATGGAGTGAAGCAAAGAGATGTAAGAAAGATACAGCTTCATTTGAATAGGATTGTATATTTGCCATTTATGGGTGAGAGGAGAATACTCCGTTTGTTGTGTGTGGGGGAAGAACGTGGGCTCATGGGGTCAGCTATGAGAGAAGAGTTTGTTGTCGTGCACAAGGACGGGCGGACCACCCTGGCGAATTTATGACTGCCAATAACCATGAACTGATCCACAAAGGTATGAGAAAAAAATGGGCTTTGGATCCTCTCATAACCCTCCTCCATACATACAGAAAACTAAACTGGTCATTTCTATCCCTGTTGTTTAACATTGACTTTATTCTTTGGTGGTCACAAATGGAGTGGCTGCAGACACGCAGAAGCAAGGCGTGCCCTGTTTCTGTGAAGAGAGCGCCTCCGTCAGCCACATGGGATTTTCAAAGCATTAGCCGGGTGAAGAGGTTGGACGCCACAAGAAAGACCTTGTTGAAAGCAGGACCGCGTGGGTTTCTGTGCGTGGTGTGCAACAAATGCTGCAAGTCCAAACAGCTCAGCCTCTTAGCAGGTGTGGTGTCGGCCATGGATAGTTTGTGTGGGGGGTTTAGCCCACGCGGGCTGAACCAACATCAAAACTTAAAATTTCCATTCTTCAGGCTCTGCCCTTGTCTGACACCCTGCGGTCTTCAATGGGGGGAATTAGTAGCACGCTTCAAGACTTTTGGTGAAGGAGTGTGCGATATGCAGCCAGTGAGGCAGTAGGTTTATATAACTGCTGTGAGAAAATGCATTTTCTCAGATTCTCAGTTTCAATTCTTGGCTGGGCCAAAATTGCGTCTGAAATATTATGTAGTGAGGAATAATATTTATTTCATATGACCGCAGTTGTGGAGATTATTATGTCACAATGTAGTGTATACAGTGCAACTGCTGGGTCTGCTGAACGGTTCCATTGAAATGCATGGGATGCTTTAAATCTGCACTCTGTCCCTGCTGAGGCCTTGTGTGGAGCCAGTCATGGATAGGAGGACTATCTTGGAAACTGTGCAAGAGCAATACATCTGTAAGTCAACAGTGTATAGACGATAACTCACATATACAGTTAGTGAGTGAGCGGGTACCAGTTCTTTAGAGCTATTTGGGGTCTCAGCCATCTCTAGATGCCACTTGGGCTCTAAGGCTTGACCAATAAAGGTGAAAAGACAGACCAAAGAGGCACCCTGAAGAGGGCATGATTGGCACTGCATTCTTGAAAACCTATTGACAATGTTGAGCCCTGCGCTGTAGAAAGGGGACAAGGTGCCAAGGCAGTTTTCTCTGTGGTTGCTGTGGCAACAACCACCCTTTGGCCCCTAGTATCTATGGACACTGACAGATACAACAGGATGCAATACCTGGCTTTGCCCGAGGACAGACCACCGTTACTTGCGAACTCATCTTTAAGGTGGTCCATGTTACATGCCAAGATTGGGAAAGGGCAGCTAGCTGGAGGGCAAATACCTTTTCTAGGCGCTTCTGTGTAATGGGAACGTTGCAATGGGATGACAGTTAATTCCAGAAAAGAGCTCCCAGCTCCCTCTACAGAGGTAAGACAGAACCTTCATGCCCATCAACTCAACTCCTCTCTGCTACGAGAGACTTTGGGGTGCGGAAGTGAAGCAATGTGACAGCATCAGACCTGCTTGAGGCTCAAGCAAGACAAGTGTGATTTCTATACAGCCAGCTCTAAAGACTCAGGAATACACAAAAAGATGGCTATCAGAAGGGGGCAGGTGGCAGAAGCACTGTTATTGCCCAGGTCGGTCTAGGCGCTCCTGCTGCAAAATGTGCTGAAAAGTTTTGAAGCCAGCCTACCCTGTTTATTATTGCAACTGTAATTGTAATTGTATTTATATAGCACTAACTACCCCTGGTGAGGCGCCAAAGTGCCTTTCAGCGAGTAGCCTGCTACTCTGTAACCCAAAAGGATTAGTGGTGGATTAGTATAGGGACATAAGAGTATAGTTTTAGTATTAGTATAGGGAGGTATGAGTTAATTTGAGCAGTAGACATTTGAGTCTGTTAGTTGGATTGGAATAGAATAATGGAAGGATAGAAGAGGGAAGAATCCAGAACGTGTTAACTGGGAGATCACAGTAGTAAGATGAGGCTTGAAATGAGTAAATGAGAGAAGGAGGGAGGAAGAGTCTTTAGAAATGGATTAGGGAGATCATAGTAATAAAATTAGGTTTGGGATGAGTCAAAAAGGAGATACGTGAGGGAGAATTTAGTAGGTTTTTTGGGGAGATCATAGTAGTAAACAGAGGTTTGGGGTGATCTAGGAGAGGCAAAGGAGGGAAGAGTCTAAGAAGGCTCTAGCAGTAGAATGGTGTTTGGAATGAGTCAGAGTGGAGATAGAGGACATACTGATAGGGGTCTAGGGTGAGACAGAGTAATGCATTGGAGAAAGTGATTTTTGTACCTCTTTTGTCTCTTGTACAGTGGGAGACAACTTCATATTAATATATCATTTATGAGCAGAGGTCGAAGTGGGCGGGATCTGAGGGGCACAACATGTCCATACTTTTGACAAAACCAGTTCTCCTACTTTACCCAGGATGGGTAATTCCTACAGTTGAAAAGCCTCCGCTGAAGTGGAAAGGGGAGAGGCTAGGGTGCCTGCTGCCTGAAAGAGATATAAATGTGTGCTACTGGGTAAACTACAAATGTTATGGCTGCTTGGAAGCAGGCTTTGGCTTTAATTGGTGGAGTCAAAAGAAGAGTATTCTTTTTGAGAATTGTTGTAAGGTGACCTGACGAGCTGTGCTTGCGTTTACGTTTCCAGTAGTCCACAGTCCGCATATTACTCAGATCTATATTTTGAAAGCACTTTTTTAACGTAAAACTAAACCTTTCTATGCATGTTGCATGAGCTTATCTAATACTCTGTGCAATGATGTACATATTCACAGCGCTTTCTGTCACAGGCTGGGACCTCACAACACTAAAAACTCATATGTCACTATCCCCTTCTACACCATCCAGAATTCAATTATGTGACTCTCAGGTTACACACACAGACATCCGCAGTGATCGCATTAACCAATAGATATTTCAAAACATAAAAAAGTGCATCTCTCATTGATTAGTTTAACTTGGATTTATTTTTCATTTAAGGTGTGTGTTATTTATTCTGCAAATACATGAAGGTGAAAGACTAACAAAATAGTTACAGAACGTTTTGTTCTGTTTAGCCTCGCCTTGGATCCCTCCTCCATGTTCGGTGACCCCGCCCCCTTTGGACTCAGGATCACAGCGCTTGTACTTTTTTTGATGCACTGCGAACACTGTTAATGAGACTATGGGGCAGATTTACAAGAAACTGGCGCATCAGGACTGATGTGCCAGTTTTCTTGCGTCACCCCTGCTTCACCTAACGGCACCATGGGTGCACAGTAGTTATACTATGGCGCACCATGTCGAACGTTAGACCTATAGCTTTAAAATGTTTTACGCTATTGTGGCTCTTTGCTCCACTAGTGGCAAAAATGTTGACGCTAGTGAAGCAAAGTGCAAGGAGGCCCATAGGTTAATATGGTTGTGTCATTTTAATGCCTGCTCTGAGCAGGCGTTAAAAATGACACCAAAAATGGCGCAGTGAAATCCTGCAGATTTCACTGCAGCATTTTTGTGGGCCTCCTAATGCCAGAAAACCACCTTGCATACATTATGCATGGTGCAAGCATAATGTGGCACAGAGGGTGCAAAGTGGCACAATACATGCTTTGTGCCACTCTGTAAATCCGACATGGCAAAAATGCCTTCCTGACGCCACATTGGCATAAAAAAATGACACTAATGTGGCGCAAGGAGGCACTAGGGGCTTATAAATCTGCCCCTATATCTCTTTGTTGCAGTGTGCTCTCTTTCTCTGGAGGATATTTTTTATTTAGAAACAGGAGCTCGTACTATGTAGGGCCCGTATGAAATAGTTGACCACGGTCCCTCAAAAACTCTGACAAAAACCCTTGTAGATCTACAGAGGTTAGGTACCCTGCAATAAGGCACAGTTGAGATGGGCCTCCTTCTGGAAGAACGAAAGAAAACAAGCATTTGCAAAGCAATGGATCTGGCGTTTGCTTGAGTAAGAGCTATTTGCAATGTAAATTCCGAACTGTACATTTCTTGCCAAATAAATTGAAAATAAAAAGTAAAACAGAAGTTCAAAAATACAATTATCCATGTAACATGGTTGATGTGATGCAAAGCGCTCGACTACTGCCCAGCAAGATCGCGCTACATAGGAAATAAATATAAAAAAGTAGTCCAGAAACCATACGAAAAACACGGAGCCTTGTATGTTTTCAGTAGTTGGCCGGTGCGCTCGAGGAGGGCTAAACACCGGAAAAGGCACAACGTATGCATGTCTTCCCCTGATGAAAGCAAGCAAATTTTAAAAGGCAAGCCCACAAACCAATTAAACTCATGGGCGTGGTTACAAGCCCATAGAGAGATTACAGCAGGGACAGAGCGCTTTGCGCTGGACCCTAAAAAGAAGGATGTCAGTAAGGGACAGAGGGATGGTACAAAACCAACACACACTGGAATGCATGTGTGCAAGAAGGGGGAAGAAAAAGGACTGGGGCGTGGGCAATGAAGAGGGAGGATGGACAATGATGGAGAGAGAGAGTGAATGACAGAGAGAACGAATGAAAGTGAAATAAAGAGGAAGATAAAAGAAAGTGTGAAATGAAAGAAAAAAGAAACAAATAAAATCTTAGCTAGCAAATAACTTGCAATGGTAGTGAAGAAAGAAGAAGAGAGAAAAACACACACAAATATGGGAAAAGTAAAGAAAGAACTAGAGAAAGAGAGTAGGGGCACACCATGTTGCAATGTGTCTGTCTCAAGAGAGTATTTTAAGGCTTCCTTTTCCGTATAAATAGATCTGAGTGTCCTTGGAAAATGGTGTTTTGTCCAGAACATTCTGCCTAAGAAGCGAGGGACGAGACTGGCAACAGATCTGAGAACAGAGACGCGAGAGAAAAACAGCCAAAAGGTCTGCATGGTGGATGAGTAAAAGTGTGCTTTGCAGTGACGGTCCAGTCCCAGCCCTGTTCAGCAAAACACCCAAACCACGTGAAGAACATTCAGCCAGGAGGCACAAAACATACACAGTGACAGGCGGTTCTTGGATGACACACTTAGGACTGCTGGGATCCAAGCTCTGGCCATGAGATAAGTGCAGCAAGCACAGAACCCGCTGAGTTATCTTACAAAGACTATCAAGGAGCAGCCTTCCTCCGCCTCCTGGCCAAACCCATCAGGTACATTTATTGAGGCGCCTTGAGTTCAGGAGGGCCCTTGGCCCATGTGGTAAAAGCTATTGTCATGCAAAAGTGCTGCACAACTCGGTCCCAAGATTAGAAACATGGGGCCAGATGTAGCAAAGGGTTTTTCCCAGTCTGTGTCAATGGGAAAATGTGTTCATACATATGGCCCATGGAGCGAAGGCAGGAGAGACGCAGATGCAAGGCCTTCCGACCCTCAGATTCCACAGTAGGAAAGAGACACATCTGGGAGCCAAGATGGAGACCTGCAGGCCGCGAAGTCCTTCTGGAAACAGCAAGGCTCCACGCCATCCGGAATCTCAGATTAGGAAGCAGAGATTCGCCATTCCACACTCTCCAAATACACTGTCAAAGTGACTGATGTAGGGTCTGCAAGTGCTGGCCAGGGAGGAACAGGCAGCAGTTAGGACGAGCCCTAGCAGGGTGATGGACCTGGCCCACGCCAGTCCTAGAGCCCCATGCAGGCAGGCCTACAGACTGTAGCAAATGCCAGAAGTATCATCTGCACACACCACACCAACTGGGGCTCCAGTAACAACACTTGTACAGCAGTAACACCAACATACGCAGCAGTATAGACGAGTACTACTAGTACTGCCTTTAGCAGTGGAGCAAACAGTAGACTCACAGTACTGAAAGTAATACAATCATCAGTAGTAGTTGCAGAAATAATAATGATTATAGAAGTAATAGGAATGGAAGTTGCACTCATAATGCTAGTAGAAGCAGAATTAGTACTAGTGGTAATAGCATAAGAAGCAATATGTTATCAGCAGGATTAGTAAAAGTAATAAGACTCAAAGAAAGAATGGAACTAATAGTAAGAGAGTTAATAGTAGCTGTAGTTGTAAAGTTATTCTAGGGGTTCGTATTGCTGGTACTTACTCTTATGTTAGCAGTATCATTAGAAATAGCCATTATGGTGGTGGTAGTAGTACTAACAACAGACGTAATAGCATTGGCATTAATAAGGACATTTCTAGCATCGACAGTACTAGAAATAGGTTAGTGGCACTACTAAGAGTATTATATTTGCACTATGGTAGAAAAAATATAGTAGTCATAAAATTAACAGTAGGATTTGCAATGCTAGTAGCAGCATTGACTTGGGGGTTGAAGTAGCACTAAAAGAGTAAAATTTGCAGTGTTGCTTGTACTAGTAATTTTAATTAGACTGATACTACAAGGACTAAGACAACCACAACTCTTTAACCTACAGATGCTAGCAGTAGTGTAACACTATAAAAGTGCCCTTTTGTAAGAATTGGCAGTACGTACATTTTTTAAAAAACAATCACAGTAGACATAATACTAATAGTAATAGTGTTAGTACTAAAAGCAGAATTAGTAACAGTGGCACTAGTGCTATTAACAACATCAGTAAAAGTGACACTTGAAATAGTGATAGTAGGAGTAATAGAAGTACTAGTGGCAGGGCTTATGCTGATAGTAGAATTGGCAGTACAAGTGCTATTGCAATTACTAGAACTGTGAGTATTTTAATAGCAGTACGGTACTGTAAAAGGTGCATTTTGGTGGTAAGCTGCTGTTTATAGGGAAAGAAAGAAAAAGAGTAGTCATAGAATACTAGTGCTGGTGACAGTAAAAGCAGCAGTATCAATAACAAGATCAGTAATGCTGTGAATATACGTAGTAAAAGTAATTGTCTAAATAGCAAGAGGAATAGTAGTAACCATAGTACTTGTAAGCCTATTTCTAATAGTGACAAACAATAGTACTAGTGAGGCTATTGGTAATGATAATGATTCTTCCTTGGATAGATTTGTAAATGTACGGTGGTATTAGGGTCCACTGGCACTAACACCTGTATCTTGTGCTCTGACCAGGGAAGTCCAGTTCTGCTTGGGGACTCTGCAAGTTTGGCCTGGAGGACAAGGGCAGTGTAGTCCAAATTCCTCCGGTTTGGGATTTCACTACTGTAAATCACAAATGCTCTCCAGTCTTTTGATGCTGTACTCCCTAAATTGAGGATATTTACAACCAATTTAGCATTTTCAAGGTCTGGACTACAAATAGCTTTCGCCATTTGGCTAGCCTCATGTAAAAAAATAGTAATAATAAAAAATATATATATATATATATATATATTAAGCTCCAACAGATCCACAAGGAAAGGCGCGCTCTGCTCGTCGGTGCAGGCATCGGGGAAGGACCTGTTCCCATAAATCATTTGCCAGCTTAACATTTAAGTTAAAGATGCTGCACTCACAGAATTGTGATTGATCCTGTTTTATTTAATGAAAGAACAACCCCACCAACTAACACCAATGCGTTTCGACCCTCTCGGTCTTGATCACGGTAACTCATTGCTCCAATCCATGTTCTATTTATACTTTTCCACTAAGCTATGCCTTTATGTGGCATTCTGGGATATGTAGTTATATATAACAAATCTAGTGCTACAATACTTCACCAATAAACATAAATTTACCACAAAAGTGTATATATATATATAACCTAGTGGTGGTCTCCGCTAGGTAGTTATAGTTAGGACCTAGTTTATTCCACTTCAGTCACTGGCTCTCTTGCCCCTTGAGTGACACCATTTTGCCTGATCATATATGCACATCTGCCTAAAAGGAAGTCCAATTCAGTGCCAGAGTTGATAAATCAGTACTTTACTACGTCAATGCTTTTTTAGTCCATTCTTTAATCATCCTTGTAAATATAAAATATATCTTCAGGATACAGCAATTCAAATCTAACAATAACTTTTTTAATGACAGTAAGAAGCATATCTTTCTGTGATGTGCATTAAAAATGATTTCTATACATATTCTCAGTACACCTGCCAGCTAGGAAGCATGTGTAGGGTTCTAATAAAACTATGTGCAATTGTTTATTTTTATTGCTCACACATGGCTGCCATATTTGGGTGGTGGCATATTTTCCTTTTTTCTTCTTTTTATTTTCCTGGAGTATGCTTGCAATAAAACCAATCGCTGGCAAAGCCAATATGTCTGGCCTCAGCAAGCCTGTGATTCTATTATTTCTTTGCAAACACAGGCAGTAGGCATTAAAAGAATAAAAGTAATAAAAATCAAAATGCAGCAGTCTAAACTTGGCGTGCATATGTTTGGAAAAAAAACTGTAAAAATGACCAGCTACAACAAGAAATAAAGCATCCATTAAATTAAATCAGAGATTGACGCAGCAGTCCTGAGAGGAAAGTGTATTACTTTTAAAATGGATGTGGATGTGTACACAAGCAAACTGCTGTCACTCACAATGAAGATAGTGAATGGCTGTAATGGATGAAGTGATGAACAGAAACAAAATGTGAATGATACTTGAATAGATCAATCAATGAAGAGAGCTGATGGAAAGCCCCTTTATGTCTGTATATGTTTGAATATACATATATGGGAGTATTTGGAAAACAGAAGTCTGGTAACACAGCTGAAGCTGTCAAACTAGACCAAAAACTATTGTTGAACCAGTTTGCCAAGGACAAACCTATTGGCTTTGCTAGTGTTTATTTTTACAGTGGCCAAGCTGGGAATTTTGTGGACTCTGTATTTAGCCTTTGAAGGGAAGAATAGGTTGAAACATATCAGGATTACAAACCCCATTCACCCCAACACACATTATAATAGAACATGGTGACATTTCTTTGGAAGTTGCCAGGTCTGAACTTTACAAATGATTGTGTGCAGGCATGCTTTGGACTAAAATCCATGGGACGTGCTCACGTTTCACAATGGTAGCACCAGGTTCTTACCGAAACAGGACAAAAAGAGAGAGTGAAAAAAACATAGACAGATTTAAGCTGTTTAGATTGCAACAACAAAGCGTAGTGGTAACGTTTAAAATAAAATAAATCCTTTTAAGGATTGAGAGGGCCACTGGAATTATGCAGCATTGGGTGACTACATTATTACTACAGGGCTGACTACGTTATGCAGCAAGACAGGGCAAATTAAGTGGCATTCTGCAGTACATTCTGTAGTAGTGTTGTATCCCTATTTTTTCATTTTACACACATTGATGCCAGTCGCGGCTCACTGAGCTTACAAGGGGCGGGGCAGAACGGGTGCGGTGCACAGGGGTGGGGGTGCAGGATGGTAACATTTAATAAAAAAATATCTTGTCCGCCGCAGCTCCTCTTTCTCCCGTCGCTGCAGGCACAGGCTCCCAGCCTGCCCTGCGGCCAATCCTGATGCTGCTCAGAGCAGCGTCAGGATTGGCTGGGAGCACCCTAATGCATGAGCCGCCACTGATTGATACACAAGATATCAAACACTGTAAAAAATACAAGTTTATACGGACGGATCGGTGGGCCTTGCGAATCGACTCAGGACGTTGCTGGGAGGCTTATCAGGGCTTCCTTGTCTCTTTCTTCGATCGCGTGAAGATCAAACAGCGACCTTGCCAGGCTCTACACACACCTACTAACTTCGCATACACCGCTTGCGGTCTCACTTTCCTTGGCCGGACGGGCCCAGCCTTGATAAAGTCACTTGTGTGACGAAACACGTGTTGGCTGTTTTTCTGCAAGACATATTTTACCCATGACAGACTTTGTCAAAGAATAAAGACATCACTCAACATTAACTTGGAATCAGCGCTTTCTTCTCCGCTTCTGGACTCATACGACCAGGGATACCTTCTCCTTCAAACTGTGCTGAACCTTGCTCCTCTGAGTGCCTTGGTCATTCTGCATTAAAAAATACAAGTTCACAAGATCCTTTGGAAAATGTTACTGACCAAACATAATGATAGTGTTTTGCACGCAATCACATGAGCATCATTTTAATAGTACTGTTTCTTCAAAATGCCAGAATAGAATAGTTTGGGTTAAATCTACAAAGTTAAACTCAACAGAAAACAAGCCTATGTGTGCACACTTCATGTAGTAAAACATGTACCACTATTATGCTGTGATTTTCATGTGTTCTCAAATTGGACCTCTCTATGTGGATCTTTCCGTTAAAATACAATGCTGCAGAACAGCATTTTACATTACATCTCCACAATATAAGTACTTCACAACGCTGTAAAATTGAAGTTGTTAGACCATAAAAAGAGAACTGAATATTTGGAATTTTCTGTGCTCTTAGTTCTTTCTTGAAGCAACTGCTGCTTTGAGAATAAGGTATTTAGGGCCAGATGTAGGTAGGCTTTTGCGCCTCGCAAACGGCAAAAAACGCCGTTTGCGAGATGCAAAAGCCCTCACGCGATGCAGAAACACATTTTGCGAGTCGGAACCGACTCGAAAAATGTGTTTCCGACTCGCAAATAGGAAGGGGTGTTCCCTTCCTATTTGCGACTCGCACCGCGATGTATGTTGATTTGCGAATGCGGTCGCAAATCAACTCGCAGTTACTATCCACTTGAAGTGGATGGTAACTCATTCACAAACAGGAAGGGGTCCCCATGGGACCCCTTCCCCTTTGTGAATGATCACAAAAGTATTTTTTCAGAGCAGGCAGTAGTCCTATGGACCACTGCCTACTCTGAAAAAAACGAAACAAATGGTTTTGGTATTTTTTTCTAAGTGCAGCTCGTTTTCCTTTAAAGAAAACGGGCTGCAGATAGAAAAAAAAAACTGCTTTATTTAAAAGCAGTCACGGACATGGTGGTCTGCTGTCTCCAGCAGGCCACCATCCCCGTGAGTGCCCATACTCGCAATGGGGTCGCAAACTGCGACCCACCTCATTAATATTAATGAGGTGGGTCTTTGCGACCCCATTGCGAGTCGCAGAAGGTGTCTGAGACACCTTTCTGCATAGCAAATTGCGACTTGCAATTTGCCACCTACCTACATCTGGCCCTTAGTGTAACATGAATTTGCACAAAAGAAGCAAAACGTTTTCATCACAAAGAAATAATCATTTTTCCATTCAAAGTTGAATTACATTTAAATATGACGCGATTTTTTCATGTTGCAGACAAAAGCCCTTTTTCACTCCATCACTGTGGGAAATGAATACTGTCTGGACAAAAGATTCATATAACTGGTACAAATGTCATGCCTGAACACAGATACCAAATGCTGAAAAGGGAACAGTTGAGCAGTGTGAAGAGCCTGCCATTGCCGAGCATTGCTTCCGGTACCTTTTGATCTGTTTGCCTAAAACATTTTTTGTTGAAATGTATAAATTATTCAGCAAATGATAGAACACGCAGAAAGAGACGCTAATCCATGGAAAACGCCAAGGTCCACATAGTAATGTTCTACTGGCCCTGATGGCTGATAAAGAGCTGCAAACAGTGAACGTTATTTAGGGGTCGCCAACTGCGACCCCTTTGCTACCCCTGGCTCTGCCCTTGCGACCCCAGGCCTCAGAGGTGGCAAATTCAGGACCAGGAACACAGTGGCAGCTCGTCCTTATGGACATCAATTGGGGCTCCACTCTCTTTGTTTCTAATCATTTTTTTACACTAACAGTGAATAATATTGTATTATTTACAACTAGTCTAATAAAAATGGAGTACAATTAGTTGGAATATGCCCGTCCATGGCAGTTGAGGTAAGTAAAACATGATTTTAAATGTATGTTGTTGGCATGCTTGCGGGTGAGAGTGTATGTATGTGTGTGAGAATGAAAATGGAGGTCAAATGACGTGTGATGTCACTTACGCTACGCGTGGCATTTCGGTGAATTGACGTCCATGATTAGAACTTGTGGCCTTTTGTGTAATTGTCAAGTGGAGGTGAATCAGCCAAGTGTTCATTGTATATAGTCCCGCCCCCACCTCTTGCTCACTGAATAACTCACTAACGTTACAGCACAGGCCATCCCTTGTTAGGGCCTATTGGGTCCTCCATCCTGGCAAAGCCCCCACGAGGGCTCAGCACCATACAATCACTGGGAGAGCAGTGTATACCGATGGCCAAAAGTGAAAACCTGGGTGGCTACTGGCTAGGAATACTGTTGGAAGATCACGGAGGTGTGGCACCTCCGTCATGAGGGTTGGACTAGGATAAAAACTAGTCTCTGGCACCAAAATAAAAGTGGCCCTTATTAGCGAAGCAGATAGCTAAAGAAGTGGTAGTACCGGGGAAATCAGCTGTAAAAACTGGCCCACCTGGCCATGCTACCGGCCTACAACTGCAAAAAAAAACTGTCCCACACACTGACCTGTCAGACTCCCCCATCGGGCACTGCCTGTTTGCCCTATAGGCCAGTCTGACTCTGTCCGTTACTCTTCCTCACCACTAGGGCTGACCTCTGCTCAGAGAGCACTGTGGTCAACAACAAGTTTGGTATCCTTCATGATTCTCTTAGCCACATTGGAAGCCAGAGGATGTGTTGGGGACAGGGTTAGGAGGGGTTGCAAGGAAGAAGGGGATGGAGGACTACTAAGGGAATGCAACAAAAATATTTATATAGAACCCTGGAATTAAAGATAACGATTAAAAGCAATTTGTTGAGGCTGGGAATAAAAAGCAGAACTGGTATAAGTTTTCAAACTAGCCTTGCGTCTACCTCTGCTTCCCCTTACTCTCTCTCATTCTGTCTATCCTCTGCCACTTTCCCCTTTGTTCTTTTTACCATTTCTCTGCCTCTTTCTCTCCCTTCCTCTTTATTGCTTGCTCCGTCCTGAAGCTCCTGCTCTGCCTGCTGCAATTAATTTAAGGAAGGTAGGCAAAGTGACAGAGACACAAGCAGCCCTAGGTCTCCAAAAACTGACTTCCAATGAATCTAGCCTTCCAATGAAATCCCCAGTAGGATGAATGTCCAATCAGGCCATGACGATGAGCAAGCAGAGGCATGTGTGATCTGCCACTGTCGAGCAAGGTTGGGTTTGACCCCTTGAACAGCTGGCGCAAGACCCTATCTATAACTCTACGCCAGACTTGAATCTGAGACACTAAGGGCCTGATAACAAGTATGCCAATATGCCCTCTTAGATGTCACAATTAATACATCTGTTAAAAATCTGACACCGGGGTGTTTGGAGTTTATCAGATGTGATAATCCCTGTATAGTCACAGGTCTTGAGGAATAACGTGCGGATGTTTGTATTTAACATGCTATAATCCATATATCTGAGTAAATACCAGGCCTTTTCCCCTTGCTAAATTCCAGCAGGTTTGACTCGTTGAAATATAATAAAGGGTGCGATTTTTATCACGTCTACTAATTTCCTGCAATGGTAAACCTTGCACCACTTGTAATCGTGCACAGACATTGTAATTTAATGGGACACTTGTAGTCATGCTCTTTGACTGACGGGGCGGGCTTACATCTCGCAACTAAGGGCCTGATTTAGAACTCGGTGGATGGATTGCTCCGTCACAACAGTGATGGATATCCTGTTTCCCGAAATCTAAGTCTCACTATATTCTATGGGATTCATATTTCGGCGGGCGAGATATCCGTCACTGATGTGACAGTGTAACCCTTCCCCCGAGTTATAAATCAGGCCCTAAGACCTGAAGCAGGTGCTCCTTCCGTGGCTCCAGCCACGATCTGTCTTCCCAACACCTGCCAGCTTTATGAGAGGTTGAAGACCCTGGGCCACGGGCCACAGTCTGACAGGTCCCCTTGGCCCCAGAAATTCAACTGATTTTGTCAGTTTCTTGGGATGTCTCTCAGGAAAATTACTTTACAGTGTTCTGCAACTCCCATGGCCCACCCAGCCTTGTTGCACAACTCACCAGCAACAAAAAGAACGGCTTGTTCTACCGGAAAAGGAGCCCCTTGGAGGAAACATTTTTGTGAGGTGTGTGCCTTGAGTTGGCGCGTACAAAAAGGAATTAAATAGTGTTAGCATAGCTTGAAATATTATTTGGACTGCAGGCGTCTGCAATGTTTCACGCTCTAGATCTCTCATCGATCTGCCTTAACTGTGTAAATAAATGGAGCAAAAAAGTCTATTCTTGTAGCCCGTTTGCCTTTATCTATTACCAGATGTGTTTTTAGGTAGAAAAGGGCATTTGGTATTTATTTATGATGGCCTGGTTTTGCCCTTATAAGTGTGACATTATCCATGCCTCTCTCTCGATGGTTCCAGGGGTTTGCTTGTCATGGTTCACTGATAAGAGATCAGCGGCTGGGGCACATGAGATAATGTGCCAAGGATCACACAATGCCCAAGGACCGAGACTGTGAGTTAATCTGTGACCCCTGACCATGGAAGCATGCTTGACTGGATGGCACAGCCTGCTACAAGAGAGGGCGCATGTTTTTGGTTGCTGGTCAGATCCTCGTCTGAAGCAGACCTCTGTAAAATGAGGGTGAGATAGGAGGTGTTTTGGGAGAACAATGTCCTGGGAAATAGCTCGACTTGGTCATCTCGACCAAACTAAGCTCACCTCCAATCTTACTCAGCCACCCAACAAGTGCAAAATCTTTCTATTTCGGGGAAACTCTCACACTGTACGTTAGGAATGACGTACCAGGCTCATTTCTTTACATCTGGTACTGAAGTATAGTTCAGGGCTCCCAATCTTAGAAAGATGCCGGGAAACAGACAGCATAAAAAGACACCAGGGCCCATATTTATGCTTTTTTAGCGCCGCATTTGCGCCATTTTTTAACGCAAAAGCGGTGCAAACTTACCAAATACAATTATACTTTGTAAGTTTTGTGCCGCTTGTGCGTCAATAAATGACGCAAATGTGGCGCTAAAAAACTATCAATATGGGCCCAGGTCCGTACAGTCTCTCTATTTCCACAACATCTG
The DNA here is from genome assembly GCF_031143425.1 of Pleurodeles waltl. NCBI lineage: Eukaryota > Metazoa > Chordata > Amphibia > Caudata > Salamandridae > Pleurodeles > Pleurodeles waltl. The sequence continues at coordinate 874,852,158 of NC_090440.1, forward strand.
GAACACTAACTCGGTCAACAGTTTTGTTCTTATTGTTTCAACGCCACCATTGTCAGTGCATACAGCACACTGTGCAGGTTCTGTATTGTGGTTCCTTCCACCTTTATTCTGAAGCATTTCTTCCCAGATTCTAGGCTGCATCTTCTCCCCCTTCAGAAGCAGAAGCCAGTTATGAGCAGTGGCTACTCTCTGAGCTGTTTTATGCCTGGTGAATGCAATCATGAGCTGGTGGAACCTCATAAGAAGCAACATAAGAAGATGGGAGGCACATTGGCACCAGAGGCATTTCTTCTTTAAGTATCTCCCTGTCTCAAGAATGGAACATTCATGTGAGTCAGACAGGGATTTCTTCACTTCAATCTACTGCATATGTGTCTAACAAAGGTCAAGGAAGACCGGATCCATGTCAGAAACTTAGGATAGCCACTTAAAACAATTTTGCATATAAAGAATTTCATAGACGTCATTTACATAGTCCGTGTTTATCCTGAACATCTGCATTTATTTGGCCCTCCTTTTCTGTATCTGACACCACTGACCCACACTAAAGCAACAAGGTTGTTGCTATCCACAAACAAATAAGTGTAGCTGTCTAGGTTATACCATAAAACGTGTAGATGTCATGAGCGAATTGTATTCTTAAACAATATATTTGAAACTTTTACGTGAGCAAATGTCTTAGACATTAAAATGTAGGCCTATAGGAGGAAATATAGGATCATGAGCATTAATACATACAAAACCATCTTTGAGATATTGTAATAAGAGGAAATGCATATTTTTGTAATGTCAAACAATATTTAACAATCAGCAATAATAAGCAATTGAAGTTGCATGAGAATATTTATACGCACCTTAATGTAAACATCTAATTACAGCATGTTAATACAACGACTGCCATGCACGGCTTTGGCTGTGTGAGGTGGGGGTTGGCCGCAGGGCCTTGTCTGCGACCAACTCTCAGCATGCACCCAACTCCAAGTTGTGCACGACCTTCAACTGTATGCAGCAGGTTTTGGTGTGTCAGTAGGTTTCTTTTCCCATTGTTTTTTTGATTTGCAGATCCTTTGCGAGTTTACACAGGGGCCCGCGCTGATCCCCGTGGTGGACCATGGATCCATTGATTGCCCCCCCAAAAAAGGGCATTTTATTGCCCAGGAGGAGTCCCTCAGAGACCCCTACATCTCTCCTGTGTGGTTAGGATACCTGCATACTGACCAATTATGTCAGGTTTTTAGTATTTTTTCAAACCCCTGGACCGATGCTAGGAAGAAAATGGTGGCCACATCATTCCTCTCAGGTTGCGGCCAGCCAATCAAGCTGGATCCATTTTCCCTGAATGGATCCGCAAAGGGTCTGCATCCTTAGATATACAAAGTTATTTTTCTTTTAATAACTCCAAAACTACTGAACACATTTACACAAATGACAAAAAGGGCTCTTTTTCAACCAAGAACTAGCTTTCGGCCATATCTGGTATAATTCCATCCAGCGGTTTGGGCTGTAGTAGTGCCAAAAATCCCAATGGGAAATTGCATGAGGGAAACATGTTTTCTCTCGGCCCCCGCTTGATGACTCCTCCCGAAACTTACCACAAAGCAGCTAAAATGACTGGCATATTAACTTTTAACATTTTGTGTAGATTTGTGAAATAGCGATAAAGTTATTGGCAAAACAAAAAATGCTTTTCCTATGGAAATTAAGTACTAACTATAACTACCTACTGGCTATCGCCAGAAGGTTTTATATATGTATTACCTAGTGGCGGTCGCCACTAGGTATTTATAGTTAGGACCATGTTTCCATAGAAAAAGCGTTTTTGACTGGCCTATATCTTTGGTACTGTTTGACGAATCTTCACAAAGTTTTCCAAAAAAAAGTGTCCCAGTTATTCTTGTTATTCATGGAAAGTGTCGGGTTGATCTCTCCAGCAGGGCTGAGAAAAATGGAGGAGTCAAAAAAGTTGCGTTTCCCATGTCAATTCCCATGTCAATTCCCATAGGACATTTAGACACAACTACAGCCCAAACCACTGGACAGAATTACACCAAATTTGGCAGAAAGCTAACTTTCGGAACGCAAATTATGCTTTTGCTTATTAGGTGTAAATCCGTTCAGTAGTTTAGGAGCTATTAAAGGGAAAATAAATTTGGACATCTCTGGTCATGACTTTGTTGCTATGATTTCACGGCGATTGCGGTGAATTCGCAAATGTGCGCAACAACAACAGAAATGCTGTGATTGGCTCGCTACAACTAGACTAGAAAGTTGCTGCTACCATTTTATGGTATGGCAAGGGTCCCTGGGGCTGAAAATAGAAATGATAACTGGTCAGGGTAGAGGTACTCTGATCCCAGGGGTGTTATAAAGGGTCAATTTATGGGCTTCAAATGATTTTTCAACACCATGCGTAATATTCGCATATATACTTGAAAATATCCTTGAATATTGGAGAATATGCCAAAAAAAGTTTTAAAAAACTTTCAGAATCATTCATACACTAATTCATTCACTCATACATGCACTCAGAGACTCATGTACCCACTGACACACCCACTTAGACACTCATGCACCTACTCAGACGCACTCACAGACTCACACACCCACTTTCAGACCCACTCAGAAACTCATGCACCCACGCACAGATCCACTGACAGAGACAGGCCCACTCTCGAACCCCTGCAGCGTATGACCAAAGGCAGTGCGCAGTGCAGGGTTGGGTGGGTATAAGTGCTTGGCTGCAGGGTCTGCCCACAGGCCAGGCCCTGTGACCATCCTCTGCCAAGCACAGCCATGCACGGCCGAAGGCCGCGCACAACAGTGGTTGGATTAACATATAGTAATTAAAAAGCAATTTACTGAAAACTTTATAGTTATAGTTAGGTTCTGCATTTACTTATACAAAACCATTGAAATATTGAAATTCAGCAGTTATAGTTAGAGTTATTTCAAGTAACTATAACTCGCACCCCAAGGTAACTATAACATCCCTGTAACCTTTGTTTTTTTAAGTAAATTACCCACACCATACACGGCCAAAGGGGTAGGCCATAGGGCCTAGTCTGGCACCCAGTCCCTGCCGCCAACCCCTATAACAACCCAACCCCGCATGTCCCCTCCTCCCCAGGACCCTATCTATTGTGGCCCAGTGGAAATATTTAATTTTTTGGGGGGGAGAGTGCCCCCCCAGACCGATCTCAACCCTGGGGATCCCACCCCCTGGGGCCTGGACTAAACATTTAATTTATTTTCGGGGGGGGGGCATGTGGGCCCCATCCCCAGGCTGATCTTGCTTCTGAGGACCCCATTTTTCAGAGTTCGTGTCTAAACATTTAATTTTTTGGGGGGGAGATGTGCCCCTCTGCCCAGGCCGATCTCAGCCCTGAGGACCCCATACCCATGTTTTTTAGCCTAGGGTTGGTCGCGCGGCCCCCGTCCCCAGGCCGATCTCAGCCCCGAGATGGCTGCCAACACTTCCTTGTTTGAAATATTGGCAGCCCATCAGAGGCGTGCGTTTGCCATGCACGATCTCCTAATTTTCGCTAAGTCGTTGCGGCCAGAGACATACAAATGTGTTTTCCCTTTAATATCTCAAAAACTTCTCAACTAATTTACACCAAATAAGCGAAAGCACAATCTGTGTACTAAAAGCTAGCTTTCTGACAGATCACCTAGAAACTTTCCATCCGCAGAATCACCGGGCACTCTTTTTTTTTTTTTTGTGAAGATTCGTCAAATGGTGCCAAGGCTATAGGCAAGTAAAAGAATGCTTTTTCTATGGAAACATGGTCCTATCTATAACTACCCAGTGGCGACCACCACTAGGTTATGTGTGTGTGTATATATATATATATATATATATATATATATATATACACACACACATATATATAGTGACAAACAGTGAATTTTGCATAATGAAACTGAGAATATTGAGGAAGACACATAGTTGAATTTATATTAAGGAATGCATGTTGCTATTTGGGATATTAAACATTAAATATTACACATGAATATTTAAGATACAAAACATTAAGAAATATTTAAAATTCCAGCAATATTAAACATTAAGTGGTTATATGACTATATCTGTGATAGTGAATATTATGTAAATCATATAGATATCTTATCTACTGAATATTTAGGGGTGTATACTGCTATTTGGAATAGTAAAAGTGTATAAGGAGGATCTGGATCAAAAAAAGATTTGTAAACATTTGCTTACCTCCTGGGTACCTGAATGCCCTTCTCTGGCCCTCTCAGTACCTATAAAACAGCAGAGATAGTATGGAGTCCATACATTTGGACCTGAGTGGCCGCTCCACTCTTTCTGTTGCTGTTGACTACCTTCCGAGAAAGAAGCATAGAGACGCAGATGTAAATTTCGCTTTGACATTTGCATATCTCAAAATCTTGATGGTGTTTCACTTTCTGCCCCAAAGACTTTGCAACAGCTGAGGAGTGTGGTGCGAAGGCCCTGGGACATGAGTGCCTGCTCCATTCCACTTGTTGCTTTGACTTCATACAGGGATGAGAATCTCTGGAATGCTGATATGAACCTTCTTTGATATTTGCACATGTGGGTCTTCTGTTCCCGCTAGTTTTGCTTTCTGTCATTCCTGTGACCCTCAATATTTTGGGGGAGAAGGTGCTGAAACCTGAGTAGTTACTCTTTTCTGGGTGTTGTTCCGGAAGTAGTGAGATTCGGATGCAATGTGAGAATAGTGCAACAGTGTCACTTACCTTACATGTATGGTTGTTGTCTTGTTTGGCCCCGGTCTGGTGATGGGCATTCTTCTAAGTAACAGGAAAATGTCCATGTTGAACATACCCATTGAGCCCTTAGAAAGTGATCAGTTTAATTCTGGTCTAGGTGTCGACCTCAGAAGTAAAAGCTAAGTCTGTCCTTCATATGTTAAGATAGCTGGATTCTTTCAATCTGACTTGGATTAATCTATTAATAATAATTTACATCCTCTTGAGAGGTTGTGTTTTGCAGACAACTTGGTCTCACATAGCCAGAAGCCAGCAAGTTGAAAGCAAATAGCGCAGAAGAAGCTTTAGCTTCGGGTCTAGAATTCGACTAGCACCAAGACTTGTTGAAGACAATAAAATGAACCAACATGTGGATGCTGGAAAGCATGATGCCTTTTCTGTTTTTTTACTGACAAAGTAAATTTGGAGGTGGAGAATGTCTAAGACTCCACAAGACCCACGTTTATTCAGCCCCTTTGAGTTGGGGTGCTGCCAGAATTGTTTGCAGGTCAAAATAGATGATTTTCTTCTTTTCAACAAAGAAAGTAACATAGGGGTTGGCATAGTTAAAAATACTAGTGCACTCAACTGAAGTTTATTCTAATTATTGTAAAACCCTCTATGTTTAAGCAGGTGTGCTGTAAATTAACCAGGGTGGGTAATGGAAGCAGACGTTTAGCATGTTATAATAATACCTCAGATGCTAATGATTAAAGATTATTTAATATATCTATTTTAAATTAGTGTATGCATTTTTATATGTAAGAAGTCGAAATAGAGGCATGCACACCAGTATTTGGGTCGTTGAAATTAAGAAATATTTAACATTACTTTGGATTTAAATCATTAATTGATGTATATGAATATTTGGTAAACTGTTCAGAAATACACACTGATATTTGAGATTCCCAACATTGAGAAATTCATACTGATATCTGGGGTTTATTTTTATACAATAAATCATAATTTTATTGGGACGATAAACATAAAAGATTGTGTACAAATAGCTGACATGCATGTTAAAGAATGGTAAAAGTGTTGTGGCTACTGAATAATAAGGAATATATAAGTATATTTTTATGGCAAAAAATAAGGAATTGGTATTGATAGATGACATGCCAAACTTTTTTAAAGGACAATGATAACTGGAATATTAAATACTGATGTTATAATTTGTATGCAATATTGAATTAAAGAATGGAAACGAATATTGAAAATTATAGAGTGGAGACATTATAAAGTGTTCACAAATGTTTAAGATTGCACTATTGCATAGTGTATGTAATTGAACAATAATGCCGGAAAGAAGACCCTGCATAACACACTGGACAGGATATATGATTGGAGATATTTTGATGGTGGTTTTAAGGTCAGTGTTAAAGTCTAATTTGCGAGTTACTAAGACTGCTGTTTTAACATATCTATGGCACAAACTCACTCACTTCATTTCATTGTAATTAATAATTGATCACAACATGTAGAAGTTCCAGAGCTCCTCGGGAAGCACGCCGTCTTTGATATGGATGTCTCATAACATTCTACGAATTGCCAAGTAGACTTTTTAGCCAACAAAGCATTGAAAGCAGTGGCGGCTCCTCCGCTAGGGTAGAGGAGCATCGCCCCTGCCCCGCCAACAGCAACCGCTGCAATTCCTTTCCCAAGGAAAGGATAATAAACCAGGTTTATTATCCTTTTCTTGCGAAAGGGGCGGGGTATAGGGGTCATGAGCAGTGAGGGGAGTGCACGGTGCACTCCCCTCAGAGTGCATGTGTGTTGGGCCGGCTAAACACACATGTGCAATAGGCTGTCTCCAGCCCAGCAACTCTGTTGTTGGGATGGCGAGAGCCTGCTCAGGATTCCAGTCTGCCTGAGAGCGCCCTGGCTTGGTGGGTGCTCCGAGGCAATTTTGACGCTGCTATGAGCAGCGTCAGGATTGGTGCAGGGCAGGCTGGGAGCCTGTGCCTGCGGTTACGACGAGGGAGGGGAGCGTCGTGGCGCGACGGAGGAGGTGTTTTTTTTAAATATATTTTATTAATCCCCTGCACCTGTGCTTCCCCCATGCACCGCTCCACCCCCGTTACACCCGCGAGCCACGACTGATTGAAAGGTAGTGGAGTGCCATGGTTGTGGCTGCTGAATTACTGTAGACCATCCTTTGGCTTACAGTAGGAAACCACTGTGAAATGTATAATACGCATATGTATGTGGCATCCCAGTGACCCGTGAGAAAGGGAGTCAATCACATATTGTCCAAACGGTTAGAGAGCTGAGTATTGAACAGATACAAGATCTGTAATGTTAGAAATATAGCAGACATTGAAATCCTGCACATCTGTGAAGGGTTCATTGATATATCTGCAGATGGGTCCCTTTTGATAGATACAGGTGCAATGAGATACCTGTGAGTACTCATAGATAATCGCTTATGCCACGTGTCCAATGTAAAGATCTGCATGTGTAAATATAACCTCACACAGGGTGAGAAAAGCTACCGTTATGGACAGAAATCCTTAAATCACTGTTGACCTCTGGTAAATATTCTAGGGAGCATTCCCTCCCATCACCCATTTGCTTGGCTGTGCTATTACAACAAATGCAAGACATTTGTAGCCCTGCTCCAAAAAGGGATAATTTAGCCCATACTTTAGACCCCATTCATGGTGAATGGCAAACAAAAACATGAGACATTTTTGTTTTGCTGGCACTCATTGGTGAGGAGCAATGTGACTTATAGAAAAAAATATAAATACACTGTTCCAATAAAGGGGAAGAAAAACACATAGGGAAGTCCTAAATTTTAGGAGCAAATAACCTCACACATCCAAAAGGATGTCATGCTTCATTATCGGTACAGCTCCTCGTCAGACCGGCGCTGCAATGTCTGACGGGCACCACCCCAAATGGGGGGGCTATTTGCCGGAGATCTTTTACAATGATGGTGCCATGACCCCAGGATTGAGTAGGGGAAAGAGATAGGAGATCAAAGTAGAAAAAGGTTAAAATTGGCTCTCACAACCTCCAATGGGTAAATGATTTATTGGACCAGTTGGAAGGCAGGGACCAAGATTAAAAAAAGAAGTGTAGTCAAACGAGTGAAATAGAAATAATGATCAATCACTCTATTGGAATCTATGAGTGGAAGAGAGGTTGGACAATTTTCAAACCAACCCTTTTCATGGGTCAACATGTTTCGCATCCTAGTGGTCCATACGGGTCCATTGATGCTTCGTCAGGACCAAGTTGACTATCTATATCTCCTAATCAAAAGGGACAAATGTGTCTTCTTAATCAAGGTACCAGTGTTACAGGTAACTGAAAAGATATGAAACAAGCATCTAATCACTTACATTAGTCAGGAGCATATGTTTCCTAACTAAAGCCCACCCCCATTAGGGGAAGCGCTCCATAGGACCACGTGGACCAATGGTCGGGCGCAGTTGTAAGTCTGATGCGGTATTTTCGGTGTGAAATCGGTTACTCTGGCAGCTCTGCCCCAAACCACATAGCGTGGAGTATGCAAATCAGGGCTGGCAGTGGTTTCCGGCCTTCCTGGGAGTGACCGGCAGTGCTTTGGTTTACCCAGGAGGGACTGGACTGTTTACCCCATTTCCGTCTCACTTACTCTGTGCGTCAGCGAGGGGAGCAATGTGACTTCTAGCGCAATGGGCTACTGACCCAGAGATGGCAGATTTGCAAATGCGTGTTCTTCATGGACAAAGATACATTTTGCAATGCAGAGTCCTGTTATCGTAGTCACTTGCAGCAGAACAACTGGGATTCGTTTTTGCTTTGCGTGCACCTGACCTGGAACAGGTGTGCGTGAAATAGGAGCTGGGACCACATCTATGTCTTCCTCCATTTCTGTGGGGGCATGCTCTAGAACTGCATGCCTATATCTATAACGGATAAGCAACATTTAGCAGCATTTCAGAGTCACAGCCTGTTGGGAAACCTCCTCATTTCCACAGTTTCCAGAGGACTTCTGGATCTTCTGGGGTTCGCAGAAGAAATATGGGTTGTATGACACTGTGTCATGGTCAATTACATTGCATTCTGTCCATGGTCATGGTAAGTATATTATTATGATTTTTATCTTTACATTGTCTATCTAACCCCATTAAATATTGCATTAATCTAATATGGTCACCTATACTTACCCTGTGATGTAGTAATTAAAATATAATTGTAATGCAGTGTAATTCATATGTTATACTAAGAGTATGCCCTTTCTATGCTATTCTTCACCTTTAACTAGTGCATCTATTGCTGCCCAGGTATATAGGACGTGTCTGTGTCCAGCGTAGGGTAGCTTCTGGGGTTGGCAGTGGTCTGCAATTGCTGTTTCTGTTGTTGCTCCAGTGTGAGCGATTCTGGGCCCAGGGACCGCATAGCCAGATCTGTCCTGAGAGGGAGTTTCCTGAGGGACCCATAAGAAGGCATGTTCTGCCTTTACATCCTCATGCAGACGGCTGTTGTAGGCAACCTTAGTGTGGGCAGGCGGTCTCTCCTCATAAGACTTTGAGCATGTGAACAGTGGTGTTGAAAAATATAGGAAGGGGTGGTTCAGTGCTAGCATGGTGTAAGGGGGCAAGGGAAGACAGAAACACCCTCCGCTCCATCAACATCTACCCACAGCAGAAGGCAGCTTTTCAGCCCTCTATGGGGTTTGACTCTAGTGTCATCCACAGTGGTTCAGTAAAAGTACCACTGGCCACAGCGCAAGCAAAAACATGTGCCCTATCACTGTGCTTAGTGTAGTAAAATGGAACAATTAGAGGGTAGGGGGCCTCTGAAATGTCTGGGACCTCTGTTCTACTGGACCTGCTGAAGCACTTATAGCTATGCCCTGGTCATTTCTCTCCTTGCAACAAGATATGGAACTGGACCTTCTTTAGGGCCTGTTTCACCTCTATGCATGTGGTAAAGAGAAAAAAAGAGAGGCAATCCTTGGACCTGCAGAGCCATGTGCCACACATCTTTTAAAATGAGCCAAGAAAAGCGAACACGTTGATTGGCACCTTGACAGTAATAATTGGTGAATTCGGTGGCCAAGAGCGCTATACACCTCATTAGTGGCTTGATGCAAGTGAGGCACAATGTAGTCACAGCCAAACGTGGACACTCACCGATGTGAGTGAATGGACCTTCGTTCTTTGTTACTGGCCAGCACGCAAGGTACTGCTTCCCACTGCTGGGGCCCACCTCTTTGAGGCTGGAGAGACCCTAGCACAGCACTGGGATCCCATAGAATTTTCCATGATTTGCATTTTTGGGGTGACTTGAAGGGCTTGGACTGCCACTTCAGAAGCCCTGGAGCAGGGCAGAATTTTCTCCTTTCGTCCAAGCTGCTCGCTCCACAGAGGACACTCTCACTGGTAAAGCACTTCAGAAACCCTGGAAAGAGTCTGGCAGCGAGCAAAGTTGAATCAGAGGGCTAAGCAGAACCCTTATGTGTAGCAAAGTCACATAGTTAGCTAACCACTCAACAGTACTTCCGGCCACCACACCCGCATCCGCATTCAGGTTCAATAGTTTAAAAAAAAAACACTCAGGCACACAAGACTGTATCATATGTATTTACCTGCCTAGTGAAATTGTTTAGAAAACAATCTGCGTTGACCAGGGTGTGGACAACTGATCACCCTTCGGCACATCCACCCATCCATCCATATAGCACACTGCAAAGATCTGTAGCAGGATCAAACTCATTCTGTCTTCACATTATCCAACATTAATCACTTTTACACTAGTCATTTAACAGATCTCTGGTAATTACACACACATCCAAACCACCTTGACTACCAATAAATGGAAATCCCCAAATCGTATGACAACAATGCTCATTGGTGGCAAACGAATGGTAGAATGCGCTACACAAAACATAACACATCAAAGAAGGATCAGACAGAGAAACTGTGGCTGGAGGGTCAGCCTTGGACAGGAGCCATGATCACACTGGCAGAGAATATAGGCCCAGCCTCTAAAATAAAAGTGGACCCAATTACTGTGCCTATGTTTGCAAATCGGGCAAGTTTTGGATTTGTTCATCTACCCTGTATAGATTTTTTGCAAGGCAAGTGAGGTTGCATATGTGTGCATTTGCTGGAGGCCATATTCGTGGTACTATCAGGTTAATAAACAGTAAAAACCGACCCACTAGACCATAAAACAGACCCACAAACAACCAAAATACCTGTCCACACACAGACTTGTCAAGACAGCCCTTCTGGTGCTGCCAGATTGCCCTTTAGGCCAGTCCGATCATGGCAAAAGCTGAGACTTGTGCGTCCAAATTCAACTCCTGAAAAACTGCAGCTCCTGTCTTTAGACAGATGGCCAGTATGACGCACAATTTGAATTCCTCCCTTTGTGAATATGCACGCGCCTATTTCTTTAATACGTGTGTTGCGTCTTTGGGGGCGCCCGGCAGAAATAGTCAAGTTCATCTGTACTTACATACAGATGGCTTTCTAAAGCCATAAGAGCCGCCTGTATACCGTATCTTCTCCTAAACGCATTTTGTTATCGCCGTGTGACTTGTAAAATTAAATTTTGCACCACAAGAGTTACACAGTCACGCGCACCAACAGACGAAGGGTCGGACTGGGATCCCAATTAGACCTTGGCAGTCTCAAGAAAGTGGCCCACAATCGCGAATAGTGGTCTCTCATAAACAGCATTTGGTTAAACTCACTGGACTCATTTTTAGAGCAATGTTTGGCAACTTAAGCATTTTAAAGCCTTTAGAAGCAAAGTAATGGCGATAACTAAAAACACTGCGTTTTGGCCAGACAGGAGAGTTGAAATAAAATGGCCCAAGGATCACAATACTTGACCTACCTAGGGAGGCCTTCTGGATGTTTCTTTACCAGCGCAAAAGGTATTTTAAACTCCTGGTTAGTACGAAAATGTTAACGGAAAGTGAAAACACTAAAAAAAATGTGTTCTAAAGCTGCTTTTTTCATCCATGACTATGGACGTGTTTATATAAAGAGTGCTATCAATTATCATGCGCCAGTCTTTGCAGAACCTTAAAACATGAACACATTGCCTTTTTATTGCTTTTTTATAATTTTATATAGGGTGAACTTGGTACAAGAGCAGTGGAGCAGTTTAATAAAACAGCAGTTACACTACACAAGATCAAATTCATTTTTACTTTAGGCCTTGGGGGATTAAGGGCCTGATTATGAGTGTGGCAGTCTTATGACTGCCACACTCACGGTGGCAAGCTAGACCGCCGTGGATACAGCAGTCCAACCACCACATAACAACCCTGGCGGTTGAACTGCCAGGATCTTGGATTCTGGCGGTCTAGCAGAGATCCTAATCCGCCAGGGCAGCGTTGGAAACAGCACTGCCCTTGGGATTACGACCCAATTCTCCGCCAGCCTTTTCATGGCGGTAACACTGCCATGAAAAGGCTGGCAGAGAACAGGTGCAGGGAGCCACAGGGGGGCCCTGACTGCCCATGTACTTGGCATGGTGCACCCTGCAGGCTACAGCATTGCCGCTGGCTAGATTACGAGCTGGAGACAATGCTGTAGCCTGTTTCCCTTTAGGCCAGTGGTGCGGAAACTTAGATTTCCGTCCGCCAACTTAGTGGGAAACCCTTAATGACTCCGATGGGGAGGTCGCTCCGTAGGCGGCAGCCTCCCTGTCGGATTTGGTGAACAGAGTTTTCCATTCACCAAAATCAAAATGACCCCCTTTGGGTCTGATTACGACCGTGGTGGAGGGGATTACTATCTCACAAACGTGACAGATATCCAGCCAGCCGTATTACAGGTTCGATTATATCCTATGGAACTTGTAATAGGGACGGCGGAATATCTGTCACGTTTGTGACAGAGTAATCCCCTCCGCCAAGGTCATAATCAGGCCTTAAATGATTTGCCCAGATTCACTCTAGTTTAAAAAAAGCTTAATAAAGGTAGCCTCATGGTGAGGCCTATGCAAATACAACACACTCTCGAGGAAGGCCTGAAAGACATTCGGGCTGAAGGTACACCACCTGGGCCCCAGTGACGCCAAGGCCGGTTCTCTTACTTTACCCCCTTCCAGCCCTTTTCAAGAACAAGAAAACACATGAACTCCCACTGAGTGCTAGGAAAAAAAATGAAAGTAGTTCCATGAATGCAGGCGGTGGAAGGGCATAAGTCATCCAATCATAACACAGTTAAGAAGAAATGCTCCAGAGGTGGGACAAATTAGGAAAGCCATCAACTAAGAAGCAGGGAAATTAGATAGCAAGAAAGACACCCAACCTCGAGCAAGGGTGTGAGTCAAACTTCACTGCATGTTTATATTGTACTGTATTAGAGGCAGTAAGTGTTAAACAGCTAAAACGGTCTTTATGCAAGATCTAAAAATGGAAAAAGTATAAGAAAAAGATCCCTATTTAGCTTTCTCAATGAAGGAGGTATTGATACTGATTTTGTTCATGAACCTGCATGCCCTCAAAACATCATATTGCGGCCCATGTTAGTAACCAAAAAGCCCTAGCAGCCTGAACAATATAGTAGCCATGCCAAATATTCATTGTTAAGCAGACAGGTGTCAGTTCCACTAAACTGACCACATGGTCATACTCAGTGGTAGTCACAGCTAAGAGACCAACGAGTACATCGATTTTGATAAGTTTTGCTCATATAGTACTTATATTAGAAGAATCAATATGATTGAGTTGTACAGGTGGAGTAGAATGAGAAGGAGAGTGATTGTCTGTATATTCTATAAAAGCCTCAGTTCAGAACTATCAAAGTGTAAGTTGTGGTTTGTCCGAAAAACCACTAAGATTGTGTGAGGGTTTATCTCAACTGTGTGAAGGTCTGAGGCGGATATCCAAGGGTGTGTTAGGTGATTCCTTGTTCCAGCTTTGCATGGTTATGGGCTTATGAAAAGGTGGCAGAGAGCTCTGTGATGGTCTGTCTGAACTATGGGAGGGGGTCTGTTGAGGCTATCTCAGGGTCTGTAAGCTATTCCAGAATCCATTTGGGAGGAAAATAGTCTTAACAATGCAGCTTGAACCACGCTGTGCATTTACAACGTGGACCGAACCACAAATGCGTCTTTACAACACATTCATTAACCACGCAAGTCATTACAACGACTTGCCTTAGGGAACGTATTGTTGGACTGATGTTGGACTTTAAGTCCAACATTTTCCCTACTGTGGTGCAGACTGGAGTTGGAATAGTAAATTATACTATTTCAAAGTCTGGCGCTTTCCCCAAGGCAAGTCATTGTAATGACTTGCGTGGTAAAGGAATGTGTTGTAGAAAAGCATTTATGGTTCGTGACGCGTTAAGGCAGGCATGGTAAATGCCTGCGTTGTTCCGACGTACACCCATTTAGGAATGTGAAAGGAACTACAAAAGAGTATGTAAGGAGCTGTATGAGTTCTATAAGGAGCGTCAGTGTGGGCTTTTATGTTCTCTGGGATGATTTGGTGGATCTACAAGAGAATCTGGTAAGAGCTAAATTTAAGGATGTGTCAGGAGATATATCAGGATCTTACAGAAGATATATGAGAGTAAGTTTGTGTTGTATGCTCTATCAGGAAATGTGGGAAGGTCTGTTGGGAGCTGCATGGGGATCCTTTGTGTGCTATGCTGTGGTCTATCAGTTTCTGTGTGAGGATCTGGGTGAGCTGTTCGAGGAACTGATTGGAGCTGAAATCTAGAGGTCTTTTAGAAACTAAATGAGGATCTGTTAGAGTATGCTATGTGTGAATGTGTTGGGAGCTATGCAAGGGTATGTCAGGAACTATGTGAAGATCTTTCCCAACTGGTGTGAGGATCTTTTTGGGCATCTGAGAATGTAAGCTGCTTTGTGAGTGTCTGTCAGGGTCTATGTTGTTTTCTGGTGCATACTCTGTTAGGATCTCGAGGAACTGTGTGAGTATCCTGTAGGAGCTATAAGTTAACTGCATTTCAGGAGCTATGAGTTTATCTTACCCGTTCACTGGCACCCACAACCCCATAAGGGGGCTTCTTCATAGCACAGACAGCTCACACCACAAGCATACAGTACGTGGCACTTTTTTGGTATTGGCAATGTGAGGGAAAGCCTGCTCTACTGCTAAAACTGTGCCTGTTGCATGGCTCCACGCAGGACTCGCCATGCTAGTGCTGGGGATGTGGTACTTTCCGCATGCCTAAGTACATGTACTAAATTGAAAAAATAAGTGTGAAATAAAACACATGACTAGCATTGACCTGAAACAATAAACACCCATAGAAAATGAGTTTCCTTCCTAAAACATTGAACAAAAATTTGTTGGTTACTCGCCAACTCATGTTCGCCTTACTACTGCAATTTCTGTGCTCAGAGGCATTTCTTTCCATTCAAGGCTGCTGTCCATCTACTTGTTTGGATTGGCTGAGGCACAGCTACAAGGGCGTTGGCCCAAACCCTCAGAGTACCATTAACAACAACCAGCTTAAGTTTCTGAAAACCTGAGTCGAAAATCCATTCATCAGGCAGGAAATGTCTTTGATACACCCAAGCAAAGATCTGACTTTTAGGGAGATGCTGTGTATTGACTCATTTGTTACTGTCAGACTTGGTTGCAGGACTTCCCATTACTGGAGGAGAAGAGCACCAATACCCCAGAAGAATCTGCACCCTTCTGAAACAAAAATACAGTTAGATTTGATGTTCGATGTCGCACCACAATTACACAGATGGCTATGTGTGTGCTGGTGAAGAGTCTGAAGGTGATTTATGGTTGGCAATGCTTTTGGGTTTCTGCTCAGTATAATGTGGGTTCTTAGTTTGTGCAATGACCTTGAGTTTTACTGGTGCCAATTAATAACCCAATTCTTCAGTAGTTGAACCCATAAACACATTTTTTTCTGAAAGTCAAGTTTTTCTTGGACATTCTGTGTCTGATTGCAGCCTGGAGGTATTTGGGTGGGAATGGCTGAATATTAAACAATTCAGGTATTTGCAAAGAAGTGCTTCCCTACTTTAATTTTTAATTATTTGGACCATTTCGTTTCGTTATGCTTCTCTATTGCTTCTCGTTATTTGTGCGTTGAGTGAGCTGCTGGTAGGTCTTGCTTGCAGGTGCATTGTCTGCTGTTAAGAAAGAAAAGGCAGTGAGTAGAGAATTATGATACACTGGGGATGGGGGAAGCTCAAACTGTATCAGGACAAAAGCATTTAAGACAGCAGTAGCATTTTAATGCATCCTTTATGCAACCTTTGTATTTAACTGATGAGGTGTTTTTTTTAAAGTCCTGTTTTTGTTCGACCACTTAAACATGCTTGTTGTGCTGCGTGTACAAAGTTTACAATTTTAAGATGCAACAATAATAAATGTAACAGGCCAGGCTCCTAAAAACAGATGCACACGTTAAAATCCCCCATAGAGTTCAGCACATTCTTACCAATCTTTTCTGTCATTGATACCATCTGTTGCTTCGTTTGCTTCAGGAGCTCCGCCATTCTAAAGCATTTGAAATTATTAGCCATTCACAACAGATAACCTGCTTTTTCATTAAGATAGACCGCAGCCATTCTATTGAAAAGACCTCAGACATGTCTTTTTAGTTCATTGCTGGAAAAGTAGCTGGGCAGCATAATAAGAAGCGCCAACATTCCTAAAACAACATGATTGTAGCTTCTTGAACCCACCTGTTCAATCCTACAATATGGGTAATCGATAATATACATTGTGCTTCTAAGGGCGGGAAATTTTTGTTTTGGAAGTTGCTTGGAGCATCTTCCATAATTCCATGACTGCTACGGGTTTCAAACGAAAGGAAGCCTGCTACCTTTCCCAATGTATTTATTTAACATGCCTTTCAATTTTTCTGTTGGATTCTTTCAAAGCATGTGTTTATCATGGTGGAGCGAAGCCACACACCAGTTCCTGTGAAAAGTATGTGAATGTGTTTGAAAGAAAAGTCTTGAAACTAGAGGAGGGACTGGCCAATTAGAGGATCACAAGTTGCTTGATAGGACAGTATGCTTGAAAGACTAGTCAGGCTGCATTGCTAGAATCAATAATATTTCACATTTGTACCTGCTACATGACTGACTTTACTCAAGTCAAGGGGAGAGGATGTGGCATAAAGCCAAGAGCTGTTGGCTTTGGACCTAGGGAACCAGGTTATTGTCTCGGCATCACCTCAACATCCTATGATTCTGGGCAAATCACTTAATCCCCCTGCCCAAGAAAACAAAAAAATATGTATGTGTTCTTCTGTAATGTAACTGGTGCTCATGTAATGGGCTACAATAGCTTCGGTGGAGTTTGCACTATAGAAAGCAGCAAAAACTCCAAAAGTCATATTCAACATTCAGAGGTACCAGCCTGTTGGTAATGTCTCTCAAAGCTCACAGGGCAGAGTTTATGCAGAGATGAAGGACACGAGGTGGAGGAGAACACATATAACAAGGCCTACCAAGTAAAAAAAAACAGAAAAGAAGAGCAAGCAGCGATCAAAGGAGCGACTCTGAATTAAAGTGATGATAATAACTTGTAAATTATCATTAATTATAGCTCGTATTGGACCCCATTCACAAAACGTTTTCTGTGAAATGTTCTCCTCAATTTTCAGGAACAAAGCACACTCTCGGAATAGACACATATTTTTCAGATGGACACATATTTTTCAAGCTGTCCTCGTTTTCATTGAGCCCGATGGCACTCAACTGAGATCATGATGAAATGATGGGTCCCTTCCGAACAGGTTTAAACCTGAGACATGCAGGCTGCCTGTGGATAGCAAAACATTTTATTAATCCACTGAGCTAAATGAGAGGCTAGAATGCTGAAAGCTGCTTAACAATTTGGCTTGATAAAGCATGGAGTAAGGGGGCACGACAAAAGAAAGACAATCTAAAGGAGTACTGAGTCCTTTTTTATTTAGATATGTTTCATTGAGGTTTTAGTAGCAGAATAAACAATGTAAGATAAACACGAGAAGGCAGTGCAAATATGACAAATGGTATGAGATAACAGGAGTGCCAAGTCCCTGACTAGAGAAAATGCCTGCAGTAGCATGAAAGCAGGCAACAAGCTTGTGAATTTCGCCTCAGCATTCAGAACATTATCCTGGCTCGCCCTGTCTCGGGAATGAGGCTCATTCCTTCCAATGTGTGTCTGCAAATCATGTGCCAAAGCATCAACCCCTGGCATTTGCACCTGACCACATGCCCGCAAGAACTTCAAAAAGGTGCTGACACTGTTGCTCTGTGCAAACGGATCTTAGAATACTTCTAAATGTTTGATCATTCACTGCTGATGCTCCTAGCGGACTCTGCCTCTTTTTTTCTTTATCGACGTTGACACTTAATAGAGTCTTAAGCAGCCACGTGTCAAAACAGGTATTCTACAAAAAAACACACATAATATTTTAAAATAAAAAATAGCAAAATTCCGAGCCCAGCACCTTCTCATACTGGGACGCAATGTTGAAGATCCTAACCAAATCTGAGCAAAGGAAAGGAGAATCTTCTACCACATCAAGAACATTTTGGACGTGGATACTACATATGTTGGGTACATTTCCGGTAGCAACATTAGTGACGGCTTTGCATTGGAGAACCGCTGAATTTCTTTTCTCTAAAGTGGCTATCCTCATGGTGGCAAAAAACTCTCCTGTAGAGAAAAACCCAGTTTTCAATGGAACAACATTTAATGGCACCTCAGAGGTCAGTGTGGTGGAAGCCACACCTCTGTAACATCAGAAATGTGGCCAAACTGCTCGTTTGGCCACTACAGTGTTTGATGGTTGAGCCACCAAACTTAAAATCAGAGACATAAACTGTCAGAGTAGTCTAAAAGTAAAAAGATAGGTGTTCAAAAGTATCTCCCCTGAAACATCACAGATATATTTAGGCTTGAGGATTTTGGAAGAAAAACTTTTGAAAATGTTGTTTAAACACCAATTTGCTCTCTTTTAGCTCTTGATGAAGTTAGATTTGATCACTGTGCTGGTGGTGGCTTGGGCTTCCCTTCTGGTAATTAGTCTTTACTGTGAGTGTATAACTAAGGGCCAGATGTATGAAGCATTTTTGCGATTGCAAAAATGCATTTTCGCATGTAACAAGTCCAATTTGCGATTCAGTAACTTGTTACCAAATTGCAAATTGGATTTGCGACGACATACTGATTCGGTATCAGGAAGGGACGTGTCAAGGTAGTCCCTTCCCAATACCGAATCATAGAGGTTTGTATGATTGTTTTGTGACCATGAATGCGGTCGCAAAACAATCGCATTTACCACCAATTTCAAATTGGTGGTAACCTATTTGCAAAGGGGAAAGGGTACAAAATGGACCCCTTCCCCTTTGTGAATGGTTGCGAAAACATTTTTTAGGGGCAGGCAGTGGTCCTACTTCCCACTGCCTACTCCTAAAAAATTAAAAGAAAACTTTTCTTTTTTCTTTTTTAAACGCATCCTGTTTTCCTTTAAGGAAAACGGTCTGCATTTCAAATAAAAAAGGTTGCTTTATTTAACAGCAATCACAGATATGGTGGTCTGCTGAGCCCCGCAGGCCACCATCCCTGTGATTGTAGCCTTTTGCAATGGGTCGCAAATTGAACCTACCTCATGAATATTAATGAGGTAGATCCATTTGTGAGCCCTTGCGAATAGCTATATGAAACTCCTAGAGTTTCATACATTCTAATAGTGATTACTTAATTTAATTGCGAATCGCAAAAAATTGCAATTTGGTAATCGCTATTATATAGAATGATACATCTGGCTCTTAGTACCAATATTTCTTAAAGATTTCTCAGGTGG
Source organism: Pleurodeles waltl (assembly GCF_031143425.1). Taxonomy (NCBI): domain Eukaryota; kingdom Metazoa; phylum Chordata; class Amphibia; order Caudata; family Salamandridae; genus Pleurodeles; species Pleurodeles waltl. Next base: position 874,871,678 of record NC_090440.1, read on the forward strand.
AATACAGTTATCGCAATCAGTCAATCTCTGGGCCTGATTTAGGGTTTGGTGGTAAATGAAATCTTCATATTTCCCAGAGAAAATTACAAATACAAAAATACAAAAATGGCAGAGATGCATCTAGTGCAGTGGTCCCCAACCTTTTGATTTCTGTGGACCCCCACTTTATCATTACTGGAACCCGCAGACCCCTACTGAATCATTATTGGAATCCGGAGACACACACTGAGTCATTACTCAAAGCTGGATGGCCTAATCTGTTAATATTATTTAACTTTCTAAGCAGTCGCATACCCCTGAGGAAGTTTCATGGACCCCCAGTGGTCCCCGGACCACAGGTTGTGAACCACTAATCTAGTGAATATTCCTCTCAATATTTAGATTTTATGCTCAAATTTGGAGATTTTTCGTATATCAGAAAATGGATTGGTTTCCTAGAAGAAAAAGAAAATTATAAGGCTTCAGAAAGCAAAAAAGTGTCCATGTCTAACAGTTTGTGCTAGTGCTTCTAGGCAGAACACAGCGAACCGGGAAAACAATTACAATTTTGATGGCAGCTTTGAAAACAGAATTATTCATGAAGCTTTCGAGGTGTTTCATCTCTAGTCTGTTTTGTTTTGAAGGCAGGCCCCTGCGCTGAAAAAACGAAAAAAATTGGTTCCATCAATGGAAACTTCCAGAAACCATGTTATAATAATAATAATGTGTATATGCGCACTGTTCTCGCTGGCTAGAGATGGAAAATGTTACTGGGCAGGTGGTGCCTTTAAAGTTCTGCAAGCAGTGCCTGTGCTCAGCTGGCAGCCATCTTAGGAGTGATGTCACCTGCTACTGAATCTCATTGGGTCATAGATGTTTTCATTATAACCCGCACAAAATTAACTCTCTGTACTTGTAGATGTTTTATTTCAGCCCAGCTTCACGGAGAAAACTGATTACACTGAACTTCAGGCATCTCAAAGTAGTCAACAGATACATGAATATTCAGCTATTAATCTGAAACATTACATGTTTGTCAGTACTTAAATTATAGGAGTAATTTACTATTCATCTCAATGGTATTCCTTGTTGACCTTGAAAAGATGAAATGCTGAGTCACTGTGCTGAGAACAAACATGTGATCAAGAGGTTAAATATACCCACCTTTGTTCAGCCTTCTGCATCTGTTTAGTGTCTCTGTGCTTTACTGTATTTATTTTGCCCCACCATTTCTCGATGATTGAAGTTTACAGACTTCTGCAGCAGAAAGAGAGTGTGGCGTGAGTGCTGTGAGGTCTCCCCGCAGAACCGCCCCACAAAGGGCCCAAGCCCGCTCACATCCTCTGATTGGTTCCCTCTCAAGGTGATGACAGCTCAGAGGCACTCAAGGACTCCGAGAGAATAGCTCCACACGCCAGTTCTAAAGTTTGGTAAAGAGCTGTTATGAGCCTCTGAGGGAGGATAAGAGACACAGCTCATTATCCTTACTGGGGTTAGTTGATATCCACTTTGGCAAGAGAACAACGAGTGAGTGATTTATAGAGCTCGAGGCCAGCTGCAAAGGCTCGCTCTGTCATCCTTGCCCCAGCATTGTCACATTTCTAAGCAAGCTAGAACATAAGTTAGCACAGCCATCTTCTGTCCCACTCAGAAAGGTTTGTGGGGAATACATTCTAGATTTTCAAACTACTGTTGACATGAATCACCGAAAGGCCCCTGGGGAAGGCAGAATGAAATAGGCATTTTCACAGATAGTAGGAAATGCTTTAGAAAGCTGGTGTAATGCTTGTTTTAAAAAATATATATTTGCAAGCATATGCCACAAAAAAATGAAGAAAAAAAAGAAAACATGTAATCAATCATCTGTATGAAATTAAATTGTTATTTTTTAGCTAACAGCTGCATATCATTTTAATGAATAGTTCTTATTTATGCCGGTTGCTGCCGGTCGGGACTGGGATTCTTTATTCAGTCTGCTAGACAGCACTCCTATTCGAAGTCCCTGGTGTGCGGCTGCCTGATCATTAATTAGGCCCCACCTAAGCCTAGGAATGATGTGGGCATTAAATAATCACGTCATAGTGAGAATGCAAGCACGCGCTCCCGGCTGCGCACATCTCATGTTATCTACTTTTCTGTCCCAACCTCACGTGCCTCCACGGGGGCCGAGTTTATGACGTCACACAATAACGCGCTCTGTGGCTATAACTGGATGCTCCTGTTCCTTCCATTATTCTGTCAATATTCCCTGATAACTATTTTGCAAAAAACCTAATATAAACCGAATAAAAATGATTTGTAAAAATGGTGACAATGCTTTTCGCACGTCAAATTTTAAACATTGTAGTGACCAAACGAGGAAGCCTTACACATCCAGTTGCTTCACTGTTCCCTTAAAGCTGGCAGTTAGGGGTGTCCGAAGTATTTAAGTGGTTTTCAAAACAAGCGAAATTAGCCCTCGTTTTACCTCCTGCGGAGTAGAATTAGGGTTGCTCCACTGTACCTCAGGCGGAAAAAAAAAAAAATGCCAGCACAGATGCTTCTTAAAGCACTGTGTGGGGCAAGCAATCTATTTCCCTTAAAGATAATTGCACCGAGATACATTATCTGACCCTTCACAGTGCCCTTGAAAGAAACTTCCCGAACAGCAGGGAAGTCGTGCTTGCCTGTAACAGGTGTTATTAACTTATTAGCATCACATACCTACATAGTGCAACATGTGACAGTGCTGGACCGCACATACATGGAATGAAGATCTCCTGTGTTGCAGGGCATTCTGCCAGCCTTTTGGCTTTTTTAAAAAAAATTGGGACATTTAGATGTGAAACCAGTGTAAACAAACGGAATTACCTGAAATGTTAATCACCGTACCGCAGACAAAAAAATAGGAGTGGTTGGAACTGGAGGCATTTAGTAATCCCAGGTTGCTCCTGTAATGCAGAATTACTAATACATTCCGCCGCTCCTCTGGCGGAATGAATCAGCACTGTACTGGTTTTTAAACAGGGCTGGAACCGGGAGCAGTCCCTCTGTGTTTAAAAACCATTGCAGATGAAACTTTAATCTGCAGTGTTTTTTAAACATAGAGGGGCTGCTCCCTCTTCCAGCCCAGTTTAAAAACATCATTGATTGCACTGCTGTGCATACCCCTCGGTGGCCTTACATGCTCTGAGTATATAAGGCTTGTGTACCCCTTGGTGGCCTTACATACTCTGCAATGATCACTGCAGAGTATATAAGAGAGTATGTAAGGGTGCTGAGGGGGTATGCACAGCAGTGCCAAATACCAAATGTACTTAGAATTCATACCCCTCGGTGCCCTTATATACTTTGCAGTAATCACTGCAGAGTATGCTAGAACGCTGAGGGGTAGGCATTTGTATTTGACAGCACTATTTCTTAGCAAGGAATGCATCCTTGCATCCGTTTTTGGGTGCGAGGGAAGGGGCGGCTCCTTCATGAGGGCGGAGGAGCGTCGCCCTCCCCCAGCAGTAACTGCTGCAAATCCTTTCACAAGGAAGGGATAATAAACTGTGTTTTTATCCCTTCCCTGTGAAAGGGGTGGGCCACAGGTTGTGACAGGTTGTGCACTCCCCTCAGAGAGCATGTGTGTTTGGCCGGCCCGAGACGGCTGGCCAAACACACATGGGCACAGGGCTCTCTCCAGCCCATAGTTGCTGGGCTGCAGAGAGCCTGCACAGGCTCCCAGTCTGCCTGGGAGTGCCCTGACTGAGCGCTACCAGCCAATCCAGGATTGGCCGCAGGGCAGGCTGGGAACCTGTGCCTGCAGCCTGTTGCAGAAACGGAGGAGCAGTGCGGTTCTCTAGGCGGCAGCAGGCCATGTAAGCAAATGTATTTGTAATTTTTTTTAATTCATATTCCCCCGGTGTGCGCCGCCCCACCCCCTCTAACACCATGACTGTGCGAGGGTGCATTTTGAACTAAGAGAATAGTGCCAAATGCCCACTCTCCCTGCTGCAGTATTCTGCAGAATCTTGCGGAATTTGAATGTAATTCCATGGAATTTCGTTGAATCATATTCCACCACCCTTACTTAAAAAGAAAGAAATTCACCTACCCCTACTGGTAGTGCCTTCCTCCTTTGTTTGTTGATGACCCTGCTCCAGGAGACACCCTGTAAAATGGAGTGAGTGGTGAGGCTATGGATTGCTGACATAAAACAGAGAAATGGCTATAATGGGTATGGCTGGCCATGTGCACACTATACAGCTGGGTGATGAGCAGCAGTTGAGTGGCTATCAATAGTCCAATAGTGGTAGCTGCCCAGGCAGATTAGGGGTCTTCTGCACGCAGGGTCGGACTGACCTATAGGGCAATCCGGCTGTGCTTGATGGGCTGGCCTGACAGATCAGTGGGTGCCATTTTTTGCCTGTTTTGGGCCTGTTTTGTAGTGTGGTGGGCCTTTTTTGTTGATTTCCCTTTTATTACACAAACATTGCCTGCAGCAAGGACAAATGCATGCAGTTTCGCATACCCAGCAAAACACCTATACAGCTTGTCTATACAAGTTGAAAACCACCCTTATGCGCAAACGTGGGCCACTGTTTTAGCTCTCTGATTCGCTAATGAGGGCCACTTTTATTTTGGTGCCAGGCCTATTTTCTGTCCCAATCTGACCATGTCAGGATCCCAATCATAATTGTCTTTCACTTCACCTAGGCGTTAGGGTGACCCATTGCGGTTGTTTGCATTAGGACCTTTGACACTCTTGCTAGGCTACTGGTGAACAAGGTACACTGCAGGCTCTGCCCTCTTTCTGGTTCCATTCATAGAGTCCCTGTTGCCACCTTTTACATCACTGCACACCTACATAATTCATAAAGTGCCTGCCATCCCACTCATTTCAGCCTACTTCTTAAATGTATCCATAGATCTTGCTGGTCTTTTTAGTGCCCCATTATCTCCTGGACAAACTGAGAGTTCCTGTTGCCGCTTTCAAAGGTCCATTTAATTTTCCGACCTAATTAGGGAGTCATTATACTCTGCTACCTGCAGTTACTTCCATCTTCCATGCCAGATTCAGAGAGTCCCTGCCACCTGCATAGAGGCCCACCTGCCTTCCAATTCCATGTATGGTCCCTGATGCCCGACCTACAGCCCTATTCTGTACTTTGCTGGTGCCAGTGGTGGAAGTGGACTGCAACAGTGGAAAAGTGTAGAAGTCACCTAAGAAAAAGTCTGGATACCAGGATTATTTTTTTTGCAACAGAACCACAGACGTTAAGAGATCAGTACAACAGGAAGATGCACTTAAAGCAAGAATATAACCACTTTTTAATTTTAACGCACATCGCAAGAAATATGTTTCTTTTTGGTGCAAAGAAAAGGTGCTATTGACTTTGAATAACTGTAACCTGACAACATAGTTTAAACACACAAGGATGAGTAAAAAATAAAAAGTATAGAGAACAGAAAGAAAAATAATGCCACGGTAAAGTATTAGCTCCTGGCATACATGCACACTTCTTCTTAGGTGGATGTGCACATGTGACCAGGAAAAATGCCTCCACTCACGGTGCAAGAAAGCCTCAGACAGACTGTGGTTGGCTAAACCAAAGCCCCAGGCTGTGTGCTTTGGTGGGAAGAAGCAAAATATGAATGACAGTTGAAGAGACCAAAGGATGGATAAAGCTGCAGCAAAGCCAACCAATGCATGTACATGTATGTGTTTTTAAGAATATTTTTGATTACATGAGGCTGGTCAGAGGGCTAAAGCTTTCACTAAGGCAAATCTAAAGAGTGTTACAGTATAGAAAATAAATATGCCAAGAATTATTAGCGAGAACTCCAGCAAATATAGGGAGACTTGGCAAGCAATGGAGTCAGGCTGGGAAAGCTTGCCAGCCCCCTTGACATAACTTCAGGTCACCGGCAAGAACAGCCGCCATAAGGAGTTCCCGGTAGACACCTCATTCCATTCCAGAAAGACAGCAAATGCTTTGGCGCCTGACAAGCCTTTCCGTGAAAGAAAATGCTGATTTTTCTTCATGCAGTGATTATTATTGCAGACCTCGCCTCCTCTCTTTTTCACTTTGACTTTTTTTTTTATTCTGGTATGCTTCCTCTCCGAGTTTTGGGTGTATTTTTGTTCAATATGAGATTAAGGGGGGTGTGGCATTCAGCGACGGCCGCCGCAATTTTCAAGAGGAGGGGTGGGTGGGGGGTAAGGACAGGGATGAGGGGGGAAAAGTTTTTAAAAAAAGAAACGTATCTTTTTCTGTCACCTCCTGCTGCGTTACTCCTCTTCCCTCGATGTGGTGTCCCCACATTCACTGGGACATCAGCACAAGCTCCCCAGCAATCCTGGAGCTGCTTTCATACTAAACCTAGCATGAAAGCAGCACTAGGATTGGTCTGAGCAGCCCAGACTGTCGCTCAGACATAACCCTAGGGCCTGAGTCGGCCGGCCAAACACACATGCGCACTTAGATGCACTTTCTCCTCCTCCCACCTCACGTGACCCAGCCCACCCCTCCCTTTACATGCTGCTGGCTGAGCCAGCAGCTGAAAGATAAAAAGATAATGAAATATAATTTTATCTTTCAGCTCCAGGCTTAGCCAGGGACGCAATGCTCCTCCGCCATTGTGAAGAAGCCGCCCCTGGTGGCATTTCGATAATAATCTCAATATTAATCTCTTCTGACTACTGGCCTCAAGAAATATCTGCAAAGAAACACTTTGTGCTAAGTAGATACCATAGAGTCCCTCATTTAAACACCTCTCTATCAACAAATTTAGGGGAGGGATGAGAAGGAGTCTACCCTCGATGCCTTTTAATGTTACTAACAGTTAACAAATGCTCTTTGACGCAAAAGTAAACTGGAACTCAAGACTGAGTCTGACATTTAACTGGTTCCTCTCCAAACCTCCTAAATATTTTAATGCTCCCACCTCCAAAATATGTCCAAATATTTCCAAAGGCCGATCCACCATGGTTAACTCTCTAAAATGCATATATTTTATTTGTAAACTTTCGTCCAAACGTTTCTTAAGCGGGGACATGGTGTTAGTAGAATCCATCACTTCTATTGTAATTAAAGTGTGCTGTCCAACTCTCTTGATCAACCACTAAACTTCAGATGCCTTCCTCCAATGTTCACTCCTCAGTCCCTTCCTTCTAGAATTAAACTCCTACCGAATACCTGACCATCATAATGTTGTCTGCGACTCACCTAGAAATGAATAGCAAATGAATGAATACTTACCATTACCTTGTCTCTAATCAGGCACAATCTTGTGTTTCCAGAGCATCTAGTCCCCGGCCTGAAGTGACAGCGACAAAGGACTTGACGTAGCAAAGAAAGGTAAGGCTCTCCCATTGTAACAGGTGTGTTGTATTCCCTTTCTGTCCATTCAGATGTAAAAACATTTGCAATATTCTAATGGGGATCAGCTGAACACTGTATAGTCAACATGTAATGAATGCTTCATAATAATATATCAATGGCAAATTAATGAAAACCTATTATTGTGGTTTCAGTGTCTTGAGGGTGGGGTGACATTTGCCTGTTTGAGAGCTGTGAATTCTCTGTTTTTTTAATAGATTCTAATTATTTTGGGCTCTCCTTGACATGGGATTTGGGGCCATATGTACAAACACATTTTCCCATAGACACAGAATGGGTAAAAACCTTTGCTACATCTGGCCCTTGGTGGCAAGCTAGGTAAAACAGCATTGACAGCTATCAAACTGAGGTTAACTGATAGTTGAGGAACGGCGTGTATATGCAGCAGGGTTGTATTAGTGCGAATAGCGGGAAGTGAGGTCTTTAGATCACCTAAAACAAACTCAGCAGAAACTGGCAGGGTGTCACGCAGAATAAGCACCTGTGTTACAGTTAGATGGAAGGTGGGTGGCAGGAGGTTCCATTGGCATAATCCTCCAAAAGAGAACACTTGGGCTCCATAAGTAACCATTTTCACCCTGAATGTGGCAGCCATCTTTGCCCAGGGGGTGGGCCTGTCACAATGGATAAATGCTAGCAATCTTTGCATGGGTCCAAGGGGTTGCATTCATGGATGGCTGTAAGGAGGTTCTCTCGTTTTCCTGAGATTGATTCTTCCTTGAACTTTAGGCAGCTAAACTGAAAGAGCGGAGAAGGAATAGGTGAACGATGGCCTGTTTGAACAGTCTCATTTTTGTGCAATTGAATATTTGAGATGATGATTTTTCAGTGAAAGAATTGCTGTGCATGGCGTTTGACATGGTAGGATCAGGCAAGAAGAAAAATCAGACATAAACCTGGATACGTCTGAAAATTATTTTTTTAGAAAGCCGATCCCGGGAAAAGGAGGCTATCTACATGCCAGTGGTTTGTGGCACTTGACTCTGCCCTTCTCAGAAAAGCAACTTTCAACTGTCCATAGAAGGACGGAGGAATGCCATAAAAATGGATCTTTTAGATTAAGATTTTGAGAATGTGGAATTCAAAATAGTTTTAAAAATAGACTGCCATGAAATTCTATACATCTGATTGGATGATCTCTGCCACAACCAGGCACAGGATGTTGATTGATAAGCTCTCAATGACAACTGCCCTGTTTTTATTTTCTGAACGTCAAAGCAAGTGCTCAGAGTATAACGCTCAGAGAAATGCAGTCACACTTTCAGGTACTTGTCTGCTGCTTGGAGGTAAAATCGACCCGTTAGAAGGATTAGCCACGGTGACTTTTCCCACAGAATTGTTATCAAAAATATAGAAGATCTCATTTTTCAAATTATGGTTTATTTGAAATATTTTTCAAAGTCAATGCCCGGCCCTAGCAGTTTCAGAGGATGAGTTCAAATCAAGAAGAAAGCATGAACCTCAGTTAAAGTGTAATGATAGATATCTAGTAGAAATGCGGCTGAAAATCGCGTGTGGCTGTGGTTGAGGGCCAGGCTTTCAATTCTGTCAAATGCTCCAAAGACTTTAACGAATGTCAACCTTCGAATATCACTCTTGATTCATTTTGAACGAGGGTGCCACGTTCTGTAGAACATATCTAACTTTGCTCAGTCCTGAAGTGGATGGAGCAGTTTTTAAATAAAAAAAATAGGGACTTAAAGCAGTTGGAATTCCTATATATTTCCTAAACAGAAGGGAAGCAGCATTGACAGGGACAATAGGTCCAATGAGCAAAAGAATGAAAGATGATGGGTACTGAAAGGGGACAGAATTGTAAAGTGTCCAGGGCCCAAGGCGATTGTTCCTGAAAGGGGATCAAACAGTAGTAGCACAGGCCACAAAGAGATGGTGAATGAGGCCCAGTGTGAAAGACACAACCTCTTTAGGATTCAAATTTTCAGTCTTATGTGTAAGTGAGAGTGGAAATTGGAGTTGACCGGTTACATGCTCTCTGAATACTCATCAAGCGGTCTGAAGTAATCAAAAGTTACACGCAACTCTCAAATAAATAAGAAATTATTGAAAACATAAACGGTATCTAGTGGATCCAGCTGTGGCATGTAGCTTTTCATACACTGGGTTACATATGACCAATGAGAAAAACATTATATATAAGCAACTGTAATATAATTGTCTCTTCTGGAGCATAATTTGTATTGTTTTTTGCAGCTGGTTGGCACCATTACCCATTTTTGGGGACTGAGACTTTTTTTCAATATTATATTATAAGCCAATGCAAAAGAGAGGCAGGAAATAGAAAAGGAAGGTGGAAGGGAAAGTTAGTAAAACGGTGCAAATGAAGAAAGAGGGATAAAAAAGAACCTGCAAGAGTGAGATAAAGAGTCAGGAGGTGTAGAAGGTGGAAGAAAAAGGCATAACGTGGAGTCAAGACTAGACAACATTGGTATTCAGTAGTCCTTGAATTCTTCAGTGCTGCAGCAGCCTACTAGGAAAAACTTTGGGCCCCTGCATTTTTTTTAATTAAGCATTTATTTCCTCCAATCTCCATACATGGATCTATTCAGTGGTATGCAAGCAATGATGGTGACATCAATGAGATGAACCTATGTTAGCAGGGGTGTGTCTCCCTGGGTCAGCAAAGCTCAGCCCGTCATGAAATTTAGGGCCATATGTACGAACACATTTTCCCATTGACACAGAATGGGAAAAACCCTTTGCTACATCTGGCCCTTAGTCTCGTGTAATTGTTTGAAATGATGGTAAAATCAGAGCAAAAATCACTAATGGCGCTTTGGCACATCTGTGTGTGCTGCACAATGCAGCACACACAGAAGTTCCAAAGCGTCATTTTCATATGATTATTTATGTGCAGGAATGGACACCTTCCTTCCCGCACATAAACAATAATTTCTGGCATTTTGCTTTTTCTATGCGTGCTGCAGAATGCAGAACACATAGAAAAAGCAAAAAACGAGGACAAATAAAAGTATTTCTCCTCGTTGCGCCCTGCTAACGCCACCCTTGGGGGTGGAGTTAGATTTTGGCCCTGCCTCAGGTTTACGAAATTTCATTAATCTGAGGCAGCGTCAAAATGCAATGGGTGTTGCTGTGGTACGCCCACAGCAACACCCATTGCACGCCCCTTCCACGCACAGTGCTTAACGGCACCTTGTAAATATAGTGCTGTGCCTAGCGCCACAGGAGCGTCACAAAAAGTGACGCTCCTGTGGCGCTAGGGGCCTATAAATACGGCCCTTTGTCTTTCTTCAAGAAAGGTTTGTTTCATGGGTGCTTTAGCGCGCACTTTAACTGAAGAATGTTTGTGTAGAAGCCCAAATCCCAAAGATAGCGGGGCACCCTGACGGCACCCTCCGGAGCAACAACGACCCTCAGCTCCTGCAGCATTGCAGGAGGGTGGGAACAGGTGGAAAATAATACCTCCATTGCACACTCACTTGCTGGGCAGCTTTAATTCAAGTATTATTTTTGTATCGCACTCAGGGTGCTCGTTTTTCCTGGTTTCTTAACAGTGCTGGACCACTGCCCTCCAAAGTCCGAAAAGGTAGGACAGGCCTTTGGCATTGTCTGCTACGGATCAGGCCCTTCTCTGTCATGTGACTGACTCTGCACCAGCCTTACCCGCCTTTAAGTGGCACAGACTGCTAGAAAAGACTCATCCTTTTCCACAAGGACATTGAATGTATACTCATCATCGAAACTGACGCAACTTCTTGGTTAACTAAAACGATCTTTACTCACATTTAGAGAGTGTTTTCGGCCATTAGCAATTGAAAGGGGTGCCTACATCTACACTGACCAATCCCTATGGGCACCAGACGTCTAAGGGACAAAGCAGGAACCTGATGGGGGCTTTGCCAAAAGGGGTGGGTCAAAGGTTGGGAATGTTGGGCGGTACTACACTCGGAAATCAGGGCCTCTTGGTCCAGCTCTCCACTCACGCCCAGTTTAGACCCCCGATAAACGCAGCTCGTTCCCTGTACTGCCACTGTGTTTAATTTTCGCATGCTTGTACACTTTCTACATTTATGTCACCAGCAGCTCGTGACGTGCTAAACGTGGCTTGTTGCTAAGGCAAACACCACCTACGTAAACAGAGCGGTAACGCGCGAGCCCAGTACCGTGGCGAGAGGCCAGAGACTGGAACACAAAACATTTGTGACTGACACCATTATTTGCTCATAGAGGTATAACAGCCGCAACAACAAAGCCCTTATTGTCTCGGTAATAGCCATCCAGTAACAGCTCATTAGAACCAATAACAGAGTTAAAATACCACTCACTAAAATGTTCACAAGATAGATCAACAGATATAAGGTTCAAAGATTTCCCACCGATAGTGCAGTTTCCGCATGAGCTGCCGTGCACACCATATATAGGCAGCCACGCAGGGCCGGCTTAAGGTCTGGTCGAGCCCGGTGCGACAAATGTATTTGTACCCCCCACCCAGGACCTCCTGCTTGGATTCCCTCAATGCCACTCCACTAAAGTGCCCCTCATCTCTCCATATCCCCTCTCCCACATACATTTCATTTGTTTATAAGTGCTGGCAAGGGCTGGCTTTACTAATCCACTCAGCTGTCCACAAAATACAGATCTGTTCTTTGCAGCAGGCATATTAACCCTCTCTGCTGCTTTATGTGGAGTCAAAAATTCACTAGAGTAAACTCAATCCTTCTGTGTAGCAGGAACAGAAATCACACCAGTTATCTTTACATTTTTATTGCTGCCTGAAAGATGGATGCACAAGGTACTCTGCATCAGGTGCTTTTAAATGGTAAATTATTTCTAGTCACAATCCCCCCCCCCCCCCCCCCCTTTGAGGTCATTCCCCCTTCCCCAGGTCAGCGTGCAGTCCTAATCTGCCCTCCAACCACGCTAAAAAACTGTTATTGCTACTTTGAAGTAGTAGTGGTGTGCTACACCTACAACATATTGTGTGGGGTCAAGGCTGCAGTTAATAAGGATGGGAACTGTTTGCAGTTGAGGTAATAATTGCATCCATTTGTTAATGCTGTTCCAACTTGTATTTATGGTTCATTAATGCAAAGCCTTTATTATTAGGGTGCACACTTTAAATAAACATGGTGAGGTCACACTGTACTACTGACAGTGGTTCCGGTAAAAAAAATTGCATTCACACCTTTGAAAAGTTTACTATGAGGTTACGTATAATGCTCCCAGGATGCTCTCTGGTTAGATGCAAATGTTTGCAGAAGCTTGTAAGCAAGACTGATTATTCTTTGCTTTCAAAATGAAATGTTCAGGAAAAAAATGCAAAAAAACGTTTTTCGAAATTACTGTGAAATTTTAGGTGCTATTTCTTTGAAACATCATTTAGTAAAATGTGTTGATGCATGCAAGCATTTCCAAAAATATTGTAATGGAAAATCAGTGTATCTGTTTTTAACAAGATTGTGGAAAACATGAAAATAAACAAGGACTGGCAAAGCCAAACCGAACCAAAATTATTGGTCAGTCTTGGTTTTGTCAATGCATGTCTTGTTTTGACATGGCTTTTGTAACACTTTATTGTTGTGGGAGCTGCCGGGCCCTCACCATTGTTATACACATTGGCAAAAAGCAAAATAAAATTTGGTCTCAAAAAGCACACATTGCCACACTAGTTCCTGGCACTGAACAAAACTACTTTGTGTGTCAATATGCTCCTTGTGGAGCTCACAGTAAAGCCAGCCAATAGAGAAATAGAATTTTAATAAAAACAAAGGCCCATATTTATACTTTTTTAGCGCCGCATTTGTGCCGTTTTTTGACGCAAAAGCGGTGCAAACTTACAAAATACAATTGTATTTTGTAAGTTTGCATCACTATTGCGTCAAAAAGTGGAGCAAATGCGGTGCTAAAAAAGTATAAATATGGGCCAAAATGTCTTGGGGAACACCAGACCTAGTTAGGGGTCCAATTCTTAAAGAAAGTCACAAAAATTTACACATGGTACATGTCTTTGCATTAGTGGCCTCAATGAATTCACAAGCGTTTCCAGAAGTAGAGCAGGAAATCATACTTCTAGACAATATTTGTGAACTGTATTTTAGCACAAGCAAATATGCATGTGTAGATTTGCTCATGCAAAAATCTATTGATCGTTTACAAGATCACCTTCCCTCCAACCACTTGTTACCAAACCATGGAAGAACTTCTACTTCTGCCATTGTCAGAAGTAAATTTCCAGCCTTTCTCAGTATGGAAAAAGAGTAGAGAAGAGCTGGTGAAAATCCTTAAAACATACAAGTTAGTAGGCTTACACAGACTGAAATGCATTTCGGCCCTGTAACTATTGCTTACTGCCTCCTCCAGCCCTAGTGGGTAGATTTGTGCAAAATAAGGAAACTGCTACAGTAAGGCTTGAAATTACTAATACTCATTCCCCACTATAGTATTAGCCCTGGCTTAATCAGAGAGGCTATTATCAGAGCTCTTATATAATGAGATTGCTGCAATAATTTGCTGCGGCAGTACATGGCAACAAAGGGACAAGTAGAACTTTTTTTACATGACAAGTAGATTTAAGAAGCAAACTGTTCCATAGACAAGTAGATATTTTATTAAGTTCCACACCCCTGAAGAGGTAACAGCCTTTTCCTGCGAACAATAGTAGATTTAGGGTAAAAAAGTTATAAAGTGTGTAACATTTACGGGGAAGCAAAAATTGCAATTGTATATACTGTCTCACACAAGTCTGAAGTTGGTGTGCCATGTGTTTAATTTGCATTTATATAGCACTTACTACCACTATGAGGTGTTGATGGTTGGCAATTTTCAAGCCAAATCTCATCGAGGTAGAGCTCAAAAAGAACAAAGATTTATTTGCTAGGTACCTTGTTGATAGATAGCCATACCTGGCATTACTCAGAACTACTTCACATTTGAATCACTGATATCTATCCTTAATGATATTGCTTAATGATTCACTAATTTATGCATGTTATTCCAGAAATAACCATTACCAATGTCCTTCAATGAGCTCTCCAAGAGGCAACATTTTGTAAAGCCTGACATTACTTCTGGCAATGATCTCAGGTATCCTTTAGCATAAAGATTCCTGCACACTCTGGCCCTAAACAGAAGCCAATGCGATCTTGTTGACATAAAATTGAGCTTGAGTCTGAAGGAGCTTAACGGGGTGCCAGGGATTAGCCACAAGAGCCCTCAAGAAATTATTCTTGTTTCTTTGTATTCCAGTCATTCTACCAAAGCCCCTATGTTCCATACAAAATAGATAATACTGCTTCCAAGCTATAAACATGGGTGAATGTGCTTATTGTGGAACACAAATTCTCCCCTTGCAAAGTAAGACGGTGTCCCCATTCCGACTCTGGGAACATACAGCTTTTCGGTATGGGTCGTACCACGACAGCTTGCGGTCAGATATATAATACCAAGATAATCAAAACAATCAACTCTCCTGTGGGGATAGCCACCGATAGGGAAGGTGATTTTCAAAAGACTTGTGCAGTTTGTAATCATGAACTTTATTTTGATAGCATTAATAGTCAGGCCCTTGATGCAACAGTAGGACTCAAAGCCCCATGAAAACGGGTACATTGAGATTTCTGTAAAAGACAGACACAATAGCAGCATGTTCTCAGCAAGTGAAAGAATAGCGGTCTTATCAGCCCTATTTAGGGCATTTATAAATTTAGGCAGGTTAAGTATGCCACAATTTTGTTTACAAACAAGGAGGACAGTACAGGGGCTATGACACAGCCCTGGCCCATCCCAGTGTTAATTTCTGTAGTACAGTCACCAGCTCCTTCCATACCTGACCCTAGCACGCACTACATGACTTTAATCATCCACTCAAGCATCCTTTGTCTCTTCAAGCTTGCCTATGAGGTTTCTATTTATTGAGTCAAAGTCTATCTTTAGGCCAATAAGGGTCACACACATTGGTGCCTGTTTTAACCCTGCACTTTTGACACAGACACAATAAAACCTCATGGCTTGTTCAATTCTGCTAAACCCTTTTATGAAACCAGCCTGCGTGTTACTTAGTATAGTATTACTGTCCATCCCGTCTTGGATGAAGTTGAGTAAGACCATGGCGTAAATGTTTCCTACCCCATCAGGGAGTGAAGTGGGGCACAGTTGGCTGGAACATGATGATGTTTTGAAAATAGGGATTATTATTTACCATCTCCAGGGCTTGGAGACATACCCACTTTTGGCAACTGCATTAAACACAGGGGACAACACTGGAGACAACATTTTGGGGTCGATGGAAAATAAATCCACAGAAAAAAATTCTGGATCAGGGGTCTTATTGTGTTTTTGAGCTACAATAGCAGCAGTCAGCTCAACAACAAAAATACAGGTAGCATACATTTAGATTTGCCTTTTTTTAAGCCACAGCTGGAAGCATGATTTTCTGCAGATAATAAAAGGTTAAAATGCTTTTCTGCTATGTTGTGTTGCTTTACATAACCTTTCTAAATCCTTGCCCTCTATTATCCCAGCCAAACTGGCCATATTCCAGCCTTGTATTCTGTACATGTTGCCTACTTGAGCGCTAGAGCCAAATGTTTCTGATGGCTTTTCACTGCCTAAGGGCACAAGTATCTGTGGTTCCTATGCCATAGTATTATTCATCCTTGCTAGGGCCCCAGCACCCTCCCCACCCACCATTTAGATGCTGTACTCTAAAGCTTGTTCTATTGACTGATGATAATATTTTTCTCCCACTGGCTGGGTCAATATTTACTTGCAATTTCATCACACCTTTTGTAAAGTTTGAGTTTGGACCACACAATGCTACTCTGCCTGATCTCATGGTAGAGATGCTCTCTTGGTCATTAGCCAAGATGCTTGGGTATAATTCCTATTGCAGGGGCAAAATCCCTGAGTTATGGAAAGAGACTGCTTTGCACAATAATGCACAAGCTAATGCAGTGGAGAGGCACTCAAATTGCAATGGCTCCTCCAGGTCCCCTTGTTAGGTGGCAGTTTACCAGGCAGCACAGCTGGCTGGTTTGCTAAAGACATCTCGGGGATTTTCAGAAAGTTGACCTAGAAACGCATTCCGCTTGTTGATTACCATTGGGTTTGTGGTCTGTAACTCACACTTTCTGGCTTTCCATTTTCTGGCTTAATTTGCTTTAGACTCTCCGCTTTCAGTTTGTCCCGCCTGATGAGAAAGCTATGTTCACTGAATACTTCCACAAACTCCTTTTCTGTCAACACGCCTTTGAATGGTGTTCTTATCTGTCACATTTGCTGAGCATTCAAAGACTGAGGTCAAATTTCAAGCTGTGTTTTCACAGGAGCTTGGTTATTTTTGTACTAATAGTTCTTTTGGTCCTAATACCTTCCAGTTTAGGTTCCCTTGGGTCTTTGCTGCGTAAAAAGTATTTGAATCATATTAGTCTTCCCTTTGCACTTATGTTGAGCATTTCACTTTTTTTTGGTGTGTGGCAATCAGTGGATCAAGTAAGGTGGTACTGTCAGACTGACCATCTCTCATAGGAGAATTCCTCCTTCCAGAAGTGTGGTAATTTCCCCTGTCTACCTAAATAGCAGCAACTGCAGTTCCATAATTTATGCCATTCAACAGGTATTCTTGCACTATAATATTAGTGAATAGATTACCTGTGGAACTGCTCCTAATTTGTAAGAATAGCTGAGCAGTCACATTTATCTCAGGACCCAACTTCCCTACTTAATAATTCATCCACAAACTCTTCCATGGCCATCATCTTTCTAACTATTGATGTTACATGCGCAACCATATCTTGGAGGACTGTTATTTGCAGTTCAAGATTTGTCAACTGCCAATATAATTTGTTATACCTGGCAGCTCTTGGTGTGGTTTCCCGTTACTTTTTGCTTCTGACCCCCTGTTTTTAGACCCTGTGCTGTAATTCATTTTTGCTGGTTTTGATACTCGGGGCACTTTACCACTGCTAACCAGTGCTAACGTTCAAGTGCTGTCAGTCTAAAAGATATTGGCAATTGGTTTTCCATGATTGGCACATTTGATTTACTGGAAAGTCCCTAGTAAAGTGCACTATGGGTGCCCAGGGCCTGTAAATCAAAAGCTACTTGTGGGCCTGCAGCACTGATTGTGTCACCCACATGAATAGCCCTGTAAACAAGTCTCAGACATGTCACTGCAGTTTCTGTAGTTTTGCACTGCCAATTCGACTTGGCAAGTGTACCCACACCCATGCCCAAACCTTCCCTTTTACTAAATGTAAGTCACCCCCCTAAGGTAGGCCCTAGGCAGCCCCATGGGCAGGGTGCATGGGTATTTAAAAGGTAGGACATGTACTGGTGTGTTTTACATGCCCTGATAGTGAAATACTGCCAAATTTGTTTTTCACTATGGCAAGCCCTATCTCTCACATAGATTAAAATGGAGACTGACTTTTAATATCTTGTAAGTGCAGTTTCCTATTGGGAGCAGACAGAGATTGAGAGTTTGGGGTCTCTGAACTCACAATTTAAAAATACATATTTTAGTAGAGTTGGTTTTTAGATTGTCTGTTTGAAAATGCCACTTTTGGAATGCGGGCATCTTCTTGCTTAACCATCCTGTGCCTCAGCCTGCGAAATCCACGTCTGGGTCAGTCTGACAGTTGGGCTGTTTGTGAATTCCCACTAGACAGTGACCCAAAGGGATTGGGGGGGTGTCCTGCATATCCTGATGAGTCTCCTGGGCTAGTGTGGGGAGGGAGGAGCTGACACTTATACCTAAAAGGGATGCACCTGTCCTCACACAATGCACACTACAACCCCCTGGTTGTGTGTGTCTGTGGCAAGGCAGGACAGTGGCAAGATAGTTTGATTCTCAGAGGATTCTTGTTGGCCATCTCCCTTTTCTGGTACTCTGCTGTTCCCAGTGTTTCCTGAGTAGGCGCCCAGGATTCCAGGGAGAGACATGACCTAAGAAAGGCAAGAGCTTCCTCAATGAGGTATGAGATTTTGTTAGGTCCAATGGGTTAGCCCTCCTTTGTGCCCATTCTTGAGGTGTTACATTTTTTAGCACTTTATGTTAGAGAAATAATTATGTGGAAATGTGGTCAATGTAAAAGTGGGTAGTGCATGGACAATATGACTCGTATCAGGATTATAAAATATCAGTACAATAAACTTACTATAACTTGTGGAATTAGATTAGCCATTTTATACTCACACAGAGCCACCCAATATCACACAATGAACACAAGTAGCAATTCCAATATTAGGGCACACCTATTACCATTTATCTTACCATTGCTATTGTAGCAAAGGTAAGATAAATAAGAGTAAATAGATTTCCTGGTGCACGTAGAATTGAAAATGTTCCAAATCACTCATGGAGCTCTGCAAATAGACCCTACAAAGATCCCAGTACAGTAGGCAAATCTACCCTTCATTTAAAACCCCCTGCTAGCCCAACTAACAATGGTGTGGTGTGCTCAAATCCACTTGATAGAAGGGTACCTTGCACGGGACACAAGGCTGTTTCCAGTGCAACACAGCACAGACACAGTGCAATACTGAATGCTGTCCTATATTCCGTGGTTGCAGGTCCAATCCAGTTCACTGTTCATTGTTTGTTCTGCGTTTCCATCTGTGCTGTGGCTGGTTGTGGCACCTGAGATATCTAGGATTGCTAGAACGGCATGAGCAAGGTTGGTCTAGCTAGTGGGGGCGGGCAGCTCAACTTGACTCCCTTTCAAATCTCAAGCGACACCACGCACTGCCTTCCCGCACAGCACAGGTTCAGGACAGCCATGCCTTTCTCCATGTACCGCGACTGAGCGGGTGTGCCCTGCACCAATCCTCAAGAGCCGTAAGCAGATCGAGGGAAGCACCAGGAGAGCGCAACAGCCCAACACGTTTGGCTGCTTCCACAGTCACTGACTGCAAGGAGAAGCAACACAAGCTCTTTGGGAGATTTAAGGTGGTGCTTGCTACAAACACCCATCTACAGCTGTCTAATATGGTAAAAGACTGCTCTTCCTGCTCTTCAACTATTGACACCAGTCAACGCAAAACTGTGACAAAGAACATGTCTTAAATGAGCACTTCTAATGTTTACTTTCTGTGATACAGGCCAAGCGCAGGCACTGATCTCTCCACTCAACAGTCCAAGCCCTTAGAGTTGACCCAACAAGGCATTAGCACCTTCTGACCGGTGCGTGCTTCCTGCCTTTTTTCCACAGAGGGGGTTCTGCAGTGTATGACAATGATAGCCCTTTGGGAGGCGCACTTCCCACCTGGAGAAGTGGTGCCATTCTCTGAAAAGGAGTCGACAATGAAGTTCAAAACCATGCCACAGAAGAAAAGGGGGAACTGATCATGTGGGGGTATACATTTCACGTATATTAAATCACCCATGTTTATTTTCAGTTCTGAAAATAATCTATGGGCAGAATACATGCACCATGTGTCAGCTACATCTGATAAAATATTTACCATCTGATAGGAGCTTGTATACAATAGAATCAGCGGCAAATGGACTGGCACTGCCAGCCTGATCAGAGGCCTTCCAAAACATGGAGGGGGTACTACTTCACACCAGATGAAGTTTACAGAGTTTATGATCTTGAAAGGTAGACAAAAAGTAAAATTATAGTTATAGTATGTTTTCACATAGTGCATAGTGAAAATTTAATGTAGCTTCATAACCATAAATAGGTTTTGCTATTAAGCAACCGCACTTAACTTTATTCACAACAATCTTCTTTGTTAAAATCCAGTTTACTGCTCTGCGTCATAGATTACAGGTACACAGGCACACTGGGCTGCGGAGGGCATGCGAGTCAATGCAAATGTGACATTATTACCAACAACAGCAGGGCATGGCCTGCCACTAGGGGCTCTGTACCGCCTGAATCCCGCACACCACCCACTCCACACTAATCTGAAATCCCTGGGCAAGCTGTGCCACAGAAGAAAGGTGAAAGGTTTTTTTTGTCCGATTGTCCCGTCTCTGAGCAGGAAACCGATTACTCAGCATGTGACGCAGGAGTGCGCCCGGCGGCGAGGGATTATGGGTCTCGAAAGTAAGGAATTATGGAACATGTGAATGGAGAGGGAGCAGACTGCCGCGGGGTGGGTCCTGCATCTATATATTCTGTACATTTCCGCTACATCTTTACATTACATTCAAAAAGAAGGCCTAGGAATTTCTGAAGGATGCAGAGAAATCTCGACTCCTTTTCTTGGGTGTATAATGTGCATAGGACCCTGACTTTAGAATAATTTTCTGAAGGCTCTTTATACCACCTCGACCCTATCGGGAGATTTCATTGACCAAAAAATGTCGCAACAGAAAAGTAAAACAACTACTTTTTTTTTATTCTGGTAATGCAAAATGAAATAATATCCGTTCCTGTCTTCTACCCATCAACCATGAACATTTAAGGTAAAGCAGGGTCAGAAGCATAGCTGAATTTAAGCTCCTAAATAGAATCCAGTGAGCAGAAGTGCTTTTTTGAAGGAAGTATTAAGAAAGAAATACTTAAACTAAGATGTTTTGAGTCTCATTGTCAGGCTGTCCGCTCTAATGAGGGGCAGTTGTAAAGTAGACACCAGGACTACATTTTTTCACTCTTGTAAAACCATTTACGGCAAACCCTAAGGCAAGACTCTGGATCATTCATTCGGGAGGGACACATGGTAAGGAATTAGGCAAGGCAAGGCCTGGGCTTCAAAATCGGGTCAAATTCGGATCACCCTAGTTTGTGGATGAGTCAAGGTGCAACAAACTGTCAAACTTTTCACTGTCCGAGTTCAAGATGGTCCGAATACTACTTCTTCTTTCTCAAGTTTCATGTAAAATCTCAAATATTAATATTAAATTATTCTGCAATAAATTTCGAGGTGGCTGGCCCCTCGGTAGTAATTTTGGGGGGCATGTCCAATTTCTTGGATCTCAACAAGAGATTTATTGGAGACCACAAATCAATACAAAAACATTCAATTCAAGACTAGTGGGCAGGCTGAGGTGACGTAGTTACCTTGGTGTAATCGAGACGGAAGAGCAGCAGCTCTTGGCATGAGGTAGAGCTATGAAGAGTTATGAAGAGTTGTGTTAGGATTGAGTGAGTTCTACATGGCAACTTCAGGTCTTAGCCAAGTTTATAGGGCTGTTTTTGTAGGCAGTACAATAGAAGGCAGGTGAAACTATGCGTCCCTGACCTGGTGCTACATGATTCTATGAAGAAGTATGTGCTACGCAGTTTGCACAGTGATGAGGCACCTTAGATCCTCTAGCATTTGTACGGCGGCTAAAAGCACGTCATATTACTCTAGTGAGTTCCATTTTATATTTTCTGCACTTTTTTTTATAGCACATATAGGGGGTCATTCCGACCCTGGCGGTCCATGACCGCCAGGGCCGGGGACCGCGGAAGCACCGCCAACAGGCTGGCGGTGCTTCCTGGGCTATTCTGACCGCGGCAGTAAAGCTGCGGTCAGAAAAGGGGAACCGGCGGTTTCCCGCCGGTTTTCCCCTGGCCCAGGGAATCCTCCATCGCGGCGCTGCTTGCAGCGCCGCCATGGGGATTCCGACCCCCTTCCCGCCACCCTGTTTCTGGCGGTTCTTACCGCCAGGAACAGGATGGCGGGAACGGGTGTCGTGGGCCCCCTAACAGGGCCCCACTAAGATTTTCACTGTCTGCTTAGCAGACAGTGAAAATCGCGATGGGTGCCACTGCACCCGTCGCACCCCTGCAACTCCGACGGCTCCATTCGGAGCCGGCTTCCTCGTTGCAGGGGCTTTCCCGATGGGCCGGCGGGCGGCCTTTTGGCGGTCGCCCGCCGGCCCAGGGGGAAAGTTGGAATGACCGCCGCGGTCTTTTGACCGCGGGGCAGTCATTCGGCGGTGACCGCATGGCGGGCGGCGACCGCCACCCGCCGCGGTCAGAATGACCGCCATAGTGCCCTCACATTGCCCCAAAGCCGCTTGTGAGAGCTGTTGCTTCAACATATTGTCACTTTGTTTCCAATAGACTGCGATCACAACTATAAGTCTATCCCTTAAAAGTTGACTCCTTTAAATTCTGTTACTTGGGCACATGTAGTAGGTGTTCCAAGCCTTCTCCCGCTCTAACAAATGTAGGTACTCCCTTAAACACGAATATACTACCTCTAATGGGTATCAACGCTCCAGTCAGCAGGGACAGCAAACAAGAGGCTAGTTTTTTATAGAACTTCATACATGCCAAAAAGGAGAATAGTTCTGCACCTTACCCGGACTACTTCGCATCAACCTAGGTCACCAGCGCTACCTGACCTTTGGCCAAACCACGGAGTTCCCCATCCAACATGAAAAACACTCAACAATTATTGCTTGCACCAGGACTTCTCTACTCTTTATTTTTTTAGGGGTGGGGCATTTTAATTCCACACAATGCACAAGACGCAAATCCACACCTAATTGATAGGTAACTTTAACCAGGGTTTCATTTTCTTCCTCAGAAACTCAGCAGACCCTATAAACGGAGAAATGAATTTTAATGTAAACCTAGCTTCGAGGCAGACTTTTCTCATTTTCGAACTATTTCATATCAATCCTTGGCCTAGCGTTTGTTTTCTTTGAATTTGGTCAGGAAAATGGTCTACATTTCTAAGGATCTCTTCCCCTGGAATCTTGGCAGAGGCTATACCATATCTTTAAACAAACTGCAAATGTGAAACAGAAGGCAGCCTTTAGAAAGAACGAGGCCTACACGAGGCTACTTGTCTACCCCCGAAACAGAAGCAGAGTCCTCCCCAGCAACAGGCTTCCATTAGCTGTTGCTGGTTAATAGGTCAGCAACAATGCCCACAGGAGAAGATGGAAAGATTACACGAGGGAAATGAGGTGGCCATTTTGGTTTGGGGCACTTTAGCTCCTTCCCTTCACCGCAGCCTAGCATTAATTGCCATTTAATGCTACCTCTCAGGGCCGGGGCTACAAAGGCCCACATTGTCTAGATAATGTGTAGACTGTCATAAGGGGCTTATTGACGCTAAGCCATTGTTGACCCGGTACTTGTGCAAATCAGTCAACATTGCTGTAGAGGTCACTCGCTTATGAGAATCAACGAGAAACAGGTGCCAAATTCTTTATTGATTCAACCCCTCTTACAATGAGCATGTTTCATGTTTTCTGCAAAGCTCAGCAAGGGAATACCCGACTGCAAGGATAGGTGTGGCACTCGAGACTGTCAGTGGTTAATTTGTAAAAAAAAAAAAACATGAGTTCAGGTGCCCAAATTTTATGTTGGGCGATCACGTCCGCTTCTGTTCACGGCACCACCCACTTCCACTACAGGCGACACTCAATCCCACCACTCGCATGCCACACTCAGTGAACATTCACCAAAGCCATATTTTAGTCACTGCCTTCTTTCAGGAAGTATGACCACTCAAGAAAAGTTTGAAAAAATTAGATCCAATACTCGGCCTTATGTACGAAGTTCTTTTGCTATTGCAAACCCAGCAAATCACAAAATGACAGAAGCTGGGACTCCAGTAGGAATTGTCTTTATGTACAAAAGCCATTTTTTAAGTGAGAAAATTCTTTCTGACTAGTAAAAGGACTTTTGCGACCCTTTCTGATTCGTAATTAGGCGGGGACTTGAGAGGGGTGTCCCCCTCATATTTCCAATTTATACCCAAGTGAATGAACCATTTATGACCACAACTGCAGTCTCACATCATTGATAAGATACCAAGCTCCAAGTTCGGGTGGCAATTGATTCACAACATGGATGGTGTCAGCTAGGGCTCCTTTTCTTTTTTGGACCGTGTTGGCACCGGCAGCCTCTGAAGGAACAGGGCCTTCTCCACCTGAAGTTTCCAAAATGGGACGCTTAGAATACTTAAAGCAGCACTGGCTCCTTTAAGTAAGGACTCTGTTTTTTCTGTTAGTTTTAAAAAAAAAACTATTTTCAATTGCGGAATGAAATCAGATATATGTTGGTCTGCTATCCATTGCAGGCCACCATCCCCGTAACTGCGGACAAATACAGAGGGTCCCAAATTGCAACCTGCCTAATTAATATTAATGAGGGAGGTTGTTCTGTCATCCTCTGCAATTCAGTATTTTGTGAACCATCCTATTAGCATGTAGATTGGGTAGCAAAATACTATTTAATCATCAAAGTCGGTGTACAATGTGCAAGCACTTTATGGTAATGGAATATTAGTTCATGAGGCCCACAATGTTTTACAGCACAAATTTCACTTACATTTGCTCATCACCTACCATAGACAATGTCCACAGAAACTATGATATTTGCTGTGACACTGCAGAAAGGGACAGTCCAGGCACCCTGTATGCTTTGAATATCATTTAGACTCTATGCATTTTCCTAATTCCCCAATTCTGGTCTTAGTGGTGTGGCTAGGGTGCCACCGGGCCAAAAGCAAACAGAGAAAACGGGCCCTCCTTTGAGACTGATTATTAAAGGATGCTCTTAACCGGAGTGCAGTGGGCTCCTCCCACCCCTTGGCCATGGTGTCACCGCACCTGCTGCAGTGCACAAACGAGAGTCACACACTTGAGTGTTTAGCGTCAACATTTAATACACTACACATTTTGCAAAACATGACCATACTGCTTTATAAAAGCAGTTTTTAGTGTTTACATTTACAAAAATAAGTGCTGTTGCCTTTTACTAATATGCGTTTCAACTGCGTCTCTGCAGAAGATGGCATTGACTTCCAAGCAATTTGTGTGACGAGCAAACACCCATTTACTTGATTTTTTCGTCGGCTCCCTAGAGCTGGGATACTTGATCTTCTGCCTCCCTGGAGTTTGCACTGTGTGGCAGCCTGTCACTGGCTCAGCTCACACTAGGCCTCAGGAAGCAGTTGTGGCGGGAGACCTGCGCAGTGACTGCACCCCCTGAGAGACTGACAGTGCAGGAGTATCATTTCTTGCTCTCATTTGGTGATTAGCACTCACGTCTAGCTGTGCCGCTAGCATGATACGAGTTAGAACCTCCGTTAACCGCACAGAAGTTGTTAGTAAAATGAATATCACAATGGCACAATTAAAAAAACACATACCTGGTAAACACTAGAAAGATGACATGTTATTAACTACTATTCCAGCCCGATGATGGGTGGAGCCCTTCAAAGGTGTCGACAAACGACCACGACCCCTGCTAAGGTGATAACTGTGTGCATAAAAACGGATTCATTTTTAATTTTTGAGCTTGGCCTGTCCAGCCTGACCATCCTCAACTCCTACATTCTAGAGTATGTGTAAGAATCAGGGTAGTGCAACCATTTTGAAAAGTTCTCCCTAACCCATAAAGAAAGGGGCAATTTATTGTATGCTGAAACATCACTCTGTGACTGCACCAACAGTTGGACTATATCAAGATCCCAGTTATGGCCGTGGATCTCTGGAGATATTATTTCCCAGGTACTGAAAGTGACAAACTGAGTTTCCCTGGATCACCCAAGCTGGGAGAGTTGGGTGGTGGCCCATGATCAGCACATATCATAATTTGGAACAGTTTTGTCAAAAATTACCTGTTGCTAACAATATACAATTGGTGATCTTTGCATCTACCTCTCTCATCCACTGGCTTTCTTCAACCAGCCTTGTTTGGCCATCGGGTGGAGACTTTATAAATCACGTCTTGGTTTTGACCAGCAGGGTACTCATCTCTCACCTAATGTTACTGGCTGCTTTAGTACATTCTTCCACCTCCACTCCAGTGCTTGCATTGACCTGCTTGACAGACATCTTACACAACCTCAGTTTACTACCATGATCTCCCAAACCACCCTGCTTAATTCTCCCCATTTATCTCACCTTTGACTCACCCAAAACCCCTTCTACTACTATGATCTCCATAACCCCTTTCTACAGACTCTTCCCTCCTCCATCTCTCTTTTACTCATCCCAAGCCTCATCCTATTACTATAAACTCCCAAATAACACTTCTGGATTCTTCCCTCCTCTATCCCTCCAGTATTCTATTCACACCTACTAACACACTCACATATCCTCTGCTCAAATCAACTCATACTAATACTGTACTCATATTTCCCTGTACTAATCGACCACTAATCCTTTTGGGTGCCGGAGTAGCATGCTACTTGCAGAAATGCGCTTCGATGCCTCGTCTGGGCTAGTAAGCGCTCTATAAATACAATTACATTCCCAGGCAGGTGGTGGCAACAAAGTTCAGCAAGCATTGGCCAAGGAAAGAGGTCTCACCTTTGGGGCCTATTGGCTTTGCCTGTGCCTTTAGCCTTGTTTTTCAGCGCTGGCAAGATGCTGTGCAGTATGCCAAAATGTTTTTTTTTAAAAGGGGTGTCAGCATCGTTTTGTAGCTGCACACGTTCTATTATGCATGTATACCTAAAAATGATACAGGGACATGTTTTTCTTTATTTACTGGCCCCATATGAATTTGTAAATAAAAATAAAAAGAAATATCAGTGCAAAAGTGCTTTTAAGACAGATCACTGCCTAGTCCTGTGCATAAAAAAAAAAGGAAAAAAAGATGGTGGTTGGGGGAGAGGGAGTGGCCAGCTATTGGGAGACGGCTGGTGGTAAGAGGGGGCAGCAATGGGAAGGGGTAGATGGAGAGGGGAAGCAGAATTCAAGGGAGACATACATGAGCAAGAGAGCAATTCAGGGGGAGAAGCACACATGGGTAAGAGCAACACAGAGTGCGTAGGAGAGAAGCACACAGTCGAGACAGAACAACATGGAAAGAAGTGGAAAGGGAGAGAAAAGCACACAAGGGAGATAGCTGGAAAAAACATGCACTCTCTTGCAGTGCTTACATAGAAATAAAAATGTAGCATCTGAAAAGTAAACAGCGGAATGACACAAGTAATAAGGGTATGCTGCAGGGAAGGGACTGATACACAAAGAGGAAGGAAAGCCCTCACAAGCTACTGAATACAAAGCAAACAAATAAGGGTGAAAATAAAGCCAACCAATAGTAAGCAATCAGGGGAGGGCTCTAAGCCCACTGTAAGTTGACTAGGGGCCTCACTACGACCCTGGCGGCCGGCGGTAAGCTGGCGGTAACACAGCCATATCGCCAGCCCCTCCAACATACCATTAGGCTTCCGCCTGGCGGTCATAATCCCCAACCGCCAGCCTGTCCACGGCGGTAAACACTGCCATGGAAAGGTTGGCGGTAAGGGGAACTCGGGGTGCCCCTGGGGGCCCCTGCACTGCCCATGCACTTAGCATGGGCATTGCAGGGGCCCCCAGGTACAGCCCCATCACGCATTTCACTGCCTGAATTTCGGGCAGTGAAATGCGCGACGGGTGCTGCTGCACCCTCTGCACATCAACATTGACGCCGGCTCTATTACGAGCCGGCAACAATGTTGATGTGACTTTTCCACTGGGCCAGCGGACGAAAACATTGTTACCATCCACTGGCCCAGCGGAAAAGTCATAATAGGGAGCCAGATATACCACCAGCACTTGCAGTATACTGGCGCCCACAGCTTTGGCGGTCTTTTTAAAAGACCACTGAAGTTGTAATGAGGGCCTAGAGGTCTTTTCCCAAATCAGACAGCTTGTGCTTGCTTGTAGGTGAGACCTAAAATACAATCGCTCTCTCTCTGTCTCCTAACTTCATATCACTTCTACTACCTGACCCCTCACTTTACCACTCTCTCTTTCTGCCTTGCTCTATATCTCTGGAACGTATTCCTATCTCTTCATATCAATAATGTTTCATTTATGTCTACCAAACCTGTCTCTGAGTACACCTTTCTACCACACATTTCTCTACCTCTCGACCACAACCTCTCATGCACTCTCTGCCTCCTTGCCAGGGCTGGACTGGCCATAGCCGGCATCGGGCGTTACCCCCGGAGGCTAGAAGGGTGGGGGCCGATTTTGCAGTGGTGGGGACCAGTTTTGTTACTGGGGGATGGTTTTGCACCAGTGCTACAAACTTGGCCCCAAGTAACAAAATAAACTGTGCTTCACACTTGCACCCTGCCCCCTCCCACCCCAGAGGCTGGCCTGACAAAATTGCCAGGGCTGCTTTGTGTTCCCAGTCCAGTCCTGCTAATTGCACATCTCTAACTCTCCAAATTCACTCTTTACTCTCTCACTACCTCAATCCTTTACCTGCACCTCACTCCTGTTTACTTTTAACTTCTCATTATCTCTTACATCCACTTCACCTCCCTCAAATTCATATCTCTCTTTACTTCTCTCTCTAGCTGTCCTTCCATCTGTCTCTATATCTCACCTCTTGTGACCTCTGCCTCAACTGTCTTTCTAACTCATCTCTATCTGCCTTATTTCTCTCTCTACCCAGCTGTGGCCCGTCCTTAAGGGTGGAGGAGCCTCACGGACTGGCACATATTATCTACTGGGAGGCCTCACATCATCACAGCATTTAGATTGCACATTTCTACCATCTGAAGGACCCTGAAGAGTTTTTGGCATCTGGGCGCCCTTATGGTTCTGGAATTTTTGTTGAGCAGAATCAAGGTGGTCTATTATCATTGCATTTTGTTTGAAATGATCTCCAAAGGATTGCTTAGAAATTGTTAGCTTTGCATAATGCATGTGCATTTGTGTCACAAAGGGCCAGATGTATCAATCTTAACAATAGCGATTACCTAATTGCAATATTTTGTGAATCAAAATTAAGTAATCGCTATTGGAATGTATGAAACTCCAGGAGTTTCATACTGCGATTCGCAAGGGCTCGCAAATGGACCTACCTCATCAATATTCATGAGGTAGGTCGCAATTTGCGAGACATTGCGAATGGCTATAATCACAGGGATGGTGGGCTACTGGGCTCAGCAGACCACCATGTCTGTGATTGCTTTTCAATAAAGCAATCTTTTTTTTTTGTTTTTTAAATGCAGCCTGTTTTCCTTAAAGGAAAACGTAATGTGTTTAAAAATGAAAAGTTTTCTTTTAATTTTTTAAGAGTAGGCAGTGGTCCGTGGGACCACTGCCTGCTCTTAAAAAACGTTTTCGCATGCATTCACAAAGGGGAAGGGGTCCCTTAGAGACCCCTTCCCCTTTGTGAATGGGTTACCACCTAGGTGAAGTAGGTGGTAACTGCAATTGTTTTGAGACCGCATTCACGGTCACAAAACAATCATACATACCTCTGCGATTCGGTATTAGGACACGCCCTTCCTAATACCGAATCAGTATGAGAGTCGCAAATCCAGCCCCTTGGGGACCCCTTCCCCTTTGCGAATGGGTTACCACATTGTTGAAGTAGGTGGTAACTGCGAGTGTTTTGAGACCGCATTCACGGTCACAAAACAATCATACATACCTCTGCGATTCGGTATTAGGAAGGGACGCCCTTTACACACCCCTTCCTAATACCGAATCGGTATGAGAGTCGCAAATCCAATTTGCGATTCGGTAACAAGTTACTGAATTGCAAAGTGGACTTGTTACATACCAAAATGCATTTTTGCACACGCAAAAATGTTTGATACATCCGGCCCTTTGCAACATGCCACTCGCACAGAAATAGAGTGTCAGAACCCTTTACAGGGGGCTATGAGGCACGCAGGGGGTACTGGGCTCAGCTGTGGGGGATGAGGCCTTTTACTCCTGAGGTCCTGGGGCCCGATCATGTATGGATCTTAAGGAACTAGGCTAAGTACACCTTCAGCACATGACTCTCAGTGGTAGCTGTATCCGAGCAGTCAAAGGCTCCTCAGGGGAGGAAGTATAGATACAGGTGAGTGAACATGACTCATAACTTAAAACGCACACAGTACTGACAGTAAAACAATTTCTAGTCATATACTTACTTTTGTAAGAAAAATAAGTATTTTATTTTTAACTATGAACATGCAAAGGAATAACTACATTCATGAGCATTACCACAATCCTCTTGAGGGTAGGGCACTAGTCGTTGTCAGGTAAAACCCTGTCTTACCCTCTTCTTAGAACATGGTTGGGGTTATTCCTAATTCACTGGTGGTCGCATCCAGGGAATGCTTACTAGTAGGCTGTACTCAAGATTTCCCTTTTAACTCCTGACTGTTTAGTCAAAGGTGTGTATGGTGCTGCAGTGCGGTTAGCAGTGTGTCCCCTGGGGACCCAGAGGCCCAGTTCATCTTACCTGCTCTAGCTCTATTGAAGCGTTTGGAGGCGCAGCAGGTTCCCTCTGCATGGGAGCTCCCAAGTCCTGATTTGGGTCTTTCACGTTGGCCTGCTTGCAGTACAGCACCCAGCTGGTGCAGCCCCTATCATATGAGTAGCGCTGCAGGTTCGTTCCAGCGTTAGGAGCTGCTCCTGCTTGGCAAACACAAGGTTAGTCATTTTTCACCTAACAGGGGGCGGGGGCATAGGGATGGTTGGGGAACTGGATCTTCCAGCTCCCAACTGGAGCTCCGGCGAGGGTGCAACCTCTTTGGCAGCATCCTTGTAGTCCTTGGGGAATCCATCAAGTGCAAATAACAGTGTGCGGGCTTGAACCACCGCTCACAGCAGTTATCCTCCCATCCGGGCAAAGACCCGAACTCTTGGCCACAGTGGTACCAGCAGCCCCTCCTGGGATATGGGGGTTCTCACAGTTTGGGTGCAGACTCTTCAGGTGAGATCGTCCTCACTACTATGGACCCTCCTGGCATACAGGATTGCCTATATCAATGGACACAAGTCCCATGCTCCTGGTCTAAATAAGTTCAACATTGGCCCCCTCTCATATACAGGGTCACTGCAGCAAGGTAATGTGGGCCTACTGCTTCCCACACAGTGCTCCTTGCACAGCTCAGATCACAGTGTTTCTCTCCTGGTATACGGGGTTGCCGGACCATTCCTCCACAGAGCCCGTCTGGCTGCTTGGCAGATGACATAATTTAGGGTCTCAACCTCCCCTTCTTATAGTCCAGTTCCGCATACAAAATGTAATTCAAGGTCTGAGTGTTTGAAGTTTTATTTCGGGGTTCTGCTTCCTTTGAAATGCACTCTTTTCCTTTTCTTCTTTCCTTATGGAAGGCTGTCTGTCACAGCAAGCAAGAATCCGAAGCTGATTGTCCCATAACACAGTTCTTGGGAGAGAGCAGAGTTCGCACCAGGATTTCAGTTGGATGATATTTTAGTAAGCCATACTTAGAACACAATATTTATGCCAGACAATATATTTGACTATGATATTCTGGTTTACAACCCTTACGAGACCTGGGCTGTTTAGAGGAGTTCACTCATTCTTCAAACCTGAAAAGACAGCTTAGGGCAGGGTACACCTCTCTAGAACATAGTGTGGTAAGTCTGTATGACTGGTTGACACCCTCAGTAGCTACTGCGCCCACAGCAGGAGAGCCAAGAACTTGTTTTGTGACAGTTGAAAAAGACACATAGGTGGTCAAGGAGGGGCTCTGATTGGTGCCGAAAGTCTCAGACAAAGGACAATAGGGCAGCCAGGGACTGGCCACACAAACATGTCTCTGATTTCTGATACATAATAACACAACCCTGTGTCTTTTGCAGAAACAAAACTATACTATTTGATGTGAGGCCCTCAGAGAAACTTCAGCACAGGGAGGTATAGGTACCAAGCCTGGTGGAACCTATGCCCCAACTGCATTCCACATGTCAAAATGAATTGCTGTCCCCTTGGACATGCCCTTTACTTTGGCCAAGCACTTTCCTTTGGCCTCAGTGGCTACTCTATATTCTGGATACCCTGAACCCAGAGGAATTGCCAAGGCCCTCCAGAAAAGTGATGCATCTAAGGATTCCATTTTGCATATGCAGGGGCATAACGCAAGCCCCTGTGGCGCACGGGAGTCCACAGGGGGCCCCCAACCCTTCAATGGTGCCACATTCAGCCCAAAGCTAATGAATATTCGTAAGATATGGGAGACTCGGGGCTCCTCATCACATTCTGCGGGGTGACTCATCATTTTGCATTACGCCACTGCCTACAAGCCACAGTTGCAATTGCGCTTAGACAATCGGGGTCTGGACAAAGTCATTGACACTCAGTTGAGGACACATTTTAGGTCACTGTGTTTTTGGGTCACAGATCACATAAGAATTCTGAGAACTATTTTTCCCTTCTCAACTCTCTAACCCTCAGATAACACTTCATGTTTTATTTTAAAGTCCTTGTTACCTATTACAGTGATATTGCACCAGGACAGTTAGATGTCTTATCTTAATGAACTGAAGGGCCTTGAGACCCTCACGGGTGAGTAGCCGTGCTTTGCAAATACTGATTGACTGATTGGAAGGGTGTACTGGTATCCTGGAAAAGTAGGCAGATTGAACACAACCGATGGGAACAAAAAGTGCGCGTCCAATTTACTGTGTGTATTACTTTGTCTATGCTGCTGCTTTTAGGCACTTTTGCATCCAATTTTACATTGTTTGGTCGATTAATCATACTGCAAGCTTAAATATTTTTCTATGCACCACCTCGATTTTTATTAATATAAAAAAGCAGCAAGAAGTTTGTACAATACTATACATTTAATTGGTTCCAGTAAAATTGTTAAAGCGAGCTCTGGAGAAAGAAAAACGTAATTCACAAAGCTACAACTGTATTTGCACAAACCCTTTACACACCCAAATGAGCTCACCACTCTTCCTGCACACAGTATGTACAGTGTTCCCTCTGCGGTTTGGTGCATGGCAAAGCCAGGCTAGAGCAGGAACCGCTCACCCTCTGGAGGTGACGAGCCAATCCCCACATGTGGTTTACAAACTCTGCCTCCGAAACCACGATGGAAACTTTCTTCAGCAATCCCTCAAGCACGGTCTCCCAACCCCCCTCCTGAGCCAAGAAAACTTTGTTTTATGTCTGTATTCAGAATATACTGTATCAAAGCGCTGAGGCCTGAAAAGTGATGGAAGAAGGCCAGACCGCATCCCTGAAGTGTCGGAAAACCACGTCTAGGCCACCGTCGGGTGGCAACAGCGGATCCCTGGGGGCCTGGGCAGAGTGCGGCTTCCTGTGGGTCTGCGGCCATGTTTAGTGTTTGGCCACCTGCCTGGCACTGCCCACTTTCAACATCTCTGGTAACAGGATAGGGGAATGAGAAGCATGCCAAGCAGAACCCTCTGCAACCATCATGGTGCACCTAATCAACGCCCAGACTCCTCATGTCAAGAGACCAGAGAACAACCAACAAAAGAGAGCTGGATAATGAACTGCAAAACCTGGGGTTTATTTGCTTTTTGTAGTTTAAGCGCTGTGTTGTCTTTTGTATATTTCAGAGCGCTAAATGTTTATGATGCAAAGCAGTATCTTAATGGAAAGATGGGAGAGGTTCAATAGGTATAGGAAGGATTTTTGTTTAATGTTTGACCTCTGTACAAAATGAGGTTCAACCGAAAACAAGTTTGAGGAGTGCTGCTTGTGGGCATCTCCTGAACCACAAGTTATTAGACTGGCGTCTCAAGTAGGGCGCCCTGTACACTGCCTCTGTGCTACAGCCATTTGAAGGTATGTTGCTTGACTAAACGTGTAGAGGATTCACAGATTTTTTCCTTTGCCTCACAAGAGGCCTTTCATGCCGTAGAAACCAGATGAAGGGCAACGAACACCCATCACCAGAATCTTGGTTCAGTCTCTTTTCATGCAGAGAAAGCTCTTTGCCATCCAATGAGACGTGGACCAGGCCTCTAGTGATATTGGCTGATTCCCTAGTCTGTCCCCAGCTGAAAGCAGACATGGGTGTCCCTAGTGCACGGTTGGATGTTGTTCACCTGGTATTGCTCAACAAGCTGCTCAGGGGATGCGGGGGGATAGGTGAAGAAGGCCGGGAGATTGAGTGGGTAAGCATTTCTAAGCATAGTTCCTCTTTTGATCATAATGAGTCATTGTGCACAAAACATTCTCCTTAAGCATTATTTATCTTACCTTCACAATGTGATATTAGCTGAAAACCGTGGAACAACAGTATTGTCATGTAAGAGGCAGAATGTTCACATTTACAAATAACTAAATATCTTCAACCACTTTCACTACGTTTCATGCATAGACACAATGAAATTAGGAAGGTTTAGTGGGCAGCAAAGATTCACTAATTTGTGTATTGAATTATGTATTTACTCCTTTCCAAAGTGGGCAGTTCCATGATGGCAAATACCCACCTTAAAGTGCTGGCATAGCCAGGCAGACCTGTTGTTGAGGAACAAGCATTCTCGGTTTTTATAATTGGATGTTGAAACACCATAATATTCCTTAGTTGGTAACTCTTTGGAATACTGCATATGATGTCATAACCTGTCGAAAATCTAAGGTAACAGGTTCAAACCCCATTATTGTAGCCTTGCCTTTGTACTCTGTACTCTTTAGATTGTATCACCCTGATTACAAGTTAGACGGTACGAGTTAGACCTAGCATCTCTTGGCTTGGTTTCCCTGTACTTTTTTTGCTTCTGACCTCCTGTTTTTGGACCCTGTGCTGCAATTTATTTTGGCTGGTTTTGATACTCTGGGCACTTTACCACTGCTAACCAGTGCTAAAGTGCAAGTGCTCTCTGTCTAAAGTGTATTGTGATTGGTTATTGATGACAGACATATCTGATTTACTAGTAAGCCCCTAGTAAAGTGCCCTGAGCCTGTAAATCAAATGCTACTAGCGGGCCTGCAGCACTGATTGTGCCACCCACATGAGTAGCCCTGTAAACATGTCTCAGACCGACCACTGCAGTTTCTGTGTGTGCAGTTTTAAACTGCCAATTTGACCTGGCAAGTGCACCCACTTGCCAGGTCCAAACATTCCCTTTTACTACATGTAGGTCACCCATAAGGTAGGCCCTATGTGGCCCCAGGGGCAGGGTGCAGTGTATTTAAAAGGTAGGACATGTTCTGATGTGTTTTACATGTCCTGATAGTGAAATACTGCCAAATTCGGTTTTCACTATTGCAAGGCATATCTCTCCCATATGTTAACACGGGTAGTGTCTTTAAATATCTTTTAAGTGCAGTTTCCCATGGGAGCAAATAGAGATATGGAGTTTGGAGACTCTGAACTCACAATTTAAAAATCTATCTTTTGGTAGAGTTGTTTTTTAGATTGTCTGTTTGAAACTGCCACTTTTAGAAAGTGGGCATTTTCTTGGTTAACCATTCTGTGCCTCTGCGTGCCTGTGGAATCCACGCCTTGGTCAGACTGACAGTTGGGCTGCTTGTGAATTCCAACTGGACAGTGACACAAAGGGAGCTGGGGAGTATCTTGCATATCCTTGTGAATCTCCTGGGCTACAGTAGGGAGGGAGGAGCTGACACTTACACCTGAAAAGGCTGTGCCTACCCTCACACAATGCAGACTCCAACCCCCTGGAGTGTGTCTGGGGCCAGGCCTGGGCAAGGCAGGATATTGTGAACAACAGAGACTTTCCTTTGAAGTTTGCCTACTTCAAAGGCAGAAATTAGTATAAGTAGTGGACCCAAACCCCAGATTTTCAGATTACTTCTGAATGAAGAGGAACCTCTGCCAAGAAGAAGAGTTTGATGCTTGAGGAGGACCTGCCACTCTGCCTGATGCTTTGTTGTGCTGGCCTGCTGCTAGGGAGCGGGGCTGCTTTCTGCTGAGAGTCCTGACTTGCTAAGTGGTGCCAAATCCAGTCCCTGGGCCCTTAGAAGTAGAAGCTGGTAACCTGTGGGGGAAAATCCGCGCAGAACTGTGAGCGTGTCAGAAAAATCTATGCACCGCCCGCCCCTGAAAATATGACGCAGCGCCTGCCTCACGGCTGGAGAAACAACGCAGCACCTGTTCTCACCATGGACTCTTCACACAGTGTGTCAGAAAGTTCCACACATGGATCCTGGGCGTCAAAGTCTTCAACATCCCTCACAGGCCTGAGGCTGCACACCCCGAATCGATGCACGGCCTCCCTGATAAGAAAAAAATCTACTCACGGCCTCCGATGTGAGTAAAGTATCGACGCACAGCCTCACTTGCCAGTAAGGAATCGACGCATCACTTGCTTTTCTGACGCAGCATCACCCATGCAGCTTTATTTTTTACGCATACCGGGTGCTTTGTGATAAAACAACGCATCCATTGATTTCTAAGGATTAAGACTCTTTTCATTTTAAGAATTATTTTCTTTGCTTGTATATGTTGGATTTTTGTTGTTTTGGTCTTGTTTAACCCCTTCGCTGCCAGGCCTTTTCCCCTTCTGTGCCGAGCCTTTTTGGGCTATTTGGGGCAGTGTGCGCTTAGGCCCTCTCAAATTTTTGTCCACATACGCTACCCACACCAAATTTGCATCCTTTTTTTTTTTCCAACATCCTAGGGATTCTAGAAGTACCCAGAGTTTGTGGGTTCCCCTGAAGGAGACTAAGAAATTAGCAAAAATACAGTGGAATTTTCCTTTTTTTGAGGAAAATAGGAAAAAAGGGCTGCAGAAAAAGGCTTGTCTTTTTTTCCTTGAAAATGGCATCAACAAAGGGTTTGTGGTGGTAAAATCTTCATCTTCCCAGCTTTCAGGAACAGGAAGACTTGAATTAGAAAGCCACATTTTTCAATGCAATTTTGGCATTTTACTGGGACAAACCCCATTTTTACTATTGTGTCTGCTTTTAGGCTCATTCCAGTTAGTGACAGAAATGGATGTGAAACCAATGCTGGATCCCGGAAAGCTAAACATTTCTGAAAAGTTGACAAAATTCTGAATTCAGCAAGGGGTCATTTGTGTAGATCCTACAAGGTTCTCCTACAGAAAATAACAGCTAAAATAAAAATGTATTGAAATTGAGGTGAAAAAAACAGCCATTTCTCTCCACATTTTACTCTGTAAATTTTTCTTGCGATGATTTTTTAAAGCAAACGTTACGTCTCCTGGACTCTTCTGGTTACGGGGATATATAGGGCTTGTGGGTTCATCAAGAACCCTAGGTACCCAGAGCCAATAAATGAGCTGCACCTTGCAATGGGTTTTCATTCTATACTGGGTATACAGCAATTATTTTGCGGAAATATAAAGAATGAAAAATAGGTATCAAGGAAACCCTTGTATCTCCAAAATGGGCACAAGATAAAATGTTGAGAAGCAGTGATTATTTGCACATCTGTGAATTCCGGGATCACCATACTAGCATGTGACTTACAGTGCATTTCTCAAATAGATGTCTTTTTTACACACTGTCTTACATTTGGAAGGCAAAAATGTAGAGAAAGAAAAGGAAGTAGAAATAGTACACTATTCCAATATATATACATGCAGGGAGAGGGAGTGTCAGTATTGTCAGGAGAGCCCTCAAGCATCCACTAGGTTGCTAAGCATCATCAGTGGGCTATCTCCTCGTCAGACCGGTACTGCAATGTCTGGCGGACTCACTTGCATGGGTAGGCCTTACGTCCCTCGATAGAAAACACAACATGGACACATCACATTTTCACATTGAAATCTGACGTGTTTTTTGCAAAGTGCCTAGCTGTGGATTTTGGCCTTTGGCTCAGCTGGCACCTAGGGAAACCTACCAAACCTGTGCATTTTTTAAAACTAGACAGCTAGGAGAATCAAGGATGGGGTGACTTGTGGGGCTCGAACCAGGGTCTTTTACCCAGAATCCTTTGCAAACCTCAAAATTTGGCCAAAAAAACACTTTTTCCTCACATTTCGGTGACAGAAAGTTCTGGAACCTGAGATAAGCCACAAGTTTCCTTCCACCCAGTGTTTCCACAAGTCTCACGATAAAAATGGTACCTCACTTGTGTGGGTATGCCTAGTGCCCGAAGCAGGAAATGCCCCAAAACTCAACTTGGACACATCACATTTTCCCAAAGAAAACAGAGCTGTTTTTTGGAAAGTGCCTTGCTGTGGATTTTGGCCTCTAGCTCAGCCGACACCTAGGGAAACCTACCAAACCTGTGCATTTTTTAAAACTGGACACCTAGGGGAATCCAAGATGGGGTGACTTGTGGGGCTCTCACCAGGTTCTGTTACCGAGAATCCTTTGCAAACCTCAACATTTGGCCAAAAAAACACTTTTTCTCACATTACAGGAAGTTCTGAAATCTGAGAGGAGGCACAAATTTTCTTCCACCCAGCGTTCCCCCAAGTCTCCTGATAGAAATGGTACCTCACTTGTGTGGGTAGGCCTAGTGCCCATGACAGGAAATGCCCCAAAACACTATGTGGACACATCACTCTTTTCCAAAGAGCACAGAGCTGTTTTTTGCAAAGTGCCTAACTGTGGATTTTGGCCTCTAGCTCAGCCGGCACCTAAGGAAACCCACCAAACCGGTGCATTTTTAAAAACTAGACACTTAGTGGAATTCAAGATGGGGTGACTTGTGGGGCTCTCACCAAGTTCTGTTACCCAGAATCCTTTGCAAACCTCAAAATTTGGCCCAAAAACCACTTTTTTCTCACATTTCGGTGACAGAAAGTTCTGAAATCTGAGAGGAACCACACATTTTCTTCCACCCAGCATTCCCCCAAGTCTCCCGATACAAATGGTACTTCACATGTGTGGGTAGTCCTAGTGCCCGCAAAAAAGAAATGCCCCAAAACACTATGTGGACTCCTCAAAGTTATCAAATACAAAACTTCCTGTTTTTGCGAGGGGGCACCTGCGTTTTTGGTACTGGGCTCAGCAGCCATACAGGGAAACCTATCAAACCCAAACATTTCTGAAAACTAGACACCTGAGGGAGTCCCGGGAGGTGTGACTTGCATGGATCCCCAGTGTTTTCTTACCCAGAATCCTCAGCAAACCTCAAATTTAGCTAAAAAATCTAATTTTCCCCACATTTCTGTGTGGGATCACCGCACCGGCACAAATTTCCTACCACCCAATGTTCCACTCAGTCTCCCAGTAAAAATGTTGCCTCACTTGTGTATGTGGGTCAAGTGTCTGTGACATGGAAGAGCCCAAAACATGTAGAAAATGAGGGGGAACCAAAGGAGGTCCAAAAGGGCAGTTTGAAAAAAAATGTTTTTAGGCTGACAAGTGGGGCCGAATTTTTATCGGTATATATGCAACAATGGTGGGTGGTAGGAATTTTGTGGATTCCTGCAGGTTCCAGAAGGTTCCTTCACAAAAATGTGGGAAATGTGGGATTTCCAGCAAAGTTGGAGGTTTGCATGGCATTGTGGGTAAGAAAATGGTGAGGGCTGCATGTGAATCACACCACCCTGGACTCACCCAGATGTTTAGTTTTCAGATATGTCTCGTAGATTTTTCTACATGGCAGCAACCCAAAGTCCAAAAAGTGCAGATGAGCCTTACAAAAATAGGCCGCCCTACCCCCAAGGGGGGGGGGGCAGACATTGCCTAAAATAAATTTGTCTAAAGGGTTGCTCCCCTTGTGTGAAATTGGTGCAAAGAAAATTCCTGGGGTCTAGTGGTTTCTGCCCCCGTGGGGGCAGATTGGCCTCGGAAAAATAGGCCGATCTGCCGCCATGGTGGGCAGAAAAGGCCTAAAATAAATTTGCCCCCGCAGGGGAGTGACCTTTGCCTAAGGGGTCACTCCTGTTGCGTGAAACTGACCTAAAAAAAAAAGCCTTGGTGGCTAGTGGTTTCTGACCGCCTTGGGGGCAGATTGGCTAATAAAAATAGGCCAATCTTCCCCCAAGAGGGGCAGAAATGGC
Organism: Pleurodeles waltl; assembly: GCF_031143425.1. Classification (NCBI taxonomy): domain Eukaryota; kingdom Metazoa; phylum Chordata; class Amphibia; order Caudata; family Salamandridae; genus Pleurodeles; species Pleurodeles waltl. The sequence goes on from NC_090440.1 coordinate 874,911,530, forward strand.
CTAAAAACAATTTGCACCCCCAGGGGAGCGAACTTTGCCTAAGGGGTCGCTCCCCTTATCAATGTAAACAACAACAAAAAATCCCTGCTGTCTAGTGGCTTCTGCTCCCCCCCACTCCCCTGGGGTCAGATCAGCCTAATTAACAAAGGCCGATCTGCCCCTAGGGGGGCAGAAAAGGCCTAATAAAAAGACTGCCTACTGGGGAACGACCCTTGCCAAAGGGGTCGCTCTCCTTACGCCAATTTCATTAGGAAAAAAAAAACCTGGTGTCTAGTGGCTTCTGCCTTCCCTCGGGGCAGATCAGCCTAATCAATAGAAATGTCCTTAGAAAAAATGTCCCCCAGGGGAGTGACCCTTACCCAAGGGATCGCTCCCCTTTCATGCCAATAACAAACAAACAAAAATCCCTGGTGTCTAGTGGGCATTTCTGCAGCCCAATCGCTTTACGATCGGGCAGCAAAAATGACCAGAATGACATCAAAACAAAAGGAAAAGACTTTATGTTCTTTTGATGTCTCTGCCTGCCCACTCCTCCCGAGCAGAAGAGAAATGCTTACCATTTCTCTTTCAGATGGTGCTTGAAGCATGCTTGCAGCGCGATTGGAGGTGACGTCTGATGAGGTCAGCACACGATTGCATGCTGACATCATCAGACGTCACTCGGGGGGGGTCGGGGTGGAAGGGGAAGCGATTCCCCTTCCAGGCTTGCCCTGGGGGTGCTGGGAGGGAAGCCCACGAGGAAAATCCGGAGCCGGGACGTAATGGTTACATCCTTGGCACAGGAGCACTGTGCCACTGGACATAACCATTACATCCTTGGCACAGAACCGGTTAATTTAGATAAATGTTGGCTATTTTTCTAAACTGGTGTGGAGTCCTTTTGTGGTGTTTTCACTGTGTTACTGTGTGTGTTTTGTACAAATATTTTACACATTGCCTCTGATATAAGCCTGACTGCCTGTGCCAGGCTACCAAGGGGGTGAGCAGGAGTTATCTGAGCTGTGTATCTCCCTTACCCTGACTAGAGTGAGCGTCCCTGCTTGGACAGAGTGAAGAATGACTGTCAACAAGAGACCCAATATCTAACAGTAATTTTGCATATAAAGTTACCATTACATTGAGGTAAATCTAACACTATTTTGTCCAATTTTGAGTTGAAGCCCCTGAGTTAAACCCTCTGGAATGTAGAGTTACCACATGTGGCTGATTTTTCTGGTTGTAAAACAGCAAGAGGTTCCTGATTCCGTAGGGCTTAACACATGCATTTAACGTTGGCTCTGAGCAGATGATTCATTTATGAGTGGATCTGTGGGCAGGGTGGGGGTGCGAGGGAAAGAATTTAAGAAGTAGAGGTAGCAAAGTCATTTCTGGCAGGGTGAGTAGGGTATACTAGCCTGGTCAGAAAAAAAATATTCAGAATGAGTGTTGCTGCTGCATTTACCAGCTGAAAAAATGGTCACGGCTTGCCCACACCCTGAAAATCGGGGTATGGAAAACAAACCAATTTATAATCAGGCAGAGCAGACGTCTATACATTAATTCCACTCCACCTGATCCGCACGTATGTAGAGACTGGCACATTGGTGACAATGATTCGGTAGTCAGGACACCAATGTTGTTATATGCAATCTTGGGAGAGGCAACTAGTGGCCCTCTTGGAAAACCGGCTCAGCCCCAATCCCCCCATTAAAGGGGTCCTTCATTCTCCCCAATTAAGTAGCAGTGTGGTGGTTAAATGCCGGGTGTAGTAGGGGCCCCCAACAAGATGGAAGTTTTACACACAAAGCTACTAACCCTCCATAGTTGACTCAACTCAAGTGATTGTCCCTGATGGTTGGCTCTACGGAACACGGGTGCTGTGTACTGGATGTTGATCCTCGTCTGTAGTACACATTCAGTTGCACATTTGTTGTCCTTGAGCATGTTTGCCTCTTCAAAACCAGAAAACCAGAGAACAGATGGCAAAACGGATTCACAGTCCTAGTTGGCTGACCACCTGAAATGTAATCATGGTGTCTGTGTTGATGTGACAATGACTTGCTGCCAGTACCCTGGGCTTTAGAATGGTCTAGAGCTGGTACCTCATACTCACTTTCATTTTAAAAAGAGACACAGGAGAGTGGAGCACCTGAATTCTGTAGCTATCCCTCTTCCTGAGGTTGGAGTCGTGCATCTTTGTCCTCCACGAAGGCTGCATATGTGGTGCGCTGCAACAATGAGGTGGTAGCCTAGTGACCAAAGCTGCATCTGTGACAACGACAACATGGTCGTGGGGAGGTAAACATGCAGCCTGCCCTTCTGAGAACTATGGTGCTGACCCAGAACAAAGATAGCAACCAGAAACTTGGGGAACAGCAGCTCAGTGCTGAGGACACAAGCACAACTTAATGCAAATCTAAGAACTATTTTTCATTGACTCAAGTCCTGAAGTTAAACCCTGGAGCAGTGGCTCTGTATGTTAAGCTTGCCACTTCCTCATTTCTTGGAATGAATCAATGAAGCAAAAAATGCTCACACGTAAAATTCCAGCTTTCCCATTAAGCCTTTTCTTCAATTCTCTTTAAAGTTCCTCTACAATACTTCGTTTGTGCCCAGGTTACCCTGGTCTAAGGTCCTGATTACATGATGTGTGTAATAAGGTGCGGGTGTTAGCCACACCTGGTAAGCAACATTTACACCCCCGGGTAATACTATTACTCCGGGATGAGGTATTTACCAGGAGTGGCGGATACTTACTATTTGGAGTTTTCAACTTGGAAATGAGGCATAACATGTACAATAAGTATTTAACTCCCTAAATTCTGAATTGCTTCCGTTTTGTCCCAAACCCTTTCCCTCATTATGTTTTAGCAGACTTGGCAAGTCGGAATCCATCAGAGGAAAACTGCGAGGGTGTGAGCATCATCATCCAACTCATAATTCCAATAGCTGTGCAACCTCCGGTTTGCACAGGGATGGAAAGAGAACATTGAACTGGTAATCAAGGCCCAGAGTAAACTCTGGTGCAATCTTCAGTGCTTCTCCGAAGCGTGCTAGGCTTCTACTGTGAAAGCAGAGTATAGACTCAAAAACTGCCCCTGCCCAGCCCTTAGTGCTCAAGGGCGCATCCCTGTTCGACCCTAATACTGTGATTGGTGGAGCCCTTTTCTTTGAACAAAGAAACAAGTGATTGAGATGTTGGCTCCGCTGAGCGCCTGTTTCGTTTAATCCTCAACACATTCCTCTTGAAGTCTGGATGTTCTGAAAGTGATCCATATTTATTTCTGCAGTGAAAGCAAAAGCAGAAAATGCAGATCTGGTTCCATGCAAAACACAGGCTGGGAAATGTTTCTCAGTGCAAAGCTTTTCTGGAGTGTTAACAACAGGCCTCTAGTGTCCCGCAGGAGCCAGATCCCTAACATCAGCAGGTGGAAGAGATTAGAGGGCTTGTCCGAACTGGTGGAAAATACAATTATTAAGTATGGATGAGATGCACTTTTATCATATCTTATCACGTCATGTGTGGTGTTTTACATTTGATGCACAATATTCCATTGGATGCAAATCTCTGCTCACATGTTACACTTCTTGCGGTTGTGTTGTAAAAAACAAGTGTTGAAGGAGTGAAACTGAGATCAAATTCAAATAAAGAAGGAACACTCTTAGATGAAAATAGAAATATATTTTCTTCAGAAGCAGAGAAAACTGCAATAGAAAAGTTCATATGTGCACACAGCAAGTGATGCATCAGTTTTAGGTATAGTACCAGAACACTGAGTTTTAAATATTGCCCTACCAGAATTTCATAGCCAGAATACGGACTGTCAAAATATTGTGAAGGTAAGATTACATTTGAAACTACTGTATTCCACATATATATGTGGTTTGACGATGTGTAGGAGTGGTTGACGATCTTTGAAAGTGGTATGGTGTAATACATGTCCAAAATTCGAGTGAGAAAAGTGATTGAGCCCTGCTTCCTGTAAGAGGGCTGGCACATGTCCTCCATATAAGATTTTTTTTTTAAATAAATGTGGTCAAATAATGCATTTAAAGCACAGTTTTCTTATAATTTTGCTCAAAAGTCACAGGCTCTGAAAGAGCACTCATGAAATATTCAAGGTATGTTATGGTTTGCTATTGACGCCTGATGTGCTCCAGGAGGTCACCAATTCTTTTATAAATTTTGCCTGGGTGTTACACATATGTCAAGAATTCCCTTCACTGTGTCAGGCCAGCATTTTGCGGTGGCTGCCTCCCTGTACCACCAATTGCCTACAATAAACCAGTGATAGAATTTTTCAGTTGATGCAGTCCATTTACTATGGGTGCGCTAAATGTCAAAATTTACCTCCTGTATTTCAGGGCGACCGTTTTGTCATGGGTCACAGTCTCCCCATATGCCAAGGTAGCATTTCACCATTCCAAGGACTGAATCCAATGTGCAAATGCAGACATTTTGCCATGAGTGTCCCCATATGCCAATAACTATCTCCAGCATAACAGGGCCTGCGTTTTGCAATGAGAGCCCTCCTTTGTGCCAAGACTTACCTTCAATAAGCCAGCACATTTATGTCACCATGGATGCCTCCATAAGTTGTGAAGTAACTCTAGCATACTCCGTCATATACCACACACTCACATTCTCACTCACTTAAACTCACTCCCCCTCACTCATTCTCACAGTCATTCTCCCTCTCTCATAGTCCCTCATACTAAAGCTCCCTTACACTCATCTCACTCATACTCACTCATTCCATCATACTCACTCACTGCATTCACTCACTTTCACTAATTCTCATTTACTCTCTCACTCTCAATCACACTCACTCAATTACATTCACTTGTTCACATCTAGTCACTCACTCACACACACTCTTTCTCTCTCATAGTTGTTGATTCTCACTCACTGTCACTTTTTCTTAGTCACTCACATTCACTCAGTTACTCACCCTCAGACGCTGTCATTCATTCTCATTCAGTCTCACTTATGTTGTCATTCACTTTCACTTACACACACATCATATTCTTATTCTTACTCACTCTCGCTCATTCTCAATCACTCATGGCCACACACCGTCACTTATTGGCCCTCTTTCCAGTCATTCACTCTTACTCTTCCTTCCTCACTCTCTAAAACATACTCTCATTCTCATTCACTCTCACTCATATATGCACAGAGCAACAGTGGAATGTGTTTTTTACTTACCTTGCTAGACCTGTGTGCAAATGAGGGGCCAGGTAGAGCAACAGGGCCAAAACGAATACCCCCTCAGCCCTCTCTATCTATTTCTATTACCTGCAGAACGTGGTGAGGCTAAGGGGGATATAGTGTGCACTGTCAGTGTTCCTGAAAACATGAAGATATTGTTTTTGTGAATACTGAGTGCAAAAGCCAGGGACATTATGTGGCTGCAAACAGATGGCCAGGCAATGCCCTGACATCCCTGCTGATGAACCACCTTTGATATTTTGCCAGGTACGTAGATGGGGAGTTAAGAGCAGTAAATCTATACTCACCTTTACATACATACTTTTACAATGTTTTGATTGTCTGTGTTCCCACGGACCACTGCCTACTCCTAAAAAAAATAAAAGAAAACCTTTCTTTTTTTTTTTGTAATGCATCTCGTTTTCCTTTAAGGAAAACGGGTTGGATTCCAAAAAAAAAGACTGCTTTATTTAGAAGCAATCACAGACATGGTGGTCTTCTGACCATAGAAGACCACCATCCCTGTGATTGTGTCCATTCTCAAATGGGCCACAAATTGAGACCTGCCTCATGAATATTAATGAGGCAGGTCTCCTGCGACCCATTGGGGAATCACAAAAAGTGTTAAACAGACTGTTGTACATAGCAGTTTGCGATTTCCAAATAGTGAATTGCAAAAATTCACTATTAGGAAATCTCAAACCTTAAAGTACATACATTTGGCCCTTTTTATAAGTATTATGACTCTATAGAAACTAAACTTTAGACAAGCGTTGCAACAATTATTTAGCCTTGGACAACTGACACAATATTTCAAACTCCAACTGAGGTGATTGGTTTGGTAAATCTGAATCCCTGCCACCATGTCTCTCATATTTAGCGAGAGGTGAAATAGACATTGTGTACCAATCTCTTCTGTACTAGATTAGCATAGTGAACTCGACAAAACGTGTGATGAAACTTACAGGTTATTTATGTCTCTGCCATAGTTAGGTCAGCATTGTGAAACTAACACAATGCATTATCCTCTTGCACGTTTGGATCACCATTTTGCAACTGACATAATATATATCCCATTCTTGCATACTTTTGTCAGCATTCTGAAACTGACACATTACTTATGTCAGCATTATGAACCTGTAATCATATGCAAGGTCAGTGCAAGGGGGAAGTAACCTAGACTTCCGCGGAATATAGCATACTTAAAAAATTCTCAGTGTACCATAAATGTAATACAAAAGAAATGTATTACTTCACATATAACTTAAATCATATTAATCTAGACGTTTTCCATGTAAATTTTGATTGAACAAATAATTCAATTAGCGGAAGTGTATTATTTATTATATTCGTCTCAATAGGTGCTCCTAGGAAAACAGTGAAAGTGCTGATGTGCAGGTAAGTGAAGATGATATATACAATCAATGCAGAGTGTGGTTTTAAGAAAATTAAGAAATATGCTATTTTCCGCGGAAGTCTAGGTTACTTCCCCCTTGCACTGAGCTTGCATACGATTACATTTATTACCCTGGTCATAAGGGTTAGAGGGTACTTGCCTCATTGTTTTACCTAGCATTATGAACCTGACACAATATAACAAATCTCTTGCATGCTTAGGCCAGCATGGTGAAAATGACACAATGTATCAGTCTCTTGCTTTAGGCCAGCATGCTGCACCTGACACAATTTATCAGGGCCTGGCATTCGTACCTTGGACTAGGAAAATTGTCACAATATATTGGAATCTAGCAAAGCAGATTTAGTTTTAAGAAATTGATTCACTGGAACTATTGGCAACATCGAAATTGTGTGACAGGGCAGCCCAATAGAGTAGATGAGAATTACAGTACAACTACTGAATGTGTTTGAGTTTAAATCAACCTGAGAATTTATGATACAATGATGATTAAATACATATGGCCTTACAAAGTGTTTCATCAAATACAATCATAACTAGCAATTGAGGAATTTCTTTAATGGTAAATGGAAATGTGTTTAATATATACAGCCATGTTTCACTTAATCTTAATGTAAAAGTCAGCTGGTTTTAGCAGATAGTTGATCCTGATAAATGGTTTATCTGGACACCACTTTAAATCCATTCACTATTATTCTGACATCCACAAGATGTAAATAAAACAACGTTGATGTTTTTAAATCTCACAAGGAACGTGCACATAATTACACTCCTGCCTCGCAAAAAAAGAAAAAAACCGAACTTCATCTGTTCCTAAAAAGCAAAAAAAAACACAACAAAAAGTTCAGTTCAGGACAAGCGTGTGAACAGTCTGCATCATCAATATATGTGCCCTAGTCATGTTCCATATACTGGTTCCATGTATGTGTTTCATATGCAGCCTCAATAAATGTCTTCACTTTTCCATATAAAGATTACAAATGCATCTTTTTCATATAATTCCCTATATGTGTTTCATATAAATTATGCTTGTACTTTGATTGCATGTGAGCCATTCGAAGGAGGTCTCCCATTGGCCGGATCCTGGTGCGCATGCAGCGACTGTTGCAGATGAAGGGCTGGGCCAATTTACTCATGTGCGGGGCCCGTGGGTGAGCAGAAAATGGACTCTAGGAAGGATTCTTAGACAACAGCCATGCCCCTCAGGCCTTTGAGGAATAAATGTCTCTGCTAGGGATTAGATGACTGGCACCGACGGGCATCAAGGTGGTCTGGAATTTATACAAAAGCAATGAGGCTGGCATGCCAGGCATTCTCAAAGTAAGCATCCCAGCATCAGTACGGTATAGATGGACCACCATCAGATGGAGGAAGGGGGCAAAGGGGTCCTTGCTAGCTTCATCTACAGTTACAAGGGATTGCAGCTATTACATTATTAATGGAAAAACGAGTGGTATGTTGACTCTGTGCAGATGCTTCTTAGCCGTGGAAAGTAGGAGGGGACCATGGATGGCAAAACAATAAAAAGGTACCAGGTTTGGTGCTCAGTGGACAAATTGAAAACATACTGCATATACTGCTTGAGGTAAATCATACTATCGAGACCAGTATATTTATCAGGTAACCATTTTTTTTAATTACCCAGTGATTACACTCTGTATTAATTATGTGTGTTGTAATGATTGCCATGACAATAATACAGAGAGCTGTGAAATTAATAATTCAATGTATAATATATTCTGAGACACAAAAGGTGAAAGTCGAAATCGGTCATATAAAAATGTCATTAGTCAGCACATTGGTAGCATCAGTGCTACTTTGCCTTACTTTAGGGCTACTCTCCAGGACAAATAACATTTTTCACTGGAAAGTAAATCCCAAATCAACTGTTTTCACTGGTTTGCTTCACTTTTGTGATGCTAACCAGGCATAAATTATCAATATATCTTCCCCTATGTGTTTAAGATAAAGAGCAAGTCCGACAAAATATATATCTTTAATAATAGTCAGACTGTACCCAGCACAAACCTTTTTTAAGTTTCCATTAGAAGGATACACTATACAATGCAGCTGATAAAACACTTAAATTACCTCTCCAAAAAAAAAATTTAATCGCCATGAAGCCTCAAATGGCTTAATCAATTAGAGCCGTATTCCGGCACTCAAGCACACTTTAAATCTGCAGATTAACCAATTGCACACGTACATTTGTTTCAGGTAGCAAGGTTTGTTTCTTTTTTCACTGCCCATCTTTCCCTTTGTTTCACAGAATGGGAAACACCACCCTCCTTCGCTTTCAGCCAGCAGCACCTAAATGTTGTATTCATTCTGAAATGGTTGCTTTTTTCTTTAAAGTATGGAAACATTGTAAAGATTGTAAAAATTAAAAAAGACTAGGCACGCCGTTCCCAGTAGATCCTGCCCACTTCAACCACTGAGGTCGTTCAGAAGCCATTTATGGGTAGAGGAGGCCTTGATTGTTTTTCGTTGCTTCTCATGCCTCATGGTGTTTCACTCTCTCTGCCTACTTAGCCCATCCCACAAGATGCCCGTAAAAGGCCTGGGCCCTTATTGGGAACTCCGCAAAGCAGAATTCCCATGTGGAAACCCGTTCCACACAACTATAAAAGGTCCAGTGTTCCTGCACTCAGATTTATTGGATGCTGGAACATTGAACTAGATTTTACAGACAGGAAAATCCAGCAGCTAAAATCACTGTCAAAAAAGGATTCATTGTAGCCCGAACCAAACCCAAGTCCCCTTCCCAAACCTCAGGAAATGCTCGGGGCAGCATGTAATGCTCCCACTATTAGCCAGAATTCTGCAATACTCCTATCACCTTTCTCACCCCCTCTGTCTACCCCTGCCTTAAAACAGCCCCCTGCATGCTTTTAACCCGGTGCCCGAATACGTTTCCCACCTATTGGACGTAGGTGGTAAATGTGTGCATTACACCCAACAGGAAAAGGGGATACCATGCAGAATACTGCCAGATAAATCTGGGTCCCCACAGTAATTTCCCATGCTGTGGGCTTTAACTTATATTTGCATGTTTTGGGTGGGTTGTGACCGTCCATACTGGTAATTGCTGATGAGCAGTTTGCACTGCTCAGTACGTTGCAACTTGTAACCAGGGCTATGGTGGGCTACTCAAAGTGCTTGGGGATAGAGCAATAGGGTTAAAGGGCTTAGTTATTGTACCACAACACATCAACAAATACACAGGAAGGTAATTTGTCACACTTTAACTTTAACAAAAAGACAGAGAATACAAGATTCCATCATATCTTGCATATGTAGGTTTTCAATATATTTAGTTGGTGTCAACTGGCACTAAACAACAGGGCTGGAGGCAAATTTTATAAGAAATTAAGCCAAAATAATTTGTTGTGGCTTTGTCATGGAGCATTATCATCTGAGGGATAGCTCTGGTGTCTGGCACCTGAGTTATGGGTAGACTTGGAGATAGCTTTGCGATATGAAGCATCAACATATAATTTGTGTCTAAACAGAGGCCCACCTAAAGCAAATACCCTTATGGTCAGCTTCTCCGGGTGCATTGTAAGATACATGTAGAATTTTCATTAGCATATGCCTTGTGTCTTTTTTCTCCAGAATGCAGCAGCAGTACACCAGCACTCCCCATGGCTGAGCTTAGCATCACTGTATGTTGCATCTTTAAACTAGTGTTGTTTGGTGTCAACATGCTTCTGAAACCTTTTTTCTGCTGCTAAAACTAAGCCTGGGTCTGTTAGAAGCAGCTTAACTTTGCATAGGCATTACACAACGAAAACACTACTTTGTGCAGTACTTGTTCCAGTGTCACAATGAAAAACTGGTAACCATATTGTTTGCCTTGTGTTTTCGTTTTCTCTACCCAGGCCAGGCTAATTGCTATAATTAGTATAGAGACCTTCAGTGGTAACCATTGATAATAGTTATTCTTTCCAAAGGTACTGTGGAGAAATCTTAAACACATTGGGGGTCATTCTGACCCTGGCGGCCACCGACCACGGGAGCACCGCCAACAGGCTGGCGGTGCTCCAACGAGCATTCTGACCGCGGCGGTTCAGCCGCGGTCAGAAGCGGAAAGTCAGCGGTCTCCCGCCGACTTTCCGCTGCTCGTTTGAATCCTCCATGGCTGCGGAGCGCGCTCCGCAGCCATGAGGATTCTGACCCCCCCTACCGCCATCCTGTTCATGGCGGGAAAGCCGCCATGAACAGGATGGCGGTAGGGGGGGGTCGCGGGGCCCCTGGGGGCCCCTGCCGTGCCCATGCCAATGGCATGGGCACGGCAGGGGCCCCCATAAGAGGGCCCCGCAAGGTATTTCAGTGTCTGCCTTGCAGACACTGAAATACGCGACGGGTGCTACTGCACCCGTCGCACCTTCCCACTCCGCCGGCTCGATTACGAGCCGGCATCCTCGTGGGAAGGGAGTTTTTCCCTGGGCTGGCGGGCGGTCTTTTGGAGACCGCCCGCCAGCCCAGGGAAAAACTCATAATACCCTCCGCGGTCTTCTGACCGCGGAGCGGTATTATGGGGGCGGAATTCTGGCGGGCGGCGGATGTCTCTACCCAACATTGATATTTCAGTGGATTTCACACTTTATGTGCTGGGGCTACAGAACAAAATTAAAAGCATGGTTGCTGTTATTACAACATTTGCTATTAGGCAGCACTATTTCTGTTTCTGTTGGAGTGACCTCTTTGCAGAACATTACGGATCAGCCACACTTTCTATGTGTTCTGAAGCAATACATATGTCCTTTATGCTAGAACTCCATTTGTTGCAAAGTTATTTCATGGTAGCTATGTTTTGTTAGTTCCTTGGGCCTGCTGACTTTCCCCATGGATGTAACTCAGTAACCACTTTTGAGAACTACTCAATGTGTGGTGAGACAACAACTATTTTGTGTTGGTATAAACAATGGTAGATTCCTGGCAAAGTAGATAACTGGTGGAAATACTGCCAACTGTCTGGCATTCAATTATTCAATCAAGCAAGCATATATTGCATTGTCCCCTTAAGCAGACCAAAAACCTACCTTTGATCAACAGACACGTCATTCTGAAGATTAAATTGAAAATATTTAATGAACTCATCATTTCACAGAGGAAATTTTTCTGCGAATTTGGAAAAAAAGGCTGTTGTCTTGAAATAACTTTGCAAAAACTGGTTTTAAAGTGTTTTAGTTGGAATTTATAGAAGCTGCTTTTTAGTTGTCTCACTCATTCCCCTTTTTAAAGATTGGTCAGTAGTCTATAAACACTGTCATATCCACTAAAACATGTTTGTTAGAATCATATCAGGTTTGATCAATATATTTAAAATGCACAATATCTCTCTCAGTCAGTTTTCTCATACTGGTTCCACAGATTGCTCCACCCCATTGTTTGAAGTGTTAGCCCCGCATACATTGGGTGACCTGTTAGCTCTTGCCTCCCCTCATCCACTTCCCCACCACCCGAAGTTCAGGTCTAGTTGCGCCTCTGATAGCCATGGAACCACTAGCGATCAAGCTCCGCAGTTGCGCCCAAATATGGGGCATCCCAGAATTTAACACACACCACATTATATCCCTATACGCAGACGATGCCCTGACATATTTACGCAATCATGCCACCTCCATAGCTGGGGTGATGACAATACTGGACACCTTCGCATCCACCTCCGGCCTACGAATTAACTGGTCCAAATCATGCATCTTTCCTCTTACTCCTATAGCAACTCAAATGCACAGGGCACTACCGGAATATCAATTACCATGGTCTCATTCCACCTTCAAGTACTTAGGCATACAAATATATCACTCCATAGCAGACGTCAAAGAAGGCAATTTTGATAGAGTTCTCAGGTCTGTTCGTGGCTCCTTACCATTCTGGAGCTCACTTCCTTATCCCCTATGGGACGGGTAGCCATAGCCAAAATGCTTATCCTCCCGAGATTCCTATATTACTTCACCGCGCTCCTGATACTCCTACCACGTTCGTTCTTTCAATCCGGCACTCCCTGGTGACTGATCTGCTCTGGGGCAGAGATAGGCGCAGAGTAGCATTATCTACGACCCAATATCCGCAGGACGCGGGAGGATTGATCATGCCAAATTTCGAGCTATACTACGCCGCTTCTGAACTGCAATGGCCAACCATGTGGCTCAGTGAGCCCCTCTCAGAAGAGCGCAAAGTATTGAGGGAATTCATAGTACCACTCCTGATCCTAACCTCGCTATTGGCTAGCCCCCATCGCCCACAGAAAGGGGCTATATTGCTAGATGTAGCCAGAACTTGCTGGCACAGGTACGTCCAAGGCAAGACCTCTACGATTCCTTACTCTCCCTCGCTGCCGTTGACACAACTCCCGGGAGCCCAAAAGCTGTCAATGCATCATGATATACGTGGCATGAGACTGTTGAACGCAGGTGACTGTTACTTGGGCTCCATGCTGCGCTCCTTTGGGGAACTAGTGGACTCAGGGGCGACTCACGCTTGGGCCTTTCTGACATACGGTGCAATCAAACTCCTACTCAACAACATATGGGAGCTCGGTAACGCTGAGCCACAGGAATCTCAACTGATCACTGCGATTCTCACACTGGGCAATACAAAAGGTATAATAACAAAACTATACAAGCTGCTCCTAGCTGGAGCTTGCTCGGAATTACCACAATCCAAGGCCCGGTGGGACGCCGCCCTCCCCTCACCCTTACCCCAGAATACCTGGTCTGCAGCACTATCAATGATCAAGAATGTATCCCGAAACACTAGACTGCGCTACACACAGTTCAATTACATTCATCACTCCTATCTACCTCCGGCCAGTATAAAAAAAATATACCCGAACTCAGACCCAGTATTCCCCAGATACGCTACCCCACCAGCAGATTTCTATCATATGGTTTGGAGCTGCTACCCATTGAACACGGCCTGGCAACGTATCACTGATACCACAGCTGACATTGCCGGTCACACCCTAACACCCACACCGGAATCTTGCCTGCTAGGCATACGCCGGCGCGGCAAAGCTGACAAACACCTTCATAAATGTATTGACCTAGCCTTCGTGGTGTTCAAGCGCCTGATTGCCGCGCATTGGAAGGCCCCACACGCCCCGTTACATGCTACCTGGCTCCGAGACTTGCACAGATGCTCACAAGCAGAGGCTCAGACATTACGCCAGCTACAACACCGGGGACTGATCCAGGGCGACGCTGAAATCTGCGATACTTTTGTGGTTAACATTGAGGCCAGAGATGATATATACCCCCCCTTGAACACTGGGTAACCTACATGATACGGACCCTGTTAAATCCCCATACTGTATACCCCCCCCGGGGGCCTCCATAAATAACCCAGACACATTACTCACAGTACACCGCTTAGGGCATACACCGGCAAGACACGCGACAACAGGTTAAGCAAGCTTCCCCAAACAGTGGTCACTCTCGTCGCCACAACAGGACCTCCCCCAGTGCAGAGCCCACCCCAGGTTCGGCCAAACTCCCCCCACAGACTGTAGACACAACTGATGCGCCACCTCCACTCTCCAAACAAGAACAGCCCAAACCACACCACGTAAGTTGTTATGTTACATGTTGCATCACAGTACGGCAAAATACGAACTGCACTATATAAGGTTATGTATGCGTGTAAACAGAATACAAAAAATTAATAGAGAAATGTACTGCCGCTCGTTTATCATGTTTAATAAACAGATTTTTTTTTTAAATAGTTGCGCCTCTGAATTTCAGGTACTAAAGCGTGGCTTGTTCAATACATGATACTAATACTGGATATAAAGGATTGCGGCCCTGTTATCTAGAGCCAAAATATCTTTCTTAACCAGATTCTAAAGAAGAGCTGTCCTGTCCAATCCACATTTGGTACATTAAAGCACAACAGTGCAGCAGACAAAACACAAAATGATGGTCTCTGGAAATAATGGTGGTTTGGCACGTTCTGTCATTCTTCCTGTATAAGCATTAACACTAAGAAATGCCACATTTCCACCCCTTTAGCTATAAAACACCACCTCCCCAAAATATGGTGACTTAACAGTGCCCTCTGTCACTTGAATTAAAGAATAATATTTTCGTTAAACTGATTCCACATACTTCATGCCTATACAAAGCGCCTGAATGCACAAAGTGCTTGTCAGCCAGTACAACAACAATGAATTAACATTAAACCAGGAAGGTTTCTTTACTTTTTTTTTTACATTGACTACTATTCAGTCGCCTTTGTGAGCAGAGGGGCCGAGGACAGTGACTCACTGAGAGCTGGAAGTGCTGCATGAGCAAGACAGACTTTCCGGCAGATCACTGTATTCTATGTCAGGACCGGAGGCTCAGATTATGCTTCTCTTTCCATGCTTTATTTATAACAGCAGCCAATGAAAACCATGGAAAGTAAAAAACTACATGTCCCAACACTAGTAATATCACGTGATGAACCATAGAGGAGGAAGCCTATAAAGTGTTGCATCACACCCAGCCACTCCTCTTTCTTTGCTGCTTCGCAGCCAGTTAAGTGATATTTTCTTTCTTATTGGTATATGTAAATCTAATGTGTTTGGAGCGGGTTTTCCCCTCCTTGTAAAGCGTCCGTTTGGATCGCTTTTTATTTGTGTGGAGTGGGAGAAGGGGAGTGAGGACTCGCGCTTCCAGCGCAGTCCTCTCTTTATGCCGGTTTAAACATTTATTAAATTATTTTATTTTATTGCCTTTTTACACGCGCTCTACGTGAGCGCGTTACCCGGAGCAGCACTATTCCTGTGCGCGCCTCTCCGGAGCCTTTCTTCTCCTTTGACTCCAGCGCGAAGCCGCGTGTGTGCTTTCCTGCCCCGGGGGGCCTGTAATTTACTCGAGCCCGAGCGTTAGATCTGCCGGGCCGAGTCTTCTATTTGCTTTGCTCCAGGGGGTTTCCCTTTTAATAGCACTCGTGCCGGAGCGCTCTGATTTTGATCTTAAATCCTTCACGCTCGTTGACCGCTTTCATCAGAGGCTCTGCCTCTTCCAGAAATAAGCGCAGCTGCGCTATTAAATTAATTGTTTTTTCTTTTCACCGGCTCAGTGCCCCGTCTACACCCCAGTGCCTGGACACTGGGGTTGAAATAATCACTACTCAGGCTGGGCCTGGTTTCAAGGGTTTATTAACCCCTTCACAGGGCAGCTCCCTCCACATCCTAATTTGATTGTTGTTCACTGCCCTGTTTTTTCTTTTAACTGTTTATACTGCTCCTTTGGAGCCCTTTCTGCTGTTCTACTGTATGGCTGGCTATGATGACCAAGCCAAAGAATTGTACTATCTGGATGATACTGCTGGATCTTTTGACCAGGACTTAGTATATGCTCTTGACGCAGGAGTGCGTCACTCAGTCAATCAGGCTTTAGCTCAAGCCATTCAGCCCATCAAACACCATCTCTTGGGTTTGGTGGAACAACAGGGCTGGGTAGCCCCGGTGGGCGCCCAGCCCATTGGGGAATCTTCCTTTCCAGCGAGCACTCAGGCTGCTAAGCAAGCTTCTAACCCGCATGCTGCGGACTTTGAATCCCTTATAAGAAACATGGCAAGGGAGCATGACTATAATGCGGGATCGCAAAAGAAGGCTGTTAGTGACCCAGCTTCTTCTTCCTCCTCTGAGCACTCCTCCGAGCAGGGTGATGTTCCCCCTCGTAAACTCAAGAAGAAAGCTCATCACCAGGAAGTTCCTACCCCTAAGGTTCTGACTTTCGAACCAGAGGAAATCGTACACCCCAGATCCTCACTGTGGTTACCACCCCCTGAGGTGGCGGATTATGTGGAAGCCCACATTAGACATAGCTTCGATAAGGATATTCGCTCTAGGCTGAGGTCTGAGTGTCCCAGACCAGATTTTCCCTCCAAAGTTACCGAGACCCCCGAGTTAGATCCTACTCTGGTCACTTTCCTCAAGAAATCCGCAAAGGACCCAAAGAAGGGTATTGATCGGGCCTGGCGCGGATGCCAGGATAAACTATTGGACGTTTCTGGTCCTCTAACTAAGATTCTAAAATTGGTGTTTCAGGCCAAAAAGTCGGGTGAGCCTATCAACCCGGACATTCTAGTAGGTTGGGCTCAGAGAGCTCTTTGCTTCTTGGGCAATGCCAATTGCGCAATATCTTCTGAATGCCGCAGATCTGTGTTGATGAAGCTAGACCCCAAGTTGGCGGACCTCGCTGCATCTGAATCAGGCCCCGTGGCCCAGGGTTTACTGTTTGGATCCCCCTTTATGAAGGAACTTTCCAAGTTCGTTTCCACTTACGCCAGTCTGGACAAGGTACAAGGATCCATCCGGAGAGTGAAACGTCCACTTTTTCGAGGGGCCGGACGCTACAGAGGGCGTGCCTTCGGCCGCTTCAATCAACAAGGCCCCCATCGTGGCTTCTACCAGCAAGGAAGAGGGGGTTTTCAGGAGTACGACTCCTCCTCTTCTACCTTCTACCCGTCGAGACCAAGATATGGTCGGGGCAGATTCCTCAGGGGGAGATCCAAAGGACAACAATCTTTCTCCCAGGAGTCGGGAGCCACAGGTGAGCTTGATTTTAAGTTCAGAGGTAATGTTGGGGGGCAGAACTCCAAATTTTTTGGAGGCTTGGCGTCTGATTTCCTCAGATGCTTGGGTCTTAGAGACCGTGCAGGGGTTCAAGCTAGAATTTTACGAGTCCCCGTATCAACAATGCCCCCCCAGGCAGGTATATTTTTCCCTTCAAGAACACAGTCTCATTTCCGCAGAAATTTCAGCTCTGGTAAAGAAGGGCGCTGTTGTCAGGGTTTCTCATCACCTTTCAGGCTTTGTCAGCCCAGTGTTTCTAGTAGACAAGAAGGGTGGCGGTTCTCGTCTGGTTCTAAACTTAAAAGACTTCAATGGTTTTTTGCTATATCGGCACTTCAAGATGGAGGGCATCCATCTGCTGAGAGACGTTCTCCAAGAGGGAGACTGGCTAGTCCGTTTAGATCTAAAGGACGCTTACCTGACCATTCCTATTTTTCCTCCGCATCGGAGATTTCTTCAGTTCTGTTGGGAGACCGAATATTACGAGTACAAAGTTCTCCCCTTTGGTCTGTCTTCTGCCCCTTGGTGTTTCACGAAGGTAATGCATCCAGTCGTGGAATTCCTTCGCTCCCAAGGGGTCAGGTTAATAGTTTACCTAGACGACATCCTGATCATGGCTCAGGATCGAGACCAGCTGTTGTCGCATCTGGAATGCTCGGTGTCTCTGCTTCAGAGTCTGGGTTTTATAATCAATGCCCAAAAATCCATTCTGGTTCCCTCTCATCGGATAGATTTTCTGGGATTCCAGATAGACTCGATGCAGTCTCTTCTGATTCTTCCCCCCGGGAAGATTCATTCGATCAAGAGAGAATTGAGGTCTCTATTATCCAAACAGACTGTATCATTGAGGGCGATCGCCTGCATGGTGGGCCTGCTTTCTTCTTCGATTCAGGCGATTTTTCCAGGTCCCTTGCATTACCGAGCCCTTCAACGTTTGAAGATTTCTCATCTTCAGAAAGGCCTCCGTTATGCAGATCAGGTTCCCCTTTCAGAGGAGTCCCGTGCAGAGATGCATTGGTGACTGGATCATATGGAAGCCTGGAACGGCAGAGCCATCTTCAGCTCCTACCCGGACGTAGTGATAGAGTCCGACGCCATTCGTTGGGGTTGGGGAGCCCGGTGCGGCTCAGTGTCCACGGGAGGCAGATGGTCCAGCGCAGAGTTGAATCTCCACATCAATTGTTTGGAACTCCTAGCCGGCTCATTTGCAATCAAGAGTCTCTCCCCCATCAGAGCAAATTGTTGTATTCTCCTTCGCATGGACAATATCTCGGCAGTGAGATATGTCAACAAGCTGGGGGGAACTCGCTCCCGCATTCTAGCGGAGAAGCCAAGGAGTTCTGGCATTTTTGCCTTCAACACAGGATTTCTGTTATGGCGGAGTACCTTCCTGGCGCCAACAACTTGGTGGCCGACTGGAACTCTCGTCATCTGAGAGACTTCAGCGATCGGAGGTTACATCCCAGAGTTTTCAGAACTCTTTCTGCGCGGTGGGGTCCTTTTTCAATCGACCTGTTTGCGTCTCGCCTCAACCGGCAGATGAAACGTTTTTTCAGTTGGAGACCAGATCCGGAGGCATCAAAGACGGATGCGTTTCTTCAGGACTCGTCTCAGGAACAGAGTTACGCCTTTCCTCCTTTCTTAATGATACCCAGGGTTTTGGCTCAGATCAGACTTCAGCAAGCGGAGTTAGTCCTGGTGACTCCCCTTTGGAGATCTCAAGCATGGTTCCCATTGGCAATGGAGTTGAGTTGCGATCATCCGATCCTTCTTCCCTTCCGGGAGAATCTTCTCCAGGACCCTCGGGGTTTGTTTCATCCATTATTCCTGTCGGGTCAACTTTCCTTGATGGCTTGGCGTCTTTCAGGGAAAGATGGAGCATCCCAGGTCTTTGGCAAGAGTCTTCCGAGTTCATTGCGGGTTCCTGGTCCTCCAGTACTCACAAAAGATACGCTTCGGCTTGGAAGCGATGGAGTGCTTGGTGTAGTTCTAGGAGTGCAAATCCTTCTTCATCAGGTTGCTGTCTGGTCCTAAATTTCCTTTCCTCTCTAGCGGCATCAGGTCTAGCGTATCGCTCTATCAATAATTATCGGTCTGCTATTTCGGCAGGTCATGTACCAGTGGAGGGTAAACCCATTGGGGAGTTTCCAATTGTGTGTAAATTAATGAGGGGTATCAGATTGGCTAATCCACCTCGCCCCCGTTATTCGTCCCTTTGGGATGTGAATATTGCCCTTCGTTTTTTAGAATCCTGGCCTTCTAAGAGATTTCTGTCTAGGAAACAACTGTCAGCTAAACTCACCATGCTGTTATGTTTAATCTCTTGTAAGAGAGTTTCAGATGTTAGGGCTCTGGATTTGGCTGGGAGAGTTTTTTCTCCTGAGGGAGTCTCTTTTTCTATTTCGCGTAGAACTAAATGCAATCTGAAGACCGTTTCTTATCCCTGCTTTGTGGACAACCCCAAACTTTGTGTGGTGCAGTGCCTTAGAGCTTACGAGGTGAGTACAGAAGAGTTTTGTTCTGATATGGGGGGTCAGTTACTCATTTCATTAGTTAAGCGATATCATCCTGTTTCCTCAGCCACCCTCGCTAGATGGACACGTTGGGTACTGAGTGAAGCAGGCATTGATATTTCTAGATTTGGTGCTCATTCTACCAGATGAGCTATGGCTTCAAAGTCTTTGGCTTTGGGTTCTCGTTTAGAAGACATTTTAAAGGCAGCAGACTGGTCTTCCCCTTCGACTTTTAAAACTTTTTATTATAAACCTATTGTTGACATTGCATCTGTGGTTGTGAATCAGCTTTGAACAAGCATAATCTGAGCCTCCGGTCCTGACATAGAATAAAAAAAATTCTAGCAATCGCGCTAAGAATTTTTCTATTCTATTGAGGACACGAAGGCGAGGATTATCCCGCTGCACTGTTATATATGTTTATTGTGGTACATATTATTTTCATTAAGTTCATGTGCAAGTTACTGTATTTCAATGCTATCCCACCCTATTTGGTAGTTGATATAAGTATCTATTAAGATATTCAGTTTTTATTGCCTGAATTTTTCATTTTTCCTAGGAAATGATGAGAAGTAGTTTGGCCCGTTCCGATATCGCTGTACTTCCAGTCAAGTTGGATTCCAGTTCTTCTGTTTTCAGGATTTTCGTTTTCAAGTTCATGTTAAGACTTTGACTTTTCTGTTGCAAATTTTGGACAAAGAAAGAGGATTGGCTGGGTGTGATGCAACACTTTATAGGCTTCCTCCTCTATGGTTCATCACGTGATATTACTAGTGTTGGGACATGTAGTTTTTTACTTTCCATGGTTTTCATTGGCTGCTTTTAAAAATAAAGCATGGAAAGAGAAGCATAATCCTCGCCTCCGTGTCCTTAATAGAATTGAAAAATTCTTAGCGCGATTGCTAGAATTTTTTTTATCCAAGTGCTTAACTATTCTTCTTGTGACGCATGGTGTTTGGTTGGCGCCTTCCGGGGTCAGTATAACAAGTTTGGGCCTTATTTAAAGTTTGAAGAACGCGAATGTCTGTCAAAAAGTGGCGGATGTCCCGTCTGCGGATGTGGCACTGACATCAAAGCACCCTTAATACATTGAATGTGACACATACAAAACCCTAAATAAGGCTGAAAGTGTAAATAAAACAATTTAATCACTAGCACAACACACATTTTACAATCACACCCGACATCCCTATTGGGTCTGTATCCATGTCAGGGGCAAGGCTTGAGTTGGCACAGTTTATGAGGCTGTAACTCTATTAAGCGATGAACTGACCCAGAGCTACCAATATGGCTCGAAATTACATGGGCCAAATAAGCGTGCACAAAGAGAAGGAAACGGAAAGGAACAGGTTTGCTATCGCGTCGCTGTGATAGTGCTTTAAATGGGCCGGTACTGTCCGGTACTGAGTACCAGCACTTTTTTATTTTGAGAGGGAGAGTACCGGCACATCTCAAGAAAAACGTAATACTTTTAATTGCACAGTATCGGCACTTCTCAGAAACAAGCAGGTACTCTGGCACAGAGTACCTGCACTTTAATTTTTTCCATTTCAAGCACTGGATGTAATTCGTGTGATACCCATCAGTCAGCTCCCAACAACATCCGAAGGAGGAGAATAGTGGGCTTAAGCGAAGGTGGGTGTGTGAAATGGGCAACAATGCTAGAGAAGAAACTAACAATGAACACATCAAGCAAAGGATTCCTTCTGCCATCCCAGTGGAATAACCAAAGCTCGCTCCTTTAGAGTAGGTCGCTGTGCAACACATGACCCTTTGAGCCAACCGGGGCACCCTGCGTGCGTAAGTGCGTGCGTGCGTCCCAGCGTCGCACAGTTCCATAAACCTCTGCACCCTCCCGACACAAACATAAAGAAAATGTGCAGGAGCCGAGAGCGGTAGAAAGAGCGAAACCAAATCCCCAGAAAAATGTCTTCATAACAGGAAATGTCTCATAAAATACCTGCGGTTTGGCATGGGACGCTAGGGCTGGCCAAGTTACGCACCTGGCAGGGCCCAGGAACCCGGCGTCTGGTATGTGCGCAGAGGGGAGAGGGCACTGGGAACAAAATCTGCAGAGCGGCAGAAGGAGCGACGCTGAAAGGGTTCCGTCTCATGCTCTGTCCCACGCAGAGCAGGGCCACACAACAGACCTGATGGGAAAACGTGGCACTGGTGAAGAGGCGACTAGCAAGAACTACACTATGGTAGTGCAGTAGATTTAGTCAGGCTTCAGCAATGTAAAACACAACATTTTATATTAACAATGAAATTGGCTGGCCTCGAACAGCGCAGAAACGGCCAACGTTCTTAACCTTGAAAGCTACGAAGGTGCAGAACTGAAGAAAGAACTTGTGGTCTTCACGCAGATGACATTAAAATGTATTAGTTTAATTGTGTGTGTGTGATAAGATTACCAAGGGAAATTTATTTATTTTTTGTATTGCCCGGGAAGTATTTCCTGGCGCGGGCCTGGCGTGGATGACCAGCACAGCCCTTTAGCCAACTCAAATTCTCGGTTACACGAGGCCCTAAATAGTGCTCACAAGAGGCCTCATCTACCTTGGGAAGGGGTTTATAAGACAAAAATAATATAATGGCATCTGTCCAGTGGGCACGGCGGACACCACCCTGCGCTGGTTTTCGCTAGATCAAAAGGGTGCTGCACCCAGAGAAAACGTTCGGTGTCTGAAGGAGAGTCAAATGACAACTGTTGTGATTGCAGATCCTTTCAGGGTTGTGTGTTGAAGGGGTCAGTCCTAGGTGGAGAACAGAGTTCTGCAGACTCCTTGTGCACGCAGAGAAGGTTTGTCTCTCTTCAGTGTTCACCACTGTGTCCATCTTTTGACTTCTCAGGCAGTGAGAGATATCGATACTGATATTTCTTCTAGATGGTGCTCTGGTTTGGCAGAACCCTTGAATCCCTCCTTGCTCCAGCGGACACCTAGCTTTCCCCGTGCTTTATCACTGTCAAGGGGATCTGAAGTTCTGTTTCTTAGATACAACAGCTCTCATCCACTCCACGCTCGCTACTATACTCACCATCATTTAAGGCACATCATCCCCCCGTCCCCACCCTCCAGGCCACTATCCAGGTTCACTTTTTATGCAACCTCGCTAACTTATCTCATTCTCAATCTCGAAGCTGGAAGTCCTTACTGCACGTTCAGAACCCTTGGCCATTGATGGCCAAAATCTTTGCTTTGTACAACACAATACTCTCCTACCTCCTTAACGTTTCAGACTCCAACCAACACATACCCCTCTGCTTTATAAAGCTTTATTGTGAACATAAAATACAATATCCTTTTGAGAAAGAAAAATATTAACATACCCAAATCAAGGAAGCACCCAGTCACACTCACAAGAGAAAACTAATGCATATATTGCTATATGAAAAAGCCACATAATAATCATTTAATTTCAAATGATAAATTATTAATCTTCAAAAAGCATGTTTATCTCTTCTTTTTTCGTACCTATCTGTTTTCATGCAGCCAGTGTCAACTCTCGACTTGACAAGCATTGGCCATGTGAATAGGTCTGTCTTGTTAATCAAAGCGTCGCTTCAGTCATTGATGGGTTTAGGTACTCTGTAAGTCATCATACCTGCACTCTGCCACTCACCCTTTCAATCATGCATCCATTCATCCCCACACTGACATATTTTCGCATCCATCCAATTACACAACCACACTAAAATACAAACACAAATTCTGCAACATATGGAAATCTCTTCCAATAGCAAAATTAAACATTGCAGCAAATTGACATCTTGCAGTGGTACTGTACACTGCAGTGCTGTTTTACAGTTCCAACATGGCCACCATCATTAGAACCAACATGTTTGTCATTTGGGAATGGTAAATTATGGATACACTGTGGACAATACGATTCCATGATGGTCGCCTGATTTAGAAGCAGTAGTTGCACAGGATGAGGTGCACTTCAGATGAAAAAAGTGGGAAGCAAGCGGCCCATTAGCATTGGTCTTGGGAGCTGTGGTATGCTCTAAAAATAAAATAAAAACAAGAAAAGGAAAGAAATGAAAGGGAAACTATGGAAAGAGAAAATGGAAAAATACAGGAGTGGTCCATGAGAAGCGGCCGTACAGTGCAGTCATTTCCAGGCAGATGTACACATGTAATCAGACAAATTCTGTCACTGACAGGGCAAGAGAACCATGGATGAAAGTGTAATTTACACTCATATAGATCAATAGCAGAAGATGACTGACCCAATCTTCTGTGTGTTTGTATATATTTATATAAACACATGTATTTTAATTTTTTTATTGCAAGATCCTGGCAGACAACTAAGTCTGTCAGGCCTTCAGAAGACATTCAAGCAAGAATTACTACAGTCCAATCTTCTACCCCTACAGTTTGCCTACAAAGTTAATCTGTGAAAGTTCATTTAACACAATACATGTTTGCAGGTTTTAACACAGGCAATAGCAGTTCACCTTTTAGGCCTGGAGGCTTTAACACATGTGTTTCATAGTAAATCAGGCCTAGTGCCTTTGTTGTAATTTTGCATGATAAACAGATAAGATCTACAGCATCTGAAATCACTGCTCACACTGAACTTACCAGGGCTATAACCTTTGTCGTTGGCAAGTATACCTGATACCTGCCTCGTGGGAAAGCTTTAGCTCGAAACAGTAGATCTGAGTTTGTTATTCTGACAAGTGATTCAGACCAACTGCTTAGATCATAAGGTTTACCATGAAACTGCTATCAGGTATACTGTAATAAAATTACAAAATGTACAACATTGCAGTTGTCAAAGCAATCTAAAGTTCCTCATAGGAGTGACCTAGTAAGGTTTTTTTCTGTGGCATGGTTTGTTTGAATTGGTCACCAGCACCAAAACCCTTACCTGCTTTGGTAGTAACAAAATACCTGTGTACAGGCCTTAGCACAGAATAATAACAATCCAACCTTAAAGCATGTCTATTTAATACATTTTTTTCACAACAAGTAATTCAGTTGTACTGTGTTTATCATAGTGTTTCATAGTAAACAAATCAAACCTATGGAATATGATGTTATGTTTTCCATCCAACTAGTACAGCCCATGCCCTTTACCACTGGATTGATAACATATTGTAAAGTGGCCACCTGAATTGTGCACAAGCTGCCAACCATCATGCATACATTTATAAAATTGCAAATATGCACAAAATTACAGCTGGCAAAACAATATACAACTTGTCTGAAAATGGCCTGACAAGGATTATCACAGCAGAAATCTTCTACCACAAGGGTTTGTTAGAGTTGTGACCAGCATTAAAATCCTTTGCCTTCTATGGTAATCTGTACCGGCCTGTCAATTGTAATGCAGCATGATACAAAACCACTTTTGAAGTCCTATTGGCTTTAAGAAATGCTTTTTACAATAGTTAAGTTAGACCTAATGCCTTTGATGAACTTTTCAGAATAAATAGACCAGATCTGTGTCATCTGACATATCTTTTCCTAGTGAACCAATCAGCTCTGCAGCTTGCATTATTGGCTTATTATCATAACAAACTCAGACCTAATGTAATGAGTGCGAGCTTTCGTACAAGGAAACCATCAGACATACAGTCATACAATTTCAAAGGTATACCCAATTACATTGGGCAAAACAAAGAGTATCTCTCCAAAGAGGGCCTAACAAGAATTATCAAAGTGGAAGTCTTCTATGCCCAAGCTCTTTTAGAGTGGGTAACCAGCATCAACATTCTTGCCTACTATGGTAATCTGTTGAATTCCATGTGGCAAACAAAAATATTGCTACAGGCTTAAATAAGGAGTAATACTAACCTACCCTTAATTGCCTATTTACTTTAACACACTCTTTTCACAATAAATAGGTCAGACATATTGCATTTTTAGTAACTTTTCATATGAAACAGGTAAGTCCTGTAGTCTTGATCATAGGCTTGCCACCATAATATATTTCAGTCCTGCTGTACACAGCAGATGATTTTCCACAAGGCAAAAGTAAAGTTCAACCTCTCTTTTTCAGTGGAAAAACACAACTACTGTCCACTCAAATGCTGTACTCAAGAGAACCAACATGTGGGTGGAGTCCAAGCTCCTCTAAGGAGTACTTCTGAAGGATCTTTTTTCTGTTGATACTGTAAGGTCGCAAGAGCTGTGCTGTGAAGCCTGCCCTATAAAACACATAACAAACTCATCCCACCCACAGCTCCCTTTGATGTCTAATCTTGCTCCTCCAGATCTTTGGAATGTCTAGTTCTCAACCTTTTGACACCTATCTGGCCAGGCTTCCACTGCTTCTGCCAAACTGAAACTGCCCCTCACCATCACTGTATTCTACAACCATCTAACCTCTTTTTTAATATTCCTTGGCTCGCCTGCCATCTTTGTCACTGCCAGACTCCTCAGCACTCTCTTCGGTGCTGCCACATAGAACTATCCAAACTTGGTTCTCCTCGAATCTCCCATTACACGTTTTCACTGTCACTTGGTGTATCTCCTGTGCAACATCCACCCCACTGGCTAGTGGTGTCCCTGAAGGCTCTGCCCTTTTCCCAACTTATTAAGCATCTATTTGCCACCTTTTTGTTGAAAGCACATGAATACTGTTCTCCTTTCCCTCTTTCGCTTCCCTCTCTTCAAGAAGAAAATCACTGCTTTGCAGCAGTTCAGCACTGGACTGACACACACTCGTCCGGTCTGGAATCTGCCAAAGTCAAGATAATGTAATACTCCTCATCTGCAAAATGTAGATCTTAGCCCCTCCCAACTGGTAGCCTTTGTGGGCAAATCATCTCTCAAATGAATAAAGTAGTTTACCTTCTTCACATAAACCGGGACAGCTGCCTTCTTCCAGCTCCTCAACGTGGTGGGAGGTAAACTGTTGAAACTCTTCCTCTCCCCATCCATGCCCCACATTACTGAATTCTGGCCCTGCAGGGCCAATTTAAAAACATACAGTGGACAATGTGATGACTGTGTTCTGCTCATTGACTGTTATATCATAATTAGTTATAAGGGGGGGTTATGTAATTGTCATATTTATATGTTTATATGTTAGCATCCTAAAGCTGGTTGGATATGGCATTTGTACGCAACATAAAATCAGTAAATAAAAAACTGGCAACTCCCCATGCTAGAATTAATGAAAACCACACTCAAATCCCTTATTTTAAATAAACTGGATGTTTACAACAGCATCCTCCTCGACGTGCCTAATAGCCTTTGATTTCTTGGTGCCACAGGCACCTTCTAACTGTTCAATATGTCAAGATTCACCTCATTGTCATGGTGAACCACAAAAGTCACTAAATCAACCTGTGCTTAACAGCTTGGCACAGAGTAGTCTGGTTTAGCTTAGAGGCAATGTGTAAAGTATGACTCTAGAAAAATCCAACAATAATCTAGAAAAATAGATTAAACTTTACTAAAAAATGTAAGACCAAAATGGCAAAAACCCAATTAGTAGAACCAGAGATATGAAATTTTAAAGATTTTAAAGAAAAGGAGTGCTTAGAAGCAAGAAGTGCGAACTGTGGTCATCTGGTTGCAGTTAACTGGGTCCAAGTTACAAAGTCAACTGATGGTGGTGGAGTGGGTGCTGGATACAGGACTGAGTTCAGTCAGCCGTCAAAAGTACCTTGTGTCCTGGTTTTAGAGATGCAAAGTCCTATGATTGGTCTGTGCAGCACTGGCATTGAGGTTGGAGTGTGAGGTCCTGCATTAAGATTTATTGTGCTACATTGGTGCCACCCATCAGATGTGGGCAATGAGGTGCACCTCGCTGTGTTGAGTCCACAGAAGAAGCTGGTGCTGCGAGGATCTGCGTCGAGCTGGGTCTGTTGTTGGCATCGAGATGCATCATGCTGGGTTGGTCTTTTCGAAAACTCCAAACAGAAGCTGCAATGCATGTCCTGTGTCAAGGTGGGTCGAGATGCGTTGAGCTGGACTGGTTGTCATGCTAAGATTTGTTGCACTGGGTCGGTGGTTGTGAAGCCAGTGAACAGAAGCTGCAATGCGCAGTTCGGCAGTGAGATGTGCTGACCTGAGCTAGTTGTTGCGTCAAGATGCATTACACTGGGTTAGTGCTTGCAAAGCCGTCGATGCACAGTCCTGTGTTGACATATGTCGAGCTGCATCAGCGCAGAGGAGCCTGTTGTGTCCTTGTATGTCGGAACATGAGCCCAGCCAACTTGCCTTTGCAGTCACTCTGGTGGTCCTGAGTTCAAGGTATAGATTCAGTCCTTTTACCACAGGCAGGAGGGCAGCAGCGCAGTCCTTCTTGAGGCAGAGCAGGAGGGCAGCAAAGCAATAATTGCAGAAGAGCAGCTGGACAGTCGTTCCTGTAGCAGAGCAACAGGGCAGCAGAGCAGACATTACAATGAGTCTTCCACAGGTGCAGAAGTGATCTGAAGGATGGGTCTCATGGTCCTCTTTTTTATAACTTATGCCCACTTTGAAGTGAGAGAAGCTTCTGGAGTTTCGCCCTACAGAGGTGTAAGGACTTTCCTGCCTCTCTGCCTCAGCCCCAGTCAGTATGGAGGCACAACAGGCTAGTGTGTAGTACAAAGTGTGTGAGCTAAGCCATTGCATTTGAAGTTCAAGTGTTGTAGGTGATAGCTCTGTCCTCTATCCTGCCAGAGATGGCCCATCCTGCCAACATCCTGACCATCTATTGTGATGCTGTCTGTAAGACATAAACAAAGCCTAACTGCACTTAGTCATGTGACCAGGGAACAGGCTGCATGAACCAAATGGTTAGGATAAGAACATGTCAACTTTCTAAAAGTGGCATTTTCAGAATTGTGACTTAAAATGCAACTTCACATTAAAGAGGGTTATAAAGTCCAATTCCTCAGACACCAAACATGATTTTCCCACATGCTCCCAATCAAAAGTTATCTCTTATTAAATGTGATAAGGTAACCCAATATTATCCTATGAGAGAGGTAGACTGCAATAGTAAAAAATGAATTTGAGATTTTTCACTACCAGTACATGTAAAACTTAAAAGTACATGTCCGATTTTTACATATAATGCACCGTGCCCTATGAGCTGTTTAGGTCCTAGCCTATGGTTGACTTACCTTTATTACAAAGGAAGGGTTAGGTCTGGCATAAGGTTTATTTTGCCAGGTCAAAATGGCATTTTAAAACTGCACACACTTTCTTTAATGGCAAGCCTGGGGCAGGTTTTAAGACTACATAAGTGAGTGGCACAGTCAGTGCTGCAGGCCCACTAGTAACACTTAATTCACCGGCTCTGGGTAGATGTAGTACCACTTTACTAGGGAGTTACAAGTAAATCAAATCTGCCAATTGGGTGTAAGCCAATCTCACTAGGTTTGAAGGAGAGAGCACAAGCACTTTAGCACTAGTTTGCACAGAGAACTAAAAGAGAACAAAAATGGGTTCCGAGAACATTAAGGGGAAGGGAAAAAGTTTGCTGATGATCCTGCAAAGAGGGCAAAGTCCAATAGAGCTTACTAAGACAAAGACCAAAAATACAAGGTGAAGTAAGGCTGCCACTATACTTACAATGAAGAAACAGATAGCAAAGCTGACAGTTAAATATAAAGTTATATTCAAAGTAGAATTTTCAGAAAAACAAATATAGGGAAAAATCCAGGTGAAAGCTCAAAAGGGAGTCAAAAGAAAGCATATTAAAATAGAGAATTGATAGGAACAAAGCAGGGATGAAGTAAAGTACTATGACACTAGCAGACAAACAAATGTCTGTATCTGGAGGGATTCACAGTAGGGTATATTTAAATTTCAAAACTTATTGATAGGTTCTGCTTCAGAAAGTGGATCTCATGCATTGCTCTTTAGACCTTTTTGTTGAGGTCATTGTTGAATATACCCTGAGGATCAAGGTAGAAGCCGAGCAATCAAATCCCAAGTAATGAAGTGAAACCTACGAGTGCCATTTGGTTGAAAAGAGTTTGTATTTTTGCTCTGCGGTTACGGCTAAGGAGGTCACATTCAGTCTTGTTGAGTTTACTTTCAAGCTTTCAAACAGCCGACAACGTCCTTCGTTCAAAGAAAAAAAGTCAGTTCTCTGTTGAATACACACATCATTGACATGGAAGACACACAAAGATGGAGTGCCATAAAAACGGTTGGTAAAACACCTTATTGCAGAGTACAGTTCTACGGTAAGTGGGTCAGGGTAAAGTTTGGCAAACATGGGAGGAACAAGATCTGTGGGCTGTGGCTGGTGCTAGTGGAAGCAACGTTAGGTGTGTGGTCTGTGGAGATTGTGTTGGTCATGAGCTGCAAGTGGAATTATTTGTGAAGGTGTGGGTGTGAGCCTGATCGTTAACTTATTGTAAAGGATTCCAAGTAATGAACAAGACAGGTTTTGAAAGTTTCGGGGTAGGTATTGGGACAGGGAGATGGTTCGCCATGTGCAAGGTAAGAGACACATCATGTAAGCTTGTGGGGAAGTTTGTTGTGTGTCATATCTGGAACAAGGCTCTTCCTGGCCCTTGCAGGCCAAACAAGGAGTTGCCAAAGAAGTATTCCTTGAGTCATTGGCCTTTTGCTGTGACACCTAGGCAGGATGACCTGTTATCAATAAGTGATAATACATTATTCACATCATGTGAGCCTGGCAGCCAAAAAGGGAGGCTGTGAAGTCATACAAAGGACATGTCGTAGAGGTGGGAGAGCACCAGATGGAATGAAGAGGCTTAGGCTGAACTCTCCAATGTGGTATAGTCTTGAAAAATCTTTGTTTCATAATTACCATGTGCACTCCACGCTTCTCTTTCATCTATCTTCAGTCTTGCTTTAATTCCATTTGTATTTGTGGCAGACCGCAGTGGCCTTGGTGAAGTCTCCTCTGACTTACTAGCTATTTTGTTGGTTGGTTTGGGGAAAACAGAGAATATTTACTTTTGCAATGTTGTGGATTGCTTTTTAGCGTCATCAGTGAGGTCTACTACTATGTTAGTGAGCTATATTGAGGATAAATTAAAAGCACCCTCTCAGTCAAATATCTGCACAGTGACTGATTAAGAAAAGAAAGAAGATACCCACGTGTCTCACACACTGATATTTCAATAAATCTAAATGCAGGTGGGTTTGCCAACCGTCCCCTTTTCTGTAACTTTCTCCTGCATTTATGTGGTCTAGTTTGTTGCCCAAACTCAGCTGATTTGGGGTGCTAAATGGCCTGAATTTTTGCTGCTCGCAGGACATCAGCAACACTCATAAGGAGGACAGATACTTTGTGCAGTCTGGCAGAGTATCCGTCTCTCAATAGTTTAGCCCTATATGAGGTGTGAAAGAGGAACCTGTCTATGTAAGAGAGGAAGGAGCTTGAAAACAGGTGGTGGAGATGGGGGTTTGGCCTAGTGCAGCTTCAAGAACATGATGGAGACCTGTCCTGGGAATTGGTCCTTGCTGGTTATGTCTACCATTAAACCTCGTTCACAGTTCACACATATTTGAAAATCAAGGGACAGAGGAAACCCAAGATTGTAAAGCAGTGTTGTTCATCCCAAAGGCTAATATTTTACCACCATATTAAATTTTGGGTAACAGACCATGAGATAGGGCAATGACTCCTGACCCGCCCATGAAGTCCTACACAGTATATTTTTATTTTAACAGCAAGAACCTTTTTATTTTCCTTGTGCAGTAGCTCTTACTGGGCGGTAGCCGTGTTGGATAGTGATGTTTACCATTGAATGTTCCCAGAGCGTAAGACTATTTAATGTAATTTTGATGACAGGTACTCATCTTCTAAAGTTGTCTCTCAAAAATGTCAATAGCAAACAGAAGGCTTACTCCGGAAGGTGATAAATGGATTGGAACTGAAATACAGAGTGGCATAGTAATCACACTCTTGATGATCAATATCCAGCTGAGTTACAGCTTTAAAATTGGCATAATTCAGAGGAGCAAGGTTTGAAAAAAAGACGCTCTGCGACTCATACTTCTCAGACATCTCAAAGAACAGGACTTCTAATGTCCCTGAATGTGCAGAGTCTATCTGTGTGCAATGTCTCCACGGTGTGCAGAGTTCTCCATACCAGAAAAGTGTCCTGGAAAGTTGGCCACCCTAAATACAAGTTGTTTCAGTAATGAAGCCTGCAGAAAATATTGCACTGATTTTTGTCTCAGTCATCATTATAAACCAATGGAGCGTGCACGTTTCCCCAAGTCCATGCATGAATCGTTCACAAATTTTAAGGTTTTCTTTTGCATTCTTAAATTTATAGTCCTGGTTTTAAAATAGGAAAAATAGGTACACACATCAAAGAATGCAAACAAATGAATCTTTTCTGAATTAACTACCAGCAGAAGGACTTGGGAAACTTGAAACCTCTGAAATCACTGCCACTGACACCAACATTTGATCAGAACTCTCAAGTTTCCCAGGTCCCTGGGTGAGTAGCTTATCGGTTTCAGGATTTTTCTTTACATTTTGGGAGCTATTGTCCTAAGTCTGTAATGAAATAAAAAGAGCTACAAATCCCAGAATGCAAAGAAAACAAGCACTGGTAAAGCCAAAGGGTTTTACCTTTGGGACCTATTGGCTTTTCCAATGGGTTCTGGCGAAGCTGTACAGCATTACTGATGCTGTTCATCACGGCTAAAAATAAAAAAGGGAAAAAGCAGTGACACCAGGTGGTTTTGTAGGCAACCACTTGCACATGCTTTCAAAATGCCGAGGTCATCTTTTTCTTTCTTTTTATTGAATGATTCGAGGTAGATCAGTAAATAGAAAAAAATAGGAGAGGTAAAGCATTCTTTTTTAAGTGGGCAGGCAGTCAGGGAAAACAAACCTACAACGGGGAGGGAGGGACGGGGAAGCTACAGAGAGAGCGAAGGACTAGGAAGTTACAAATGGGGAGGAGAAGCAACTGAGGGAGATCAACATGAGTGAGAGAGAGCAACATTGAGTACTGGAGGACAAGAAAACGCAAGCACTGGGGAAGAGAAATGCACATTCAAGCTAGAGCAACATGAAGCATGGAGAGAGAAGCACACAGGTGACAGAGCAATACATAGAGCAAGAGAGAGAGAAGAGCATTGGCAAGAGAGGAACACAGAAGAGTGGCATGGCCATAGAAGCACAGGAGAAGAACGTAGGGGAGAGAAGCTTATCGACGAGAGAGAGCAACATGGAGAGCAGGGGAAGAGAACCACACAGGTGAGAGAGTGACACGTAGAGCAGGGGGCCGAAAAGCACGCAGTCAAGAGAGGAACATGAGCTGGGGAGGGAGAAAAGCACACAGGAAAAAGAGCAATGCGAGAGTGCAGAGACAGTTTGAGAGAAGCATTCAGGAAGACAGCTGGAAAATACATGTACTCACATGCAGTGCTTAAGCTAAAAGAAAAAATAGGGTATAAAAACTAGCCAATCAGAGAGATGGTAAGGGGACTACACTCCAGTAGTGACAAGCAGCAACGTGAAAAGCTGTTGAATATGATGCAAGCAAATGAAAGGCCATCCAATGGGAATCAATAAGTGGGCTCTAAGATGAGGTAAGCTCTCTGTAACCCAACAATAGGTCTTTTGCAACTTAACAGCTGAGCTATCTGGTAGGCTCAACCTAAAAACTGGACTGCCTGTTACTGCCAGGTTTTAGCTGGCAGAGATGGATGGTGAAAACTGGCCACATGACTGCTCACTCCAAATAGGAAGGGCAAACACATGTCCAAAACTCCAACATCCCTTACTCCATCAGGCCATTGGAGGTGTATGTATGTGGCAGAGATGGACTAGTATATGTACTGAAGTTCTGCCTGACCCTAAATGAGGCAGGCAGAACCTAGCTTTGGTGGAGAGGGTATTCTGTCACAGTTGCGACAGAGTACCCTCTCCACCAATGTCTAAATCAGGCCCTCAGTCTTAATGGCACTTTCACTGGTTGAAGAACAGATGAGGTTTCAGAGCTTCAAGCAAAAGCAAGAATGGACTATAGTGCAACTAACATGCGCACAACATATCACAGTCCACTAGCAAAAGGATGGGCACTTAAGTGGCACATGTGAATAGGCACCCTGTTGAATGCTCTTGATTGAGGGATCTTTCACAGGCCACTATTTGTAAAGCACATTAAACACATATCTTAGCTCATACTCTTTTAGAGGGTGTCATCCTCCTTGGACTCGTCTTCAAACTCCGGCCCATATTTATACTTTTTTAGCGCAGCATTTGCGCCACTTTCTGACGCAAAAACGGCGCTTACTTACAAAAAACAATTGTATTTTGCAAGTTTGCGCTGCTTTTGCATCAAAATAATTACGCAAATGCGGCGCTAAAAAAGTATAAATATGGGCCTCCGAGTCCAAACAAAAAAATACCTGGAACCTGTATTCACCCTCCCACATTTTCTCACCTCCATTGATTTCAGGCCTACTCTCCAAGCCCATTCAATCTTGCCCACCTTGGAGAACTGAAGGTACAGCGGTATACATTGAACTTGTCTGAGGTTTCAACATACGAGCAAACATATCATGTATTTCCACTGGAATGCATCCCTGTGTAACATTTCATGTTTTGAAACTGATCTTATGTAATAAATACATTTAAAGTATAGCCCAAGCAGTGATTGAAACCACAAGATAGATCTGTGAGTTAATACCCCCATTCTGCGGTTTAAGCCGAACGAGAGGACATGCAGCGATTGTGCAGCCTCAGCCAAGATGTTGTTAGGGCAGTGATAGTTCCCTTGGAGAGGAGCCTGTACCTTCTGTACTTCCCTGCTCAATAATTTTAATGCGCGGGAACTCAAGACCCCACAGTGCCTGCGCCAAACTGGTATCTCCCCTTAAGGCTCAGACCCTCACACCTTCTATACCATATCGGTATCTCCCAGAAGCAGTCACTCTCACATACCCTGTATGTCACCAATGGTATTGCCAGAAGCAGGAAGCTCTTCTACCTGTACATGATCATCTTTGCTAGGATCATGGATCCTCACGCCTCTGTATCACCAATAATAATGCAGGATCACAGGGACCTTTGCCAGGTGTACCTGTATATCACAAACATGACTGGGAGAAGTAGGGGCCATCACACCGGATGAACCTGTATGTCATTACAATTATTGGGAGAAGCAACGACACTTACGCCTAATGCACCAGTACTTCATCAATATTATTGACAAACGCAGGGTCCCTCAGACTAGGTGTACCTGTACAGCAGCATTAGTTATGATAGATCAAGGACCTTCACACCAGATGTTACTGTATATCAGTAAAAGCATTAGGAGAAACACCTGATTTACCTATACATCACCACTTATGTACAGTACATCACCAATATCTTTGTAAAAGCAGGGATCCCTAACACCTGATAAACTTGTACATAATCAATATCTTTGGGCGAAGCAGGGGCACTGAAGACTATTGTACATGTATAGCATCTTTAATCATGCAAGATCAGGGACTTTCACACCAGGTGCATCTGTACATCACCAATATCACTGGGAGAAATAAGGCCCACTAAGCTTAATGACCATGAACATCACCATTATCAATGGGAGAAGCAGCAAACAATCACACCTGATGAACCTGTATTACACCAATACCATAGGGAGAAGCAGGGTTCCTTATGCTTAATGTACTCATACATCACCACTATCTTTGGGCGAAGCAGGGGAACTTACACCTGATTTAACTGTACATCACCAATATATTTGGGAGAAGCAGGAACCTTCATACCAGATGTGCCTGCACGTCATAAATATCTTTTGGAGAAGCAAGGTCCCTGACACCTGATTTTTCCTATAAGTCTCCAATATCAGTGGAAGAATCTGGGGCACTCACACCTAATGTGCCTATATATCACAACTTTCATTGAGAGAAGCAGGAGTCCTCACGCTTGATATATAGCTATACATCATCAATATCAGTGGGAGAAGCCTAGGTCCCTCACATTTGATGTACCGGCATACCACCAACATAATTTCGAGAAGCAGGTGCCCTTACACCTAACTTACCTGTACATCAACAATATCAGTGGGAAAAGCAATGGCCCTCACTCCTGGTTTACCTTTACATTACCAATATCAGTGGGAAAAGCATGAATCCCTCATCCTGATGGGCATGTAAATGACCAATATCAGAAGCAGGGACCATCACACCTAATTTACAGTGGCATCTCCTGATGTGATTTTCACGAGTGGTGACTGAAGGGTTCAATTAAAACGGGTGATCATGAAGATTGTGAGTGTCTGTATTTATATATATATATATATTTTTTTTTTTTCACTAAAAACACCAAAGGTTACAGGAACATTATAGTTAGGAATGATTAAAAAAACCTTAGACATTCACTAAAAAAAAAAAAAAAAAAAAATTAAAGGTTAGAGGGACGTTATAATTAGGTTCAGATTTTACATGCACAAAACCATAGCAATTCAACAGTTATACTTATCTCAAGACAGTATAATTCATGCTTAAAGGTAACTATAGCACACGCCACCACTGTGCACAGTTTTCGCATCAGTAATTTTATTATAATCCTAGCAGTGATATTATCAATAATGTCATAGAAGATGTAATTACTGATGTAATATGTGGCGTAAGTAGTAATGCATGGCAAAGCCGCGTGTTATAGTTACCTTAGAGCACGAGGTATAATGGGAGAGAGAGAAAGAGAGAAAAAAAGAGAAAAAAAGAGACAGAGACAGAGACAGACAGACACATACACACACGTACACTCACAGACAGATTACACAGTGGCGGTTGCCAGTGGGTAGTCATTGTTAGATAGCATTTCCATACAAAATGCTTTTTTTGTTTTGCTAATAACCTTGGCACCGTTTGACAAATCTTCACAAAACTTTCCAAACAACTGCTTTTTTTGCCTAGTTTGTGGATGGAAAGTTTAGGGTTGATTTGTCAAGGTCTAGAAAAAACAGGAGGGTGCTTGGGGGGTCCCAAAACACAAAATCCCCAGGCATTTTCTATAGACTTTTTAAATAAACATTATCACAAAAACTGATGTACAGAATTACACTAAATTTGGCAGGAAACTAGATTTTGGATAAGGATGTATGCTTTTTGTGATTTGGTGTAAATCCATTCAGTAGTTTTGGAGATATTTAGCTCCAAAATATTTGTATATCTGGACTATTGGGTTTTTACGGTCTCTCTCGAGATCGCAGCGAGAGGGCATGAGTAGGCCGCCCATGTCGGAGCCCATTTGAAAAAAAAGAGGAGTGGCACACACACACCCCTCTCCAAGCCTCTAAAGTCCCCTGGGGTCCCATCCCCTGGGACTCTTTACATTCATTAAGGGGAACTGGGTGCATGCCCCCCTCCCCAAGCTGAACACATTCCCCCTACCTGAGCCACTTAAGGCCCAGGAGATCTCATCTCTGGGGCCAGTACTTTACAAAAGGGGAGGAGGGTCATGCAGCCCCTCCCAAAGCCTCTTAAGGCTCCAGGGACCCCATCCCCTGGAGCCAAAATACTAACAGAAGCAGAGGAGGGCTGTGCACCACCCTCCCTGTTTCAGGGGACCCCATTTGCCAGGCTGCAATAATCTACAGTGTTCTGGGGAGCCCATCCCTGGGACACTGTGGTTCCCTGCCTGGAAGAGCGTGGGCAAACTCTGCTTTGCTTCCACCAGCATTGGACAGTTAAAAACAGCTGCTCATGTACGGTGCTAGCTGGGGAGCCAGCTGGGGCAGTAAGGGCCCTGAGGCTCCCCTGGCAGGCCCCAACATAGAAGACTGCGGGTGCCCAAGGTGGGCACCAGGGCACCCACTAGAGTCATAAGGGTATGGGGTCCTGGGGCCATTGGTAGCTCGGTGAGCCCGGTTGTGCACCCCATCTCCCTATTTTATAAAAAAGGCCCTGGGTGATGGGGTCCCTGTGGCCCTTAAGGTTCAGGGGGTGGGGGCTGTGTGCCACTGCCCTTATTTTAATAAAAAAGGCCCCAGGGATGGGTTGTCCTTGGGCACTTGTGGGGGGATGACGCACCCTCCTCCCCTTACTGAAAAGTAACGTTCCAGAGGGATGGGGTCCATAGGACCTGGAAAGGCTCATGGAAGGTGTCTACATGCACCCATCCCCTTATACACAATTATATATGGGTGTCCTGGGTGAGTACTTAGACACCCACATTAAATACTTTTAAAAATAAAAAGTGGTTAGTAAATAAGTGGCGGGACTTGCTCATTTATTATTCAATGCTAATTTGAAGGTGTGCCCCACTATGCCTGGCGAGGGCTTTATTTTTGTAGCTTTTTTTAAAGCTTAGCAGTGTCCCTAAAATGGGAAGGTGCACTACCAAGCCTCTTTTACATGCTGTTAAGCTCTTTTTAATGCTGTTAACTCAGGGAGTTAAGCAGTTCCCCTGTGCCATTAAAAAAACAGTAAGTCTCCTGGGTCATAAAATTGATGACCCCACACGAGCTTACCATATTCCTTAAAGCCCTCCGATCTGGAGCATTATGCACTTCAGGTGGAGTGCAAGTTCTTTTTGTGGTTGTTTTTACCCCAATAGTATCACATAATGCCTACCTTCGAAGGATGAAGCTCCCGTCGGTTGGTTCAGCAGCAGTGAATACATTTCTGTTTTTTTTTTAGTTTCGTTTCGAGCCCGGGCAGCGGTCCCTGGCTCTGTCTGTTGTTGAACACTTTAAACCATTACAAGGACCTCGGTCGCAGCCAGACCCCCGCGTAATTACTGCTATCTTTCATTGCGGGTCTGGAAGCATCCCGAGGGCGACGTGAGCAGTAGAGGGTGGTTTAGGGCTGCTCGCCAGCAGGGGTGGAGGAATAGGAACTGACAGGCCTTGGCCATAGGCAGCAGGAGAGGGCCTGCAGTGTAGGTTTTAATGGAGACGGCCTGGGTAAGCGGATGCTCCTGTGTCCAGCGCCTCTACAGCAGTGTCTTCAGGCCAGGAGAGAGGCAGTGCGCGAGCGCACCAGTGGACTTTGTTTAATGTTGGTTAGGGAGGATGAAAGAGGATAATGGTTCAAGCTTTTCTTCTAGTTTAAAGGAGCTGCGATATAGAATTGCGCACCAGAGGACAGCGTAATATGCTATTCATTGCCACTAGAAAGTGATGGCACTTTCACTGGTCAAAGAGGCTTGCAGGCGAAGGGCAACAGTGTAACTAGCGTGCACACAACACACCTCTGTCCCCACACGAAAGCAAGGAAGGACTCATACATATCACTCGTGCATAGAACATGGTGTGTCATGGGGAGGGGGACTAGAATTTTAAACTAAAAAAAGGGACATTTCGCAAAAATAGAAGGACTACACATTATACTTCAACCGAGCGCACAGAATGAGAGCGCTCATCAGCATACAGTTACACAAAAGGCACTAAGAACATAACTAAAATGACATTTTTAAAGTGAGTATCATACCTGTTAGTTAAATTGCTTTCTGATTATAGCTGCTAACTATCCATGCCTTGGAAAAGATAAAAACGCACCTTCCAGTGTTTTCAGCCGACCCACTCAAAAAACTGGAACATGAGCTAAATTTCCAAAACTGGGACGCCTGGTCACCCTAGGCATGGGGACATTAGTACCCCGCTGGCAGAGTCCTCCTGAGGTCCATGGCTGTGGCACAGGGGCGTACCTTGATCAGTAATATTGGTGGGGCGTGAACTTCAGATTTCCCTACAGTCACACTGGCACATAGGGGGTCATTACGAGTCTGACGGTCACTAGACCGCCAGACTCACGTTGGTGGTCGGGGTGCCACATTATGACCACGGCGGTTGTGCAACAGTCGGAGCACCAGAATCAGAGATCCCGATGGTCTGGCAGTTGTGGCGGTCCTAAACCGCTAGGGCAGCGCTGCCCTGGGGATTACGACCTCATTTTCCACCAGCGCTTTCATGGCAGTAGCAGCGCGAAGAATAGGCTGGCAGAGAATGCGTGCTGGGGACCCCAGGGGTGCCCCTGCACTGCCCATACTCTTGGCATGGGCAGTGCAGAGGTCCCTCTGGCCAGCACCATCTCAATGTCCACTGTCTGATTTGCAGACAATGAACATTCTGAGGGTGCTGGTGCACCCTACATCCTACAGCATTGCCGCCAGCTCCATTACGAGCCGGAGACAATGCTGTAGGGTGTTTCTCGCCAGGCCAGCAGGCGGAAACTCAGGTTTCCACCTAGCGGGAAACTCTTAATGGGCCCGGCGGGGAGGTAGCCACTATGGCAGCAACCTCCCCATCGGAAGTTCGGCGGACGGCCTAAACCATCTGCCGAACTTGTAATGAGGCCCATAATGTTAAAATACACTTTGTGAAATAACCAATTTTTTTTAATCCTTTCCAAGCAGAGAGAGAAGAGTGTGTGTGCGTTTTGTCTGCGTGTGTAAAAATTCCTGCTGAAATCTGACAGACACCTCACCATACCCGAATGAGAGCATCTGTACCCAACAATTTATCACAAAATACAATTATAAGGGGGTGTACCACCCCAAACACCCCCGTGAAGCTACGCACCTGCTGGAGCGCTGGACACCTTTTCCTGCCCAGGGGACTGGACAGGAAGTGTAGGGAGGAGAACGGCATCCAAGGTTAGTGGACAGCAAGGAGTGCATGCATGAAGACAAGCGCCTCTAGAAGTTGAGGAAAAACAATGGGGGTTTCAATAATGAAGAATAGGCTCATAAGGCATCAGTGTTAGTGTGCTCATTTACATGCGGAGCTTC
Organism: Pleurodeles waltl; assembly: GCF_031143425.1. NCBI lineage: Eukaryota > Metazoa > Chordata > Amphibia > Caudata > Salamandridae > Pleurodeles > Pleurodeles waltl. The sequence continues at coordinate 874,951,861 of NC_090440.1, forward strand.
ACATCAGGACATGACAGGACTTTGCTGAACGGTCAGGCCACTCTCTACAAAGTGCATTAAACATACCTCTTAATTCCCCCTCATTTGGAAAGTGTCACCAAGCTTGTACTCGTCTTATGCCCCAAGTCCAGACCAGAAAAATATCCCACAGAGTTCAATAGGATCTCCCAAAAAACGTTCCTCACCCTACCACATTTTTTTCCTCCATTGATTTCAAAAGGCTTGCTCTCTAAATCACTCAAGCGCGACCTCCTTGGAGAATTGAAGATGGCGGGGGTGTTGGACAGGCTGTAGCTGTTGAGATGCATTGCACAATAGCTGCCCCATCAAAGATTTGACAGTAAAGGATGTGCATAATGGAACATTTTGAAAACAGACTGTGTAGTGATTTGCTTGTCAAAAAATGTGGAACCGGCTATTTGAATTCAGGGGCCCAAGTATTGTTATCTTCAATATGGGAAGAAAATGCAAGAATATATAATTTAATGAACCCAGTCTCCTTTATTTTAGACATTTCGAATAGCGCTATTGCCTAGGTGTGCTTTTTGCATCTCACTGTTCAGCAGTTATTTCACTTTTATAATAAAGGAGGTAGTGTAACCAGTTGGGTGACGTGCGATTCTGTGTTAGTGCATTAGTTGTAATAATATTTACAGGTTTTTCCAATCGAAACAGCAAAAGTATATGATGTGATCTGGGAAGAGTAAGTGTCAAAAAGTTTCAGATTTTACTTGACAGTTTACCTGATGTTCTCAAAAGAGTCGAGAAAATACCAGCTATGCTATTCTGATTTTGTTTTTAGTAAAATGTGTATTACAACACCATGTGGAAGAAAACTTCCAATTTACATTTTCGACAAATCTGAAAAAGTACTGAAAATATAAGATGTTTTGAGTCAGAGAGCAAACCACTCTTTAGAAGTTGAAGGGCAGCAAGAAAACCTTCCACATAGTACCCATTCTTTTTAGGAGTTTTGGAAGATGTGAGAATTCCACTCTGCAATCTGCAATCACAATAGCCCCCAAATAATGGGGAACAACAAATGCATATTTGGAATAAAAATTGTAGCTCTTTTCTCCATAGCTAGGATTGGCGGCTTGAGTAAGATCAAAACGTTTAGCAACCTGAATAGAATGTACTTGTGGTAAGCATGGAGTTTCCACTATTTCATTTATTGTATAAACAGCATATTCAACCACTGATTCTCCTTAATGTTGCTGAGGCAAGACCCATCATCATAAAACACAATATCAAGTGATACAAGTGTTATATGCCATGGTCTTGCCTTAATACCTTGAGGGCAAAAGCCTCCCTTAGAGGAGCATATAGAGAAATAGGTTTTGAAAAATAAGGCAGACCAAAGACAGGGACGGAAGACAATACATTTTTCAGGGAAACAAAGGAGTGTTCTGCTTTGATGGACATGAGCACAGGCTCAGGGGTGTTTTTCTTAGCAAGAATCCGAAGGGGTTTTATAATGTGAGCATAACCCCAAATCCATTGATAACACTTGCCTGCCATTCCTACAACAGTACATCTTTGAGGCACAACAACAGTGTGTGGTAACCTTTGAAAGGCTTGGATGCAGACAGCAGATAGGTGACTTTTTCCTGCAGAAAGGTTATGACCTAAATTTTAAACATGGTGATGGGGTTTATAAAACTTTAATTTCCCTTCAATGGATTTGTTTGTTCCCCAGCTTTGTAATTTTTCAGCGAGCAGATACAAAGAGTCAAGTTTTTACTAGTTCACAGAATCGGAAGGTCCCAGCAAAAAATCTTCTACATTTTGAGTGAGGGTAAAACCATGTGGGAAGACAAGATTGTCTTTATATGTGTTAATAGCTTATGAAAAGACAGAAGGAGACTTTGTATCCCCAAGTGGGAATCGGTTCCAATTAATTTGGAGTCAAAGTATGAAAGTTCAAAAGCAACTGACCAAGACAGAGCCTAAACGAAGAAGAGTAAAACAAATTGCTGTGGGTGGAATGCAAGAAAGAATTGAGGTTGGGTTCGGTGCTACGCACGGGTGAAATTGTAATTATGCTGGCAAAATTTGCAAAATTCCTGAATTTCACATTACACAGAATTTTTAATTTCTTGGAATTATGCAATTTCAGCTATTTTTTTAACCTGAACATTTAAATCTGTCGCTTTAAAAAGTCTTGTGGCTCCAGCTGGTATCTTACGAGACTTTTCATACTCAATTTGCTCCACCAGGTAAAATAGTGATGTGAAATATCGGCAAATCACACTTTGCTACGAAAGTGTAATTTCACAATTTTTTTTACTGAGTTTTACAATATTTTGTTAGAAAAAAATACTTTTCAGCTAGTGTTATAATCAGTAGAACAAGTAAGTTAGGTAACATGCCCGCAGGCATAACTCAAAGATCTTACTCAAATCAATGTTTTCTTGCCAGACCTTCTAATAGACAGATTCGGAGTATAAAATGCAAACAGTGAGCATCACAACTAGAGGTGTGTGCAAAATTCCCATAATTTGCTTTAATGTTTACGCACAATTCTGGAAAAATTACATGAAATACAAATGTCATTTCACAGTATATTTTAGTGCAAAATGCATCCTTGTGTCAATTTGTGACACAGGGGTGCATTTTGTGCTTCCAAAAGTGCAAAAAAAAACACAGCCCCTCTGAACAACAGCTGCTAGTGTTTTGTTGTTGCATTCTTTTACGGTGTATTGTTACTACAAATGGCTTTGTTCGAGGTAATTCTTTTTACCACAAATGGTGCATAAGCATGGGAAGTCGTGTAATTGAATAATTTTGGGAATTTTGCATAACAGGTGTAATGCAATATTCCCAAAATTATGTGACTTGCAGTGGCATAATTTAAATTTCGCACAGGCTTAATCAAAACGTCCTTTATTAGGACACAAATAACAAGACAAATGTCCTCCATAGATTCCATAGTTTTGTTTGTACCACCCATGTTTTTTTGTTCTGTGCTGGGGGTTTTGAGTCGAGGTGCCAATCTGGAGCAAAGGTTCCTTTGTTGTAAGTATTTGGTGATTTTGTTCCTGATGAAAAGTGGTCCTGTTCCATCTATTGCTTTGTGGGTGATACAAATCAACTTGAAGATGGATCTTCTAGCAACCGGTAGCCAATGTAGGGCTCTCAAGACATTGGAGATGTGCCTTATGGCATTACATGTAGGAGTAGACTGGCAGCAGAGTTTTGAATTCATTGTAGTCTTTTCAAGGTTGGTAAAGATGCTCTGTGGTAGAGACTTGGTGTAATCAAGTTTAGACAGCATAACAAAGATGGTGCCTTGGACATTGTATGTAAATCCTATATGGGGAAAGATGTCTTGCAGAGTTTTCATCATAATGAAGCTTGATCTTGCTAACATATGCACTTGGACATTTATTGATAGCTTGGCGTCCATGGTAATTCCAAGGTTTCTTACTTCCTTGGATACTTTAGGAGGTGGTCCCACACCGTCAGGCCAGGCCCAGAGTGCCACATGTGAGTACTTCATTTTTGGATGCATTCAATTTGCGATGGCTCCATCTCATCCACTGGTCAATGGCTTGGAGGCAATGGAAGAGTTTTGAGTTTTCAATATATTTGGGGCTTTCCAGTTTGAGAAGTGTTTGTGTGTCATCTGAACAATGGAGCTGAAATTAATTGATCATTGCCAGTAATTACTTCATGTAGCTGTTGAAAAGCATGGGTAAGATGATAGAGCCTGGAGGGACCCCTGATATTGTGAGGTACGGTTTGAATGAGAAAGGGGGAGTATGGATGAAATTGTTCTGTTTTGAAGGTAGGATGTGAACCAGTTCAGAGCAGCCCCCTTTAGGCCAGCTTTGTAGTCTTTGGATCAGAGTGTCATGATGAACTGTGTTGAAGGCAGCTGAAAGGTCCAAGAGAAGTAGTGCAGCAACCCTGTTCCGGTCTCCTGTGTTTTTAAGGTCATCCCAGATGTTGATGAGGGCAGATTCTGTGCTTCTTTCTGGGTCGAATCCTGTTTGGAAGTCGGTAGTATGGAGTTATCTTCAATGAATTAGGACATCTTGGTCAACGCTGCTCTTTCTGTCAGTTTGCTCAGGAAAGGTCCATTTGTAATCTGACTGTAGTTGTTTGGGTCATGCGGGAATAGGTTTTTTTTTTTAAATAATGGCCATGTGTGTGCCTTTTTATGTCTTTTGGAAAGGTTCCTGTAATTAATGAATTATTGATAACTGTTCTGACTGGTGTGGCAGCAGAGGTAGTTAAAAGAATGTTCTTGAATATTTGTGGTGGACAAGGGTCAAAAAGGTAGCCAGATGGCCTGCTTGCTTTGACAAGATCCATAAATGTATTTTCTGATAGTTGTTTGAAGGAATGCAGAGGTTAGGTTAGTCTTCCCTTGGAGGAGGTTTTTTTTAAATAGGAGTCCAACATGTCTTCTTTCGTTATGTAATTATTAGCTAGTTTGCCACTAAATTCTTGAGAAATAGGATGAGTTGCTTCTGTGCATGTAGGTTTACGAGATTCAGTGATAATTTTATAAAATTCTTTACTTGCACATTTAGCATTTTGAACTCTAAATTGTACATTTTTTGGCTCTTTTGATTGTTGACTGATGTATTCTGTTAAGCTTTTGTAGATGAAGTTTGTCCTCATTGTTATTGTTTTGAGGTGTATTGCAACTTTGCAGTTTGTTGTTCTATCTTTTTAGTTCTGCATTCATCCAAGGTGCTTGTTTTCTTCACTTGAACTAATCTACTACGAATCTGAATGTACTTTTACCATAGGGGCTATTTATAGGGGGGGTAGGAGTCCCTGTGGGTGGATCCCTAACTGCTTTGGATTTACCTGTTCCCATATTGAACAATCATACCTGCATGCTTTCCAAGGAAAAAGGTTTTTGGTAATTGGCCTTCATCATAGCACCTGATTGCATTGAAGGAAGGGTGGAAAGGTTGGTCAGGGTAAATTGAGCTACCATGTTGAATGATTATTTCCACTGACTGCCTTGCAATTGGAACACTCCTGTTGCTGAACAGAGAACAGCAAAAACACACATTTATCCAATAGGGTCAATACTAGGGACATAGGCAACAATGTTCCCCATGTCAACCCTGCATCTCCAAGAACTCCGATCTTCACCTTTCCTACCCAACTATTTCATTTCACCTCACAGATGATTTCTTAAAATAAAAAAAAAAATGGTAACAGAAAAGAACCATAAATTTAACCAATACATGCAAAACAGATTCTCATTCAAAGTTCAAACTGTAGAAGACTGTCTGGCGTTATCAACAAGCTGAGCAATGGGGCCTTCACCCAAGCCCCTCAACTTACCTTTGGAAGTTCAGATCGTTGAGTAAAAAACAGTCCAACTTGGGCCACTGTTCCCAATCAAGTGAATGCAATTCCTGGCAAAGGCTCCAAGACTTGAGAAGACAACCCAGACTTCAGGTTTTCAATGGGTTTTAGAAAGATATGAATCACAGAGTAAACCGTCAAAGGCATCCCCTGCTACCTGTAATGGAGTCAAGCTCTCTCTTGGCAAATGACAAATCTACATTTATATGTTAACTCTGGAGTTGTCATGCAGGCAAGTGCATGGGAAAGATCACTTCAGAAAGTAACAACATTAATATACAGTTTTGCCTGAGCAAGCAGAATGCTGAAAACCGCATCTCGCTTAATGTCTCATCTCGGGACGGGGACATCCAGTGAGCAAGGTTAGTATGAGCAAAACATGACAGTTATGGATAACAGTGGTCAACCATTGTAAAGAAATGAATCTGTTATTTTACAATCCATAGGAATATTGACTGCTCGAGGGGCATCTTAACTTGAGGTTGAGGGTGATAAATGAAGACTACCGAGAAAAGTTGCGACTTTGCAATGTACAAATCACAGCAATCTAGGAAAATAAAGGCATTGAACTCCCATTGCTTAATACCCCTTCCTTTCAACTTCTGGTTGGAATGCAAGGAGTTTCGACTGAACCTCAATTTTTCATTATGAATTAATCTTGCAATGAGTGTTCTTTGTTCTAATAAATAAAGAAAGGGACCGGAGATAGGCAGATTGATCAAAGATTATTTAGTTGTGACATGGAGTTCTGAGAATATAATTTCATACAATGTCACCTCCAATACCTATTGGCCTTCTTATGATGTGTTGCCAACATTTGTATAACACACTCCTTCTATTTGTACAGTCCCAGAGTGCTTGGGAATTTTATTAATGAAATGGCTGCAGATTTGCACAAAGCAAAGAACATCATTGAAAGCATTTATTTACAAAAATTAAGAATTTGGTATAACAATAATGGTTTGCCAGTAAGTTGTCTAAATTATCTATAAACCAATGGCAGTGGTTGGGTGAAAACATCCAGCGTAGTAGAAATCAGGTTGTTTGATTTCAAATTCAAGTTTCAGACACTATGCGACCTTCCTGCTTCTCAACTGCACTTTATTCTACACTTAGGAAATTTTAATGATGCCTTTCATAATATTATGTTGCTTTATTGTATTGTAGAAAACCCAAAGTGTTGTATAGGACAACAACTTTTAGCCTTCGAAACGGGCCTCAGAGTGGCATTATATATATATATGTACACACATATATATATATGGTTAGTTAGTTAGTTTGTTATTCTTACTTTTGTACCTTTGAGAAGTCAGGAATATATGTTCTGAGACGGGGGAGTTCTGAGTAGTTGGGATAAGTGCTGCACAATGCATCTCAAGCCCTAACATCCTCTCATACTTTCTATCTTAGAAACTCCGTAGACGTGAAATGAGAGAACAAGAAAGCCGTGGACTGAATAGCAAACAGTCTTTATTTTTAACACATTTGCCAGGTACTTCTAGAAGAAATTCTAATGCTAGACTTTTAAGTGAAACTCACAGGAATGGCAATCAATTGCATAACATGAAGTCCAGAGATACCACACTCGCTCCAGTCTGTATCTTTCCATCCCAAACAAAAGATACATACAGTCCAATTTTCACAGTGTGTTTCGCCACCTCAAACACAATATACAAACAGTGCAATTTCAGTGTGGTTTGACCACATCAAACACAAGATGCAGACAGTGTAATGTTTACAGTTTTTCCCCCACACCAAACACAAGAGACACAAAATGCAATGTTCACAATGTATCTGCCCACCCCAAACACACATACTATACTCAGTGTCTGCCCACAATAAATGTCCTCACCAAACAAAGGCACTCACAGTACACACAGACAAAGGTACAGCTTGTGTAAGGTTCACTTTGTGTTTGCTCTTATCAAAGGTACACACAATATAATATTCACACTGTGCCTGCCCACGACAATCACTTGATGCAAACACTGCAACGTGCACAGTGGTTCTGTCCTCAGCAAACACAGAGTACTGATAACGTAATGGAAACATGGGGTCTCCCCAAATAAAACGTAAGATAAAACATTTAGTAATGTACACAGTTTGTCTGCCTATGCTAGGCACATTATACGAACAGTACAGTGGTGGCATTCTGTCTGCATGCCAGGTGGACGAAACACACTACACCAATAGTGCATTAATGTCATTCTGTATACTGGTTTGTATTTTAAACACATGGTTAGTGTGTACACCTGTCCTGCGTGTCTGTCAGCCCTGAGCATGCTCGTAGTTCGGCGTTTACACTCGATGCATCTGGCTGTGCTGACCGTCTATTTAGTGCAGTGCTGACACTGTGAGCCTGCTGTACAAAACACATGATATTATTAGTGCAGTAGTAACAGGCTGTCTGTGCATCTGCCTACACTGAGTGATAAATGGCACAGTATTGACAGGCTTTTTATGTGTGCACTAAATATGTGATATAATTAGTGCATTGCGTGAATTCACCTAGCACTCCACGCACAACTATGTATCAGACCTGCCGACTTGAAAATAAAATTTGCTGTGTAAGAAGGGGGCTTGGCCTTGGACGGGGCATGGTTTTATGCTGAGAAGTGCCCTACCCCGAAAACCTCCTTCTCCCTCCAGTAAAACACAAAACACAAAGGTTGCTGGGGCTTGGTGTTTTCACACCCCCTTAATGAATATCAGCTGCTTACAGCCTCTAAAGTGGAGTTGGAAATTCACACTTTTCTCTCGCTTGCCTCTTGCTTGCCACTGTCTAATTTCAGCTTCTCACCCGGCGATTGTGTGAAGAAAGCCGAAATCGTATGACACGGCGGCACCATGAGAGATGGCAGGTCAGGTGTGTTGTTTCCAACTTGTGTATCTTTCACAGCTTACCTACTGTTACCAGTGGTACATCCTGCCTGTGACTCTGCCAGTGCTAAACCCATGATACAAATAATTCAGAGCTGGCAGAAGATCTGTGGGTCTGTCAAAGTTAAGCACATGATAAAACAAGCATTTGCAAAGCCAACAGATCTGACTTGATGTAGCCATGTATAAAATGTCACAGCCTTGATGAGTACGCCACCAAAGCAATGAAAAACGAATGGCTGAAGTTTTCATTCAAAGACAATTTTTGTTGAACTTCTCATTATACTTTTGGAAGAACTGATGTTTTGAGGACTTTAAAACAGCAACAGCTGTCTGTAACCGTTCGTAAATAGTGCACGGCTTGCATCCTGTCAGTGTGCCTGTCTGCACTAAATACGTGATGTAGTCTGCATAAACTGCAGAGCATACAAGACACAAATAGCATGGCGTTGACTTTACTGTGTCTGAATGCAATAAACAGATGATATAAATTTCATTCTCTCTGTGCGTCTTACTCCACTAAACACACAATGCTAATAATTCATTGTTCACAGCTTGTCTGTGCTGAGCATGTGTTGGCAATAGTGCAGTCTGCCTGAGTTCCTTGCTGCAGTACACTTATAACACAGTGCTGACAGCATGTGAGTCTGTCTTGTTATACTAAAACAGTGCTACTCAAAGCACGGCCTGGGGGGCCGCATGCAGCCCTCCTGACCTTTACATGTGGCCCTCCTGACCTTTACATGCCGCCCTCCTGACCTTTACATGCGCCCTCCTGACCTTTACATGCGGCCCTCCTTTACATGCGGCCCTCCTGACCTTTACATGTGGCCCTCCTGCGGCCCCTTGCTCAACAGCAGGACTGGGCTGCTGTTTACCCAACTCTGCACAATGATTAAAAAGATGTTAAATAAAGGTAAGCCTTTATTTGCACATTAATTGGAGGTAAAGAAAGGAAGTATCTAGGTTGTCCTGCACCTTTAGGAACACCTTCATTTTTTAATACATATTGCAGCAAAAGTGTAAAAACATAATAAGGTCTCTTCAAGAATCAAAGACTGTAGTTCATTAACATGCAAAGTGTTTTTAACTTAGTACATCAGAATATATCAGTGCATGGAGGAGTATTTTATTTTTAAGTGATAGTTTTCAAACATAAATTCAGAAACATTAACCCTCCTCCCCCCCACCTCTGAAAACAATGCCAATAGTGAACTAACAGGCATGTCAGTATTTATGTGCACTCTTTGGGTGGCCTGGGTTCCTCTTTTACATGAACAACGTTATACATTATTAAATCAAACACAGGAGAAGGCTTTGTACAGCGCACATCCTGAAGTCATGTATTTTGAGGTTCTCTTGTACTCACTAATGAAAAAAAGGAGGAAAAGTGAACTAAAAGAATTGCCTTGGATCCAGATTTTGGTAAAGTGAGGAAGCCAGAATTCATCTCAGCTTTTCTGGTTTCTCAATATGCAGTTCAGCCATACTATATGTATATGCTTTGATTCTCCTACACACACTATACTACCGCTCCCCCTAACCACCCCCCCTCTAGCATTAATGCAGTCCTTGGTTACATCACAAACCAAGCTTTGTGGCCCCTGGGAAAATGTTTGCAAGTACCCATGTACTAAAACATACTTTTAACAGTGCAGAGCTAACAGTCCGTGGCGTGATTCACAAAGGGCCTCCGCACTCATGGCGGAGGCTTCGTAGTCATGGGGAAGTCTCCGCACTCAGGGCGGAATCTCCGCAATTAAAATTTACATTGCAGAGTTTCTGCTCAGAGTGCGGAGACTCCCTCAGGACTACAGGGCCTACGCCATGAGCGCGGAGGCCCTCTGTGTATCAGGCCCCCTGTCTGACTGCCTTACACGCACTAAAGCTATACTGCATTTTCTGCGTGGGATGTTATAGGCACATAACACTAAGTTAATGGTTAAAAACGAAATATGCAAAGCCTGAACTATTGGCTTTGCCAAGGTCGGTTTAATGCATTGTTTTCCTTTATCTCCTTGAAAAACACGTGTATAGAACATATTACTTCCTGTGAGCCATAAATGATCTTTTTTCTATGCTGTGAACCATAAATGCGCTTTTTCTACTTTCTGATAGAAGTTATGTCTTTGTTAAATAGGATACATTGATACTAAAGGAGCTAGTGCTTTACATAAATCATTATCCCCACCACCGCTTTATTACTCACAAAGCAGCCATTACAAGATAACATGACTACTACACAATGTAAAAATATCAGTTAAAAATAGTTAGTAAATAGTCATAAGCCAATCCATTATAGAAATCAACAACAGCGGAGGGGATAAGAAATGTAAGTTGAGAAAGTCTAAATGTAAAATTTAAGAAACTGGGGAAGCCCGGGCCTTCACAACATGGCACGAACAGCTGCAATTTGGGAAGAAAAGAAGCTGTTTTTTGCCGTGTCCTGCCTCTTGTCCAGTTACAGCGACGATCACTCGCATGTAACCTCAGTATAGACTCACATTCAGAGGGCTTTCTGGGAAAAGGCAAACTGGGGCTTTTGTTCTGTCGGATTACCGTCAGGAAAACCTCTGAATCCCACACACAGCAGCCTTTGATGGTCAGGTGTTGTGCATTAAAAGCGAGCAGATGCCAGCTGTATAAAACACCATTTTTTCCTATTATGCTCCCGCTAGGAAATCACCGAAGGCTGGGCTTGGCCCGGCCAGTCTCCGATGAGAGCGTTTTTTCCATTCCCATAAGCTTTGCTTATAACCGAAACCAGAACCAGCCAGGGGCGGTGGCAGAGGGCGGCGGTTTACTCAGCCAACAGGGCCGCAGTGAGCCAAATGTACCTGCATATCTCTCAGGAAATCTTCATATCACAAAACAATAGCTCGGAATCGGTCAATTCTTGTCGTTTTTTTGGCAACTGAAATTCAACAGGCTTCCTCTTTCCCACAGTCTCTAAATTAGGCATCCGCTTTAAAATATAAAATATGCTGTTCTTTGCTATGAATATTTTAACGCCTGCCAAATATTCTGATTACAAATCTTCTTCATCTATGCTAATTCTAACTTCCCGGTAACCATTTTTCTTGCTTGGGCTGTCTTCCATTTTGTGTACTGTCTAAAACAGCTGACCCAGGATGTAATATCAAAGGTCGACAGGAAGCACTGTCTGTCAATCGATTACAGTAGCAACGGTCTCAAAATAGCTGAATGTTCGTGATGGCGGGAAATAAAAGAATAATGCAGGTTTTATTGCGCACCTTTGCTGATCTGTTAGATCTACCGGTTGCTATTTCTGGCATGCTCTGTCACTTCCTGTTTCAAAAGCTCAAAACGTTTCAGAAATGGAGGGCGGACTATCCAAGAAACCTGTTCACAGAAAGTTAAAAAAAAAAGCCAATAGAAATGCTTTTTGATCAGTAAATCTGGCAGTTATATCGCCAATAGTAAATAAAATCAAGTTTTATTTTCATTAAGAAAGTATGCCCCTTAAAAGTTTATTTCAATTGGCTTTGTGTAGCATCTAAAATAATGAGACCATTAAATGAAAATTGAAAGAGAAGATGGAGCCTTATTATTTGAAGAGAGATAAATTACTAGCAGATTTCTTAGGAAGATTTTCAGATTTGCAATCACATATTCAGTTTTCCATTTGGGCTCCTCTTCTCCCCTAGCCACAAGGTCATGTTTGAGGTCATTTCTTATAACTGGGTGCTACCTTGAAGTGTCTGCCATGGGCGCTCAGATGCAGATGCCTGATATAGCCTCAAAGTAGCAGGAGCTCAGCTTGCCAAAGAAAATGCTTCAATCAAAAGCACTGCATCATTCCAGGATGGTCTGAAAGGGAAGCTGAGAGATATTAGGGGAGCGCATGACTTCATTTGTACTCTGAAGAAAATGCTGCAATATGGGCAGGACCTTAATGAATGGTTTTATTCACATATGCGAAAGGAGATGGCTCAGAATAACACTTAAAATGTTTGAGTGCCAATTACAGCAAATGAAGTGGAAGGTTGAGGTAAACAGACTTCTCAAAGGGAGTGGTCAAAAGCTCTCTGTTATGCACTATCAGCCTTTAATGGTTTTGTCTGCTGAAAATTGATAATGGTATCTTCTGACTCAGTGAGAACAATGTTATCAGAATTATTGTCAGGAGGGGCCCAGAGGCTGGTGATGGGTTTTATGCTTTATATGGTAATTATTTTACTCGTGTTCACTAATAAAATGTTTGCAGTGAATTTTTGGATTTTTGAATATGGTTCATTTACATGTTTTAAGATTTTTTGTTTGGTCTGATCAAGCTTTAATCAGTTTCAGTGTTTCCATAAGTATGTGCGATATTCTATAACACTGCAAACATTTAATTCAATTGAACATAATTTCACATTCATTACTTTTATTGTCTGTGTGTGGTTATCGGACATGGTCTGCAAAACCCATGACTACATTTTAGGTATAGCAAGTACAACATGTCTTTTACTTAGTCATGTTGGTTTTATTAAGTGCTCCATATTAGTAAGTGTTTCTTTTTGTGTTTATTCGATTACTTCACAGCCTGACCAGTGGTGATAGCTACATCTTGATAACTGCAACATGATCCCTTTCTTGCTGGTATTATTCATTATTGGCTGAATGCCTGGCTGCGGTCCCTTGTCTCTAGCTTGCATCTAGGCTAAAAGGCATGTGGGCACTGCTTAAAAGAATATCATCTTGAACTGAGGCCTATGTAACATATACTCTGTCCAGGAACGAGTATGTTTTAGCATGCCTGAAATTACAGGAATCACTGAACATCAGGTGACTCAAAGCAAATCACTTTATTTCCCTGAGCCTTAAATTGTAAACATATCAGTCTAACACTAACATATAGGGGCTCATTACGACTCTGCTGTCTGCTAAAGGCCCGCGTTGGGATGACCGCCTTTGTGGCTGTCCCTTCGTGGGCCCTATTACGAGTTACGTGCTGGGCCGGCTGACGGAAACACTGTTTCTGCCCACAGGCCCAGTGGGAAACTCACCACAATATTGACGCCGGCTCGCAATGGAGCCGGGGGCAATGTTGCAGTGCATCGGGTGCATCAGCACCCGTCGTGCTTTTCTGAAAAGCAGAACAGGCTGTCCATGGAGGCCCCCGATGCCCCCTTTCTACAAGCCTCTGAATGGTGGTCCGACCGCCATGCAAAGGCTGTCGGAAAGGGGACTCGTAAACTGGAGGTCAGTGCTGCTTGCACCTCTGCCCTGGCAGATTACGACTGCCGAGACCGCCAGGCTGTTGACTGGCAGCAACCTGGCAGTGCTGGTGGTCAGTCGTAATGTGGTGGTCCGACTGCCACCGTGAGTGTGGTGATCTTGAACTTGTGAGAATGCTGTGAAATACAGATCCCTACACTGGATGCATTAGTCCACTAGTGAGCCTTGGATATGATTACATAACAGGTGGTAGTAATTTAAATAAGCCGCCCTTTGTTTCCTTTTTCAAAGGTGTGCTGCTTTAACTTCATTTCCATTTCCATTAACAGCAGAAAGTGCTGGTATGCCATGCCTTTACCTTGCCATATGTTGGTGTTATTATGCAACAGATATTCAATAAGAGGCTCCTCTTAGACTTATAAATGAAGTCATGTTTCCCACTCATACTCTCCTCTCGAACTCTCCATATCTGAGTGATGTAATAATTATTGACATGGGTTGGGATTCGAAATATGATTGGTGTGATGGTGTGCCTTAACCAGACCAAGTAGAAGTGGTCATCAAACCATATGGAATCAGACCTTTCCAGACGGCCCTAATGACACCTTTTCCACACCTCCTGTAACACCTAGTGATCTAATGTTTTTTCCTCTGGACAGATCTTCTAAACCTGCTAGTTTATCATCTAAACTCCTATTTTTTTTATCCCACTGCATTTTTATATTCCTTGGGCATTAGTCTAATTTCCACCATTTTAACCTTCTCTACCCAACTTCTGTTGTAAACCCACTCAACTCCAATTTCACTATAACAGGTTTAAAGACAGCCTGTAAGAGCAACAATGTTAATACTGCCATGTTTCTTTTTGTTATTTTTTAATAAGCAACATTACGTTTTTTTCCTTTCATCTATTACACTCCAGTTTATAAAGAGCTAAACACCCAAATGACTGTCCCTATTTCAATGAAAGATAAAAAGGAACACAACTGACCTATACTGGAAACGCTTTGTCTTACTTCGAAATTTACTTACTTCGATATTCAAGGGAGGTTGTTAATTAGTCAAACAACATTTAGCTACTTATTCATCTCACTGTTGTCTTATAAAAGATGTATCTGCCCCCATGCTACTACGCTTGATCATAGGTACCTGACTCTTGTATGTATCTGTATGGACGACGAAGGATACTTCTATTCCTCTAAAAAAACGGGACCTTACCATATTGGACACACTTGATCATGCCTCATGCCCCAGCCTTTATAAGAGATGAGCTGTTCGACAGGCAGCCAATGCAGGTATTGTAGGCTGGATGTCTTGTGTGTCCTCCTACATACATTCTTTACTCTGAACTGCTTGATTCTGCAGATGGTGCATCACATTCTATGATCATCCAGGTTATGTCGCATTTCACTGATGGAGCTTGGCATCTGTAATGGCCCTGAGTGCCAAGGCTGAGTGTTTTTTACTCGAAAATGTTTGAATATGAGACAGTAAGATGAAGTAACTCTATTCAGAGCTAGGGTAGTGAAGCAAATTTTCTTAAGAAAATTACACTTCCTGCGTATTATGGTAGCATACAGTGGATAGACAAAATCTGGGATGGATGCATTTTTTGGATTTTGCACAGTGTAGACATTTGGCTAGGATGTGGTCCTGCAGATATTGTTTGGATTCTCGGCTTGACCTCCTACCCTCACTGAAGAGGAACGTAAGCCTGGCATGCAGAAGGTGGTTAAGGAATTTGCAAGAATTGGACTATATGGAGAAGCGTGGGTTTACTTTAACACTTTACAGATGGAATCTGAGTGGACATAATGTTGTGGAATGATGTGTCATGTAATTGGCGGATGAAGGGGATGGAGACACAGCTAGTAACAAAATTGTGATTTCTACAGAGAGAACAGGCACCTTCTTGAAAAATCACTTCAACTTTCAATATTTTCCACCAACTATGCTTCTTATGCCACTAAGATGTCTGTTTACTTAGTCAACACCTGTTGTGTTGTTCCTAAACGTTAATGGTGAGTTTATCTTTGAAAAAATGCCATCCACCATCAGAATTACAAAATGTCTGCTACTATAACACTTAATAAACTAAAGTCTTTCCTTCTGTGTTGCAAAGCCATCCAGTGATTGCCAGTCTTGTTAAATTTTTACAAGGGGGGGTAGTTCACACCAAGATCAAACAATAAGGGAGGCTACAGCCGGGCTTTGACATTGGGGTTTGTTTACCATTAAACCTTAGCATAGGCGTCAGATGTTGCTTATTCATCCCCTAACCCTGGTGTGCAGCACAGGTTATGCTGCTGTGCCACTGCAGGCATTGTGTAATGGGCAGTCATTCCTAATATGACCACCATTGCCCTCAAACATGGACTTACTCAATGTGGAAGTGAGACTCCTCAGTCACAGACGGCTCCACTTAGCATCCCCCAGGTCACCTTCCGCCATTTCATAGATGGTTGTATGGAGCTGTGTTAGTGGCGGAAGTGGAGATACTGTAAGATGCACCTACATACAGAAAACACTATGGATCAGACCCTTTGTGACTAACGCCCTGCTTCCCAGTCTTGCATAGGGGTATCTCCACAGGAGATGTCACCATACATGTTTCCAAGGTTACCGGCTTCTGGGTCGCGCTTGGTAAAACCAAAGGCGCGTAGAAACAGGTGTCATTAGATTCAGCAACTCCTTGCAGTATTAGATATAATATCTCTGGGTCCAGCATGCTGTTCCCCCTTGTAGGCCCAACAACTTGTGATGGGCGGTGATTGAGACGGAGATCCCAGTAAAAAATAGTAACTCCAAGCCTAGTCTCTCGTCATCCAGTTGCCAGCCATGTCAGTATAGGCCTTTTAATGGGAATAGCAGAAAAGAGGAAAGTTGGCAGGGCTTTGAGATCTTGTTTGTGTATCGGGGACGAGGTGGACGTAGGATGAGGGCACAGTTATTCACTCTGAACCCCGTCCCAGTGGTTTATGAGCCAATGCGAAATAGCAAAGGTCATAAACGTGTAACGGTGCGTGTTTACAATAGAGGGGTGCTTGCTGGACGGTGGTCGTGGCCCGGTGCATGCTGGGCGTGCGCGGTATAACCTGAGGTCTTGAAGTCAAACAGGTACGTTTATTGTGAGGGAAACAGTATCCTGGGCAGGTATCGGTGTGGCAGGAGTCAGGAATGAACTGAGCCTCGGAGCCCAGAACATACTGTACACAACATACCAGAGACAGGCCGCGCCATGCAGGAGAACGGAAAACAACTCCCTAAAAGGTCGAAAACAACTTCCAAAAGAGAATGGAAGCAGGAGAGCACAAGGGAGAGAAAACCTGTTGGTTAAAGTTTCTATTCAAACACTGAATAAATGATTGCTTAAACAGAAAAATACTTTGGTGCATAGCAAGAAGACAGCTGGATATAGACAAAAATAAATATATTAGAGAGATTCCAGTATCCGGGTCCTCTCAGTCCACTGTTTGAGGAGCCAAATATAACATATGAGGCTTTGGCACAATAACTGTACCAATAACAATAGACAACCGTGGTTTTTAGTAGTCACTGGCTGCTTACTAAAAGCTGAGAAATTAGGTTCTGAAAAGCTCTGCTGTAGAATGCAACAGTGACTAATCCTGCTTTATGATTGGTGGGCGCCTCCAGCCACCTTATGTAGCCTTTTGTCACAAGGACACCTCAAGGGCACACATGT
Organism: Pleurodeles waltl; assembly: GCF_031143425.1. NCBI lineage: Eukaryota > Metazoa > Chordata > Amphibia > Caudata > Salamandridae > Pleurodeles > Pleurodeles waltl. Next base: position 874,968,965 of record NC_090440.1, read on the forward strand.
TTGGTGACATAGCTGCCAAGGTTTCAGACTGCCTATGTGTGGCATTTTCAAAATGACAGCGGAATTATGATTGACATTTCAACGACTACGAGTGACACTCTCGTGAGCAAAATCAAGCAATGAAGTGGAGGGATACATATAAATGTCTGAAAATTACACCCATTTGAGGAAGGGATATTAACCCCTTTGTGCTACTTTATGATGAGTGGTGGAAAAAATAGTATTAGCATAATATTTAGCTTTGACTTTCCTAACCTCAATTTTATACTTGCGGAGTGCCTTTTTTAGACATTCCTTCTCTCCTTCGTTATACTCCCAATGCCATAAGTGTTTCAATTTCTTACACGCACATTCTAAAGTTTTAATGAATCGTTGTGCCAAGGGTTTACAATGGCATTTCATGTTGGGAAACAGAATAATTCTAGTCAATGTGTCTGAGCTCTCCTGTTTGTGTACTATACAATTGGTCTTGACTGACTTTGTAGGGTCAAAGGTATTGGTGAAGTTAAAAATTGGTCTAGACAGGGACTTTTCCCACATCAGATTATGCCAAGGCCTACCTTTTCTAGTCCAGCCCGCAGCAGTTTAGGGTGACCAGGATCGTTCACCATCAAATCAAATGCAAGAAGTCCATGATCAGTCCAATGTAAGGGTAAAATCTTTTTCAGGTATTCAATCCTTCTGGGACATAGATCCAATCTAGAGTATGCCCTGCCTGATGAGTTGGGCCAGACACACATTGTTGTAGCCCCATAACTTCACAAGAGCCCTGTAGTTCTTTAAGAGGGGAGGATAAGTCTCCCTCTGCCCAAAAATGAAAAAATTAGAAAGTGTAAGTGCCATATTCGAGAGGACTTCTATAAAGCTCTGAAGATGAGAAGTAGGAGAAACTGTAGCTCTATAGCAAAAGATTGCCGAAAATGTGCTGGATTTATTATTTTTTAAAGTGAAGCCTAATGCCTCAACATCCCCAACCTCAGCAAGAGGTAGAGAGGAGAGGCTCCATTTCTCCTTATGGATAAGCCCTACTCCACCAACCCTCCAGTTGGGACGTGGTTTATGGAAGGCCTTTAAGCCCACTGGACATGCCAGTCCAAGGTCTATCACAGATTCAGATGAGGTCCAGGTCTCGGTGAAGAATAGTATATCCCACTCGCCTGTTTTCAACAGTATGTTTATTTCAGTGGCATGCTTCACTAGCGATCTACCGTTGATCACTCCCCACTTCAAAATAATGCCATTATGGCTATGCATGTGTGAGAGCAAGTCACGCATGCCACCCTAGTGCCTGATTGGGGGGAGGAGATATGCTGATGGAACCCGCACTGCTTACCAATATCCAGCAATTTCTTCCTGGAATAGCAGATCCTAGATCTTGAATCAGCGCCAGGAAGCCCACTTAGTTCAGGGTGCCACTGGCAACATGGCTGGGGCAGACCGAGGTCAGAGCATAGATGGGCACAGAGGGGCTTGCCTTTGATGCACCTTCGGCATGCCCGCTGCACAGACGCACAAGCCTCAGCATTTAGTAGCCTGGCAATCATTTTCAACAATTTGGAGACATATCCAACCTCAAAGTGAACTGTGGCCAATCCATCTATTCCCATTGATGTCGTTATCAGAATCCCAACAAATGGCATTACCGCACACCCAGTTTCAATGGTCCTGTCAAACTGTTAAATATCTAGGGGTTAAGAAATACCACTCAGAAATTGATCTTATAGAGGGCAATGTGGGTAGAACTATAGCCAACGCGAAATCTTCCCTTTCATTCTGGACATCACTACCGCTTGCACCATTGGGAAGAGTGGCTATCTCCAAAATGATCTCTTACCCAGACTTCTATATTTCTTCTCTGCCTTGCCAGTAACACTACCTACATGACTATTTGCAGATTTACGAACGTTCCTTACAAGTTTAATATGGGCTACAGGTAGAAGACAAGTGGCGCTATCCAAACCAAATACTCCTTTAGAATAGGTGGGGGATCGGTGCACCCAACTCCCAACACTGTTATGCAGCAGCCCAGCTACAATGTCCTATGTGTTGGGCATAATATAATTGAGCTGGGACACTGGTTTGGGGGAACACCCTACCCCTGGTATTACAATGCTTGCTGGAATCAGAGTCAGGGGTACCTAGAAAAGGTGGGAATGCGCTCATGCAAGCAGCCGAAAAAAGCTGGACCAAATATGTAACCAACTCAAGTGAACTCCCCCCATATGCACCGGAACTGTTGTTGTGGTCACTGCTGGGGTGCCGTGCATTGCAATTGCGCCCAGACGGTGTGGCTTGGATAACAGCGGGTGTTACTACCTGGGGTGATCTATTCACAGATAAAATACTGGCCACGTTCAATAGTCTGGCATACGACTTTGGTATCCACCTAGGGATCTTTCCTGTTGTATACTATTCTCAGAAACAACTGCATGTAACTTAGCATAAGACTCAGAACGATCCACAGACATCCCTACTCTTACAGACCTTGCCAGTACATGGAGTTGAACGCAAAGCGGCTACACACCTATACAATGCCCTCTGTTCCAGCAGGGAACCACCACTTAGTCAATTATGCCCCTACTGGGAAACTGCGCTCAACACCACCTTGACAGACAAGCAATGGACCAATGTATGGAAACGCCAAAATAGATTTCCACACATGCCCGCCTAAAATGCACACAGTTCAACTATTTACATCACACTTTCCTTACTCCTGAACTCCTGGTCTGAATGTTACCAGGGTCATGCGACATTGGCCCTCGCTGTTGTCACACCCCTGCTGATGTCTTGCATATGGTGTGGAGCTGCCCTAAAATACCTTCCTTCTGGGACGAAGTCACAAAATTCCTAATAGAGGCCTCTGGCACCCCCCTTCAAGCCACCTAAGAATGCGCTGCCATCAACCTCACATGGACACTTACTATGCTTCATAAACACGTCTACGCTCACTGATAGCTAACCCTCCCACCCACATCTGACACTGGAACACACATGTTTGACTATGTACAACCCCACTCCCCCAAAACCCCCTTCTCCTGCTACATAAACCCCTCTGGCTACAATTGCCCACACAGAGTCTGCGTGCGTTCACCCCACCTCTCAGGCTCTTTGAACGGATACACACTGCAGGTAGCAGATGCTACACTGTTATAAACACCAGGGTAGGGCTGTACAGGGAAGGATGCAAACTAATGGGATAAAATGAACTAGTAGAGATGTACGAAGATAAACAACTAATGCCAACTGCTATATACGCCTAGATATTATGTTCCCGCTTGATGTAATCGTACCCTTGCCATAAAAATGTTTATTGTTTGTTTGGTACCTTGGGGTTGTAATAACATATTTTATTGTTACCCAGCTCACTCTTTGGAATGGTTGAATTTGAAGTTCAACAGGAAATCCAAACATTTTTCACTGAACGTCAGCTTTTCATTTCTGAAAAAACACACATTTTCATTTCGAACACATGCTTTTCAATTTTTGTATACATATAATAATTCAAGTAAGCAAACGATTCTACTTTATAGGATGGCTGCACACAGGAGAGCTACTTACAGGTAGTTGGAGAGCTAGCAGTGGTTCATGAACCACACGTCGAAGAAGCCTCTTATAGAGTCTGGAGACCCGGCAAGATAGAGTTGTGGCTCGATACCTCTGCACATGGGAATAGTCATCATCAGGTTGGTTAGAGGGCAAAGGCGGGTCCTCGTCCATCTTCTGATCATACTAGGATCACCATGAAAGAGACTAGACCTGCTGCCATTTCGCTGGGTGAAAGAGCCCCCACCTCCACCAGGCACAGGCAACCGGGCCACCATTTTCAGGCTTCACTGCCAGTGTGGCAGGTGATTTTTGCTGAAAGTGCTCTGGCTGACAGTGCAGGAGCCCTTAAGGTGAAAGTGCAATACCAGCTAGGGCTGCTATGTCATGGTGGCTTTGTTGAATTCTTTTTTGTTTGATATAAACAGCCTCCTGTGACCGTGGGGGGGGGGGGGGGGTCGTTCTGAAGAACACAAATGAATGCCCATTACATGTGGGGCGTTTTATTCTTGCATGGGAGGTGGGAGAATATCTCTGTTTTTTCATGGCCCTATTTGCATCAGCATTTCAGTTATGAATATGAAAAATCAGCAATGGAAGGCATGCACCAGAGTGTCTATTTTGATGCCACGGGCAAAGTCCTACGGTGGCTGCAGCCAGCTGAAAAACCATTGGTTCTCCCACCTCTAAATGAGGCACACTGGAAAAGCCCCCCTAATTGCTAGTATCAAGTACTAAATAAAGACTAAGGGACTTATTTCAAGTCTGGCAGAAAGGGCACTCCACCACAGACATGGTAGAGTGCTCAGTCCATCAACCTTGTGGTTCGCCTGCTCTGCTTAGAGTCAGGTGAACCGTAATGTTTCGGTTGGCAGAAACTCTGCTCAGTGAAAACCTATGACTGACAGCCAATCCGAAATTGCATCTACTAACCGAGTTCCTCAAACCGAGCACCCTATTTAGAGTGGACGTTCCAATGTATTTTATTCCTGTTTGGGAGGACCAGTGAAAGCCTAGCAGTCATAAACAGAAGAGAAAATAAATGACCCCAACACACGTGAAGAAAACTCTTACCGTGTCAGGGACATTCATTTTATGTTTTGCAAAAACAAATTTCCAATATGGGATTTTGTTTTTGAAAACAAAACACTTTATTGTGCCAGGCGAACTGAACATGGCTCCTGCACAGCAAATCTTCAGTGCCTTCAGAGGAGCCACTGTCTCTACCCTGAAGACACAGAGATCTCATCAGTCAGGAGGAGCTATGGCAGGCTGTAGTCCACCAGGGATGCGGAATCCATCTGTCCGTTGTCCTGACGGAATGGAATATAGCCCGCCAAAGGGGTGTTCAAGAAAATAACTTTCAGATTGGTCTTGATCTATGGTAAAGAGGCTTCTTTTGGTTACAGTTCTGCATTTAGTTGAAGTAAAAAACCTTCTCTTGAATATGAGGCCTGTGTCACCCTATGAATGTTCAGCACCATGGATAGCTCCAGAGCTGCCCAGAGTGCCGAAAGTGCTTAAAGGGAGAGTATTTTAAGATGCCCCAGAGATCTGGGAGTTTAAAGCTACAGTGAGCAAAGTCTGGTGGTACCACTCGCGCATGTGCTCTTGAGTGTACATGTGCTCTTGAGTCTGTCTGAAATCTTAGACTTATATATTTTTTTGTTATTTTTGTAAATAAACTAAAGCTCATATATACTGAAAAAAGTCAAATTGAAGGCCAAGTGTCCTAGTTTTGGCAAATGCAATATTGTGTTCCTTCTGGATACTGTGTTAAAGCTCAGTATATATAAGGACTATTGTAGATCTAGTACAGCAGATGGTGATGTCACAGGGCAGGCCTTGGCTTTAGGGAGTCCCTTTTGAGATTTGTGAGTTTTGAAGTCTCTCTAATGTCAAAAAGATATGGCCTCACAGACTCGTTTTCCAACTCTGGATCAGTGGCACTCTATAGAGGACAAATCCGTAAGACCTACTCTAGGACTTTCAAAGAAAGGAAACGGTGGATTATCTGCACATCCTACTCTATGACTCTCAGTGGCAGGAGGAGCCAGATTATTCAAAAACTCTATGACACTCACTGAAAGGAAGGGCTTGGCTACCTACGGGACCCATTCAGTAGCATGGATTGGCAGAAATGTCTGATATATGTGAGTCCCATTCCACGGCATTCAGTGGAAAGTAGGACTAGGTTACAACGACGTCTTATGATTGTAGAGTAAGACTCAAGGCTGTGTTGGGAGGGCTTGTATTGTCTGTCTGTCAGACTCTATGACACTCACTGACAAGGAGAGATGTTTTTTCATGTGCGAGCCCCACTCTATGGTACCCAATGTCAGCAAGACAAGGGTTAATTGTAAACCCCACTCAATGAACTGTTAATCGGCCTGTTCAGAATTGCCAGTCGGAGCCAGGCACTGCCAATCAGAAACATGCACATTTTAAGATTTTAAGGGTGTCGGCTGGATCAAGCGGTAAACGCAGACATTCCTCTTACAGTGAAGGGAGGGATGGGGTGTACCGCTGGGTAAATCACGGAGCCAGAAGGAACTTCTCTCTGAAACAATCCTGAAGCTCCTCCGCTTGGACAGTTTCGAAGCGAGCATGGAGGCTGAAAGGGGAAGCACCCAACGTGCTTGAAGAGAAGGTCACTTTAATATTCAGCCCACGCCACCGCTTAACAGGCTGAGGATGTATTCATCAGCGTGTTCCCATGAAAGGGATGTTGACCCACAGGCGCCATTATGCTCGAGTCGTGCAGATCAGGCCTTTCATCTGCATGGAAACCTGGCGCAGACGGCGCGAAGGGCAGAGGAAGGGGTGGGGGGTTGTTTAGGGGTCACGCTTTGCAGGGGTTCTGTCCTTGGAGCTGCCATCCCGAGGCATTCTAATTGTTCTGACCTTCTGGGCGCTAGATTGTATCAATCTTTGGCAATATTTACCGCCTGAAAACCCGCGTGCATGGGACGATGGGATACTGGGATTGAAGCAGGTTTAAAGGAGTTGTCATTCGTTTCAAAGCCTTCATCCATAAAAAGAAAAGGATTGCCCCCCCCCCCGCCAAGAATTGAGAGAAATTGTCTGCAATAAATGTAGCTACCTACTTGAAGCAAATAGTTGGTTTCCAACAAACTCCCAGATGGATCCGTGTTACTAAAGACAGCTGTCCGAAATGGCACAAATAATGGGCACATCAGTAGACTATGCCCTAAACTAGGTGACCGCCGAGGAAACCTCTGGTTCATTTACATTTATGGTTCTGTATTAGCTGTTATGTGACGTACAGCACGACCTGTGCCCACCATTTCAACTCACTTTAGAATATAGTCACCACAAAATCTGCCTCTTACGCTATGTTCAATAGTTGCCCTCTTGTGCCACATTTCTGTCTTGATAAATAATAAAATAATGTGTGAAATGACGATTTTTTTCATGAAAGTTCGTGAAATTTTGCCTAAATTTCACAGAAATGAAGGAGATTCATTTTACATTATCTCGTGTGAACATAGAAGGCAAGAGTGTACCTCGCGTTCAAAAGATACGATATGGGGACCTGCTCGAGGAGAACATGACTCCTGCAAGGCATTTTCTGCTTAAACCAGTCCCCTGAGAGGCATATTCTGCTCGAGCGTCACATAACAAGCATAAATAGTTAGGAATTTCACACCTGTAAAATTTGTGGAATTTAGTGCATTTCATGTAACACAAAATTTGCGACTTTGCTAAATAAGTGGTCATCATTAAATTTCGCAACCCTAGTCACAGGTTCAAATCTCAGAATGATCAACTCAAGATATCCAACAATCTCACCTTTCCTCATTCCATGCATGAACAGGTGATCCAGCACAGGTTTTTTCTTTGCATTCTTTTGCCTGTAGTCATGATTTACTAACACGATTACCAGGACCACAAGTACCAGAATGCAAAGAAAAAACTTGAACTTGTTCAGCTACTGTTGCATGGAACTGTGAAACTTGATAGCTGCCGGTTTTTCTTCACAGGAGCGTTTTAGTTTATGGTATTTGAAAACCAAAGAGTCAATAGTGTAGTTAATATTTCTGCCACAGTCTTCAAAAAACACATGGAGGACTGATGTGTGTGGGTTATGAATTATCCTAATGGTTGCAGTGTAGGTGGTAGCACATGGTGGACAGTTTAGGACTGCATGGGCATCATGGTCAAGCGCTCTCAATTACTGCAACTGACAAATGCTAAATTTACATTAAAAAGTCCAAAAGGAGGGCCAAGAGCGTAGGATATGAGAAAATGTATTGCTGGCTCAAGGTTAGGCTACTGTCCTGTCCAAAGTGCTCTGACCTTACCCAGAACTGGGGATGTTACAGTCTGAAGGAGAAGTGCACGCCAGTTCTAGGGGGCCCTGGTGCCGCCTGGCTCTTTGAAGACCACAGCCATGGGCCAGCATGAGGAAATAGGAGCCACTAAAGGGAAGCTAATTAGGGGCTTATACGTGCTGATACCACCCTCACAGGGAGTGAGGGGGGAATGTATAAGTTGCATTCACAGCTGGAGCACAACAGGCCCGGCCTGCCATCCCAGTGGTGGGACTCTGCCACATTACGCTGACATAGCGGAGAAGTTTAGCTGCTCCCACCGACTCAGGGGTATCACTTTTGGCAGAAAGCTGAAGCTGGGTGGGCTGTCATGGTATGGAGGTCCCCTCTGCATTGTCTTTGTTTTGCAGGAATAACCCCCAAAGCAGCGGATTCTTTCTGCAAAACATTACTGGCCCTGGCGCATTGGGACTTTTCTTCCACATGGGTTATTTATTGTTTTTTCTCTGTTGTTTGAATCTACCATGCTCGTCTTGGTGGTCACGAACAGGAAAACACAGCGGCGGATGAAGTTGAACCGGTGGCCATCTCCCACCAGCCAAGGGTTCCTTAATGGCCGAGGCAGCTGCAGTGCCGTCACAAGATGGCGTCAGAGACCATATTATGCGTCAGATCTGCACTGCTTCAATGTCTATTTTTAAATGATGAGATAACTAAAACAAGCATGATGTATAAAAAAAGGGGCACCTGTTCTCTTATCCTGGATACATTATTTCATACTTGAAATCAGCTAGGTGCTCGTGCATCCTGACATAAACGAAAGACGAGGGGCCTTGCAGGCCTGCGTGTCGTTTATTTTTTCCAGGATATTGAAAAATGTCTGACAGGCCTACGGGGCGGAGACTCCACTGATGGCAACCCAGCGGCTCTCCGTTTTTTAAATGAGGCTATCGGGACATACCTCAGTGACACCAGTCGTTAGTGTAAAAGGTCATTTATTAGGACAAGATTGTAACAATAATACATGTTTTAACTTTAAACGCATACACCCCAACTTTAACAGATCCCACCCTTTAACATTTCCCTGCTCATCTTTTTACTTCAAACCCCCCACCTTTTCCGCTAACACTCCCCTTTTCCTTTCATGCCCTACTTGCTTCGTGCATCCCCCACACTGTGATCCTTCGCCTGCTTATTTTTCTCCTGGAAGGGTGGCCAAGCCCGCATCTGACTCTCCACCCTCCCTTATCTACTGTCCCACTCTCCTGTCTTACAAACCTGCCCTAACTGACTCTCCTCGAAAACCTCACTACTAACCTACCACAATCAACCCCAACCGAGCTATGCCCTAACTAACACCTTATGATTATTGCCGGGTGAGTGGGTGGCCAAATTCCGCACCTCTGCTCGTTTGGCGTGGAAAGAGGCTGATCCCTCCCCGCGCCCCTTTTATCCTTTAACCTAGACCCTCCCCCGCTTACCCATATCCTGTCCTAACATCCCTATGTCACTTCCCCCCCGTCCCGAATATGCCTGCGGAGAGTAGAGCGCGTCTCATCTCCGCGGGCCCCTCCATTTTACCGTTCCTGCCCTTTCCTAAATAAACACCATTGTGAGCTACTGGCAGTCTGTGCCCGGCGGTCACCAGGCTGCCTGGCACTAACAGTAGAGCCCAGGGTTTGGATTCAGAGCCCCGCACCGGGAAGTCCAGACGATTGATTGATACCTTCACTCATAAACACGAAGCACTTGTTCCTAGGCCCCACTGCTGGTATATAAGCACTCTAGGATTGTCTAAACTAGCAACGGGTTTCAGTTCTCTGGCAACTTGACTAGCACAAAGTCTCTGTCACAATGAAATGCTGGTATATGTTCTCTGGCAAAGTGATGCCCATGTGATCCCTCTCAGTAGCTATTCTGTGTCACGCAGTCACAATAGCGGGCATCGTCTGTTTACAGGACACGTAACTAGGTCTGCTCATGCTGTACCCAATGTTACATGATGTTTATGTGTGAACATTTCACAGAGACTTTAGGGACATGTGATACTGATTACCGTAACCGTTTTATGTTGTGTCAGGGGAACCTACGCGAGGGCTTTTTTAACAACCATTTTGGGTGCAATTCATGGCTCTTTCCATTAATGTTAATGACACTGACGGTGATGTTGACCATGGTGGCAACTTTGATGACGAGTTGAAGTTTATGCTAGCACTGGATTACGGGAACTTCATACTGACATCACCAATGTTCTGAGGCATTTATGCTGAAACTACACCTTTTAAGACCTTCTTCTAAAAATTTAAAATGTTGAAGACCTTCCACATCCCTTAACACAAGTTTCTGTAAAATATTATGATATTGCTAAGTACTGAGCACAACAACTTTAAAAAGTCACTCCGCTTGTTCCTTTTATAAAATGGACTAAAATGTATCCTACTTTTTCTAACTAAATCAGGAACACTGTTTGCAAAATTCACATCCTTTTCCTTTTTTGGCTAAAACACTTTATGATCGAGTGACATAATCGCTAATTTTCTGTAAAAACCTCATTGTTTTCACAAACAAATGAACCCAGACCCGCATAAAAAGCATTTTCCTATTTGCACAACTTAATTCTATCCATGACTGCATGCGAAGGCATGCTGGGAAGAACAGTCATGCAAATAAGCGGATGATGAATCCAGAATCTGGCATAAACCCATGTTCCAGACTGGTACTACTATTCAAGACAATGGATTCTGATAGAACAGATAGGCTTGGGGGCGTGGCCGGGCCACGAAGAAAGATGGCCGCCTAATATGAGAGCTCCGCGTCGCGGCAAATACGGGGGGCGGGGGGGCGCTGAGATGGCAGGAAAACATACTATGCACAGCGACACCCGCTCCGACAGCCGTTGTGCCGCGGACCGAAGTCTGGAGACACCATGAGGGCAAGCCGGGAGGCCAAGAACTCGCGACCTGCCCGGGTCCCCTCCTTTCCAACAGAGAGGGCCTGACTGGAGAGGCGGAGTCGCGTAAAAGGAGAGCCGGGTACGGCGCGGCCGTGGAACAAACTGACGAGTAGTCTACACGGGATACACAGATCTCCCGGGGAGATCCGCTGAGGCGACAAAGACCCGCATTCTACCGAAAAAGTGCAAACCAATGGAGGTACGATCTCCCCCCCACCTCCTCTGCCACCCTTCTCCATAAACCGAAAACCACAGGAAGATCGGAACAGACCCCCCCACCCCCCCCCCCCTTCCCCCCACGGAGATATCAAGCGCAATTACTTCTCCTCTCTCTCCCATAAACTATAAATAACATTGAAAAACTGTAAACTGTGAGAGGACAGAGGAGACACTAGAGGGGAAGAGGGGAACAAACAGGGACGAGGAGGATGAAGTGGAGAGACAAAAAGAGAGGGCGCGGAGGGGATGAAAGGAAAGCGTAAAGTGGAGAAAAAAGGGGCAGTGAGACAGACGAGGAACAGAGAGGTGACGACAAGCAAACACACCGCATTCAATCCTCTCCCCACAGGAACACAGCCACGTGCAACCCCGACCAGCCCAGACGACAGGCGAAGGGCTCAGAGGAGGCCACACTCCCTCATCGTTCCCTGCACGTAACAACAACCACAAAAGAGCCAGGTATAGGGAAAAGTGACTAAATCCACATAAATACTCTGGGCTATGACAACCCCCACACCGGTTCTATCATAACGGAACCGACAAGGATATAGCCTCCTCTCTCAACTGAAAACAAAGTCAGGTCGATCCACTCTGACATAGCAACTAAAGGGGGAAAAGGCAAAGGAAGAAAACAATGAACCACGAATGAGAGAAAACGTTCATAGAAGGGCAAGGAGACGGGGAAAAAAGGGGGAAAAAAGGAAGGATAGAATAGAAGTAAGAACCAACGGTCACAGAAAGCCCATGCCCCAAATGGACTTAGAGGAGGGAGAATAGTACACTAAGCAGAGGACTCGGGCGGACTGTCGAGGCGATGCCCGGTAACAAACTGAATAAAAAATCCGCCAGTAAGCCCGCACGACAGTTATTATTCTCGGAAGCACTCCAACATAAACGCTTAGCCTCTACCACAACCAACCCCCAAACATCATCACCTCCAACTGAAACCACCACAATGGCAGAAAAGAGCCATACCACAACAATGGACAGGATATTACAGGAAATCACCACTGTCAGTCGCCGCATAGAGGGGATGGACGCCTCTATAACCTCACTAACGCTAGAGACCAAATCTATGCGAGCTGAAATTGCAGGCTTTCAATCCAGAGTAACTGGACTGGAACAACGCATGGGATTGGTAGAGGCACAGACCACCATGCCCTTAGACCGAGACCAAGACCTCCTCTATCTGAGGAGTAAACTAACGGACATGGAGGATAGGAGCCGGAGAGATAATATACGCCTACATGGGATACCGGAAAATGAAGAAGGCGTGGACGTACAATCCTTCCTGAGATCTGCCCTTCCAAAACTGACCTCATTGGAGTTCGACCCACCGATAGAATTCCAACGGGCGCATCGAGTAGGACCAAAGCGCCCCGGCAACCCCTCAAGATCCCGACCAATCATCGCATGCTTACTACGACACAACCAGACTCGTCAAATACTACAAGTGGCACGCAAACATGGACCCTTCCAAATGGATCAGCATGACATCCGCATAACCGCCGACTACTCTAAGGAAACTAATGACCGCAGAAAGGCCTTCCTAGCTCTACGACTCCGACTGCGTCAACTGGAGATAAAATACGGCCTCTTCGACCCCGCAAGAATGTGGGTCACTAAAAACGGAGTGTCTAAGGATTTCTACAACCCTGAAGAACTGCAAGTATTTCTAGACTCCTTCCAACCCCAATCAATGGACTCTACCAGCACAAACGGCTCGCATGACAACGGAGGCGACAATGAAGGAAACCTACCCCCAGGACAGGAAAAGACGGACATGGCCCTATGTGACACTGGAGTCAGACAAAGAGGTAGAGACATAGAGAGAATGGCCAGATCCCATGATGACAGGGGCCAAGTATTGCACGCAGTGGTAACCCACACCCAGTTATCGGAAAGGGACAAATCTCGTTCCCCATTGAAACCAACGAATAAGTTCCCTTGAGAAGAAGACATGATCCCACACACAAAAAATACATTTGCCTAAACCAAGACAATCGCAGAAACTCTTGAACCTGGGGACGGATGAGTATCTAATCAGTTCATATATATGCATGCCTTTTCTTTTTATAATCTTTAGAATTGTTTATAATTGCATTATGATCGTTAATATAGTTGTTTACACTTGCCATCCCAAAAGCACAAGTACACTGCAACCCGGTATAAGGTCTTACAATGGGTAAAAACTGTTACCCGCCTTGGGTGTATGACAGAACACACATACCCACGGAAGGGCTAGACTTCCCCCCCCTCTTTTGGACTCCATAAGAGCCTAGACCAGGACCTACGGGACCACGATTACGATACAAAAGGATATTCTAATCTATCCCCCGAGACACATGCAACATAATATGACCCATTGAATACCAATAGACCAGTTAGCACCACACACCAAACCCACACAAGACGACACAATACAGCATAGCACAACTACACGGGACCCCACACATCAAGGTATCGCAACACATATAAGGTACATACCACCTTCCGGGATGTACTCAACCGCCCACAGATCATCCCTCACGGACGCCTGTGAACTCCCTCTAGGAAGAACGACTATAAGGGTAATATGCACCACACTACTAAACGGTCGGAACCTGTTTATTATGCACCCCATAACAGTATTATGAAGTAATAATACTTGACAGGACATCAGCAAGGAGGCAGGCCACACAATGCCCTCGCACACCATGGAACTATGCTGCATTCACTGCTTACCGCACGATGCATAGACCGATACCCAGATCCACAGCTTATAACATAATAAAGTAATAATAGTCATAAGGATGTATAATGTTAATAAGAATTAATAGGTTATAAAAATGTTGAAGTTGATAAAAATGTGAAGTTGGGGCGAGGGTGAGGGACCCGGGGAATATTGTGTACCTAAAACTCTCTGCACCTCAATCCATAAAGGTACTAACGTTACATAACTCCGTCCGCCCCTCTGGCACTTCCACTCCCTTCCCGCCCCAATCTTCCATTAATTGAATACCCTATCCTTTCTGTAAACCCTGCTCTCGCCCGACAATACCACCACAGGACCCTCCCCCCATTACATCATCCCTGCACGCCCTCACCTTCCCCTATTTTCAGAAACACCAGAAATCATGTAACATACACAAAGTCCCACACCGTACAAACTTTTCCCGTCCATTCCTCCCTCCCTCCCCCCCCACAGCCGGCTGTCGCCTCTCACAAACAGTTAACCGTACCTGCGGCAATACCACCTAGCCACAAGATAACCCACTACTCTCCCACCCTTCCTACCCCCAAAACCACATATCCCAGTCATATAAACGATTAACCATAATATGACAACCATCACAACCCACCGGCAATAAGTGTTAGACTTGCCCCTTGACCCTTGATACACAGCCAAGACCCCTACGCATCTCATTGTCATTAACATGTGGATAGCCGACTGTCAACTGCCCTCCCCCTCCCGGCCCCCTTCTGCCCCCCGATAGGGATCATCCCGACGACGCGTGAGCCCCGAGAGGAACCGGACCCGCCGTCTACAGAACTAGCTAAGGAGGCAGGTCCTCCAGCCTTCTCTCCTTTCCTTTTTTCTTTCTTTTTTTTTCTTCTCTCTTCACTTTCTTATATCTCCCTCTTCTCCTACATATTTCGCCTCTCCCCTCCCCTCTCCAACCTCTACCTTCTCTCTCCTTTTCTCTTCCATAGAGTGCATCTCCGACCCCCGCCAGCTGCAACCCCTCCTCCCATAACCCATCGTACCATAACAAACACAATTCATATTTGAACAAAAGGGATAGGTGGCACTTCCCTCCCCCCCGCTAGGGTTGTCACTGAAATAAGCGCGACCCAGTACACCTGTCCAAAGATGTCGAGAAGAACTCTTCAAGGGACACGGCCACTGCGTATCATCTCATGGAATGTACATGGCATGACGAGCTTTGTTAAACGGAAAAAAATATTGTCCTACCTTCAATCCAAAAAAGCAGACATTGCCTTAATACAGGAGACTCACCTTGATACTTTAGAATCCGAGAAACTTAAGCGGGACTGGGTAGGGAGGGTTGTTCATAGCTGCTACCAAGTGAACCAAGAACCTAGGGACCGGCACACCTCGCAAGTGTGGGGTGGCGATATTAATGCGAAAATCTCTCCCGATTACAATCATTAAAACATGGAGCGATACGGAAGGAAGATACTCATTCGTTAAACTAAAAATAGGAAATACTTTCCTATGCGTGGGCTCCGTCTATGCACCAACCGGTTCAAAACGCACATTCTTCCTACAACTAAACCGCATCTTGACAGAAATCGGGACAGCCCGGTATATAATCGGGGGAGACTGGAACCTTGCCCAAGACGCAATACTGGACAGGACAGGCCCCATTGATATAGGCAACAACCACGACAGAGCCCTCCTGACAGACATAACGACGGACGTCGTCCTAGTGGACTGTTGGAGAATACAACACCCGAAAGACAAGGAATACACTTTTTTATCGGCCGTCCACGGCACCCAATCAGGTTTAGACTACTTTTTGGTGTCACACACTGTAATCCCCGGAGTGCTGGATTCCAGTATTCTGGACAGTGGCCTTTCAGACCACTCCCCAGTACTAACTTTGATTCAGATAGGCCTGTCCCCCCCGGGCCGAAAACCGTGGCGCCTTGCGGTGCGCAGATATCGCTCCCCCCAAGGGAAGGAACAATTAAGAGCACACGTATCTACATATATGACAGAGATCGAAGGTACTGTGACCTCCAAAAGGATCTTATGGGCAGCGGCAAAGGCGACACTGAGAGGCAATATGATGCGAGACGCAGCATTGGCCAACAAAGACAGAATCGCCCGTTAAACCATCCTAGAGACCACAATCCAGAATCTCACTAAACAATATACTACTCAACCGTCCCCTAGACTACGCCGCTCCTTAGAACAAGCCAGAATAGCACACAATGAACTCTTCACGTCCCAGGCAGAATTCGCACTACAAAAACTGCGAGACCCTCATTACGAACAAGGAGAAAAAGCAGGACGCCTCCTAGCGGCCCAGCTCCGACAAAGAGAGGCAGCTTCCGCCATTTCGGCCATAACATCCTCATCTGGGGCAGTGCTAACTCATCCACAAGATATCGTGAACTAATTTGCTAAGTACTACCGACACCTTTACACGCCGGAAACGTCGTCTGATCAGACACAGATAGAGACATTTCTTAGGACGGCCAAACTACCCCGATTGACGGAAGCAGGCAGAACCCTCTTAGACGGTGATATCAGCAGAGAGGAGATAACACAAGTTGTAACAAATCTCCCCTATCATAAATCTCCAGGAGAGGACGGATTCCCTGCAGAATTCTATAAATGGGCCGGGGAAGAGGCAATCAATGCAGTCCACGGAGCACTAACCGAAGCATGCCAGGAAGGCTCCCTAGGAGCCTTATCCAACAGGGCCACAATTGTCGTGTTACCTAAACCAGGGAAAGATCCCCTCCTCTGTGGCAGCTATCGCCCCATCTCCCTCTTGAATGGAGACGTCAAACTCCTAGCCAGCATTCTAGCAGCACGCCTGCGTAAAGTGATACCAACTTTGATCCATAACACCCAAGTGGGGTTTGTGCCCGGCCGCTCCTCCAGAAACCACATGCGCACTCTCTATCATACACTACTGGAAGCTCTAAATATGCCCGATGAAGCCCTTGCATTATCCTTAGACGCAGAGAAAGCATTCGACCGCATCGAATGGCCCTATTTATTCACCACCATGAAACACTTTGGACTAGGGGAACAATTCATCTCTAAAGTACGCTTATTATATGACCATCCTTCAGCACAGGTTAATTGCAGGGGTTTCCTATCAGACCCCTTCCCCATTGGAAGAGGCACTCGCCAGGGCTATCCCCTGTCGCCACTCCTATTCCTATTGGCCATGGAACCCCTGGCAGCTACTATACGGAACTCCCAACAGATAAAGGGTATCCAAATAACCGGGGGCTTATCTAAAATGTATCTATATGCAGACGATATCCTATTAACCCTGACTGACCTAGAAACATCCTTACCCACACTGCTTTCCACCATAGAGGAATTTGCGCCTCTATCGGGACACCGGGTAAACTGGGACAAAAGTGAAGCACTGCCTCTATCCCGAATGACAACGAGAGCAGCAGTGCATGATCTGCCATTCCAATGGACGCCGACTCGCCTCAAATACCTAGGAACGTATATCAACCGAGGCCTGGAACATATAGTTAGAGATAACCTAGATCCCCTTATATTAAAAATGAAACAGGATTTTGCTAAATGGTCATTATTGGGTCTGTCTATGTGGGGAAGGACACAAGCAGTTAGAATGACTACATTACCACGCTTTACATACGTCTTGGGCATGCTCCCCCTACAGGTACCCCTCCCTATACTCCGTTCGATTGACGCATCTATGAGGGCCTTTGTGTGGGGCTCCCTACGCCCGAGACTGAAGCCGGCAACTATCCTAGCCCGACACCCCTATGGAGGTTTTGGCCTACCCTCAATAGAACAATACTCACTAGCTTTACAACTTTCACAGTTAGCATACACTCTCCCAGACACGCCGGATCCACCACAATGGGTAGTCACAGAGAGACTCCTAAGAGGACAACACACGATGGGAGGGATATACACCGACCACCCTTCCCCGCCTAATCCCATCCTCAAAGCCACCGACACAGCATGGCGCAGAGCCCATCGCCTGCTGGATATACACCCCTCTCTGCACGCCCAGGCCCCTATAGCGGGGAATAAAAACATAAAAATAGGAGAGAGACCCCTCTTGTGGCCCCAATGGTCCGAGGCAGGAATCCATAACATATCCCATATAATAGACGGAAATAATTTACGAACTTTCGCCGCTCTCCAGGAGGAGTTCGGCATCCATAGTAATCAAGAATGGAGAAACCTGCAGCTTAAACATTGTATGCTCAGCTCGCTAGGGGCTCCCCCATGAACATGTAAAACCTCACCCATTGTCACTTACCTTCAGAAATGGGGCCGACACAAAGGCGTTATGGCGGGCCTTTACGACGAACTAACAAATCATCTCTACTCGCAACCCCTCCTTGAACGTTTACGTTTAAAATGGCAGGACAGACGTGGGTTAACCTACACAGAAGAAGAATGGTCAGACATACTAGAAGCCCTAGACAGGGGAGTACGCGAAGCCCGACTGAAATTCTGCCTATTTAAAGTTCTACAAGATTGGTACTGGACCCCCGTTAAACTCTTTAGGGCAGGACTGCTAACACATGCAAAGTGCTGGAGATGTATAGAACCCCATTGCGATCTACTCCACATCCTATGTCACAGTCCGGCGATACAGCCCCTATGGGATACAGTACGCCAGACCCTGCTGGATGTTATCCAGATCCCAAACCCGACTCCTCCATCACTTATTCTCCTACATGACATATGCCTGTTCCCCTCCCTAACACGTGCCCAAAAAAGGTTACTACACACTGCATTTGCCTCGGCCATAATATGTATGCTTTGGCACTGGAGGGCTAGTACTGCCCCCACGCCGACAGAATGGATGACTGCCATGTATCAAACAGCCACCCATGAACGAGTGATCTATAACTTACAGGACCAAACAGAACAATTTGAGGAAGTCTGGCACCCATTTTTGATAAAGTCATAAAGCAGCTGGCGGAGGGCCAATGACAAAAGGTTTGAGAGAAATAGTGCCCCCCCTCACAACCCATGTTGCCTACTTCCTTACACCTTCCTCTTCTATTCTTCCCCTCTCTTATATGATTGTTCACCCCACTCTCTCCCTTTTCTTCCCTCACTTTCCAGTTGTCCCACTTAGATAACCACATTAGACTCTGGATTGAACAAGCAAACACCTTCTCCCGGTCCCCCCACACAATCCATTCCAGGGCAACAAAATACGCAAGAAGAACGTATAACTTAAAAAAGAATCTGTAATAATGAATAAGCCGCTATAGATGGCCTCATCACCCCCTCTCCTATACAACCTCTTCTCAGCACCAACCCCCAATAGAGGCAGGAACCCTTACCCTCATGTTACCCTATATCACAAAAAAAGGGCCATACCCTAAAACTGACCACCCCCGAGGGAGAAGTCACGACGGACGGAGAATTACGGCCGACATGGGGACAATAATCCCTCCTCCTCTATGCATCCAATAGTCCTCACACTCAGCATTCCCCTTCCCTAACCCCCCTAAACCCCCCCCTTCCTCTTTTCTCTCTATCTTCCACCACTCTCAATTCATAAGACGCCCCTATTCATCGCTCCTCTACTGCAAGACTATCATCCCGAATGTGTTTATAATGTCATGCTTACTGGGCCAGAAATTACTGTCAGATCGCATTCGTGTATATATCTATTACAGAAATATTTAATGCGAAAAAGGAAAAATAGTGAAAATATTCACTATATATTTGTACTGCTTTATAACCATGCCTCTGTCGCGAAGAGCCCTTTCTAAACTTATTGTCAATAACTGACACTGTCCAGTAGACCAGTACTGCTCAGCGTGAAGGAGGCTAACGAACAGGAAATGAGCGATGCAGGTCATTGTTCTGATATCTGGGATCTCTTTGACAACAGATAATATTTTCTTCTCAATCACAATAAGACTTCTTGTTCTCAAGGTTTTAGAATGAATCTTTATAATTAATCCCAACATCAAAGGGTATGTGACGTGAAGCACAGGGAGACTGTTCAACCAGTAGTGCACAAACTGATCAAGCCAGGTTTTTTCTCCTTTGTAAGGAAATGCCTTTTTTGCATAATCACACCCAATGGTTTGGATTGATGCTGCTGGATTTTCATTTCTGAGAGTACAAGAAGGCCTGCTAACCAGACCTCAGAGCCAGTGCTCTAACCCATTACAAATTGTATGTTGAGTTGGCTACCCCAATTGGCTTAAGCTGACTTAGTTATAAGTCCATAGTAAGTGATACCAAGGGGATTCAGGGTCTGCAAGTTAGAGTGTCCACCCAGGTCTACAGCACTGATTGTGCCACTCTGTGTGTGATAAGGTACAAAACAGTCCCATTCTGCCACAGTGTCCTGGAAGCGCAGTTTCAAAACTGCTAGTTTGACTTTGTCATTCAAGCTAATGGCAAAGCCTCCACTTCCCCTAATAATATATCTAAGACTCACCTAAGGAAGGCCTATCGAGCCCTAAGGCAGATAGCTGTATATTTTTAAGTAGGACATATACTTTTAATATGCCTTAACTGCAAAACTTCCAAAGTGCCATTTTGCTGTGGAAACGTTAGTAGCCCCATTGGCTAACAGAGTTACAGGCTGACCATTCAGTCCAGCCAACTTCTGAATGAGACTACTAAAATGGGTACTTCAAGGTATCAAATTAATTGTGGCATTAAACCCAACTTGATGCCCAAGTCAAATTTATGTCACTTTTAATAAAAGGCAACTTTTAGAAAGTTGAACCTCAATGGCCAAGTTTGTCCAGTGGCCTCGCACAGTTGCTGACCACCAGACAGTCTTCTTCCCTCCTGAGGAGTAGTGTGAATGACTCCCAGGCTCAGGGACAATAGTAGCCTCCTACAGAGGAAAGTGTTACCTCGCCCTTGCAGGCAGCCAACAAGGGTGTAGTCCCAAAAGGTGAGCTTCAAAGGCAAAACCCCCATTAGTAGGCAATCACACTCATGTAGGGCTGCTATTTGTTCAGGTAGACAGGCTGGAGGCAGGAACAGAGAGGAGAGACCAGTGCCCAAACTGTTTTTCCTGTGGGCGTGTAGCCCACAGGTAGCCAAACCTCTAGGGTGGGCCACCAAGCTCCTAGCATTCCAAGAAGGTTTCAAACATCTTGAGAGTGGGAAGACTAATGCACTTTGAGAATGCTTCACAAAAATAAAACTGCTGGGCCCGCTGTGTGCTGAGATCTGTAGCCCAGCCACAGCTGGCCTTCTACTGGATCAAAGAGGACTTTGAGGGACACCGACCCCTGTGGTCAAAGTCACCCCACACTACCCAAGGACCGGTGGATAACCGCGAGGACACCCCTGTCAACCTCACAGCATCCAGAGCATCTTTCAGCATCCTCCGCATCCTGCATACGCAGCATCAGAACCACTCCATTAAAGTCTATGCAGATCTTGATGTAAAGAGTGGAACTGGACTTGAGGCTGCTTTATTGACCAGGTAAATGTCCAGATAATCCTTATTGGCCCCCCACCTTCTCCCTTTCAAAATTGGTCACCACATTAGGGTTTAAGTAGTTAAAAACAACTCTTTCAAACTTTTCAAAAGTTTCTAAACTTTATGGGTATTAATGCTTGTTTGGGCTTAGGACTAAAAAGCTGAGCTTTATGTTTTACTTTAAAATCTGAATCGCCTGAACCCTCTGGTCGAATTTGATCTTCTTGGTGTCTAAAACTCTTAAAAATATAAGCCTGACTGGACCCCAGGCAGTTTTGTAAGTGTTTTACAAGGTAAGATTGCATAACCATACCATATACACCACAATCCTCACACCCTTTGACCTACAGACACCATGAAGTTGGATCCACATTCACAGAGATGTTACTTCTCCTTTTTTCAGTGCAGCAATATGTAACATAAAGTATTTTCTTCTTGCATAACCTAGTCATCACCGCTGTATACCGAAGGGCCTGATTTAGATATTGACGGGCAAATGACTCTATCACAACGGTTACAGCTATCCCACCCGCTGAAATCTATATCTCATAGGATATAATGGGATTTAGATTTCGGCAGATGAGATATCCGTCACAGTTGTGACGGAATAACTTGTCCGCCAATATCTAAATACGCCCCTTAGTCTTTCATTGGCAAACAATCTCATTGACCCAGACAATGCCATACAGTGATAACATGAACCCAGCTGTGGCCTACACCCCTCGATATCTCTCAACTTTTCCTTTCTCCCAGGCATGGCAAAGTTTCTGCTGATTACATGGATGTATCTGGTGCCTTTAACTCTGACTGACAGCTGTCCATGACAGAGATCTGCCTCCAGTGCGGGGCACCAGAGCCACAGCTCTGTTCAAGAGCAAGGCCCGGGGTTAGGCTGATAATGGCATCACTTGTAGGCACGCAATGGTGACCCAGTGCAGGTGACTCACAAAGCTGTGAACTGTATTGTCTATACATACGGAAACCAAAGCAAAGAAGACAACGTTAGAGAGTTATGGGCCCTTGTTAAACATTATGCCAGACTACAGAAAGCACCCACCTCTGATTTTGCCAGTGCATATAGGGGCTGAATGGCGCCATCTGCTGCCAGACTATGTGCGAACACTGCATTTGGAAATGAGAGTGTTGGGTGAAGGAGAGCTGTGTCATGGACCCTCAGGAGGTAGCACACACAAGGTGAGAGTCAGAGAACCTGATCGGATGCTGCCCTATTATTCAACGGGGAGTCCAGGCTGCTTACATTGGCACTACAAGGCCTTTAAGGTAATACAGCGCTGTGGGGTGCAGAAAGCGGTCCTCATTTGGAAGAGGCATGTTCCCATACATGAGCCCCGCGCGTGGGCTGAAGGTGATGCAATCACTGCTGTCCAGGTCGGTGGTAACCTACCTGCAACCTCCCAGCTCTCTATTATTCTTTATGGGGCCCTTCGTCTGACGTGCTCAGTCTCGGAAGGAGGCACACTGATTTAAAAACTATCACCTCCGGCCTCCAAGACACACATGTTGGAAGCCCCAGGTCCAGACAGTGCCGTGGTCACACTTTCCGTCCGTCTTTTACCCAAGGCAGAGGGTGCGATTAGTGCAGTGATTACAGGCTGTGTGAATCTGTTTACACGAAGCACATTACACAAACAGCGCAGTGTTTACAGTCTGTGTGTCTGCTTGTGCCAAGCTCGTGATGCAAATGGGGCGGGGTTTACAGCGTAAATCTTTGCGCCTGCTCTACTTAGTGCAGTGTTTCTAGTCCGAAGTCTGCTTACACTGAGATTTACACAGGACGTGCAATGTTTACAGACCGTATCTTTGCGTCTGCTCTACTTAGTGCAGTGTTTACAGTCCGAGGTCTGCTTACACTGAGCTTTACAGAAGAAGTGCAGTGTTTACAGACCGTATCTTTGCGTCTGCTCTACTTAGTGCAGTGTTTACAGTCCGAGGTCTGCTTACACTGAGCTTTACAGAAGAAGTGCAGTGTTTACAGACCGTATCTTTGCGTCTGTTCTACTTAGACAGGATGAATGTTCAGTTAGTGCAGTGTTTACAGTACAAGATCTGCTTACACTGAGCTTTACACAGGAAGTGCAGTGCTTATAGACCATATCTTTGCGCCTGCTCTACTTAGTGCAGTTTTTACAGTCCGAGGTCTGCATACACTGAGCTTTACAGAAGAAGTGCAGTGTTTACAGACCGTATCTTTGCATCTGTTCTACTTAGACAGGATGAATGTTCAGTTAGTGCAGTGTTTACAGTACAAGATCTGCTTACACTGAGCTTTACACAGGAAGTGCAGTGCTTATAGACCATATCTTTGCGCCTGCTCTACTTAGTGCAGTGTTTATAGTCCGAGGTCTGCTTACACTGAGCTTTACACAGGAAGTGCAGTGTTTACAGACCGTATATTTGCGTCTGTTGTACGTAGTTAGTGCAGTGTTTACAGCCCGAGCTCTGCTCACACTGAGCTGGATGTAGAAAGTGCAGTGTTTACAGCTGTTTCTGTTTACACCAAGCATATGATAGAAACAATGCTGTTTGTAGACTCTAAATGGCTGTCTACTTAGCCCAGAAAGATTATTGAAAGAGTGCAGTGTTTACGGACTGACTGTGTGTCTGACTGCTTTACCAACAGTATATAAACGGTGTCGCGTGTCCTGTCTCCGCGGGGCTGTCCTATTCACATGAATCGCACAGTGTTCTCTTGACCCATCAACCGCGCGGTGCCAACACATCAGTGTGTATTCTGCGCAAGGCACATAATGCAGGTTTCAGTGTTGCAGAACTGCTATCGAACTGTGGCACTCTCGCTTCCTGAAGTTACCACTAGAGGGAGCTGATCACACGCCTCTGCTTCTGGATGATGCAGTCGTCCCTGCTGAGCACATCCTCCCTCGCCAGGGGCTCATTGGCTGTCTTTGGTCCCGTCGGCACCCGTCTCCAAGTCAGTGACAGTTTGCAATGATTTGCAATGACCTACAGTAAGTAACCAAACAGAATGTTTTCTTTGCTCCTGCGTGCTCCAAGTCCCACATGTGGATTAATAGTTAATGGGTTCATAGACGAATCCCACAGTAGGGGCTGATGTCAGGCAATGCTGCTTCTGTAAAATTACTCACGCTGGTTTACTGCGCGGACGCGGTGTTTTTTGGGATTCCTCTTATTTTTCTTTCTTTCCCCCTCGCGGAGCCAGTAAGGAACAAATCCGCCATTTTTTTTAGGTGAACGGGAAATTAATCTACAATTGCCTATAACGGGTCTAGAATATTGAATGACATTTTAATTACAGGCTTCCTGGTCCCCCAACTCCTCTGGTCGGATATTTCCACACTTTCTCCGCCCCTTCATGGCTATTTTCTCACCAGTTTTACTTCTATTTCACATTCGCCTTTTCTTCACTGAATTATCACTTTGATTCAGTTATCACTCCCTGATTCAAAGGCAAGCAGAGTACACGAAAATGGACAAACCATTATGAAGAATATTAAGATGAAGAAAATGTCTAATAACCCTAACTTGGATGCTTTCCATGGCCATTTTGCAAACCTTAGCCTCAAACAAACCCCAGCCCTCGCACTAGCCAGAGTCTTAATTATGGACTTAATTTCACACTTAATTAATCCAACCCTAAATCTATAATTGTTACTGAATTTTAACATAACAATAACATTTCCTTACTCACAAATTAACCTTTCCCCAAACCCAAACCTAAACACTGCACCAACCATAAACCTTACCACAACCCCATCCTAAACCCACACCACAACTAGGATGCTGTTTCAAACTCTAACATAACCATAACCCCCACCCACAAAAAGCAAATTCCCAATTCAACCTTAACTGTGATCATCTCACTAACCATAAGCATGAGTCGAAATCTAACAATATCCCTAACACAAACCAAAACTATGATCATCATCTTAAACTCCAATATAACCACAACACTTACTCTTAACATAACTCTTCTGTAATCCAAGCCTTTACTCAAATCACCACACAAACCGTAAACCTAAATCTAACCCTATCCCTATCCCAAAACTATACCCCTAATCTTAAACTCTAGAATAAGCACGTTTATCCATTGCTTAACACGTCTCCAAACTAAATCTTCACTCTAAACACTGCTCAAACCATAAGGCTACACTCAACTCTATCTGTAACTGACACCAAAACTTTGACCCTTATCTTAAAACGTAACATGGTCATAACAATTACCTATGAACTAACACTTCCCCAGTCCAAACCTCAACTCCAAACACAGCTCTAACCATAAATCTAAACAAAGAAAAATCCCTACTCCACACTATAATTGACCCTAATCTTAAACACTAACATAACTCACCCTGAACCCTGACCCTGCTAACAACCACAATCATATTTCTAACTACAACCCTACAAAATTATTGTAGCCAGAATCGATTACCTCAATATAATGATTGTACCCAGGGGTATATATTTATATAGGTTTACTTTTCTTAATTCCGCACATGTCTACGTTGACAATATATACATCTACAGGTACACATATGTGGAGTTATGAATATTAAATGTTTGCTAACCTATATATAGTTAGCTTCACAATATTCCATAGCCGATATTCTCACAGCAAAAATGTGTAGGACATTATTTTTGTACCGAATATTCTGACAGACAACCCTCTTTGGGTTATTGACTCAAATTAGGTTTCTGGCCTACCGCTCAAGAGTGGGCCCAGCTCGAATTAATCAATACTCAAATATAAGGGTGGCAGCTTATCCGGTCAGAGAAATTATGTGCAAGCTTTGTATCCTGGACCGCACAGGAAGGTCAGCTGGACTGTGACTGGATTTGTATTCGAGCCCCTCGGCCAGACAAAGGAAGAACAACTCCTTATGTGGAGTTTCTTCTCTCTTTGACAGTAAATCTTTGTAGGCTTCTTCCCACTCTTTCTGGAGAGGGCTCTCTGAGCAGGAAATTCTGTGGATTCCCTTCAGAAGGAGGAGAAGAGACAAGGTAGAAGGTGCAGTGATGTATACAGTCGTAGTCACTGTGCTGGGAAGAACACACCCACCATTAACTGCCCACAGCACCTTTTCTATATTCACGCTCTCACAATACAGTTTCATTCCCCCACACTCAGGGTGAAGGAAAAGAGACTCTCATTAACCATTCACCAGTGTGGTACTGTTGCCGTGCATTTCCAAAGACTTACATAGCACTGTCACCAACCAGGAGCTTCCCAGTAATGCAGACAAGGGGGCAGGGTTACCCCCGAAGGATAATTTTAGGAGGTTCTTTTGGGGGCCTTATTTCGAAGTAAAAGCCTACGGCTGTGCAAGAAGAGCACAGCAACTGGTGTCTGGCAACCCCTTCTATTAGAGGGCACTGGAGATGCCAACCAAGGGATCTAGTAGGCTATAAAAGAACAGCCAGTAGATGGTGACAGCTGGCACCGACATCTGTGGCATTCACCCTGACAGCATGTGATGGCATGGTGTGCCTGGGCGGCGGGTGACTGCGCACTGCTGATCTCACTCCTATGTTTTATCTTTGTCTGGTATCATAGCTGACCTCATCACCAATGTTACTGATAATGTTGCCTGTGACGCCATCAGGAAGGCCTAGATAACCCGTGTGCTCCCAGCACAGCTGTGTAAATTAAATGGCATGGTTGTACCTCATGGTATCATCAACAGAAATATCATATCATATAAATAGTTTAGCCTAAATATCATTTACAAACATATTGTCTCATTGGACATAGATTTTCTATATTTAATTCCAGTTTGATGATATTTGTGTAAACACTATTTAGGACACAATATTTAAATCAGATAATATTGTGACAATGATATCCCCCCTTTTGACCTCAGCATTTTCAGTGTGTTACTGTAATGATATTTTAGTACCACACAAAAACAGCCTTCTGTAGAGTTTAGTGCACAGCTTTGAGTTTTTTCACTCTTTTCTCCAGGTTTTCAGCCCTGATTGACAGTAACAAATAATGAAAACCTGTAGCGAGATTAAGTTTTATGTTCAGCTGTCATCACAAGTAAGCATTTTTGTCCCAAATACACACCTAATTTTTGTCAACTTATCCATTCACTTCCTAGAATGCCAGTGGGGCAAATTTGCATATCTTCTCCTAGGACTGTACGCAACTTCTTATTTTAACGTCATTATATGATATGAGATGTAGCGGAGTGATATAGCCCATCAACATAATGTGGCAGTGAATAGGTGTGTGCAAAGTATATTTTTTTGCTGACAATGTTTTGCAGGATTTGAAATTTTCACCCTTCATTGTGTTTACAAAGTAGACCGGATTATGTTTGACTTTGTGAAGTTTTTCACCGAATTCCAAGATATATTTTCACTGCAATGCAAGTTAATTTTCACTTTACTTAATCCAACCAAGATGAAAAAACTATGCAGATGATTCTCTGCATAGTTACCTTTTGCAGCCTTTTTCTATATCCATCAATCAATCAGGATTTATAAAGCGTGGCTAATCACCCTAGAGCATATCCAGGCGCTTGCAGGTCCCGGAGGCTTATTCAAAAAGCCAAGTCTTGAGGGCCATTCAGAATTCTGGAAGTGAGGTGATGGTCCGAAGGTCCATGGGGAGGCTGTTTCAGATTTTATTGCGATGTGAGAGAAGGAGTGTCATCCACTTCTGTTTCGGTAGATACTGGGAGTATAGGCAAGTGAAAGGAAGGCAGAGCACAGTCTTCCTGACGGTTGGTGGAAGTTCAGGTGGTGGTTAATATATGTGGGTCCATGGTTGTGTAGAGCCTTGTGTGCGTGGGTCAGCAGCTTGAATCAGCATCTCTTCTGTGCAGGGAGCCAGTGGAGTTGCCTGAGGTTGGGTGTGATGTGGGTTTGTCGCGAAAGGCAGAGGATAAGTATAGCTGTGGCGTTCTGTATGGTCTGAAGTCTCTGTAGGAGGTGTATAGTGATTCCTACATAGAGGACGTTGCCGTAGTCCAGTCGGCTGGTGATGAGGGCCTTGTCACATTGCGTATTGTGTGTAGGGGTAGCCACTTGAAGATCTTACATAGCATGCGAAAAGTGAGAAAGCAGGCAGAGGAGACAGCGTTCATCTGTGGTTTCATGGTCAGCTTGTTGGCAACGATGATTCTGAGGTTTCTGGTGGGGTCAGAGGGAGTGGGTGAGGGTTCTAGGTCTGATGGCCACCATGAGTCATTCCATGTGTTGCTGCTATTGCCAAAGATCAGTACTTCTGTCTTGTCTGTGTTCAGCTGCAGGCAAATGTTCTTCATCCAGTCAGCCACACTTGTCATGTATCTGTTGGAGTTGGTTCTGGTGGTAGAGGGCTCATCAGTGAATGAGAGGATGAGTTGCATGATATGCATAGGAAATTATGTTGAGAACGTGCCATCTGACGATGTTGGCCAGCGGAGTTCTATATGCGATGAAGAGCGTGGAGCTGAAGGATGAGCCCTGGGGCACACCGCAGGTGATCTCCTTGGGTTCAGAGGCATAAGTTGGGAGGTGGATCCTCTGGGTTCTTCTGGTGAGGAAGGAGGTGATCCATCTGAGCGCGTCCCCTTGAATGCCGATG
The DNA here is from genome assembly GCF_031143425.1 of Pleurodeles waltl. Classification (NCBI taxonomy): domain Eukaryota; kingdom Metazoa; phylum Chordata; class Amphibia; order Caudata; family Salamandridae; genus Pleurodeles; species Pleurodeles waltl. Next base: position 874,997,705 of record NC_090440.1, read on the forward strand.
TAGTGGAATCTTTCGATCCACATGTGGTGGGATAGGGTGTTGAAGACTGCCAAGAGGGTGAAAAGGATCAAAGCTTCTCCTCAGGCGAGGAAGGTTCGGATGTCGTTGATGGCTGCAATCTGTTTTGTCCGTTTTTGTGATGCACTATTGGCCCAGGCTGCAGGCCCATATCTACAAGGCCATGCAAAGCAACTTTGCATGACTTTTCATGGCCTTGTATATATATATAGTAAGGCAGCTCAGTGCAAGTCACTGCGTTGCTTTACTTTGTGTCAAAGAGACATTCCACGAGTGTTGCAGTGGGTGTTCCTATGAAACACACAAGGATTTTGATGCATTCCAGATATACAAGATTTTGTAAACCTGGCAATGCGTCAAAAGCCTACCCCTTCCCAGGGGAGACATAAGGGAAGCACAAAGAGGAGAAATATAATTGTTTCTCCTTGTTTTTTCCTCTTTCTATGTGTGCTGCATTCTGCAGCACACATAGTAAGAGGAAATCATCTCCAGTGATGCTTTTATGCAGGAAGGTGTCCCTTTCATCACAAAAACAATCATTCCTACAACATAGACACCCTTGCACCATAATGCAAGGGTCCCTGAGTTGGCACATGGCAGCCAGTTGTGCACCAGCACAGGGGGAAAGGACAGGAATGCAATGTTTCTCATAGATACAGTGCATTCTTGCCCTTTTCTTTTGGCGCAGGGCAGCACAGCAAGAATCCTTGAGGCGTAGCCCTGTGCCAAAATCTTGTAAATGAGGCCCCGGTTTATAACAAGATATGACTGACAGCTTTGATGTTGACCAGGCATTGCTGGTCAGTGTTTGCCCCACCAAATATTTAGGGAGCCTGCAGCCGTTGGGTCCCAGTACCTTGTGCCATCTCTCTGGCTGCAGTTTTTCCAGCTGTTTCAGAGCAGTGAGCGCTTCACACCTTATTAGGCTATTAGGTTTCCTTGTCCGGGAAGTGCAGGAATTCACTTGTAAATATCTGGACAGGGTGTAAATCCCAGAAACATGGCAGGGCAGAGACCCATGCAGTGAAGACTTCCCCAACCCCCAAGACGACTACACATGGACGGGAGCTGCGAAGGATTAACTAGGGCAGGGTACCTGTAACAGGCCCCGCTTGGATGTAGTACAGCTTACAAAAAAATAACCAATCAAGTGGAGGTATTCAGAGGTGAACTCGCCTATGGGCAAATCACTTAAGTTCTTTACAAACGGGTAGGTGTCAGAGTCAGGCAGGGCCAGTGAGTGTTTTCTAGGAATACAGCAATTTTCCGGCCTTCCCTGGCATTGCCTGTAGTCAGCAGCACGTGCCACTTGCACATACCCACGTCATGCCTCCATCTGGCGCATCCTTCCTCCGACCCTCCCCTCTCTCGCTGGCTGTAGCCTGCCAATCTCTCGTGCTTACACTGTGTCACTCTGTAACTCCCTCTTGTACTGTGCTCTCTTGATTTGTAGCTGGGTGCACGCTCTGCAAGTCCCATGCAGACATGGTTGACGATGACGTTTCTTCTCTGGAGTGCCGTGGCTCACCTAAATCAATCCGTAGGTGGATGGCGTTACCTTGCTCTGACTCCTTCACAAAGCAGCCAAGGACACTAGTATGATGGGAAAAAGTCAAAATTTGGGAACAAGTGCACAAGGGGAGGCATGGTGGCTTTAATCCATTCATGCCTTCCAAGATGAAAGGAAGCTGTTGGTTTTTTTAAGGGGACATACTATTGTCTCGTGTCTTGGATCAGACAGTAGTGTCCACAGACTGCTTCAGTAGACAAGAAGAGAGACTATGCATACTGATAATGGGTGACAACAAAGGTGTCTTACTGACTGTTCGTTTGCTCAGACTGGGTGGAGCATATATTTGTTAATATTCAAGTTTGAATTTATTTGGAGTGTTAAAAGGTGTTATGTTGGTTTTCTGAACTGCAAGGGCAATTAGTTGACAAGAAGAAAAAGAAAAAAAACTTCTGTGCGGAACTCATTACATTCTCTATGACCATGAGTTGGGTTTAGCACCCAAGAGATGTAGACCACATTGGCCATCATTAGTGAAGATCATCTCGTAGTCTTAGATGAAGACAGTACAGCAGCGCTTATCCTATTGGACGTTTGCACAGTTTACGATACAGCTAACCATAAATCCCATCTCATCATATCCTTGCATGGACGTGGTGCCCAGTACCACAGATGGATTATATCCAATCCTTCCTCACTAATGAAAATAATCAGGTAAAGCTTGACGACTCCTATTTCTTCATGAAAGAATAACCCGTGAGGATCCATGGTGGTGCAAGTTATTACTTCTACTATTCATAATCTACATGCACATCAAGCCGTGATTATTGAACAGTTTCAGATACATTTCCAAATGCATGGGTGCAATACCTTTGTATGGGGGGTGGTTCTGATGCTTACAGCAATTTGAGGGAAAAACACAGCCTTCTTCAGGCACAGCTATAATTATGCAGAGGAGCCCTCGTCATGTGTGAATGATTCAAACACAGAAATAGTCATGACTAGGGAGACATATCAGAAAGGCCTCACTATTTGCATCGCTAACCTATGGGTGATGACCAGGATTAACTTTAGCAAAGAAAGAAGAGCTTTGAGGTTCATATTTCATTGGCCAAGGGATTTTTATCCTTGCAAAGCCTAGAATATCAGTTTTGCACATCCAGACCACTGATCAGGAGCCATCAGATTTCTGATTGTATTAAAAACTAAACCTTATAAATGGACCTTGTGAACATGAATTACAAAACCTGCTGTCTCATCTTGAAGAAATTGAACCATGTCTCATGTGTTTCTAAAGAACTCAACTTACCCCCAGTGGATAACGGGATCACATTGAAGTTGTTGAGCCGCATTTGCAAATTATTCTGGGACAAGGGACTGTCTCTCTTGATTTGGCGCCCCTACACCCCTGGGAAGAAACCTTTGGCGGAGAAACTCCTCCATCGCCCCGTTAATGTCAAATAGATTACATACAATAGCTAATCCATGTTCAAGGCATTAGAATATATAACTACTTTTTTGGATTTCAGTGAGGATTCCCAAACTGAAACATTTAAATGCCATCTTCTGGTAGAAGGCACGAGATTTGGGACATAAGCTCTTGATTATTGTTGTCAAAAATGTTTAGACTACATTGTGTCTATTTAGAACTAGCCAAGGATTTCCTCAAAAAGACAAATTTTATTTTGAACAAATACCCAGAGAGATGCTGTTCTTTCTCTAGAAACACTATAATTTCTGCTGCTGCGTACCAGCGACATAACACTATAGGTAGAAGGTGACTTCACACCTATGCCTCTGCGCATTGCAGCTATAAGCTGCTTGTGGGGGAAACGTTGCATCTCCTGCACCTGTACATAACTGATATATCTCTCATGGGGGGAAGGGGTGCTGACCTCACAAATTCCAGCCTTTCAGATCATGGGTATTGCCTCTAGAGCAGGGATCTTAACACCTTCTGCAGCTGTCATCACTGGAAGGGAGAATAACATCTCACCTTCTGCCCATCTGCATCACACTTATCACCCGCAAGGGGGGTACCTTCATACCTTCTGTCCCTTTGTATCAGGGGAATAACCCACAGAGGGAGAGAACTTTGTACTTTTGGAACTAGTGCATTATCAGTATCTCCCCAGTGGTAGTGACCTTCGCAGTCACACCTTCTTGACCTGTAAACCAAGGGCATCATTTCAGATGTAGGGGACCAGTTCAATTCCGTACTTGTGCATGTCCCAGTATCATCCTTGAGTTAGGCACCATCAACTCGTCTCTACTTGTCTGTGATTCAGTTCACACCTTGAGACAGTGAGTATCACACTTTCCGTGCACACCCATGACTGATATCCCTCTGAGAGGCACACAACCTACTCATAATTAGATGTGGGCAAAATTCCTGCAGGGTAACCGAAACATGAAATTTGCTCATGAGCCTTCTCAAACCATCCCATGCCTCTAGTCACTTCTTGTTTCACTTACAGAATTAAAGGAGTCTTCCACTCAATGACATCATAATAGTTGTCTTATCCCCAACCCGTCTTCGTCAATGGTACATTCTTAGACTCTTGTTGATTATTGGCAGCTGAAGTTGGGTAAATTGCACTGACTTGCATAGTTTTCACTGGATGATTAATTTCAGCCAAAAGTAGGAGTTGTGCTTAGTTATGCAAATTTTCACACCCATCATGAACCCCACGTATGCGCCTGCACACAACTGTATTTGGGCTGAAAACCTAAGGAACGTGTTAACAGTTTAGGGCAATGCTTATTTCCAGATAAACCCAAGAGTGATTTATTAGCTGTGACTTGCCATGACTTTGACAGAGTTTGTTGCGAACTGTGAGTGAAAGGCAGGCTGATGCAAGCCTAAGGATATTAACACTGTCTCTTCTACCCGCAGAGCGACTGAGTCAAGCAAACGATGCTGCCGGAAACCCTCACCTTCTGTCTGCTTCTGGCCTGGATCCAGTTTACATCTGCGGGAGGAGCAGGGGGAGGATTTCACCCCCAGGTGAAATATATCCAGCCCATGGTGAAGGGCCCTCTTGGACCACCCTTCAGGGAAGGGAAAGGCCAATATTTGGGTAAGCATTCACAGCGCATGCAGATTGTTCAATCAATTTCAATCTGGACAATAACCTTTGAATGGACTAATCGCATCCAGCGCAGACTGTCGTGAATAAACCTTTGACTATGTTGGGCCGCTCCATTTAGACCAAGCAACATCTGTGTGTGAAATGCCATGTCTGCGAGGGTGTTCAGTTTAGACCAATCAGATTAAATGTAAACGTAATGCTATGTGGTTGAATAGCGGTCCCAAGTAGATTAATAAGAAATAGTTTAGAGATGATGCCTCTTCTGACTGCTTTTCTTTGAACCATCTATCACAGTGGGTCCCATTCCGTGGTCCGGTGACCCCTGGGAGTCTGCAAAGCCTCCTCATGGGGTCTGCGACTGCTTAGAAAATTAAATAGTATTAACAGATTAGGTCCCCAGCTTTCAGTAATGACTTAGTGGGGGTCCAATAACGATTCAGTGGGGGTCTCTGGGTTCCAGTAATGATAAAGTGGGGGTCCCTGGGTTCCAGTAATGATAAAGTGGGGGTCCACAGAAGTCGAAAGGTTGGGAACCACTGATCTATCACATTTTGTGTAAATGTGACACAATGTCTGACATTTGATTTGATCAATGAGATTCAATTCAGTCATGATGTTATAACTCAGATTCAAGGATGGTGTTATATCACTTCGGATAGGTTGTTCCATGGATGTCAGTTCACCAAAATGCCAGGGGTAGCGGAAGTGACATCACACGCCCTTTGACCTTCACTTTCACTCATGCCCATGCTAACACACACATTCACACATACACACATTCTCTCACATAAACACACTCACCCACATTACTCTAATAGTAAATATTGTGATATTATTCACTATTGGTGTAATATAAAATTGACACAAAACAAGTAGAGGGAGCACCAACTGATGTCCATAAGGAAAAGCTGCCACTCTGTTCTAGGGACTGATGCTACCATCTCTAAGGCCAGAGGTCGCAAAGGGGTTGCAAGGGATAAGCCAAGGGTTGCAGATGTGACCCCTAAATTACGTCCATAGGTTGTTCCAATTGTAGATTGTAACAATCGGATTCACTGTAAGTGTACTGCTTTGTCTAATAGTCTGTTCATCATACAGGTGATACCATCTGCCTGGATAGGAGCTCGGAGTACAGCAATCATTCTGTGCCTCCCCACATTCCACATTCTCACCAATCCTTTTCCATCACAATCCTTCATGGCTGAAAACACGAATAGCATATCACCAATGAGAGCGAAAAAAGGGAAAAATCACATAGAGTACATCATTCAAACTAATGCTACATGAACAAAAATGATTCTGGGGAAAAGAAAACAGGAACTTGTCATTATAGTAAAAACACTAACGTGCACTAATATTGGCTGTTGTGATTTCTTTTGGTGGAGTAAAGATGATAAAAAAGGACCACTTAAAACTACCTCCTAGCTGATTTCCACAACTTTGTTGTTAGTTGGCAGGATTAAAAAATGCAGGGGGAAAAAATCGACCCTGCTCAGAGGTCGACAAGTTAACACCCTCCCCCCATTCTTACCCACATTTCCCCCACCCCAGTGAAACGCCCAGAAAGAATTCTGGAAACTTCAGGACCGAAAACTCTATATGTACACTTCCTCTACTGACTACTTCTAACAAAGTAAGACCCGTATTTATACTTTTTTACTGATGCATTTGCGACATTTTTTGACGCAAAAGCGGTGCAAACTTACAAAATACAATTATATTTTGTAAGTTTGCGCTGCTTTTGCGTAAAAAAATAACGCAAATACGGTGCAAAAAAAGTATAAATATGGGCCTAGGTGTCTCTGAAGTTAGTGTGAATATGGGAGATATGTTAGGGAATAAGTAAAGAAACCCAATAACAAAAGGGTTTGGTGTGTACTGGACCAGAAATCCTTCGTCCATGCAGTGGTCTGATATACCACTATTTATGATAACCTCTAAAAGAAAATTAACAGGGGCAAACCATTAAAGGCTTGTGTTCCCTACACTGATGGCCATTGTTAGAGTAACAAGCAAGATCCAGTGAGACAGGTTCAGACGATATCTGTGCTTATGCAAGTTCCCATGTAATGTATAAGAAATCCAGCAATGTACTCCAATGAGAGAAACTGTACCCTCAAGGCAAAAGCTGAAGAAGTGAGAACATCTTAAACCCCCACACCCATCAATAGCACTGCCATGATTGATAAGTTAACAGGTTAACTCATCCTAACTGATGTGATTGGTCTGGGGAGACGGGCTGGGAACTGCAGAACTCAAATCAGCTTAGCGGGAGGAACGATCAGAGAAAGTAAGTCTGACCCACCATTTACAGTACGACATCGGAATCTTGGCGTCACTTACTTTTTAAAGGTGAGGTTTACTTTTAATAGAACACTACAGGTGCATCCTAAAAGTGTTTGACTACAGGATGGCAACTCACGCCAGACGCACATGATTCAATAACAACCCATTAATAGGGTAAGGTGTATGAGTATCAATGAAAATTTGCCTCACAAATGAGTTATACATGCTTGTGGTATTGAAAGTGTGCTTCTCAAATGATCTATGAATGCGCAAACATGGATGGTGCCTTTACAACTAATTTGCCATAGCACAAATACACATAGTGGCTTTACAGCAGGTTTGCCATGGCACACAATAAGATGCAGCAATATTATTGCTTTATGCTTACTAAATTACTGTTGATGATGAGAAATTCGCAATCACCATACACACAATTTGAAGGTTTAGGAGCTTGGGCTCCTCAGGAAATAGGTGTCTGTTAGATGGATTCACACAGCTTACACTATAAGCATCACTCACATGTCTTCATGGAATATGGAGCATCCGCTTGTGACTGAATGTATGATTGGGTATACAATAATGGAAAACCACTATTGATTGATCAACCATTTTATTTAACTGTACTCTATGTTTCAGTAGGTACTTCTAATTGAGAAGTCTCCTCTAGATCAGGTCAGAGCATTAGGCCTTACAGTTATGCCTGGGCTACTTGTGCAGATAGGCAGTGATAGAATGAGAGTCCTGATGAAGGCCCCAGACCCATACAAGCTATATGCGAGGGCCGAAACATGTTGGCAAATTAATGGTTTTTGGGACATTAATTTCCAAAGGAACCCCACCGCTTGTTTTTATTTATACCCTCGGTACCCTACAATAAAAAGGAAGTTCCACTTTCTTTCTAATCTGGATCACTGCTTTTATCCAGTAGACTACTTTACATAAGAACTCCCAATCTTGGTTGAGTACACCCTGGTGGTACCATCCTACCAGGGTGTGGATAGGCACCGATAATGAAGCATGCCACTACTGATGGGTGAGGTGTCTATTCCAATTCTCTTTGGGAACCTTAGGTAGACTGCATAGAGGTTCATGCCATCCACCCATTTCTACCCAACCTATTTCTGCCTGTTTACCCCTTTGTGTTTGCTGCATTATTATTTTACCCTCCTTCTCATTCCTTTTCCTTTCCACCACCTGTTGCTCCTGCACCCCTCATGGGCATTTCCAATTTTTTTTGGTGCACTTTTTTTGGAGGATCCGACAGCTGCCAATTGCTGCCAGGCTCTCCTGCTACATTAAAAGTACTTTCACACAATAAGCATTACTTTTTAAAATTTACCAATCAAAGTGGTGTCCACCATCTTAGACGAGTCAATGTAATAAAAAGGAAGATAGCACTTGTGTCATTCTGTAGACATGTGCATGTGTGGCGATGCATACATGCACCTACAGAATTATGAGACACAATAGCTGCCGCATCATCTTGCTTTTTAATGGTCTCAGTTTTTTTTGTCAATTTTGTGCGGTCTTGGCGAAACACATTTAGCATTTTTATGATGGCGCACAGCAAAAGGCAGGACCTGTTGGCATTGGCAATGCTCATTTTTCTGTTGTATTACATTGGCTTGCTTGTAATCTATACATCAGTACTGTAAGCCATTATGTATTCCTATATACTAACATGAGCTCAAAGAAAGCTAATAAAAAATAAACTTTAAAAAGATGGAGTATGTGCTTCCAAGCCCTCCCTGACTTCCCATTTGACATTAATGAATATTTGCGGTCCCACGCCTTCGGCAGATTCTTGTTCGCACTGGTAAAGTGCTCGTGGTTCCTGGCCTTTCCCGCCTTCCCATTTGACACTGGTGACAGCGTCCAAGCATCACAAGCCACTACCATGGCGAAGAGGCGCCACTGTTTGGGTTGGAGAGTCTAGGCATCCGGAGCGAGGCAGGGAAGGCGGCTGGGAGATCCACTGACAGTCTTACAATCCTTCAGGGGGTTGACGGCTGCGACCACACACAGCTTTGCAGCCATGTGTGGGCTAGGAGGGATTGCTGTGTGTGCAGGTGTACAATGATCACTGACCTAATGCCCTGCAGTACTGCCTTAGTCCTCATACACTGCACAACAGTCTCATTTATTCACACATTTTTGGCACTGTACTCTGCAGATTTTAGTTCAATCTGTTATACTCACTCATGTCTAGGCTTAGAACCCGTAGAGCGGTCTCTTTTATTCTCAGATCTCCCTGACCGCTTCCTCTGCAGTATTGTCTCATAAATGGACAGATCTCTGGTTTATACACTAGAGTGTAGCTGCTTTTATTCATGTGTCACTGGCCTATTTCAACTCAGTGCAGTCCCTTTAATTTACTTTTCTTTGGCCAACACACTGCACTCCAGTCTATTCCACTGCAGTCTCCACCCGCGTAGAATTCAGCCCAGTCTCGTAAACTCATGTTTCGCTGGACTACAAGGGGCTGCTAAGTCTTTAGGCTCATACTTTTCTATGCAGTCAGATAAATTGGCATATATATGACTTTATATGCCACAGGCTCTTTCCTAACAACTTTCAGTGCAGTTGCTTGGATTTACAGTGGACCTAGATGTTGCAAAGTAATCTATGGCCTAATGCATTTCTCTGTAGTCTCTCATAGTTACTAATCTCTGGCCCATTGGCTGCCATGAAAACTGCACCAGATTTAGGGTTTGGAGGACAGGTTACTCTGTCACAAATGTCATGGCTACGCCGTCTGCCTTATTACAACTGCATTACATTGGATGCTCTACATGTGCATTGTATGCACTACAAGTGCATTATATCCTATGGTACTTGTAATAAGGATATACATCACTTTGTGATGGAGTAACCTATCTACCAAACTCTGAAATCAAGCCCTCCATCCTCGTAGATTTCAGTACTATAAATCATATGCCTTCTTACTCAATCAGACGTCAGAATCGGGAGAAAAGGTCTACCTCCCTATCTTCAGCCCTACTCCTGCTTCTGATTGAATATAGGCTAGTGCACATGGTATTGGTGCACTGCTAGCCTAGCTGGAGTAAGGAGACATAGGAGTCTGGGATCAATAAGTGGGCACGCTCATGTGGAAGAGGAGCAGGTAAGATTTCTGTTTCTTTGAGTGTGTCTTTGTGTGTGTTCCAGTGAGTGCATGTGTATGTCTGTGTGACTATCTGTGTATGCATGAGCACATGTGTGAGTGTGAGTGTGTGTGTATGTTCAATTTGAAAGCCTGTGAGGTGGGAGGTATTGGGCATGGGGTTTGGGAAGCACAGTGTATGACTTTTGCCCCACCTTTTAACACAGTTAGAAGACAACTACTGATTGACATTTCTCTTGGGCCATAAGCCACAAAGCAGTCTTATATATAGACATATATCTGACCTATATACTGCAGTTCACTGTCTGGCCTCATACACCGCAGTTTGGCCTTATAAATTGTATGTATGTACGGGTATTTGTATAGCACAAACCTAGCTGTGAAGGAGCTGAACTCCTAACGTAAAGATGTGCAGGTGCAGCCTCATACGTGTAGTGGTCTCTTAAATAAACTTACGTCTGACCCATACACTGAAGTGCAACCATAATCTCCTATACTGCCAAGTTTCTGGCACATACACTGCAATGCAGTGTCGGCCTCATACGTTCCATTGAAGCATCTTATGTCAACGCATCTCTGGCTCGTACGCCACAGTGCAGTGCCAGGTCTCACACACTACAATAAAGTCTCTTATAATGACCTGTCTCTGGCTCGTATGCAAGAGTGCAAAATCTGGCCTCATACACCACAGTACAGTCTGATAGCTGGCCTATCGCAAGCCCATGTGCTGTTGTGTTGTCTGGGCTCCTACGCCGCAGTGCAGTCTCTATCTTCACAGACAACAGTGCAGTCTCTTACACTGACAGATCTCTTACCCATATGCCACAGTGCAGTCTCTGTCCAGTTTCTTTCTCAACTCACCCATCTTGCTATGTCTTCCTAAGCCAGTGACATCAAAGTGTTGCAAGCACTTGCATCCTCTTTCTGGGCTCACCCATGCTAAATGCAGTTTCCTCCACCTAACTAAACTCCCTTCGCAGAAATGGTCAGAACCTATGGAGTTCTTTTGATTTGTGAAAAGGTTGTTTATTTCAGAAGCAGGTTAAAGCTCACACTGATTCATCCTCTGCATCATTGCCACGTTCACCAATAATGCCCTTTCGCTAGAATAACAGTGATTCAGCCGAGCTTCCCCTACCATCTGTACCCACCCTGTTGGCTCTAACACTCTCCCCTGCTTCCCCAACCTTAAGGCTGCCATTCACCCCTTTTCATCTCTTTGGACCCCCTTGTACCTACTTAACCATTCTAAGCAATCCCTACTTTGTTTCGCCCAAGGCTTAATTCTGCACACAAAATACTGTTCTATCGAGGTATTGTTTAGGTCTACAGTGAGCCTTTGGCTTTCTCACCCATTTCTCAAACACCTCCACCTGTGTTATCAACCACCAATGACAAGTGCATCCTGTCCAGTCTGACTAGTTGCCCCCATGCTCCACCCAACTTATTGCAAAATCCGGAAATCTTGATGATTAACTTAGTGTTCAACTCTTTCTTTACCAGAGTAATTGCTGATGACTTTCTCTCCCCACTCTGAAGTCTCCTTGGCAACAACGGGGCCCATATCAGCTCCCTCACGCCTCTCCTTGTTTATTTAATAAACTCCAAACAAGCCAATTGAGCAAGTCATTCTCCCTTAGGTGTAATATGATCAAGTCTATCTTTGGCTGAATTCTTCCAAATCAAACTGTGTGGGTACCAACTGCAGCCTTCTCATGCCTCCTTGGTCTGACAAGTACATCATTGTCACCACTTCAAAGGGCAGCCCCAATTGTCTTCCACAAGTCCAGGCATCACGTTTTTTTCTTCCCTCCCACACAACTACTTGTGTCATACAGATATAATTTAGTTGTGTGTCCCATTCAACCAGTCTCCTTCTCGTCATATGTAGCCATTACATAACCTGACAGCCATCTACCCACATCTTTTAATTGCTTTAACACCTCCCTTCTGCCCAAATCAAACCTTTCTGTTGCAGCTGCTATCCAAAATTAATGCACTCCAGGCTCCCTTTGGTTATGGCCACCCTACCTTCAAGCCCCATCCCAGCACGCCGACACCCTTCTGCCTGGCTGCAGGTCACTTATCTGTTGTCCTCAGGGATGAACAATGTCAGCTTGCCTCTCTTCTCCATAGCATGTCCCGCTCCAAGGCCCAAACCAGGTAGATCCCTGCATCACTCGATTTCCTCTAAAACACTGCTGCCTCTTTCCTCTGTTGGTCGGTCTTGCTTTTCCTCACTCTTTTCTGTATCTTGCCTGGCTCAATCCAATGTACTCTCTCTCCTGCCCCTCATAAATTCTCATCCTCACTATCTCAGAAAGTCTGAACGTACAAAACAATATAACCAAAATGTTGCCCCAAACAGCTCAACATCCCGTGCTGACGTGCATGCTTACTCTGTCTGCGACACCAACTCCTGTATAATAGCTATAGTAATCGCCCTCCTCCTAGCCCCTGCCCGCCAGCTCTCCCTGGCCCATCCATCCAATATGCATCTTTCCACCTCATTCACCAGATGGCTCGTAACTGCAAAAATACTTGTCATAGAAGGCAAGTCAGAAAGCTTATCAGTGATAGTGTCAGTGATAAAGCTCTGTTAAATTGTGTATATTAGTATATTAGAAAATAAATTATATTGTTCCAATTCAAAACATTCACTACTGAAGAAATCAAACCAAAACTGTATGAGGAATGTATTAATGTTGCCAAGGGTCAGTCTCACCACCATCTATCTCCTCCTGCTCACATCTGTTTTGGGGTCTTTCTTGTGAACCTCTCCATCTCCAATGACCACTATGATTGAACCAGGGTGTCAGCAATATATTTATCCAAATCAGGTATGTGTTTTGCTTCAAACAACAGTTTCCAATTAAGTCACTAAAGCACCATGTCCTGCAGTAATCTCGGTATGTGGTGGTCACTGTCCTTCACGTTATCAATGATGAAAATCAATACTTCACTGTTGAACATAAGCATCAATTTCTGATTGACCAACTACTCATCCCAGTCTCATCACCAAAACCTCTAAGAAAAAAACACATGAATGCTGTGCTGGGACCACACGCTTACAATGACGAAAGCCATTCCTCTGCGCACATTGCCGATTCCAGCATCATATTCTAACTACAAGGTCACTTTGTTGTACTTATGAAGAAACATCTGCCATAGAATCTTGATTTCCTAGTTGAAGGTCAGAAGATCGTTGTTGAGGTGTTGAAGGCACAATCACATAAACAGAAACACCCATATGAAATAAACATTTGCATGCTCCTCTGAACTCCTACAGTCACCCTAATGCTATCCTGGGATTTGTCATACTTTTCATGGATTTAGGTATCAGCCTGTGCCTGAGCTTGTGCAGGCATATTGCTCTACATGCAAAATTCAAGTGCCCCAGTGCTCGTTGCAACAACTGTAGTTCTCACATGCACGTGCTTTGGCGGGTGTGTCCAGGCTGTGAGGTGACTGCCTAGAAGTCATTGGCCCAGCACCGCTTCTTCCCGCTTTGCCTATCTTTAAACTCCCCAGACAGAGAGGGTGGTTTATTCACTTCTGGCTTAGGCCCTCCTCGTACTATCACACTGGAGGACACTCATGTCTAATGCGAACCCCAATTGCACCAGAGGTGCTGACAAACCTCCTTTATAAAGGGGACAGACGGTTAAATCTTCAGGAGAAGATGATCCCTGCATCTCCAGGTGCCTTAGAAAACCAGGATGCAACAGTCAAACTAACTACTAATTTCAAATCGGATATATAAGGCAAAGGGGATGCCAGGGCAGACTGGAAGTAAGTGGTAAACAGAATGCTGCCAGGTAGTAACAGGATGCCAGGGGCGAATAAGATAACTAGGCAAACTGGACGCGATGGATAAGGAGCACTTTTTGAGACCTGTATTCTGTTTATAAGCACCCTGTTATGTTGCTGTGTGTACACTAGAATGCCTGTGAAAAATAGGCCTGTTGGACCATTTTAGCCTGTCAGTACAGTAATATGTATGTGAAACACAGGTACATGTGGCTTTGGATTTCTTGTCTGTCTGGTCACCTGCATGTGATAACAAGCATTGGCAAAGCGAATTGGTTTCGCCTATGCAAAATCTACTGGCTTTGTCATTCACAGAATTAAGTCTTGGTTGGTGCAGTGGAGAAAAGATAGACTGCTACAAAATGTGCAAAATGTTGCTTCCAAAATATAGATTTTAGCAATTCCCAGAGTGTACATTATGGATTTTATTACATTAGTACACCTCCAGGTATAGTAAGAGTGATCTAAAAACAATTACAATAAAAAGCTTGCACTTCACAGCCCAGTTGTTAGCTCTTTGTACTACCAATGAAAAAGAATAAACCTTTGACTTCACAAAGCTTCAAGTGATTAGGTCAATTAAAGCCAGTACCAGCTCCAAAGCATCCTTTACATTTGCAGATTAACACGTAACACACATTTGCATTTCTTTCAGGCAAGTAGGTACCCTGGCACTAAGGCTTGTTTAGCTGTATGTCTGGCTTCATTTTCACTGCACAGGAAACTCACTGAGTGACACTTCAGCTGAGGCATTTAAACTGTCGGAATTAACCATCCTGGGACGTCACTCTTTTTAGAGAAAGTAGAGGAAAACCGAAGTGTATTGTAGGATAGCTCTCAGGCTTATTGTTCTGGCATCTGGAACCAACAGCACAGTTGATGTCACTGAGGCTCTCCTCTAATTTGGTGCTCGAAAAGATAGCTTATTGGATAAAACTTGGGTGGCAGAAATCTGTGCTTGTCTTTCAGTGTTGATTCTACTCATTGCCTGGCTCACATTAGATAAATACGTCCTGGCACACTTCTAAATTACTTCTTTTTAACACCATTTTTGTTTACTTTCCTAAATAAGCCCAAACAGTTGCAGATGACAATGAAGTGCACATCATAACAGTAAACTACCATGCACTGTTCTTTTCAACATAATGGACTTCAAGAAGTGACCATTGTACATCAGCAAATAATATATGCTCACCCCCCTCCTCCTTCCCAGTTCCTGATCAGATGGCCAAAAGTATGGCCTGGGGAGCTACTGGGCTGGGTGCCAATAGGACTTGATGTATGACATCCTGGCATTAAGATCTCCACAGAGCAGTGTAAAAAAGAACAGATACCGCCAGCCACCTGCATTCACGGCACATGAGGGCAGATACTGCACACCCCGAAAACCCCCAGTGTTAGAGTTGCCATATATGTGGATGAGTATGTCACAGGTTTAATTTCTGTGACTGTGTAGGCTTAATTTGTTTTAAAAAAAACATTGTTAAAGCCCATGAAAGGGCGCCGGGTGAAGAGAAGACACCAATGCATTCACATGGAGCGCACAAAGACAAATAATGTTTAAAAAGCACTTTCAGGGTATGTAGGCAGCGTAAGGACACTTGTCACTAGCCATTGGCCAATGCCCAGAAGCTGTGTTTAGTCCAAGCTCCAAGTAGGCAGGGATGGCAAACTAACAGTGGAAATGCAAGTGACTACATGCAGAACAATGTTCAGGCCAATGAGAAGCACGTAAATTAGAGCGACGTTGGACTAAACCAATGGTAGGTTCAGGTAACTAAGGGGCGGGTTAAGAATTTTTTTTTATTAACAAATACCTCACAAGCACAGCACGCAAGTGCGCACTGTGCAAGCAATACCTTAAAAAAAGGAGGTGGACCCTGGATTGAACCTCTACGCAGTAACAGGCATTTGAGGATTAGTTACATGAATCCTGCATTTAATAGTTGTACAGTAGCATGCATGAGAGGAGTAGGCATGAGATCCTGGACTTCTGATCTGTATGGCCTGTGAGGAACAGGAATATAGTGCTCTGGA
Source organism: Pleurodeles waltl (assembly GCF_031143425.1). Taxonomy (NCBI): domain Eukaryota; kingdom Metazoa; phylum Chordata; class Amphibia; order Caudata; family Salamandridae; genus Pleurodeles; species Pleurodeles waltl. Next base: position 875,013,582 of record NC_090440.1, read on the forward strand.
TTTACTGTCTGTGGAGTAGCGAACATGTAAGCAACAGCTGTGAAAGACTTTGGATGTCTTGTCTGTTTGTCAGCGTGCATATGAGATACAGGTATGTACAGTCCTAGATTTCCTATCAGTGTGGAGACATGCATGAATGAGACATGCAAGTATTAACCTACATTAGACATCTGTACAGTACAATGCAAGTGAGGACTGGTCATGTGAGAAACATGCATAGAGCACCCTGGCTTTCTTGTGTCTATAGCACCACGCATGTGAGGAACAAGTGTGTACGGCCCCTGATTCCCAGCCTGCATAGTAACATGCATCTGAAGATAAGACATGTGAACCTGAATTTTCTGTCTCTATGGCAACATACTTGTGAGGAAAAGGCATGTAGACCTTGGATTTCTTCTTGTAATATGTATATGATAACCAGGCATTGTTACCCTAGATTGTCATGTGAGCCCAGCATTCAGTGTTTATATGGAATTGTGTACGTGAAGACCAAGCATGTAGAGCCCTAGATTCTCTGGCTCTATGATAACATGCATGTGAGGATTATGAATGTGAATTCTGTATTGAATTCTTGTTTGGTAGCATGGATTTGAGGACCAGGCAAGTAGGGCCATATATTTCATGTCTATGCAGTAGCCTGCAAGTGATGAACAGATGTGTAGGGCTCATGATTTCCTGACTGTGTGGTAGCATGCATGTGACATACAAAAATGTTGGGCACTTGGTCTACTGACTGTACAACAGCATGCAGAGTAGGAACAGGTGGTATGCCCTTGATTTCCTGTCTTCATACTTGCATACATGTGGGGATGAGGCCCATGACCCTAAATTTCCTAACACTAAGAGTGAGTGAGGAGGAAACAAGCTGAGTAACCGCTCAAACACATACTACACCACATACTACAAACACAAGTGTCTCTTTGCTTATAACCCTAATGACTGTCCAAAGAAAACAGGTTTTTTAAGGACATAAGCCCTCACCCACCCAAAGTGTGGCATGCTTCATCATAGACCTCTTCCTCATATTTCTTGTGATGGTTACCAATGGTAACCAGTGGTGCTCTTGATGGGCCTATGAGTGGGTATCAGATTAAACAAGCATAAACAACATAACACAAACTTACATGCACAATATAGCATCATAAGACACCAAGCTGGTTTGTTATATACATAAAATGCACCAGACCCTAATTATCAAAGGTCTGTTGATCCCCAAATTGAGAGAAAAATGAAAATCTATGCACTCCGATCCAAACATGTAAAACACCACAAAGATCTTCCTACGTTAAACTCACTTTACTGTGACATTAACTCACACAATTTCAAAACTTGACATTGTACACAGTCTCTTCTAAATACACCACTACACACCTATAAACAACAAGTCATGGTTCCTCCAGTCTAACTAATAGCCTTTCCAGATCTTTATGAAACGGCACCAGCTGGAGATTGTGCTATGACACCATAACATTGCTGGTTAGCGCTCTACGAAAACATATACCCTAGCATGACATAACATAACGTAACACAATATGCCACAGGTCGGCCTATCTCTGGGTTACACATATCACAGTTTACCAAACTATATTCTGACAGAAACGTGTTCATCTTTTTTTACAGAACCTCAGTGAACAATAAATGTGTTTATTTCTTCATCCATTCCATAATAAATTACTTTGTTAATAAAATGTAACTAAACAAATGTTGATTAGCAATACTTGTATTAAAAGGACCATTTCCTAGTGGATACATATTTGTTTTTAAGAAGATTATACTAGCCATTTTTAGGGTCGAGCCTGCGGGTTCATGCGCTAGAGCATGTGTCTCGCTTGCGAGACTCTGTTGTGTTCAATAAGGGCTTGGAGCCTGCCTGTTGCTCCCCATTTGTTGGCTTGTGTGGCACTCTTCTTTATAGCTTCGTATTTCATCAAAACACGCCTGGCATAATTTCCATTCCTCTGTGTAGAGCAGAGATAAAGCACTTATTGATTCAACTTAATTAGTGCCTGTCTACTGCTCCCACGTGATCAAGGTACTATTTAGTTTTTTTTAACTTCTAGCGACCTGCAAACAGAAGGCTTGTGACTGACAAAAAAGGTACCCAGCAGGACAAACTAAATAACACATTTTTATTTTTTAAAGCTAACTTATTTTTATTTTGCCAACTCCTCTTTTCTCACTTTCCACTCATGTTTTCGCTTGTAAGCACTGTTCTCAAAAGATGACAATTAATTTGTTCGAAATATTGCAAAGCAACAGTGTTTTTTATGTGTAATCTCTGAAATGATGATTTAGCACATAGTCATGCAGTACACCCCAATCCACCCCACTCAAACCTACCTCCCTACCATCCACCCCAATCTAAACCACTTTACTCCACACCAATCTAGTCCACTCCAACCCACCCCAATCTAATCTGCCCCACTCCAATTCACCCCCTCTCATCAAAAATAATCTTCACCACTCCGAAACAATCTGCCCCACTCCATTCAAAACAATCTGCCCTACCCCAGCCTGCCCCACTCCAATCCTAAACAATCTGCCCCACTGCAATCCAAAACAATCTGCCCCACTCCAATCTGGGCCACTCCAAACCAAAGCAATCTATCCCACTCCATTCCAAAACAATCTGCCCCACTGCAATTCAAAACAATCTTCTCCAATTCAATCCAAAACAATCTGTCCCACTCAAATCTGCCCCTCCAGTCTGCCCTTCTCCAATCCAAAACAATCTGCCCCACACTACAGTCTGCCCCACTCCAATCAAAAACAGTCCGCCCACTCCTATCTGCCACACTCCAATCTAAAACAATATGCCTCGTGCCAATCCAATCCACCTCACCCCAATCCACCCCATCCCATTCCATCCCAATTCATCCCACTCCAATCCACCCCAGTCTCATCCAGTCATCCCCACACCAATCTAACCCACCCCACTCCAGTCCATCCTAATACAGTCTGCCCCACTCCAATCCAAAATAATCTGCCCACTCCAATCCAAAACAATATGCCACCCTCCAATCTGCCCCAATCCAAAACAATATGCCCTACTGCAATCTGCCCCACTGCAATCCAAAAGAATATGCCCCACTTGAATCTGCCCCACTCCAATCTGCCCCCTCCAATCCAAAACAATCTGCCCCACTCCAATGCGCCACACTCCAGTCTGCCCCACTCCAATCAAAAACAGTCCGTCCCACTCCAATCTGCCCCACTCCAATCCAAAACAATATGCCCCACTCCAATCCAATACACCTCAATCCAATCCACTCCACTCAATCCCAATATACCCCGCTCCAATCCACCCCACTCCCATCCAATCAACCCCACACCAACCGAATCCACCCCGCTTCTAATCCACACTAATACAATCGGCAAAACAATCTGCCCACTCCAATCCAAAACAATCTGTCCCACTCCAATCCGGCCCACTCCAATCTGGCCTGCCAATTCCAAACCAAAGCAGTCTGCCCCACTCCAATCCAAAACAATCTGCCCCACTACAATCCATAACAATCTGCCCCACTTCAGTCCAAAACAACCTGACCCACTCCAATCCATTTCAACCTGCCCCAATCCAATATGACCCACTTTAATCCAAAACAACCGGCCCCATTCCAACCTTCCCCACTACAATGCCAAACAACCCACTCCAATCCAAAACAGTCTGCCCCACTCCAATCCAATCCACCTCACCTCACCGCCAATCCAACCCACTCCATCCCAATGCACCCCACTACAATCGACCCACTAAAACCCATTCCACCCCACTCCAATCCAATCCATCCCAATCCGGCCCAGTCCAATCTACCTCACTCCAATCCAGTACACCTCACCCCAATCCACCACACCCCAATCCACTCCAGTCCAATCCACCCCACTGCAGTCCAATCCACCCTCCTCCAATCCAACCCACCCTACTTCAATCCAACCCACCCCATTCCAATCTTCCCACCGACTTCAATCATCCCACCCCAGTCCAATCTAATTTACCCTACTCCAGTCAAGCCCACCCACTCCAACTCACCCCACTCAAATCCAATCCACCAACCCCAATCAAGTCCACTGCTACCCAATCCACTTCACTTCAATACAATCCACCCCACTCCAATACAAAGCACTTTAGTCCATCCCACTAAATCCAATCCTGTCCACATTAATTCAACCTACTCCAGTCGAATCCACCCACTCCAAATCACCTTAATCTACCCCACTTCAATCTAGTACACCACTGTCCAATCAATCCAACCCACACCAATCAATCCACCCCTTCCCACACCAATCTGCCCCATTCCAATCTAATCTAGTTAACCCCGCTCCAGACCAGTCCACCACAATCCACTCCACTCCAATCCACCCCAAACCAATCCATTCCAACCACCCCTATCCACTCTAGTCCAATCCACCTCACTCTACTCCACCCCAGTCTGATACACCCCACTCAAGTCCACCCTGCTGCAGTCCACCCCATTGCAGTACAATTCACCCCATGCCAATACAATCTACTTCACCTCAATGCAATCCACCCCAGTCCAATCCATCCCAGTACAGTCCACCCCAACCCATTACAATCTACCCCACCCCACCCCAGCCCAACCCACCCCACCTCCTCCAGTCCACCCCGCCCCAATCCACCCCATCACATTTCAACCCACTCAACTCCACTCCAATCCACCACACTTTACCCCAATCCAGCCCACCCCATCCCAATTCAGTCCACCACACTCCAGTCCAACCCATCCAGACTATCCCACTCCAATCCACCCCACTACAATCCACCCAAGCCCAATACATCCACCCTACCCTATCCCAGTTCAGTCCATCCCACTCCAATCCAATCCATCCACCCCACCACACTCCAATCCACCCCACTTCCATGCAACCCACCCCACTCCAATCCAAACCAATCCAGTCCCCCATATCCAATTCAACACACCCCAACCCAATCCAGTGTACCCTACCCCAATCCAATCCACCCCACTGTGAGAAAAGGCCTCTTTTTTTCATGGCTAGCCCCACTTTTTGCCTTGTATTTGATGTAGCCTCACCGTTGTCCAGGGCCCCTGCTAACCAGGTTATTTGGGCCAGATCTCTTTCCCTAAAACTGTTGTGATGTATTGTCACACTTGGCAACACCTTTAGCTGCCACTATAAGTCCCAAGTAAATGGTACTTAGGTACCCAGGGCATGGGGTACTAATGGTAGGCCCCCCAAGGGCAGCAGCACAGATTGTGCCATCCTCTAGGGCCATGCATCCAGAAGCACCCAGCACTGCCATTGCAGGCTGAGTGTTCTGATGCAATCTTAAAAGACAAACCCGACATGGGGCACAGCCTGTGTGCCCTGCCCACCACACACTGCATGCACTATAGGTAAATCACTCCTCTGGCAGGCCGTCCAGTCCTAAGGCAGGGTGCCCTATATTGTATGTCTGGGCATAGATGCCTGAGCAACATGCCCCTACTGTGCCCTTGCCAGACCTGGGACATAGTAAGTGAACAGGGCTGCCTTTTTAATGCATGTGCTGGACACTGGTCACTACGAGTTTCAGAGCTACATGATGGCTACCCTGAACCCCTGATTGTTTGGTATCAATCAGCTCAGAATGATAAATCCAAACTTGTATCAGTATTGGAGTTATTCCATAATGTACCCTGGGTCACCTTAGAGGTGCCCCCTTCAAAAGCTAACCACCCTGGCATGGTTGCTGGCTGGTCACAACCAGCCTGCCACCACGAGACAAAATTCTGAGCCCCTAGGGTAATAGATCCTGCTCTCTGGGACTCAGAACAAAGCCTTTCCTGGGCGGAGGTGCTAACACCTCGCCCCTCAGGAATGTGCACTGCCCTGCTAGTGAGCTTTGAAGAGCTTACCGTCCTTGAAACTCAACCCCCAGGCCTGCTGCTAGCAGCAGATGGCTGCCCCTGTTGCAAACCTCCACTTTTGGCAGGAGCAACAGCGGGAAACCAGACAAAGGACAGTAGCGGTGGTCAGTCCTGGCTTGCACTATCCCCAAGGTGGTGCATGCAAGGTGGACCCTCCATTTCATTTTCTTCCATCTTGCACAATCAGGTGTAGGAAAGCGACCTCTGCCCTCAGGAAATGGTCCACTCTTCAAAGTTCGCCAAAGCTCTCTGTCCAGAGTGAAGGCATTACTCCACAACCACAAGGAAACAAAGACCAAGTGAAAACCCCTTCACTGGCTAGCTGCTGACCAAGTAACCAGACACTGGAGCTAGATCAAATTCTACCCATTGGGCTGTGAGGACAAACCCTGCCAGTGTGCCAAGTTTGGTGGCACTGCACCCTCCAGCGGCCTGACCGTGCAATAGCCCCAGGTACTGGTCACCTCACATCGGCCAACAAGAAGGACAATCCATTCTGGACTGTAAAAGGACTAGAAGGAAGCCCCAGTCAAGGGACTTCAGAAACCACCATGACCTATCATCAGAGTACCCCTGCTGACCTGCAAGCATCCCTCAAAGAGACCTACCTCCTGCTTCCAAGGGCACCTTTGCGCACAGCTCCTGGCTCACTGATTTGCTCTGCACCCGCCGCCCTATGCCCTGCACCGAAGATCCAGTTGTGTCCTAAGGGTCCCCCATCCCTTGTGACCTCGACATTCCAAGGGGACTCATCGGACTTACATTTAAGTCCACCTGTGCAGCACTTTTCCAAGTGGTCCCCCTCAGTGGTCTGGCACAAGCTCCAAAGAATTTCTGCAGCTGCTCCTGCCAAAACCGGGAGCCACCCGAACTTCTCCAGCTGGTTCACAGTGCCCACCAATGACCTTGCAAAAGGAGACATTGGTAAATGCACTGCCTGATTTCATATGCATTTTCAAAATATTTTCTCCATTGATTCCTATTACGCATAATTACGCACAAAAAGAATATTTTTATTAAAACTTTAAAAATCCATAATTTAAAAAGTACTTACCCAATTGTGATGATCTTGGTCTTAAAATGTATAATAAAATCTGAAGTATTTTTGTAAATGGGTCTTGAGGTATTCTTTTGAGTGTGTGGTCTCATTTATTGATACTGTAAGTTCAACAAATGCTTTGACATCTCCAAGATTAGCCTAACTGCTCGACCAAGCTACCATAAAAATTAGAGCATTAGGTGGTCTAGTTTTTACCTCTATAAACCAACATTTGGTTGCCTGGATCCCCTGCACAGTGTGCCTAGCTTTGCACACTACATAGAGGGCCAACCTTCTACACCCACCTCAGTCCAATCCGCCCCACCGCAGCCCTATCACTCAAATCCAATATCACCCACCCACCCAATCCAATCTAATCCAACCCACTTGAATCCACCCCAAACCCATTCACCTCACCCCATTTCAATCCACCCCACTGCAATCCAATCCACCTCAAACCTATCCACCCCACTCCATTCAAGCCACCCCAATCCAGTCCACCCCATTCTACTCCAATCCAATCCACCTCACTACCTCAATCAAATCCAACCCACTCCACCTTATTCCACCCGACTCCAATCTACTCGCCTCTACGACCCTCTAATCCTCCTACTCCACTCTAGAACATTCAGACACATTCACTATATGACACTCTACTCCCCCACTTCACTCTGACACTCCACCCCACCAACCTTTAGCCATGCTGAACAGGAGACACACTGGTGTACAACATGGCAAAACAAAGCCAATAGCTTTTGTATAGGCGAGATCTATTGGCTTTGCCAATGCTTGTTTAATATTGGCATGAGTCCCACCTCCAAACTAGGTATCACCTTCAGGGGCACCTTTGATTACACACCATATTTTATTTAAATTGGATGTTTGACCAAAAAGAGATTATCTTTTGTATCAATAAATTCATTTGAATTACTCTATCCTCTGTAATTAGATGCTTAATGTTGCTGTGGAAGTTTAGGCTTATATTTCCCAATTCAGGACCATTTGTATGTTATTTGTACAACCCCCACAATGCAGCAGTGTCCCCACAGTACACATTGTGCGATCTGATGGCCAGCTTTATACCGACATGGCCAGTATTTTTAAGTCCTGGATACAAAAATTAGGAAACTAGGAAAAGCCCCATATCAGTTAGAGGTGGGCAAGCCCCTGAAAGCTCAATACAGGCTCAAGCTTGAGGTCTGGTTTTGGCTCAGCTGGAGGTCCTGTTGGATATTCAAGCCGATAACGAGCTGAGATTTCATGTGTCTTCTAACTGCCTCCCTACTTGTTCCTAAGATGTGGCATTATGGCCAGAACTGTTGACTTTGGACCTGGGTAAACCGGGTTTGTGTCTCAACATCATCTCAGCATCATGTGGTTCTGGGCAACTCACATAGGGGCAGATTTATGGAAAGTGGTGCTGCACCGAGTGCAGCGCCTCTTTCCCTGCACCCCTTAGCAGCCCCCTACCGCCACTATGTGTGCGCCATATTTAATATACGGCACACCATGGTGCAGGGTAGGGTGTAATAGCATCATTCAATGTGACGCTATTGATGTACTCTGCATGAGTAGTGCCAAAATGTTGGCGCTATTCCTGCAGAGTACATAGGGGCCCATTCTAAATAATGAAAGCCCCCTTTTAATGCCTGCTCTGAGCAGGCGTTAAAAGTGCTGAAAAAAATGACGCAAGGAAATTTTATAGATTTCCTTGCGCCATTTTCTTGTCACCCTAACGGGTAACGGACATTTGCATACATTATGCCTGGTGCAGGCATAATGTTGCGCAAAGGGTTACAGAGTGGTGCAATGCATGCATTGCGCCACTCTATTATATGTTGCGGGGATTTCAGCCTTGTTGGGCCACATTAACGTAAAAAATAATGACCCTAATGTGGCCCAAGGTGGCGCTCGGGAATTATAAATATGCTTCTGAATCTCCACATCCCAATAAACAACGAATTGCGACCTTGTGTAATGTAACTGGTGTTCATGTGAACCAGTACCTTCAGGTCAAGTTTGCGCTGTATAAAAACTGCTGAAAGGTGCAAAATTGGTTATAACAAAGCCTTAACATTAGTAAAGACACATAGATACTCATTTACTGGCAGAGTTGTTCAAAGTCAAATCAGAAAACAGATAAAATGCAACTTTCCCACTTAAATTGTGTGATCTTAGACAACTATTTTATTTCATCAAAACTCTTTTTTCTTCATTAACACGTATGAAAGCACATTCAAGTAAGTGAATTCAGAATACCAGTTATGTAAAAACCTATTGTGTTTGATTTAATGATTTCATAGACTATAACATTGCTGTATAAAAATCTGGGCCGCATATAGGGTTTACATGACTCATAGTTCACTAAAAATTCATGTTTAAAACCTAGCACTTTTAATAAAGTACTTCTCAGTGGAGTGCTACTTCCCTGGGGTCTGTGCAGTTTCTCCAGCTTGGCTGTTGAACACAGCCGGGCTGGAGAAACCTAAGTGCGCATGTGTGTTTGGCAGGCCTCGGATGGCCGGCCAAACAAACTTGTGCACTTAGGCCCAGATTTATACTTTTTCATGCATAACTGCGCTAACACAGTTTTGCGTGAAAAAGTATACCGCCGGCTAGCACCATTCCAAGACCCCGTCCGGGTGTCATATTTATGGAATGACAGTAGCCGGCGGTAAGGCCCCGCTAGCGTCATGAAAAAGGATGCTGGCTGGGTGGGGGAGGCGTAGGAGGAACAGGAGGTTGTGCGTCAAAGGATGACGCTAGTCCGGTTAAAGGCATAAAAATGCCTCTAACCAGACTAGTGTCATCCTTTGACGCACAACCCTCATGGACATGACTCCTGCCTTAGTAAAGACAGGAGTCATGCCCACCACCCCAACGGCCTTGCCCAGCCGACATATGTTCCCCTGGGCATGGCCATTGGGCCCAGTGCCATGTAGGGGGGCCCAAGTTAGGTTCCCCATGGCACTTTAAAAAAAATGAAACTACTCACCTGTACTTACTTCACCTACCTGGGATGGAGTCTCCCCATTCTCTGGAGTCCCTCTGGTGTGTGTGGGGGTGTCCCTGGGGCTAGGGAAGTGCACCTGTGGGCCCATTCCACGGTCTCTGACCATAGAAATAGGCCCACAGGTCCCCTAACGCCTGCCCTGACCCAGGCGTTAAATAATAGCGCTAAGCAAGCTTAGTGCCATTATTTAAGGCCCCCGTGTGTCATTTTAGCACAGGGGATTAATATAGCGCTAAGGCCATATCATCATTTTTTGCATCTCATTGATGCACAGTAGTTTCCCGCAAACAAAAAATGACTTTAACTCCAAAACGTTGGCGCTATATGGGTCTAGAGCCAAAGTATAAATATGGAGTTAGGTTTGCACTGAATTTCCACAAAAAAAAAATGACACAAATTTTGCGCAAACAGAGTATAAATCTAGCCTTGGTGCACTCTCCCCTCCTCCCCCCTCCCGTGGCCCAGCCCCGCCCCTCTCTGCACTGCTGTGCCAGAAGCAGAAAAATAAAACTACAGAAAACTATTGTTTTATTTTTCTGCTTCTGACACAGCCAGTGGGGCTGCTCCTTCGCCGTAGCGAAGGAGCAGCCCCTGTGTTTAACGCGCTCCTCACGCACTGCCCACATTCAGTTGAAGCAGGGTTCCTTAAAACACAGGACACTGACAGGTACGGAGAGGCTGGACTAAACGCCATCTCTCCTCTCTCGGATTTTAGCACAAGAGTAGGCTCTTATCTTTGTCAGAGCACCGAAGGCCTTGGGGCGGGGGGTACTTTTATTTATTCTATTATGTATTAATGTTAGTAGTTTTGAATAACTGGGACCTAGCTGTTTGAATATTTAGGGCACGCCTAGCAAATTAGCATTTGCAGCAGCAGTAGTGACAACATAAAATAATTTTCATAAATAATACGTTTTTTAGGCACCCGCTGTATTTGGCCCTGCTTAGTAGTAGTGCCCTAAGAAGGAACGGCCCCACTTTTCTTTATGGAAGGTCGGTCCCAACAGAGTCAGAGCGCTGAACAGTAATCATGTGAACATAATATAACTACCGTGAAGTGCAAAAAAATAATTTATATTTACAGTACATGATGCATTGTGACAGTCAGGAATCCTGAACCGTGAGTTAGAATAAAAAAAACAAGAGGGATCATGGGGACTTTAAAGCAATTTTAAGACAAATAAAGAAGTCAGCAGGTCACTCACATGCACAGCACCGCATTGCAGGTACCTTCCTGTGGCCATATTATGAAACATATCCTGGTGGTGCAATGACGTGTGTGCCCGTTTTATGTGCCCCGGGGGCCTTTGCATTACAGACGGGCCTGCAGGTGCTTACTTGGCCATTTATCAGGTTTCGCTTGCACAATGATTGCACTGTACTTCGTTAACCTCTTGTGAACAAAAAAACTTAAAACAGGCTTAGAGCCCAGCCATTATTTACTGTTAATTGTCACAGGTTGATTCTGACATCACTTTTAATTCCTTGCTTCTTATTGGTTAGAGTCTCCAGAATGTGGTTGGTCTTGACGAATTAGGTGAGCTGAGCGTTGATGACCTTCTCAATGACTTTGGCTGGGTAGGGGAGCAGTGAGATGTGTCTGTAGTTTTTCAGGTCCGTCGGGTCAGCGGAGAGCTTCTTCAATAAAGGTTGGATCGCTGCATGTTTCCAGTCTTCCGGCAAGGTGGCGGCCTCGATGGAGCAGTTGATGGTGCAGTGCAGTTCGGGGCGATAGTGGCACCAGCTCGGTTGAAGATGTGGTGAGGGCAGGGGTCCCAGGGTGCCCGTAGTGGATTGATTTCATGATCTTGAGGGTGTCTTCTGAGGTGAGGATGGTCCAGTGGTGGAGAGTTGGCTTGGTGTGGAGTCTTTGGGTGTGGTTACAGTGGGTGGAGTGGGTGGTGAATCCGTCATAGATGTCCTGGATCTTGAGGTGGGAAAAAAGTGGCGAGGTTGTCACAGAGGTCTTGGGAGGGCGGGATGTCTGTACTGAGTTTGGTGAATTCTTTGACTATGGTTAAGAGTTCCTTGCTGTTGTGAGTGTTGGCGGTGATGCATTCCTGAATGGCCGATTTCCTTGCTGTTCAGATGAGGAGGTAGTTAGCAGTGACGGCGATTTTGAAGGTTTTGTGGTCTGCCATGTTCTTGCTGCTTTTCCACTTTCTCTCGAGTCATCTGCAGGTGCGCTTGGATTTTTGGAGGTCGGGTGAGAACCAGCTGATTTTCTTGTTGTGTTGATTGTTGGAGGGTTTCCTGATGGAGGGCCAGAGTTTTGGTGCAGTCAGAGATCCATTGGTGGAGGTTGCGTGCTGAGGCGTTGGCATCCATGGTGTCAGGTGGTGGCGCCTTGTGTAGAGCTTCGGTGACTTGGGCTTCGGAGACCTTAATCCAGTTTCTGCTGTGGTGGTGGTGGGCATGGTGGCATTCAGTATTCTTGGTGAAGGAGAAATGGATGCAGTGGTGGCCGGTCCAGTGTAGTTCAGAGTTGTGTCAGATGGAGCCATTGTTGTAGGCGCAGAAGAAGAGGTCAAGGGTGTGTCTTGCTGAGTGGGTTGGGGAGTTACCATTTGAGTCAGAGGGTGGCGAGGTTCCCCAGTAGGAGTGAGGTGTTCTGGTCGCTGAGGTTGTCTAGGTGCAAATTGAGGTCGCCAAGGAGGATGTCTGTAGTTGAGGTGAGGGCATCGGGTGTGATAAAGTCAGCTATGGATACGCTGAAAGGGGGGTGGGGTCCTGGTGGTCTGTAGATGAGGGTGCTGCAGAGGGTGGTGTTGGGACTATTATATGTGATTTCTGTCTCTTGATAACAATCTTTTTATCTGTGTGTCTGGGTCTGCATATATTGAATATGGATTCATTTAACAAATTTTAGATGGAGTTACCTAAACATATAGGGGGTCATTACGACCCTGGCGGCCGCGGTAAGTTGGCGGTAACACCGCCAACAGGCTGGCGGTGTTCCGCCAGCAATTATGACCGTGGCGGAAAAGCCACGGTCATACCGCCGGCCCCTCCACTTTCCCGCCAGATTTCCACCTGGCGGTCATAATCCCCAGGGCAGCGGTGCTTGAGTCCCCGACCGCCAGCCTGTCCGTGGCGGTAAACACCGCCATTGAAAGGCTGGCGGTAAGGGGACTTGGGGTGCCCCTGGGGACCCCTGCACTGCCCATGCACTTGGCATGGGCAGTGCAGGGGCCCCCAGGCATAGCCCCGTCGCGCATTTCACTGCCCGAATTTCGGCCAGTGAAATGCGCGACGGGTGCTACTGCACCCGCTGCACATCAGCATTGACGCCGGCTCTATTACGAGCCGGCAGCAATGTTGATGTGACATTTCCACTGTTACCGTCCGCTGGCCCAGCGGAAATGTCATAATAGGGAGCCAGGAATACCGCCGGCAATGGTGGTATTCTGGCTCCCGCGGCCTCAGCGGTCTTTTTGAAAGACCGCCGAGGTTGTAATGACCCCCTTAATGCTGAAGCAACAGGAGTAGGAGTTCGGAGTGCTAAAACCTTAAAGCCGTCAGATCTGCTTTTTCTGCTGATGTTTTTCCTTTTTTCTGACCACTACCACTGACTCTGTGACATGCAAGGTTGCCAGCTTAGAGCCAAAATTCCCATCGACATCCAATATGGCAGCCAAAGTGGTACCATCTGCCCATCACCAGGCTCCATAACAGCTTGTTCCTAGCCAGTCATTTATTCCTTTATTCCTTGGTTGCCAATACTTTTGGAACCCCGGGGGATTTGAAGTGGTTATGAGACTGATAGTATAAGTACATGGGACATGAGAAGAGAAAATAATCCCATCTCATTAGTACAACAGAAGGGTACTAACAGGTGGAAGAGTGTGAAAGGCCTTACCCTCCCACTGTCCCCCCACCATAAGACAAAATAAAGTCTGTTGCTCTTTCACCCCACTCTCCTGTTTCTCTGTTTCTCATTATTGCCCTCTATCTCTCGTTCTCTCTGTTGCGCCCACCCAACTCCCATAAGGAAAAACAGCACTAGGATGTGGCCAGCGCTGGCCGCGTCATAGCACTTGTTCTCTTACTTTACTTGTAAGCATGCTGCACAGACATAAACTGAACTGAACTGGCTGTCATATTAGTTTTGAAAATTTCATGAAGATTCATGAAACGGTGCTGAAGATTTGCAAAACAAAATAACTCTCCATCTATGTAAAAAGTTGGTCCTATGTATATGTGAATATATATATATATATATATATATATATATATATATATATATATATATATATATATACACACACACACACTCTATGGGTCATTAATAGCCTCTGAAGGGGTGCCGCATTGCCCACCTTCCCCTTTGCATACACGGCCTGGCCAAGGGGAATGTGGTCCCTGGGGCTGAAATCAGCCCGGGTAGAGGGGCATACAAAATCATAGACATTCAGCAGTTATAGTTATACTTATCTCAAGATACGTGAATTTTAAAGTTTTCTTTCTTAATTCTGTTTCCCAACTATAACATCCCTGTAACCTTTGTTTTATATATATATATCTTCAGTAGTTTTAGAGTAATTACTGAAAAAACACAATTGTATATCTAGGGATTCGGAGCCTCTGCGGATCCGAGATATTTCATGCTGAGATGTGATTGACTGCCAACACTTCAAACAGGAATTGCTGGCAGCCGAGTCCCAAAAAAACATAAAGAAAGAGAACAGGGCAGAGTAGGATTACACTGACCACCTAGGCCTGGTGGTGAAATCATTCAGGGACCCCGCCAGGGCTAAAAAGCATTTTTAAATTTTTTTCTTGCAAAAATCGCAGAGGACCTGTAAATGTGGAGAATAAAAAAAATAAAAAAAACAAGCTTAGTCTCCCATGCTTGTTTAAATTTGAGCCCCTGGGTAGGCCAGGTCCCAGGGGCATAGATTAAGAAATGTTTTGAAGAGGGGGGATCACATGGCCCCCCTCCCCATGGCTCATCCCGGCCCCGGTGACCGCCACCCCCCTGGGGGCAGGCCAAATGAAGAATTTATTAGAGGAGGGCTGCGCGGCCACCTCCCAAGGCCCTTAAAGGCCCTGGGGACCGTCAGCTCTCCAGAGCTTTGCTTACAATTTTGAGGGGACGTGCGGACTGTCTGAGTCACCAGATCCTCGGGGTCTGCGCACATTCCCAACATGTCCACCATAAGACAGCTCCAATACTCTGAATAGAATGTCACAGAGTCTAAGAGAGTCCAAGTGGGGAAAAGGGGATTAGGTAGGGAACAGCTGGGAAGGAGACCTGTAGGAAGCAAAAGATTAAAACACACAATATCAAAATTATATCATATTAATCTTTACTAGACTATGATTCTAACCATTGTCATACTGTAACCATGGATAACTTAAACATGGACTAAATAACTAGGCCTCAAGACGTCTGGTTACCTGGGAAGAAATTAAGAATGATTAATACAACTTCTCAATAAAACCTCTTAATGAATTGTTACACATTGACTAGAAACATAAGCACCCTCTAGAATTATGTCTTCAGAATCAAACACAGGGGGTCATTCCGACCCCGGCGGTCAAGGACCACCGGGGCCGGGGATGCGGGAGCACCGCCAACAGGCTGGCGGTGCCCCGCAGGGCATTCTGACTGCAGCGGTTTGGCCGCGGTCAGACCAGGAAAACCGGCGGTCTCCCACCGGTTTTCCGCTGCCCTGGGAATCCCCCATGGCGGCGCAGCTTGCTGCGGTCCTGGCTCCGACCGCCAGGAACAGGATGGCGTTGAGGGGTGTCGTGGGGCCCCTGGGGGCCCCACTTTGTATTTCAGTGTCTGCCTTGCAGACACTGAAATACGCGACGGGTGCCACTGCACCCGTCACACCTACCCACTCCGCCGGCTCCATTCGGAGCCGGCTTCCTCGTGGGGAGGGGTTTCCCGCTGGGCTGGCGGGCGGCCTTCTGGCGCTCGCCCGCCAGCCCAGCGGGAAAGCCAGAATGGCCTCCGCGGTCTTTCGACCACGGAGCGGCCATATGGCGGCTCCCTCCAGGCGGGCGGCTCCCGCCGCCCGCGGGGGTCAGAATGACCCCCACAGTCTTTTTGCATGAGGCCAAGGAAATAATCTGAACGTTTTCTGGAACACCATAGGAGTTGTTTTACGGGGGCTTATTATGCACATATAATGTAACATCTAGAGTTCTAACACTTAGGGCCTGATTACAACTTTGGAGGAGGTGTTAATCCGTCCCTAAAGTGACGGTAAAGTGACGGCTATACCACCAGCCGTATTACGAGTCCATTATATCCTATGGAACTCGTAATACGGCTGGTGGTATATCTGTCACATTTGGGACGGATTAACACCTCCTCCAAAGTTGTAATCAGGCCCTTAGTTTTTAAATGCAGAAACATGAATTGCGCACGTTGCTGATTTCCACAAGAATATGTAAACGTCATGAAATGGTTGCACACAATGAATGTAATGAGTTAAGCACAAGAATGAATCGCGCGTCTTGCCGATTCAAATGACTCCATGTAAATGCCATGAAATGTTAGCGCACAATGAATAACATGAATTAAGCACAAGAAATGAATCGCGCGTCTTGCCGATTCAAATGCTACTTTATAAATGCCATGAAATGGTAGCACACAATGAATATCATGAGTTAAGCACAAGAAATGAATCGCGCATCTTGCCGATTCAAATGCTACTTTGTAAATGCCATGAAATGGTAGCGTACAATGAATATCATGAGTTAAGCACAAGAAATGAATCGCGCATCTTGCCGATTCGAATGCTACCTTGTAAATGCCATGAAACGGTAGCGCACAATGAATAACATGGATTAAGCACAAGAAATGAATCGCGCGTCTTGCAGATTCGAATGCTACCTTGTAAATGCCATGAAATGGTAGCTTACAATGAATATCATGAGTTAAGCAAAGAAATGAATTGCACGTCTTGCCGATTCAAATGCTACCTTGTAAATGCCATGAAATGGTAGCGTACAATGAATATCATGAGTTCAACACAAGAAATGAATCGCGCGTCTTGCCGATTCAAAATACCACCAGGTGAATGCCAAGAAATTGTAGCGCACAATGAATATCACAAGTTAAGCACAAGAAATGAATCGCACGTCTTGCTGATTCGAATGCCACCATGTGAATGCCAAGAAATGGTAGCGCACAATGAATATCACGAGTTAAGCACAAGAAATGAATCGCGCGTCTTGCCGATTCGAATGCCACCATGTGAATGCCAAGAAATGGTAACGCACAATGAATATCACGAGTTAAGCACAAGAAATGAATCGCGCGTCTTGCCGATTCGAATGCTACCTTGTAAATGCCATGAAATGGTAGCGAACAATGAATATCATGGATTAAGCACAAAAAAATAATCGCACGTCTTGCCTATTCGAATGCTAGCATGCAAATGCCAGAAAAAGCCAAGCGCACATTCACACGCACAAGGTAAAATCATTTATCATGAAAATTAGGCCCAAGAACTCGAAAGCCTTTGAGAACGGATTCGGGGGCCCTGCCCGACCTCCGTCTTACCGCCCTGATCAAGAATCACCAACAAGTGAAGGGCAAGGCCTGAAAGATCAAAGTAGGCCTCCGGAACAGGAGCTCAGGAAGTTGCTGCTGCTCAGCACGGGGACCTCTGAATAGTGCGCACGTGGAGCTGGCCTGGCTCCCTTATATAGAGTCTTGGCCCAGCCCACAACCACACCCAGTCATGCTGCAGAAGAAGCTTCTAGAAGGTCCTGGAAAGGGACCACACCCTGACACACCCTGAAAGCCTGCAGCAATACATTGCAAATGAACAGTATTTATAAACACCGTGAATATAAGTCTTCAGCATTAAACTCTGCAATGCAAAATGTTAAACAACAGCACATCAGCATAATGTATGAATTACGTTATCTTGGAAGTGCTGGATGTTTGCATTCCAGTCGCCCGTAGAGCGCGCACTGCCCTGATGTTGACACAGGCCCCTAGCTTGAACATTAGGGGCCTGGGATCCACCATCTCCCTGGGCCACAATTCTTAATTAAAGGGTTCGGAGTACCACGTTGCCCCCCTCTTTTGGGCCATTTTCGGCCCTGAGGACCACCACCTCCCAGGGGTTTGGCCTAGTTCTTAAAAGGTAGGGGGGCTGCACACCCCCAGCCTGTTTTCATCCCTGGGGACCACCACCTCCCCAGGGCTGGCCCTCAAAAAAACAAAAAGTAGATGGGCTCCCTGCCAGGAGCCATTAATGGCCTGAGGACCGCCACCCCTCAGGACTGGCCCCCTATGTCCCGAGGTGCCCACCCTCTGACATAGTAGTTTGCAGTCGCTTGGTGGGAGCGATGACAGCTCCTGCGAAGTAAGAGCAAACTGTAAGTCCACTGCCAGCGGGCAGGAGCAGGAAAACTGCTCCCGCAATGGTGGGAGCAAACATTTCATCTGTTTTCCTGTCTGCTGTCAAGCAGGCAGTAAAACAGATTAAACAATTGCTCCTGCACGCAGGAAGCAGTATGTCTTGCTGCTCTGTGCGTGTGGGAGCAGTGGGACTGCAGGTGAATTGAGGCCCCCCGTTGTCTATAACAGTCCACAGTTTCATGCAAAACAGTGGACTCTTATTGGTATGCATCAGTCTTCCCGCCCCTTTTCAGCTTCATGGATAGCTCACCGAAAGGCCCACTGCGCGTTCATGATGCAAAGGAATATGAGCACATCTCTACCAAACAAAGAAATAGTTACTTAATATCACTAAGAGAAAGCATCATTATTTGGTGGATTTTCAACTCTTTGTAGAAACGCCATTTTCTCTATACCAGGGTTCATGTTAACACAGATTTCTGTAGGAAGACGCTTGAGGAACAGTCACATTGCCAAAATTACACCTTGCGTGGTCACTGGAGGCATTACCTAGTGGTCCTTTACAAAGTAGTAGCATAGAAAGTGCACTATACATTTACCCAATGAGATAGCACTTACTAATTAGCCCGTAGAAAGTACTCCAGTTGGGTAGACATTTTGCCCTAAACTATGGACGCTTCTTGGATAAATAGGGAGGTGAGGATTCATTCTGGCACCAATCCTCATTTCTCAGAAATTAAACCTCAATGGTAAGCACTTACAAATATAAACATAGAAGGTGCCCCAGTTGAAGCTCCGCTTCTGTAAAGGATGAATCCTCCCAACTTCTTGAACTTCTCCATGGCAAAGCAAGGGTGCTTTCTTGTCAAATTCACGATGAAAAATGCTCTGAAATACTTAATGGAGGTGACTGCATCTTTGCTCACCATAGTGTCCATAAAAGTGCATACAGGCTACCCTGGGTGGAGCTCACATCCTGCGGCCAACCCCCACCGTGCACGGCTGAAGGACGTGCATGGCTCTGGGTTTGATGCCTAGGGGGAGTTGGCTGCAGGATGAGGGTTGGATTAACTAAGATAATTTAATATTACTTAACGTTAAAAAAGCCTGAAAAATTCACTGAAAAAAACAAAGGTTACAGTGATGTTATAGTTAGGTAAAAGAATTAAAAAATCTAAGAAATTCACTTTAAAAATCAAAGGTTAGAGGAATGTTATAGTTAAGTTCAGATTTTACATGCACAAAACCATAGAAATTCAACAGTTATAGCTATACTTGTCTTAAGACGCCATAACTCATGCTCTAAGGTAACTATAACTCGAGCCCTTGCCATGCACTGCTACTTGCCCCACATATTACATCTGCAATGACATCTTCTACTACATCATTTAGAATATAAGTCCAACATTTATAATAAAATTATTGATGAGAAAACTAGGCATGGTGGGGTACAAGTTATAGTTACCTTAGTGCACAAGTTATAGTGTCTTGAGATAAGTATAACTATAACTGTAGAATGTCTATGCTTTTGTGCATGTAAAATCTGAACTTAACTATAACGTCTCTCTAACCTTTGTTTTTTTAGTGAATTTCTATGTTTTTTTAATTCTAGTTCCTAACTATGACGTCCCTATAACCTTTGTTTTTTCAGTGAATATATTGCATGTCACCAAAGAGGTTCATGAGTATATAGAGGAACGCGGCCAAGTTCCTCTCAAAGGTCATAGAACCTTGGGGTAAATTGCACCATCCTTATAATACCACTTCCTTATAATATGGTTATACAGTCACCAAGCCACTCAGATCCCTGGTGTCTGTCTCTTTCATATTCATTACAGACATGAAAAATAAAATTAGAATCATTGCAAAATTAAATATACCAGAAACTAGTTAGTGTTTCTTGCAAAAAAAAGCTATTAGAATAAGCTTAATGCAAGTCAAGTTAAAAAATGTTGTGGCGCAGTTGTTTAGCAACACAAAGAGATTCTATATTTCCGGCAATGACCTGTAGTGTCTCCAAAATAAACATGATGCCTTAAATATCTCCTTTTTACTCATCACTGTTTCTTTTAGAAAAGGATGCCAGAAGAAAGAAAAGCCAGCTCCCATTTCCATGCCTTTATAGAGGCAGTATAGCAGCAGTAATGAAGAACAGTGACCTGATTTTCACCCTGGCAGCTGGCTCTTGCAGCAGGCATTGTGATGTCAGAACTCAACTGTACTTATTACAGTTGAGCAGCTATGTAATTTCTTTATTACAGGCGAGACACCACAAGTTGAAAGAACCCCCTTCTGTACATTATAAGGATATTGCAGGTCATTGAGGAGTTTCATGACCATATAGAAGCTGAGTTCCTTTAAAAGGTAATGGATGTGACTTGAAATATCCTTAAAATGTGTGGCAAGGGGTACTTTATTCCTTATAATACATGGTCACACCATCAACCTTCCTACAAAATGCTTAGATCCTTGGTGTGTTGTTCTTCAATGTGAAAGAGGTAGGATTTTGTTTAAGCATAAAGAATAAAATAAGACTCTATAGCGGAAAATAAAAGACAACAAAAAGCAGATAGTTGTTGCAAAAGGATATTAGAATCAGTTTAGTACAAGTCAGATTAAAAAAAAAACACTGTAGGTAAAAAATGCATAGAGATATGCAGAGAGAGTCTATCTTTCCTATTACTGCAACACGGTGCCATAAATATCTCTTTTAAGCTTTTCGTTGTTCATATAGAAAAACAGAACAGAAGAAGGAAAATTATTTTCGTTTTCTAAAGTACAGCTTTAGTTATGCTAAGTGACTTACCTTTCCCCTGGGCTGCTGCTCTGGCTTCAGGAATTGTGAAATAAGAACTCAACTGTAATAAATTATTACAGTAGAGCGGATACATCATTTCTTTATTACAGGTGTGCCACAAGTCACCTTTAATAATGAAATTAGAGACGGGTTTTTATGGATGGATTGCAGGCTCCCATGTATTATAAAGAAATTAGAGATGGGCTTTCATAAAGGTATTTTAGAATCTTATGTATTATGCTTACATACACTTATTAAAAAACAAGTTTATTTAGATAGTCAATGGTTTTCCTGAAAATCTGGCATAGATCTGGTCCTCCAGGACCTATGTTTAACACACCTGGTCCCGACCAATGACCCACACCACTCCATTGTAGCACTCATCCACCCATTCATCCAGGTCCACTATATTATTTGTGTAAGGAAGTACATGCATGCTACTTCCTTAAGGAAAGGCAGACAGTTGCGCTAGGTTGAAAGACATGCTTATTCTTTTTTTAAGTTTGTGTTTATTGTAAAACAGCAAAAGAAAAAACATTTTAGTACATAGGATAAAATGCAAAAATTGATAGGGCAGAAAATCGTAAACAATGAAAATAATAAGAGAAAAATGAAAATATAATTAAATATCTACAAAGAAATGTATTGCATCTATGCTGAAGAATAACGGCATTTTAAGAAAAAGATTAAAGGGGGAGGGGAACGGGTAAGGTAAAGGGGGATTTATCTAATCTTGTAGAAAGGATATAACAAAATATACATAAAAAACTGTAAACATTAAAACAAGCTAAGTATGATCAACTATAAACGTGCAGTTTTAACATAAGAAGATATGAATATAAAGCGTAAAAACACACAATTGGTTAGGGTGGTTTTCTTACTTCAGCTGATACAGTAATAATTTTACTAAAGGGTGTAGAGATAAGAGAGAGATAATTATTTAGTGGAAGCCATAATAAATCTCTCTTTATAGCCAGTGAAACAGGGGAAATATAGTTGGTGTCCAATCTGTGATGAAAACATACAGGCCCTCATTCTGACCTTGGCGGTCTTTTCGCAAGACCGCCGAGTTACCGCCGCGGTAAAGACCGCCGACCGCGGCGGTATGCCGCTGCGCGTATTCCGACCGCTGGGAGCGTTCCGCCGGAATACCGCCAGCAGCCACACTGGCGGTCGGCGGGAAAGTGGAGACTGGTCAACCTCCACCGCCACGCCAGCAGAACACCGCCCCCAGAATTACGACCCACATTTCTGTGTGGCGGTCTTCTGTTGGCGGTCTTCTGTTGGCGGTCACGTCCCTATGGCTCCCGTCGCCTCCCGGAGGACCAACGCACAAGGTAAGTTGATCGTCCGTGAGGGGAGGGGGTGGGGGGGTGTTGTGTGATGTGTGCGTGCATGGGGGTGTGCGTGTGAGTGTGTAGAGGGGGTGTGTGAGTGCGTGCATGCGGGCGGGGAGTGCTGCTGTGCCTATGGGCAATGTGTTTAGTTCGGCGGGTGTGCATGTCGGCATGTATGTGTGCGGGTATGTGTCCCCGTTGTGTATGTGTGTGTAGGGGGTGTGTATATGTGCATGTTGGGGGTGTGTGCATGTCGGGGTGCATGTATGTGCATGTCGGGGTGGGGGTGGGGAGGGGGTTCGTACCACCTCTGGGGGGTGGCAGGGGGGTGGAGGGTGTGGGGGGAGGACTCGGGTGGGTAGTGGGGGGTGGGGGAGACCCCTATCAGTGCCAGGGAAGGAATTCCCTGGCCCCGATAGTGCTTACCGCCATGGTTCGCACGGCGGTTCCCGCCCGCAAGAAACCGCGGCGGTAGGCAGGGTCATAATACCCTTGGCGGTCTTGGGACGGCCGCCGGGCCGGAGTGCGCAAACTCCAGCCCCGCGGTCATGACCGCCGCGGCGGTCGGAGTGGAGAAGTGGCGGTCGGTCGCGGCGGGGACCGCCGCGGTCAGAATGCCATTTTTAATACCGCCGGTCTGTTCGCGGTCCGACCGCCGTCTCTCCGCCGACCGCCAGGGTCAGAATGAGGGCCACAGTCTTGAAAAGTTACAGAATCGGCTTGTTTCCAAATTTGAAGTTATTAAATGCAATGGAATTGCTTACAGTAGATCTATCAAGTTATAGTTCAAAGGTACATCAAGGCTGTGGGGGGGGGGCAAACTACCAAGTAAAATATTTGTGAGGGAAAAAGGGACATTGATTTTAAAATTCTTGTTAATTTGTTGCCAGACTATCCTCCAGAAAAGGGAAATGGGAGGGCATTCAAATAACATATGTCTTAGGTCTGCATTTAGATGTGAACAAGACCAACATGATGGGCTGCTACCTGTACAGAAGGAATTAAGTAATGTAGGAGTGAATAACAGTCTGTGGTAGACAAATATAAAGTGTTTTTTGTAGTGTGTTTGCCGCTCGTATAGATTTATGGATTGCAAGCCATAATTTGCCCCATTAAGTAGTTGACCAACGTTTCCGATAAATCTTTTTCCTATGCCAATTCAGTCTTAGATTTGATTTGGACGAGGTCCAATTGCAGAGACTTGTAAATAGCAGATGCCGAGGGACTAGAGTGCAATAAGGCAAAAAGGTTAGTCGACCAAGAAGGAGGAGAAGGAACAGATGATAAAGTGGAAATGTACTGAGCAATGGAGGTGTGTAAGAGTTTATAAGGGTAGGGAGTATGTATTTTGAAGATCTGTAAAAGATATAGCCTGATTATGAGTAAAAAGTTGTGATAACCAGTGTAACCCTCTGGAGTGCCATGATTTCCAATATATTGATCAATTGTTGACTCGTATTAGTTTATTATGCAAATAGTTTGTTGTAAAAAGGTGGCCGTTGAGGGACTGGCCAAGGGCAATAGAGATGGCAGGAGTTTGCGACCATGAGAGATAACTGGTGAACGGAACTGAGCTAAATTGGCTTAATCAGAGGAGAGCCACCTAGCAGTTTGTTTTAAAGAAAAAGCGTGATGATATTTTTTGAAGTCAGGAAATCTAAGACCTCCATTTGACTCATCTTTTTTTAAAAGAGACAGTGCTATACGAGGAGTTTTGCCCTACCATAGAAATTTGGAAAGTAAAGAGTCTATTTTTTAAGAAATAATAGAGAGGAATATGGACAGGAAACATCGCAATCATATATAATACCATGGGGAAAAGCATCATTTAATAGAGTCAAGTCTACCCCACCAGGAGAGATAAAGCGGATGCCAATGAGTGATATTATCATTTAATGTTATCAAGACGCTGTCAAAAATTAATTTTGTAGTGTCACTAATAGTTTGTGAAAACCATAATCCTAAATATTTTATTTTAAAGGGCTGCCAAGTAAATCCAGTGGAAATAAAAAGCTGCTTATGACACGGAGCATTTAAAGGTAATATCTCACATTTATCAGAATTTAGCTTATATCCAGAAAGATGAGAGAAAGCATTCTCCTGACGGAAAAAGAAAGGCAGATAGGTAGTGGGATTAGATCAGAATAAAAGAATATCGTCAGCATAGACCAACTTTTTAATTTGTTGAGGTCCTAATTGAAAACATGAGATATGAGTATCTTGTCGAATTTGAGTGAGAAAAGGTTCAAGTGCTATGATAAACAATAAAGGAGATAATGGACAGCCTTGACGCACCCCTCTAAATAAGGGAAAATAATCTGAGGGCAAACCATTAACAAAAATGGTAGCTTTAGGGCCTGAATATAATAAGGATATTAAATCAATTAGTTTGAGTGGAAGCCCAATCCACTTTAACGCCTGAAACATGAAGCTCCATTCCATCCTATCAATGCTTTCTCAGCATCGACGACAATAGCTGCAATAGGGTGATTTAACATAGAAGCATTGGCAAGGATATTAAAAAGAACTTGGGCATTATCAGAGGCTAATCGACCTTTACCAAAACCCGACTGTTCAGGGCCTATAAGACCAGGTAAGATTAGATCAATTCTTAGAGCCAAAATTTTTGCAAATATTTTATAATCCGTATTGACTAGAGAAATGGGCCGATAATTTTTACAAAGTGTGGGATCCTTACTATCTTTTGGGATTAAACAAATCATGGCCTCCTGAAAGGTACCATGGGAGGAGCCGGTTTCGGCAAAAGAATTAAATAATTGCAGAAGGTTAGTGAAAAGAGATCTCGCAAAGTGACTATAAAATTCAATAGTAAACCCATCAGGACCAGGGGCTTTCCCCTGCAAAGAACAGAGATTGCGTGGGATAGTTCTGAGAGTGTAATGTCTGAACCAAGTGAGTCTAAATCAATATGTTGTGAAGAGGGAGAGTCAATGGATTGTAAGTATGTTGATAAATCTGGTTGTGATGAGTGAGTATCAAAAGAATATAAATTGGCGTAAAAGTTAAAAAATTCCTGCATTATATCTTTATCCTTATAAATAACATTTCCAGTTGTATTTTTCGTAGAGATTCTATTTTAGTCCGTTCTCTTCTGATTTTTAGATAATTAGCAAGTAACCATTTTGTTTTCGCCCCCATAATATCTTGCACTACTTTTTAAGAGATATGAGGAAGCCACATTTGTAGTCAATCTATTAAATGTAAATTTGGCTCAATAAGAGAACCTAATGATGCTTCACTATTAGTCTGATAATAATCATATTAATTTTTTTTAATTTTTTTTAAGTAATTGCGTAGTTTGGAATTCTATATGTTTTTGCACGGAGGAAACAAATTTGATTATAAAACCTCTGGCTGCTGCTTTTAAAGAGTCCCAAATGGAAACAAAAGAGGTGTCACATGTAGTATTTAAAGTAAAAAATTAATTGGTAAAAGTTTCAAATTCAGAAGTGAATTTAGTGTCTGAAAGGAGTGTGTTGTTAAAATGCCATCTTCCTGCATGAGGTGTAAAAGGAATAAGGTCAATATCTGTATAAACTGGAGCATGATCTGAAATCAAAACGGAGCCTATGTCTGATTGGAGAACATTTTGGGTAAGAGATTTACTGAAGAAGAGGTAATCTATCCGAGATTGTGAGTGATGTGGGTGTGAATAAAAGGTATCTTCAGAGAGGTCTGGATGACATAATCTCCAAATATCAACTAATGAGTTACGGTGGATGCAAGATTTAAATTGTGAGTGCATCTTGGATTGAACAAACTTAACTGTTGAGCGTCGATCCAGTACAGGATCCAGAATTCGAATACAATCTCCACCAAATATAACATATTCCTCATCACATAAATGCAATTTATCTGATATATTAGACCAAAATATATTGTTTACCGTAACCGGACCATAAACATTAAAAATAGTCAGAGGTATACTATTTATCAGGAGTTTAACAATAATTCAGCGACCCTCAGAATCAGTTTCCTGATGAACTAACATGAAATGCAAGGTCTTATGGCAAATAATTACTACTTCGTTTTTCTTCCCCAGAGCATGAGAAGCAAATACTTTACCTACCCAACACTTTTTTAATTTAATAACTTCTGTCTCAGAAATATGCGACTCCTGAAGAAGTGCAACATCTGTTTTTAGTTTAGCTAAATGAGATAACATCCTTTGTCGCTTGATAGGATTACCTAGACCTTTATTTTTCCATGTAGTAATCCGGAATGTAACAGAGAAATATTAGTAAATACATATTGTATGTTTACAGTATCATAAAAATTTGCGAGAAAAAATAGAAAATGTGAAGAATAAAAAAGTTGATGAAGAAAAGGGAAAAAAGAGGAAAGAACTGAGGGAAAGAAAATAAGAAAAGGTAAGAGATAGGTTAGAAACATAAAGTAAAAAGATAAAAAGCTGCAAAGATCAAAGAGACAGTACAAGTCAAACAAATGACGACTGAAAGACATACCTACAAAATACAGAACAGAAGGGGAGGGTGGCAACAGCAGAAGGTGACGACTACCATCAAGGTCCACACAAGGCGAAAGGACGGCCTCAACTTTGGATGAAGTTGTCACATGAAAGGTGATAAAGAGGAAACGAGACATGAACATATACCTATGATAAAAGATAAAAGAGTATATTGAATGAAGATTATAGCAATGGGAGAAAAACAATAAAAACTATTAATTCTTAAGAATAAGTCAAGTTAAGTGACTTTTGAAGTGTCTATGGTGTTGTAAGAATTGTTTAAGTGCATCCGGATCTTTGAAAGTGGTTGTTTTCTCTTTGTATGTCACCTTGAATAAACATGGATGAAGAAGTCCAAATCTGGCATTCATGGCTCTCAATCGAGGACGCATGTCCAAACATTTATTGCGGCGATCAGCTGTAACTTTGGCAACATCTTGAGAAAAATAGAGTCTGTGACCGTTCCAAATTATTTGTTTTTTAGCCTTTACCACAGGAAAGACCTGAAGTAATCTGGGAATTGCAAAAAGAAAATAATGACTCCTCATGGTTTATTAGAGATTTTCAGACCCAGCCTGTGAGACCTCTGAATATTAAAGGAATTGGTTGATGACAAATCCAGTAGCTTTCGAAGAAAGATTTGAAAATAGGTAGTGAGATTTGAGCCCTCTGCATTTTCAGGAAAACCATATAAGCGTAAATTGTTCCTTTGATTTCTATTTTCAAGATCCTCAGTATGCTTCTTAAGTAGTGAAATTTCAGATTCCATGTTTGAAATACGCATAGCAGCTTGTTGAAGATTTTCTGCTTTCTGCTCCACCAGCAAAACTCACGATTCCAAGGAAGACCATTTATCATCTAGGTTCTGCAAGGTTTTGGTGGTCTCTGCCATAAAGGGTTTCAATGCACGGATTTCTTCTAAAATCAAATCTATGGAGGTTGATGAGGACTTCCCTGGGGAGGGAGGATCTTTTTTAGGCCTTTTCTTTGAACCTGGTGGTAATTTGTTTGAAGAGGTTGTTTTCGGAATAGTTCCTAAGTGGGGCTCAGATTTCAACGAGGTTGTGTCATCCATGTTGTCACCGTTGGAGTCCGAGTCTGACGGAGGAGTAACTTGAGGAGTGTTAGAAAACTTAATAGTCCTTATTTTTCTAATAAGCTTCAAGTTGGAGCAAAAAGGATATGTAAAAAGAAGAGCAAGTGCATTTGGAATCAACGTTATGCCTTAAAAAAAATGTTTTGTGACCAAGTCCAGTAGAAATAGTGAATGGAAAATCAGCCTCATGTTAACAGTCACTGAATATAGAAGAAACAACACCTCCAAGATGAAGGGGAAAACAGGAAAATAATCCTTTTTTGTTATTCGCAAGCAAAATAAAGAAAAAAACAGATGACTAAGTGCATTTGCCGCAAGTGAAAAGCAAAAAATAAATCAAACTGGAGCAGTTCTGAGGAGAAAACACGTTAGTCAGCATTTAAAATGGCGGAGGTGTCTCCATTCATGAAGAAAATCCCCCAGGGCCGGCCACACAGGCAAATGTAAATAAATAAAAGTTGCTTCTGCGACTCACCGACAAATCTGAAGGAGACGCACGTTTGTCTCCTCCATGAAAGAAATGTGTAGCGGCATCTATGGGATGCGAGGCCTCCTCTGTCCCCGGAGCCTCGACATTACGCCACCATCTCCATCGGCGTCCGACCACGCCCTCTCAAGACATGCTTGTTCTAACGGTGGTGCAGAGAAGAGGAGTGTTGGAGTGAGATGATGCCATTTCACTAGGAGACTGGTCACCGCTGCTTCGTTTAAAAAAGGGATCCACAGGCACCTGTCAGCGGTGTGCGAGCTTTTACGTCATCCAACATACAAGAGAACTGTGGGATGGTGTTTGTTCAAATGTACTGTAGATCCCTGCCCTGCCTCCTAAATGGAACATTTATAAGTGCACAGCACTGTGTGCAATATTGGACTCAAAAATAAATGATCACAAATACAAGCTGGCATGCATTTAGGATGATCACCAACAGCTCCTGAACCGGCTTCTGATAAAGATGTAATGCGCATCAGAAGCGTCCTCCTATCACATCAGGCTCTAAACACAAAGGCACAACACTAAAGTGATTATAAAATAAAGACAAAAGTACTGGCACTGAAAGGAACTAATTTGTCTGTGGATGTGCTCCTTGTGAGAGAGCAAAATGCAACCACTCAAAGTGGAGTTAACCAGTGGCGTAAGTAAACTGACCCATTGCCCCATGCTATCTGCTGCAGTGGGCAGAAATCAAAATGTGAATGACATAACAACAGGCCAACGGATGGAAAGAGGTGGCTGAAAGCCCCTATTTGTAAGTATTTTATACATATTTTGTAAAAGGAAAACGTTTTGCATAGCTTCAGACCTACAAATGTGTACAACATACTGAAAACATTCCTGGATGGGTGGGATTATTGGTTACCCACCAACAGTTTTAACACTTCAGTTACAAAATTCAATTTGTCTGTCTTATAAATGAAACTAGTTGCAAATGAAGGCCGGTTTAAACATGGACTTTAACGGAGTGATGTGCCAGGGTATTGTCACTGAATACGACCGGAAGCATTAATGCTCTGTTTTCTATCAATACTCAGGAGCGTGTTCACCAAGAAAGTATGTGTTGATTGCACAAAGAACAATCAAGAGGCATGAATGGATGGCCTAGCCCGAATAGCCAACGTATATGTCTCTCGTACGTTAAGGCAGCTAAAAAAGCGACAACTGAATTTTAAAGAGGTTTTTGATCTTGCCACGTTTAGACAGGAAGGGTCTAGATAATGTTAATAAAACAAGCGCTGGCAAAGCAAATAGGTCTGACTTGTTGAATTTGTGTGTGTTATTTTTGTAATGGCCGCATGCTACTGTGTGAAATGTTTGGATGCAGTAACAGAAAACATGCTCAGAGGCACCCACATACAAAGGCCCTCATTATGAATTGCCGGTAATTGCCGCCAATCGCATGGTGGCCCAGACTGCCATATTACTAACGTGGCTGAACCGCCGCGGATGAAACGCTACCACCGCCAGGCTCCCGCCACCAGGCAGCCTGGCGGTGGCGCATTTCAGATCCAACAGATCCTCCGGATAATGAGTCATATTCCACCAGCCTTTCCCTGAGCAGGCTGGCGGAATGAGTGACTTGGGCCCCCCTGAGGCCCCTTGCACTGCCCATGCACTTGGCATGGGCAGTGCAGGGGCCCCCAATGCTCAGCCCTGTCACGCATTTCACTGCCCAAATTACGGGCAGTGAAATGCGCAACAGGTGCTGCTGTACCCGCCGCACTGCCTCATTGCGGCCGGCTCCATTTGGAGCCGGCATCAATGTTCAGGCCCTGTTTCCAGCTGGGCCGGTGGGCGGAAACAGCTGATCCAGCTGGATGTTCTTTATGTGGCCGGCGGGTGGTTCTTCACGGTGGCGGGCTTCTGTGGACCGTCAGCACTGATCTCGGCTGGGACACCCGCTGAGATCGTAATGACCCCCTAATGCCATGAAGCTAAATAATATGTACTCTTCAGGGTATGTGCTCTGAACTGAACTCTTCATTAAGTGAAATGTTAATTTTGTTACACAATATCCAATGCATTTCAGGGCATTATTTTGTCTCTTCTTCAGTGAAACACACTCTATATCACCTAAATGATTATTTGTTAAAATTAAGACCTAAAATATCTGAACTATAAGCAAGTACTTGCTTCCTGTTAATAGTTTATATTAATCGCCCTTGACCTGAAGGCTTTGCTGTTGTGGAGTCAATTACCTTTTAGGTCGTTATTACACAAATTCATTTTAAAGTAAAAAAACATTTATTTATATCAATTAATACCTGCACTTATTATCTGCTTCACGACATGTCAACTCATTTATCAGACTTCTTTATTTATGTGCATATTTTTATATATATGGTGAACAAGAGCTGAGAGTAACAGAACACTTTACATAAGTGCAGTTCATTAGATAGCTCCTCTGCCAAAAGCTGAGCGAGGACGGTGCCCAGACATACAGTCCCCCCCTTGCTAAGAAGAAGTTGCCTATCGCCAAGAAACTCTTGCCATTCCTGGCCCGGCACATGATTTTCCCAGACGCATAAGTGAAGTTGTGCCCCACATCTCAATGGTTCCAGGCCACTTCCTTTTCAAGCATCCTTTGTAGAGTAATAACATATTTTTGGTTGCTACGTGGTAGTTAAGGTTTTTATTTTTTTAAAGACTAAATGAATTTGGAGGACATGTAAAGTGCATAGAGGCAATCAAAACTGAGAGGCCAACGCAGCTTATACCAAAACAGATGACAGCTATAGCAGACAAGCTTACTTTTAGGCTCGCCGTTCAGGGAACGCGTTGTATCCCCGTGTGTTAAGATTCAACAAACACATGGATTGTTTATCCGGTTGCGTTTAATTGGTGACTACTGCCTATTGCCTGGATTACCATAGATGTGTCTTTAACTTTGTATAGGCCGTCCTTCTGAAAGTAAAAAATTGCTTTGCTTATGCACGCGTGTGCTAGCATCGCCTCAGTTACGTCGGAATCATTTAGTAACTACATCCTTAAATTTTGTGTCTCATCACGAATGTTTATAATTTCATCTGCAGCTTAACTCCTACAATATGGTGTCCCTCTCCAGATAGCAAGACCTTACTATTAGTAGCCCTCATATTATTAATAACTTTGCCTTCCACCCATTTCACGACTTTGACTGAAAATAGAAACACATGAAGTCGTGGAATTCATTCTGCAACCAACCTTTTTGTGACAATGTTTTATTGCAGTTACCTTTTCTTGAGAGTTTTAGTACTTTCAAAAAGACATACAGGCTGTGGAGCCTGTGCACCACCCTAGGATTGTGAGAATCTCCTCACGCAACATGGAAGCTGCATAATGACGTTCATGTGGTGCATTTTAATAAAAGGTGGTCTAGTTCTATTGTGGGCTGAGTGCTGGAATGTTGTTAGCTATGAGTGATCTGGCTGCCACCACTGATAGCCTCCTTTTCTACAACACCTGAAAGAAGGGGAGAATCTAGCCCCGGTACCTGCAGTGTCAGACAAGATCACCTAGGCCTCGGTGAGCTGCTCCCCAGCGAGGTGTAGGAATGAAGATCAGCATCAGTGTAATTTTATGAAGCTGGCTCATTTGCACTGTGGTCCCCTGGGACGTACTTGGAATACCAATTACCAGTGCAAAATGTGCACTAAAATATAAACATCAGTAAACTACTCGATGGAAAATGTGAAGGATATGCCAGACAACTAATAGCTGAAGGGATCTCACCCATACAAGCTGGTGGTCGAAGAGAACTTACCCACAGCCCCTTTGGGTGTTCTGCTGTTCTTCTATTGATCTTTTTTGTGTGACATGGCCTCCTGAAGCCAGCTAAAGCTATCTGTCACCAGGCGTAAAATGTGTGTGCTAAATATCGAAACATATTGCATTGCATAAACCACCCCTTGAACGCAGAGTGGTTGCTACCACCTAAAGGTCAGCAATTTCTCAAAAAAATGCAACGCCAAATTCATCAAATGGTAACATTAGTCTTAGACACCACAGTGCTAAGAGTGTTACAAAAGGTGAATGAACAAATGTATTTTATAGAAATGCATAGTGCCCAGAATAGTATGTCGCCAATGCCGATTCACTACTGAAGAAGGTCTGAGTGGTGAGGGGGCTTTTGTAAAATATTAAAAGTAGTAATACCCCATACTATTAAATACTGCTAGGTTCTTTCGCATTTAATCATTTAACCAAAAATGCAAAAACAATGGAGCTATTCAAATTCCTATTGTGTAGCAAAGAACAAAAACACTTAAAACTTACAATCATTTAGTCATCATGATTTAATCCGAAAGAAAATTTGCCCCAAAGATAAAAAAAAAAAGTAGACTGAATATAAGGTTCTTGGAGTGTGAAACTACATTATCAGTCGCACACAATTAGAGCTTTATTATATCACTGGCGCGACATTCCTAAAACAGTTTTGCTGCTGTGCATACAATTCCTAGTTCACTATCACAAATGTTGTAAAACACTTTTTTTCAACATTCAACGTTTATTTCCCACATATTTCATAGGACTTGAGTACCTAATTACATGCATCACAAAAGCAGATTCAAAAGTAAATTAACAGCGTATGTTTTATATGTATATTTGCAATCAGTTTTATCATTTACCCTGGTTTTCTGTTCACGTATGCATGCTTTATTTTTTGTTGCAACCACAGAAATCTGTGTTTTATTCCCACTTTATATTGTTTGTTTAAGGATACAATTGGTACTAGTTTATAACCAAATCACCTTTTGATGTGCAATGACATATACTGTCTTATTAATTAAATCGGGGTTAATAAACATTAATAAACATCTGATGTTGGTAAGTAATTATTTGGATGTTGCATAATAAATTACAGTTGGCTACTCATTATTCACAAGGGAAATCAAACACCATGAACCTTACCCAGTCAACTTGTGAGTAATGTTTCAGTAACAGCAAAGGCACACTTTTGTTAGAAGGAATGCTTTGAGGGTCAAGCCAGGAAAATATTGCAAAAGTGAAAAGGATTCGCGGATATGTATATATATTAAACATAACACGTATATTTATGGAGCACACCGTTCACCCTTAAGAGGTCTCCTGTCATGACTAACAGATTAAAGATAAGTACTATTATTATTCAACATGGTGGTAGCGGTTTTGTTGACTCAGAAGGTTGAAAGTCTAAGTGGGCGCGCTGGGATTCGAAGCTGTGACCATGTGGGCCAAACACAGATCTCTGAGCGCACACCGCACCCATCAAAACCATTTCACACACTGTTGAGCACTGCCCACACAGACACCACCAGTATACAATAGACATCCTTGCTTACAGAAACACAACTGAATAAGAAGTGCACCCGCTACACAACACAAGCTACTACTCTTTGCCTTTACGCATTTTATTCCAATCCACCCCTAATTAAAACATAGTTTTGCTAGCCATCCACCCCCTTCGAAGTGAAATACCCATGCATTATGTAATAGTGAATGTTAACTATTGCTAGCAGCATTGCAACAAAACGTGTAAGGTTACCTTTGTGAATCAGGCTCATGGTATACAGATGTATACATTTCATAACCCAAATACAATGCAAGAACACTACTGATATTCTGCATTCTAGAGCGGGGCATTTTGAGCATGTCCAATCAGTCCTAACATTCTTTGTATAGCAGCTCAGATGCCGATTTCCTTAAATGTAGTTATCTGCACTAATTCTTACAGCATAGCATGTTGTAGATACTCACGCTATTTCTCACAACATTGCAAGTGGTTGCATTTATTGGGCTAATTCTCAGTGTTGCATGTGGTTGTAGTTACTCTTTGGTCAAGAGGCTTCTTTAGCATAAAAAGTATGTTGAATATGATTAACTCTTCTTGGTTTGGTTTTTGTCAGACTGATCAATTCATTTGTATTCATACATTATGAACTGGGATTATCTAACATAATATATTATGGTTTATGTCTCTTTCTCTGTCAGACATGCAACCAATTCTTCCAGTGGACCTCAAAGGAGAGCCCGGTCCTGCAGGGAAGCCTGGACCAAGAGGACCACCTGGGCCGCCAGGATTTCCTGGGAAACCAGGAATTGGAAAGCCAGGACTTCATGGACAACCAGGCCCAGTTGGACCACCAGG
This sequence comes from Pleurodeles waltl, assembly GCF_031143425.1. NCBI lineage: Eukaryota > Metazoa > Chordata > Amphibia > Caudata > Salamandridae > Pleurodeles > Pleurodeles waltl. The sequence continues at coordinate 875,048,172 of NC_090440.1, forward strand.
TTTCCCCGGTGTGGGTAAACCAGGAATGCCTGGAATTCCAGGAAAACCTGGGAGCAAAGGACTTCCCGGAGTCAAAGGCGAATCTGGAATAAGAGGAGAGCATGGAGCAACCGGACTACCAGGTCCACCTGGCGTTCCAGGGCCAGCAGGTCTCTCATTAAACGGTAAACCAGGTACACAAGGTGCTCCTGGACCACCAGGCTTTAGGGGAGAACCAGGAGCTAAAGGGGAACCTGGACCTCGGGGAGATAAAGGCTTAAGGGGTGAAAATGGGTTTGGGAAACCAGGTCTTCCCGGCCCTAAGGGGGCTGGAGGTCCACCTGGCCCTCAAGGGCCTCCTGGCCCAAATGGAATTGGAAAACCAGGACTTGATGGATTGCCTGGCGTTCCAGGTATAAAAGGAGACCTTGGTGCCACTGGCGAGCCTGGGATTCGTGGGGCACCTGGTTTTCAAGGACCTCCTGGTCCACCAGGTCTAGATGGTTTGGGAAAACCAGGTTCCAATGGGTTACCTGGTATGCCAGGACCAATCGGTCCGAAAGGGGAATCTGGACTCCGTGGCTTACCTGGTTTACCTGGAGCAGCGGGTTATGGAAAACCTGGTTTTCCTGGAATGAAAGGAGATCGTGGATCCAGCGGAGTTCCAGGGCCAGTAGGCGATGTAGGTGAGCCAGGTTTAGATGGGGAGCCAGGTGAACCAGGACCACAAGGGATTATTGGGCCCTCTGGCATTCCTGGGTCAATAGGAATGCCGGGTAAACATGGAATTCCAGGTCTAAAAGGTGACATGGGACCTGCTGGCCCTCCTGGACTTCGAGGACTTCCTGGAGATCAAGGGCCTAATGGTTTCTCCGGTAAACCAGGTGTGCCCGGTGAAAGGGGCTTGACAGGTTTACCAGGAACAGGTGGACCAATTGGCCCTAAAGGAGAGCCTGGACTAGTAGGACTTCCAGGGGCACCAGGGGCAAGTGGGTCTTTTGGTCAAAAAGGAGAATCTGGTTATCCGGGACAGCCAGGCATAAGAGGTCCAGCAGGAATTCCAGGTCTACAAGGATCATCAGGCCCCATCGGACCTCAGGGGTTACCAGGGTTCAAAGGGGAGCCAGGTATCCCTGGAATTCCTGGTAATGGTAAGGTAGGTGAACCTGGGCTCCCAGGTCCTACTGGGCCACCTGGAGTTCCCGGTCAACCAGGGTTAAATGGACTTCAGGGGCCACCAGGCCTGCCAGGCCCTCCTGGCCTACCTGGTGTCTTTGATGAATCTAGCATTGCAGGCCTTCACCTTCCAGATGGAGGTGTTGAAGGTGCAGTCTTGGGAAATGGAAAGCCTGGAAAACCCCAGTATGGAACAGGGGTTCTCTCTGCCAGCATTGCACCAGCATTCACTGCGATCCTCAGCTCTCCCTTCCCAGCATCCGGGATGCCAGTCAAGTTTGATAGAACTTTGTACAATGGGCACAATGGCTATAACCCATCAACTGGAATATTCACATGTCCGATCCCTGGTGTCTACTACTTTGCATATCACGTCCATGTCAAAGGAACCAATGTCTGGGTGGCGCTTTACAAGAACAACGTGCCTGCGACATACACCTATGATGAATACAAGAAAGGGTTCCTTGACCAAGCTTCTGGGAGTGCAGTGCTTGAACTTAAAGAAAATGATCAAGTTTGGGTGCAAATGCCATCAGATCAGGCCAATGGCCTATACTCCACAGAATACATCCACTCCACCTTTTCTGGGTTTCTGATTTGTCCTACATAACAGTTAATGGAGAGAGTCATACCATTTGGACATAAACTTTGTTTTTCAAGAAGAAATGCATCACTGGGAGAACCAAACAGTGACATTGCTGGGGTGTCTTGCTTTATTCTTGTTGTAAATGAATGAAGAGAAAACAGTTTTGATATGAGACTGTCCTAAACACCCTGGTCAGCAAAAAGTGTGCTAGACATAAAGTTATTTGTACCCTAGGAATTGCACGTTGAAATGCAAAACAAGGTGGCTTTCAATATTAGGAACTTTACGTGCTTATAAACCTTCTTGAAGGGGTCACGATAAGCACAGGATCCCTTCTCCTGGTGCAAAATCTCATGTAATCCTTTAAATGAAGTAATGGCCTCAGGTATGGCAATTGTCTGGTTCACTGACACAGCCATGTTCTGTTTTGAGGGCAGAGCAAAGGCACAGTAAGTAAAGTTGATCGGTGAACAGTGGTCTCCACCTATGATGATATCAACCCTGCAGGAGTGCACAAAATGGCTGAACCCTGATGAATTTGTGTGGGGCCGATGGTGATATCCCTACTTGGCTTCAGCCCACAAAATGGTTGTATCCTGATACATCTGTATAAGGGTAATAGTGACATAACTTTCTCACTAGTACCAATAAAGATCCTGGATGAATGTGGGTAGGCCTAAAATAACAACATTTTGTATAGTAGGTAAACAAAATGTCTGCCCTCTGGGATATACCAGGTATCTTCAACACTACATCACTGTCTAAAATGCATCGACAAAATGGCTGATCATAGATGCACCTAGTATAGCATATTAGGAGCTAGAAATAGAGTATGACTGCCAGGAAGGTGCTTTACTTCAATACCATATTTAAGAGTTTTATGGGAAATTGCATCAACGGGGCAGCAGCAGTATAGTGACCACCCACAATTCTGAAACAGGGAATCTAAACATGAGCTTTTGTATTTATATTTTTGATCAGACTTTGATCATTTTTGCAACGTACTGTAGTGTAAACTGACCAAATCACTGTTTCACAGAGGGTGTTAGACTTCCAATTTTAACTGGGAAAGTGATCCTCCATCATAATCAATATGGGAGGCGAGATTCCTGACTCTAGACTTTCCAAATGGAGGAAATTTCTATTTCATCAAGGGAGTATGGCGGGCGCCATACGCCGCACATAGTCACTCAAGGGCCTCAGGAGATGGCATGTGCCTATATATTGAAGTTCTATTCGGCACATGAGTTACACGATTCAGGCACTCGTATGATGAGCTGTCAACACTAAAGTCAATACTTTCACATGAATGATTCTCCCAGCCTACCTTTGCCTGGCACACACCCTACCACTGGGACTACACAAAATATTTACAGAGCAGAACCTTCTAAACAGACTAATTACACCATCAATAAATTCTCCTTGATGTTGGCACCCATGGTATTCATATTTGGGGAGGTTTTGGCAAGATATTAGGCAATAGACACGCCACCTGGAGTGAGAGATATTCTGTGATGTGGCCATGCACATTTCTTGCCCAAAGCAAGGCTTTCCATGAAGGGCATAGGGGACATTTATCACTGTCACAACTGTAATCCATGAGCAGAATCAATACCTGGCAAAACCTCTACTCATTGTGTCTCCTTTCATTGCATGGCTATAGATCTGAGACCAGTCATGCAGGATTCTAGTGGGATCATCGAATTGGGGTAGCCCGATCTCCAAGAGGCCTGTAGAGGGGTGAGGTGTTGGGATTTTATCACAACTCTGCATTGATGATCTTGTATGTGACTACACCCATGCTATTGAAGCACATTTTGAAAATAAATAAAAGTGGTTAAGAATAAACTCTTGAAGTCTAAACAATATGGGTGGCGGGTGCCAAAGACAAATATCAGGCTGTTGTGAAAGTTGGAGCAAAGCCTTATAGGGAAAGGCTCCCAGTCTAGCAGATCCTTATGTGGTGTTCCTGTGAGCCAGGTGACGAAGACTGCTCCCAAGAGATTATTTTGATTGCAAATTGATAAATGTTCTTGCATAATTTTATTGAGTCAATCAAATACCTCGAGGCAGACGGAACAATCAGCCAGTCACAATGGGACAGTGTAGAGCCCTGCACTGAATCCAGTCATTTTTTCTAAATAAAATTTAATGAGATATATACATATTTTACAATATAGCTTTGCATGCATGAAGACACTATATTGTCATTCCCTGGTCTTATTTGGAGTCTGAAAACTCTGCCCCTATTTTTAATTTCCCTTCACTTGTAAGGCTACATCTCTGAGCCATTACTTACAAAAGTATCCCCTTTGAGAAAACTTCCAGACGTTCTCATCTGACTGTGACATAGCATACGTGGCTCCTTAGGAGCGTTACATTGTTTTACTGGGGGGCAGGATGATCATGCGATGACCACGAGTCATGAACAATGCTCACTGTAATGCAAGTGGCAATCACTGTGCCTATTATGTTTCAGCCTCTTCAGTATTCAGGGATGCCATGTTGAAACATTGAGGAAATAGGCTAAGAATGCTAAGACTGGTACATGTGAAGTAGCTATGTAAAGATTTATGTGTTAACTTTGTGCCTATCCCAGCGTTCATTTCACCAGTGATCTTTTTCAACTAGCCTGGCCCAGTAACAATTTTAAATTATTCCTTCTTTTCATTATTACAAGTTCCATTTAATGTGCCATATACCCTACATGTCTGTTTAAGTTGTGCATATGTGTGTTTGCATGACTATGCATGTGTGTATGTTTGTTAGGATGATTAAATGTTCAATATTTGATGGAGCAGTCTGTTTTTAATCATCTCTCCAGGCAAATTTCTGTCAATTTAGCACATGCTCGGTTTTAAAAGAAGATCGACTGAACACACGTGTTTTCATGTGTCCTAGTGCAAAAGCAGTTAGCAGCCCTAATCAAAAGCAATTGCTCACAAATGATATTGTGTGTGAAAGTTAATTACTCCTAGGGCCTCATTTACAAGGTTATTGTGCCCCTATACTAAGCCATCACTAATTCTTGTTGGGTTCCGGAGTAGCGTGCTACTCGCCGAAAATCGCTTCAACGCCTCGTCAGGGGTAGTAAGCGCTATATAAATACTATTACAATACAATACATTGGCGTCATTATTTTTCGCTAAGATGGCAAAAAACAGTCCCCTTCCCCACGCCATATTTACAAACTGGCGCAATGTCACAATTGTGTCAGTTTGTAAAGCCTTGCACCACATTATACCTGTGCCAGGTATAATATATGCAAAGTAGGCGTTCCCCAGTTAAAAGCCCTGTAGAAATGGTGCCGTCATTTTTTAACACCTGCTCAGGTGATGCTGTGCTGTTGCCTATGGGTCCCCTTAACATTGATGGACTAGCGTCAAAATGTTGAGGCTAGTCCAGCAATGTTAAGGTTAAGAGCCACAACAGCGTCAGAATTTCTGATGTTGTTGTGGACACCTTAATTGTAAATACAGCGCCCCCGTGGTGTCGTTAGGGGGGCGCAGGGCAGTGCAAGAAAACTGGTGCATTGATCACGATGCTCCAGTTTCTTGTAAATGAGCCCCTTAGTGTTATATGGTCTGTGTTTTCAATGTTGGTGAACACTATCATTATGTTCCCCTTGGTGGATGCAAAATTATAGTCCTACTTCTATGTTTGTTGATCGTCATCATTTTTGTTTTTCAAAATCTAGTCACCCTAGTATGTGTTTGTGTGTAATAAAGTTATGACTTGTATGCCCCCTTTCTATTTTATATTTCCTGTAGAGTTCCCTCCCTGGAATAGTGATGATTATTTTTTCTAACTTGTGAACCCTCCATTTCGTAATGGTGCTACTGTCCAATTACAAGTTCATTTGCACAAGTATGGTGGTAGAACATACCATGCCCTTCTTTGGAAGGTGAGATTTCTCGAAAAAAGATGGAATTAGTAACTGCAGGCACCTGTTAAGTATAATCATTAAACGAATATTGCCATCTTTTAGGAGCTTGAGGAAAACCTCCTGTTCCTTTAGGAGGTCGCGTGCATTACATTTGAGTTTTCTCTGCTGTACCTCCTTGCTTTGGTCGTGACACGACCCTTACTACGTAATCGAGGCTTGAACTTGAAAATTACCCTGACAAATGGAGACCATCTGAAAAGAGACAAATTTCTCTCTTATTTTTGGATTGACTTACATTTTTACATCGCTAGCATACTACTCTTCCCTACAAGGAGGAGCCGTTTACACATGATATTTGCTTGACAACAGGAAACCAAAGAAGTCAAATCCTCTGGAAACAAAATCACCATCGGCAGTTGAGGAGAACTTAGGGTGTTTGCCTATACCCAATCCAAAATGCGCTAAGTTTGGCGACTCCATTTATTAGTCAGTGTCCCCTGGGGAAGGTCAAAGCACAGAAGATGTACGGACCACACAGTGGGAGAACCATCAACACATACATAGCAGACACCATAATGAAATGTGAAGAGCGTGAAAGGTCCCCCCCGAAGACAAAACCAACAGTATAGAAGTCACAGGGTCTTAAAATTAACTCGGGCTCGGTGAGGAATGTGGCAGTGAGTTCTAATCCCGGCTTCCCCCCTTGACCACATTGTTTCACTGGGGTAAATCCCTGTCTCAAGGGCCCTACCTGAAAAAAATGGCTACTGTTTACAATTAGGCTATTTCCCCAGAACCAAAAGCTGGTAAAAAACTGGGCCTTGACACCCACCAAAGAGGAATGTGAGCAATGTGGAATGGACTCTAAGGCGATAAGTGAAAAGGGAAGATTGTGACAAGAAGGGTGGAAAAATGTTTTGCCAGATCTAGAGAGCCTTCCGAATAAGACCCATATAGAAGAATAGGTTTTAGAGCACGGTGAAGGAGAAAGTGGAAATACCACTTTTTGAAGCAACACTATGATCAGTGTTGCAGCAAGCAGTATTTCGTTAACTATGTCTATGTTGTAAATGTCCACAGTATCCAAAGAGGTCCAGAAGTGTGTGTAATCTAGGATAGAAATTCAGTCTGGCAACTTCAGCATTCAATGGAATATACCTGTATTCAATGTTATTTGTTCCAGCATGTTCCATACTTCATGATTCATTTATTGACAGCTTCTAAGCTCAAATTGGGTACCCCTGATAAAGTTCACCCACAAGACCCTGTAACATGATGTACTCATAAAACACAAGCCTCACGTTCTCAAAGCAGTGGCATCGCCCCTCTGGCTGACATCCAGGCAATAAGGAAAGGTATATTATTTGTTACTTAAAAAACTCATGATTGGTATTTCCTAATCACAGGACTTGCATATTCTGTGTTTTATTGTTGAAAGATAACAGAACATGTTGATTTGTTTGCATTCTCATGGAGGAACTTTGATTCGACTGATCTGGAATGACTTCACTTCCAAGATGGCCGTCAAGTGGACAATAGAATTGAAAAAGGAATTTTATTACTAATGGCCTGTTTTACTTTTATGTTACTTGCACTATGTTAGCCAAAGACTACATAAAAACGGAATGATGACCCTATGGATATGATTGCCGCCCATACCAAGCTTCTGCTTAGAATCCGAAGTGGAGTCGTCTGTAGGGACATTGAGAGATTTCTTGATAGGTTTTGGGTTTGGAAACGTCAAAGGTGCTACGGAAGCACCTGTCAGACCAGGAACTATAGTGACAGGTTAGTGCACAGGTTCCATACTTTTCACTCAATGTGGAGTGCATCATGCACACTCGGGGATGTAAGACTTTTGCCTTTTAATACATTTCATGTTGATTTCTAACAAACGATAGATACACTACACGCACAGTCTAATTCATTTTCGGTTTTTATACATTGATACACCCTAAAAAAACAACTGTAAACTTGATAGCACCAAACACCACACTTGAATAAATGGGAAATGGGAAACAAATGAGTGGTTAGAGGGAAACTCAAACCCAAAAAAACCTTTGGAGACAGAGCCCTCCCATCTGCGGCCGCCAAAGTCTAGGACGCCTTTGCCTTTGCTCCACAAACTCGAGCATTTTTATCACATTTCAGAAAAATTCTGTTTCCAAAACATATTTATTCAGTCAGTAATGTGGTGTCACTACACCCACCCTATCGCTTGCATTTATGCTAAGAAACCTCTAGATAAGCTTAGCTCCTCTTCGGCGGGTCCCCAAAATGTTTCTGCACTGTGGTGCTAGATTGTACTTTTTTTTTTCTTGGTGGAAGTTTCCTCGAAAATAGGAATACATATCAGAAAAATACTTGCACTGCTCAAACTTCTTGGCAAGCCACTCTATTGATCCAGCCAAGTCTTGGCATCACTAAATAAGGCATAAAAAGAAAACATTTTATCCAGGCTGAGCAAAGGGCTATCAACCACCCAGAGCTGAGAAAAGCACGAGCTCGTCGGCACACCCATCAAACCTGATATGACTCTAAGAAGCGCTCCCAAAATCGGTGCTTAATTTGAGCTGGTGTTAGTAGGTGGGGCCAATCCCATTTTTGGAGACCGGCACTTATTTTTCTTTATCAGACTTTGACACCGAGCGAGAGAGAGAGAAACAGAGAGGGGACTGGAGGAGGAAGAATATGACGGAAAAAACGTGACTAAGGGGGGGAGCAGAAACCTGACAGAGTGAACTGAGGCAATAGGGAGCGTGCGCTGGTGGATTAAAGAAGCATGAATGGTGGAATCAACTCTACGCAGCCTTGGTGTTCGGCACGCTGACATTCAATCCCGCAGCCCCAGACTTCTAAGCAAATGTGTGGGCCCCGGGCACTTATTCTTTCACAAATTAAGCCCTCCCCAAACTACAACATGCTATTTAACTTACAAAAGACACTTTTAAACAGAATGTGAAACGTGTTCTCTACAAACCTACATGAATATGATTACTTTCATATTGTGCATCACGCTGACTTGTCCAGCTATGGCAACATCACCTCTGCCTGCCTGGATTCGTATCAGATGAAAAGGTTTTATTTGTTTGTTATTGACAGTACAAAGCTGCACGTACAATACTTTATAAACTTTGCTCGCCGGCAATCATTGCTTTTTAAATTAACTAATATGTTATTACATTCACGGTGCTCAAAATCGAGGACTATATTCTCAGTGTGAGCACATTAAGGCTTAGTATTACGGTAAAATGGGCATCTCCCAGCCCCCTCCATCCCCAATTGCCATGCTCGTTTAAATGCAGGGACGTACACATTCTGTGAAAGCTGCACCCTCATAATGTACATAAAATGATCATCGAAGTGCACAATTTATCCAAATGTCCGGACTGCAAGTGAGGAAACACCAAAAATACGAGAGGGGGAGAGGGGAAGTTGGGATTAAAGAAGAAAGAATGAAAACAAAAGAAAGAAAATGAAAAGTAGACTAGAAAAAAAGGGAAAAGGAAAAAAGAAAGACAGAAAGAAGTCAAGAAAGACAAAGTATTGAACGAAAGTGAGGAAGAAAGAATGTAAAAAGAAAGAGAAAAAACCAAATACATGAAGACAGACAGTTTTCCTACAACGGAGTAACCAGAGCGCGGTGCCTTTTCACCTCTGTTCTGAATAACGCCGAAAAAGGAGTGCTGCTGTCCCTGCAGGTCATTATTTACAAATTACCTTATCAATCACGTGAGCAATCTCAGGATTGCCTCATCAATGTAATCACCTGACACATCTCTCCTTGCCATACTCCCCTTGTCTGACAAACCCCAGAGTACACAAAGGAAACCCCTGCAGGATTAAAGGGAGGCTCCTAACATGAGGACCTCCAAGGCTACTTCCTTTGGGCATCTACAATTCACTTCACCATCCATCCGTCTAAATCAGGGGTCTCCAGCCTTTTCTGTAATAAGAGCTTGTGTTGAATTAAAATCATTGCGAGCTACTAATATTATTAGTGTTGTAGTAATGACTACATCAGAAACTATTAAATTAGTGGCCACCATAGGTAAAATTATTAGCAGTGATCACACACGATTCCACGCGGTAATGTAAAATAGGCTTTGTCAATTTGGGCTGTGTCTACATGGGTAATACAAAGTAGCAACAGCTGCAATGCCCCTGGCACAGATGTAATGTTAGGAGTAATACTTTGCCCCACAAGATATATCACTCGGTGATCAGCTCAATTATATTTTGAACATCGAGCCATGTTTCACAAAACATCAGCTCATGAGTTTTGAAAATATAAATAATTTTGTTTTGAATATGTAATTTTGATATAATACATTAATTCAACCAAGAAAAAGGTTCTTTTTTCGTAGGAGAGCTACTTACAAGTAGCTGGAGAGCTACCAGTAGCTTACAAGCTACTCGGAGAAGCCTGTTCCAAATAAACCAAAGTTACAGTCAACTTAAGAGTGTTGAGAGGTGAGATTTTTGTTTTAACCAATTCTTCCTCAGAGACTGTGTAATAAAGACTGAATCCCAGAACAACATAGATCTTTTGTTGTAGAGTGGTGCCTGGGCGCAAGCAGACCAGCAGAAACAAGCAAAACAGCTATAGAACATGGAACTAATAACAAACATACCCTCAAATACTGGTCGAAAACAGAACATAGAATGCTAGAACTGAACATAGCTAAAATACTATATAAGCAGGACCACAAACTGTAAATAAGTATATAAGCCATGTAGGACTACTAGCCTTCAGATCTGAGACTTGGTGGATAAATCGCTGTTTTCCTGAAAGGCTGCTCGCTCTGAATTCTGAGAAAACTCAAAGTGTAAACACAGTGAAAAGAAGTCATTAAAAGTTGATAAGAAAGCGCACATTTCTTTAAGGCCTTTTGTTACATAGGAGCAATGCGGTCTAGCTGCAGCATGCTGTTTAATAGACAGACAGACCGATGGGTAGATAGATAGATCGATAGATAGATAGATAGATAGATAGATCGATAGATAGATAGATACAGATAGATAGATAGATAGATAGATAGATAGATAGATAGATAGATAGATAGATAGATAGATAGATAGATAGATAGATAGATAGATAGATCTTTGGGGACCCCAGGATTCTGGGAATCTACATCTTGTGGTTCATTATCAAATCAGCAATACCAGTTGATTATAAAATATGTTTTAATCAAAACTTAGATAGCTACTATAATTCCTCCAGTCCATTTAATAGCATTTCATTCAAACCGAACATCAACACATTCTTCACATGCTCTTGGAGATGAACTGCTAAGTACCACTGGAGCTAGTCTCAGCCCTTTACAGCGTATGATCCAGTGTGAAAGTGATTATGCATTTATTTCTCAAGATTAAGTTGGTTGTCTGCAGATACCCAAACCTCACTTTTATATTCTCAGAAACCTCTTAGTGTCTCAAGCGCAGTCACTGACGCAAGACCTCCAGCAGGTCGATTTCCCAGAGACAATAAGAATTCTAAGATTGGACAACTAGTATTCCGTTGTGGACCGGTCTACTGGACAATGATGATATTGCATGTGGCGGATGGCAGCAGACCACAGCCTCAAAACACGGGACGGGAAAGAAGACTTTTAGCAAAGTGTAATGAATGAATGAAAAGACACAGGCACTTATCCATGGGATCTCAAAAGTGTTTCTTATTCTGGTAGATTAGCTAGAGTCCTCCTAGTGATCATGGCTGTCTAGCACTCCTGAAAACCTCCAACATCCTGATAGTTCTGGAAGGTTCAAGCACTTGATAAAATAGGTCTGCAGCACAAGTGTCTTTCACGTCAGCAGCGTTCAGTGGAAAAGCCAATAGACTTAGAATTGAGGCCATCACACATATGAATCACCTCTCAAAGTCTAATAGAAATGGAAGCACGTCAGTCAGATGTTGGGCTTGCCTATGTCAGTGCGGGCTTGAATGGATAGACACAACAACATTTGGTTAATGACTACATAGGGGAATTGTAGCTAAACGCCTCTATCCCATGACACAACCCGGAACATGTTGACATGTGCCTTTAGGGTCTGTTTAGTCTGCCCATTTCCTCCCTGCTCTTTCCTGACTTACCAGACATGTTCTCTAGATTTACTATTTCACCCCAGCACTTTTGCATCCTTGTGTCTCCATTAGCACTCTGTTTATGTCAATCTACTGATTTTGACTCCCTATTCTGGAGACTTTCCTCCATATGCTGATCTCTTAATGAAACAGTATTTTTTTACTCTTGATTTGCTCTCTCACCCAGCCCCATTCTCATATCAAATAAAGTATTGAAAGTGATCCAACCCTATTGAAATACAAGGCGGAACAGAATTGAGAGAAAGGAAACCAGTAATGATCCATATGAAAACGCTCCTGCCTAGTCCCTTTACGTTGAAACTCTCCCATGAACATATTTGACGACTACGGATGATCATCTGGGTGATGTGTGCACACCCAATGGGGAAATGAAAAGAGACCTTCACACATATCCCAAGTGGCCATCACAACAGCAAAACCTTGGAGCTAAACTCACCAGACATACCAAGTCTTAACAACGTCATGGCAACCATTGAAGCCATTACCAAACCCCTTCTGTAACTGGTCAGCACCATGCCCTCTGGGCAGAGAGTCTCAATAAAGACATTATTGTAGTGCACAAATATTGAACGATTATGTAAGGGCTTGTCTTGTGTCCTGGTGCTGTGTCATGTGTAGTGTTTCTTTTGGAAGGAAATAGAGACATTTGGTTAGCAGTGTCAATGTACTAGAATATGGCGGGTTAAAGCCAGGTCCTTATTTTCCAGTAGTATTTATTCATAAGGCAATTTCTGAAGATATTTCCACTCACATTTTTCAAAGGGCAAGGTAAGTAGCATTATCTCAGCCTCTGTGGCTTCAAGGGTCTTATTTTTAACCTTCTTCTCTTGTGGAAATGACATGTTGTTTAGTTGAAAGGCTATTAGCCCTATAACTTGAAACAAATAAGAATGAGTTTGGCTTTCTTCACTCTTACTAAAAACAAACAAATCATCAGGGATGCATGGCTCGCAGCGTTGTGTCGAGTGGTGGAGGGGAGACACGTTTCAGAAGCAAGATTCAGTCTCCTTTTGAGGCACAAAAAACGCGTCCGTTTATCGAGTGTATGAATCATCTGTCATTCGCCGGCCAGATCTCAAAACATGTCTAGTTAGGTGAATGTTGAGGGCCTAGTTTTGTCGAATATAGTGATGTGGGAGTATAATTCTGGGAGGCATTGGAAGACGAGGGAATGCACCTTGCCATGCAAGGTTATTTATTTCACCTCAAATGCATTTTCACATCTTCCAGCATTTTCAGGATATATTTATTTTTCACTACGAGCAGATGGACACAACCAAAATAAGACGAGTGTGGGTGGTTGTGAGCACAGAAGATATTAGCAATATACCATCTAATTAATCATGTAAGAGCAATTTATAAAGAAAGAATAGCACTATGAAAAATCTGTGGCATGTTCAGGGAGAATGTACCAATGGACTGGGACTTGTGGAGTATAGAGGTTTGTAGAAGGGCGTGTCCTAAGGAGGCGGAAGGCCAGAAGTCCATAAAATGTCCCCTGTCAATGATGCACATCCGACTATGTCCAGCGATAATCTCAAAATGTCACTGTATTTTTACCAAAACACAATATTTAGAAAGTTATGTAAGGTGTTCACTGTCAGCTCTCACTCTTCCCTGACTGACATCTACAAAGCCCACAGCCATTCACCGCAGAATTGAAGCACGAGAAGAAGATGTGAAAATGTAAATTTCATCAATGGACCAGGGCTATCGGGATTGTGTGATGCAGAAACAACTCAATTCTTCCAGTGCAGTATGGGAGTAATTCAGCCATTTCATGTTTCTTCTGTGTATTCTCAGCATATCTGTTTGCACTCAAAAGGGCCAAAAATGGACTGCTGGCCACTTAACAACAGTTTTAAAAAGATGAATTGTCCATTCTTGTTGAAGCCCCCTTCCTCATATTGTCCCACCACAGCACAATCTACAATTTTTGCTATTGCGTTTCTCTACGAAATATATAACTCCATATTTTTCTTGATTTATTAACTTAGGGTCTGATTTAGATCCTGGCGGATGGAATACTCCGTCACAACGTGATGGATATCCCGTCCACCGTATTACAACCCCCACAAGCAATAATGGGATCGTAATACGGAAGACGTGATATCCATCACGTTTGTGAAGGAGTCTTCCCCTCCGCCAGTATCTAAATCGAGCCTTAAGTTATTTGTAATGTGCTACTGCAAACTGCATGACAGCCAGACACATTGACAGCCAAAGGCAAAAGGCCTCTTTTTTAACACAGCATTTAGTGTGAAGCATAGCGGAAGAATAAGGGAACCAAGAGTGATTTGTCCAGGATGATACCGTTTGGTTAAAGGAAGAAAGTGACGTTCAAATTCAAATCGCTTGGTTTAAAAGGCAACAAGTTAGATAGTAGAGCACGTCTCCTTCACACTTTATTGGTATACTGACTCGCAAGAAGCGACCAAATGTGTTCTAGTCCCACACCTATTCTAGATGACAGCACACTGAGCAACAAATCTAAGGCACCTGATTTCTGTTTACCTAGTCTAGAGAAGCGCCATAAGGTCTAACCCAATTTTTCCTTTAACCTCCTTGGTGGATTTTCATATATTCAAATAATCCACCTTTATCCATTTTTCTCCCCATTATATGGGATTAAAAAGATGGCATATGTCCTCCTAAAAACTTGTCTTTCTTTCTGGATGTGTATATGTGTGCATGTGTGCTTATGTATGTGTTCAGTTTCCTTAGCTTTGGAACCGGGACATCAGAATAATATGGAGTCCTTGAGTCATGTCAAACTTTTAATGAGAATATGAAGAGTCCAACATATGTTTTTGTTTTGTCTTGCCTCCAGTATCATAACTTGTAATTTACCATGTAGATGATTTGTTTTGTTTTGTACATGCCTATTATTTACAGTACATTCACTGCTGTATATTTGGTCCCAAGGATCCATCCTTGTGGTCTGTGATATGGTAACCTGGCTTAGTCTCCACCCTCCAGGAGGAAGCTCAAAATACAGTAATTGATTGTGTTGATACATCATCAATAAAACCTATCATACCAACTACAGCCTTTGTGTATTATCTGGTACTTGTAGGCAACCTGGAGGTTTGAGGCTACATGAAATATCACATCAAGAAAGTATCTACAGGCAGAACCTAGCAGCAGCCCACAAGTCAGCCTAGTAGCTGCTGATCTCCCTTAGACCGCTTAATAAGAAAGATCCCAAATGAACCTTATCAATACCCTTGCTTCCCCACTGTTGCTGGTGACTTGTGAATGGATAAAAGTTGTTAGTGGTGATTTAAAAAGCACTGGAAACTGAAGTCACATGGGCTCAGGACTTAAGGCCATAGAACAGCTTGATGAGGAAGAAAAGAAGATAGGTCAAAGAAAGTGAGATCATTCCTACATGTAATGGACTCTGTCCTTGCTTAACCGGGAATCCAGTGATCTTTCATTCATTTCTTTGTCAACGTTTTTCCCAAAATATCTCCACAAGGAATCCATCCAAAACTCAACAAAAAAGGTCACTTGCCCTAGAGTATAGCGCATAGGAATACAAACAATGTGGAGCTTTTACATGGCGGGTCTCAATCTTCCATTGCTATCAAGTTGTCTGCCAGACTAGATGTCAGAACATTGGGCGTCAAGAAGTGAGGTAATAGCAAACAAAAATGAAAGGAATGGAAGTGAGGTAGTCGGAGGTGGTGACAGATTTTATGTGGCCTGAATTTGGTTTATGAAATTAAGTTGCTAGGTTATATGGGGACAAGAGGTTAGGTCTTAGGTCAATTGGGAGTGAAATCACAAGAACACAGGAAGTGAGCTCATGGAGACTGAAAATAAGGCTTTGTGAGATTATTAATTGAAATAGAGAAGGGGCAGGAAGTGACGCTGTAGAGGACTGGAAGTGTGGCTAAAGTGTGAGATAAAAAAAATCATAGGAAGGTTATTCTAATGACATATGCAGCATTTTTTTCCAAGAAAAGACACTATCTATCTAAAATAACCACCTTGTTTCAAATAGAGGTGAAAACAAAACTTGCACATGGTGCTTAAAGACAGGAAACATAGGCCTGTCCAGCATCTCTCATTGAACTTAAAAAGCAGCTTACTACTTACTGCCTTTAATATTGTCCTGCAGGTTTGTGGCAAAATTATTGGCTAAAGAATATCACAAAAATAAGTATATATAGCCATGTTTAGGTGTCTTGTGCTTAACTCCACATATATGTATCATGTTCAAATACAAATCTTCAAGATACCTAGATGTGGAGGTAAAGAATAGTAGGTCTATACTCATTCATATATATTTACCTTCATGAAATTTTGGTTGTCAATACTTTTGCAACAACACTGCAGCATTGTAACATTTTCGTCCTTGTTATTCTGAGAAAAAGCCAAACAGCATAATTTGACTGTAAATTTGTTGGTTAAATATTGAGTAGGACAGCTATTCCCTGTACTTAGTAATTTCGGGTAATGTACTATATTGTTGAATCTTCTTTCAGTGTTTTAGGAAAGTGTTTTGCCAAAAGAGCAAGAAGAGAATGAATGCTTCAGCCTCAGATATTACAACATTTATTCTATAAACCAACCCTTCCTGCAGATCATGGGATCAACCATGTGAACAAGTATAACCCCGCAATATGTAACCCTTCTCATGAACAACTGGGAAAGGATATGTTGAGCCAACTGCATCAAAAGCCAAGAGTGACATTTCTATTATGTATGTGACGCATTCTTCACCTAGATAGGCACAAGGAACACAGTAGAGTAGTTTCTTGCAGGCTTTTACAACTGCTGACCTTCCACAAAATACTTTTTACAGATGCAACTATTTCCTGGGTATAAGTGAGTCCGTAAAAAGGAATGATGCTTGAAATCTTTATTTTAAAATAAACATACAGATAGACACAGATATTTATAAAATAACAGTGTTAATCACAGGCACAAAAATGTGATCTAAAACCAGGTCTTCAAATATCATACAATACACAATGAGACTGGCCAAAGACATCAATGCCTTTTCTCCCTAGACAAATAATTTCTCTTCTAAGGTTACTCTTGCAAGAGGACAGACAAATAGGATGTTCTGTTTGTATACTCAAGAAAAACGTGCTGGAAAAAAATAAGAGAAAGTTTATTGAACATGCACCTCCTAGTTTTGCATGCCAAATAGCATTATCCTTATACAAAATTATGATTGCACTTGTGTACTCTTTCTAAAACCGAGGAAAACAATTGGGTAAAATGTTTCCGCTGTCACTTATTAAGGCAAGCTAACAACCCTTCAAGCTCCTAAACCTATTCCTCAATTAAAATGGGTAACAATACCACTACTGACCAAGAAGGATTTGGAAAGACTTTATTACCTACATGTTGTCTTATGGACTGTCAAAATACTGTCCGGCCAATGGTTTGCAGGGTTTCCTGCTATTTCTAGGCATACACATTTTGTATGCTAGTGCATATACCTTACTTAGATATCTGTTGTGAGTACTCTGAAACCATGTTGCACCAGTAACTAGCAAGGATTTGCTATGTAGCTGCATACCTTGCTTAGCTCAACTCATACTATAATTGCACACAAAATACTCACACATTTGTCAGTTTTCATGGTAAAGTCCAGCTCTTGTTGAAAATCACTACTTTCACATGTTTTTCTAGTTTTTTTCTACAAAACGCTGAGGTTCATAAGTAAAAAAACAACTATGCACATTGCTACTGACAAAATATATTTCACAAACCGGGAAGGACGAAATGGGACAACTGTGCACAGGTTTATGGTTAAAAATGCTCTGCTGCACCCAACAGTGACACTGTTCAGCGTAAGAGTCTTTCTCTTTCAATATTCAAGTGAAGCACATCTGCCTTTTCTACTTTGTCACCCGAGATTTTTCTGCTTTTTCTGGACCCTATTTTGTTGCTTTACGGCTCTGTTTACTTTATCACTGCTAAACCCGAAATCTGGTGCTTTACGTTGTAACTCCCTATTTGACATATATAACTTCCATTGTAAGTGATGCCTTAAGTGCACCTATGCATAGAAAGTTAAATATCATATTTGCTGCAGTGTATATGTACACCACCCACAGATGTGACAATTTTTTTTTTCTACCAAGAGCACCACTGTGCTTTGGCCAGGCTGCAGTTTAAATGTGCTGCAGTGACACATGGAAGGGAAAAACGCCTGTGCCATAAGTAAAATCCTATTTTTTACATAATTATAAATCAGCCCTAAAGTGTCTCTTGTAAGCCCACATGGCAGGGTGGTAATATGAATAGTAACAAAAGCACAGTAGTTATTGGGGTTAGTGTACCTTCACAAAGAATTAAAACCCAAAAACTATTTCACTTTGTAGGCTTGGGTTGACCTTTCGCTAATAGGCTAGGTGGGATTAAAACTTTTATTTTTCTCCTCCCCCAAAATAAGACAGACCTTTGCATCAAACTCTGAAAAATACATATCATTCAACTAGTATGGTAATTCCCCTCTTATGAATTTGATCCTGTAGCTCAAACACGACAGTCCTCACTAGTTCAGCTGCAGACAGCATCCAGGCAGCTTAAAGCAGACAACGTTTCCTCTAATGAAGCAAGAACAATCAGAAATGTTTCTCCTCGATCAATACCTTAGTAATTATGGAGAATGTATGAAATCACTTAGTGAAAATAGCTAAGACCACGTCTTTCATCATATGAAAATGTAAAGCAAGACATACTTCAGAATGAACTATTAACAAAATCAAATCAAGATGTAATTGAAAATCGTGCCATTTCTAATTCCTGAAAGATAGGCTGTTGACCTATACAAGGAGGTTACTGAGTTCCATGCACTAATTTTGTCACCAGTGATAAAATTGAGAAGCAAAATAATATGCAAAGACTCTTAAGAATGACAATGCTTCAGATTCTTTTAAACCGGTGAAATGTGGCACTTCTATCTCAGCCAGTGGCTCACACAACATATGAATCCGAAACTGGATGTCTCCTGCTGCATCACACCAAAACCAACCAGTGACGCAAGCAACAACTCATGAATCGAAACCTGGATATCTCCTGCTGCATCACACCAAAACCAACCAGCAACACACACAAAAACACAGGAATCCGCAACTGGATTTTTCCTGCTGCATCACACCAAAACTAACCAGCCACACAAGCCAAAACATGTGAATTCAAAACTGAATCTCTCTTGCTACATCACACAAAAACCAACCAGCAACACAGAACAACACATGAATCTGAAACTGGATCTCTGCTGCTGATCACATCAAAACCAATCAGCGACACAACTAACACAAAAACCCAAAACTGGATCTCTCCTGCCACATCACACCAAAACCAACCAGCAACACATAGAACAACACATGAATCTGAAACTGGATCTCTCCTGCTGATCAGCGACACAACTAACACAAAAACCCAAAACTGGATCTCTCCTGCCACATCACACCAAAACCAACCAGCAACACATAGAACAACACATGAATCTGAAACTGGATCTCTCCTGCTGCGTTACACCCAAAGCAACTAGCGACTCACCTAACACAACAGAGCCACCAATATCTGGCCCTCCAGTGCTAATCACACAGATTCACGTTCACATTGCATCACAACCATTCTAACCAGTACTTCTCAGAACATCCTCTCATGCATTCATCACAACAACTCCAAAACTGGACTCTCTGGGCCCCCATAAAACCTCTTCCAAACACTCCACCTTCAAAAGTCAATTCGAGTCACGGATGCTCTTAGAAAGGCTCATAAGCACTCTAACCACTGATCCTCCCGAGCAATTTATCACACCCACATCAAACGGAAACTCAACCAACTGCATCAACTGTTCGTTATTGGTGATATCCATATTAGCAATTCACTATTGCATTTTACCTATTGCAACATGGAAATCTGCATAAAAGTACAGGTGTCTCTTAGGAAAGGGCTCCTTTGTGGAAACTTGCCAAATAACAGAAACACAACTGCTCTAATGCTCTAATATTGCCTCAGGAACTAAATGCCAGGAAGGGTTCTTGAAAATTCCACAACACATGGTAGAAATACTTTCTAAACTATATGAAATCAACATTCCCTTAATCTACCTCCAGATTTATAAAGGTCTAGAGCTGCACTGTCGCTGCCCTGGAACTGCTGGCGTGTCTTACACAACCATCACTGGGGACCCAACATTATGCCCCTGCATGGAAAGAGAAATCATTTGATAATGACATTTTTACAGATATTAAACAACCACTGATTTGTATAACTTATAACTACTGAAAGGCTAAAGCAAAGGCCTACAAAACTGATGAATGGAATGCTTCAAATTGATCTCACTGGTAATCACTCTAGGCCACATACAGTTTTATCATGTTTTGCTTATTTTGCCTCTACAAACAGGAACCAAACAAATGCAAAACCACCTTGGATCTGCTTCCGTCCAGCCCGAAGTGCCAGGCCACATCCCCTCTGAATGGGCACACAAGCAACCTCAGAACAGATTTTATATGTAGCTCTATTTGTCCCTGGTAGTAACACACCTATGTGATCCATGTGTGGACAAATCAAAGGCCCATGTGTCAAAGCCCCAAAGTCAGCATTTAAATGCCATCCATGGCCTGTATTACAGACAGGGAGCACTGCCCTTGTTTGTGCCACAGTGCACTTTCGAACAGATGCTCCTGCCATGAACAGGTGTGCCCTATTACGATTAACGTCCTGCCTTATGGCAGCCGTGAACCACAGCTGCCCTGGGGGCAGTACATTCAATTAAATATGAAGTGGAACAGTGAAACTGTGTTTCACGTTGCAAGCAGGATGCCACCTGCACTTTAAAGTGAGAAGAGAGATCCCCTTGCAGGCAGGTGCAGTAAGTGACTGCCCCTTGCAGGCAGGTGCAGTAAGTGACCCACCTGCCTGCGGAAGGATGCCTGGGGTATCCATGGGACCCCCTTTCCTCTCCAGAGGTCTGCATTAAGGAGGCACACTGACAGTGCATCCCCTATGGGCCTGCTTGCCTCTATGCCCGCTTCCACAATACATTGCGGGAACAGAGTCAAAGTGATTCCTTCATTTGCATGGCATCATGCCCCCATGAACATGAGGGAATGCATTCTGAAGATAGTGCTGGCGCTACACGTGTGCCAGTGCTATCAGTCTTACAGAAGGAGCTGCACAAGCATCTGTGGCCCCTTCTGTAATACCATAGTGCTCTGAGGGTGCAAAAAGCGGGTATACATGGCTGTTGTACCCCTGCAGCTCTTTGTGTAATATGGCCCCTGGTGTTGTGCCATCCCGTCCTCAGCACATAAGGCTTTCAAAGAGCTGAGACACATCAAAGCTGTACTGCCGTGGCTGAGATGAAAAAAATAAATTCATAAACCTTGAAGGATGCTGCAGCATTTCAGATCAGTCAAATCCCTTCAAAGTAGAATAGATTGGTTGGGGGCGGGAATAGGATAATATGGGTCATATTTACATGCCCCTAGCACCAACGGGGCATCACTTTTAGCGACGCTCCAGTGGGGCTGTGCACTACGCCATATTTACAAGGCAGTGCTAAGTCACTTTTTGTAGCTTAATGCCGCCTTCTCAATATGGGCCCCTCCGACGCAGTGTTTTGCGGCGAAGGTGCGTGCAATGGGTGTTACTGTGGGTGTTCCACTGCAATACACATTGTCAGACATAAAATGTACTTTATTCGGCAATAATGCCATAAAAGCACACAAAAACGTATATCAAAATACATAGTGCATTTACCAACTATAAACAACAAGCAAGTAAAAATGAACACTGAAAATCTAAGATGATAAAACTTGTCAATAGTTCATAATCAATTAAAACAGTCATAAATCAAATAAAACAGTCACATTATTCTTCGACATATTCTGTAAGTTGCCAAGGTAAGGAATAAAAATTATCACCAGCCCACTGTCTGTTATAAATAAGAAATCAATATCTTTTCTTGTATTTCGAGAACATCTAATAAGGCCAATTACTGCACAGCAGATGTTCTTGTGGTCTGCACTAAATATTCTTAGAGCGAATTTAACAGCAAAAAATACATGTTTATTTAGGCCATAGCCTTTTTAAACATTAGTAAAACACCTAGGGCCAGATGTAGGAAGCATTTTGCATGGTGCAAACTGCGAAAATCGCAGTTTGCGCCATGCAAAATGCTTATCGCGATGCTCATTCACAATTTGCAAGTCGGTACCGACTCGCAAATTGTGAATGCGACTGGCAAATAGGAAGGGGTGTACCCTTCCTATTTGCGACTCGCATCACAATGCTAAATTGCTTTGTGACCCCGAATGCGGTCGCAAAGCAATTCGCAGTTACAACCAGTGGCACACTGGTGGTAACCCATTCGCAAAAGAGAAGGGGTCACCATGGGACCCCTTCCCCTTTGTGAATGTTGCCCAAAATGTTTTTTCAGAGCAGGCAGTGGTCCAATGGACCACTGCCTACTCTGACAAAACGAAATTAAATGGTATCGTTATTTTTTTTATTTTGCAACTCGTTTTCCTTTAAGGAAAACGGGCTGCAAAATAAAAATAAAAAAACTGCTTTATTTAAAAAGCAGTCACAGACATGGAGGTCTGCTATCTTCAGCATGCCACCATCCCTGTGAGTGCAGGGACTCGCTATGGGGTCGCAAAATGCGACCCACCTCATTAATATTAATGAGGTGGGTCTTTGCGACCCCATAGCGAATCGCAGACGGTGTCTGAGACATCGTTCTGCATCCGGTTTTGCGAATCGGAACTTCCTACATCTGGCCCCTAATCACATAAAAATCCACTATACACGATTAAACACTAGATCATAAACATAATAAAACATGTCCTAACTATATAAATACACCCTACTATATAAAGTAATTGTTCTTCCTCAGTCTAGTAATCAACCCATATTATTATCTCTCAACGTTGTCTCCATGGTGATTAAAAAGCGATCCAGCACATATCACATCTAAAAATCTCATGTCCATTAAAAGGTTGATTGCTTGTCCTCTTTCTCTAATACCATATTTAAAGAAAATAGGTTTTAAGTACTTTTTCTGTTGGGGTAAGAACCACAAACAATCAATCAGGATATGGACTGAATTCATTTTCCCATTAAGACCACATTGACAAATGTTCTGTTCATTTTACAGACCTTCCTGGTTGCCTGACATAAAGACTAAATTTATTCCACAGCGAAACCTTAATATGCTGTGACGCATCTTAATGTTTGGAATCTTTTCCAAATAGGGGAAGATTCCATCATTCTTCCAGCAATTTAGCAAATAAGGAACTGATCTTTTATTACTCACATACAACAGATCCTCGGCCCTGGAGGCCTGTTTTCATAGGCTTTTAAACTCTGCTTTACTCACACCCATCTCATCGATCCCCCTTGTTACCTGTATATTTAGTATCATGGCGCAGGCAATAATTCTTCCTCTAACCCCCTGTGCCCAAGTTTATTGACTTTGCAGTATCTCCTTTTTACATAGCTGGGCGATTTTCGATTTTTCTATGCTATCAATTCTTATCCAGAATTTTAACATCTCTGCCCAAGCGGTTTGTGTCCACCCTAGTAAACCTGTCGCCATGGTTGAGGTGGGGAGGCCAAGTAGCCTTTTCAGACACTTTCCTTCTTCCGAATCCCATCTCTTCTTACCCCTATACCCATCAACTCTGCTCCATACATAAATTGTGGCCTTACCATGGCTTGATAGGCTCGTAATACTGGTCAGAGAGAGGGCCCCCCATATTGTTTATCAAATCTCCTTAGGCCTGCTATTGACACCAGTGCTTTATCTTGCGAGGAGGCGAGGTGGTCCTTCCAACCTAAATTCTGTGAAAACCATACATGCAATACCCATTGCTTTAGATGCTGCCCCAGATTTACAAGGAATCATAAATCTGAGGCAGCCTCAAAAACTAACGCTACCCAACGGGTGGCGTTAGAATGGCACAACGAGGAGAAATACTTTTATTTCTCTTCATTTTTGCTTGTTCTATGTGTGCTGCATTTTGCAGCACACATAGAAAGAGCATAATGCCATTAGTGATTTTTTATGTGCAGGAAGGTGTCCCTTTCTGCACATAAACAATCATTCAGAAATGACGATTTGCTAATTCTACGTGTGCTGCATTCTGCAGCACACCAAAAAATGCAAAATCGCCATTGTGGATTGTTCATGTGCAGGAAGGGACATTTTCCTGCACATAAACAATCATTCCCTTCAAAGCAGACACCCTGACAATATGGCGCAAGGATGCATGTATTGGCAGCTAAGTTTAGCACCAGTGCTAGGGGAAACACAGGGGTGCGCTGTATTTTTGTAAATCCGACACATCCCTGCGTTTTAGAACTGACTCAGCGCGGCGCTGCCAGTTCCATATAATTATGCCCTTATAGCTGGTAGGTTCACGGTACAAAACAAAATAGATATACGTTTTAATGAGAAAGATAGAAACGAAGGTTAAAACAATCTTTTCTAACAAAAACACTTGCCATAAATATCCCTGTTCTCTGTCAAGTTCCATCAAACAGCTCCTCGTGTTTTTACTGGAAACACATCAATGTCAGTAGATGCTGGAATACTCTTGCTAAAAGATGAAATACAAAATAAATTGGAATCCTGTTCCAATGTGCTCCCTGGTTTTGGACGCCACTAAAAAGGATCTGTGTGGCTCGCTTCTCATAATGAAGGGCTGGCCAGGTACCGCCCTCGTAGGATGTGGCATCTCTCCTTTCTCATCTGATCAAATACAAGTCCACATCACATTGAATGAATTTCAATCCCACTTTGGACCTCACGGCTTGGAACAACTTTAGTCGAACTAAGTTTAGCTTCCTACTCACGAGCCAGCTTTGATCGCAATCCATCATCGTTTTGCTGTTGCTTTTCACCATTGCGCCAAGAGCTTGCTTCTTTGTGGAGGGTCCATAAGCGAACTGAACGAAGCAATGGAGAGGCCAAGAAGGAGAGTTAAAGTTTCATCGACGAGCCAGTAACTTTGTGGCACATTCTTTCATATGTTGAGCAGTTGGCACCCTCGTAATCTGCTGTGTGCGACTGACACTGAAAATCTTTAACCGTGTGGCATTAGGAAGTAAACCATCAGATGGTGGTCCTTGTTCGTTGCCAGTGACACGGCCAGTGGGCCTGGAAAGGGCCGGGAGACCCCATGAACAATATCTTGAACTGCTTCCTTTGTTTGCTTCTCCAAGTGAGCCCTGGAGTTCCTAGGTCATAAATACGATTTTGCAGAGCTCCAAAATGTTCTAACTCACAACTTTGTCTAATTTTCTTTTAATAAACTTTACACTCTTTGTGGCTTGTGAAGTTTAAAAAAAAGCAAGGGGCAACTAGCAGCAGCTGTTTGCTGCAGTAGGAGCGCGTTCCTGGTGCAAGAAAGAGCTGCACAAGGCAATGGGCGGATCCTGCCTCAGGCTTAGTCACAAATTCTGCACCCCATGTAGTGCCAACTACCTGACCATTGCTCCAGTTATTTCATCTACGCCTCCCTCGATCTGTATCTCATTCTCTCTGCGCACCCTTCCGCTGACCACCACCTGCACCCAGTACCTGTGAGGAAGGGTCACAGGCTCGGTCACAATTTCCTGTGGTAAGATGTTATGCCCATGAGACATCATGCGGCAGGACATAGTCACCTGAAGTAGAAAGATGAATTAAATAATCTGTGCTTGCTTTCAAAAAAGGGTAACAGTTCTTGACTTTGCCGACTTTGTGCACACAATTTCAAACGTCACCCCACCTAGTATTTACCACTGAGCCCTTCTTCCTTATCCTTTTTTATCAGAGGAATAGCAGTGTCTGGTAGACACGCAACCATGCGTCCTTTTTAGAACTAAAACTCCATCACTTATAAGCGAAAGTTCTTGTTATATCTTTTTTCTAGGAGGTCAAATACCTTAAGAGCGCTTGATGCGACTCTTAGGTCTAGTCAGTCTCTTTCTCTCATCACCCTTGTGCAGGCCCCTCCAGGGCTTTGACACTCATAATTATCTTTGTGAATTGTTTCTTGACTTGCTGCATCTCCAGCTGTGGTACAAGCATGTGATGAGTGGCTCTACTATTTGAGGCATTAGTAAGAAATCTTGGCCTGGCAATTTTTTGTCAAACAATAATGGTGGACCTCACATAGTGACATCGCCTCCTTTTCTCCAGACAAGAGTTGACCTTTTTTAGACGTTGGTCTAATGCATTTGCGGCATGAATTCTCACTTGGAGTTTAGTCTGTTGGCAAACTGTCAGTGCGTCTCGGCCATCATGAGATACGTGCTACGCGTATGTCATGGAATGTCCTGGTTGTCATCTACACAGTGTGAGCCAATCTAGTTTTGATTCATTAAAGCTTTGGCCAAAGTTAGGGTTGATGAAGGAAGCCATAGAGTCTTATTGACGGATGGTCACAGTTGCATTGATTCAACTTGTTCGGACTTCCGGCATTTGGTGCTCAGCTCATATTATGTATCAAAAATAAACTTCATATTGGAATGGAAGGAAAAGCAGGGTAGAAATGACAGGCAATAGGGATAAGGACAGAAGGGCATGTAGGCAAGTGAAGGACATGAACATGGCAGCTTCCAAGGAGTCTTTATGAGGTGCTTATTTACATTTATAACACTTCCGTGTATTAAAGTTACAGGGCTTGTATTTTATGTTTTTATTCTGCATTAACATCTTTGTCTGTAACCTTTGAATGATTTGGCTCTACTATGGTGCCATTTTATTAAATGTATAAATGATCATCTTCACATATTGTAAGCTTAGTAACAAAATCGTAATAGTATACATCTTATTAAATCTATATAAATGATAGTGGAGGTTCAATATAATTAAAACATATGTATTACGTTCCCAAAGCTAGCATGGGACCCAAAAACAATTCCGAGGGTTCAGTGTGCTCCCATGGGATTTAATTTCTGGGTTGTAAGCTATAAACTGATGTCTGCAGGTTTACCCTACTGAGCAAGGGAACAGGGACTCTGAGAAACATGTGGCTTGAAGGTTGTACATTGAACTCTGCAACTGTTTCATAACATAAACTCACTGAGAAGTCTTACTGGATTTTAAATACTTGACATGCAGGTTATCCATATTTCTGCAGCAAATGCACAGGTCCATTAACATTATAAACACAGTGATTCACTGTGGACTCATTTGGAAATTAATAATTCTATCAAATTTATTGGATGAGTAAATAATTCAGTGGCGTAATAAATGCCATAACGTTATGCTAGACCAGCCAGTTTCATAAACAAGTCACGAGGCAATGTCTATGATCCAGTGAAATAAGCTTAAGTAAACATAAAGATGAAAGGTGTGCCACTATATTTAAGGGTGATTAACTACTTACCTCTCACAGTGAACTAAGCCCCTGAGGTCAGATTCGTCTGACTTTATTCTCCATAGGCTCTGTTGCCATTTTAGATCATGGAGGTCGCCATTTTAGATCATGGAAGTCGCCATCTTTCTCTACTTATCCAGCATCATTGTCATGTCTGCCTTTTGACGCAGATGACATCTGACCTTATCTTTCTACGAACTGTAAAAATGTCAGGCCGTCCAACTATGACATAAATATAACACTTTTTTAAAACAGATTTTTATTGCTTTTCTGAACATCATACAATGCATTACAAAGATGGACCAATATTAACCTTCAAGAGTAGAACCAACAATTGAATATAGGTGTGATCAGGTGTTATCTGTTGACTCCTTGTGGTACAGTATTCAAGATATTGATCGTAATGGTCCATTTGGTGCATGCACACTTATTAACTCTACTTATTTCCAACTAAGGTCCCTCACATCCCATCATGCTAATCTCCTCAAGCATTCAGGGTATTACAGTGCTCTCGAAGTGTACTGGGCAATTTGTTGTGTAGGTCTCAGTCCACCCCTGGCCTATTCAGTTAAGTGTTGTCTGGTTTTAAAACAGATAGTTAGGAACTGTCAGGGGAGGCAGTGTCTGGTTCTGTCAATCAAGCTAGCAGGCCGTCCCAGGCTCTAGTAACATCCAATGTACTATGTCCCCTCTTGTGCTTCACAAAGTAGTATCAATCTTTCATACCCAACCCATATTATAAGTTTTTCTTTATACTTGGGGGCTCAGTGCGTCTTTCCATCTCATGGTGATTTCTTATTTTGCCACGATGAGGGATAGATCCCCAAATCATGTCGATGCTTTGTGTTTGTTAGATCGTGGGAGTCCCCCCAGCAAGAAAACCAAGGGGGTGCGTGGAAGTGCTCTGTCTGTTATATCATTTATGCATTCTATTACTTCTTCCCGGTATTCTCATAGTGCTAGGCAGCTCCAAACCATGTGGAGCATCTCTGCTCCCCGCATCTGGGACATCGCAGATTTGATACTCCATACATGCGCATAATTTTCCCTGGTGTGAGGTATGCCCGTATAGGAAGTAATAGTTTATTAATTTGAATCTGGCATTGAGGGATATTGTGCAGGTAGTGGCCATAATTGTGGTCCATTGAGTATTCTTGATAGGCTGTGCGATATCCTCCTCCCATTTC
This sequence comes from Pleurodeles waltl, assembly GCF_031143425.1. NCBI lineage: Eukaryota > Metazoa > Chordata > Amphibia > Caudata > Salamandridae > Pleurodeles > Pleurodeles waltl. The sequence goes on from NC_090440.1 coordinate 875,076,451, forward strand.
TGGGTGGTGTAGTGTTATCAGCCCTGAGTGCTTGGTATATTAGTGATTTGCCTTTTGTTTTACCTGTTGTGGTGCAGAGCATGCCAGTGCATTAATGGGTCGAGGGTTCTGTTGTTCCAGCCCACCACTTGTCCCTCAGTGCCAGGACCATAGCTCTGTGTAATAGGAATTCTCCTGGGTATAACTCAAATGCCTCTGCTAAGTCCTGAAGGGGTAACAGTTCGCCATCTCTGTATAAGTCGCCTACTTGTGTTATGACATGTGTTGCTCAGTTTAATGCTCCCCGTAGTGTGTCAGTTTCATCATTTGTCACTATCATCTGTATTGGTATCTCTGGTGAGTAGGCAGAGTTTCCAGCATTGGCAGATCGTTTTTTGTTCTCCTGTGCTCCCGCTTCATGTTTCAAGGGTGTTAGGAACAATCGATATAGGGCCATAGCATCTAATGTGCCTCTTGTGATCTCCCCCTCAGGGCTCAGTCATGCATGCAGCCATTGGTTAAGCCATTGAATCTGAGCTGCTAGGTAATAGAGTTTGAGAGTGGGTGTTGCTAGTCCCCCCGTCTGTGGTAGGTCTGCAAAGTGTGGGCATTGCCACCTGGCACCTGCCAGCTCTCCATGTTAGTTCTACCATTAGGGTATTTAATTCAGTAAATTTTTTATGAGGGATCACTATTGGGAGTGTATGGAAAAAATTAAGTAGCCGGGGAAGCGCCACCATCTTTGCTATGGCTATCCGTCCCATGACTGACAGGGGGAGTGTTGTCCAGAACCCAACACTAGAGCGGAGTTCCTGGATTGCAATGCCAGTGTTCCCTTCCAAGACATCTTTGGGTTTGTGATATATTTTGACACCTAGATATTTCATGCATGATCCCTCCCATGTGAGCCCATGTAAGTTGTGGGGTTGTGACATATGCCAGTGAAGGGGGGAAATGAGTGGTGGAGCCCGATATGCTGCCAAATGTTTCCAATAGGGAGACTGCTCTTGGTAGTTCTCGCCCTGCGCTCGCCAGGAAGAGAAGCATATCATCTGCATATAATTCCATTTTATGACAGTTACCTTGGTGAACTAGACCTCTATAAGGTTCCTCTGTCCTTGCTCTGCAACCCAGAGGTTCTATGGCAATAGCGAATAACAGAGGCAAGAGGGAGACCCTTCCCCGGTTCCCTTCCCATCTGCACAGGCTTCCGAGATCGTTCTACACATTGACACCCATGCCGAAGACCCCGTGTAGAGAAGTTTTGTCTACCGGATAAGCCCTGCCTCCAGCCCCAATTTGTCCATAACTTGGTATAGATAGTCCCAGAGTAGACTATCAAATGGTTTCTCTATGTCGATAGAGACAATCACTGCGTCATTGTTGGCAGGGAGGGTGTCCTTCATAAAGGAGAATAGCATGCGCATATTTAATGCAGTATTTTGTCCCGGCAGGAACCCAGTTTGGTCGGGATGTATAATCTTGGCCATATATGGAAAGAGGCGGGCAGCAAATATGCAGCTTAATATCTTGTAGTTGAGATTAAGCATTGACAGTGGACGGTATGATTGTATGTATCGGGGAGGGGCCCTGGTTTGAGAAAGGGGACTACAATTGCCCCACTAGTGGTGGTGGGTAGGTGTCCTGCTTCTACAGCAGCATATAGGTCCACTAGTCTAGGTGCTAGTTCCTCCACATGTGTGGCATAGCATTCCACAGGAAAGCCCTTGCTTCCGGGTAACTTGCCCTGGCCCATAGGTTTAATCACCGCCCGTACCTCTGGTAGTGTGATGGGACCTTCCAAGAGTTCTGTGTCAGTTATGTTAATGCGTGGTAGTTCTATATTCTCCAGGAACACCTATAGGCTCTCCAGAGGTGGCGCAAGGGGAGCAGTGAATCGGAGTGTATAATATCTTTCAAATCTGTGGTTGATGTTTTGTTGGCTGTAAAGTGTCGTCCATGCTTCTGCGTCCACTTCTAAAATTAAGGATCTTCTAGTGGTGGGATTGGTAAGCCAGGCCATCGGTGTCCCAGATTTATTCCATTCAGCATTGGCTAAGGTCATGTATTCTTGGTAATCAAAGCTCCTAACCTTTTCTATATGTGCTGCCAATTGTTCCTTCACATCCTGGAGTTGCTGTTTCAGTCCCGGGTTACTGGGGTGATATTTCTCTAGGTTTCTCAGTATTGTCTCGTGGGCTTCTACTTCATGAATGAGGGTCTGTCGAACTCCTACTACTTCTGCAATGCATCAGCCCCATATGACTTCCTTGAAGGCATCCCATTCTATAAGTGGGGATGTTATTGAGTGGGCATTTTTCTCGAAATGTTCTCTAATGACCTCCCCTATGCAGTGACAGAATGCTAGGTCCTCCAGTGTCAATATCCATAAGCACCATTCAGGTATCTGGGGGCGTTCCCTATTCCAGTCTAGTGTCAATAGTATTGGATTGTGGCCTGACACTGTGCAGCAGAGGTATTCTGTATGGCGCACCAAGCCTTGCACCGTCTGGGAACAATGGAAGGTGTCCAACCTGATGTGTAAATTGTGCAAGTGTAAATAAAAGGAATAGCTCTAACTCCAGAGTGCTGTCCTCACCATGAGTCCATGAGCCCCCATTTTTGTTGCCAGTTGCTGAAAGAGTGTGCTATTCTAGACACAGGGGAATCATGCAGGGGTGGGTGTGAGCGGTTGATGGTCGGATCACTGACACTATTATAGTCTTCACCAAGTATAATTGGTTGTGTTAGGTGCATAGCAAGTATTCAGGAGATTGTGTGATAGAACCCCTCCAGTATTAGGGACATAGGGGGTCATTACAACATTGGCAGTAAAAGCCGCTTACCGCCGTGCAGAAGACCGCCAACAAACCGCCGTGGCCGCGGAAATCCACCACTGCTATTATGACACACATCCCGAAATCTGCCAAAAATCAGACACCCACACAAGTCCGCCACACCAAAGGTCAGTGATAAACTGGCGAAAAAAAACCCTCCACTGTCACGCCAACAGAAATACGCCCATGCTATCACGACCCACGAATCTATGCGGCGGTCTTTCAACCGCGGTATTCCATTGGCGGTACACACTCCCGTGCTCAAAATACACACACATCTCCAAAACACCACCACATTGGACAATTAGAAATACACACACCTGATACACATACACACACCACTCCCACACAATCAATACTATATAAAACACACACCCACATCACCCACAAACCCCTACGACCAAAAATTTAGACGAAGGCTAGAGAGACAGCACAGCATAGACAACCCCACCATACAGAGGCACACAACACCATCACCCACACTACTTCCATGCACAAAACACCACACACCACTACATATCACCACACTTATCACCACATACACCACCCCACACATCACCTACACCACCCCATGGCACGGCAAAGACACCCCAGGTTCTCGGAGGAGGAGCTCAGGGTCATGGTGGAGGAAATCGTACGGGTAGAGCCACAGCTATTTGGACCACAGGTGCAGCACACCTCCATTGCAAGGAAGATGGAGCTATGGCGAAGAATAGTCGGCAGGGTCAACGCAGTGGGACAGCACCCAAGAAATCGGGACGACATCAGGAAGAGGTGGAACGTCCTACGGGGGAAGGTGCGTTCCGTGGTCTCCAGGCACAACATCGCGGTACAGCGGACTGGCGGCGGACCCCCCACCTCCTCCCCCACAACTAACAACATGGGAGGAGCAGGTCTTGACCATTATGCATCCTGAGGGCCTCGCAGGAGTCGGTGGAGGAATGGACTCTGGTAAGTCAAATCTTAACTATCATCTCCCCTACCCTACCTGCATGCTATCACAGACCCCCACCCTCACCGCCTCCCCTCCCCTATCACTCCAACTCCTCACATATGTACTACTAACACAAACCACCCATCCCAACACCAAGCCCTGCACGACACAACAAAGCATGAACACCCATCACTAAAGCATGCCACTGCACATACCCATAACACCCCCCTCACCCATCATCACACAAGCCCCCACACAGGAATGCTAGCACTGGGGTACACGCTCACCCACCCATTGCACACCATGACACACACAGATGCAATAATCATGCTTTTCCACCCCTGCAGGACCACTACCCAACGTCACCAGACAGGAGGGTCCAGACATCTCCACCCCACCCACAGAAGAGGCCCACAGTGATGACAGCAGCTCTGTCCAACTGGATCCAGATGACCAGCCCGGACCATCGTGGGCCTCGGGACAGTCGTTTCCCCACACCCGGTCACAGGCCACCACAGACCTTCCACCCTCTGGTAACACCATCACAGCACCCACCCAGTGGGCCCATACCTCCGTACCCAGGACACGTCAATCAGCTGTGTGTCCACCACTACAGGGAACCCAGGATAACCCACCACCCCAACAACAACAGGGACCTGGGGGCAGTGGCAGTGGGCACACAGTCCAGGGGACGGAGGCCCAGAAACACAGGGGAACTGGGAGGGCTGCTGTGCGACAGGGGGCGGACAGGCCTAGGAAACCCACTCTCCACGAGGCCCTCTCCTCCATCATGGGAGCATACCACCACTCCCAGGAGACGAAGGAAACGGTCCTGGCCAAGTTTCAGGAGACCCAGCGGCTGCAGGAGGAACAGTATTTGGGGTTCAGGGAGGAACTCAGAACCATCAGCACCGCCCTGGGCACCATCGGAGGGGTGCTGAAGGAGATACTTCACACCAGGAGGGACACTGTGGCACTCCAAGGGGCCCCTGACACTAGCATGGACGAAGAACTGCCCACCACCTCCGCCGGCGCTAGTGGACAGGAGGCACCGCCACAGGACCACCACACCAGCACCCCACCCCCTGCAGACGGAGAACCACCCCGCAAGCGGTCCCTGAGATCCAGGAACAGGACAGAGCACGATGCCAAGAACCCTGCCAAGAAATGAGACCACCCTGATTGTCATCCCACTGTCCCACTTTGTAACCCTGTCCATATTGGAACTGCCCCAGCTCCACTTCCTATGCCCATATGGGCAGTGCACCTGTGAGACTAATAGACTGGACTCTGCCATGGACATTCCTCCATCATCACCCCTCACCATTTTAGCACTCCCCTCCAATATTTAGCACTTCAATAAACACTCTTGAAGCACAAAACAATCTGGAGTCAGTCTGTGATTTAGAAAATTTGTATTAGCAGTGACAGTGACAAAATGCTGTTTCAAATGGAATGTCAACATACCTATGTCACACATCTCAAGTCCATGAGGAATGTAAGCAGATGACACACGTTGGTAACCACACCTGTGAAACCATAATGGAAATGTACAACTCAGTTACCATATACTGGTTGAAATCGACAGACAGGATAGAGGTAGAAGTGTGAAAGTACTTGTAGTAGGCAGGAATGTGTTCTCACCTGTGTGTCACTGGAAATATTGCTGGATAACTGAGTCCCTGTTGTCAATGTCTTCTTCCTCTGCTTCCTCCTCATCACTGTCCACAGGCTCCACAGCTGCCACAACACCGTCATCTGGACCATCCTCCTGCAGAAAAGGCACCTGGCGTCGCAAAGCAAGATTGTGAAGCATAGAGCAGGCGATGATGATCTGGCACACCTTCCTTGGTGAGTCGAATAGGGAACCACCTGTCATATGGAGGCACCTAAACCTGGCCTTCAGGAGGCCGAAGGTGCGTTCTATCACCCTCCCAGTCCGCCCATGGGCCTCATTGTAGCGCTCCTCTGCCCTAGTCCTGGGATTCCTCACTGGGGTCAATAGCCATGACAGGTTGGGGTAACCAGAGTCCCCTAATAGCCACACCCGGTGCCTTTGGAGTTGACCGTCTCACATAAGGGATGCTGCTATTCCGTAGGATGTAGGCGTCATGCACAGAGCCAGGGAACATAGCATTTACCTGGGAGATGTACTGGTCTGCCAAACATACCATCTGTACATTCATGGAATGATAACTCTTCCGGTTCCTGTACACCTGTTCACTCCTGTGGGGGGGGGGACCAGAGCTACATGGCTCCCATCAATGGCACCTATGATGTTGGGGATATGTCCAAGGGCATAGAAGTCACCTTTAACTGTAGCCAAATCCTCCACCTGAGGGAAAACGATGTAGCTCCGCATGTGTTTCAGAAGGGCAGACAACACTCTGGACAACACGTTGGAAAACATAGGCTGGGACATCCCTGATGCCACTGTTGTTTAAAATGACCCACTTGCAATGAAATGGAGCACTGATAGCACCTGCACTTGAGGGGGGATCCCTGTGGGATGGCGGATTGCTGACATCAGGTCTGGCTCCAACTGGTTACACAGTTCCTGGATTGTGGCACGGTCAAACCTGTAGGTGATGATCAAATGTCGCTCCTCCATTGTCAACAGGTCCACCAGCGGTCGGTACACCGGAGGATTCCGCCATCTCCTCACATGTCCCAGCGGACGGTGCCTAGGAAGGACAACAGCGACCACAGAGTCAAACAACTCAGAAGTATGTACCCACAGTCTACATAGAACACCATTCATACACAGAATCTGGCCTGTATTTGTGTTGTGCGACAAGGCCTAGGTCTGTGTGACGCAGTTGTGAATAAGGCCATGTGGGCCCCTGAAATGGCGGCTGCCTGACCTCTACAGTGGGACAATGGGATGTGAGGTAACAGCGCTGGCGTTGTACATCGTCGCGGTAGGCGGTCGGAGGCCGCGCCACAATGCTGCATTGGTTAAAATTGGACCCTATGGGTCCCAGTAGCCAATGACGATGTACGCCGGCGGTGATGGTACGCACCGGCGCGGACGTGACCGCCATTTTCTAACTGTTTAATCACTCGATACCTGATCTTCAACAGGAGAGGACCTACACTGCAAGTGCTGCTGTGACCTCTGTCTGGAAGAGACAATGGCTCGTGCGTCTGGGGAAAAGGCCCCTGCCTTCACTGCAGAGGAGTTGGAGAAGCTCGTGGACGGGGTCCTCCCCCAGTACACGCTACTCTACGGTCCTCCAGACCAACAGGTAAGTACACAGGGAGCACGTTGTATGGGCTATGCCTGTGTGGAGAGGGCTGGTTGTAAGAAGGAAGATCAGTTCTGCGTGCATGAAAGACTGTGAATGCATGTGCCACATGGCAAGGGTAGGGATGTGGGCCACTCACTTCGACGGTGCAGTTGGTAATGACTTCTCTTCTTCCCCTGTACATTTCATGTAGGTCAGCGCCCACCAGAAGAAGGATATTTGGCGTGCCATCGCCAAGGACGTCCGGACCCTGGGGGTCCACCACAGACGGAGCACCCACTGCCGGAAAAGATGGGAGGACATTCGCCGCTGGAGCAAGAAGACGGCAGAGGCTCAGCTGGGGATGGCCTCCAAACGTGGGAGGGGTGCCCGTCGAACCATGACCCCCCTGATGTTCTGGATCCTGACGTTGGCCTACCCGGAGTTCGATGGGCGCTTGAGGGCATCACAGCAGACACAAGGGGGTGAGTACAACAACACTCAGTGGACTTTGCGTGCAGTGAAGGTGTCTGGGTGGGGGAGGAGGGATGTGGGTTTCCCTAGGCCAGGGCGAGTTACGTAGGTTAGGCCCCTCTGTAATGCAGGCCATGTGGCACCCCACCTCTGTAGAGTGCCAAGTACAGGTATACATGCCCCTGTGTCATCTATGTGTGCAGATGTCGACTATAGCCATGTAGGAAATATCCCAGGAATTGCATCTGTAGAGCCCAATAGCGCGGCGTAGTGCAGGGGGCTTCTGTGTCTGTATTGTCCGCCAACGGTAGTGGTAAGGCATGCACTCAACCTGTCTTTCTACTGTCACCCCACCCCCCCTTTTTGTGGTCTCCCTGTTCTTGTGTGCATCAGCATCATCAGGCGGAGGTACAGTGGCACCGGACCACGAGGGAGCTGCATACCACATGGCCATTGAGGGCCACACCATGGACTCGGAATACACCAGTGGGACGGAGGGCGAGGGGAGCTTCACGGCGGTCACAGGATCAGCAACCAGCGACACGGACTCGTCCTCCGATGGGAGCTCCCTTGTGGTGGCGGCAAAATCTGTGCCCCCCACTTCTACAGGTACAGCCGCCACCCCCCTACCAGCACTGCCCTCCCAGCAGCCCCTCAGCCTTCGCCCCGTGCCCGCTCACCCAGGAGGATGGGAATCACCTTCGCCCCAGGCACCTCAGCCCCTGCCCCTGTCACCTCTGCTACCCTCAGTGAGGTGGCCATTGACCTCCTCAGGTCACTCACTGTTGGGCAGTCTACCATTTTGAATGCCATCCAGGGTGTAGAAAGGGAATTGCAACACACAAATGCATTCCTGGAGGGCATTCATTCTGGTCAGGCTGCCCTTCATCTAACCCTGCAAACTCTGGCCTCAGCACTGATGGCAGCCATTGTCCCTGTGCCTAGCCTCCCCCCTCCAACTTCCTCCACCCAGACCCAATCCCCTGTACCCCAGCCTATCCCAAGCACACCATCAGACCAGCATGCACACACGTCAGCACACAAGGGAAGCTCAGGCAAACATAAGCACCACACATGCCACAGGCACTCACGCAAGCATCACACACATGCAGACACACCAACATCCACTGCCTCCACTGTGTCCCCCTCCTCCTCGTCTCCCTCTTACCTCCCAGTGTCGTCTACACTCTCACCTGCATGCACTACCACTACAGCCACTACGTCCCACACCAGCACACCCACACCCACCCCCACTCCCATTTACACGTCCCCTGTGTCCTCTCCCAGTGTGTCTGTGACGCCCCCTCCCAAGATACACAAACGCAGGCACACACCCACCCAACAGCCATCCACCTCACGACAGCCTCCAGCGCATGCACCTTCATCCAAAGTCACCAAACGTACACCTCCTACAACCACTACCTCTTCCTCCACTCCCAAACCCCCTCCACCTACCCGTCCCAGTGTTCCTAAGAAACTTTTCCTGACCAAGCTTGACCTCTTTAACCCCCCCCGCCTCCAAATCATAGGTCCCGTACTGGCACCTCAGCCAAATAATCTCCCGGAACAGTGGTGCCTGTTGTTGCAGGTATGTGGAGTGCACCGGCCACCAGGACAGCCAGTGTGACACGGAGCCACAGCACAGCCAGTCCGCCCCCCTGTGAAGCACCAGAAGTTGGACAGTGCCCGGCGGGAGAGGGTGAAGACTCCAGCCAGCAAAGCCGCTCACAAGGGTCCCGGGGGGAGTGTCGACTCAGCTGTGGCTCCTCCCAAGGTGGGGAAGGGGCAGAAGAAATCTCCAAAGTCTGGGAGGAGCAGCATGGCGGAGAAGACCGCCATCATCCCCGCTGCCGAGGAGGCCACCGCCAGCCCAATCGTCACTGGCCAGGAGGCCACCGCCAGAGTCTGTGCCCAGGAGGGCAGCCTGATCGTCACTGGCCAGGAGGCCACCGCCAGAGTGTGTGCCCAGGAGGGCAGCCCGATCGTCACTGGCCAGGAGGCCACCGCCGGAGTCAGTGCCCAGGAGGCCACTGACAGAATGTGTGCCCAGGAGGGCAGCCCGATTGTCACTGGCCAGGAGGCCACCGCCAGAGTCAGTGCCCAGGAGGCCACCGCCAGAGTCAGTGCCCAGGAGGCCACCGCCAGCCACATCCCAGCTGCCCAGGAGGGCCCCGCCAGCCACATCCCAGCTGCCCAGGAGGGCCCCGCCAGCCACATCCCAGCTGCCGAGGAGGGCCCCGGCAGCCACAGCCCAGCTGCCCATTGAAGGACCACCAGCCCCAGCCCAGCTGGGCAATGAAGGACCGCCATGGCAAGCACTGCTGAACAGGGCAAGCACCGCTGAACAGGTCAGAAACTGCAAACTCAAGCACCGCTGAACAGGGCAAAGACCGCCATGGCAAGCACCGCTGAACAGGGCAAGCACCGCTGAACAGGTCAGAAACTGCAAACTCAAGCACCGCTGAACAGGGCAAAGACCGCCAACGCAAGCACCGCTAGCCCATGGGCGGCAGGGGCAGTGACGCAACTGGGACCATCACGGGGTGAGTGATGCACTCTGGGCACTAGTCCCCCTCCAGAACCAGTGGAGACATGCATCCACTCCTCCACTCCATCTGTCCTTCACAGGATGAAGCACTCTGGGCACCAGTCCCCCTCCAGAACCAGTGGAGACATGCATCCACTCCATCTGTCCTTCACAGGATGAAGCACTCTGGGCACCAGTCCCCCTCCGGAACCTGTGGAGACTGTTATCCACTTGAGAGACTGTGGCTTTGCACTCCCCAGGATGGTACAGTGGGCAAACCACCCACTGCAGAGACTTGAGAGACTGTGGCTTTGCACTCCCTAGGATGGTACAGTGGGCAAACCACCCACTGTAGAGACTTGAGAGACTGTGGCTTTGCGCTCCCAGGATGGTACAGTGGGCAAACCACCCACTGTAGAGACTTGAGAGACTGTGGCTTTGCACTCCCCAGGATGGTACAGTGGGCAAACCACCCACTGCAGAGACTTGAGAGACTGTGGCTTTGCACTCCCCAGGATACATCAATGGGCATGGAGCCCCCTCGTGGATCTGGCATGGTGCACTCATCCGGCTGAGGTGCCCCCCCCCCCTTCCCTTCCCCTTGAGGTGGCTGATGTATTTCTATCTGATGTGTTCTCTCCGTTTTGATCAGGTATCTGGTGTGGGCCTCGCCCATGCATTTTGGGCCCAGTGGTCCACGGACAATGAATGGTGCATTACCTGCACTACTAATCGTGATGTATATTTTGTTGGATGTGTATATATATCTGTATGTATTTGGTTACTGTATTTTGATATATTACAATGGTTGAACTCGTTTCCTTTTGTCTTTGCATTCTTCAGGGGGGGTTGTTACTGTAATGTTTGGATATGCATTGGTGTGTGTGTTGTAGTGGGTGAGGGGCGGGGTGGGGGTGTTGCGTGTGTGTGTGTCCCTGTCTTTTGCCTCCCCCTCCCCTATGTCGTAGGTGCAGTACTCACCATTGTCTTCGCCGCCGGCGTTGATGATCGTTGTATAGGAGCAGGAAGACTATCGCAGGGAGAATTTGGAGTTCCGGCTCCATGGTGTCGTCGTTCCTCGTGGAGTGTGTAGAGGTGAGCGTTTTCCCTTTGAAATGGCTGTTTCCGCCATGTTTTTATCCGCAGTGAATCCCCCCCCGAAAAAGTTGGCGAATTGGTACGTTGTGATACTGTCGGCGGTACATTGTCTCCCGCCTGTCTGTTGGCGGTGACTGCCGCGCTGTTTGTCAGTACCGCCGTGGCGGTCGGAGTGTTAAAGTGGCTGTCTTTGTTGGCGGTTTCCGCCACGGTCATAATTCCCATTTTTTTACCGCCGGCCTGTTGGCGGTCTTACCGCCGCTTTAACACCGTCCGCCAGGGTTGTAATGACCCCCATAGAGTCCAGCAATGGTAAGATCTCGACCTGCAAGTCTACCTGTCACTAGAAAATATCTCCCATCTGGGTCAATGAGTTCACTCGTCACTTGAAATGGGAGTCTGGGGCGAGCCTAGATCAAGACTCCCTGGACGAAGGCAGAGTACGTCAAATTATAAATTTGCCCTCTCCACCTTTTGCAGAGCACATTTCTTTCCAGAACTCTTGAAGAATGACCACATAGGCACCCAGTTCCTTTAGGTATGTATACATTTTATATTGTTTAGTCATATTAATGAGGCCTCCCACATTCCAACTAATAAAGGTAAACATCAGGGGGGTGGCCATGGTAAGATCAGGTGACTATAAGCAGGACCATTCCTCATCAGGACATGATGCCTAGAGGTGCTAACTTGTCCCTCCTATTCCGCATGGAGCCAAGCAATAGAGGCGGGAATAGTACTAACAAACTTCCTTAATAACCAGTTTCAAACTTCGTAATTCCCCAGCCTCAGGGCGAAATGTGAATACACCCCCATCCAAACCATCAGACAACAGATCATTTTTCATAAATTCAACATGCTTACAGGATGTGAGTGTGAGGTGGTGCTCTCAGTTAGGTGCATCCCAGCATCGCTACATGCCATCTGGGATTTAGAAGCAGTTGCAGCAAGGTAAGTAATCCTACAATCAGCCAATTTAATTAAATTCAATCCCGCCCCGGTCTAGTAGTATTATATAAGAGGTACTGCACAATTTTGTGTTCACAGCGTTGAATCTTTTCCCAATTCCCACCAGTGCAGGCTTATATCAGTTCATCCGCTATTCTGAGGGTGGCCCGGGGGATGGAAGTGTCAGGTTACTAGGAACTCGTTTAGTCTTGGTCTGTATCACAGTTCTCAGGTTGTTCTGCATCCTGATCTGAGTGCAGTGTAGATATTGCTCTGATAATGGCTGCTACTTCAACTGCTTTACAATGTTCCTGTAATGCTTGTGAACGGGATGGAATTACCCCATGTTAGTTTTCTCCATCTTTCTCTTTTTCCGAGTTCATTGCACATCTTGTTGGGTACTCGAGGCCGGATCGTTCTCAAGTTGGGGGAGTTGGTCAATCCAATCCCAGGGCTGGTGTGGTGAAGTGAAGAATTGCACTACTCCATCATGTGTGATGCGGAGTCGAGCAGAAAAATCATGGCATACTTCATGTCTAATTCCTGGAGTTTCTTGGCTTCAGTAAAGGATGCCCACTGCTATTGGACTGCTCTTGAAAAAATCAAGGAAGATCATGACTTTTCTGTTGTCAACTAGGAGTTCACTTTTGATCTGGGCCTGGGTCAGTATACGATCACTATCTTTAAAGTGCAGTACTCTGGACACAACTGGGCGGGGACCTGATCCTGGCAGTGGTGGTCTGGCAGGCACCGGGTGGGCTTGTTCAAGCACATAAAATGGTGAGAAGCCTTCTTGTGCAACTTCTGTACGGAGCCATGTTTCCAAGTATGTAAGCATGTCTGTGCCCTTGACACGCTCTGGAAGCCCAACAATATGAATGATATTGCGCCTTGCCCTGATTTCTACATCTTCAGCGCTTTGTTCCAGTACCTTAACTCTGTTTTCCATCCCTGCTAGACGGTCCCTTAGTGATGCCACTTCAGGGTTCAGCGTGTCTATGGTTCTTTCTGTGGTGTGACTTTTTCTGCAAGTCATCTATGATCGTCGTCCCTGAGTAGGCCCAAGTCTGTAGTCATGTTTTGATTTTGAGTTCTAGTGCTTCTCGCAATGCTGTAATAGCTTGAAGGATTGTATTTAATGTTGTGCCGCTATGTTCCTCCAGGTTGTGTCCTTTGGTCTCAGTTGTGGTACCTGGTTCTTCAGGTGCAGTGTCCCTGGCCTTGTTGAGGTCCCCAATGTCTTTCATCCTTCCAATTTTGCCCATCTTTGAATTGGGCTGTAGGCAAAAGTTCTTATCTCACTTGGTGCTGGTGGAGTATTCGCAGTGACATTGTTGAGGCGATCTTTTAATAAAGGGGGGGGTCATGTCTTGCAGTGAGCTGCATGGATTACATTATGGTGCTGGAGGGGAGTTGGCAGTCTAGGAGATTCTCATATATGGTCTGTTCTTGTCCCCAGTTATTTTGCAGGGTTTTATGCAGTGAGGTTCCCTCACAAGTGCTCTCTTGGGTGGTGACAAGCAGCTCCCTGGTCGGTTTGCCTAAGACAGTGGGGAGAGTGCACACAGCACTGTTTTCCAGCCACCAGTTGTGTGTGTGTCAGTTCTTGGGGCCATCGCAGTGTCTGCTTGCAAGTTTCTGGGCACGCCCATCATGTGCTATGAGCTAATTCGGCTCCTGGAGTGTTTGTAGTTAGTGTGAGCATATGTTTAGGCTCCGGCACGCACTCGAAGCTTCTGTTAAGGGTCTGGTGAAAAAGGGGTTCTCATTACGGGTCTTCACAGCTCCTCCCCTCCCAAGCAGCCTGCAGGTTCTTTAGTTAAATACCTCCAGCGGGGCCAGGCATGTTCTTATATCCACTCATCTCTTTTCTCGTATGGGCGCATAGTGAGTGTCAGTCCCTGGGGCCTCATGTTGTATTGCTGCTGCCTGCAAGCACTCTCAGTGCTGTTACCTCCAATTTGTTAGGGGCCTTTTAGTGTCTGCGTTTGCCGATCAGACCCCGCTCCTGCGTGTGCGCAGTAGTAGGGGTTTACACACCACTCTGTCTTGCTCCCACTTCCCCCGCGCTAGGTCAGGTAGTATATCTCGGACCCTGGGACCTCTCTCTGCATCATCGCCACCCAAGACTGTTCTCAGTCCTTTTTTTTTCACATGGTGGCATGGGGTCACTCAAGTATCTGAGCTGGTAAAGCGGGCCCAGTGCTTGTGATTCCTGCACCTTTCCGTACTGTATACTTCTGCTCATGCTCCTGTGGGAATTTTCAGGTGTTGTTCAGGGTCCTGTGTCTTGAGCTGCCTGGCTTCAGTGCACCGTAAGGCACGTAGTGCTGGCAGTTGAGTAATCACTGGTTATTTCTATCGCAGCTCGAAGCCATTTTGATTAGCTGCCGCTTGGCCGGGTGAGTCCTCTTTACAATTTTCTTCGCTGCAGAGTCTCTCAATCTGCTCGAATAGCGATAGTGTGATTGGGGACTATGGTGCTCCTCTCATTACCTTTTTTGGGACGAGAAGAACGAGTTACTTACCTTCGGTAATGACTTTTCTGGTGGATACATTAGCTACCTGTGGATTCCTCACCTAATGAATACTCCCATGGCGCCAGCATTCGACGGAAATCTTCTTCCTAGCTTCTGCACGTCGACGAGGACGTCACATTGGCCCACGCGGCGCAGTCAGACGTCATACAGGAAATAAGAGGTCCTCGCCGACGTGCCGAAGTCAGTACCAACATTTTTTTACGTGCATGAGAACAATAACTTTATGCAATGAAAGATCAAGGCAACATCTCATAACATTGCAAAATACACAACATTTCAATAAAATGGCTATAGGTTTAATATAACTTTTGTTTCTCTCCTTTTTTTTTTTTTTTTTTTAAACAAAACATTAATATATACCAAATATGTATATACACAAAGAAATATATACATATACAAGTATCCATATATACAAAATCTATTGTAGTCCTAAAGACCAAGAGGAGCACACCCAAGGATTACTTGGTGAGACCAAAAAGGCAACGGGAGGCGGTGGGACCGTGAGGAATCCACAGGTAGCTAATGTATCCACCAGAAAAGTCGTTACCGAAGGTAAGTATCTCGTTCTTCTGATGGATACAACTACCTGTGGATTCCTCACCTAATGAATAGAGTCCCCAAGCAGTACCGCGCCCGGTGGTGGGTGCCTGTATGGTCAAACCAAGAAATCCTGCAGCACTGACCGTGCAAAATGGCCGTCCCTTCTGACCTCAGAGTCCAAGCAGTAATGCTTCGCAAAAGTGTGAAGGGACGACCAAGTTGCGGCCTTGCAGATGTCGACCACAGGAACACCCCTAGCCAAGGCCGAGGAGGCCGACTTAGCTCTGGTGGAATGAGCTCTTATACCATCAGGAGGATCCTTCTTTGCTAAAGAGTAACAGATTTTAATGCAAAGAACAACCCACCTGGAGAGTGTTCTCTTGTGGACTGCCTTTCCTCTCCTCTTGCCCACGTATCCGATAAACAGCTGGTCCTCCAGCCTGAAATACTTCATTCTGTCAATGTAGAAGCTTAACGCCCTCTTTGGGTCCAAGCAATGTAGTCTTTCTTCCTCCTTTGAAGGATGAGGCGGAGGATAGAACATGGACAAAGTGATTGTCTGGGCCAAATGGAAGGGTGAAACAACCTTCGGAAGGAAAGCAGCCTTGGTCCTCAACACCACCTTATCCGCATAAAAAGTTGTATAAGGGGGTTATACTGATAAAGCCTGCAACTCACTCACTCTCCTTGCAGATGTTATGGCCATCAGGAAAACTGTTTTAATAACTAAGTACCTTAAGGGGCAAGAATGCATAGGCTCAAAAGGGGACCCCATAAGGAAAGTCAGGACCAAGGACAAATCCCATTGTGGCATAACGAATGGTTTTGGAGGATATTTATTTAGAAGACCCTTCAAGAATCTAAGAACAATAGGAGACTTAAACAGTGATGGTTGGTCTGGCAGACAAATGAAGGCTGACAAGGCAGACAAGTAACCTTTAATAATAGCCACTGCACAACCTTTCTGCGCTAGAGACAAAGCAAAAGATAAAACATCTGACAAATGAGCACGTAAGGGATCAATCTGTCTCTCTCCACACCATACCACAAATTTAGACCACCTATTAGCGTAGATAGACTTAGTGGAGTGTCGCCTGGCCGCTAAGATAACATCCACTACATCAGGCGGGAGAGAGAAGGAACTCAGGTTGCCCCGTTCAATCTCCAGGCATGAAGGTGCAGGCTTTGGAGGTTGGGGTGTAAAACCTGCCCCTGCGACTACGAGAGGAGGTCTGCCCTGAGAGGGAGACGGAGCGGAGGGCACATTGAGAGTTGGAGAAGATCGGAATACCACACCCTCCTTGGCCAATCCGGAGCTATTAAAATTACTAGGGCCCGGTCTTGGCGAATCTTCCACAATACTCGAGGAATCAAGGGTATGGGTGGAAACGCGTAAAGCAACTGGTCGCACCAGCTTCTCTGAAACGCGTCCCCCAAAGCCCCCTGCACCGGATACTGGAGACTGCAGTATAACGGACAATGCACGTTCTCCCGAGTGGCAAACAGATCTATTCGAGGAAACCCCCACATCTGGAAGATCAACCGAACTTGATCTGGATGGAGACGCCACTCGTGGTCGGCCGAGAAATGGCGACTGAGACTGTCCGCACGCACATTCAAGACTCCGGCCAGATGATTCGCTACCAAGCAAATCTGATGGTCCTTTGCCCAGGACCATAGTCGAAGAGCTTCTCTGCAGAGAAGGTACGACCCCACTCCTCCCTGTTTGTTTATATACCACATCGCGGTAGTATTGTCCGTCAGGACCTGAACCGACTGACCGCGAAGGGAAGGGAGGAAGACCTTGAGAGCCAGACGTACAGCCCGCAACTCCAACAGATTGATATGAAAAATCTGTTCCTCTGGAGACCAAAGCCCTTTGATCTCCAGATCCCCCAGATGAGCTCCCCACCCTAGAGTGGAAGCATCCGTTATGACCGTGGTCACTGGTGGTGACTGCGTGAACGGCCTTCCTTGGGAAAGATTGTCGTCCGCAATCCACCACTTCAAGTCCGCAGCAGCATCTCTGGAGATCTTGACAGAACCCTTGAGATCTCCTCTGTGTTGAGACCACTGCCTTCGAAGGCACCACTGAAGAGCCCTCATGTGCCAGCGAGCATGCGTGACCAACAGTATGCAGGAGGCAAACAAACCGAGCAGACGAAGGACCTTGAGGACTGGAACGACCGCTCCGTTTCGAAACATTGGAACCAACTCCTGAATATCTTGAATCCGCTGAGGCGGAGGAAAGGCTCGATCCAAAGTTGTATCCAGTACTGCCCCTATGAACAGGAGGCGTTGAGAGGGCTCTAGGTGAGATTTGGGCACGTTCACTGAAAAGCCCAGGTCGAACAACAACTGGGTTGTTGACTGCAGATGATGCGACACAAGCTCCGGGGACTTGGCTTTGATCAACCAGTCGTCCAAGTAAGGGAATACTGCTATCCCCTTCCTTCTGAGCTCTGCCGCAACCACAGACATCACCTTCGTGAAGACTCAGGGTGCTGAAGTAAGACCGAACGGGAGGACCGCAAACTGATAGTGCTGCGACCCCACCACAAACCGGAGATACTTCCTGTACGACTTGAGTATCGGGATATGAAAATAAGCATCCTGCAAGTCGACAGACACCATCCAATCTCCATTGTTCAACGCCAAAAGCACCTGAGCTAGGGTCAGCATCTTGAACTTCTCCTGCTTGAGGAACCAATTCAAGATCCTCAGGTCCAGAATTGGTCTCAACCGACCATCCTTCTTGGGAATCAGGAAGTATCTCGAGTAACAACCTCGACCCCTTTCCTGCTCTAGGACCAACTCCACCGCGCCCTTTAATAGGAGGACTTGAACTTCCTGTTCTAGCAACAGGAGATGTTCTTTTGAACAATACGATGGGCGGGGCGGGATGGGGGGCGGAAACTCCCGAAAGGGAAGGGTGTAGCCTTTCCCCACAATGCTGATAACCCAAGTGTCCGATGTAATAGTCTGCCACTTGTGAAGAAAGTGTTGTAACCTTCCCCCTACAGGAGAGGAGTGAGTGGGGATTGGTGGAAGCCTAAGGCTGCTTCCCCTGCTGCACCCCTCCAGAGGACGAGGAAGAGGCAGAGTGCTGCTGAGAGGCTCCCCTGGTGCGGACCCTGCCCCTCCCTCTAATTGATCTAAAGGTGAGAGAAGAGGCAGGTTTGCTGGAACCTCCCCCGAAAGGAAGAGGAGGAAGAGCCACGTCCAAATCCACAAAACCTCCTAAAAAATCTGGAGGAGGCAGAAGAAGGGACTTGCAGTCCTAGTGACCTGGCTGTGGCCCTGCTTTCTTTAAACCTTTCCAATGCCGAATTCGCTTTGGCTCCAAACAGTTTGTCCCCATCAAACGGGAGGTCCAACAGGGTCGACTGCACGTCCGCAGAGAACCCTGAGTTGCGGAGCCAAGCCTGCCTCCTTGCCACCACAGCCGTGCCCATCGCCCTAGCCACCGAGTCAGTCGTATCCAACCCAGTTTGGATGATCTGAGTTGCGGCAGCCTGGGCATCCGAAACAATGTTCAAAAGTTCTTGGGGAAGCTCCGTATATGATGATATAATGTCGTCCATTAGAGCATAGATGTACCTCCCCAAGATACAAGTCGCGTTGGAGGACTTCAACGCCATACTACCGGACGAGAATATCTTCTTGGACTGTGAATCCAACTTCTTGGAGTCTCTGTCCCCCGGCACTGTCGGGAAGGATCCAGACGCAGATCTAGAAGAACAGGAGGCCTGGACCACCAAGCTCTCTGGCGTAGGGTGTCTGGACAGGAAGCCAGGGTCAGATGGCGCAGCCCGATACCTCCTGGCCACAGCCCTATGAACAGCCGAGGAAGATACTGGCTTCTTCCACACCTCTAACACCGGATCAAGCAAAGCCTCATTGAATGGTAAAAGAGGCTCCGCTGCATTAGAGGCCGGATGTAGAACTTCAGTCAACAAATTCTGTTTTGCCTCCACCACCGGCAAAGGCAGTTCCAGAAAGTTAGCTGCCTTCCTTACCACAGCGTGAAAGGTAGCTGCCTCCTCCGTATACTCCCCTGGAGATGACAGGTCCCACTCAGGGGAAGTATCCAGCCCACTGGCTGTATCCAGACCATGAAGACCCTCACCAGAGTCCTCAATCTCTCCTTCCTCCAAGACTCGTTGGTATTCTTGCTCCTCCAAAAGACGGAGAGCACGTCTTCTAGAATGCAGTCTTTCTTCGATACGCGGCGTCGACATGGCATCCGCCGAAGTCGATGATCGGCCGCCGAGGTAGGAGCCGGACGAAGAGAATCACGTCTTGGAGTCTCCGATGGTCCTGCCGGAGTCAGTGGCCGAAATCCCGAAGTCGACGGGATGGAAACCTCCGGGGCCGAAACCTCTGGAGCCACCGGAGCGGACACCGGAGTCGACACCGGCGCCGAGCCCACATTCCCTAAAGGGAGAAAGGGCATAAAGGGTGCCGGCCGTAACTGCGCCAGAGCACCCAAGGTAAAAGCCAACGGCCCCGAAGGACCAGCGGGAGCACCGCCTGGAGCCATCTGCTGAAAGATGGTATACATCGCATTCAAAAATGCGGTATTATCGGCTCCAGGGGCAGGAAAAGCCAGATACTGGGGTGCCTGGATGGAAGGCGACCCCGACGCCAGCCTCGACGTCTGCGACGCCGGAGAAAACACCTGAGGCTGCGTCACTTCAATCACTGACGAAGTCTGTCCAGGCGAAGTCGGCGAAGCCGGAGAAGGCAACGACGTCGACGGATGTGGCGTGACCGTGGGACTGACCTCCCAAGTCTTTCGACGCCGAGCCGAAGGCGACCTCGAACGAGACTCCTTGCTGGAATGACGCCGTGAATCCCTACGGCGCCGGGAGTCTCGATGACGCCGATGAGACCTCGGTGAGGAGGACTTCTTATGATGCCTTTTCTCCTTCCTTTTTGACTTCGCCATGAAGAGTTTAGCCTCTCGTTCTTTTAGGGCTTTCGGATTCATGTGTTGACATGAATCACATGTTGCGACGTCGTGATCGGAGCTTAAGCACCATAAACAGTTGGAGTGAGGGTCAGTAACGGACATATTGCCCCCACACTCCCGACAGGGCTTGAAACCCGACTTCCTCTGAGACATAATAACCGCAGAGAAAATTCACACAGCAGAAAATATATACTGTAACCACGAAAGTAACAGTAGCTCCCTCGAAGATAACCATTTCGAATGCACGGAAAAAAGGGAACTGATGGCACGTCGGCGAGGACCTCTTATTGCCTGTATGACGTCTGACGGCGTCACGTGGGCCAATGTGACGTCCTCGTCTACGTGCAGAAGCTAGGAAGAAGATTTCCGTCGAATGCTGGCGCCATGGGAGTATTCATTAGGTGAGGAATCCAAAGGTAGTTGTATCCATCAGAATCATTCATTTGCGCAGGATTTGCTCAAATGCCAGAGCTCGGCCAGGAACCCCACAGAGGTGCGTCCATTCACATTGCCGCCTAGCCATGCCCCCCAACATAGATATAACACTTAATGCAACATGTATGGATCAAGTGTCTACTTATCACCATGTCCAGGTCAAATAAGAACAAAGTCCAGAATATGTCATTTGAATTAATGTCCTCAAGTCAGAAATTCCAATCTCTGATAAGATTCAGTATATAAAGACCGCCATTTTACCATTTAATACAGAGGTCCTTCTCTCAGATTATCGAGTGAGATTTTGCCAGACGACAGCCTCATCTACTGTCGGCACTCTTCGAAGATGCGACATCTCGCTCAGTGCTGATAAAGCCAAGGACAGGAGGAAGGCTGCTATCACAGAGCATGTGTGTCCTTCTCAGGGAACACTGCCTTCACGCCTCTGCTAACAGCTTTGGCTGTCAACAATGTATGCAGTGCGCTGCTTCTCCCTAAGAAATGGTAGACTGCAGGTTTCTCTGCTTTCTATGCTCTCTCAGTGTAGCACATAGAAGTAGGTTTTAACGTCTTAGGTTTGAGATGACAATTTATTTTGGCAATGTTCATTTTATTTTCATTGCTCACAACGTGCCTCCTTGCTGTTTTTATGATATCTTGTGTAGTTGTTTTAGATGTACTGAGAAACTGGTTAGTCCTGTCATAATAAAGGCTTTTATTTAAGGTGTCTATTCTTCTTTGTGCAGTGTGTGTGTGACACTGTAAATAATGAAGTAGGTTTGTTTCTTTTACCACAGCCCCTATCCCTTTTTAGGGATTGTTAGCAACCCAAAAGCAATGACTTTTTTTCAATAATGTAGTGGATATAATTGTGCAGGGCTACAATAACCTGTCTTTTACAAGAGTCTCTCAACCTGAACATATCGCAAACGGAAACTGGGGACAGAGCCAAAACAAGTAAGGTGAAGGTTAGCATGAATAAGAGAAAAACAAGCGACAGCATATGTACAATTAGTTGAATAAACAAATAAAGCTAATCGTTAGAGGAAGAAATCATAAATAATCATGCACACCAAAGATACACAAATAAATCCATACTTACATAAGGAGAACCTGTTACACCATAGTAGGTACTGCAATTACAGCAGTTCCATTCATTGGTAGTGTTAAGCCTGTTGTTAGGAGATTCTCAGTAGGAATCCAATATACACTGCAAGTGGAATAGCTTTGCCCCCAAAATTGTTTCATCTTGATGGTTTGTCACAATATTATTCACTTGCCAGTGGATATAATTCTCACTGTGGCTAGCTGATTTAAAATGGTCAACAAGTGAAGCATTAACAACCCTGCAACAGATCCTACTTCTCTGTTGACTAATGTGATCTTTAATTTTTTTGGGGGGGTTTGACCAATTAGGTCACACTCGCATTTGATGCAATTTTTTACATTGTTAAAGTTACCATTGGAAACATATTTAGGATCCTGTTTGAAGTAGTAGTATTGGACTATTTTGGTATTGCGTGCGTAGTTACAAGCTACACAATTGTCACATTTACTGTGTCCAGCACTGGTGGAAGGTTCCAAGCTTTAGTAATGGTGATTGGTAGACTTTTCATCCTTGGCGTGGCCTCCCTTAACTTTTTACCTCTGTTCCCCAGTTTGTTGATGTGTGCTGGACTCTGATTTTGCTGTTTTTGTTACTCTGGGCTCTTTACCACTGCTAACCAGTGCCAAAGTGCAAGTGCTCCTTTACAAAATGTGTATGTAATTGGCTTATCCATGATTGGCATATTTGATTTATTAGTAAGTCCCTAGTACAGTGCACTAGAGGTGCCCAGGGCCAGTAAATCAAATGCTACTAGTGGGCCTGCAGCACTGGTTGTGCCACCCACATAAGTAGCTCTGTAATCATGTCTCAGACCTGCCATTGTAGTTTCTGTGTGTGCAGTTGTAACCGTAAATTTGACTTGGCAAGTGTACCCACTTGCCAGGCATAAACTTTCCCTTTTCTTACATGTGAGACACCCCTAAGGTAGGCCCTAGGTCGCCCTAAGGGCAGGGTGCAGTGCATGGTTAAGGAAGGACATATAGTAGTATGTTTTATATGTCCTGACAGTGAAATATTGCTAAATTCGTTTTTCACTGTTGCAAGGCCTGTCCCTCTCATAGGTTAACATGGGGGCTACCTTTAAATCTGATTAAAGCATAGATTCCCTTTGGGAGCAGATGGACATGTGGAGTTTGGGGTCTCTGAGCTCACAATTTAAAAATACATATTTTAGTAAAGTGGATTTTGAGATTGTGTGTTTGAAAATGCCACTTTTAGAAAGTGAGCATTATCTTGCTTATACCATTTCTGTGACTCTGCCTGTTTGTAGATTCCCTGTCTGGGTCAGTTTGACAGTTGGGCTGGTTGCACCTCACACTTGACAGTGGCACAAAGGGAGCTGGGGTGTAGCCTGCATTTCCTGATGAGCCATCGGTGCTAGGACGGAGGGGAGGAGTGGTCACTCACACCTGAAAGGGCTGTACCTGTCCTCACACAATGCAGACTCCAACCCCCTGGTGAGTGTATGGGGCCTGGCCTGGGCAAGGCAGGTTTTCACATTCAAAAGAGACATTACTTTGAAGTAGGCCTACTTCAAAGGAGAAATTGGGTATACGAAGAGCACCCAAAACCACAGACTTTAGAAAACCCTTCTGGAAACAAGAGGAATCTCTGCCTGGAGAAGCTGAAGAGCTGAGGAAGAAGAGCTGCCCTGCCTGTGACTGTGCTTTGTGGAGCTATCCTGCAGTTGCTGCTTCTGCCAGAGTAAGAGGGCAAAGACTGGACTTTATGTGCCTTCCATCTTGAGAAGAAATCTCCAAGGGCTTGATTTAGAGCTTGCCTCCTGTTGTTTGAAGTCTCAGGGACAGCAAAGACTTCTCTCTGCCAGCACCTGGAGTCTCTGGAGAGACTCCAACTCTGTCCTGCGGTGCCCATCCAGTTCCTGGGACCCTGCAAGGAGAAGCTGGCAGCCTAAATAAAAGGAAATCCATGCACAGAGCGCCGTGTGGGGAAAAGATTGTCGTGACTCTGATCTGCGGCTAAAGAAACGACGCGCTACCAGCTCCCCAGCTGAAAAGACACTCGCCGGAAACGCGACCGAAGAATCAACACACGGAGCAGGAGAAACGACGCGCAGCATCGCTGACGGAGGCTGGGAGATCGCAACACGCTCTGCGTGGTTTTCGGATCATCGTGTGGCTGGATTTCTGACGCAAGTACCGCTGGACATATAAAAACAACTCAACGCCTGCCTGACCCGAGAGTGCTGACTGGATCGACGCTTCGCTCTCCTGCGGAGAGAAGAAACGACGCACCCCGACCCGACGAAAGGAGAAATGACGCAAGGTCCCACTCGTGAGTGGAATCAACGCATTGCAAGCCCTTTTTGATGCACATTCGCCCGTGCAGGGTTATTTTTGACGCACCCAAGGTACTTTTTCAAGCTAACAGTGTTCATGTGTGTTTAAAACTACTTACAGACTCTTTTTGCATTTGTATTAATAACTTGACTTGTGTATTGTGGATTTTTGTTGTTTTAGTCTTGTTTTGGTTAGATAAATATTTCCTATTATTCTAAACTTGTGTGTGTCATTTTGTAGTGTTTTCATTAAGTTACTGTGTGTGTTGGTACAAATACTTTACACCTAGCACTCTGAAGTTAAGCCTACTGCTCTGCCAAGCTACCAATGGGGTAAGCAGGGGTTAGCAGAGGGTGATTCTCTTTTACCCTGACTTTAGTGAGGGTCCTTGCTTGAACAGGGGGTAACCTAACTGTCAACCAAAGACCCCATTTCTAACAGTGATATTGGTAGGAGCTGATTCACAAGCTCTGACAATGTGAATTCTCGAATTGCAGTCATGCTTGAAGGAAAACATAGGTATATTTAGTGCACGAGTGATGCCTGTAAAATATTCCAGTGTTTTTGTTATGATTTTTACGATTTTGTTAAAATGCAGGCACAAAGTTGTCACGCAGGTTATTTTATCACATCTTGTGAACAAGAAGGCTTTCTTTCAGTGAGTATCATGGTCTCGTCAACGCCAAACTAAATTGCTAAGACACCCTATGTTAATGAGTTTTTCAGTCAGAATCTTGGTTTTCTTGAAAATAAAAAAAACATTCATAAATTTACAATTTCCCTATAGTCACAGACATTACCCAAAAGGAATGAGTACTGTGGTGCTGTAGCCGAGTACTATTCCAGCAGAATTCTTAACATATTCTCTAGTTTGGCTGTTAAGTCTTACTAACTGATGCTAGAATTGATGCTGCTACTGTAAGTAAATTGTCTGTACAGAATTGAGCCATTGAACAAAATGTGAAAGACTGTTACTGTCTATGTATCATTTAAAATGTTGCTTCTTTAGCTATCTCAATTCTCTCTTAACCTTAAGATTATACTGAAAGGTCTGATGATTATATTTTACTATAGTTGTGTCTCCCTAAGGTGTCAGTAAGCATAAAAGCATATGTTGTGCGTCAAGCAATCTAACACACTAGAAGGAAGCAGGGGCAGCTCCTCCTCTATGGCGGAGTAGCGTCACCCCGCTAACAGCAGCTGCAAACCTTTAAAAATAAAACAATAATAAACAATGTTTATTATTGTTTTATTTTTAAAGGGGGGGGGGGTGAAGGGCGGGTGACAGCCATGGAGGGGAGTGCACAGAGCACTCCCCTCAGTGCGCATGTATGTGTGGCAGGCCGTCTCGGGCCTGGCAAACACACATGCGCACAGGGCTCTCTCCAACCCAGCACTGTGATGCCTGGTTGGAGACAGCAGGCTAAGGCTCCCAGCCTGTCTTGCAGCACCCAGCGAGGGCGTTCCAGCCAATCATAACGCTGCTCTAAGTAGCATAATGATTGGCCGCAGGGCAGGCTGGGAGCCTGTGCCTGAAGTGCGGCGGTGAGCTTAAAATAAGTTTTTTTATTAAATATTTTTTATTTTTGTTTTATTTCCCCAGCCCCGCCACTTTGCCCAGTTGCGACTGGAAAGACAAAATCATTTTCCACAGTCACATAAATATAAAGAATTTGACTGCATTTGTGATCCTGCCTAAACTTCAATCTTTGATGGCAACCGTTTGGTATCTTCATTTTTATAATCTCCCCGTCCAGTTCTGCAGGAGTGAATCACCGACCTTGTCTGCAGCAGGCCATAGTGTAAGGTTGTTGTGATAGGGAAGGTTGGAAGATCATGGTGACCAAGGAAGTGGATACCATGTTAGAGATAAAGAATATTCAACTTTGTATCTTTAATAAATGGGAAACTTTGATTTGCAACTGGTGGGGTGCACATTTACAAACCTATCACACCGACAGGCAATCTGACAATGTAGAGGTGAATCGTACCAAATGGTGCATAGGGAAAACACCTGGGCCACTCAGCTGATCTATCTTACCCTTTTCTACTACTCACTTTCAAAACCATGCTCCTCACAAACAAAGTCGTAATGTAGGAGTCTTCAAGGCTTGAAGCCTGAATGGCAGAGGTCAAGAGACAAAGGGATTACAAACTGATCAATATTTGGGTGGGGCTTTGCAGAGAATCCATCAGGGTCTGGTATGTGCCTGATTTTTAAAAAATATTCCTCAACTGTAAATAATTCTTGATCACAGCGAAAGGGGGCATACCTTGTAGTGGCGCAAACAAGAATCCCATACCACAAAAAGTGAAAAGGGCACCTACAGGGAAGGGGCTTATAGTAGATGTAGTTAGAGGTGGTCAGAAAATGATCTTTTAAGAGTATAAACAAGTCATCAGTGTGGTATGGTCTTCCCGGGCTGTAAGATAGAATTCTACATTTCGATACAGTGTTGAGTTTTGTTTTGTGTGTATGTGTTTTTGACTGGCAAAGCAGAGAAGGAAATCCAGCAATCATGCAGCCTCTGAGTTCCTCTCTCCTCACACTCTCAGCTAAGCTATGAACGGGGAAGGAGTTTGTATATTCAGTTTGTACATACAGAAACTATGGTTATCATTTTACAGACGTGTCTGAATCGCTGCACTTGACCGGTCATCAACTTTCCCTAGAATACAAGTTTATGGGCCACTTCCATGTTGCCCTATGTGGATAGTTTCCAGCATGTTCGTCCTGTAATTAGGTGTGGAATTTGGGCATTCTGGACATACCAATTTGGATCAGGCCCCTCCCCAGTGCATTTCCTTATTTAAGGGAGTGTGTGTGCAGGATGGTGAGAGGCTCTCTGTACAAGCTGGTTCTACCCTTAACCAGAGGTGGAAAGCCTACAAATTATGTAGTAAATGTTGTAAATAAACTACTATAAGTGGACAAAGGCTGTGAGGTTTCCTTGAGTCACTATAGCTCTCCACACCTTCCAGAAAGAAGGCAGATGTCCTCTTATAATTGGCTTTTGAAATATTTTGTGATGTTAATTCGGCATCTCTTCTATTGCCCTTATAATGCTGCTTACTAAACAAGGCAAACTGTTTGATCCTCCAAGATATCCATCTATGCATGAAGAAAGCTCTCCAACATTATGATAGTTCTGGGGTGCCAAGCTTATGTATGCCTTGAGAAACCATAAAGTTGGAATCCTTGCACTCCATGATCAGTAAAGTAACCCAGCCCTTCAAAAAGTGTTGTGAAAGACTGAATCCACACAAGTAAGAAATGTTCCTTCTTTATTTAAGGTATTCTCCAGCGCCAATCAGAAACCTCTGCTTATCTCCAATGGCCAGTCCTCCACACACCCACATTCTATGCCCTTAATTCTACCCCAGTGTTCTATCCTCTACCACACACCCTCCCCCCCAACAGAAATAAAAATAATCAAAAATAATCAAAGGTGACTACCCCCTTTACTAACACAACAAGAACAATAATAATACTCAATGGTGAACATTGGTTTAACTAAACAAATATAGACAATTTATACAGGAAACATATCCCTTTTATCCTAGTTTATAATCTTTCAAATGTCTGGAAATGTTCTTATTCCTTACACTTTGTCTCACTGATCTTTCACCTCTGTCTTTCAGTACACCAGAACTGCTTTGCATATTACCAACCCTTCCTTCGCAACTATCAAGCACATCTCCTTCCTCACTTCCCATACTTACTTCCACCACCCCATCATCACCCAACACATAACCGTAGCTCCTACCTTCCTCTACATCCAAACAACTCCATTTATCTCCAAAATTAAATTCCACAATCTACCATCCTTCAATCTTACAGCACTTCCCAATACTTTAATCACCTTTAAAAGTTCTAACTTGGTGCTCCTTTGTCCACAAAACCTGGTTTCTTCACTCTTACATACTGTCCTACCTTCATGATAATCCTTTCCTACCATTCTGTGCACACCCTGTCTGACTTTGTATCCTTCTCTTTTCTGGATCTTCCGGCTCTTGAAAATTCTCCTTGTTCAAATCTTTTAACCATCATGGCACCAGCTTAGTAGAAGGTTTCCATCCTCTACACAAATCAAAAGGCATTTTGCCCATTACCGACTGCGGTGTCACTCTGTACGACAGCAATCTTTCCTGGAGAAGTTTCCTCCATGGCAACCCAGACTTCACAGCCAATTGGATGGTTTTTTAAATAACTTTATTAAACCATTCCACCTGTCCATAGCCTTCGGGCTCATAAAAATGAAACTTTCATATGCTTAATATCTAATTTCTTTAGGAACAAATTCATTTTCTCAGAAGGAGTTGCACATCATTATCTGCTGATACTAATATCTCTGGAATATCTTCATGTTAAAAAACATCTTTTAAGAATTCAATAACCACATTAGTGGACACCTTGCTCACCATTCACACTTCTATTTAGAATAGTAGTCTTTTAATAGAATGGCATAGTTATCCTTGAAGGACAAAGTGGGAAAGGGTTCCATGAAGTCTATAGATAGTTTTACACCCAGGCCCATCAGGTAAGCTCTCCTCTAGTTATTGGAACATTCAAGGGTTTAGTCACTTTATCACTCTCCCTACAAGCTCTACAATTCATGACCCATTGGTTCCACCACTGTATCCATTCCTGGCCACCAAAACCTTTCCTTGATTTTTCTTCTGGTACTAGACATTCCTCCATGCCCAGGTTTGACTATGATCTCTCATACTCCACATGGTGGAACAATCGTATCACCTCTCAATAACACCCCCTGGCTCTTTTTGAGTTCCTCTTCAACTTTCCAAAAAGTGCTACACTCTCCTCGTAACTGTCCTTCTCTTGGCCAACCACTTGAAATGTACTTCATTACATTTTGTATATGTCCACACAGCTCCTGTCAACTCTTGGCTCTTACCTTGAATTTCAATCTTCATAAGTGAATGCCACTTCACACTCATTTTCATCCTTCAGCCACTCCCTCGCATTATCACACAGTGATCTGGACAATCCATCAGCAAAACGATTACTCTTACCTGGCACATATTGAATCTCCTAATGAAACATCTGTAACTTTGCTGCTAATCTTGCCAGTCTGGGTGTAAGATTCCTCTCCTCATCTGATTTCAAAATGTGATCCAGGGGTTTGTGAATGGTCCGAATTGTAAAAAATGTCCACCCACACATCATGTTGCTGCCAGTAGTTCCTTTTCAATAACCAATTTGTTACGTTCAGTTTGTGTCAATGTACGGAAAGCATATGCTACTATCCATTCTTCACTCACTGCTCTTAACCTTTTGAGCTAAAACTGCACCAACTCTATAACTGCTAGCATCAACAGATATTCAACATTCTGAGCCCATCACAAATGATTTTAAACAAAATGCTTGCAAAATGTCATTCTTAATCTCCTTAAAACATTTGGACTGTTTTTGTGACCAACACATCTTGCATTTGTTTACATTAAAACTCATAGCTTTTCAACTTTGGAAGCATAGTTCTCCACAAACCATAAGTAAAAGTAAAGTCAGTCAACCCTCAAAAAAGGACATAAGTTGTTCTTTATTTTCCAGCTCAGGTGCATTCATAATCCTATCGATGTGCTCAATTTTGGGAAAAATTCCTTATTTCGAAATCACGTGGCCCAAATATTCCACTTCCTGTTTCCCAAAAATATATTTAGCTTCCTTCACAGTCAACCCACTATCTTTAAGAGCCCCGAAAATGTTCTTAATGCATCATCATGTTCAGACTGAGTTTATCCAAAAATCAAAATATAATCTTGGAAACCTTTGGCACATCTTATCCCAACAAAATCCTGCTCATATCCCTTTGAAAAACAGCAGAAGCGCTTGTCAGGACTAATGGCATTTTTTTTTGTATCAGAAAAACCATTCTGGTGTTATAAATGCTCTACAATGTTAGGATTCTTCCTCTAATTCAATTTGGTGATAAGCACTTGCTAAGTCTATAGCTGAAGAACCTGTGGCATCACCAATAGATGATGTTAATTCTTGAAAAATGGGCAAAGGGAAAATATCTACCCAAATGGCCTCGTTCAAGAATCTTTAAATCTACACAGAGTCTTAAATCCCTATGGAACTTGAGTGAAATTACCACTGGACAAATCCAATCTGAGCTTTCCACGAGTTCTACGATACCTTTCTCACTTACGTCTTGTAATACACTTTTCAATTTTCCCCTGTAATTCAATGGTACAGTCTTCGTTTTTTGTCTTACTGGCACAGCATTTTCATTTAACACAATCATGTGTTTAAATCCCTCCATTTTACCCATCAATCCTTGAAAATACTGGAAAACGGATTTTTAGATCATCATAATCTAAACAATTTCCCCCTACATGACTAACATTATGTACAGCATAAATAGATGGGTTCGAGCTTGGATCAATTTTCATTCCTAATTATTTTATATGAGGCCAACCCAAAATCATTGCTCCTTTTCTGGACACAAACACTTTACTATGACATTTTCTAGACCCAAATTTCCGGATCTGCCTATATAATTCCTTGAATTGGAATCCTATGGCCGGAATAACTACCCTGAATAGCATCCAGAGGACATAACCTCCTTCCAGGTCACAGCTAATCAAACATGCTTTTATTCATTATTGTATACCATGCAGAAGAATCCACCATTGTTTCAATGTGAATACCATCAATGCTAATATTGAAACTGGGTAGACTTCTGCCCTCCTTACTACCAGTAACGTGACCACATTGCACACTCAACACTACACCCTGTAAACTTGCTTCTTTATCCTCCGCATCTTCCATCACTAGATTTACTTTCTTATTCATACTCCCACTCTTACATATTCTGCTGAAATTACCCTTTTACCTGCAGATACTGCATACTTTGTTTAAAGCTGGATAACTCTTAGAGTTAGCAAGATGGCTGCTTGACCCACATCTAAAACATACCACTCCCTTGCGTGAATTTCCAGAATTACGTCCATCATTACTTTTCATTTCCAACATTCGCCCTTTGTTTTTATCTTCCTTTCCTCCTATTACTGCACAAACCACACTCATATTCACCTTCTCATTCCTTTCAGTCTGAAAGGATTTTTCGGAAACCTCTATCTTTCAGACTACTTCCACAGTTGCTTTCAATGACACTTCACCACATGTCCACAACTTTTCTTGGATTTGTTTTTCATGAATAGTTGGTCTCCTATTACCACTTATTACCTGATCATACGTCATGTGCTCAAAATCACAAGTTACAGCCAAGCCCCTTAATGCAGCAACAAACTGGATAATTGTTTCATCTTCTTTTGGAGACCTTGAGTAAAACTTAAATATTACATTACCACATTTATTTTCCTTCCAAACCTATCCAGCTATTGCTTAATGGCATACTGATACACATCCACATTATTCACATTCTCAACTAAAGGTAAATTCTTCAATTCACTCATACCGATTGCACCCAATCAAGGTTGTGAAAATGTAAGAGATAATTCACCTGAGCTTCGGATGGCCAAGGTTCGATTTGGAACTGGAGAGATTATATAGAAATTGTGAAGAGTGTGATGTTAGTGACAAGATAATTAGACATGGAAACCTTGTATGCTGTGTGACTCATTGTAGAATAGACCTTGGTTGTTGGTTGCTCTTCATACAGAGCATGCTGCAGCCAATTTTTGCTGTTGTCTGACCTATTCCCAAGATGACCTGAGATGATGTGTGTTAGCAACATTAGTTCTAGAGGTGGTGGTAGGTTTCTGGAGGGAATTTGTAAGAAGTTTTTTAATGGTTGGCATTTTTATGATAATAGTGTGCAATTCTGCTAGAACGTAGAGGAAAAATGCTTGGAAGTGTGTGATTTGCCACAGGAAATAAGAGCTGTGTCATCCAGAAACCAGTGGAGTTTTTGAAAGATTAAATAAAACATCAGCTGACTAATGCAATCAGCTTCAAATGCAAGAATGAGGTGTAAAACTAGTTTGTTGCATATGGAATATAACTCCAACAATCAGGACGCTGCTCAAAGTCAGGCAATAAACTGGGACAAAGATGGATGAATTGGTTAAGAACACAGCTAGAGGTGTCTGTTGGGGATGATTAGCTTAGAAGCAAACAAACTACAAAACAATAGGAAGAAGTACTATGATGTAAAGGAAACAAACACAGAGGAGATTGTAAGGGTGGGGAATAAGGTTAAGATAAAAGCCTCACTGGGTAATGCAGACTAATCTCAACTCACTAAAGCGTTTTGTCTAACAACCGTTTTCAGGAATGCTGGTAAACCCCATGATTGTAGAATTTGGAAATTAACCCTTTAGCTCCTGAAGCTTACCAACCCAAAAAGTGATGAGGCTTTTTTTGATGTTTGGAGCACTTTGTGTGTCAGCATCCACAACTTTTTTCCCCACAAAAGGTATCTAGGCTAGATCTGCATTCTTTTGCCCCACATTGCCACAGCATGGTACTTTAAAGGTATCCAAGGTTTGTCTATTCCACAGGAGAAAACCAAGAAAATGCCCAGAATGTAGCCACAGTGTATTTTTTAAAAAAAACAAAAAACTAAAATGGGAAAAATTGCTGTGCAAAAAACCCTAGATTTTTTTTTTATGATGGCATCAACAAAAGAGTACTGAGTTAAGATCATCCTCTACACCGATTTAAGGTAGAGGCACAGTTGTAAAAAACATTTATACCACAGTTTTGCACTTTTGGTAGTTCATTTGTCCTATTCTACCTACTTATGGTTGTGGTGTGAAACTCATGCGTAAACCCAGAAGATTTTGTTAAAGTAGACAACATTCAGAATTCAGCAAGGATTCATTTGGGTGCTGCTCATGGTTTCCCCAAAAAGTCCTCTTTGGTGAAATCAGAAAATAATGAAAATAAGCAATTAAAAATAGAAATAGGTGAAAAAAGGTAATCTGTAATACCACATTTGTAACAATAAAAATAGTACCCCTGGTACTCCCTGTGAGAAGAACAGTCACAAAACACTTGAAGAGGCGTCAAGGTTTCACAGTGCCAGCTAACCCAATATGGTGATGTAGATGGCTGTGGAATTTGGGCACAGGCTTGGTTGCCACCCATGGATATCAATGAAACCCAGACACTCCTAAAAACGAGACACCCAGGGGAATCCGAGGTGGTGTGATAGGCATAGATACCACAACGTTTTCTTTCACAGGATGCCTTGCACACATCTAACTTTAGCTAGAATCATGCATTTTCCTCATGTTTCTGTGAAGAAAAGTTACAGAATCTGCAAGGTTCACAAACAACTACGACCCAGCTTTCCCACACTTCTGCACATAAAAACAGTAACCAACTTGTGTGGCTGAGCCGATCATCTGCAACAGGAAATGTTTCAAAAACTGATGTAGAGATATCAAGATTTCACCAAGCAAATCGACCCACTCTGGAGATGTGGGTAGCAGTGTATTCAGGCCCAGGCGCAGCCACCACCCAGGGAAACCTACCAAAGTGAGATAATTCTGAAATCTAGGCACCCAGGAGAGTACACACTCCACACCTAGGGCAAATCATTTTTCTTTCAATAAAAACATTACCACATTTGTGTGGCTGGGCCTATTGCCTGCAAAAGGAACCTATCAAGACCATGGGAAGTTAGTGTGAAGTTAATGTGATGTCAATGAGAGCTTCACATGGGTATAGTTCCAGTGACATTCATTAGGTCGACCGACACATGGGCTTGGGAGGCGTGTGGATACACAGGTGTTAAGACTTTAGCCTTTGGATGGAAATGCCCAAGTTGCCTGACATAAATATGTGGCACATTGCCCATTCTGATCCATACTACCAGGTTCGTAGGGCATTCGGGGTGAAAAATCATGTTGGAATACATGCAAGCCACAACACCCTGGATTCCACTGGGTCTCTAGATTCAAGAAATGCACAGGCTTGGTAGTGTACCCTGCTGACTCAGAGCATGAAGAGAGCCACTCACCATGGCAAACAGGGGTAAATTGGGATCCACCCCCCATCTTTGTCAGCCCATATGCAAAAACGACATCTAAAACAATTCAAATTTCCTATTGACTGCCCTAGAGATGAGGATGCTCTAGCCCCAGGGTGGCAGAAAGACTGTTGAGGTTTTGGGGTGAACGCCTGGCCTGATGCCAGGATGGCCTGCCCCCCCAACCCATTGTTTAAAAACAAAAACACAACTCCTGGCATCAAGTGCGCTTTCAATATCTTCCCCTGGGTAGCAAGAGAGGAGCAGAAAGATTGTTGTGGCTCTGGATGTCGGAGGATTGGCCAGATGTGGGACAGCCCCCACCTGATTCTTAAAAGAAAAAAGAAGAAAAAAATCAATTATACCTAGGTCTAGTGGGATTTCTGCCACACTGGGAAGGTGGGGCAGAAAAACCTAACCCCTCCTAATTTTTCTTAGCATCACTGTGGGCTTTCTTTCCACCCTCGATGGTGCAGATTGGGGGATAATGGCTCCAACTGTTTTCTATTTTATTGTGCGATGTCAGTGCATTGTACTCAATAATCGTCACACAATGAAACAAAATAACTTCAGGATGCATGTAAGCTTTTCCTTGTGGCCTGAAGTTATTTTCCAAAAAGAAAATCTTTCTGGTGCAAGTCCCAAAAATATTTTCTGGCTCTATGCGCAGGTCAAGGTGTTCATGTACTCCAACATGAACGTGTTGTCCTCCACATTAAAGAGGTTGAGTGTGTATGCAGTGGAGGAAGGGTGCAGTGTCTGAAAAGGAAGGACGTATGAGGTTAATGCCAAAAAGTTAATAGTGAGATCAACAGTGGTAATGAGGGTGATACAGTTATGGGTTCCAGAAAGGAAGGGTAAAAAATAAAATCAAGAAAAATAGCACAGCTAACGGACTTTGGCCCTCATTTTGACCTTGCTTGTTGGACCGCTGGCTACCATGGTGGCTTATGTGATTACCTCTGGCATCCTGGTGAGTTACCATATGCCATTTTAGAGTTCACAGCTGGCCTGCTTTACAAAAACAAACCCCTACAGGAGGAGATTGTTTTTGTTAAGGAACCACTGAGGACCCGACACATTTCACACCTGCACCACACTTCTCAGTGACTTTAAGCGGCCAGAGTCAATGTGGTATAGCAAGTCATCCAAAAAATATGCCAAAGGCCAAATCCTTAACTTTGTCTTCTCAACATCACCAACTATCCAATGCAAATCTCTCATACCCCTTGCCTTAACAAGCCCCTTTTCAATCCTCATAACAGAGGTCATCCTAAAAGAAAACAATAAACCTTCAGATCCTGCAAAGACGACTCCATTCACAGCCAATGGCTCACAATCTTCTCTAGCCCTACCTCCTCCACAGCCAACATCACCACCCTTCCAATTGACTTCAACGTATTTCTGGAAAACCACGGTGAACACTCATGCTCCAACTAAAACGAGCAAGTAAAAGCTGATCCCTTACCATCTTATACACTGAAGACCTCACCAATCTGCAGACAGGAAAGAAATGAAGGAAAAACAGAAACCCCATCAAACTCACACTACTTCGGTCCCTCTGCTTAAACATCCAGGGAACACATAACATCCTTAACAAGCTGCAACACAAACAACTCTCCAAAATAATCAAGCATTGCATCACTACCCTGTCTAAACCTCCAGTCCCACACTTCACTGCTGCATTCCTCAAATTCATCCTTCAATCCCCTGTCCATCGAAGAAATTGATGACATCCTCAAGTTCCTAAAAACAACCCCACATGAAGAAGATGTTTTGTTCTCGTATTTCAACCTCAAGTCACAACATCTTCTGAGAAGCCCTTAGGACAGGCAAGTTTCTCCCACTCCTGACGAAACCTATTTAATACTGTGGTGACATGCAAATTACTGGCCCATCACTCACCTACTCTTGGTCTGCAAGATCATTGAAAAAACAGAATTCCAAGATCACATCATTTGCAACTATCTCCTTCACAACAAACAGTCCAACTTCAGATCACAGTGCAGCATGTAGACAGCTACCTTACAACATATAAATAACCACCTCACAACCACAAAAGTGACTCCTACCTCCTAATACTGCTGGTCTCCTCAGTTGCCTTTGGCACAGTTGATCATCCTATTGTCATCCACACCATGAAGTCTTGAATGGGACTTGCTGGCAATGTTCTTCTTTGGCTCTCCTCTTACTGTTCCAATCAACAACAATTTGTTCACATGAGCATCAGCAGGTCGAGGAAGATCACCACCACCTGGGAAGTCTCTTAGAGTTCCATATGGTCTCTTACAACCTGTGCATGGAGCTCCAAGGGACTCTACTCGCTGATAACAGCATCAAAACTCAAAAATTATCTGATGAAGCAACTCTAGTTGAAAGTCTTCGCTGCTCTAAATATCCAAGAACTCAAACAGTGATTGAACTTCATCCAGACCTGGATGGCCAGCTCCTACCTCTAGCTCAACCACGCAAAGACTCCATTCTTATTATTCAGCAAGACAAAAAGCAACAACTAGTCCACTCCTGGCTGAACAATCTCAACCATGATGAATTCAAACCCCAACTTCCACCCAATGTAAGTCAATCAGATACACCCTGTAGACAAGCCTAACTCAACAATGAGCATAACACCAAGAACACCAAAACAGCCTAGCACCAGAGGTTTCTACTGAAGTGAAAGTTCTCTTCCCATTAAGTGACTTCAGAGCTGCAGTTCAGGCCCTCTTTCTCTGGATGGTGGCAATGCCCTGCTCAACAAACTTGCAGACTCCACATTGGTACCCCCCCCCCCCCCCACCCACCCAAGGGCATGGTAAGTGATGCAGCATGAATCATCAGGGCATTAAGAAATATGACCACATGACCCACACCTTTATGGAATAACACTGACACCCCTTGCCCTCCTGCACCATCTTCTATACCATCATCATCATCTACAAAGTCTTTACAACTAGCAATCCTTCATCTGGCAGAAATGTTCACCACCTCCATTGGCTTTAGGCATACCTGCAGCCAGGACACCATCCGACAGAAGACAAGGAGGTGCAAAAAATATTAAAGAGGCCAGCAGGCTTCCTCCATTTGTGCACCTAGGATCTAGAATGACATTACTGTGTTCATCAGTTCCGCCACAACTCTGATCAGATCTAGGAAGCTGCTAAAGGCACATCTCTTTTTAAAGCACTACATTACAACAATGAAACAGTTCTCCTCCACTTTCAGAATTCTATCCATCCATCCATTCACTGTGGTATATTTGCCTGTGACCCTGGACGGCCAGTGCTTAGTTTGTAAAATAATGATTGCCAGTGCCCAAACGTTTGCTTAGCTGCTGCCGGGCCCCAGTAGCAGGGATGCATAGTCTTAATTCCCCTCAAACACCTTTAATCCATTGCCACATTCCCTTTCCCTCAAACTCACTCCTGCATTGCATTTTCTGCCCTTGCTTTCTTCTTTTGTCACTTTTTTTCCATCTTTCACTTCCTCCTTTCCATGTTTTTCTATCTCTCGTTCTGGGTCCAAGTCTGATGAAGAAAAATAAGTGCTAATGGGGCCCACCTAAAACACCAGCTCGTGTTAAACAGTGTGTACAGCGCTCCACTGACTTTTGGCTAGGCTGGCACTATACCAATACCACAGACCTGAAATAATCTTTATATAGTTGGCTACATATCTGCTCCTCATTAGTTTTAGTAGTTTTCGAGAAAGGGATAGCAACTGCTTCAAATTTTTGCTTTGAACTGTTAGGTTCAAGATGCAAATAATGCAGTCCACATGAGCAAAGAAAGAATTTCACTTCAACCCCAATAATGTTTGCAAATGGACTTTTCTTTAAAGATTGAAATGAAATTTTAACTACACATCCCTGTGTCCAAGCTACACCTCACAGTCGAGAAAGCAAAATTTAAATGGGTCCTTCTGGGTCATTTTATCAAAGGTTCTAAGCCTGATTTTCAAATCTAGCTATGGTCCGGCTGTGACATGCCTACGTCAAAATCGTGTTTAGTGACAATCACTGACAATTGCATATGCACTTGCAAAGGAGGAGACCGCTGTTTGTGAGTGGGATCAGGACTCTTGTGGCTGGGGTAGGACTTTGTCTCCCAGCCTGCACTGCTTCAGAAGCCTTGACGCTGTAAAATTGTGTCCGCTTTACCGCTCCTAGGACGCGCTTGCAAAGGAGACCCTGTTTGTGAGTTGGACGAGGACTCTTGCGGCTTGGGTGGGACTTCGTCTCCCAGCATGCACGGCTTCAGAAGAACTGACGCGCTGATGCTGTAAAACCGCGCTCGCTTTACCGCAGCATAGTACGCACCCAGGCGAAGATCAGGCCAAGGCAGGCCCGTCATAGCCCGTAAGAGGCCAGTTTTTGGAATTATCTAAATCCATGACTAGGGATGAATAGGTGGATATAACAGAGACTGTGAGTGATTTCTTCTCCTCCTATGGGTCTTGAAATAATGTTTCAAGCACTATACATAGTGGGGATCGCACCCCTTGCGTGTATGTGATAGGCTTTGAGGCTGGTGCGGTTCTCCATTAATAGCCTCCCCCGATCTCTCTCTCTCTCTCTGTCTCTCTCTCTGTGGTGCTTTATCCTACATAAAGACCACTTTTTATAATCTGGGGTGTCGTGATTATTTTAACAGATTACCTCTGACAGAGTAAACCAGAGGTATGACTCCTATAGAGGGGAATCTAGACTTCTGGATATCCTGGACATGTCAACGGTCACATGGTAATTTCAAATTGGCACCGCTAAAGGGCTGGAACCTTATTTATTATGGATTACAAAGCCTAAATACACATTTTATTTCGCCACACTAGGGCTAAGCTCAGTTCACTTTTTGGTAGCTTTTCCTGTTACAGGCACGTGCTTTTCACCTTTGTCCCCATGTCCTAGTGATGGACAAACACCCTAGTCCACCTTGCACTTTTTATAAGTCACCAAAGGCTGTGTTTTTTTATGTCCTTTGCTAGTGAATCAATCCTGTAGGTCACAGAAGGAACTATTACTTTATCTGCTGAGCTTGCAATCTGCCGATATGTGTTCCTCTATACTCAGTTACATAATTGCTGCTATGTCAATAAGGCAATTTTATGCATTTTAAAACTGAATTTTATTGTATTTTCAAAGGTATGTTTAGTAACAGATAAAAGAACAGATGTCTTATGGGATTTTAATGGACGGGATATGGTGATATTGTTTATAGTTTTAACAGAATTATATGTATTTTATGTTCTTTTGTGGCCAAGTTTGGCCGAATAAAATTATAATGACTGACAATTGCATATTGATGGTTGCATTGCTCCTTTCTGTTTTTTTCACAGGTAATGAGACAAACTGGCTCCAAGTAAAATAGCACACTATCACCCCTCTGGGGAGAGTGACATTACTTTGTGATAAATTTCAGATGTGCAGAACAGTTCCCGCCTATCTGAAATGTTAGGAGCGGCAGGGGCGGCCACAACAGACATGCTCCAAATTCAAAACTGCACAAAATAATCATGTACATACCTCAGTTCATCCTGAAAGCTGCAGAAGTGGCTTAACACTCGGGACTCGCCATCTTTGGAAAAGGAGGAACTCGAGGTGGTTTGGAGGAGGAGGGAGTGAGGGGGGTAGGAGATACACATAATGTGAAGCTAAACAGAAAGGGACGTATATGCACTACCAGCCCTGCACAGCCCGTTGTAGTTTCAATAAACCGTTTCACGTTCGGTCAGCAAATGGGAAGAGGTTTACAATCAAAGATGGGGCCGTGCAAGCACAACAGCTAATACTAATGGTGGTCTGCTCAAATCAACAAAGTCAAGGCAAACGGCGACCATATTGTTGTGCTACTTGTTTGGGTTTCCAGGAGGTGTGGATTGAGAATACCATTCAATTGATAACTTTGCCACTAGAAGTCAAACTAAGCGGAAAATAGAGAACTATGAAAATAAAGGCCTCTAGAAGTTAAATCATGGCGTTTGGAGAAGCTGCTTCACTGGACGTTTTGGACAAAAACAGTATAGCTACACAAATAATCCCCACTCTGTAAAATGTTTGTACTGCGCACATAGGTCGAATTGTGGTCTTCCTTGAGAGGCTGGCAAGTGTTACTTCTTTAGGAAAGAACGTTCTGTTGGTAAATTCAGTAAACTGTAAATCTATACAAACTGACAATTACAAGAAAAGGGTTTATTTGGTTGCGTTCGACTTTTGACTCCGCCCACATCCTAAGAAATGTTAGGCACAGATTATTGCATTTTGGATTTGGTTCCCAACCTGTGGTCCAGGGACCCCTGGGGAGGTCTGTGAAGCCTACTCAGGGGGTCCACAACTGCTTAGAAAAATAAATACTATTAACAGATTAATAAAGTGTATGTACATTAAAGAGGCTAAATGTACAATTGAACATTTTAAAACGAAATCTGAGGCTAAAAATTAAATTAGTATCCTCAGATTGATTTGGAAGAGCAGTGCAGGTGCTTCAAACAGAGTACAGTATGCACGATGTGTGGCTTCAATTGAATTTAGAAGAGCTTGAACTTTCTTATTAATTTTTTTTCAAATAATTTTTTGCAAATTAAATCAATTTTTTTATAATTTGTGTATGTGTTTGTTGGAATGCTTGTTTCTGTATTTTTTGTTTATTGTTTTGCGGTTCAAATCTTCAAAAATGTTTAGGCCTGGGTCCCCGGCTTCCAGTAATAACTCTCTTGGAATACCTAAATTCAAATATTTTGGGCGGAGAGGCTTAGCCATCACTGAGGCAAAAACACATAGCAAATGGAGTCTGCAAAGCATCCTCTTCGTTCCCACT
The DNA here is from genome assembly GCF_031143425.1 of Pleurodeles waltl. Classification (NCBI taxonomy): domain Eukaryota; kingdom Metazoa; phylum Chordata; class Amphibia; order Caudata; family Salamandridae; genus Pleurodeles; species Pleurodeles waltl. The sequence continues at coordinate 875,117,147 of NC_090440.1, forward strand.
TTCAACCTAAGAAATGTCCTATTCTACACAAGAATGGCGGCAAGAGTTCTACACAGTAGCTCAATGGAAGCTTACTGTGCTTAAAACCAATGGAAAAAGGAGCAGAACAGTCTTCGCTAAAACATCGGACTTCTTAAACTATTAGGAGCAAATACTGTAACACGTAATTATCATCCATTATGTGGCAGGAGGGATTACTTTCAAAATGATTTAATCATTTGGCAGGCTCTAGACACTTTGTATTCCTTCTTTAATGGTGCTCTTGAAAAATTAAACGGGGTACTCAACAGGATGGTGAACCTCTGAGATATCTCGTTTGAGATCCCGATCTTCTGTCCCACTCCCCTCACTATGCACCCATCTTTGCTGTGCACTCTACCCATGCACACTGACAACTTCACTTCCCCACTCGTCTTGCTAAACTGCCCGCTTTCCTCACACCCAAGGCCTGTGGTCCACTCTCCTTGAGGACCCAGCCAAAACAGAAGCTTGAAGGCCAATCTGAGAATCCAACGAGGAGAGAAGTGATGTTCAAGGCAAATAAATGGATAAAGTTATTCTGCTATACGGCACGTAGGACAGGATTTAAAAGGTGCAGTGTTTAATTAAAATTATTCTATTACCACACCTACTGTTATTTTTTAGGACAACTGGGAGTGCGACGAATAACAAGTCTGTAACCAAGATGCTGTGAGGTTCAGAAAAAACAGCCTGCAACCACAAAGAAAATACAAAATATAACATAAAAGTGTTATCTTTTTTAGAAAATAAAACATGATCCTGTTTGAAACAAGCACTGCAAGAAAGTTCATTTTTTAACAATTTATTGTTTAAAACAAATTGTTTGAAAGTGAGACAGTGCACCTCTTTTACTCCCAGGGAACATATTGGGCAAGAGAAATCAGTGGCCCAGGGGTTTAAAATAAATCTCTCCATCCATGCCAACAGGTGAGTGTTCCACCTTGCTGCCATGCCAACACAGTGTAAGGTTTAATTAGCCATGCCCAAACAGCACTCCAAGAGGCACTGATGCGAGATGGCTAGGATAGAAGAATTTCAGAAACTTAGCGTGTATTCCCCTTTATTAAATATATAGTTCAAAAGAATCCTTTTGCTGCATCACCTAGACAAATACCTCCACCCTTTTGCATGTGGCAAAGAAAGAAGGAGGAGGTTCTACTACTTTAACTAGGCAATAAATACTTCTATCATTTCAAGCAAGAATTCAGAATAATATCATAACCCGACGTCAGTGTAACCTTGATCAGGACTCTAAGACAGAATACATCACAATTCTAGGACTGGGACAGAACCAAATAAGTTTCAAACACCCATGTAAGTGGATAGACCAGTCTTGACATTTCTCAGCCCTCCACTTAATTCCTAACTGAACTATGTATTTAAATTGACAATGCTGGCAATCCCAAGTAGCTCCTATTAACTTATTACAGTTTTGCCAGTATGGAGCCAGTACACAAACCTAAAAATAAACTAGAAGAGGCGTAGTGAGGGATCCTTCAATGCAGATGTCAAAAGAAAATAAAAAGGTACTCAATTGCTTATTACTTAAAAACAAAAAACCTTCAACATAGAACACTGGGGGGGGGGGGGGAAATCGGAGCCACCAACGGAGCAAAGTGGCTGCTTCGTAATATATAGGAGCTTCCACAACAGAGGTAACCATGGCTATGTAGACACAGCACAATGCGTTGACGGATGGAAATGTGGTCTAGGTCGGGGACCGAGATGGAGTTCAGCTACTGTAAGGCTTCTCAGTGCAAACAGCAGCTTTTCCAGAGGGGGAAAAGGATGCCCGTGAACTCAAGTGACACAGCTTGCCAACCCCTCACACTTGGATACATTCAGCTGTGCCTACCAACACATATACTGCATTATTCCAGTGCAACTCAGGAGGCTGAGCCTGTAGGACTCCATTAGTGGGTACATCCGCGTCAATCATCACCCCCTTCATGGGGCCACTCTCATAAGTATCAAAAAACAAATATACAGGTGGCCGCACACTATATTTATAAAGTCTTGTGAGACTCCATAGCCAGTCTAGGCCAACAGTAGGACAGCATGCATAACGAGAGCCATTACCAACTCCTGAGGTCAGTGAAACCCCCTCTCCCCTCAAAGCTCCCCCGTCCCACCTTCGGCAAAAGTAGTCACTTTTTGACGTCCCTCGCCATTAAGAGAAGGCTGACACCTACTTGTCTTGTACTGAAGGAAAAGCTGCCTAAAGACTTTTTTTTTTTTTTTACAACAGAGATATATTATGGTGACTTCCATATACTCTTCCTCACAGGGCCTGAACTATCTACTATAGGGGTCAAAGATTCCTGACAGAAGTATTCTTCATCCAAGAGGTCACACTGAGAGTCAGTCAAACCACACTGAAAATGTAACAGGGGGCTACCAGACAACTAGAGAAGGGGGGTAGTTGGGGACTCACTCACCAGGATGCATAGACCGAGTTCTTAACCACTAAACTTAAGATAAGCAAGTTTCATGTCCATGCTGTCTCCTTAGCTGAACTGAAAGAACTAAATATGTATTACTGTTTGCACTGTATTGTTATTGGCTACTATGAACCACAGTGAGATATTTGAAATGATACCCCTGGATGGGGATGTTCTACTGTCCGTTTACACAACACTTATGTGTACATTAGTAAAACAGCCAATGAAATCCACACATTTGTAAAAAGTCTGTTATCTTATGTAAACTATACTTATATTGAAGAATATTTTTTTTTAAAAAAATAGAACATGAAAACAGTACTTCACAAAGCAGCGGAATGAGAGCGTGAATGGTGGTAAGAAACTTTTTTTTTAAAGAGGAAAAAGACTTCCTACTGCATCTCCTGATGCCCTACTGGTGGGTGTTTAGAAAGGGATCCCACTCAACACATTAGAATCTGTAGGTAAGTGCTGCTTACAGACAGTCCACAGGGCCACTGCTCACGGAAAAAAAATATACAGGCACCATACATCTATTAAAACAGAACATCCAGGTAGCCAGGTGCTCCCTCCACACATTCAATTCCCGTACAAATTCAAATTTTTATTGTGTTGGAAAAAGGAAATACGTGGAAAGAATATAAACATCATAAATAGAGGGCCTCCATGTTCTAAAAACTGCAAACTGGAAGGGGGTGGAAGGTGTCCTGAACCTGCCGGAATCGCGTGGCATGGCTAATTCCAGTTTCTGAGGCGATTTGTATGTGCGACTCTCGTCCTGGATTTGGAGTGGTCATTCCTCGCCAGCTGGGAGATTGTCTTCGATCCTTCGGATGAATTTCATGCGGATTTCTGTGACGCCATCACCTTTGAGGGTGTCCTGGACAAACTTCACATCAATAGCCATCTGGACCTGCCACAGAAGAGCAGAGACAAGAGATAGAAAGTTAACAGCACAATTCACTGGGAACCTGCCTGTATCCTCAGAAATACTCCACAACCCTCGGAAAGAGCCTCTCCGCTCTTTATCCTTCCTTGTTATAAAAGGCTCTCTGACAACTTCGGCGCTTACAATAAGTAAAAACTCAGAACATCACACAAGATCTATTTCTTACATTTTGTCCTACTCTCCAAACATTAGGTTTTAGTTTTAGGCTTGAGTATTTAGCTATCTACGTTCACCTTTCATGAGTTTACACCAACCTTTGCAAATCAAGTTAAGTGAAAGAGGCTGTATTAAAAGTAGTTATGACTGCACACAATACAGCGGAAATATGTCCTCGTTTTAGTTGCAAGATCTGGCTTCAAAATCAGTTGTCATACCCACCCTTGTACTGTGATCCTAGACAAACCACGTGTCCAGTATCCTCATCTGTCAAAGTTGTGAACACTTAGAAACAGGTAACATTTCGCCATTAGAAAAATAAATATAAAGCTGTCAAAATAACTCTCCCACTACCATTTATTCAGAATAAAATGCAATGAGAAAATACTTCCAATACCAAGACAATTTTTTTTTTCGCTATAGCTCAACAATTTTATTTCAAAGATTCACTTTCTGATAAACCGTAAAGGCAGCACAGTGCATGGGTCCAACAGTTGTGAAACTAATGTACCTTACTAATGTACCTTACTAACGCTGAGATTTGCCAATCCAGCTAGTAGTGATTTTTAGTACATTAGAAGTACAAATGTGGAATGGAAATCATGTTTTCTTTCACTGTAACAACTCCTAGGGTGTGATGGGATGGAAAATATTTGCACAATTGTAAGTGATCCTCTCTCTACTTCCCGGAAATGTGTGGCACTGGGCTCCACATAGCCAATTGTAGGGTAGCCCTTACAAAGGTAGGGTGCCCTGTAGCGTGAGGGTCCTGCTGCACCATAACTATGTCTTTCTTCTCCTACCCAACAGTAGGTGCGGGTGACCCTTTCCCCCGGTTGCACTGGGGTGCTTAGGACCATTGCTACGGCACTGGGAGTCCCCTAACAAAAGCAGCATGTCATTTGTAGAATCTGAATAAATATGTGCAGGGGGGTTCCTTTATTGGGGCATTGCCCCGTTTGTTTTATTGCCCCTTGGGCCCCATATTAAATGTTGCGTTTCCATTTTTAGCCGCAGTGCCAGCACAATGTTTTTATTACGGCATGGGGCTGGGCTTTGTAGTGAAGTGCACGTTAGGTTGGACGCTTGCCTTGCTGTGCCCAGCCTGACATGCGCACTTCAACCTTCTCCTACCAGCGTAATGTTAGGAGCCCGGGGGAATCAAGCCATAGCCCCCAAGTCTCGTAGGGCGCGCTGGCAGCAGTCGACCAAACCAATCGTCGTGCTGCTCTCATGCGGTTTACTAGCATAAACAGCAAGGGAGCAGCGTTTAGATCATCTCGGGAGACAAGACGGGTAGCGAGTTGGTTACAACTTCCATGAACACCCGGAGGCAGCTCAAATTCACTAGTGTTCTTCCCGCTTCTCCTCTCTAGAAGGTAGTCCTGAGAGACGTGTCACATTGCAGGCCTGCTGGCGCCATTAATTCACTCTTCGTTCCAGTTCACTGATTAGCGGCTCGAACGTCAGGAGCTGTGACATCATGTAGGGCCTGCGTGCTGACATCTGGAGGCAGCTCATTCGTCGGAAGGCCTGCTCACAGCTCGGAAATGCTGCTATCCCAGTACAACTACTGTGCACACCTTGAAGGGAGACATCGCCGAGTGAAAAGAGGTCTTGAGTGGAGGAAACTGTGACGGAAGGTGTCACTATTGGAAGGTGTGAGTGCTGAGTCAGTCCCAGTAGTGGTGATCATGCAGTGTGTTTGCAGTGCACACATCACAAACTTTACTTATTGTTACTATGTGTGTGTGTTAAAATGTGCAGGTTAGTATGTGTCTGTGTGTATTTGCGTGTATGCCTGCCTAAGGTCACACGTCTCAGCGCACATTCCGTATACTTTTTTTGTGCAGCTACTGTCTAGTATAGCCTCAGTGTGTGTAGATGTTTCTGTCTGTGTGTGCGCATCTTAGTGAGTGTGTGTTACTCTTTGTGTGTGCCCACGTGTGCATGTTACTGTGTGTGTTAGTATGTGCGTGAGTATTTGCATGCATGCCTGCCTAAGGTCAGGGCCGGCTTTAGAACTGGTGGCGCACTGTGCGACAGTTTATTTTGGCACCCCCCACCCCATGACCTCCTCCTCGGTTTCAGTCACTACCACCTGGCAAATGTGCCCCACATCTCTCCATAGCCTCCTCTAACATACATTCATTTGTTTTAAAGCACTTGTAAAGCCTGGCTTCACTAATCCACTCACCTAGCCACATATAATATTAAAATATAGGGGCATATTTAAGAGCCCTAGTGCCATTCTAACGCCACATTAGCGTAATTTGTTTTTACGCTAATATGGCGTTAGAAGGCCAAAAAAACGCCATGCCATATTTCGATGCGTCATTTTTTTCCGGCACTTTTAATGTCTGCTCAGAGCAGGCGTTAAAAGGAGGCTTCGTTGGTTACAATGAGCCTCTGGGTGCTTTGCAGGATTAGCATCAAAGTTTTCAACACTAATCGTGCAAAGTGCCTTACTAGCATAAATATTTCTGGCACTAGTCCTCTAACTACCGTCATGGTGCGCCATATTTTAAATACAGAACACACATGGTGGCATTAGAGGGGCGCTAAGAGGGCAAAGAAAAGTGGCGCCGCACTGTGCACCACCACTATTTTCAAATATGCCCCATAGAGGCATATTTAAGAGCCCCTAGTGCCATTCTAATGCCACATTAGTGTCATTTTTTTTAAAGCTAATGAAGGCCAAAACTGCTGTGCCATATTTATAAAGTTATGCAATGCATGCATTGCGCCACTTTGTAACTCTTTGCTCTACATTATGCCTGTGCCAGGCATAATGTATGCAAAGGGGGCATCCCCCCCGTTTGGGGGGGCCAAAAAAATAGCGCAAAGAAATCTGGCAGATTTCTTTGCGTCATTTTTTTCCGGCACTTTTAACGCCTGCTTAGAGAAGGCATTAAAAGGAGGCTTCCATTGGTTACAATGGGCCTCTGGGTGCTTTGCAAGATTAGAGTCAACATTTTTTATGCTAATCCTGCAAAGCACCGGACTAGCGTAAATAATTCTGACACCAGTCCCCTAAGTACCATCATTGTGCGCCGTGTTTTAAATATGACGCTCACATGGTGGTGTTCGTGGGGGTGGGGATGGGGATGGGGAGGTGGGTTGGAGGGGAAGGGGGGAAGGGCGCTAAGGGGTGCAAGAAAAGTGAAACTGCACTATGTGCAGCGCCACTTTTCTTAAATATGTCCCATAGTTCTGTTTTTTGCAGCAGGCATATTAACCCTCTATGCTACTTTATGTAGAGGCAAAACTGCCATTAGGCAAAACTCCCATCTCTCTCTCTTACAGGAACATTAATCACAAGAGGTATCTTGATATTTTAATTGTTTCCTGAAGGCTGGAGCCCAAGAAACTTTTCAGCAGGTGCTTTTAAATCGCAAGTTTCCGAAGTTGTTGCTAAACACAGCTCCCCCCTGAGGTCGGCGCCCGGTGCGGTTGCATCCCTCGCACCGCCCAAAAGCCGGCCCTGTCTAAGGTCACAAGTTTCTGCACACATTCCATATAGCTCTGTGTGTAGTTGCTGCCTGAGATAGAGTTACAGTGTGTAGGTGTGTCTGTGCGTGTTAGTGAATGTGTGTTACTCGTTATGTGCAAGCGCATTACTGTGTGTAATATGCGTGTACGTTTGAGTGTGTATTTGCATGCGCGCCTGCCTAAGGTCACAAGTCTCAATGCACATTCCGTATACCTCTGTGTGTAGCGTGAGTGTGTATTGGTGTGTCTGTCAGAGCGGGTGTGTTTCCACATGAGGGTGACTGGTGTTTGCTTGGGCAGTCACCATGGTTACCCAGTCAGGCCTTGGGCCTCTTATCGGGGCCTGAACGGATCGAGCCGGACCGTTGACTGCTCAGAGGCCATCCTGCTTGGCGCGTACGTTTAAAGCGTTCATTTAACTTAATTAATGCAGCTAACGCCTTGCATTGACGAGCTCAACCTCTAGGTTGGCTAATTTCTCGTCTGGTGTTACCTGCTGCTGAGATGTAACCCATCTCTTTCCAATCCCTCAGACTGGTGTGTACTAGCGGGTTTCATTACACCGCCCCGCCCCACCCTCCCTGTGTTTAATGAGATTGTTTCTGCCTGCAAGGCAACGTTTCAAGACGTAAACTTTCTTAGAAGAAGCCTGACTGATACAGCCACTGTACAAAATGTCAGAATCAGGAAGATCGGGGTTACAATTATTAGTTGTGTCCTGGTAAACCGGGTTACCCATTTCTGGTAGCGGCGCTTGTGGTACTGGAAGTAGTGCTGGCGGAGTATGGGCTGCCCAAAGCGGGTGCTGTGCACATCCTTTTATCAGTTTCCCGTGTCCTACGGCACACACCGAGGCTGCCTTCTGTTTTGCATCAATTTACCAAGTGCTTTTTCGTGTGTTTAACTTCATGCTGTACATGCTGCTTTTATTGTTCACGTCTGCATTCTTTCTATCTCTTTCACATGAAACAGCTAAATACCAAGGACTGAAGCAGTGTGTGGCGATTGTGTGGCTAAGCATTATAGGGAATAAACTACTCTCTGTATTATTTGAAAAGGATATTCACCAGTCAACTGAGAGGTCTATGACCTTAAAAAGAAACTCTACTTTCAGCCTCATTCCTTTATAAAGTCACAGAACTCCTCAGTGCCTTGCAATAGTTTTATAATGTATGACAGAAGTATGTTATTCCATATATAGAGTTCATGTGTTATATGATCACTCTTATTAAATTTTTATGAAATGCCTCATCATAAAATGTAAAAAAAAAACAAAAAAAGAAATAGATATATAAAAAGACAATATTTTGTAAAAACATCTTTAGACTCACCATTTCCAGCGCTCCTCGGAGCACCCCACAAAGAAGGTTGGAGTAAATAAGTGCTGAATGGTTATCAGGTAGCTCCACAAAGTCTACGAGGGGATTATTTTCTAGGATCAGGGAGAATTCATCCCCTGCTGGGCTCCAGTTTGTGATGCTTGGAGTTACTCCCAAGTACATTTTGAAGGCTACCTGTACATTCAAGGAAACGATAATGTTGTAGTTACCAACATGTTAGGGAGACCCACACTTTGCCAAAATATCCTAAAGAACAGCAAAGAACTGGAAAATGTCAGAACCAGTTAATCTTAGTCTTGGGCACGAAACCTTGCAGAGCAAAACAGAGAAACAAAAAATCAACAATATCTTACTAGATCATATTTATCAGTGCCAACTTGGAAATAGTGTTTGTAAAATCGTGGTGTAACTAGCTTTAAAAATACTGGCACAAGTATGATCAGCAATAGCTACAACATTGAATTTGAATATCTCTTGCTTTTCTTTGATCCCCACTGATTTCAGACTTTCACACAGGCTGAACTGTTGTCTTGTATGGTTAGGAAGAAAAACATGACTTACCTGTAGCGGTTGTTCTCCATATTTGCTATCTCTAATGGAGTCGCAAGATTAAATCATCCCCGTCATTGAATTGTGAGTTCCACGGTAACATCAAACAGAAGTTCGATGCACAACATGGCCTTAAGGCTGTAATAGGATCATCTAGTACCCTATTCATATCATTTAAAAAGAACTAAACATTAACAAATCGGAGACAATCAGCCTGAAGGCCACACCATAAGAGACTACCATCTTTCAGATTTTATTTAGCACTTGTGTGAAGGAGTAATACAAGTAGGTGAGCTCCTATCTGGGAACAAGGTGGGTTGCTGGTGAATCCATACAAGATACAAACTCTGGAGAGCTACAGTTACAGGTAACTTGGGGCCTGATTTTGATCTTGGCAGTCTTACTGCTGTCCCGCAGTCCCATGTACTCCATCAAGATAACGGAGTACCGCATGCCATATTTAAATGTCAGCATTGGAAAACAAACTGTCGCAGTGGCGGTTTTTCATTGCTGGCCGATTAGACTATGCCACCCTGACGGTATACCGCTGACATGATTTAGATGTTCCCGCTGTACCGGCAGTGTGATGGAGGCAGGTTGGCGACAAAGGGAGAGTGCCTCCTTGGATATACGTGCTGATACAGATGTGTTGCATACAATGTATGCGACTACCTATGTCAACACATATTCCAACCATAAGAAAAACAAAAAAAACATACTTACATATATGTTGACAATCGGGTCACGTTCGATGGTACAGGCTCACCCCTCTGTGTACAAGTCCCATGTATTGGCCACCTTCATGTCCGGCGATGAGGTTGGTGTCCTTCGAGGTAAAGTATCAGCAGCAATGGCAGGAGTCCTCCAGTCGTGTTCCAGTCGAAAGGGTAAGAGAAAAGGGGGGAGGAGGTGAGTTTTCACCCACTTTATTCCCCAATCCACCAGGCTTGAGTTGGTGGTATTACTGCCACAGTTGGGCTGGCAGGAAGGCACATCTAAATCAGCACTGCAGTAACAGTGGCTGCAGTCCTACCTCCAGCAACTGTTTCCTATTGCGCTGTCAACATGGTTTGAGATTCCTAGTAGAGTTGACGAGACTGCGGCAGTCTGTTGGCTGTGGTCCTACCACCAGCTAAATCGGGTCAGCAGACCGTCAGGCAGGCGGATGGGAAAACCTTTGAAAAAGCAATGGCTGGACTGATACCGCCAACATCTAAATCAGGCCCTTTTTGTATTCTCCAGAATTGGATCTTTCATAGATTCCTATGCTTGAATCAAAATAACAAGCAGTCATTTAATATTATTTATTTGCAGAAGGAGGATAATGGAAAAGGCTCACCTTTACTTAAAAAGGTGAAGTAGAACAGCTTGAAATGCTGCTCCGTCCCTCTGCACTATAGAATCTAGGTAATAGTGCTGACTAAATGTCTGCTTTTTCTTCCAGGTTGCAGCCTGGTAGATGTTGGCTATGGATACTCCAGCAAACAAAGCCATTGACACAGATACTTCTTGTCAAATGTGCTATAAAACCCTTCTTGAAAATGAAGGCCAGCTTTATTGTGACAGTATAGACCCAGTGGGCTACCCGCCATTTCAAAAGAGATTGTCCTTTTCTGAGAGGACCATAAACTATTAGTAATTGATCAGATTCTCTAAATGTGCTTGTTTAGTTGTAGGAAACAGTTTGGCTGATGAAGCTGCCAAATCCGCTATAGCTACGGCTTCTGTTGCTGCAGTGACTCATTCTCACACAAGATTGGATAATGAGATTCCGGCTGCCATGAAAGCTTAGGCTGAGGGCAAGCCTCTCCCAAAAGCATACCCTACAAAGTATTCCTACCATATCAGTGCACAGAATGTTGCCTTTGCGACAATTCCCAGGGTGGCAAATCGAGTGATCCCCAACCAAGACCAGAGATTAGATTGCATCTGCTCATGCTGGTGTGGCAGCCACAATATCACTCTTACAGAAACACTTCTGGTGGCCGGGTCTATACAATCAAACCAACCAATGGGTACTGTGCTGTGACATTTGCTAGCAAATACTGGGCTCAAAAATCAAACACCCACCACAGACATCCCTCTTAGTGTCCAAAAGGCCATTACAATGTATGTACCTGGGCCACTGTGGTCCTTTACAACTTGATGGTGCATACCAATACATTTTAGTCCTTGTTTATTCCTGTGGGTAGGGCCACAGCAGTCGGCTGACGCTCAAACTGTTATAAAAGACTTGGCTGTCTTTATCGGTGCATATGCGGTTGCACCATTCCACTCGGACCAGGGCCCTGCTTTTGCCTCTAAGGCATTCAGGGACACCATGAGGTGGGTGTTGAACTCCACTGGTATTCCCTGTATCATCCCAAAGGTAGTCGTGTTGTGGAGAGGAGGAATTGTGGCCTAAAGCAGTCCTAAGCAGCAAGAGTACTAGGCTCAGGCCGCAGTTTGCTTCATCACCTATATGGATTCCAGAGAGCACTGACCAATCTGCCAAGACGGTCCTTGGGAGGGCTGCACTCCTTATGAGGTCCTCTTTGGGATAGTCTCGCAGGAGCTTAAAAAATGTAGTGAGGATAATTTATCTGGCAGTGCTGCCACCTTAGGAATAATGGATTTGCCAACAAATTCTACAGTCTGGAATCCTAAAGTTAGGGATCTTGATTTGTGAGAAGATTACTGTGAAGAAGGAATTCAGCCCATCCTACAGACCATTGATTGCAGTCCTTGGGATTCAAGGCACCAGAACTGTCATTCTACCACTGCTCCCAGGTTTCAAAGAGAACAGATTTGTCTTCATTGACAACATCTAATTGTACCATGTGGCCGATCCTGCAGAGTAGACCCGGAGGACCCTTGGGTAGTTCCCAGTCCCCTCTCACTACCCAACAGGAAATACCTCTTCAAAGAAGAAACAACACCTCTGAATATACCAGCATGTACAAAGATGCTACAAACACCTCCTCAAGCATGGGGGGAGGGTAGGGGTAGAGAATGAGCTTCTGTTAATTCGTATTACCACTTCACCGACAACAACTGTCAAAGATGTGGCTGTTTTTTACTGCAATGCCACACAGACTGATGACATTGTCTACTATGAACCTACACGTGAAGTGGATCCATCCACCAACTCAGCACCAGCTCCTGTGTTTGCACAGACTGCTTCTGGTTACTTTCTTGACCAAGATGACTTTTCTACAACTTCATCTACATCTGCAACTGAAATTGTTTCAAAGACACACGAGCTGTACATATGGCTTAAAAACTATTTGGTTTATCCATGGCATTATCTGTGGACACTACTGACATTGCTTGCCTATCTGTTACTGATTGGTTTGTGACTGTTATCTTTCTTTTGATAAATGGTCATTATCGTCCTGAATGTTCTTCTGTCAAGCCAGTTGATGAAGTTCTAACACCATACCTTTTCCTCAGATAAGGTCCGAGGAGACTTGTCCCTTGTGAACATTTCAGCAGTATCAATTACTGATGGAACTGTCTGGGATAAAGTACCATTCGATATATAGGGGCCTACTGAGGTTATCCAAATTCCATATGTACTCAAAATTTCAATGACTGATGTAATTACACCAGATGTTGTTTCTGATGACAGGGATGTTAAAACAGTTGATTCTATGTTGTGTGAACTGCAGGATTACACTGTATGTGAAAGTGAAAATGTGTATACAAACACAGTAAATTATGGGGAAATATTCTGGTAACATTTGGCACATTATTTTCTGCACCGCACAACTAGACATACAGCAGTATTTAATTACACACAATGGAAACATTGTTCAACTCCACCTGTGGGCACCTACAACACATATGTAGACAAATTTGCATATTTTTCTGCGAATGACACTACAAATGCAGAGTCATATTATTTTAAATTACCACCTTCTGGCAAATTCTGCTAACCGGCACCACATGTATTTATTCATATTCCTGTGTTGGGAGGCTCTTCTCATGGACATGGTACTGGCAGATTAGCTATATCATAACTAGCTCTCACTGGGGTAGAAAATTATGCTTTCTTGGTTAGGAATTTTATATCTAATGTTCATTGTAAGATGGTGGGGGGTTTTATATTCACAACTCTCATCTTCAAGATTCTGCTTTTACTATCATTTATTATCCTAATCATTGCATCACCTGCATTTTATTGAAGATAGCAGTCTTTTCAATAAATCTATTGAAAACTCTCCTGCATATCCTTCATCGCCTATATGTGTATGAGACTTGTTAACGAGAGAAAAGGGTAACTTGTGTTCCACCACAACTTCCCTGAAAGGTCAAATCCAGAGTCCATGTGTAAGGCTGCCAGAAATCACCTTTGTGTCGTGAGTTTTGGTGAGGTACTGCTTGTGAGCCGGGAGGGTTGGGCCCACAGGTCTGACTTGTTGTAGGAGTGGCTCAGTCACCTACAAACAAAAGTGCTGTCATCCCTAAACCAGCAGTCCCACATAGGAGCGAGAGTCCAAATATGACACTTAGGTCCAGCAAAAGGCTTTAGTAATTTAAACCCAATCTCAATCTGTGATAGATATGACACAGAGCAGGCAGGCTTAACTTAAGAAAAATCATTTATAAACATTGATATTTATTGATGGCAGTGTCAAGGGTGGTTGTGGGATGGAGCTAAAGAGGCCTCAGCACTGACAGATTTCAGCAATGAGCAAAGAACGTAGCAAGAGCTATGCCAAAGTCAGGCTCACCGACAATGCACCCTCAGCAGCTCAGCTGGCAGGTTGGTCCCATCCCCTTGATGGATCTCCAGGCAAAAAGTCTGTAAAACTTCGGAACATTTAGGATTAAGTGCTCTGGGACCTCAGGTTTAGCACTTAGGGGTGTGCTTGGAGGGTGGTGTGATGGGCGGGGCAGGGCGGAACACTAAAGACCTACTCCAACAGAAACCAATGGCAGGGTCCAGGGCAGGGCCAGCTGAAACAAGTCTTCCAGGAAAGTGGTGGGTTTCTTGCAGCTTTTGCATCACTGTAGCTTAACGGGAGGTCAGCCAACAGACCCTTGGAGTACTTGTGATTGTCAGGGTAGAAGTAGGAGTAGGCACACCTCACAACCTTAGGGTTCACCTCACAAGTCACATATATGCCTGATACTGGCCTGCGGGTGGTATAACTCCTGGTCTCTCCCTAACTGATCCCAAGAATGAACTCTTTTTGCTGGTTCTGACACAGAAATAACATTATTTAATGTTAATATTAACTCCCAGTGCTTTCCTATGGAACAGCTCACCCTGCTACAGTGAAAATAGCTTTTGTGGCCTTGCACTATAAGGACACGTTTTACATTAACATTTATGTGTCCTACTTTTAAATACCACACACCTTGCACTATTGAGCATTACGGAACACTTAGGGGTGAATTATTAAAACTTAAAAGGAGGGTTTAGACCCAAAGTAGTTTATTTTGGAAGGTAACATTTTCAGATTAAACCAGCACAGCAAGGTTGCTGGTGGCAGACCGGTAGTGATGCTGTGCACTGTCACTCTAGTGGTGGCACAATGTGTGCTGCAGCCCACTAGTGACATTATCTTACAGGCCCTGGGTACACTTTGGACCATATACTAGGAACTTATAGGCAAGTTAAATATGCCAATTAGGATTATAGTCTATTTCAGCACATTTTAGGGGGTCACAGCACATGCACTGGGGCCCAGCCCCAGTGCACAGAGTCAAAACAGTAGCAGCACCAGTCCAAACAATGTAATCATGCAAAAAGGAGCATTTTGCTACATTCGGTCTATGTAATTTCAGGCATTGGCTGACATCCAGTATATAACATGCTTTTTCTGCGGCAGTTCTGGGATTTTTTTGAAGAACGTCTTAAGCATTACAAGCTCACTGAAATGAAAATCTGATGGTACTTTAGGTGTGTCGTTTTTAGGATTAAGGACTAATCCACGCTCCATATGTAAAGTACCATCGGATTTTCATTTATATTAGCTTGTGTCTGCAAATCTATTATAGGTTCACGCTCGGCCGTTAACTGAATAAGGTGTTTGATAGCCTATCCCATATTTTGTGACCTGCCTGAATCGGGGAAGAGATGTTTGCTTATACAGTACACTTAAGCTGTTTTAAGAAGTCTGTGAACTTCCTCTATTTCTGGAAGGAAGAATTACAAACCTAAAATGGTGACCCTTGTCTCCAAAAGACTGATGTGAAGGTGACCTTTGTTAACTGGCCATGGACCGCATACCACCAAATCGTGTAGGTATACTACCCAGCTATGTAGATAAGGATCGGTTGTCAGAACGAAGCTGAATTTTTTTTTTTTAAGGAAAGTTAATCCTAGTGTTGTATTTTCCTGCCTGGACCACCATGGTAAGCATTGCATATATGGAGATAATGTTGTCAAACAAACCTTGGCTTTGAAACCATTGCTTTAAGTCCACTTAGAACAGTTGCATATGCAGGAGGCAATCTGGGATTAAATGAACGTGGGATGCATAATTCGTAAAAGAGACTTGTACAGTCTAACAGTGATCGTATTTTCCTTCTACAATTGCTGTATTAAATTGGTTAATCATTTCACTTGTCTTTGGATGGGAATACCTTATCTATATCAGTCTCCAAAATTGCTCCGAAAAACTAAATCTTTTTGTGGGGTACTAATATAGATTTGTCCTTGTTTAATACAAGGCCTACTTGTTGAAAATATTGCAGTGTAGCCTTCATGTTGTGCTCTGTTACCTTGGATACGTTTCGCTTCACTAGCCAGTCATCAAGATAGGGAACATTTAATGTCTCTTTTTTCAGATGTGCAGAGACTAGATTTAGACAATTTTTTCAATAGAAAGTGAAATCAGCTTGTGCAATCAATGAAACATTAACCAAGTATTAATGACCATCATACTTGTTCCTTAATAAAAACAATATTTATCTACAATAGATATGAAATAATATTTGTCACAAAAATAAGAGAAACTGTAATGTGACGCAGATGAAGAAAAACACAAAAAAGAGAGAATAACAAATAGATATTGAAAAAAAGTTGTATTTGGAACAAACAACTTCATAAGTTATAATAGTCTATTGTCCATAATTATCATGTAGTTTGTTTGTTACTCATTATTGTCAGCAGCATTTCAACCCTATTTCCAAGTATGAGGGTCTCATCAGGACTTTAAAGATGTAAGGACTTCAGCAAAAGTAATGTAGTTGATTTAGATACAGGTGAGTGGTAAATAATAGGGGTGTGCGCAACTCATGTAATTTGTTGTAGTGTAATTACAGCAAAATGAAGTGGGTTTACACAGAATTATGCACATTTCCTAGGAATTATACGAGAAGTGTAACCCTGCATTATGCGTTTTTTTTTAAAGTGCAAAATCCACCCTCGCGCCCAAAATGGACCTCAGGATGCATTTTTCGCTAAGAAAGTAACGCTAAATGCAAAAGAAATAAGAAGTAACACTCTTGTGGTAGGCATTTTTACCGCAAGCTAATATAAATTACCCGAACAGGCATATTCATATAGTTTTCGTGTGTCAAAAGAGTAACGCAAATTTACCAAAATTACTCTGGTGTAATTAAAATTCGCCCAGGCATAGTCAATATGAGGGAAGCTCGTTTGTGGTCATATAATTAACAGAATGGCTAGTATCTTGTATGTGAATCAGCATGACTGGGCCTAATGTCAATAAGGTTACACATTGCAGTGCTCACCTAGATGAAACACACAATTATAATGACAGTTATAATTCATTATCTGTGAATTTGAATTATACACACCGTTAATAGACTGTAATATATTGTTTATGGAGCAGAAACAACGAATACATCTCCCCTTGAGAAATTACTTACCCCGGAGACAGAATGACCTGCATTAACTGGTTGCAAGCTGACGCAGATGAAACGCTTGTCAGAATTCTCTGTGTGAGGAGGTGTGGACAGCAATCCAATGACATGGTGCTGAAGTTTGAGTTGATATTGGCAGCTGGCCATTTTGAATCGGAGAAATGTTCTTGTTCCTGGGACCGATGGTAATATGAAAGTAGGTATCCTGTAGGTCTAAAGCAGACTTAAAGCCTTCTTTCTGCAATAATTGGAGAATTTCTTGCAGTTTCGCCATGCAAAATATCTGCTTCATGAGAAATGTATTCAACTGATGAAGATCTAACATAGGCCTCCTTTCACCTGATTATTTTTTCTCATCAGAAAAAAGCGTGAATAGAAGCCTCTATTTCACTGTGATTAAGGGTATTATGTGTATGGCCCCTTTCCATATCATTGTGGAGATCTCTGCTTGCTACAACCGTAGATGTTAAAGCCGTATTTGGATGATAGTTTTGGAAGAGGCTCTGTATGACTTCCAATGTTTGCCCCAGACATGTGAGTTTCAAGACCTGTCAATCTATTGTTATAATTTGTTACTGGATGAAGTAACAAGAGATCTTTTAGATGCTCTTTTAATCAGGCTATGGGAACCATCTATATTTTTCAGAGGAGAGTCTGATGGAGTTGGACCTGTATCTCCTTCAGCTGGAGCTATGCGTTTGTCTGATATAAGACATTTCAACTGGAGAAAAGTTCTCCTTCTTATTTGTCGTTGTTATAGGTGGCATAGTTGTCAGGATGTCCTGATGGCAATATATGAGGTGTCGCTGGAGACTACATCGGTGTAACTAATCTGAGTGGGACACCCGAAAATGTGTGAGGAGTGGTGGGTTTAAATAGAGGGGTCACAGCTGAAGGTGAAAGTGTAGGAGGAATTTCTTTCTTTTGTGTTGGGGCACAAGTTCAGGAAAGGATTTGAAAAAATCTGCTAACATCAACTACAGTCTTTAACTAGGTTTAGCTGTACCTGCATGGTAGGATGGGTGAGGTGTGAGAGCCATCTTCTATGGGTTGTTACTGTATTTCATTCTTGCTCCTGCTGTTCCTGGAGTTACCAAATAGGATCTCTGAAAGTAGGAAGTTTAGACTCATTTTCATAGAAATATGCCAGCTGAGCCTCTTCATCGCAATAGTCATCAGGGTTCTGGTATTTGACATTTGATTGGGTGCAGCTATATGCTGGCCCAAATAATTCATCCTTATCAGTCTTTAGAATCAAAAATGTGCTGGGGAGAATTTGGCTACATCTTAATCTGAAGAGTATACACCACTATTAAATGAGATGGGGTACCTCTTACTGAAATTAGGATGGCTTAACCCGTAAATGCTAAGGCTCCTCCCACTACCCCTCCATCTCCCCCCAGTGCAAAGCCCTTTTTTGGCTACTTGGGATAGTTCGCGCTTTGGGCTCTATAATGTGTGTTTCACATAAGGTATCCATGCCAAATGTGTCTCCTTTTTTTCCCCAACATCCTGGGGATTCTAAAAATACCCAAGGCTTGTGGATTCCCCGGGAAGTGACTGAGAAAATAAGCAAAATATAGCTACATTTTGTGTTTTTGAGGAAAAATAGGAAAAAAGAGCTTTGTATAAAAGTGTCTGTTTTTTCCCCCTACAACTTGCATTAATGAACGATTTGCAGTGATAAAGTCATCATCTTCCCAGCTTTCAGGAACATGCATAGCTGAATAAAACAACCTAATTTTTTACTACACTTTTGGCATTTTTCAAAGAGGTAGCCCACAGTTCCTATTGTTTGTGCAAGGGGTCATATGTGTAGTTCCCTCAAGGTTTTTCAAAAGAAACTAACTGTGGAAATAAAGAAATTTTGAAAATGAGTAGGAAAAAACAGCCATTTGTGACGTTTTCATCTGTAGCTTTTTGTCAGAATGGTCGATTTACAAAAGAAATATACCATTACGGCCACTAGACCCTTATGGTTGTGGAGATATATAGGGTTTGTAGGTTCTCCAAGAACCCAAGGTACCCAGCGCCAACAACTGACCTGTTTTTTCATTGTGTACAGAGTATGGACCAAATTCATATGGTGAACTATGTGGAGTGAAAAATGGGTATCAAGGAAACCTCTGTATTTCTGAAATGAGCACACAACATGGAATTTAGGAGCAGTGGTTATTTGTACATCTCCGAAATTGTGGGTACCTGTAATAGCATATGATTTACAGGGTATTTTTCAAAATGTCTTTCTTACACACTGGCTTACATTTGGAAGGTACAAATACAGCAAAATCCAATTGGTAATAACACATGTTCTACTATTCTACAGTCCCACATGTCTGCCGATAAAAACTGTATGTCATTTGTGTGGGTAAGACCTAGTGCCCGCAACAGGAAACAGACCAAAACATATGAATGCATCATATTTTTCCCCTGAAAACTGGCCATTTTCTTGCAAAGTGGGAAGCTGTTTATTTTGGGCCCTAGCTCAGCCAACACCTAGGGAAACCTAGCAAACTTGCACATTTGTTAAAACTAGGCAAGGAGGGGAATCCAGGGCAGGGTGACTTGTGTGACTTTCACCAGGATTTTTTTGCCCAGAATCCCTTTCAAACATTACACTTTGACAAAAAAGAACACATTTTCCTTACATTTCTGTGAGGGAAAGTTCTGGAATCTGGGGGAAGCCATTAAGTTCCTTCTAGCCAGCATTCTCCCAACTCTCTGGATAAAAATGGTACCTCACTTCTGTGGGTAAGCCTACTGCCCTTGACAGGAATCTGCCCAAAACCAACATGGATACAACACATTTTTCCACTCAAAACGGACTCTTTTTTAAAAATGGGAAGCTGTGGATTTTGGGCCCTAGATCATCCGGCACCTAAGGAAGCCAAGCAAACTTGAAATTTTAAAAAAAATTAGACACCTGGAAGAAACCAGGGTGGGGTGATTTGTGTGTCTCTCACCAAGTTTTCTTTTTCTTACCCAAAATCCCTTGCAAAGCTCAAACTTTGACTAAAAACACACACACATTTTCCTCAAATTCCTGTGATGATCCTGGAATCTGCAGTGAGCCACAAACCCTTCCACCCAGTTCCTTCAAGTCTCCAGATAAAAACTGTACCTCAATTGTGTGGGTAGGCCTAAAGCTACAACAGAAAAAGGCACAAAATGCAACATGGCTACATCACCTTTTTTCCACTCAAAGCTGACCCTTTCGTTTTTTGTTTTTTTTGCAAATTGGGTAGTTGTGGATTTTGGAACCTATGGAAACCTAGCAAACTGTTACATTTTTTAAAACTAGACATCTGGGGGAAATCCATGGTTGGGTGACTTGTCAAACTTTGGTAAAAAAAAAAAAAAAAATTGTCTTCACATTTCTGTGAACGTTCTAGAATCTGTAGGGAGCCCCATATTTCCTACCACTATGTGTTCCCACTTGTCCTCCCCAATAAGAACAGTACACCACTTTTGTGGGTGGGCAATGAGACCACAACATAAAAAGCACCTAAAGCGCTACAATAACAGATAAGCAATCGGGGTAGCTGCAGTATTTGGGCTGGGCTGTGCTGTGGAGCCTGACACCCACTGACCTCGGTTTGATACGTTCCTGTCACAAGCACTAGTCCCAGCCACACAAGTGACACAAGGTTTTTATCGGCACAAGTGGGGTAACAGTGGGTGGTCGGATTTTTGTGGATTCATGAGGATTCTGGAAGTTTCCATGACAGAAATGTAAGGAAAATGTGTGATTTCATGCATAGTTTGAAGTCTGTAGGGCATTCTGGGTAAGAACCCCCCTGGAAGCCATGCAAGGCAGACCACCCTGGATTCCCCTGGTTGTCTGGTTTTCTGAGGTTCGCATGTTTCCATGGGTTGCGGTCGAGCACAGTCCCATGTCCCGCAGCTACCCATAATGCTGATCTCCCATGTAGCGCTTTAGGGCCTGAGGTACCACCACTATCGGAAGACTTCAGGGAATGCTGGGTGGTACGAAATTTGTGGATCCCTGCAGATTCCAGACGATTTTCAAAGTTGCATGTATGCAGGGCATTGTAGGTAAGAAAATGTTGTGGGATCCTCACGAAGCACACCACCCAGGACTCCCCCAGGTGTCTAGTTTTCATATCTGTCCGGGTCTGGTAGGTTTACCCATGTAGCAGCCTACCCAAGCCTAATAAGTGCAGCCATTCACCATCACAAGTGGGAGCTAGCCACACTCTCCTCTCCCATATGTAAAAACAACGCCCAGGGGAATAAAATATCTTCTTGTTTGCCAATGGGATGAGATTTCTTAGTCTGCAGGGGAGCAGAAACACATATGAGGCTTTAGGGATGAGAGTGGGGCGGATGTTAGGATGGGCCAGACACACAGAAAAAATATATTCCTGCTACATAGTGGCCGTCTGCTGTGCCTTCCCGCTCCCTTGGGAGGGGCTGGGTGTGAATACCTCTATCTACTCTATTGAGGGGGAGAAATTCTACTTGGCTAGGAGGTGCGGAAGAGCATGGGCCAATGCCCAGGCAGGCTACCCCCGCCAAAACAAATTCTGCATAAATGTGGTCCCTGGTATGTAGTTTGGGGGGGTGGGGGGGGGGGAGAATACTGGGTTAACTGCCCCAATCCATCCCAAAGTGGCTAGAAAGAATGTCTGGCTTCTTATTGGGGTGGGGCATGGCCATCTCTATTGTGGGCAGCCCCCTCATCTACACTTTTAAAAACAAAAAATCTTGGTGCCTAGCGTGCATCCCCCCACCCAGGCCTGATTGTGGGTAACTAGCCCCATCTGCCTCCGGGGAGGCATAAAGACTGTCTCTCTTCTTTTTGGGTTGGGGATGTGTCCATACCCATGGTAGGCATATGTTTTAATATATAAATATTCCCTGCCGTCTGGTGGGCTTTCTGCCATCCTGGGGAGCAGACAAGGGGTAATTACCCCCATCTGCCCTCCATTTATTTTAATTTAAAAATAGACCCTGGTGTCTAGTGGGCTTTCTGCCCCTCGGGGAGGGCAGAATGTCTGATCTAGTATGGGGGTGGGGCAAGCACAAGCCCTTGTCCAAGGGGCCGCTCTCCCAAAATCGCTGGTGTTTAGTGGGTGGATCTCTGCTTGGGGCTTACTCGCCTATGGCGATCCCCAAGCAGGGATCCACTGGGCAGAGATATCATTGGAAAGGGGAGATTTTTCACTTTTCAATGATATCTCTCCCACCCCAATTAATGCCTGGGGTGCTAGATATGCCGAGAACTGATGCAGTGAAAGTAAAACGAGCCCATGGGCTTGTTTTACTTTTACTTTAGTGTAATGGCGTCAGCGTAAAAAAAAACGACTTGGGATGCTAAGGGAAGCGCTTCCCGAGCAGCTCGAGTTCAAAATATAATAAGGGAATCCCACTGGTGCTCTGCACCAGAGGGGCCTTTATATGCCTCCCAGTGTTGGCGAATGGCCGACAAACACACTGGGGAAGTAGTGTGGGTGTCAGCCATTGACCGACACCTGCTCTAAAGGGGTTAAGAGAATATGTTTGCTCTGTGGTGGTGTCATTCACGGTGTGTTCATATCATCGATGAGATAGTAATTGATGAGGTATTCAAATGTAGATAGTTTATTCGACACTGCAGTCGCCGATATAGTCGATGTTGCCTTTGTTGGCGCTCATGACACCACAGTAGACGCTTTCTTGAGCAATGTGTCATGTTTCTTGACTGATGATAATCCCGTAGAGGACATCTTTGCCTTTGATAGTCCTGAAGACTAAGGTTTAAACAACTAAGTACCTTTATTCCACACCTGAGGTAGTTTTTATCTTTGGTGTCAGTATCGCTGACATTGGCTTGGATCCGAGTCTGCCAATTGGAACTATCTCCTCAGATAAAGTACTGACATCCCTTGCATTCGTGATTCTTGTGAACTGTTTTTTGGAAGTTCCTTGGAAGTAGATCGAAATTTGTCAGACCTTGAAGATTCAAGGAGTCTATCATCACAATGCGTCCATATGTGGTGTTTTTTACGTCCTTTTGAGGAGCCATCTGATTCTTCTTCAGAAGGTGCTTCCTTGGAATTTGCCTTATGTAGCCAGATTAAAAGCTCTCCCTCTTTCTTTATGAGAGTTTTAGTTGAAGAAGTGCAGCTTTATAGTTAGGATAAAGGCAATAAATACACTCTTTGTGAAGGTCCTCAAAGTGAAGCCTCTTTTTGCCACATGTCCGACAAGGCCCAAAAGGACATATATTTTTAGATGTATCAGACATTGTTTGAATCATTGACAGGTGGAAATATTCACTAAATTGCAACAGGTAAGGTTGTAAATGTCACTTTTCTGTAAGAAACTGAGCAAAGCCCAGAATACTCCCTTCACAAACAAATCACAATTGAAATCTGAAGGATAGTGGCCTCACAGAGTGTGTCTCTGATTAGTTTAAGTTTAGTTATTTTTCAATGATGTGAAGGGCGTCTAATGAGCCTTTGTTGCAGCTCAGCAGGACTATGTTTTACATAGTACTAGTGTTTAGATGTTTTCACTGAACTCCCATCTCGTTGACAGGGATAATTTAAGCATCTGAATCTATGAAAGATCTAATTCCTGAGAAATGTTATGTCTAAAAGGGATAACAGTCAAAAAATGTAGAGCTAAATTGTAATGAGGCGAAGCTGATAACAGGAGAGACAGAAGGGCCAGCAAACAGGAAAAACTGAAGGTACTGTGAATGCAATGGTCTTCCACAAAACACTAGTACTTCAACAGATACCATGACAGTCCATTGAGAATAGCCAGCCTGTACATTACAATCCATTCTACTATAGAAAACTACACATGCAAGAGAAAGCATTAATTTGATAACATCCTGTGCATAGATTCATTTAAAACCTCCTTGACATCAGAAATGTATCTCCACTCTATAGGTCAGCAATTTGTTCTGATGCTTGAACATCAGTTTACTTACACTCTACACACGACAAACTATCAACCTGCAGTGTTTTAAAATGTACAAAAAACTATGTGAACAAAAGAAGCCATATTGGGTTACTACACCATATCTTTGCAAACCTGCTGCTTAAGACTCTGAAAGAGTCTAAGCATCTTTGAATGCTAAGGCATATAGCTTCTTCATGTTGATGTTTCAATAAAAAAAATTAAAAAAGGTGTCAATAACTTTTACAGAAATCTTTCTTGAACAGTTACAATAATCAAGACACCTTTAGAATATCAAGAAGCCCATCTGAAAAACTGTGTACAGCTGTTAAGGGTTCAGGGGAAACCATCAACAGACTTGTGCAACTTTCAGCTGCTGTATTCCCACTGTTCACCTAAACATACTCTAATAAAGTTATTCCAAGGACTCTAGGGAGGAATTTGTAGGAAAAACTGAATGAAGCATGGAAGGTTGTGTGGTGTGTAGATCAGTGGGAATGTTTATCTTATAGTGTAGGACAGAGTATTATTTGTTCCAATAAGCGCAATTGGCAGCAACTTTGGCACTGTCTAATGATATGGAGAAACACTGCATGATGCCAACCCCTCTCAGCCCACCCCCTAGTTCAATGCCGACCCTTCTCTGGCTTCCTCTAAATCCATCAGCTTCTAATTTAGCGTTGTTGATTGGATAGAGAAACAATTGTACCAATAACATACCATTTCATGAGCGATCCAACCTAGTTTTGGATCAAAGAGGTTAGCAGTAACAGGTCTGAGATGGAGTGTAAAACTATGCTGAGAAAGACTGAGTGTACAAGTTGGCAATCGATCTGCTCTAGCTTCTGATATAAAATTCACAGGACACAAACACATGGACACTCAGTAACTCAGCAAAGCACCAACAGGCTGCAGACCAGATGATCCTGAAAGAAGCAAAGCCAGAAACACCATATGCTGTGGATTGGACGGCTTTGCACAAGTATAGTGGCCAGTGCCTGCACTCAGCTGGTATTACTTGGGAGATGTTTGAATCCCGCTGTGGTTGATATTAAACGTTATCCCTGAAATGTTGGAAAGTATATCACAAATGCAACTGCATGAGATTCAGCTGAGCCCAGCGTGCACCACTCACACATGGACCATCACAGCACAGCTCAAAGGAACAGCACTCAGGAACTGAAAGTAAACAACCAAGCATCTTTAATAAAATCAATTGGAAGAAAAATAAAACAAAACAAGATTACATTTAGAACATAAGTATACAAATATTTGTTTATATAGTATTTGATGGAATGTTGTAGTATACTGTGTTATTACAGTGTCAGTTGTCTTTTGAAGGGGGACCTGCATATTCTTAATTACATTCCAAATATCGATGACAACCCAGGAAACAATTTTACAAATCAGATATTAAGAAAATGCCATCACTTTTAAGCTCCAGCTGTCTACAGTGCAGTGATTATATGAAAAATATTGTTTTCTTGCACTGGCTTCAGTGCATCTGAATTGAATAATAAAACAATCCCACGACCGACAGCACGTTTCTGCAAGGGGGGAAAGCGGAGTGTGAAAAGTGGAGCTAATTTTTCGGAACTTTTTCCAAGACATTGCATGAAATTAAGCTAAACTGTGCTTTTAGAACAAAATTTATGAGTAAAACAATTGTCTTTTCACACAAGGGCAAACTTCACACAAAAAAGGCAAACAAGATACTGGTAGAAGACTGGTTTGGGATAAAATGTCTAAAAAAATTTCATAGAAAACTGCCTTTCGCAGGCCAAATTAAGCAAAACCTCAATGACATTTTTTGGAAAATCTTGGAAATTTTGCATAACATGAATTTCACCAATTTGAATACGATACCTGCTTTATAGCACTCTGCTCTATAGGTTTTAGAAAGTACTCACAGGCTTACAATTTCCACACTTGGAATGAACTGCAGCAATCAAATAATGCTTAAGTTGCAATTGGTTCATGCCTTGGGAAGCTTGGCTTAGTTTTGTGGTTAAAATCATTTCTAGAATTTAAATTATTTAAACTTTTAATTAAGTTGTGTTATATGCACGGGAATGAATGGCACTCATTTTACCTTGATGTGGTCTGTTCTTTAGAAAAAATGCTAAAATAAACAAGCATTTGCAGTGCAACAGGTACTCGCATTTCTGCGAGTTAGAGCTATTGGTGTTGTAAATGACAATGTCTTTTACCCATGTGTTTTGGTTTGGAGTGTAGTGGATGTATGCCAGGTGCCAGGAACCCTCCCAGGTCTGTCGATGGTATGCCAGCAACCCTCCCAGGTCTGTCGATGGTATGCCAGCAACCCTCCCAGGTCTGTCGCTGCAGAAGAGAGGACACAACAAAGCTGCCGTCTTAGCAGTGTTTTTGCCTCATTCCTATAGACTGGCTATGATACCGTAGAGATGCAACCCTTTCCAGGGTGTTTACCTAAACTTTTATAACACCAAACAAGCCACAAAGAGGCACCTTTGTGGCAATTAACCCAGAGAACAAGGGGGTCAAAAGAGTTAGGAGCAAAGAAAAGGGGGCAGCCATATATTTCTGTGTTAAACTTGTAAAGGAATTATTCCTCTACCTTGGCAATACCAGCCTTACAATGACTGTATACAAAGAGAATAACATAAGAAGCAGTTTAACTGCAAATTAATTACAGCGATTTTGTTAAGAATGGCATCTGCTTCACAGTGCTATGAAATGGCAGAACCTGTATTACCAAGCCCAATATTTTAAAAACTAGTTATTCCCAGACTGCCCCAACACGCACCAGACAAAGAACCATAGGAGAGAAGATGTGGCGTAAGGGCCAGTGCTGCCGACCTTGGAGTTGGGGAACACAGTTCGAGTCTCGGCGCCGGCTCAACATCCTGTGATTCTCGGCAAATCACTTAATCTCCCAGTGCTACCAAGAACGAATGTGTTCTTGTGTAACGTAACTTAGGTAAAGCGCTGTAATACCTTTGTATCAAGTTTGCGCTAACTGAACTCTATTTGAAGAGGCCCATCCAAAGGTTAGATGTTTTTTGCTATCAAGCTTGAGGCCGTGAAGTTCTTGGGTCTGGAGTCACGACTCCTTTTGCACTATTTTGGAGACAACACCTTTCGCCATCTTCTTGCCTAGAACTAACCCTATGTGCTTGGTCGGTGAACCTGCGGAGGTTATCCAGAGCCCGTGCTATCACCCAATGGTAAGCTCTACTCAAGTCAGTTGGTTATGGCAGCCACTGCAGAGGTCTTGACAGAACGAGAATGTCACAGATTAAAACCTTGACATAGCTTTTTCACCTCATCATCTCTGCAAGGTCGTTTTCAAATGAATGATTGAATTATAGTGATTTTGTTACGAATAGCACCTGCTTTACAGCGCTATGAAAAAGCAGAACCTGTATTACCAAGCGCTATATATTTTTTTAAAAAAAGTTATTCCCAGACTGCCCCAACATGCACCAGACAAAGAACCCTAGGGGACAGGATGTGGCGAAAGGGCCAGAGCTGCCAACTGTGGAGTTGGGAAACACGGTTCGAGTCTAGGCGCCGGCTCAACAGCCTGTGATTCTAGGCAAATCACTTAATCTCCAATTGCAACCAAAAACAAATGTAACCAGTGCACACGTAAAGCTCTGTAATGCCTTTGTATCGCGTTTGCGCTATATAAACCTGCAATAAATAAATAAATCCCTCCCATACCTTTGTGTCAAGTTTGCCCTACATAAAACTACAAAAAAAAAAAAGCCCCTGCAGACATCGCAAAGAAACAGTAAGATGCCCGAAACCAAGGAAGATGAAGAGACAACATACCGCCATGAGTGAAGCAGCGAGGCAAAAGAAAAAATAGTGCGCCACACTAAGGTACCTTCCCAGTTGTGCAGTCATTCACATAAAGCACTTACCAACGACATCAAGGGATTTTTGAAAGGCACGGCCAGGATCAAATGAAAGTGATGGGTGGGGTTAAAGCCCTCATAATAGATTACAACATGTTGAGAAGAGCAGCACTTGCGCACTGCTATGCTTGAGCTAAAAAGCACTAAAACTTCACGGTAAAAATATGAAGTATCTTTTTAGTAGACCGGGCCAGCAAGACTCTCCAATGTCAATAATTGGCAGTCACCACTCTTGTAATTCATCAAACAACAAGACCCATCCTTCATCACTCGTGTCTTTACAGTTGGTGTAGTCAAAGTGGGAATGGAAATGTATTTATTTATACTATTTATAAAGCAGAGGCCAGTGGCGGCTGGCATGTAAGAGAGTGGTGGGGCGGGCAAATGAGGGTGGGGGGGTTGGTAAAATGAATAAAAGAAAAAGCCACTTACCTTCCTGGCTTGCTGAACAAGGTCCTCCTCGCTCCAGGGTTCCAGTCTTCTCTCCCCTAACCAATCCTGGTGCTGCTCTCATGCTGTTAACCAGCATGAGAGAAGCACTTGGACTGGAGGGAGCGGCCTCTCTCAGTGCTCTTAAGAGCACTGGGGGCTTTTCCTTTCTCTAACCCAGCTGTCTTAAAAATTTAAAATGTGCATGTCTAACTGGCTGTCAAAAGTCAGCCAGCCACAAGGACATGCACACTTAAAACTTAAGTGAACGGCTTCCTGCTGCCACTCAGAAGAAATTGCCCCACCCCGTCCTGTTTGGGATGGGTAGGTGAAAAACAACGTGGTAATAAATTAACTTTATTGCCATTTTATTTTTCATCTCTGGGGGCTTTTCTTGGGCATTTATTAGCAGTGCGACGGTCCTCCACTATAATGAAGGAGCCGCTCCTGTCAGAGACTTAGCCAAAAAGACAAATGAGCGCTTTACACAGAATAGATGTTATGTATTGGTGAGAGAAGAGGGGGTGGAGAACGTGGGTTGGAATGATGAATGGTTGCCTTGCACTGTGGATTTGATATGAGGCGGCTGGGACAGCGGAGGTGAGGAGCAGAAGGGAGGATGTGGTATGCTGTGACCACGAATAAACCTAAAAGAAACCTTTACCGACTGCTGTGTGCTCTGTCCCCTCATCACAAATTAGCGATGAGGATTGGAGAAGCACATCACACTGAATGAAACTGCTGCCTAATATTCACTTCAGTATGTACATTCTTGAGAAACTGAAGAGGATGTAACTTGGACGAAGGACGTCAACCTCCAGTAAGCAATCTTTTCGTTCAGGGGTTAAGGTGCGAGAGAGGCAAAGGTGTCAAGCGAGACTGACTTTTAGTGGGCATTTAACCACTGGCGCATTTATAGGCTGCAGGCAGGGGTATTTAGCCGGAGTCTTGCGGAATGTGTAAACTTAATTACGGCCTTTAGGTAGTGTTTCGACAATGAGCGCCACACTCTGCATTGTGAAGTAACCTTTAATTGGACATGAAAGTGGCATTCTTAATATTATTGTTATTCGTAATTTGCCAGCGGACACGACCCGAGTGCATGTCTTGCGTGAGGCTTAGTGCCACGAGAGTTTCAGTTACAGCGTCCATCTGCTTTCTCATTCTACAAATATGAGCGATGAGCGCAATTATCTCAATGTACAGTATTCCCAGCAGAGGTGCGGCGCGCGCAGCATGTGGCTGATTTGTTCGACTGACTGAGATCGCTTGATGGAAACTCAAGCCTTACCTTGGCTCTAAGTGTAGTGTGGCAGAGGGGAGTCTGCTGACTGAGAGCCTTTTTCAACATTACAAGCATCTCCATCCTTTTAATGTCTAGCGGACCGAATCATATTGAGTTCCTTGTATCTCTCCAGTGCAGTGGTGCATCGTGGGCGCTCTTCACTGATTGGCAGTTCATTAAAAGAAGCCTCTCAATTGGCCCAGCCATCTCTTTTGTCATTAGTCTTCCATTTACGAAATTGTAATAGCAATGGTCAAATTGGGCCTTTTATTATACACTTTCTCTGCACAGTTATAATTTATGGAATTTAACTTCCTTCTTTTCAGTTATTTTCAGTTCAACATAGGCTCCTTAGAAAACTGCTATTGTTGCACCTACTGCTGTAAGCAAACAGAAGTTGTTTTAAGTTTTAGCATATCCAAAGTTTTAACATGCAGTCTGACATTTAGCAATTTCAGTTTTGCCAGAACCAGGTGCACCCAGACTTAAGTGGAAACAATGGTTCAGCATGTTTGAAACCTATTTATTGGCCATTGATGGGGTTAATTTTCCTGCTGTCAGGATAAAAACTATTTTGTACAGTTGTCTAGGATCAGAGAGTCAAATAATTTTAAATTACCAGCCCGAAGTGAGATCACCAACTGGCACTGAAATGGGACGTGTACACGGAAGCAATAATAAGACTTGAGAAACATTTTAAGGATGATTTGAGTATCATCTAATAAGACACAAGTTTTTTTTTTTTTATCTCTGATTGAGTTCCCTGAATCCCCCTGGGAGGAATTGGGAATTGCCTTCATTGGTCCCATGAACAGCTTGGGTTAAAATTTGAGGGTTGTTCTGGTGGTGGTGGATTACCGCTCCAAGTGGGCTGCATAAATTTTTTTTAGGGAACCTAACGCAAGTAATGTCATGCACTTTTTAAGAGGTTTGTTTTACTGTGGAGGGGTGTTCTCAGTTTTGATCACAGACAATGGGGTGTAGTTTAAGTCCAGTCAAAAGCAGATTTTTTTGAAAGATCAAGGAATTAAACATCTCACCACAGCCTTGTACAGCCGACAGGGGAACAACATGGTTGAAAGGGTTAACCATATGGTGAAGGAGACTATACAGTTGGCAGTTTCCTCTGAGTTGAATACTGAAAAAAAAGTAGCAGAAAGGATTTGGAGCTACCACAATACTCCATATGCTACTACAGGTATTCACCCTTTTGTGGATTTCCAAAGTGGGTGGTAGAAAGAACAGTGTCTTCGCCAAAACTGGAAGAGGTCAAATCCAAGGTGAGAGAACAACAAATGAGGAGTAAGGAAGGATATGATCATTTAAAAAATGTGAAGGAAGTGGATTTTCAAGTTGGGGGGGTCATGTAAGAGTGAGGAAACTGTGAGGTGGCAAGTGATTTCTCAAAATATTTTCCTAGAACCACAGTGGTGGAAGTCTCCAAACACTCGATTAAGGCTGAGGGAGGTAAAAGGTGACACAAAAGAGATGTGGCCAAAGTAAGGGGCAAGGGGGGGCAGACACTGGAAGTACATAAGGTTGGAGTTATGATATTTCAATCAACACACCTGAGAAGTTAAGCATGTCTATGGACGATGCAGGAATGAAAGTACTGTGTGGTTCATCTGGGTCACAGAGGACTGGGGTTGAGTCCAATAAGGTTGTTGTACACAAACCTAGAAGAGAAGTTGCCAAAACTAAGCATTTGAAGGACTATATTTTGGGCTGATTTTTGTTGAATTATGCCATGTCGTTCTTTTTCATGCTTTCTAATTAGATTACTCCTTAACCTTATTCTTCTGTTTCAGGTAATGTCGGCCATATAATGTCTCTTGTCATTAATTATATTACATAAATTTGTTTTGTTCCTTTTTTAGGTTTGTTTGTGGAGGATGGAGACGAGTTATGTTCTGGTGAGTGAGGGTGGAGGAGAACATGGGTTGGAATGTTGAAAGGCTGCCTAGGACTGTGGATTCGATTTGAGGGAGTTGGGACAGTGGAGGCGAGGAGCAAGACAAGGAAAGACGTGGTGTGCTGTAAAAAAAAACCTTTACCAACTGCTGTGTGCTCTGTTCTCTCATCACAATAGAGTAACAGTACATTTATTATGGAATATATCAGAGACAGTGGTAACAGAAACACACACACACACACACACACACGCGCACACGCGCACACACACACACACACACACACACACACACATATATATTTACCAGTGGCAGTTATAGGTTATAGTTAGGACCATGTTCCATGAGAAGAGGATTTGGCTTGCTCATAACTTTGGTGCCATTGGATGAATATTCACAAAACTCTTAAAAACAAAGTCACATCCACCTCAGCTCCTTCCTGGAATGTTTCGGGGTGATTGGTCAAGCAGGGACAGAAAAAGGTGGGTCCCAAAATGTGTTCTCCCCATTCATTTTTCCGTAGGAAATTTAGACACAGCTACAGCCCAAATGGTTGAATGGATTAACACCAAATTTGTCAGAGTTAGATCTTGGTTCAGAATGTGTGCTTTTTGTGATTTGGTTTAAGTCCATTTAGTAGTTCTTGAGAAATTCACCTTCAAACTATGTGTATATATCACACTGCAGAGGATCTGCAGAGCCAACAGATCTCAAGATGAGATCTGACTGGCTGCCACCACATCAAGAACGATGTGGCAGCAGTCATATTGGGACACAGGATTGTGTCCTGAATTCTATAAAAACAAAATTAAAAAAGATAGGGACGCCCTGTCTCCCTAGGTCTGGTGATAGAGGTCCCAGAGAGATGCCCCCTCACACTCCCAGTGAGGGTCCAAAAAATGTTTTTAAACAAATTTGCTGCGCATCTTTGAATTCAGCCCCAAAATTGGAAAAGAAACAATTGCTTGAAACCTGCCCCACTCCACCCCGGGGTAGGTCTGGACCCAGGGAGCGGCACATGTGTAAATTTTTGGGAGAGGGCGTGTGCCCCCCCTCCTAGAGCCTCCCTCAGACTCTAGGGACCCCATCCTCTGAGGATGATTGAAAATTGAAGGGCAGGGTGCACGCAGCCGAGCCTCCAAGGGCCCTGGGGAGACCATCCCCTGAAAACATTATTTTCAAAAGCAAGAGGGGAGTGCATCTCCTTCCCAAGCCTGAAAAGGCCCCAGGAATCTCAACCCCTGGGGCCGGGTCCATTGCTGTGTCCTAGGGAGCACAGGCCAGGAAAAAAAGTGGGCTCGCACCCGGTGGGAGTTGCAAAAATGCACCTGCTAGGTGGGAGCACACATTTTTTCTCCTGCTCTTGTGGGCAGGGATACGGAGATTGTTCCTGCCCAGTGGGAGCACAGAAAACAATTTGCTCCTGCCAGGCAAGAGCAAGACTGGCTCCGTGCAGTCAGGGAGCCAGAGGACAACGGGATACCTGGGGCTCCCCCTGCTGCCTCCAATGTTCTGTGTTGTGTGAGGTACAAGGGAATCCACCAAAGACCCGTGGGAAATGGATTTCCCAGGGCCAGTATTCCTCAAAAGGCCCCGGGTTCAGTCTCAGGGGAGCACCGCCCCTCCTCTCAAAAAAGAATATGGCCCTGGGGGAAGGGGTTTCCCCTGGGCCTGTAAAGCTCAGTTAGAGGGCCTGCAGACCCCTTGCCCTTAAAATAATGATTACAGCCCTGGGGCCTGGTGTCCCTGGGGCCTGCAAAGGCTTGAGGAGGGAAGCTTCATATGCTCCTGCCTAATAATTGCTTCCCCAGAGACTCCCACCACAAAATAAAATCTGGGTGGCCAAGGTGGGCAGTGAAACACCCCAAAAAAAAATGAAAATGAGAATAATACAATCCTAATGTGTAGTTATGGTTAGGTCAGACTTTTTTGTTTTCTTAATGACTTTGGCGCCATTTGGCGAATCTGCATGAAACATTAGAAAAAACCAAAGTTCATCCACTTTGGCTCCCTCATGGAACATTTAGAGTTGATCCTTCAAGCGGGGGCAAAGAAAGAGAGGGCAGGGGGTCACAAAAGTGGAATTTCCCATTTTCACTCCCATAGAAAGGCTTGCTCTCAGATACAGTAAAAACACCTGAGCAGAATTCCACCAAACTTGGCACAAAGTTAGACCTCCACTCAAAAAGTGTTTTTTTTGTGAGTTGGTGTGAATACGTTCAGCCATTTTCGAGAAATTACAGTGTAACGAGGGGTTTGGGTGGGGGATGAAGGGGTTAACTCTCAGCAAAAGTTAAGAGATATCTGAGCCATTGGGTCCCACAGTACTCCTGCAACAAAAATGTAAAAAAACAGGTACTTCAGAGCGATTGATGTGTCTCTTACTATAGTCAGTCATTTCAGCACCGGTACCAAAACTATCTGTTTGGTTGTCCACAAACACTGGAAGAAAATGTTGCAGCTGCCATTATAAGGAACTCGAGTTAAAAAGAAAAAAGAAACAAAAAACCTTTCAAAAGGGCCGATTGGGTGAGGGGTGGTGGTGGGGGGGGGGGGGGGGGGGGGGTGAGCACACCCTGGCCCCAAGGCCAGTAATAAGTCATAACTGATGTAGTTAATATATTAGGTCTCAAGCAGTGCATGACGGGGCACAAGTTATAGTTTACCGAACTGGCAAATTTCAGTGCTTTTTTGCATTTTAAAAATAAGTTCAAATCCCATTTCAACACCTAACTACATCACCACCTTGGGTTTTTTTGGTATATGTTTTTTTGGAGAGAAGGCGGGTTAAGATTATTTTTTAACATGTTAAGCTCTTTTTACCAAGCCTTATTAAAACATTACTTTAACCTCTGTTTTTTCAGTGAAAATAAATATGTATTACATAAGTATATATAGGTATGATAGGGATGAAGGTGGAATTGATGTGGAAAGTGTTTCAGTATACGAAGCTGACTGTACGCATCCATCCAGTTCCCATGAAAGCTCATATTTTAATCTCTTAGGGGATCATAAACAATCCTTGTCTACTTCAGATAACTAACTGGAGCATCACAGGGTCAAAAAGCTGCCAGACTGGCATTTTGACAAAATAGTTGTAGCCATAATTTAACTATCAGTACTGGATCACAAAGTTGGGTATCACATGACTACAGAACATAAATGTAGGTATGACTGCCAACTGTCTAGGAAAAACAAATCGATTTTTTAAAACATATTTCAAAGCACTGGACATCCGCACTGGTTGATCTCTCAGGCAAAAGCACATTTCTGGTGGTGGGTCCATTATTACCTTGGCGATGACATCAGCAGTTTCCCGGAAATCATGACATCGACCAACGCTAGACCGAGCTAGGAAATCTTCTATTAGCCGCACCCCTATGTTGTAGCCCCTGTTATATGGAAAAAAACAAGGATGAGTGATGACATCATATACAGCTGAATGCTGCCCCTCCAATAAAAAAGTAAAATAACACGAAGGCGCAAATGATCAGTTTAAGAGATAGGGATATTCTTCATACAACTTCAAAAATAGAGATTACTGTGCAAAAAGGACAGCAATCTGAGCTTTGCCACCAATAAAAGCCAACGTATTTGCCTAATGCTCTTACATACACTATTGAGAAGGCATCAATACAAATACATAACTGCTGGTACAGCGAGTCAACGTGTGGGTCACCTGCTGCACAGATCTGCGAGTAACAGATTACGATTTCAAAAAGATTCAGGGCAGATCATGGTGTGATAGCTAGGAAGGATGCTTACAGATGTAAGCATTCACTCCTAACCTACGGTGTGACTGGCTGCTTGTAAGTTTGAATCCTAGCATGGACAACCCAGCTGTTCATCAAATACATGAAGGAGGTGTATCAAAGCACTTTGCTGTTGTAAAGATGTAGATGTAGAACATTTTAGGCTTTACAACTG
Source organism: Pleurodeles waltl (assembly GCF_031143425.1). Taxonomy (NCBI): domain Eukaryota; kingdom Metazoa; phylum Chordata; class Amphibia; order Caudata; family Salamandridae; genus Pleurodeles; species Pleurodeles waltl. Next base: position 875,152,281 of record NC_090440.1, read on the forward strand.
GAAAACCCTAAGACACAATATACATTACAAGTTGCAAATATTTTTGTTAATCGCACTGCAACTCCTTGCAATTCAGAAAGGGGTTTTTCTCTCAAAAATCAAAATGTAATTTATTGAAGACCTGCAATCGCCACTGCAGTCGCAAACCATTATTGGCGTATCGACTCACCAAAGGTATCGGTATTGTACTTGAAAGGAGCAAGCTAGCCCTGAAAGAGAGCTCCAACTTCACGAACGTGGACTCGGGCACAAGTGCGAGCACGCACCAGTTCAGGTAACTGCTACATAGTACCCCTAAGGCCCTTTGCTTAGTGATACTTTTGATTTTATTTGAAACTTCTTTACCTTTAAACAACTTGGGCTGCAAATTCCGAATAGACTGCAACTGTTAAAGGCGAATGAGCATGCACCTGTGAACTTTGATGAACATTTGTCACACATTTCATTGTTTGAAGCATCACTGGACAACTACCTTCTACAACTTATTGGCTCCTGGGTTTGTAGTTCCCAAAATCTGGCTGGGAAGGAACCAGTGGTGCTGCACAGCCATACCATTAGAAGAATTCAGTCAACCTAAATATGGATACAGTAACACAACATGACGAGAGTTTCTAGTCAGCCTAATTTCAGAATTAATGGCATTTTCCTGGCTGATTAATTCAACCAGGCAAATGACTTTCACAAAATGATTCAAGAATGTTTTAATTCTGGCTTGCAGTCATCATTCTCTTTTATCTCCAAATCATTATCTTGGGAGTTTCAAATTCGTCCCTTTTTTTTGCCTGCCATCTCGAGAACAACCAGTTCTGGAGCTTACTGAGCCTTCCCCCTCGGTGTGCAAGCTTGCACCTTTCATCCTCTGCTTTTTTTGCTACTTGTGCAAGGCAGAGGATCCCGGACCCTTGCTATTTCTCGCTCCTGTGTCCTCACTTCCTCATATCATCTCCCTCCTATCACCCGTCCTCTGGCATTACTCTCTGCTTGTCCCATTAGTAAGGCCGGCAGCAGCCAACATTTGTGGTTAGCAGACAACCTCTAGACCAGGGGCACAAACATAGTCCAATGGATCACGAGGTGGAGAAGGGAACAGAGATTTAGGCCCTAATTACGAGTTTGGCGGGTGAAAAGTTCGCCCGCAAAACTCCCACGTTCAGGAGACCGCCAGTGCGGTCTTCTTCCCACTGGCCCTATTATGAGTTTCCCACTGGGGCAGCAGGCAGAAACACAGTTTGCGCCCGCTGGCCCAGTGTGAAACGCACAACAACATTGACGCTGGCTCATAACAGAGCTGGCGGCAATGCTGTTGTGCGTCCAGTGCACTAGCACCTGTCTAGCTAATCACTGTAACTTGTGTGACGGGGCTGGCCAGGGGGATCCCCGCACTGTCCATGCAAAGTGCTGTGTGATAATTATGGGACCCTCACTGTTTTTCCCTGATATATCCCAGCAGGTGAAGTTTGCTGAAATTCAGGGTGAAAGATCTAGAACAAAGCCAAAACATGCAGAATTTGGTGTGTTAAAACCGATTCCACATATTACACCTTGTTTTCCTGTACAAAACGCCAAATCGAAGGTATTTAGCACATGTGATAAATACCTCAACCTGGGCTAATCGTATTTACTGCATTTATTAAATACCTCACCCTATTCAACAAAAATGTAATGAGGGCTTAAACATTATGGAAGTACTGAAACTGTAGCCACTATCAGCAGACTGCCGATTCACCAGCTTTCTTTCTTGATGTCTGAAGGTAGGACAAGGAAACACACACCAAACAATCAGTATGTATACTCCAGGGAAAGGGTTGCTATATACTACAGACCAGATCCCTCCATTTGTAAGAAAAACGGCAACAAAACAGAGGGGAATTAATGCTGAAGTACCAAAGCAGGCATGTGTCAAGACAAGCAATGTAAAGGAGGTATATTTGCTAGGCTAACCATACAGCTATGTGAACACGGATTCAAGGCACAGAGTAGACTGCCATGCTCCCACTAAAAGGATAATGATAAACTGGGAGCGGGGAGGTATAACATTCACTTGCCCACAACCTCCCAGTCATACGACAGACATGTACGGTAATCACACCTTGGTGGTCCTGATGCTCAACATTGAAACAGTTTCCCAACACAGGATCAAAACAAAGACAACTCACTTCCAACACACCCTACATGATGTTACATGCTTCTCGGGTAAGCAAGTGTTTCAACGCTCCACATAGTGGTAGTAAGTGTTATGTAAATGTTGCAATATAACACACTAATATTCACTTACTGGAAGTCACTAAAAATCCCAGTTTTGGTAGCTGATCTAATTCAATAGGGTATGCCACATTCCCATCAATGGAACAGGTAAGAAAGAGTGCACCCTCTAACTAAAATCAGCTGCCACCAACCGTCAGTCTCCCACAGCCTCCTGTGAAGAGGCATTAGCCACTCTCTGCTTTGAGAGTTCTCTTTGGATGCTTCTCAGGAGCAGCAGCATCTGGTGCTCTGCTGGTGAATGGCAGCAAGACTGTAGTGTATATTCAGTGGAATCATAGACTGCCAAGTGCACTAGGGAAAAACAATATCTGGTCTTGCCAGAGTTTTCCTTGGCAAACCAAGGGATTTTGTCCCCACATATAGCATGTAAGCAACAAATACAGGTCAGTGCTACAGGTGAGATATATGCTCTAAGCCACATGTTCTGTATGAAAGGCCAGTAATGTCAGATAATACTTCACAGGTGATAACATTTGACATGTCATTACTGGTGGCCATTTATTAAAGGCATCCATAACCATTACAAGTACAGTAGCTGTGGAAAGGAATGCTGCACATCCAACTACCACAGTATGGGTATGCGTTAGTTTTACCAGCTGAATCAAGAATGAAATGGTGCCACGATGCTCAAAACACTCTGCTGCCTAAGGATGCCATCTATGCTGATAGGCATATGGTCTGAGCTCCTCACAATATAAGCAATTATAGCAATGGAGGACTCGGTCACCTTGTGTTCAACAAAATCCAACATTCACGTGGTCTTCTTATTTGAAACGTGGCTGTATTAATGCAACGAAAGAAGTGAAGAGAACAAATTATCCATACCTCCAACGTGTGTTTTGTCTCAGTAGACTTACTCAAGGCTAACGCGGGGGTATCAAACAAGGCATGTATTGTGGAATAAAAAGCTAGATCCAAAATGGCCCAGGTTAGAGACTTACACAGAAAATTAAAAAGTCGTTATATTGGACAGAGTAGCACATACTATGTTTGTGTGTCCATGGCTGTGAGGTCCTGGGAATACACGTGATCCAAAACAAAATCGAAAATATGCGTATTGCTGGTTTTCAAACCAATAACCGTGCAAAGGAGTGTTTCAAGTTAAACATAATAGCTTGATTTTTTCCATGACGCTTCGCTGCATTAGTAGTATAATTTCTAGATGCTGTAAATGACAGTTGTCACCAGTTCACCTCCCTCAGAAGGATAAAGGAACACCTTTGCGGTATTCAAACTTGTGACCTTTAAGTCACAACAGCACTTAACTCATTGAGCCACACAGCTAGCTAGTGAATGATCTCAAAGATGAGTGAAGTTAGGATAACAGGCAACATTTGGTAATTCTAGACTGTACTGGACCGTAAACCGAAGCTTTACATACACACACATTTACTTTCAAGTTGTAGACTAAACGCTTGCTTTCATAAAAATATGAGGCAAAAAAGTCAAGTTCTTTCGAGCAGAGCAACAATAAAGATTGGGCACAGAAAAAGGTGGCCTTGCTTATAAAGTGCAGATGGCCCGTAAATGGTCAGAGACAACAATTTTGGTGAATTCTTTGCTTGGGACCAAATATGTGATACCTGAAATCTACCATCCCACTACAAAACAGGTGCAATGACCACAAAACCACTTAGTACCTGAAGGCGAATAAAAGCATATGCCAGTGCTTATTGTAGTGTCATTTGTGAATAGTGACACGACATCACTCTAAAACGTGTCCCAGCAATAGTAGATCAAGAAGTGAACAGACTACTGATAGGAATAACATGTTCTACGATTTGTTTTAAGTTTTGCAGCTTTTAGTAGAAGGGGCAGAGAACTTGAAGAAGCACATCATAATATTCATGAACCAAATGAACGAGTTACTTACCTTCGGTAACGACTTTTCTGGTGGATACATTAGCTACCTGTGGATTCCTCACCTCATGAATACTCCCATGGCGCCAGCATTCGACGGAAATCTTCTTACTAGTCTCTGCACGTCGACGAGGACGTCACTGTCTCGCACGCGACGCCGTCTGACGTCATACAGGCAATAAGAGGTCCTCGACGACGTGCAGACGTCAGTACCAATAATTTTTTACGTGCATGAGAACAACCAGGCAATGCAATGAAAGAGCAAGGCAACATCCATTATATTGTAAAAATACACCACATTGTACGAATAACTGTAAATCTTTTTATGTACATATATATATATATGTATAAAACTCTCTCTTTTCAAAATATATACACACACCAAGTATATACATAAAAATATATACACATATACATATATATATATATATAAATATATTATATATACATCTATTGCACCCTCAAAGACCAAGAGGAGCGCACTCAAGGATTACTTGGCAAGACCATAAAGGCAACGGGGAGGCGGGTGGGACCGTGAGGAATCCACAGGTAGCTAATGTATCCACCAGAAAAGTTGTTACCGAAGGTAAGTAACTCGTTCTTCTGATGGATACAACTACCTGTGGATTCCTCACCTCATGAATAGAGTCCCAAAGCAGTACCACGCCCGGCGGTGGGTGCCTAAATGGTCAAACCAAGAAATCCTGCAGCACTGACCGTGCAAAATGACCGTCCCTTCTAACCTCAGAATCTAAACAGTAATGTTTTGCAAAAGTGTGAAGGGACGACCAAGTTGCGGCCTTGCAGATGTCGACCACAGGAACACCTCTGGCTAAGGCCGAAGTGGCCGACTTAGCTCTGGTGGAATGAGCTCTAATGCCCTCAGGAGGATCCTTCTTTGCCAAAGAGTAACATATTTTAATGCAAAGAACAACCCACCTGGATAGTGTTCTCTTGTGGACTGCCTTTCCTCTCCTCTTGCCCACGTATCCAATAAACAGCTGATCCTCCAGCCTGAAATCCCTTGTTCTATCGATAAAGAAGCTCAACGCTCTCTTTGGGTCCAGACGGTGCAGTCTTTCTTCCTCTTTGGAAGGATGAGGCGGAGGATAGAACGTGGACAAAGTAATTGCCTGAGCCAAATGGAAGGGTGAAACAACCTTCGGGAGGAAAGCAGCCTTGGTCCTCAACACCACCTTATCCCCATAAAAAGTTGTATAAGGGGGTTTTACTGATAAGGCCTGCAACTCACTCACTCTCCTTGCTGATGTTATAGCTATCAGGAAGACTGTTTTTAAAACCAAAAACCTCAAGGGGCAAGAATGCATAGGTTCAAAAGGGGACCCCATAAGGAAAGTCAGGACTAAGGACAAATCCCATTGCGGCATAACGAATGGCTTTGGAGGATATTGATTTAGAAGACCTTTCAAGAATCTGATAACAATAGGGGATTTAAATAAAGATGGTTGGTCTGGAAGACATATGAAGGCTGACAAGGCCGATAAATAACCTTTAATGGTAGCCACTGCACAACCTTTCTGCGCCAGAGATAGAGCAAAAGACAAAACGTCCGATAGATGAGCATGTAAAGGATCAATCTGCCTCTCTCCACACCACACAACAAATTTAGACCACCTATTAGCGTAGATAGATTTAGTGGAGTGTCGCCTGGCCGCTAATATAACATCCACTACCTCAGGCGGGAGAGAGAAGGAACTCAGGTTGCCCCGTTCAATCTCCAGGCATGTAGGTGCAGACTCTGGAGGTTGGGGTGTAGAACCTGCCCCTGCGACTGTGAGAGGAGGTCTGCCCTGAAAGGGAGACGGAGCGGCGGGCACGTTGAGAGTTGGAGAAGGTCGGAGTACCACACCCTCCTTGGCCAATCCGGAGCTATTAAGATTACTAGAGCCCGGTCTTGGCGAATCTTCCTCAATACTCGAGGAATCAAGGGTATGGGAGGAAACGCGTAAAGCAACTGGCCGCACCAGGTCATTTGAAACGCGTCCCCCAACGCTTCCTGCATCGGATACTGAAGGCTGCAGAACAACGGACAATGCGCGTTCTCTCGAGTGGCGAACAGATCTACCCGAGGAAACCCCCACTTCTGGAAGATTAAACGGACTTGATCTGGATGGAGACGCCACTCGTGGTCTGCCGAGAAGTGGCGACTGAGACTGTCCGCACGCACGTTCAAAACTCCGGCCAGATGGTTTGCTATCAAGCAAATCCGATGGTCCTTTGCCCAGGACCATAGTCGAAGAGCTTCTCTGCAGAGAAGGTACGACCCCACTCCTCCCTGCTTGTTTATGTACCACATCGTGGTAGTATTGTCCGTTAGGACCTGTACCGACTGACCACGAAGGGAAGGGAGGAAGGCCTTGAGAGCCAGACGTACAGCCCGTAACTCTAACAGATTGATGTGAAAAATCTGTTCCTCTGGAGACCAAAGACCTTTGATCTCCAGATCCCCCAGATGAGCTCCCCACCCTAGAGTGGAAGCATCCGTTATGACTGTGGCCACTGGTGGCGACTGCTGGAACGGCTTTCCTTGTGAAAGATTGTTGCTTGCAATCCACCACTTCAAATCCACAGCAGCATCTCTGGAGATCTTGACAGTACGCTCTAGATCCCCTCTGTGTTGAGACCACTGCCTTCGGAGGCACCACTGAAGAGCCCTCATGTGCCAGCGAGCATGCGTGACCAACAGAATGCAGGAGGCAAAAAGACCGAGCAGACGAAGGACCTTGAGGACTGGAACTACCGCTCCATTTCGAAACATTGGAACCAAATCCTGAATATCTTGAATCCGCTGAGGCGGAGGAAAGGCCCGACCCAATGTTGTATCCAGTACTGCCCCTATGAACAGGAGGCGCTGAGAGGGCTCTAGGTGAGATTTGGGCTCGTTCACCGAAAAGCCCAGGTCGAACAACAACTGGGTTGTTGACTGCAGATGACGCAACACAAGCTCCGGGGACTTGGCTTTGATCAACCAATCGTCCAAGTAAGGGAATACTGCTATCCCCTTCCTTCTGAGCTCTGCCGCAACCACCGACATCACCTTCGTGAAGACTCGAGGTGCTGAAGTAAGACCAAACGGAAGGACCGCAAACTGGTAGTGTTGCGATCCCACCACAAACCGGAGATACTTCCTGTGTGACTTGAGTATCGGGATATGAAAGTAAGCATCCTGCAAGTCGACAGACACCATCCAGTCTTCCATGTTCAACGCCAAAAGCACCTGTGCTAGGGTCAGCATCTTGAACTTTTCCTGCTTGAGGAACCAATTCAAGATCCTCACGTCCAGAATTGGTCTCAAACGACCATCCTTCTTGGGAATCAGGAAATACCTTGAGTAAACTCCTTGACCCCTTTCCTGCTCCGGGACCAACTCCACCGCGCCCTTTAAAAGGAGGACTTCTACCTCCTGTTCTAGCAACAGGAGATGTTCTTGTGAACAATACGAAGGGCGGGGCGGGATGAGGGGCGGAAACTCCCGAAAGGGAAGGGTGTAGCCTTTTCCCACAACACTGAGAACCCAAGTGTCCGACGTAACAGTCTCCCATTTGGTGAGAAAATGCTGTAATCTTCCCCCTAGAGGAGAGGAGTGAGTGGGAAATGGTGGAAGCCTAAGGCTGCTTCCCCTGCTGCACCCCGCCAGAGGATGAGGAAGAGGCAGAGTGCTGCTGAGAAGCTCCCCTGGTGCGGACCCTACCCCTCCCCCTAAAAGATCTATAGGGATGGGAAGAGGCAGGTTGCTGATATCTTCCCCGAAAGGAAGAGGAGGAAGAGCCACGCCCAAATCCACGAAACCTCCTGAAGAATCTGGAAGAGGCCGTGGAAGAAGGAGCTTGGAGTCCCAACGACTTAGCCGTGGCCCTGCTCTCCTTAAACCGTTCCAAGGCCGAATCAGCCTTAGCCCCAAACAGTTTGTCCCCATCAAACGGGAGATCCAACAATGTGGACTGTACATCTGCCGAAAAGCCCGAGTTACGGAGCCAGGCCTGTCTCCTTTCCACCACAGTTGTGCCCATTGCTCTGGCTACCGAGTCGGTGGTATCCAGTCCCGTCTGGATAATTTGGGTCGCAGCAGCCTGGGCATCAGAGACAAGATCCAAAAGACCCTGGGGAAGCTCTGTAAACGAAGAGGAGATGTCATCCATCAGAGCATGAATATACCTCCCCAGGATACAGGTTGCATTGGTGGCTTTTAATGCCAGACTGCAGGACGAAAAAATCTTCTTCGACTGCGCCTCCAGCTTTTTTGAATCTCTGTCCCCAGGCACCGTCGGAAAAGAACCAGGCGCTGACTTGGACGAACAGGAGGCCTGCACAACCAAGCTCTCCGGCGTAGGGTGCCTAGATAGGAAACCAGGATCAGTTGGAGCCGTCCGATACCTCCTGGCCACGGCTCTGTGAACTGCTGGGGAAGATGCCGGCTTCTTCCACACCTCTAAAACCGGATCCAGTAGAGCGTCATTAAAAGGTAATAGAGGCTCCGCCGCGGCTGAGGCCGGATGCAACACCTCTGTCAAAAGGTTTTGTTTCGCCTCCACCACCGGCAAAGGCAGGTCCAAAAAACTAGCTGCCTTCCGTACCACTGTATGAAAGGAAGCAGCTTCCTCGGTATATTCCCCCGGGGACGAAAGGTCCCACTCAGGGGAAGTGTCCAGCCCACTGGCCGACTCCAGTCCACGCAGCCCATCACCCGAGTCCTCTAGCTCTCCTTCCTCTAGGGCTCGTTGGTACTCCTGCTCTTCTAGTACCCGGAGAGCACGCCTCCTTGAATGCAGTCATTGCTCAATCCGCGGAGTCGACAATACCTCCGCCGAAGTCGGAGATCGGCGCCGATCTTCCGAAGCCACCGACGCCGCATCCGGCGCCACAGGTAACTTCGGCGCCGACTGAAGAGCAGTTGAAACGGATGGACCCACCGGAGTCACAGGCCGAAATCTCGACGTCGACGGGATGGAAATCCCTGGGGCCAATCCTTCCGAAGCCACCGGAGCGGCCACCGGCGCCGACACTGGCGCCGAGCCCACGTTCCCAAACGGGAGAAAGGGCATAAAGGGTGCTGGCCGAAGAGGTGCAGGATCACCCAAAGAAAAGGCCAAAGGCCCAGCCGGAGCACCCCCTGGAGCCATCTGTTGGAAGATGGCATACATCGCATTCAAGAATGCGGAACTATCGGCTCCAGGGGTGGGAAAAGCCGGATACTGGGGTGCCTGACTCGGAGGCGACCCCGACGCCGGCCTCGGCGTCTGCGCCGGAGAAAACACTTGAGGCTCCAATACCTCAATCACCGACGCCTGTCCAGGCGAAGTTGGAGACGCCGGAGAGGGCAACGGCGTCGAAGGATGCGGCGTCACCGTGGGGCTGACCTCCCATGTCCTTCGGCGCCGATCCGGAGACCTGGAACGAGCCTCCCTTGAATGACGCCGAGATTCTCTACGGCGCCGGGAGTCTCGATGACGCCGATGTCTTGGAGAAGACTTTTTCTTGTGATGCTTCTCCTTTGACTTGGCCATAAACAGCTTCGCCTCGCGTTCTTTAAGGGCCTTCGGATTCATGTGCTGACATGAATCACAAGTCGAGACGTCGTGGTCGGAGCTCAAACACCAAAGGCAATCGGAATGAGGATCCGTCACCGACATCTTGCCTCCACACTCACGACAAGGCTTAAATCCAGACTTTCTCTGCGACATTATTTCCACAGAGAAAGAGTACGCAGCAAGATATACACTGTAACCGCAAGAGTAACAGTTGCTCCCTCGAAGATAACCGTTTCGAATGCACGGAAAAAAGGGAACTGACGTCTGCACGTCGTCGAGGACCTCTTATTGCCTGTATGACGTCAGACGGCGTCGCGTGCGAGACAGTGACGTCCTCGTCGACGTGCAGAGACTAGTAAGAAGATTTCCGTCGAATGCTGGCGCCATGGGAGTATTCATGAGGTGAGGAATCCACAGGTAGTTGTATCCATCAGAAATATTGTGTTTCAATTTAATCCATTTTTCTGGGTTCATTAACACTACACAAATGTCGAAAATAAGGAAATAAGAATGTACATTTAGAAGAAAAACATTAACAACATAGTCAAACAAAAAAGTGGGTTTCCCCACGAACCATGAATACACTCCAAGTGAAATATGTGCTGCCACATACTTCTAGCAGAAAGGCTAACATCCACTGCCATTCCTACTGGATACATTTTTGGCCAAGGGAGTACTGTCCACCTTGAGAGCCTTCGCATGAAATGAATAATTCAAGGTTTGGCATGGAAGTTAGAGCTGCAAATAAGTAGACCTGGGCCAAGGAAAGGAAACCCACCAAACACCGCAGGAAGTTACTATGAGTACAGTGGATGATGGAAGCTACTCACTATGGCTATCAAGTAACAATGCTGATTCTCACCAATCCCCCACACAGGTGTTGATTTTTTTTCCCCTCACGGGTCTACAACAGCAAACAACATTTGGCTGGATGACAACTACTCATCAATGGTGAGAAACTGGCCTGAACTTGGATTTCATACTAAAGACCTGACACTCAAACTGAAGGAAAAACAAACTTGCATTTTGTCCAGCTGCTTGTTGACGTCTTCATCATTTTCATAATCTTTACACAGTTGGGTGACCAGAGCTCCATATGTCAATGTGAAGAGCTCTGAATTCTGGGAAGAAACAGAGAAACACGATCAGCAAACACAGGAAGACAATGCATTACAAAGTTTTCCAAACTTTCAATAATCAGGGACAATCCCCACACTTCAAACATCAAAATATATCAATAAAAGGGACAAAGAATAAAACTTAGAGTAAGCTTTGTTATAGCACTTCAACACAGAAGGCCAACTGCCTCTGTTTTGTTATAGTAAGCACAATTTGTATAATAGCCCCAAAAGTGCTTCCATATTTTGGTCATAGACCAAGAGTCCCCTTTTCAGGTACAATGTGCTGAAAAGCAAAGCAGACCTGCATTAGGTAGAACTCAAATATACTAACATCTTTAAATGTTACCTCTGTTGGCCTACACTTTAGATAGGTTAGGTTGTGGGCTTGATGGGAATAAATGTTGAGCAGAGGCAGGTCGTGTGAAAATATTTGGTGACACAGCTCTATAGTCAGGCCTTTACGACTTCACTGTGAAATGTACCAGCCACACATTTCAACATAGTGTTTTCCAGAGGCAAGGTGCCTTCAACAACTTTTAAGGTACCAAAGACGTGCACTATCGAGCTTTCATTCAGAATTATCCCCTCTCCCACCAAAGAGTATAGGAATTCTGTATCCAGAAAACAGAGCCCTTGACCGTGTAGCATGGCTTGTACCAAGCTATCACTAAAATTTAAAAAGTCCACATCTCTCTGTTCCTAAGCTGTATTCGCCTTGAGAATCCTTAAAGTTATTGAGGTGTACTTCTGGAAATTTCCAACATTAAAATACTCTTGGAATGGAAGCACTTCAAGTATATTTACCTGGACTCCTGCAAACATAAGCATGTAAAATACAAATGTTCTTAAACATGTGGATTATTGAATGAAGAGTATTTGGTTAAACTTCTACAAGCTCTGCATTAACTGCCGTTTTGTGATTTAATTATACAGAAAATAGTACTTAATAATATTAAATATATGGTCTAAATAGTTCTGAAACAAAGAAAATACTGCATATATACAAACTAAAGTCAACTGGATGTGCCTATTTTACATATAGCTGCAAAGAATAAAAAGTTAGTATCACAACCTAGCATTCTGTAATTCTAAGAACGCAGTGAATGGGTTCATGCTGAAAATGGACTATCGTGGATCTAGAGCACAATCAGCCAATCAGGAATGAGCTCTCAGGGAGCTCATGTAGTCAAAACGTTATGTCCATGGCCATGAAAGATCAGCCTGCATTGTGATGGGCAAGTGAGGTAGATTTGCCTTAATATTAAGAAGAATTGAGCATCTTCTTTGCCTAAGACATTTATTTGAGGATGTACAGCTAGTCCTAGAGTTGGTAGTAACATTTTGACTTTGTGCAAGCGATTTTTGTATATACTCTGCGCTAGAGAAGTAATTACACTCTTAAAATAGGATTAGTGTGTAATTTTTCGATACAAAGTCCCAAAGCTATTTATAGGGGATTGTGGCCTAGATAATTCACAATAAAATGTCTTAAAAGAGAACTGGGCACAATACAGAGTATCACGCTTATATATGTATGTATGCATCAGGCAAAGGTATAGCAGAAACCTAGCAGAAAGGTATCAGAGTGCTACCCTGGGTCATAAGCAACGATACAGTCAAGGTTGATATGAGAGGTAGCTGGTTCTGAGGGCAGAAGGGAATGTTACTTCATCTCTATAAAGAAGTGTATTTTCAGAGGTTTCTTAAATTGAGGCAGGATTTGGGGTGGTCCTGACTGATTTTAGGATGTTGTTCTATATCTTGAGCGAGGCCTGTTACCTTGGTTTTCTTTTTGTACTTTTTTTTGCACAACTTCTCTTTATGAAGCAGCACTACCAGTGTGGAGAATGTACAATGTTGGCACACACATTTGCACAAATCAGCCATTCCACCAAATTACATGTAAAATCAAAAGTAGGTTCTGGGAATCCACACTGCCAAGTCAAAAGTCCAGCAATCCAACCAAGTCTTATTTTGTCCCTACATTTCACAAGGCCCCAAACCCAATCTCTATCATGTCATGACCCAGCAGGACAGGTAAATGGCTTTGCCATTATGGTCACAGGATAAACATAACAGTTCCAGAAGCACATTAAAAACTTCTGCAACCTGCTAAAGGGCCAAATGGAGAAATTAATGTTAATACCCTCCATAGTCCCACAGTACTAGGATTGGGCAACGCCTCAGAACATCAGATGTCATTTCTTCTGTCATGGTCTTTTGCTGGCACAGCAGACCTGACCAGGGACTAAAACAGAATTAGGGCACCACAGGTCAAAGACTGGTAGCATCGCATAAGTGCTGGATGGAGACAAAAATGGAAAGGAGTGCAGGGGGGAAGTAATTTCACATCTGTGAGAGCCCATCGTGAAACACCATGACCAGTCTGAGCCAATTCAGTTTTCTGCAATGTAGCCACACATGGTATATGCAGGCATTAAACAGCAGTGGTCTCATGTACACATTCCTGACATTGCTCCTTTAGTACTACAATCCCATACCAACCTTTAGTTGATAATGTTGCATCATCAAGCCAAACTTTCCTCCTTCATTTCACTAATCAACGTCTGAACATTTGAGTTAGGGTCAAATGTTCACCACCTTTAACAGGGCCACTCTCGATGTGAGGTCAGTGATAAGGCAGGAGACTAGCATTTATTAGATGATATGTGGACTTTTGTGTCAAACTTTAACACCGATGAGTAACCTGGTTCACCAAGGCAAAGACATCACATTGTCCCTCTCATTCAGAATCACTCCCTGTCCCACCAAACAATTTACATCACCCTATGACGAAACAGAAGTGTCAGACAAAATGGATAGCGGGGAATATGGCAGTGGCGTCCTCCAATGCAAAGAATTTGAGAGTCACACCAAAGATACCTTACAACAGGTCACAAAATACACTAACAGTCCCTTTTCATCAGGCACATGCCCAAGAGTATACCATTAAGCAAATAAACAAGCTATCGAGCCATAACCTTGTTTTGCAGCCCTCCTAGGCCTATTCTTTTTTACTTCCAGTAATATTGTATACATCCTATTACTGGATAGTATCGCCATAATGAACACCTTTGTATTGTGCTACATAGGCAAACCCAAACATACTCCCCACTTCCAACAAGCGTTTCTCAAAAGCTATCTATGCCTTAAAACGAGAGGGTAGAGACAGGGAACCACAGTGAAAGAAACATTATTCTAAACTCTTAGAAAACAAAACCTAAGGCCTCATCCCAACTGAGGTATATCAAGAGCAGTTTAGAGCCAATATTTTGCATATAGATCCCTGCATTTCCAAAGCTGTTAATTCCAGCAAGGGGTCCTTGTGGATTACAAGTAATTGAAGTGACTGACCTCTCACGAATAATGCTCATGTTTCCTTCCAAGACCTTGGCAACAATCTCATGATATTTTATTTTTAAAAATCTAGCAATTTCATAACCGTTTCCTTTTCTGTCATGTATTCATTAAATCAGAAACCTGCAATTACTAGTAGAATATGCACACAACGTGTTAGAAGACAAAGGTTGCCCTGAACGTCAAACTGCGCTGCCTGGGTATTATTTCTGCTCACAGTCCTACAAAATGAAGTTGCCTCTCAGCTCTCTGCATTCAACAGGGTAACTAGAAGTGCTCTGGACTGGAACTCCCCTCATCATCTGGCCTCTAGAACACAGAGCAGACCTCTCTCTGACGTCATGTGTCAGAGTTGAACTGCCATATACAAACTAACTACTCATTTCTACTTCCAGTTGGATGACAATCTGGTGGTCTTCACTCCTTGAATGAGTACATGAATGGAGGAGTGAAGAATTGCTTCACCTGAATGAAAACCTGGAAGAGATATTGCTGACGTGGTCTACAGCCTCAACCAATCTAGACATTTGTTTCAATCAAGCAAAATTAAACAAAAAACACAGTCTCATCTACCACACCAAAACGCCACTTTCAACCTCAGATAAACACACTTGTTAAGAATTCTCGCTCACTCTAAATCACAGTATTATGGATGTGAATTAAGAGATCATGACAAAAAATATAATTCTGCTCAGTCCTGCCCAAATCTTGGGCATTTGTGATGGCGGCTTTTTGGTTCCCTGCCAGCCCATGTATATGTTGCTTGTCCCACAGAAAGACTCTCCTCCAACTTGGAACAATAGCTAGTGCCACCTACGTGGGGTGAGAAGATGGGTAGGACTATCAACACTATGTGCGGAAAACAGTCTTAGCCTAATAGCAGAGCATTGAATCGTGCAAAACAAAAGTGCACAATATAAAGAAGAGGCACTGAAAATGGATAGCATACATTCTACCTGTAACTTTATCTTACTGAATACATTTGGTGATAAAACTTCTAAAATAGGTTAAAAGCATTTCCACCAACATCTGCAATACATTCAGAAACGTTTCCCACTTCTCATGATCCTCTTCAGATGGTCCCAATGTTCACCTTTGTCATATTACAGTTAAACTTTAAAAAAACAGCAGTTCTTCCTATCCCAGGACCTTAACAGAAAACAGGAGAACATCCCGAACCAAGCAGTCCTAATTTTGGCTTAAGCTGCAGAAGTGTCTCTCTCCGGTCTGAAAGACTCCTTGTTGACTACAAGTTAGTAATCAGGTAGCTGTCATGGACCTCTGCCTAACCCATACAACACACAATTCAGCATGAGACTATCTTGTAGATATCATACACATGTATTGGCCACCACTAGCGTTTGAATACACAAGCTGCCAAACTCAAATAGAGAGAGGGATGACTGACTTCTTCAAGGGCACTCTCTTATGGTGCAAGCTGCTGCTGTCCCAACATGCTCAAACCAACTAACTGCATTTCAAAGGAGCTCAAATACCAGACCATTCCCTCGAGTCTTTTAATGCTATCAACGAGTTACGATATGGTTTACCTGTAGGTTCTGATTCACACGTTTGAGAGTTGGTTTGGCAGACTATGCCCAATAAATACGTAAAAATAAAAAATAAAAAAAAACACACCACCAAGACTCTCTACTGAGTAAAACAGAGGCCTCCAGCTCTGCATTCCGCAACTTTTGTGAAGATATCTCCTCTCGGGCCCCTAATTAAAAAAAAACAACATACATGAACTCTCCACCAGTCTTTGAAAAAGACAAACTTCAGCGGTGGAACATTACATTATGCTACTCCCAATCCTGGAAACAGTTCCACAAGTCAGAATGAAGCGTATGAAGTGCTTTACGGCAGATACTAAACTAAAGAGCAATTTAAGATATTATAAAAGGCAAATTTTGCGTAAGCAGGGAATTTTAAATGACCCCCTTCCCGACCAGTAGCAAGGTCATTTTAGAACAATCTATAAACATGCAAGACCTCTACATAGAGGAATGGCACTCCAGAGTACCAGTAAGAGTCACTATTAGGGCACTCCCTATCAGCACTCCTACTAGCCCTAGAGAACACCACTGTTTGTCATAGTTTGCACTGTGTATGAATCTGAAGCAGGCAACTCAGCGCAATATCTTCCTAACACACCCATAAAATGTCAGAGGAACACAGATTGTCAGGAAGTCAAGGTAAATATGCTCTGGAATTTGACAGATTTGTGACACTCCCCAAAACAAATATCTAACATTACTAAGATAGCTCCAACTCATATTCTATCACAAGATGACCTGTTTAAGTCTACCATGGATTGGCACATGCACACTTCTGAAACCAGACATTAAATATCTTCTACAGTGCATTCTTTGGCCTCAAACTTGATAGGATTAAATGGTTTGGCAGTCTTTATGTGCTAATGCAACCAATGTTCTTACATGTATCCTATTTGCAAATGTTTTCAATATTTGGGGTTGCTGGGTGGATAGAGTAAGTTACATGCTGTTTCCCCCGCCTAAATGGGCAAAACAGTCTAATGTGGTCTCTATTCAATTATATCTTCTACTAGAATGTGCCAAACTTTGAGTGAGCCAAAGGGGACATTCAAATACTGCCAAAAGCTGACGCCAATTTACTGTTTGTCAAATGTTGATGCTGAGCTCTGGCACAAGAACACATTGCAGGCTCGCAGAAGACAGAAAATACTTATGGTTACTGTGGGTTGGATTTGAACTGGAAAACTACATGAGGTTCTGGAATCTACTGTGTATGACGGGAGTCTCCTATCCCTGGCAATGGAAATCAGAAGCATCACAGAGAGCACAAGAGGACTGGCAACAGCGGTGTGCTGACACATAAAAAGAGTACTTGTCCATGGAAAGAGCTTCAAAGGACCAATCTGCGATAAACTGTTTATTCGGAGACCGAGTACATTTGTTGCTCCAAGTTATGATTTTGAATCAAGATGACTATACTGAACATGTGCCTTGGTTTGCCAAGTAGAAAGAATCACGAGAAATGGAGCGACCAAGTGGTGAATGGAAGTCTTTGTAGTGGTAGCATGTTTTACAAAGGATATTCCGAAGCACATGTTGATGATACATCCTCTGGTGATCGAGTCCAACAGATTATTTTGGTTGCAGAATGCAATAATTTAAGGAATTCGCGCTTTGGAAGCGTTTAAATATCTATTATGTTTAGGAGACTATCCTTCAGTTGCAGTGGTTGCCAAACGTTTTTTAAGAATTATGGATTATTTGAATCATCTGTAAATTCAGTGTTGTAAAATGTATTTTTATTGTGGTTGTGCTTCTTTATATTAACCAAATGTCCAATAAAACTCATTTTAAATTGATTGGCTGTAACACACCAGTAACCCCAGGCAGTCTCGTTCTGATGAAGTAGCTAAAGCTAGTGCCGAGAACATTGGCCTATTTACAATTGAACAGAATTCTGCAAGTTTTCTCGTTCATGTGCCATCAACTAACTACGACTGAAGCACGTGTCCTGTAGAACCCACAAGGCGAAAAACCACACATTAAGACAGGAAACACTTGGAAATGCAGACGACATTTGCAGAGACAGAATGGCGGGTAGTTCAAAGGATTAGAGAAGGAAACCGCTCACCTACCATTAGATGCACAGATGCAGAAGGTGAAATGAATGGCATGTACCAGTACTAGACAATGGGCACGGCAGGCAAGCAGAAGGGAAAGAGACAACATGAAAGTTAAGTGAGACACTGATGGGCATAAAGCACAGGGTGTGGGCGCATGTAAATATACATCAGCACTGAAAACACGAACAGACATGGAAACATACACAACACTGTCATCACAGAAAACACACCACACAAGGAGCCCACGATGTATGTATATGCACTTGTAAATTATACTCTTATTACAAAATAGGCCTGAAGACAATCATTGAGCTACACTTCAAATGTCACTGTGGTTTGTAAGGAAAACAGTGTACTTGTTGTGATTAGGTGCAAGGAACCATGTAGCATACATGTACAAAGAACATTCAAATATGGGCAACGAGGCAATGGCAGGAGACCACCGAGTAAAATCAGTATAGAAAGAGAAACAATGCCATGCATCTATATCAGGCTTCTCCAGCAAGTAGCTCTCCATCTACTTATAAGTAACTCTCCTGTGTGCAGCCCTGTCTACTAAATTAAAAGTTTTTGCTCGGTTGAAATCATGTATGTATAACAAAGTTAAGAGTATGCATTCAAGAAAAAATGGTGTGTATTTTCAGAAATCACAAGCAGCTGATATTTGGAAAAAAATGGCTGAATTTCCAAAATATATTAACAGCTAATATTTACGTAATCAATGATGTGGCAATGGGGAGAACTATCATTAATTTTACCGTGTGCCAGAGGCAATCCATGGCTTTGCTGTATTACCCATGTGGAGGGCCTTCAGATTTAACAAAGCTGTTCTTGCAGTACTGCTTGCAACCCTGCTTGATGCACAGAGGTGATCACTCCTAGTGATCTTGCATGGGGTGGTCACAAAATTGATCCCGCCTGATGTGGTCACTATCGCAACACTACAATATTAGTAGCTTGGGATGATTTTTATTGAACACAAGTAGCTCTTACTGCAGTAAAGGTTAGGGACCAGGTCTATATGGTCACAAAAATCTTCTAGCTCTTGCCACACACTCATTACATTTGGCTGGGATTCTCTTCTTCCATGTATTACATAAGTAGTAGAGAGAGGCATATACTGCAATGCAGTCATGGAAGAATATGATCAAGCTCTGAAAGAGAAATTAGAAGAAGTCTAGTCTGGTGCCATATTGAATTCCTCATCAGTGTATTATTTCAATTTGTATGCAATACTTCAGTTGACTTTAAAAGAGCTAGGCGCTTTCAAGTGTTTGCTTTTTTTTATACACATAATTAAATAACTAAATAAAACAACTCTACATAAAAATAGTGCACCAAGGTTTAGGACATAAAAAAAAAGCACAACTTTCGGTCACACGTACATGGAGGCTGGATTTATTTTAGTAAAATGATAGGATACTCTATTTTTCTGTACAGGCAGAAGTTCTGCACAAGAGGCGCATTCCTGAAAAATTCTCCACTGGCCAGTAAAGCAGAATTGTAAGAAGACAGCTAAATGGCAAAAACAGCATTATGCAACAGGATGCAATTCCGAGGACTACAGTCCTCAAGTGAGTAGAGTCTGATTAGCCAAGAGTCCCAGCAACATCAAAATGGCACTCACCAAAGAGGAGCATAACTTCCTCATTTGGAGAAGTTATTAAACTAGCAATGCCAACCAGTCTCGCTTACATGCCAAAGCTTTTTTGAAGTAGTCCTGTTTGTCAAAATCAGTGTGTCTGCTGTAGTGTTTTTAATGGCCACACGGAGGCGCAGTAAGGTAACAAACTAGTGTTGTATAAACATAGCTCTGTTTAAAATGCTCTGTTTGGAGCATGACGAATGGCAAATCTACTGAAGTTGAAACCAAAACGTTCCAGTGGGAAGGTAAAGCACAGAAAAGAAAGAAAGCAACAAGCACAGAAAGAAAGAAAGCAACAAGTAGAAGCAAGGCAACTGAGAGGGACATAAAATTCATATATATATATATATATGATCTTGAGAAACGACTGGCTCTGTTGAGTGCTGTATACAATGCTGCCTCCTGATAGGAGACCGGCAATATCTGCAGAGAGACCACACAAAAGGCAGTGAAAATATAGTATTTTCCAAAAGTTAAGGATGACAATATAGCCTGCTGAAATAATACATTTTAATATAAATATAGTCCTCGGGAGAAAGCGTCTCCTCTTCATGGCATCCTTTCACACATTTTATGAGTTCGAGTCCGGGCTCTACCAATGTTCACAACTGGATGCAAGGAAAAACCTCTTGTTAGGCATTTGAAATATTAACTAAAGCTTGATAGAGTAAAAAGAGGCAGTGGGCACTTTAAAGACCTAGAAACGTATTCATCCACAAAAGAAGCTTAGATTATTAATGCAGCAAAGCCTAAAAGCATCGGACTATAGCCTGACTACAATAATCAGTTGTACAGCTAGTCCAGCAACAACTCAGTAATCATTAGTGAAATGTAAACTTGGAACTTCTTACACAATTCAAACAGTGAGCCTGGAAAAGAGGACATGGGGTGATGAGACAAGGAAGCAATAGAAAGCCTGCTTTATAAACACTGTGGGGCCTATTCACAAGGATAAACATACAAAAGTGAACCTACACAAGTAAATGTACTCTTACATGTTGTAGTACGTTTACAAGTGCAAATTTACTATAAAGTGACGTTGTTCATGTCCACACCCCCTGAATTCACGGTGGGGGCATAATTTTGGAGTTCGAAATTACTACTACTAGAATTTTTGACATGTAGGTGATCTCCCTATGGTAAAGCATAGGGAAAAAAGTAAAAAAAAAAAATTAAAAAAAAAAGTTTACTAAACTTTCAAAATAAATAGTTAAAATATGTTATAAGAAATATTAATGTAAATAAATGTAAAACATTTATTTTAAATTAATAGAAAATGCTACGGTAATATTAACTTAATTTTGAATAAAATATTTAATTAATCTAAATATGTTACAATAAAATGATGGTTAACACTTTATTTAAAACACCTTAAGTGAAATATTTATATTTATTATGTATTAAAAATATTAAAAATTATGTAGGGAAATAAATTAATATATTTAAAAAAAAGTAAAGTCATATTTACATTTAAATGTAAAACGATCATTACAATAAAAGAACTATTTTGTATTTAAGTTGTTTTTAAAATTTAATTACTTGTATATATATTTGTAAGAAAACAAAATAAATGAATATAACACTGTTTCCCTTGGGATACCTCCATTATTTCCAATGGTAGTATGTTGCAGTACCAGTGGTTGGCCATGTATGGTGCTGGACTTACTAAGGGTCTGAGCTGGAGTTCATTTATTTAGGTCCCCACTACAAACCTGGAGGCCTCATGACCGTCAGATTCGCGGATGGCGGTTGGACCGCCACCAATGTGGTGGCCATAGCACCATATTACGATTGCGGCAGTCGTGCCGCGGTCGGACCACCAGCACTGCCAGGATCAGAGATCCCGGCGATCTGACGGTCTTAATCTGCCCTGGATATTACAACTTCATTCTCCGCCACGGTAGCACCGCCATGAAAAGACTGGCGGAGAACAGGTGCAGGGGGCCCCTGCACTACCCATGCCCTTGACATGGGCAGTGCAGGGCCCCTCCTGGCCAGCACCGTCGCAATGTTCACCGTCTGCCATGCGAGGGTGTTCGTGCACCCATGCAGACAGTGAACTTTGCAAGGGGGCTCGTGCACCCTGCATCCTACAGCACTGTCGCCAGCTCGATTACAACCAGGAGGCAATGCTGTAGGGTGTTACCCAGTAGGCCGGCAGGCAGAAACTCAGGTTTCCGCCCGCCAACCCAGCGGGAAACTCATAATGGGCCTGGAGGGGAGGTAGCCACATTGGTGGCAACCTCCGTGAAATTGTAATCAGGACCATAATGTGCTTTTAATGACCATAACTTTAGTACTGTTGTTTTACATTCGTTCTCGACAGTCCCTGATTTATTTATAAATCAATGCTGTTGGTAGAGTGATGATAATTCTCTTTCCTGTCATTTTAAAATGTTTGGTTACAGATGTGACCATTGCCACATGATAGAGTGTAGTTGTATATTTGAGCCATGGTAAGCATCTGTAGGAACCCTGCCTTGTTGCTTTGGTATTGGTATGGATGCAGTGTTGAAGTGCGGCCAAGGGCTGTTAGCAAGGGATTGGCAATGAGTGAGGAGAGGTAAAGCTCATACATTTAGGGTAGCTCAGGGTCCAGTCCAACTCAGAGGTAGAACCTCAAACTGGATGTTGGCTGCATATTGGTATAATAGATCACTAATGTATTCCACCAAACAACAGAAAGGATATCAGCCATGGACCTAAAATTATTTTTTATTAATTGATATTCCTTAATCATTAAGTACTGAACACTTATAAAAGGGATTTTTTACCGGGGCATGAACTAGAAATTTACCCACCTACTTCCTACCACTTTAAGCAGATGGAAGGATGAATTGACCTATGAAGGATTTCAATCACTGATCATGTCATTTCAATGGGAGTTAAGAGATTTATGTTACAGACCTTTAAAAAAAAATGCAGTTAAACAGACTGCTATTTTATCCTGCTAAATTATGGCAGTACTCTCTGCCTAGACACAATGATGGAGCTGAAAGACAAGTTACAAGGCTAACGACCATGACAATTAGGCTTGCAGGAGACATGAAAAAGAAGACAGTGTAGTGTCTAGCATGAAAATCCTAAATTAGCTGCCTACAGAAACTCAAATTAAGTTAAGCCCTAGACGTCACTGGCTAATAACAATGTAAAATTCAAATGTGGTTTAGATCCTACCAACTCCAATAAACTATCCTAAAATGCAAGAATAAATGCTGTGCAGGTGTTGATAAACGTTTTTAGATTAAATACTAACAAGAGAAAAAGATGTATCTATATTTCCAAGTAAGTTCGAGGCATTTCCATAACATCAAGTTCCAGAATCAGTGCTCTCAAATACAATTTAACAGGCCAAAGGACTCAGTACTTGATGACATTACAACAAAAGTTGGGTTCTACTATTCACAAAAGGTCTAAAGATTCTTATTGTAGTCGAAGGATAGGTTCTCCAAAAAAAAAGAGCTTGAAGACACTCAGGTAGGAGGTAATTTCTTTATTTCATGATAGGCCCTTAGGTTACATTAACAGTAGGAAGACCCTGTCAGATCCTCCCATCAGTTGTCCCCATCTCTCATCTTCCACTCCAAACCACACACCAACATCCTATCACACCACTGACATAGCATTCCAGACACCAGCTCATAGAAGGAATGGGAACACACAGGATATTTCACTACTGCTGTCCACCTCTGAACAACTTTGCAGCCATGCACATTCTGTATTACCAGAACTCCCCAAAGCCACTCCAGTAATGCAAGGAGGAAAAAGAAGAAGTATGAAGATATTGTTGGAAATTTGTGATTGCAAATTCTTAACGCCCTCATTCCAGGAGATTAATTGTTTCACCCAAGGGTAACCACTTTCAATGTTCTTGTAGTGACACAATATCTGTCTAAGCTGGAAATCTGGGTAAGGGCAAATTAATCATCCCATTAACACCATGTTTTAAGTGTTGCCAACTAGTGAACCGTTCAAAATTCTAATAATGATAATAGAATGAGATGTGTGCCCCATTAAATGTGCATATCATAAAGGTGCATGCAAAGTTGTTTAGTCTTTGAACACCTTGTACGGCACTGTTCCTAAGCCATTAAGTAAACGACCTCCCAATTGTCTTGAACAATATAACTGTTAAACTGTGTTTTTTGTAGTTTCTTTAACTAGAGTGTGTTCTGCATCATATGTTTTTTTTTTAATACAATTCATATTTAGAATCCTCTCTGCCCACCTTCAATCTACAATTACTTAGCGTTATAAAAATGATACTGTACTCGAACAGTAAATTGAGATCTTTATTATGCTTCTCTCTCCACCAGTGCCACAATTCTGTTGCCTGCTTGACAGACTAGAACCTCCAGGTGCTCAACATTCTAAGGCAGGCCAGCATACCCCAGCTGTATGAATGCACCAACAAGATAAAGGGAAGGGGGGACAAGGAGTCTGGAGTTCAGTAGTGTGATAACTGGAATAAACTATTTGGCATTATAACACATCTTCCCCCAAAAGAATAAGGAAAAAGTGTTTACTGAAACAACAAAAACAGGGGGGAAAGGAAAAGGGGTAATTTTCTCATGTCATAATCTTTAGCCATCCTGGCAGATTTTTGGGTGTTTTGATTTTATGGATGCTTATGCTCAACCTTTCGTGGTTTGATTGGGAGATGTTATCCGTATTGGAGCAGTCATTCAGCAGTGTGCTCTAGGGAAGTCTGTCCATACTCCATCTCGGGCCATTTTCCATTACAGCAACATTGTGTTTAATATCTACAATGCACATTGGTTCAAAGTATTTGGAGTCACTAACATTTCTTCCCACAGGTCTTTTGACATAAACTCAATCTAACCACCTCCCATTTTTGCTGTTTAGCCCCATGTTTGTTATCATAGTATTTTTTGTACTTAGCTTGGGGTTATGCAATTTTGTTCTTTACATCAGATGTGTTGTGTTGTGTCTTTTACCACCCCTAACCAACTTGGAAAGAATTTTGTGCTAGGTTTTCTTCTTCTCAGGGATGAAAATGGTGATGTACCTGTAACTTGCCTGGGAGTGGTGTGGTAAGCCCAAAGCATGTCCTGAATAGCTCTGCCTACTTGAAGGTGATTAGCACAGGCCAGTTGAATGCAATCTTTCACCATTCTATTAATCCTTTTTACAAGGTTATTGGCCCTGGGACAGTACAATGCAGTCTTATGATGTGATAGCTAACTTCGATAGGAAGTATGTCATAGCTAATGAAGTAAATTATACTCCATTGTCAGTGAGGGTGGTATGCCTTCATTAATAAAACTATCTCTTAAAAAATGTATTAGAGATTCTGTAGTGATTTGATGTATCATCCTGGTGACGACCCAATGAGAGTGGTAATCAATTAGAACAAATGCAAACTGTTTGTTTAAGCTTTTGCGGGTCTATGGTGCCAATTATATCTAGTGCCAGTTTATCCCATGGCTTGTCAGGAACCAATATGGGGGATTATTAAGCCACTGCGAACAAACTTGGATTTTCAAAGTTGGATCATGTGGTACAATTTTTTACTTTAGTCTCAACCCTATAGTCCATGTTGGGAAACCAATATTGTTCTCTAAGTCTAGATTTGGTTAAACTCCTCCCTAAGAAGCCTTCATGAACAAGATCAACTACTTTGTCTTGTATGTTTTTGGGGGGAATTATTTTGTCATTTCTTAGTATAAAATTCTTATTAACGTTTATTTAATGTCGTACTTCCCAAAATTTCCTGGATTCTTCACCAAATTCTTTGCAAAAGCTAGGCCAACCCTGTAATATTTTCAACTGTTGTAAGGATTTATCCTATGCTATGCCTTCTTCCCACTCTATGGTGGTGACGGCCTCAGAATTAATTTCTAGTTTGGGGTACTCTAAAGTCTTGTATTCTTCTTTGTTCAAAGAGGCTTGAGACAAAACAAAAATCAGCAGCTATGCTTGCATTTCTGGAACGTATTCCACTTTGAAGCAAAAGCTTTCTGAACTTAACACCTATATAGCTATGCGGGAAGTTCTATTAGAAGAACCCTTGGAAGTAAATATATATGTAAGTGGTTTGCGATCAGTGCGTATACTGAATTGAAGGCCCCATAAAACAAAATGTTAAACTCTTGACAGCCCAGAAGCATGCAAGGGCTTCTTTTTCGATTACAGAGTAATTTGTTTCTGGCTTAGTGAGAGTACGTGATGCAAAAGCGACAATCCTTTCTTTCCCATTGATGATTTGTGATAGCATGGTGCCTAGCCCTTTATTATTGGCATATGTAGTAAGTATGGTTTTTCTACTGGATTTGAAATTACATAAGTATGGGGCTGTCAGTATCGCTTCCTTGAGCTTCTCAAATGATTGCTGGAGTTCTTCCCTCTGGTTGTCAAGATTCAGACATGCTGATACGCTTTATAATAGTGTGCTTATCACCGCTGATTTGAACTCCAATGTGTCAAGAGATATTGTTGCACAACTTGCTTTTCCAAAACTTTATAGTTTAAAGGTGTGCATGTCATCACATTAATGAAGATTCAGGACACGCTTAAAGTTTCTATCAGTGTGTGCTACTAGTCGAAATGCAGTAGAAGACCCCTTCTCAGTCATGTTGATGAAGGCAACAGTCCCGCCTGGGAGGCACGTCTTTAAATTGAACCGACCCGATGAAGACTCTTCTTATAAACCCTCAGCAGGAGATGGCTGACAAGAAAGGAAGCAGAAGGTACAACGCTTTCGACAAACACGTCCAGGAAAGGGCTGTCCTTTGAGCCAACGGCCGGAATTCCTGCTGGGAAGATGAGGAAGGGAGCATAGAGCCTGACAGCTTTTACGATAAGGAATCCTACTGAGAGGAGTAGTGCACGGTTCCAGTGGCTCTCCAGAGTACAGATGATCCCAGAAACGGACCGAAGTAATCAGCCAAGGTAAGGACCATCAACTGTGGAAATGGACACCCAGGTATGGAGCTCTGTAAACTTGGGGTACAGAATAGCTTAGCCCTGATGAGACAGGGATGGTAAGACCAGCTTCCAAAAGGATGATTAGTAATTAAAGATCTTTAAATAATTGTTTACAGTGCCTTATGCTATGTATGCCAACATGGAAAAGATTGCAACAGGATTCTTGTAGGATCATAAGCAAGGATGTGAAGAGATCACTCAGAAGAGGAACAGGCAGCGTCTCCCCCTTAATGCAAATAGCTCGTCACCAGGGTTATAAAGATTACACTGCACTCGAACAGCAAATCGAGATCTTTATTATGCGTCTCCTCTCTCCACAACTGCCACAGTTCTGTCGCTTGCTTGACAAACTAGAACATCCAGGTGCTCAACATTCTAAGGAAGGCTGTATACTCCAACTGTAAGAATGAACCAACAAGATAAAGGGAAGGGGGAACAAGCAGTCTGGAGCGTACTAGTGTCATAACTGAAATATACTATTTGGCATTATAACAGTTAGCATTACATTGTAATGGAAGCCTTTAGTCTCAAAATATTCATTCGCTCCCAATGGCATAAACTGCCGCAGAGAAAGCCAGATCTCACGTGATTCCCAAGCACTGGTGACTATAGTAATTACCCACTTGGTGGGTTAATACCAGGAGCCTGCTGACAACTGCGAAGACACACCCGACCTGGCAAGGGGCATACTTGGGTATGGCGTGCAGCTCGAATGCCCTTGAGTAAGCTGTGGCTTTGCCCTTCTGTGCACTGAACCATTTCTGCTCTAAGCCACATGGGTGTCAAACCCAGTGGAATCACGCTTTAATCAGAATCTGGTGATTGCTCCGATTGGCTCTTTTACCTCTACTCCTGTTATTGTAAAGCATATAGTGCACTTTTTTTTAACTTGTGTTTGCTTCGTTTATGTTAATGGTATTCTCCAAAGTGTTCACTGTTCTATACTTATTTTATTCTAGCAAGTGTAAAGGTTTTGTACAGTGGTATGGCACTATTTCACTAGATGCCTCCTTTTATGACTGTTATTGCAGATGCCTTGCAAGGTGCTTTGAAACCGTGATGAGTGGGGTCCGTGTGTAAACACAGGGGTGTGGAATTCCTATTGCTCGACACCCAGGACATATTGTTTGGGATTCAAGGAAAGCTAGTTTTCATGCTTATTTTGTCCTTGGGGCAAGTAGGCCCAACCCCCGCAGCCAAAACCCTTTGGCTGCCAGTTTGCAGTACCACATTATGGATCAGGAAAGGACGTTGACTGCAGTTAAGGTAATGTTTGTGTTCATATGTTAATGTTATTTGAACTTGTATTTATGGTTCATTAATGCTGTCTTTATTATTAGGGTAAGCACTCTAAGAAAATGTTGTAAGCGCTGTCTGGACTGCTGACAGTGCTCCCAATATAAAATGTGTATACATATTTGCAAAGTTTAACAATATATGTTTACAATATACATTAACTTATAAGGCTCCCAGAATGTTCTCTGATTTGATGCAAATATTTGCAGAAGCTTGAAAGCAAGATTTATGATTTTTTGGTTTCAAAATAAAAAAGTGTTCACAAAAAAACGCAACTAGGAAAAAATGTTTTGCTAAATTACTGTGAAATTTCCGGTGCCATTTCTTTGAAGCATCATTTAGTAGAATGTGTTAATGCGTGTTTGTTTCAAAATTTATATTCATAATGGGGAAAAAAAAAAAAAAAAAAAAACATTTTAGCAAAGTTATGGGAAACATGAAAATAAACAAGCATTGACAAAGCCAATAGGTCTGACATTGGTGGTCAGCCTTTTGGTTTTGTCAATGCATATCTTGTTATGACGTGTAGTGCTGTGGGACCATCATAATAAACACTGGCAAAACGCAAAAATATTTTTTGTCCTCAAAAAGCACAAATTGCCACAGTACTTCCTAACACGAACAAAACTACTTTGTGCCAATATGCTACTTGTGGAAGAGAAGAATGCCAGCTGATAAATAAAGAACTAGAATTTTAATAAAAACAAAAGGTCTTGGATAACCAATTAGGAGCACAATTCTTAAAGAAAATCGCAAAGTGCACCCATGCTATATGTCCTTGCATTAGTGCAGATTTACGGCTTTCATTAATTCACAAGAATTTACAGAAGTAGACCAGAAAATCATACTTCTAATAAAGATTTGTAAACGTCATTTTAGCACGAGAAAATATGCATGTGTAAATCTGTTGACCGTCTACAGTTTCAGTTACCTTCCAGCCACTTTTTCGCAACCCTGGAAGCATTTTTACTTCTGTCCATGTCAGGAGTAAATTTCCAACTTTTCCCAGTATGTGTAAAGATTAGAGAACAGTTGATGAAAACCCCTAAAATATTCAAGTTAGTGAGTTTGCGCAGACTCAAAAGTGCTTTACAAACCTGTAATTATGGCTTGCCCCTATCTCCAGCCCCAGTCTTTATATCCACTGAAAGTTAGCAAAATAAGGGAATTACCAGTTTTCATATTCTACAATACCATGAGCCCTGGCATAATCGAAGAGGCTATTATCGGAGCTCATGCATTATGAGACTGCTGTAATAATTTGTCGCTGCACTGCATGGCACCAAAGGGGCAAGTGGATTTTTTTACATGACAAGTAAGATTTATAACGCAACCTGTCCCATGGACAAGTAGATATTTTATAAAATTCCAAACCCGTGAAACAATAAAGAAGAAAATGAAAAACGATACTATGAAGATATACTAGAAGAAAGTCTAACAAAGAATGCTGTATGACAGCTCTGCTCTGGAGGCCCTTAAGCCCAGCACTTACAACACTGATCCACTCGGTGGCGCTCGTATGCTGCCCTTGAAATAAAACGAGCTTGAGACGTTTGTTTCAACATATGCAGTCAGTGCCACTTTAATCTTCATGCTCATTCAGTCAGATACAAACTTCCCTCCCTCCTTTCCCATAACTTTTTCTGCTTGTACACTGCACCGTTGTGTTCTCCTATAGCCGGGTAAAGAAGGTCTAGAACAATCCACTTTGATGTGAGATTTGTGATTTTTGACAGAAAGAGCCTCCTTTTGTTAGAAAATACGTGTCGTGGTTGGCAAGCCTAGATGGCAGCCTCGATAGAGAGGGAAAGGGGTGAATAGGCAGGGAGTTTGAATACCTTTTCACACGCTCTGATAGTGCAAGACGCTTACTCCTGTGGAACAATTCAGGCAGGCAAGGCAGACAATGTACCGAGAGCTGGGTTCATAAACGTGTTTGCACTCACTACTTAAGCTTCAAAAAGTGAACAGTAGGCAGAAAGTCTGTGTTCTTGAAATTCTCGATTCCTCATTTAAAGTCAGCAGATATTTCTGCACACAGATCAGACGTACTTATGTGAACAACGTAAACACCTATTTTACTTTGAAATCGTGGTTGACTCCCTCGTTTTCATGTCTTTCACGATGTCCTCTATAATTCGAAGCTCTAACTTTCAATGTTTGATGTCCGGCGCTGTGATACCCCATGAGAGTGCGCCTAGTAACAATATGAATGTAAATAAATAAATAGAAAGGGACAGTTGTGTAGGTGGTTGTGAAATTAACCTTCAAAGATTTACCAGGAAGTGATTGTTAATGTTTTTAAAGAAGCCTGTGAACTTCCCCTAGTTGGTACATTTGTGGGGGAAGCGAGGTAGGAAAGAAACATGTGTGCCTTGATAATTAAACGGAGATTAGGACATGTGTTTTTTTCCTGTAAGATTTTTTTTTTCGAGTAGAGAGCAAATTAGAGTTAAAAAAAGATGAAGTGCTTTTGAACTTTTCTGGCATACGTGCTGATGGATTGTCCTCCATGTGAACAATCCCCTTTAGTAAACAGGGGATTACGAGCATGTCTGGAAATCTACGATTTGAGTAATTTTAAAAGATTGTTACAATGATCAAAAATGAGGAAAACTACGGAAATGATAGGCATAATTCTAAAATAAACATTGTGAGCTGGACCATAAATTCTTAGGAGTGCTCCAATGACATTACATTTTGATGCTTGGGGGGTACTGTGCAGGAGGACACACTTGGCTAATGGCTCTGTTGAGCCCCATAAATGCGGATCTTGACCGAAACATAGGCAATCCCCCTGTCTAGAAGATAAAAACAAGCTGATCTTGTAGCGCAAGTGAAGCACATTGGTCAGTTTTATGGATGTATTTTCTGTTATCATTTTTAGTGCACGAAAAGGAAATATCCAGAGTAATTCAGTGGCTGTTTAGGGTCAGATTTTGGAAACCCAGACACGGAAGACAAACTGATCACTTAAGAGACCTTTTACATATCTAATAATGAAAATGATGGGCAAAAGGGATATGGGTCAGACGGTGACATTTTGTCGTGATCAAACTGAAATAAATAAGCACTGACAAAGCCAATATGTCTAGTTTTAATGTGCAAACACCTCTAAACGTTCACGAATGCTGGTTACAAGTACAAATTGTGTTTACTACAGTAAAGCCTACTAATTGGATTCACTAGTGCTGGGAGAGATGTAGCACAAATCAAATAAATTCTCTAGAATGTACGTAGAAGATGTAAAACGGATTAGACAGTGTGATGATTTATTATGCCTCTGACATGTAAATTAGTCCCTCGTGCATTTAAGGGAAGCAAGTTGTGGACGGTGGAATGATACGCCAAATAACCAATAAAGGAAGTAAAACTCCTCTGGGTGGAGCCAAAGCACCCACTATACGTACACAGTATGTCTTGCAGACTGCTGCTATGTGAAGCCAGACTATTCTATGGCACAGAATAGACTACAGCGCCGAGGAAATGGACATGTGTTACAACGACCCACATCAATGGTATTCTGTGCCCTGATCTCACAAGGATGTAAGGCTAAACAGAACCATGGAGAATGAAGCTGCAATTACAGGCTTTACACTGTTTACAGCAGCGAGTGCTTGACCACTAGAGTTATCTGAAGCACGATGTCATTCATATTTCAGGTAGATAACTACACTGATTCCCTCGATTCCCTTCTGGCCATCTGAGTGGATTCTAATAAGATAGTTCAGAGACCTGCAAAAGCTTACTCAAACTTTCATCATTCAGAGGTTGAGCAAATAAGTATCACCGAGTTGGATAACACCTGCTGTCTGAGTGACCACACACTATTTATATAATTGTGTAGTTTACTAACAAAAATCTTCAGTTTTATAAGACACTGCTCTTCAACATAACAGAGAATAAATCATCAAACTACATTTCTAAAAAACACGGACAGTATTTTTACTATTGATGTCCTCGATAACAAAAAAAAAAGGAGATTTTTTTAACTCCGTAATCCTTCATTATTGCTGTTCTATACATTTAATTCACCAGACTAAAAACAATGAACAATAACGAGAAATATGCATCATCGTATCAAGGATTTTTTCTTTTCCAAATATAAAAAAGGATTTTAATACTCCTGCATTTTTAAGTTGAGGAGTCATTTATTTGAGTCAGTATCTGGTATCTTGATTAAATATGGAGGGGGCCCATCCATTTATTTAATTGAAAATAATGGGAAACTGAAGGCATACTATTAATATCTCATTTCTTTAACTCTCAAAAGGCTCTTCAGCTCAACAAAGCTAAAGGTATACCTGAATAAAACATCTCCTTTAATTTGCTTTGAAAAAAACTCAAATACCTTAGTATACCGTCATATATCGATACAGTTACCATAAACGTTCTGCTGTTCTAAGAAATCAATCAATGCAAAGGTCCCAGTACATTCAAATAGCATTTTTTATAAATGATCACCATTTTGTTTACAGAAAAGTAAAAAAGGTTAATAACACAATTTCCCTTAATTTAGCATGTAGTGGAATGTTCGGTCAAACTCAGTTATCTTCTCAACCTTTAACCCTCTGTAGCAATTAGAATTCCGCTGCAATTCACTTCCCAAATGTCAGCTCCTAAAGCAGAGGTCTTCAAACTTTTTGATGCCGGGACCCAGTCTTAAACAATTTTAGGTGTAAGGACCCCCTCCTGATAAATAATTCTAAAACCTGGTACTCCTCATCATCAACAATGATATCAATTATCCCCATTTCACACAGCAAATCATTTTTACTGTGAGGAAATAATATTAAACAGTGTTTAGCAAATCAAAGATCAGTGAGTGTGGGGGCGTGGTCAAGGGTGTGGCTAAAAATAAAGGTCCGCATGTATTAGGAATTGACATGGGGAAGCGCTGCAAGTCTTCTTGCTGCACTGCCACACTCCAAAACAAAAGGGCAGGAATGGACCATATTTATGGCTGCCTAGCGTCAATGTAGGCAGGATTGTTTTTGTACAGGAAGGGGCACCTTCCTGCACAAAAACAATCCAGAAAGACATTGTACCTCTTTCTACATGTGCGGCAGAGAGCAACACACATGGGAAGAGGAAAAATAAAGGAGAAATTAAAACATTTCCCCTCCTTATGCCTGCTCTGGGGAGGCGTAAGGTTTTGCCACTGCTCCAGTTTACGTGATTTTGTAAATCTGGGACAGCGTCAGCGTCAAAATCCATCTGTGATGCATGGGAACACCTACCACTATGCCCATGGAATGCCTGCTTGACGCAAAGTAAGGCAATGCAGCGGCTTGCACTGCTTTGCCTTTCTCCATATCCACAAGGCCATTCAAAGCCACTCAGGGTGGCCTTGCGTCACCTCATAGATATGATTGAGAGGCTTGTGCTGCTGGAGCGTCAAAAAAGTGATGTTCCAGCAGCGCAAGCCTCTCATAAATAAACCCCAAAATATTCTCTAATTTCTTTTAAGTCGTTCACCGTCAGGTAGCTACATATAAAATAATACTGTGAATATCTAATGCATTATTTTTATACTTGCATTGCACACAGTATAAGATAGGCCACTACAAAAAGGTTTATTGTAAAAGTGTGCTTCCAAAATGTGGATTTAAGTAATATAAGAGCATATGCAATACCTTTCTTTTTTAATAGCTGTCCCTTCAACACCTCCAGATGGAGTAAGCGCTGTGTAAATACAATTACAATTAAAAGCATGCACTACACAGCGCAGTTGTTAACTCTTCGCACTACCTCTCAAAAAGAATAAATGTTTGTCCTCACAAAGCTTTGAGTGATTCGATCATTTAAAGCTGCTCCCAAGCACCCTTTACAATTGCAGATCAGCTCATAGAGCACATTTGCATTTCATTCAGGAAGCAGATGCCCTGGGATGAAAGTCTCCTTAGCTGTCTGTGCAGCTTTCACAGCACATGAGACTCAAATTAAAGTTCAGCTGAGGCATTTTAAGTATCGGCTTGGGGAATGTGAGACCCCCTTTCCAGGTCTCCACGCCCCCCGGGGGTCCTGACCCCCAGAGTGACGATCTCTGTCCTAAAGTAACTTGAGGGATAGCTTCACCCCTATGTACCTTCAACAACAGAGCCAAGGAAAAGTCTCAGATTTCATTTTGTGCTGAACACTATATAAGCACCCATTAATATTAGTTATTGTTGTAAGCTGCCTGAAACTGTACATAATTTATTAAATTTATAGAATAGGGCTTATAAAAACTGTAATGTGTCTGTGGAGTTACAGAAGATACAAGATAAACAAAGTGAAAATCCAGTGCCCGTCGTCAGTGCCTTGCATCAAGTGACGTCAAACTGAACCAATAGAGGCAATTTGCCGCTGTCAGGATCACCCATGGTGAAACTGGGGATCTCAACAATTCTCAGAGTTTAATGAGAACTGAGTCAGGTTAAGTACTCAGAAATATTGAAGTGATATTTATATGGGCACGAATAATATAACTCCGATGATATCTGCTCGGGTGAGAATGTCCCTCCCTAACTGATGTACATACAGTTGCATTCTCCTGTCCTGAGTGCCCAAATGTGTGTACCCAAGTCTGTCCCTTGACGTTATGTGATGTCTTGGACCTGTGCTGTTACCAGGTGGGGAGCACCTCCTCTCATTGTACAGGCAGTGACTTACTGTCCCTGTCATAGGATTAGGGCATACAGCCATGGTCGCAGTGTACAGCATTTGGTGAATCCATAGTTGTGGCCAGCCTTTTTATCTGTCACTCGAATGGAGGCCTACTGGCCCACTAATGTAAAGCTCTGGTTCTACCTGATTTCCCAGACCCTAGTGCTAACAAAGTGTATGCATACGTGTTTTGTGCATGTGGCCTGCATGGTAAATGCCTGGCATGTCTGAGGGAGCCATAGTAATGGAGGCCTGCAATATCTATTTTCATGCCCTAACACTGAATTGCTGGACAACATGAAAGTGAGATTGTTTTCTAGACCGTGAAAGAGTGCTGCTGCCATTCATGATCCTGGAAGGGAGAGACGCAGACAACAAAGAGACAAGACTCCTTTAAAAAAATCAATTTGGCCTTTTGCTGAGTAAGGAGCAGCTGATTAGTATTCCTAAAACACTGCCATTTCGTAGGTGGTGGGCTTGGAAGGTGGGACTATAGACTCTGTTATGCAAGGTGAAGGGGACTCTAAGTGAGGCCCAGCATTTTCTCTTTCTCCGATTACATGCTTCAGTTTGGTTGATGATAGCCAGATTTAGAAACCTCACACCTTTGTGTGCCCCTACTGTGGGGGCTCCAGCCTGGAGACACCCTGCTAAGCAAACGTTATTCTACAAAAAGGCTTTGTCTAGAAAACAGCCTGGAAAGGACACTTGTAGGAGGACCCACACTACCTTCCTAAGAAGTGTGTGACTGCTCCCCGGTGCTTTCACTGACAGAGAAGCAGTGAAGGGGATGTGCATAGTCCAGTTTGAAGAGCCATAGTAGAACGGGCTTTGGGAAATCAAAGGCAAATTACATTAACCACTATGGTTGATGCAGAGTAGCCCCTGCTTGCTCTCTTGGCTCCCTTAACCAGGTCTGGCAATATCCTATTCCTTGCAGATTACAAAGTCTGCAGCAACAGATTTCAGAGGATTGGAAAGAGAAACTCAGGTGCTCTCCTTAGACAGCCCCAACAAATGATGGGACTGTCTTATAGTCATCAATAAAAGAAAAGATTGCTGAAAAGATCATTCACTGGCAACTTTACGAGTCAGATTTTTCTGGAGTATGTGGTGAATAAACTGAAAGTCTATTCTTCCAAGTCAGACCTAGGAAACCCTCATAAGTTGGTGAGCTAAGTAGTCTGACACACAAAAACTATTTAAAAACAGAAGAATAATGTTCAATTACTTACCAGTAATCTTCATTACTCCTGGTCCTGAAGTTCTCGTCCCATTCATTATATATGGAGAATACCCAAGACAAGAAACCAGACTGGTCAGAGTCAGGAAACAGACCCAAAAAACTAAGAATCACACAGGGACACAACAACAATAGAAGCAATACCCTCAGTGATTTATTAAAGAATACAAAAAACAGAAATTTAGGAGCAAACTGCCCGCAAAATCCCTAGTCCAAAATTGGTTTAATCCCCCAACACATTTTGGAGGCGGTAATGGCAGAGAAATGTATTGGAAACAGCCCATGTAGCTGCCTTACAGCTCACAGCAATGGATACCCCCTTAGATTCTGTCCAAGAAGCCGCCATACCCCTGGTCGACCATCCTTGCACCCCTGCTGGAGGAGGAACACCAGCCAGAGAATATGCCAATTCTATAAGTTGCTTGATCCACTTACTGATAGACAAAGCAGAAGTCTTCTCACCCGTGGAAGAAGTACGAAAGGAAAGAAACAAGGAGTTAGACTTCCTGAAAGGCTTGGTCCTATCTAAGTACACCAGCAATGCCCTCTCGACATCCAGTAAGGACCACTCCATGTCTCACTCACCTTCAGGAGCAACACCCTAAGGAAGGTAACACCAATTCCTGAGAACAATGAAACTGAGAATCAACTTTGGGAACAAAAGAAGAATCCAAACATAACACCACTCCATCAGCAGAAAATGCTAAAAAGGGTTCCCGAGCAATCAGGGCTCCTAACTCACCAATGCATCTGGCGGAGGTGATGGCTACCAAAAAAGAAAACACCTTGAAAGTCAAAAATGTAATATCCGCCACTTCTAAAGGCTCAAAAGGGGCAGACAACAAAGACTGCAACACTAACGGCAAATCCCAAAATGGAAACAGAAGCTTTACCGAAGAACGGGCCAGGGAAAAACCATGCAATAATTGGGAAACCAGATCATCAACATCAGCCAGATTGCCCCAAGGAGAATGAAAAGCCTTAATAACAGCCCACTGGGCCCTCAAAGTGGAGACAGATAGACACTTCTTAAACCCTTCCCACAAAAACTGAAGCACTGTCGTCAGTCCAAAGGGGACAAGTGAAGAGGGACACACCAATGTGCGAAATTACCCCAATGCCTGAAATATGACTTTATGGTGGAAAGTTTACAGGACTGCTGAATGGCACCGCTAAGTGCCTAGAAATCCCCTTGAGCTGTAAGCCCCACCTCTCAACTTCCAAACTGATAGGCGAAGTTTCTGAAGGGCCATGAAAGAGACCGACCGAAGAGGAGAGGGGAGCAAGGAAGGAACCAAGGACCCTGTACAGCCAATAACCGGAAACCAGGACTGTTGGGGCCAAAAAGTAACCACCAGAATCACCACACTGTCCTCCCTCATTCACCTTGCCAGAAACATGGAAATTACGCAATTGTAGGGAAAGCAAAAAACAGATGGGTCGGCCAGGGAATGAACAGGGCATCCACCCCAAGGCCCCCACCTGCTGTCTGCGAGCACAGAAACGGGGAACCTGCGCATGGAGCCGGGAAGCAAAGAGGTTGAGGTATGGTACACCAAACACTCTGAAAAACACAGCTCGAGTGAGAGAAAGTCCTTGTAATGTAGGGAAGCACCAGCTGAGAGCATCTGCCACCCCATTGTTCACCCCCTCACATGAATTGCAACTAGAGATTGAAGATGTCATTCTCCCCAGCGGAACAACAACTGAGCCACTTCATTGAGAGCCTGTGTACAAATCCCCACTGGCTGTTGAGATATGCAACTGTGAGCTGGTTGTCCAAATGAACCACCAAGTT
Organism: Pleurodeles waltl; assembly: GCF_031143425.1. Taxonomy (NCBI): domain Eukaryota; kingdom Metazoa; phylum Chordata; class Amphibia; order Caudata; family Salamandridae; genus Pleurodeles; species Pleurodeles waltl. The sequence continues at coordinate 875,189,630 of NC_090440.1, forward strand.
GTGCCTCACCAGCAATGACGAAAACCCACGAACGCCCTGAATACTGCCATGAGTTCCCTCCAGTTGGAAGACCGTCTTCCCTCCTGAAGTGACCAAAGGGCCTGCAGATACCTGGCCACCCCGAGTCACCCCCCAACCAAAAGCACTGCATCCATAGTCAAGACTAAAGGAGAATCTGGCGGCAACAGAACCCCTCTGGTAAGATTGGCTTCCAAAGTTCACTATTGCAGATCCTGATGAACACCAGGGGAGACAGACATTTGATTGTAAGCCCAAACAAGGATCCAAACATAACAGTAGGTGCACCCACAAAGGCCTGAGATGAAAATGGGCCCAATGATCTGTAAAGACAGCACCAGCCATGAAACCCATCAACTGAAGCCACCTGTGCACTGGAGCTGACAGCAGGGACATCACCTCCAGAGCCAGAGATTTAAAAGCCTGATCCCTGATGCAAGGGAGGAACACCCTGTTGAGATCTGTGTGAAACCTGGTCCCAATAAGTGTCAGATCTTGTGATGGAGACAGCTGGCACTTGTCCCCCAGTTCAGAAGAAACCCTTGATGCTGGAGCGTTGAACAGACCACCTGAAGATCCCATAAGAAGAAGAGTCTCCAATGAAGCATGTACCAACCAGTCGTCCAGATAAGGGTAAAGATGTATCCCCCTTAGGTGAAGAGAGGCAACCAGATGGGCTACCACTTTGGTGAAGACCCTCGGGCTGAGCGAAGGCTGAGTGGGAGCACCTTGAACTGGTAATGAGTCCCCTGCACACAAAACCTGAGAAACTGCTGGAAGTCAGGATGGACTGGGACATTGTGATAGGCATCCTGCAAGTCCAAGGTGCACGTGAAATGACCCTGAAGTACCAACGGAATAATCCGCTGCAAGTTCTCCATCTTGAAGGGGATGTGAAGGATGTATTTGTTGAGGGCTTTTAAATCCAAAACCAGACGGAAGCCTCCGGTACATTTTGGCACCAAAAAAATGATGGAATAGAATCCCTTGCCCCTCTCCAAAAGAGGAACCTCCAAAACTGCCCTCTACTGATGCAGAGAGCGGATACCCATTTCCAAGACCAACCTTTTGTTGGAGCTGATAGGCCACGGAGTAGAACGCACCCCTGGACAAAGTGGGATCACTCCAAACTCTATCCTGCAGCTGTGTTGTATGATGTTCAGAACCCAAGCGTCCGAAGTGGATACTAGCCAAGTCTGAAGAAAATGCTGCAGGCGACCTACCACAGCTACCTGCTGTACCATCATATAGTCAAGAACACGCCTTAGGATGGGGAGGGGGAAATTTGGGCTTCTTATCTCTACTCCTGCCAGCAGGAAATCGTCCTTGAGAACAGACAAATTGTGCACAGGGGGTGGGGTTCAAAAGGGGGACCTATGCCAAAAAGACTGCTTATCTCCCAAGACTGACTGGATTTTTCTTCCAGCTCAGCCCCAAAGAACACATTGCCCTGAAAAGGCAGACAAAGAGCAGATGACTTCCAGTCTCTCAACACCAGATTCCTACGGGCTGACACACAGGCACCACCCAGCCAGAGCAGATGCCTGCACAACTTTAAAAGAAACATCAGACAGGAACTCCACTTGTCCTTCAATAAGTTCAAGCAATCTTGCGCAGAGTGTAGACTCATCCAAAGCTCAACCTAAGAATCTGAGATCAGCAATCAAGGATTGAGCCACATATGTGCCACAGATGCCAGCCCTCAATGCAAGATGAGGACCAGAATAAACATTTATAAGAGAGCCATCCACCCTCTATTCCATGCATTTTTAACTACTGCATCTTCAGCCAACTAAGCCTGTCCCACCAAGCTGGCCTCAAAAGAGTAAATAGGAATAGAGTCTGGCAGAACCTGGTGCAAATCCTGTAAGGGGTACAACTTGGGCATGAAGCGTGGAAGGATAATTTTATCAGGATCACGCCATTCCCATTTAATCACCTCCTGAATGCAAAGATGAATCAGAACACAAACAGGAACAGTACTTTAAAACTGCCTGAGCAAGTACCCAGAAGAGGTATCAGGTATCTCACCATCAGGAAATCCCATATTGACTTAAACATGCTTTACCAAGTCAGACAACAAATCTCTAAAAATACATTTACCCTTCTGTTCCTCTGGACAAGGTTCCACCTCCTCTGAACCAGAGGAATGGGAAACCCCTTCAGGAAAAGGAACCTTTGATTTGAGGGACTCACTCATGTCCAACAAGCTCTCTCTAAATCAGCTGCCGCAGACGCTCCTTATCATCCCTCCTTAACTTTTGTGGACGAGCAGGAGGGGAAGAAGAAGCCGAAGAGGACGTAGATGAAAAGGAAAAAACTCAACATGTTTCTACTTATGGGTGTGCTTCCCCATCGCAACCCACAAATACAGGGAGTGCAGAATTATTAGGCAAGTTGTATTTTTGAGGATTAATATTATTATTGAACAACAACCATGTTCTCAATGAGCCCAAAAAACTCATTAATATCAAAGCTGAATATTTTTGGAAGTAGTTTTTAGTTTGTTTTTAGTTTTAGCTATGTTAGGGGGATATCTGTGTGTGCAGGTGACTATTACTGTGCATAATTATTAGGCAACTTAACAAAAAAAAATATATACCCATTTCAATTATTTATTATTACCAGTGAAACCAATATAACATCTCAACATTCACAAATATACATTTCTGACATTCAAAAACAAAACAAAAACAAATCAGTGACCAATATAGCCACCTTTCTTTGCAAGGACACTCAAAAGCCTGCCATCCATGGATTCTGTCAGTGTTTTGATCTGTTCACCATCAACATTGCGTGCAGCAGCAACCACAGCCTCCCAGACACTGTTCAGAGAGGTGTACTGTTTTCCCTCCTTGTAAATCTCACATTTGATGATGGACCACAGGTTCTCAATGGGGTTCAGATCAGGTGAACAAGGAGGCCATGTCATTAGATTTCCTTCTTTTATACCCTTTCTTGCCAGCCACGCTGTGGAGTACTTGGACGCGTGTGATGGAGCATTGTCCTGCCTGAAAACCATGTTTTTCTTGAAGGATGCAGACTTCTTCCTGTACCACTGCTTGAAGAAGGTGTCTTCCAGGAACTGGCAGTAGGACTGGGAGTTGAGCTTGACTCCATCCTCAACCCGAAAAGGCCCCACAAGCTCATCTTTGATGATACCAGCCCAAACCAGTACTCCACCTCCACCTTGCTGGCGTCTGAGTCGGACTGGAGCTCTCTGCCCTTTACCAATCCAGCCACGGGCCCATCCATCTGGCCCATCAAGACTCACTCTCATTTCAGCAGTCCATAAAACCTTAGAAAAATCAGTCTTGAGATATTTCTTGGCCCAGTCTTGACGTTTCAGCTTGTGTGTCTTGTTCAGTGGTGGTCGTCTTTCTTACCTTGGCCATGTCTCTGAGTATTGCACACCTTGTGCTTTTGGGCACTCCAGTGATGTTGCAGCTCTGAAATATGGCCAAACTGGTGGCAAGTGGCATCGTGGCAGCTGCACGCTTGACTTTTCTCAGTTCATGGGCAGTTATTTTGCGCCTTGGTTTTTCCACACGCTTCTTGCGACCCTGTTGACTATTTTGAATGAAACGCTTGATTGTTCGATGATCACGCTTCAGAAGCTTTGCAATTTTAAGAGTGCTGCATCCCTCTGCAAGATATCTCACTATTTTTGACTTTTCTGAGCCTGTCAAGTCCTTCTTTTGACCCATTTTGCCAAAGGAAAGGAAGTTGCCTAATAATTATGCACACCTGATATAGGGTGTTGATGTCATTAGACCACACCCCTTCTCATTACAGAGATGCACATCACCTAATATGCTTAATTGGTAGTAGGCTTTCGAGCCTATACAGCTTGGAGTAAGACAACATGCATAAAGAGGATGATGTGGTCAAAATACTCATTTGCCTAATAATTCTGCACTCCCTGTACAGGCAAACGCACCAGAACCATAAACTGTTGCCAAAAAGAAAGGAAATCCGCTCTGCGGTGCTAACCAGGGACCATCCCTGTAAATAAAATGCCAGCTAGATCCAGAAAAAAATGTGGAAGAAGCAGTCAACAGCCCCGTACCGCAGAGGCCTGATGAATCGCAACACCGGCATTAATTAATATCAAGTTTCCATCCTCGAATATCACCACTGTGACTTAGGAACAAAAAGCCAAAGCGTTTCTTCTCTCAGCAGAATAAGACTGCCGTGAAGACACCAGTGAACACACGTGAGGAGAAAGGCCCCGGAAGGATTACACACGGAGACGGAAACAATGGTCCACCCAGAGACCTTCTGGATCCCCTGGAAACCATGCGCACTGCCCGCAAGCCTAGCAGGCGGGAACGGGTGCCAGGAAAATAAAAACATTCTCACCACCCAGCTGGAGGATGAGAACGGCATGCTGAATCGAAGCCGCCCAAGCCCAGCAGGAGCAGCACACCAGTCCTCGCATCCCTTGTCACGTACAGAAAAAAAAAAAAGAACAGGAGGAATGCTGGGTAGGTACGTGTTATGTACTCCCGGGGGGAAGGGGCTGGGGATGTAGGGTATTCCTCGTGTGCTTTTTTCAGTAATGGAGAGAGTTCTCTCCATATGTAATGAAGGGAACGAGGACTGGTGGACCTGGGGGTAATGTCCATTTTTTGGTTGAGAGCATGTCAGTGCTAAAAGGATTTGCAAGAGTATAAAATAGAAGCAGAATTCAATAGACTGCCACTGGTTTATTGAGGAATGTCACCTTAAATACACTCTGCCCAAAATGTGAGTGCACATAGAGCTCTTTTTTTTCTCCTTTGCATAATTTAGGTATCATTCTAAGCTTTCAAGTAGCTTGGTTTCACTGATAATAGTAGACCCGCTTATGACTGAACTAAGTTATACTCCCCTGCTCAGCTTTAATGAGAAAGAAATGTGTGTCAGGAATTGGTTGGATTTTATTTTAGATTAATTTGGATCCTAAAATCCAAAAGTTGTACATAGTTGTCTTAGAATGGTAAATGTGACATTTTACTAATACAGTACTGAAAACACTGCCAAAACACAGAATTTTAAGTGGATTACAACAGAGATTTGCAAGTTGATTGAAGTGTTTAATATGAAATAGTCTTTGTCTAAAAATAAGTTTAATAACGTTGCTTCTTCTTTTTTTTACACGTTAGTTAAGCTTTAAATGGGTTTGACTTCAAACTATATTTATTTACATTGTACAGTACGACATGATGTCTTATAGTAAGCACACCGCTTATAGACATTCCACACATAGCCCTATAATAATAAGCAGGGAAACTTAAAGCACCCTACATAGTATGTACTGGAAGCACTGGTAGACAAAGATTCTAGTGCACAGGGCTCAAGGATGCTTTTTGTTTTGACCTGTGATACTATGACAGCTGAATATTAATCACTAAGAAACCCCCAGGTCTATCAAGAAAGAAAACACAGAGGCAGAGGACAAAAGAGAAAGAAAAGGGTTGCGGGCCTTTTTTTGTAACTCGGCGCCACCCTTTCTTCTTTTTTGCTCCTCTCTTTCTCTCTGTTTTCTTTCTTTTTTCGAACCGGGGTTTCCTAGTGGTTAATAGTGATCGATAGGGAAGTAACCCCTGCAAGTCTTTAATTTCCCCTAGCCATGCTTTGTGATATAATTATGACAGCTGAATATCCACAGTAGTGAGTTTGTTCTGATGTCAAGGTCTCAGATTTGTCAAGTGCAAGAGAAATCCTACATTCATACAATCTGCAGAGATAGTGAATTTACAATGTCTTTACCATGCAGTTATAACAGAACCCTTCTAAATTTATAGAGATATCTGGGTGAATATGCCACACATCAAGATCAAAATAAGAAAACTGGTTTCACAAGGCAAGCCCATAAGAAAAGAAGAAAGCTGTGACGAAAAACCTACATAGAGACAGGGAAGAAATGATACACCAAGCACTATTACGATCTCCTAACAGCTGAAGTGACAATGAAGCTGGTTAAAAGACAACTACAGGCTTCTGAGAAGTCAATAAAAAAAGAAACAGACCACCAAATTGATTAGTGTATCGACATTAATAATAATGTGAAACAATACAATAACATACAGTCTTTTTCTGTCCATACCTTTCTGAATGCCCTCCATTTGCATCTCACGTCATCACTTGCCTCTTCAGCATCATCTTTTCACTCTCTCTATGTTTACTTCCTTTCATCTACTCTGCGTCACCGTCCCAGCACCCACACAACCCACCAACTCTTCTCTAAGTACCGCATTTTCTTTTCCTTTGGAGCTGTCAATATTTAATCAGTCTTTACTTCTTTAAAACACTACCCAGTAGGAGCGCAATTACAAATGGCACATATTTGACTATTGCTCTTTGCACTCGTTAGATACCCAAAGGATTGGATGTACATATTTTATGAGTACCTTTATCACTCACTGACAGGTACTGAAAGAAACTCACGCTGCCTTTACCATCAGATCCTGAGCTCTCAATTGTGCACCGTCATAGACACCCACCCTTAGGGGGTGAACTCATTCAGACACCTGGAGATGACTCAGTTCACTGGGTGCACAAGTCAAAAGCCACCTGTTGCATGAAAAGCTAGAGAATCATCATCTGGAAAAACTACTCTTATGGAATGGAAGATCAGGTAAACCATTAAATGTAAACAGGGACTGCATCGATGACATTAATTACCTTAAGTGTTTTGTGCAATCATTGGTGAGAAATAACTAGCACAATAGGACCCCATTTCCAAGTCAGTTTTTAGGGTTGAGCGCGCGCAAGCGCTCTGGACCCTGTTGTAATCTCTTTGTGGGCTTCTAACCATGCCCATGTCACACCCCACACTTTCATTAGTTCGTGAGCTTGCCTTTTAAAAATTGATTGATTCCATTTGTGAAAGGCTTGCATATGTCATGCCTTTTCCAGTGTTTAGCCCTCTTCAAACGCGCCGGTAAACTACTGAAAACATACGAGGCTCCGTTTTTTCAGGTGGTTTCTGGGATACTTTATGTTTTCATTTCGTACGCAGCACGATGTCGCTGGGCAGAAGTTGAACGCTTTGCATGACATCTACCCTGTTACATAGATAATTGCACTTTTGCTGGTTACGGATAATTTCACTTTTGCCGGTTACTGATAATTGCACTTTTGCCAGTAACATGGATAATTGCAGTTTTGCCGATAAGTTTCACTGCGAACAAAATTCCATTTCCTTTTCTGTCTCCTTCACCCTCATGGCGACCATCAGCTCGCATATGTGAAACTGTTTTACTACTAATTATTAATTAATGTGCAAGAAAAGTCCGGTTAGCGGTTTACAAAGCTAATAGCTCTAACGCGAGCAAAAGCGAGACCCGTTGCACTGCAAATGCTTGTTATGTACTGTCGGCTCTGAGATCCACCAGGACACGACCCACTCAAAGCGCTGTCCCGCCCCTGTTATTCGAATACTACTCTGCCTTCGTGTTTATCTGTAATCCATCCCTCCGATGTTTCGTTGAAGCTATTCCTGCCGTTCCGTTATTCGCTTATTGCCCCATCCTTAGAGTTACTTTGCTTCTCTTGAGCACGCATTATGCTTCCTTTACCCACTATGGGCACCACTATGCGCATCCTCCAGAGGCTGGTGCTTCCGGGTGCTTTGCTTTTCATAATACACTGGTATTATCATCTCCTCCCTGCTACCCTCCAAAATTACCATTTTTTTGCTCTCAGTTCCGCGGTTCGCCTGCCTCGACATGGCGCCTCCGCTCTCTCCCGAATAGTGACTGCTGAAGGTAAGGTGAAGGGATCGCTCCTGCTCCTGGATCCACTGAGTAATAAGAAGCGACCTCAGGACCAGGTTGTGTTGACAGCACGCTCCGGAAGCAAAAGCGTTGTTGGCGCTCAATGAGCATGCGCAGCATCTGACATAACGTAGTTGTGCGCATTAAACAAAGTTAGAGCGTGCAATCTAGCGGCCATCTTGGAAGAAACTATTGTATTATTTCAACCACCTATTTTATTTTATATTTTCACATAATAAAGTGCAGTGACGTTGAAATACAGCTTTATATTATTATGGTGATTATTTGTTATGTCATTTTAACCATATATTTATTTTACAAATATGTTCGTAAGTTGTCTTAAAAGGATAACTATATTTAAAGTTCACCTAAAGGTAAGGATTTGCTTAATAACTTACGTTGAATACGTTTTTAATGTTGACCATTTCGCATACTGCTTCATTACTTGTTGTCATTTTTATGGTTGAAGCTGTGAGTTCTTCAGTGCTTACTTTGAGCCAGTGGTTGCTTGTAGGGGTCACCAGTACTTATTTTGGGGACTGTAGAGAGCCATCCAGACTTTCCCCTACTTTGTATCCTGTTCCGCGCATCTGGGCGGAGCACGGAACAGGGGCTATATAATAAAGACGGGGCTGCGCTGACGCAGTTCTCCCCTGTGACACCAACCACCTTGCACGTGTAATTATTACAGCGCGTACCGCGGCCCTTTCTACATTGGCGACGAGCGGGTCTCAGAACTCCCGCGTCGCGGAACGCATATAGAAACAGACAGGTGGTGCAGAGCGGAAGAAATGCAAACGACACAAGGCTCTCGTGCCGTGCTGAGGGGACCACCGGAAAAGAAAAAAAACGACCTGGTTGAAATACGAAGGTCCTAAGAGGAAGCACGCCGCGTGTCTTACCTCGTGAGGTGAGCCCCGCCTCCTCTTCAGTGCGAGCTGCCCGGTAATTGTCGTCGCTGTCTTGGTCGAGCCGGCCAAGCGCTCGGTGCCTCGTGGGTCATCGCCGCGGCCCGGAAAGAAAATGAAGGCTGTCCTACCTCCGGCGCTGGATCCAGCACATCGCTCACCTCGGAGGTCCTGCAACTCCACGTGGGGTAGGTGTGCGATTGAAAGCACACACACACACCCCGTCGCTTGGCAAAGACGATGGGGAGCTCAGGCTGTGTTCCCTGGCGAGCGAAACGCGACACATGGAGCCAGAGGGGCAGGAGCCCCGTACAAGTAAGACACAAAGTCAAGGGGGTGGAGCCCCAAAAGGAAAAAATAAAGAGACAAACAAAGAGCAAATAGAATTTAAATGAAGCCCCAGAGAGAGAAAAAAAATATATAATACAACTTTTGGGACACAGGCACACAAGCAGCTGGTGATCAGCATTATTTAGCACACCAAAGAGAAGATAATATTTAAAAAAAATATATATATATTATTATTAAAAGGGACAGCAAGAAGGAAACATACAGTATAGCAGCAAAGTGCCTACACAATGAGAGACACAATGAGCCCGCCACCACAGGAAAACCCCCAGCAGCCCGCGCAAGTGGGCGCCAGTGCTCACTCCTCAATCACTGCGCTGCCCCCATTCAGCCAACTGATAGACCTGGCCACAGCAGCGCCAAATGGCGTCTATGGTTAAATCGATTAGAAAACTATTTCTGCGCCACAAGAGAAACAGATGGGGCAGTGCGCAGATCCCTCATGCTGCTGATGGGAGGAGACGAGCTGCAAGAATTATTTGATTCACTCCCAGAGACAGGGGATAAGTCAGACTTTAACGCAGCAGTTGACGCCCTAAATAAACATTTTGACCCACAGCTGAACTTAGATTTTGAACGTTTCAAACTCCGACAGGCTCAACAAATGGATGTCGAGTCAATGGACATGTTTTATGCACGACCGAGGAAGTTAGCAAGCTCATGCGCAGGCCTCAATCAACAAGAGGAGATTAGGGCACAGATTAATTAGGGATGCCGGTCAAATGCACTGATCAGCAAGGCATCTCCCTGATGACATCCTGGTTCTGGCACGTTCACACAAACTATCAGCAGTCTGGGCGGATGCCATGGCGGCTGTGAGAGGACAATCGTTGGCAGCTGCTTCAACCACACGTCCAGTCCCGGTGAAAGAAGAGCAGATAGATGCCATCCAAACCCGCCAATTGCCAGGATGCAGACACATTTTTTCAGACAGGGTGCACGCACCTGGGGAAGCTGTGGGTACGGACACAAAACAACGATGGGGTGCTCGGTGAAAGGTAAAACATGTGATCGGTGTGGCAAAGGCAACCACTTTGCGAAAGTGTGCAAGTCAGGGAGAGGCAGGCAAGGAGACCAGAAAAGAAAGGACGCTAAGGTTAAGAGTGTAACCAAAGAAACTGACGAATCCAGAGAAACCACAGCCCAAAGAACTCCAGTCTTTGAAGAAGACAAGGACGAAGACATCTTTGTGATCTCATTCACTGGCGGGAGACAACAGAAGAAGCGACCGCCACCCATGAGCAACATTCAGATCAACAGCACATTGGCGACAGTGCTCATAGATACAGGAGCGTCCGTCAATATAATGTCTGTTCAGACAGTTGGCCCCTACACCATCGCTTGCCCCAACCACCACCAAGATATATAACTAAGGGGGCCGAGAGCTGCTTCCTCTAAAGGGTACGGTGGAAGTGGCAGTATCCAGTGGGCATGTATCGACACAGGCAAAGTTCTACGTGGTGACCGGAGACCGAGGCACCCTGTTGGGGTGTCACACCGCAGAAGAGCTGGAATTAGTATTCTTTGCGCAACAAGTATATGACTCCCACACTGAGCACCTTATCAGTGAGTTTCCGCAGCTCTTTGAAGGGTTGGGACGACTCAAAGATAAAAGGATCAAACTGCACATAGACCCAAGTGTTACGCCAGTTGCCCTAAGACACCGACGTGTACCGTTCCATTCGTGACCTGCAGTGGAAAAAGAGTTGCAGCTGCTTGAAAAGCAAGGAGTAATTGAGAAGGTGGAAGGACCAACACCGTGGTTTCGCCATTGATGATAGCGCCAAAGCCCAAGCAACCAGGAGCCATCCATCTTTGTGTTGATATGCGCATTCCTAACAAGGCCATCCGGAGAGAGAGACACATAACACCTACAATGGAGGACATCATAATAGAACTGAATGGGGCGCAGTGGTTCTCGAAATTGGACCTTAATGCCAGGTATCATCAGCTGGAGCTAGATCCCGATACCAGGAACATTACCACATTCTCAACGCACGTGGGGCTCTGGCGATATAAGAGACTGAGCTTTGGGGTATCTTCGGCAGAGGAAGTATTCCAAAATGCGATTAGAGAGACGCTGTCAGGGCTGCCGGGGGTGATCAACTTGAGTGATGACATCCTCATACACTCCAAAACTAGAGAGGAACATCATTGACATCTCAGGGCCATGCTGCAGAGGTTAGCAGAGGCAGGGCTAACACTCCACAAGAAGAAATGTGCATTTTATCAAACGTCGGTGGAGTTCTTTGGCTATGTCTTCTCAAAAGAGGGTCTACAAGTGGACCTGCGTAAAGCTGATGCCATTCGTCAAGCACCGATTCCCGGTTCCCAAAAATCCCACAGAGGTAAAAAGTTTCCTAGGCATGGCAACATATTGTGGAAGGTTCATTCCACAACTTGCGACAATGGCCGAACCTCTCAGACAGCTCACAAAAGGAGGGCACCGGTGGGAATGGAGCCCAGCAGCTGACAAGGCATTTACCGACATTAAAACAGCGTTTCTGGACAAGTCAACTATGGTTTACTTTAACCCTTACAGACGTACAGAGGTGTAGTTGATGCATGTCCGGTAGGCCTTGGCGCTGTTCTTCTCCAGGAACAGAACCAGCAGGAGTGGGTTCCGGTTGCGTATGCAAGCAGAGCGTTGTCTTCAGTTGAAACACGATACGCCCAGATAGAGCAGGAAGCCTTGGCGATTCGTTGGGCGTGCAAGCATTTTCATCTGTATCTATATGGGCAAGAATTTCAAGTGGTGACTGATCACAAGCCTTTAGTCGCACTATTTGCCCTCGTCTGGCGCCCCCACGAATAGAGAGGTGGACTGTTCTGCTTCAACCCTACCGGTTTACCGTTGTCTATCGACCGGGGGTGAATAACCCAGCTGACTACCTATTTCGCCACTGATAACGCGTCCAGCCCTTATAAATTACCTGTACCTGAACACGTTGGAGGTCGGTGAATCTTTTAACCGAGTCGGGCTCTCCTCATCCTCAATAGTCGAGTCACTCAGATCAATAATCAATAACTGTTGTAATCGGTAATCAGTACTCATTTAATAGATCAATATAACACATTAGAAATCAATAACAGTTGGTATTTCGGCGCACCATGACCTTTCAGTCATGAATAACCACACCAGTTTATTAGAAGTTAGTGAATTTATTTCCCTATATTAACAAAGCTAGCACAATGTATATATGTCTCAAAACCAATTGATATATGTATATGAACATTACTAGCTGTCCATAACGGCGTAAGAAACGCAATCTACGTAAAATCTGGATAATGATACACTCTGTTATAGCAATGCAAATCACCAATGTGACTAACTGTATTTGACTAATTGCATACATTCGGTCAGCATAACAAGATTTCAATTCTTCATGATACATTGAACGAATACCTCGACTAACCTCTAATTAGCATTGGCATGTGGGACTTCATGCAAAACGAATTTAGTCAACACAAATTTGGAAAACTTCTAGCTAGGACCCTATCAAAATAGCAGTTGGTACCTAAAAGGAAAAACACAATGCATAATACATTTATCCTTTCATATTTACCAAATACAATCAGCATTCAAGAAAAGTCTTCGTCCTTCAGGTACCGGTTGATCAGCATGGGGCAAATTTCAAAGGGGCAAAGTTAAGGGCAAGTTTCCTTGCAGCGGCAAGGAGAATGGGGCAAAGTTACTGCATGGGCAAGACGGGGGTAAATCAAAGTTAAAGTCTCTAGGGTGAGAATTCTTAAAGTCTCTTTCTCTCAGATAGAGAAAAGGGCATCAGGGTGTCGTCTAAAATGGAGTCTGGCATCAGGCTTCAAACTGGCATCGAGGAAAATGGCTGACTTCTCTTTGTCCGGTGGGTTTAAGTAAGAAACATTCCAAATTCTGTAGGGTCTTCCATTGGAGGGTTCATAGGTTGGCTTCAAATTGTCCAATCAAAAATTGTCTTTTACTAGCGCCCATTTATGCATACACTGTCCTTGGAGCCTTGGAACACAAATTGTATTATGGTTTGCCAATTATTTTACTATCTGTACCTTCATTGTCCGCACCTGCAGAGACTGACCTTGTATCAAAGGGGATGTAACCGGCCTAGCACGAAACCTTGGAGATAAGTGTACCAGCCAGTTTCTACTGGAAAAATACAACTTCAAGCAAGAATATATGTTTCATTAGTTCAAGGAAAAAAATCACGCAGTTAGAATTTGAAACCAAGCAACTAGGCCAAAGCCTGTACTAAATTTAAGCTAAGCAAAACAGTTTTCAAACAAGAAATCATGGCATACATTTGCGATTATGACGGATTACTACAATTTTAATACTTCGTGATTAATAAAGCTCGTTTATAATGATGGCGAACTACCCTGAGGGCACAATTTCCCTCGTACATTATTTCTTTTACTAAAATCACACTACATTACACGTATTGATTACACAATTTATATGAATATATGTTGGACCTTCTTTTTCTGCGTCATCACCACCCATCCCCAATAATGACCGATAATTCTCAAGAGAAAGATGAGGAGAGCACCGAAGAGTTTGTCAACATGGTTGTACAATCGGCATGTCCCAATGCCCTTGGTGTAATAGACATCGTGAATGCCACCAAGGTAGATATGGTACTGAACCAGGTCAAGGAAGCATTGGATCACAGAAAGTGGAAGCATTTCCTGGAAAAGACGAAAGTGGCCAACCATGAGTACAAGGTAGCGATGCAGGGGATGTGGAGGGTGCGAGATGAGCTATCCACGGATAGTCAAGGACTGGTTCTTCGGGGAAGGAGAATTGTACTGCCTCAGAGTTTGTGGGCTTGAGTGGTGGAGCTAGCACTTCAGGGTAATCAAGGTGATGTGAAAACCAAGGCGAGATTGCGAGCAAAGGTGTGGTTCCCTGACATGGACAGTCAGGTGGACAAATTGGTGGGGAAATGTCATTCATGCGTCATCACATCAGGGGAACCATGCCCAGTCATCACTGAACCGGCTAGTCAGAAGCCATGGGCAAAAGTGAACATGGATTTTGGGAGTTTCCCGGATGGGCGGCTGACAGTCGTCCTTATCGACTCATGTACAAACTTTTCTGTTGTTGACGTCGTGTCATCCATGGCATTTGAGAATGTACTTCAAAAGGCATTTGCCATGTTTGGGCTCCCTGATGAGGTCAGGTCAGATAATGGGCCCCTATTTCATGGACAAGAATTTCGGTCTTACTTGGATTGGCTAGCCATACATCATCACAAGGTCATGCCCTACTGGCCTCAGGCTAATGGGGACGTTGAGAGATTTATGCGAACTCTAAACCGAGCCCTCAGAATAGGTGTCGAACAAAGAGAAGACAGTGAACAATGTCTGCAGCAATTTCAGAGTGCCTATCGCCAGACACCTCACAGTACTACAGGGTGTGCACCTGACGCGCTGATGTTCAAAGTCCCGCCTCAGGACTGTATCCCGTCTGGTCCTCATTGGGTATCACCAGAGCTAGATGTTGAAGCCACCTAGCCTCGCCGAGAGCTCACGAACTGACAAGCCACTGAAAAGTGGCGAAGTCGATTCAGAGACTTTCAGGAAGGAGATATGGTGGTAGTGAAGAGTCGCCGACCAGGAGGGAAATTCCAAACACCTTTTGAGCCTGAACCCTGGCAGATCATCAATGTGAGAGGCGCCATGATAACAGCAGCCCAAGGCAGGCAGAGGGTTACCAGAAACGTATCACACTTCAGGAAAGCAGGGGCTTCGATCCCATCTGGAGAGGAAGCAGAGGTCGATGAATCGATGGCTGCATCTTCGGTTGAGGATGGAGGGACAGAGGATACTCAGGTAGCGGTGCGCAGTGCACGTCACCCGCTGGTTGAAAATGCTGGCCAGGAAGAATCACTCGCCAGAGGAGAACGGTATCATCTGCGCCCCAACCCCGTGCCGAACAGCCAGCTCAAAGATTTTGGGGGTCATTACAACATTGGTGGTAAAAGCTGCTTACCGCCGTGCAGAAGACCGCCAATACACCGCCGCGGCTGCGGAATTCCGCCACAGCTATTATGACCCACATCTCGGAATCCGCCGAAATTCAGACACCCACACAAGTACGCCACACCAAAGGTCAGTGATAAACTGGCGAAAACAAATCTTCCACTGTCACGCCAACAGAAACACGCCCATTCTATTACGACCCATGAATCTACGCAGCGGTCTTTCAACCGCGGTATTCCGTTGGCGGTACACACCGCCGCGCTCAAAATACACACACATCTCCAAAACACCGCCACATTGGACAATTCCAAATACACACACCTGATACATATACAAACACCACTCCCACACACCCAACACAATATAAAACACCCACCCACATCACCCACAAACCCCTATGACCAAAAATTAGAGACGAAGGTGACAGAGAGAGAGCACAGCAATAGACAACCCCACCACACAGAGGCACACAACACCATCACCCACACAACATCCACGCACAAAACACCCCACATCACTACACATCACCACACTCATCACCATATACACCACCCCACACATCACCTACACCACCCCATGGCACGCCAAAGACACCCCAGGTTTTTGGAGGAGGAGCTCAGGGTTATGGTGGAGGAAATCGTACAGGTAGAGCCACAGCTATTTGGATCACAGGTGCAGCACACCTCTATAGCTAGGAAGATGGAGCTATGGCGAAGAATAGTCGACAGGGTCAACGCAGTGGGACAGCACCCAAGAAATCGGGAGGACATCAGGAGGAGGTGGAACGACCTACGGGGGAAGGTGCGTTCCGTGGTCTTCAGGCACAACATCGCGATTCAGCGGACTGCCGGCAGACCCCCACCTCCTCCCCCACAACTAACAACATGGGAGGAGCAGGTCTTGACCATTATGCATCCAGAGGGCCTCGGAGGAGTTGGTGGAGGAATGGACACTGGTAAATCAAATCTTAACTATCATATCCCCCACCCTACCTGCATGCTATCACACAACCCCACCCTCACCCCCTCCCCTATCACTCCAACTCCTCACTAATGTACTAATAACACAAACCACCCATCCCAACACCAAGGCCTGCATGACACAACAAAGCATGGACACCCATCACTAAAGCATGCCCACTGCACATACCCATAACAACCCCTAACCATCATCACACAAGCCACCACACAGGAATGCTAGCACTGGGGTACACGCTCACCCACCCATTGCACACCATGACACACACAGATACAATAATCATGCTTTTATACCCCTGCAGGACCACTACGTAACAACACCAGACAGGAGGGTCCAGATATCTCTACCCCACCCACAGAAGAGGCCCACAGTGATGACAGCAGCTCTGGCCAACTGGATCCAGATGACCAGCCTGGACCATTGTGGGCCTCGGGACAGTCGGTTCCCCTCGCACAGGCACAGCCCAACACTGACCTTCCACCCTCTGGTAACACCAGCACAGCACCCACCCAGCGGGCCCATACCTCCGTACCCAGGACACGTCAATCAGCTGTGTGTCCACCACTACAGGGAACCCAGGATAACCCACCACCCCAACAACAACAGGGACCTGGGGGCAGTGGTAGGGGGCACACGGTCCAGGGGACGGAGGCACAGGAACACAGGGGAACTGGGAGGGCTGCTGTGCGACAGGGGGCGGACAGGCCAAGGGAACCCAATCTCCACGAGGCCCTCTCCTCTATCATGGGAGCATACCACCACTCCCAGGAGACAATGGTTACGGTACTGGACAAGTTTCAGGAGACCCAGCGCATGCAGAAGGAACAGTATTTGGGGTTCAGGGAGGAGCTCAGAACCATCAGCTCCGCCCTGGGCACCATCGTAGGGGTGCTGAAGGACATATAGAACACCATGAGGGACACCGTGGCACTCCAAAGGGCCCCTGACACTAGCCTGGACGATGAACTTCCCACCACCTCCACCGGCGCTAGTGGACAGGATGCCCCGCCACAGGATCACCACACCAGCACCCCACCCCCTGCAGACGGAGAACCACCCCACAAGCAGTCCCTGAGATACAGGAACAGGACAGAGCAAGATGGCAAGACCCCCGCCAGGAAATGAGACTACCCTGATTGTCATCCCACTGTCCCACTTTGTTACCCTGTCCAGATTGGAACTGCCCCATCTCCACTTCCTATGCCCATATTTGGCAATGCACCTGTGAGACTAATAGACTGGACTCTACCATGGACATTCCTCCACCATCACCCATCACCATTTTGCCACCCCCTCCAATAATTAGCACTTCAATAAACACCCTTGAACCACAAATCAATCTGGAGTCAGTCTGTGATTTTGAAAATGTGTATTATCTATGACAATGACAAAATCTGTTTGAAAATGTAATGTCAACATACCTATGTCACACATCACAAGCCCATGAAGGATGCAAGCAGATGACACACATTGGTAACCACACCTGTTAAACCGTAATGGAAATGTACCACTCAGTTAGCAAATACTGCTTCAAATTGACAGACAGGAAAGAGGTAGAAGTGTGAAAGTAAATGTAATAGTAAAAAAATTGTTCTCACCTGTGTGTCACTGGAAATATTGCTGTATGACAGAGTCCCTGTTGTCAATGTCTTCTTCCTCTGCTTCCTCCTCATCACTGTCCACAGGCTCCACAGCTGCCACAACACCGTCATCTGGACCATCCTCCTGCAGAAAAGGCACCTGGCGTCGCAAAGCAAGATTGTGAAGCATAGAGCAGGCGATGATGATCTGGCACACCTTCCTTGGTGAGTAGAATAGGGAACCACCTGTCATATGGAGGCACCTAAACCTGGCCTTCAGGAGGCCGAAGGTGCGTTCTATCACCCTCCTAGTCCGCCCATGGGCCTCATTGTAGCGCTCCTCTGCCCTAGTCCTGGGATTCCTCACTGGGGTCAATAGCCATGACAGGTTGGGGTAACCAGAGTCCCCTAATAGCCACACACGGTGCCTCTGGAGTTGACCCATCACATAAGGGATGCTGCTATTCCGCAGGATGTAGGCGTCATGCACTGAGCCAGGGAACATAGCATTTACCTGCGAGATGTACTGGTCTGCCAAACATACCATCTGTACATTCATGGAATGATAACTCTTCCGGTTCCTGTACACCTGTTCACTCCTGTGGGGGGGGGACCAAAGCCACATGGGTCCCATCAATGGCACCTATGATGTTAGGGATATGTCCCAGAGCATAGAAGTCACCTTTAACTGTAGCCAAATCTTCCACCTGAGGGAAAACGATGTAGCTCCTCACGTGTTTCAGCAGGGCAGACAACACTCTGGACAGCACGTTGGAAAACATAGGCTGGGACATCCCTGATGCCATGGCCACTGTTGTTTGAAATGACCCACTTGCTAGGAAATGGAGCACTGATAGCACCTGCACTTGAGGGGGGATTTCTGTGAGATGGCGGATTGGTGACATCAGGTCTGGCTCCAACTGGGTACACAGTTCCTGGATTGTGGCACGGTCAAACCTGTAGGTGATGATTAAATGTCGCTCCTCCATTGTCAACAGGTCCACCAGGGATCGGTACACCAGAGGATTCCGCCATCACCTCACATGTCCCAGCTGACGGTGCCTAAGAAGGACAACAGCGACCACAGAGTCAACCAATTCTGAGGTATGTACCCACAGCTACACAGAACATGACACAAAATACAAAAATCTTCCTGTATGTGTGTTGAGTCCAGGCCTAGGTATGTGTGACGCAGTTGTAAATGAAGCCATGTGGGCCCCTGAAATGGCGGATGCCTGACCTCTAAAGTGGGACAATGGGATGTGAGGTAACTGCGCTGGCGTACACCGTCGTGGTAGGCGGTCGTAGACCGCGGCGCAATGCTGCATTGGTTAACATTGGACCCTATGGGTCCCAGGAGCCAATGACGAAGTGCGCCGGCAGTGATGATACGCACCGCAGCAGACGTAACCACCGCGGACGTGACCGCCATTTTCTATCTGTTCAATCACTCGATACTTGATCTTCGACAGGAGAGGACCTACACTGCAAGTGCTGCTGTGACCTCGGTCTGGAAGAGACAATGGCACGTGCGTCTGGGGAAAGGGCCCCTGCCTTCACTGCACAGGAGTTGGAGAAGCTCGTGGATGGGGTCCTCCCCCAGTACACGCTACTCTACGGTCCTCCAGACCAACAGATGAGTACATAGGGTGCAAGTTGTATGGGCTATGCCTGGGTAGAGAGGGCTGGATGTAAGTAGGAAGGGGGCAGAGTTCTGCGAGCATGAAGGAGTGTGAATGCATGTGCCACATGGCAAGGGCAGGGATGTGGGCCACTCACTACGACGGTGCATTTGGTAATGACTTCTCTTCTTCCCCTGTACATGTCATGTAGGTCAGCGCCCACCAGAAGAAGGATATTTGACGTGCCATCGCCAATGACATCCGGACCCTGGGGGGTCCACCAGAGACGGAGCACCCACTGGCGTAAAAGATGGGAGGACATTCGCCACTGGAGCAAGAAGACGGCGGAGGCTCAGCTGGGGATGGCCTCCCAATGTGGGAGGGGTGCCCATCGCACCATGACCCCCCTGATGTTCCGGATCCTGGCGGTGGCCTACCCTGAGTTGGATGGGCGCATGAGGGCATCACAGCAGACACAAGGGGGTGAGTACACTCACATTCTCATGACTTTGCGCGCAGTGGAGGGGTCTGGGTGGGGGAGGGGGGCTGTGGGTTTCCCTAGACCAGGGCGAGTTCCGTAGGCTAGGCCCCTCCGTAATGCAGGCCATGTGCCACTCCACCCACCTCTGTAGAGTGCCAAGTACAGGTATAGATGCCCCTGTGTCATCTATGTGGGTAGATGACACTCATAGCCATGTAGGCCATATCCCAGGAACTGCATCTGTAGAGGCCAAGAGCACGGCGTAGTGCAGGGGGCTGCTGTGTCTGTATTGTCCGCCAACGGTAACGGTTAACCATGCACTCAACCTGTCTTTCTTCTGTTTCCCCACCCCTTTTTGTGCTCTCCCTGTTCTTTTGTGCATCAGCATCATCAGGCGGAGGTACAGGGGCACCGGAGCACGAGGGGGCTGCATCCCACATGGCCATGGAGGGCCACACCACGGTCTCAGAATACACCAGTGGGACGGAGGGCGAGGGGAGCTTCACGGTGGTCACCGGATCAGCAACCAGCGACACGGACTCGTCCTCCGATGGGAGTTCCCTCCGATGGGAGCTCCCTTGTGGTGGCGGCACCATCTGTGCCCCCCACTTCTACAGGTACAGCCGCCACCCCCCCTACCAGCACCGCCCTCCCAGCAGCCCCTCAGCCTTCGCCCCGTGCCCACTCATCCAGGATGGTGGGCATCACCTTCGCCCCAGGCACCTCAGCCCCTGTTCCCCCTGCTGCCCTCAGTGAGGAGGCCATTGACTTCCACAGGTCACTCACTGTTGGGCAGTCTACTATTGTGAATGCCATCCAGGGTGTAGAAAGGGAGTTGCAACACATTAATGCATTCCTGGAGGGCATTCATTCTGGTCAGGCTGCCCATCATCGAACCCTGAAATCTCTGGCCTCAGCACTGATGGCAGCCATTGTCCCTGTGTCTAGCCTCCCCCTCCAACTTCCTCCACCCAGGCCCAATCCCCTGTACCTCTGCCTATCCCAAGCACACCGTCAGACCAGCCTGCAAACACGTCAACACACAAGGGCAGCTCAGGCAAACATAGGCACCACACATCCCACAGGCACTCACACAAGCATCACCCACATACAGACACAGCAACATCCACTGCCTCCACTGTGTCCCCCTCCTCGTCGTCTCCCTCCTTCCTCCCAGTGTCGTCTACACTCTCACCTGCATGCACTACCACTACAGCTACTAGGACTCGCACCAGAACACTCAGCACCACACCCCACTCACCTGCACTCACCACCCCCACCACCATTTACACGTCCCCTGTGTCCTCTCCCAGTATGTCTGTGACGCCCCCTCCCAAAGTACACAAATGCGGGCACACACACACCCAACATCCATCCACCTCACAACAGCCTCCAGAACATGCACCTGCACCCAAAGCATCAAAAGTTACACCTCCTACAACCACCTCCTCTTCCTCCACTCCCAGACCCCCTCCAGCTACCCGTCCCAGTGTTCGTCAGAAACCTTTCCTGAGCAACCTTGACCTCTGTCCCATCACCCCCCCCTCCAATTCATAGGTCCCGTACTAACACCTCAGCCAAAAAGATTCCGATACCAGTGGTGCCTGTTAGAGGTATGTGGAGTGCACCGGGCACCAGGGCAGCCAGTGTGACACAGAGCCAAAGCACTGTCAGTCCATCCCCTGTGAAGTACCAGAATTTGGACAGCACAGTGGACAGTGCCTGACGGGAGAGGGGGAAGACTCCTGCCGGCAAAGCCGCTCACAGGGGTCCCGGGGGAGTGTTGAGTCAGCTGTGACTCCTCCCAAGGTGGTGAAGGGGCAGAAGAAGTCTCCAAAGTCTGGGAAGAGCAGCACGGCGGAGAAGGCCACCATCCTCCCCGCTGCCCAGGACGCCACCGCCAGCCCCATCGTCACTGGTCCGGAGACCACCGCCAGAGTCAGTGCCCAGGAGGGCAGCACAATCGTCACTGGTCTGGAGACCACCGCCAGAGTCAGTGCCCAGGAGGGCAGAACATTTGCCACTGGTCAGGAGACCACCGCCAGAGTCAGTGCCCAGGAGGGCAGCACAATCGTCACTGGTCCGGAGACCACCGCCAGAGTCAGTGCCCAGGAGGGCAGCACAAAATCGTCACTGGTCCGGAGACCACCGCCAGAGTCAGTGCCCAGGAGGGCCCCGGCAGCCACAGCCCCGCTGGACAATGAGGGACCGCCATGGCACACACCGCTGCACAGGTCAGAGACAGCAAAGTCAAGCACCGCTGAACAGGGCAAGGACTGCTGAACAGGGCAAAGACCGCCATGGAAAGCACCGCTGAACAGGGCAAAGACCGCCATGGCAAGCACCGCTGAACAGGGCAAGCACCGCCGAACAGGGCAAGCACCGCTGAACAGGGCAAAGACCGCCATGGAAAGCACTGCTGAACAGGGCAAAGACCGCTGAACAGGGCAAGCACCGCCATGGAAAGCACCGCTGAACAGGGCAAGCACCACTAAACAGGGCAAATACCGCCATGGCAAGTCCCGCTGAACAGGGCAAGCACCGCTGAACAGGGCAAAGACCGCCATGGAAAGCACCGCTGAACAGGGCAAAGACTGCTGAACAGGGCAAGCACCGCCATGGAAAGCACCGCTGAACAGGGCAAGCACCACTAAACAGGGCAAATACCGCCATGGCAAGTCCCGCTGAACAGGGCAAGCACCGCTGAACAGGGCAAAGACCGCCATGGAAAGCACCGCTGAACAGGGCAAAGACTGCTGAACAGGGCAAGCACTGCCATGGAAAACACCGCTGAACAGGGCAAGCACCGCTGAACAGGGCAAGCACCGCCAACTCAAGCATCGTTTGCCCATGAGCGGCAGGGGCAGTGACGGAACTGGGACCATCACGGGAAGGGTGATGCACTCTGGGCACCAGTCCCCCTCCAGAACCAGTGGAGAGATACATCCACTACCTCAGGATGGTCCAGTGGGCAAACCACCCAATGAAAAGCCTTGTGAGTCTGTGGCTTTGCACTCCCCAGGATGGTACAGTGGGCAAACCACCCACTGACAAGACTTGTGAGACTGTGGCTTTGCACTCCCCAGGATGGTCCAGTGGGCAAACCACCCACTGAAAAGACTTGTGAGACTGTGGCTTTGCACTCCCCAGGATGGTACAGTGGGCAAACCAACCACTGACAAGACTTGTGAGACTGTGGCTTTGCACTCCCCAGGATGGTACAGTGGGCAAACCACCCCCTGACAAGACTTGTGAGACTGTGGCTTTGCACTCCCCAGGATGGTCCAGTGGGCAAACCACCCACTGAAAAGACTTGTGAGACTGTGGATTTGCACTCCCCAGGATGGTCCAGTGGGCAAACCACCCACTGAAAAGACTTGTGAGACCGTGGCTTTGCACTCCCCAGGATACATCAATGGGCATGGAGCCCCGTCGTGGATCTGGCGTGGTGCTGTCATCCGGCTGAGGTGCCCCCCCTTCCCTTCCCCCTGAGGTGCCTGTTGTATTTCTATCTGATGCCCCTGCAGTGTTCTCTCCGTTTCTGGACAGGTATTGTGTGTGGGCCTCGCCCATGTATTTTGGGCCCAGTGGTCCACGGACATTGAAATGTGCATACCTGCACTACTAATTGTGATGTATATATTTGGAATGTGTATATATTTATGTATATATGAGCTTACTGTATTTTGATACATTACAATGGTTGTACTGACTTCCTTTTTGTCTTTGCATTCTTCCGGGGGGGGATGTGGGTTGTTACTGTGATGTTTGGAAATGCATTGGTGTGTGTGTTGTAGTGTGCGAGGGTCGGGGTGGGGGTGTTGCGTGTGTGTGTCCCTGACTTTTGCCTCCCCCCTCCCCTATGTCGTAGGTGCAGTACTCACCGTTGTCTTCGGCGCCGCCGTTGCTGATATTCACAGAGGGGCAGGAAGACAAGCGCAGGGAGTATTTGGAGTTCCGGCTCCATGGTGCCCTCTTTCCTCGTGGAGTGTGTTAAGGTGAGTGTTTTCCCATTTCAAAAGCTGTTTCCGCCGTGTTTTTATCCACGGTGAATCCGCCCCGGAAAAGGTGGCGGATTGGCCTGTTGTAATACTGTGGGCGGTACTTTGTCTTCCGCCTGTCTGTTGGCGGTGACCGCCGCGCTGCTTGTCTGTACCGCCGTGGCGGTCAGAGTGTTAAAGTGGCTGTCTATGTTGGCGGTTTCCGCCACGGTCATAATTCCCTTTTTTGTTCCCCCGGCCTGTTTGCGGTATTACCGCTGCTTTAACACCGTCTGCCAGGGTTGTAATGACCCCCTTTGTCTGTACCCTGGGCTGTTAAGGAATGATGTCTTGGCATCGCTGCCTGCCCGCCAGACCGCGGAGGAGCCCACGTTAGAGGCTGAAGAATTACTTCAGGGTCCAGGGTGACCAGTTGATCGTTGTGAGCTGGCCAGGAGTGTGATACACGTGCCCTTGTATTCATTGACAATTTTCTGTTCTGTTCTCAACTTGTTTCTTTCTCCTCTGTGTTTATACTTCTCTTTTATTTGTTTGTCTAAGTCTCAAGCACTCCGGTATTGGATCTTTTTAGTTGGTTATATCCTAGGTGTGCATTCACTTCCTTTTCTGTGTGAAGTAAAACATGTGAGGGATGTAGAGAGCCATCCGGACTCTCCCCTACTTTGTATCCTGTTCCGCGCGTCCGGGCGGAGAGCGGAACAGAGGCTATATAATAAAGACGGGGCTGCGCTGATGCAGTTCTCCCCTGTGATACCAACCACCTTGCACGTGTAATTATTACAGAGCGTACCGCGGCCCTTTCTAAAGGGACCAGCACTTATATCTCCACATGAGACATTTCCTGAGGCCAATAGAGGGAAAAAGCAAACAAAACAAAAAGACAGAGAAAAACAAATACAGAATATCTGTTCACTAGGGAGAAAACAGACACCTGTAAAACTGAGTTAACAGGGCAGGAAGCTCCTGGCAGTAAATTAAAGAGGCCTGAGGTGGATTTGGGGTTGCGCACCCTTGCCATTCTCTCTCTAACCATTTATAGTGCCAGCCGTGGATGTCGGAGCAGGGCTTTGGGCACTGCCACATATTATTCTGCAAATAAAGGACTGGAGTGCATGCACTGGCGCATGCGTCTTGCTTGCAAGACTCTGTTGTGTGCACTAAAGGGCTTGAAGCCCAACTGTCACTCCCCATTTGTTGGCTTGCGTGGGACTCTTCTTTGCAGCCTCGTAAATCATTGCTGCAGGCCGACTGTTCCTCTGTGTGGAGCAGGGAACAAGCACTTATTGATTCAACTTAATCAGTGCCCGTCCACTGCTCCAGATGTGATTGAAGTACTATTTTGTTCTTTTTAAATTCTAGTGCCCTGCAAACAGAAAGCTTGTGACTGGCAAAAACATGCCCAACAGGACAAACAAAATTGCAAGGATTTATTTTTTATAGCAAACTTTCTTTTATTTTGCCAAGTCGTGTTTTCTCATTTTGCACTCATGTTTTCTTTTGTGTTTGCTCGTGGGCGCTGCACTCAAAAGATGCTGATTATCTTGTTCTAAATATTGCAAAGGGACATTGGGGGTCATTACAACCCCGGCGGACGCTGTTAAAGTGGCGGTCAGACCGCCAATAGGCTGGCGGTCTTTTTTTGGGGGATTGTGACCGCCATGGTCATCCGCCGCTTCTCCGTTCCGCCCGCCAGAGCGGAGACGACAGCTGGGCTGGAGACCTGGGTCTCCAGTCCGGCGGCCGTGACAATACCCCCGCCGGTATTTTGACCCAGCTTACCGCAGTGGATTTCCAGCACTAGGAACCGCCATGAAATCCATGGCGGTAAGCACTATCAGTGCCAGGGAACTCCTTCCCTGGCACTGATAGGGGTCTCCCCCACCCCTACTCCCACCCTGACTCCCTCACCTACACCCCCCACCACCCCTGCCACCCCCAAAGGTGGCAGGGCCCCCCTCCGCACCCCGACCCCCAACATCACATCACCCATACCCACACGACACGCACGCAGGCACCACCTACACACTTACACGCCCACACGCTGACATACATGCCTACATCCACACACACAGTCAGACACGCACACCCACATTCAAACAGACACGCACACATCCATATAGACATACCCACAGACATACACGCACTCATTCCCAATCACACAACACCCCTGCAAGAATACTCGCACTCACACACCCCCGCCACATACACCCACGCACCCCCCCATGCACCCACACAACACACAGCATCCCCCCACCCCCCTCCCCTAACGGACGATCGACTTACCTGTTCCGTCGATCCTCCGGGAGGGGACGGGAGCCATGGGGGCAGCTCCGCCGACACCACACTGCCAACAGAACACCGCTGTGGCGAATCACAGGATGTGATTCGCTGGGCGGTGTTCTGTTGGCGTGGCGGTGGAGCAACCTCCACATCCCCGCCGCCCGTCACTATGGCTGTTGGTGGCTCTCCGTCGGAAAAACGACGTAGAGCTGCCAACAGTCATAATACGCCGAGCGGAAAACCGCCGCCACTGGCGGTCTTCAGCACGGCGGTCTCTCGGCGGTCTTGTGAAAAGACCGCCGAGGTTGTAATGACCCCCATTGTTTCTTTATTATGTGTAATTTCTGAGACAATACTTTAACACATAATCGTGCAGTACACCCCAATCTACCCTACTCCAACCCGCCCCACTCCAATCCACCCCACACCAATCCACCGCTCTCCAGACCCCTCACCCCTATCCAATCCACTGCAACTCACCCCACTCTAATCTTTCCAACCCACCTCAATCATATCTGCCCCACTCCAATTCAACCCACCCTAATCCAAAACAACCTGCCCCACTCCAATCTGCCCTGCTCCAATCAAAAACAATATGCTCCCATCCAAAACAATATGCCCCACTCCCATCTACCCCACTCCAATCCCAAAAGATCTGCCCCACTCCAATCCAAAACCATCTGCCCCACTCCAATCTGCCCCACTGAAACTAAAACAATCTACTCCACTCCCATCCAAAACAATCTACACCACTCCAATCCACCTCACCCCAATCTGCCCCACTTTAATCCAAAACAACCTGCCACTACTCCAAACCCAAACAATCTGTCCCACTCCAATCTGCCCCACTCCAATCCAAAACAATCTGCCCCACTCCAGTGTGGCCCGCTCCAGTCCAAAACAATCTGGCCCACTCCCGTCCTCCTATCTCCAATCCAAAACAATTTGTCCCACTCCAATCTGCCCCACTCTAGTCCAAAACAATACACCCCACTCCAACCCAATCCACCTCACCTCACCCCAATCCAATCCAACCCATTTCATCCCAATTCACCCTACTCCAATCCATCCCACTCTATTCTAAACCACCCCATACCAACCCAATCCACCCCACTCCAATCCAATCCACCCCACTCCAATACAGCCTAACACAATCTGCCCAACTTCAATCCAAAGTAATCTGTATCTCTCCAATCTGCACCACTCCAATCAAAAACAATCTGCCCAACTCTAATCCAAAACAATCTGCCCCACTTTAATCCAAAATAATCTGCCCCACTTCAATCTGTCCCCACTCCACCCTGCCCCACTCCAATCCCAAACAATTCACTCCAATCAAAAATATGCTGCCCCACTCCAATCCAGTCCACCTCACCCCAATCCAATCCACCCCACTCCAGCTCAATTCACCCAACTCCAGTCCACCACAATCCACCCCAGTGCAATCTATCCCACTCCAATCGAAAACAATCCACCCCACTCCAATCCGCCTCACCCCAACCTGCCCCACTTCAATTCAAAACAATCTGTCCCACTCGAATCTGCCCCACCCCAATCCAAAACAATCTGCCCCACTCCAATACAAAACAATCTGTCCCGCTCCAGTCTTCCCCACTCCAATCCAAAACAATTTGTCCCACTCTAATCCGCCCCACTCCAATGTGCCCTACTCCATTCCAAAACAATATGCCCCACTCAAATCCAATCCACCTCACCCCAATCCAATCCACCCCACTCGATCCTAATTCACCCTACTCCAATCCACTCCACTCTCATCCAGACCACCCCACACCAACCCAGTTCATCCCACTCCAATCCAACCCACCCGATCTAACCCACTCCACTCCAATCCACCCTAATGCAATCTGCCCCACTCTAGTCTTTCAAACTCCAGTCTGCTCAATTCTAATCCAGAACAATCAGTGCTCAAGTCTACCCCACTCCAATCCACAACAAACTGTCCCACTTTAATCTGCGCCATTCAATCCAAAACAATCTGCCCCACTTTAATCCAAACCAATCTGGCCCACTCCAACCAGCCCCACTCCATCCTGCTCTACTCCAATCCCAAACAATTCACTCCAATCCAAAATAATCCGCCCACTCCAATTCACCCCACTCCACTCCAATCCAGTCCACCCTGCCCCAATCCACCCTACTCCATCCAAATTCATCCCACTCCAATTTGCCACAATCCACCCCATACTAATCCAATCTACCCCAGTCAATCTACCCCACTCCAATCCAATACACCTCACCCCAATCAAATTCACCCCACCCCACCCCAATCCACTGTAGTCCAATCTGTCCCACTCCAGTGCAATCCACCTCACTCCAGTCCAATCCACCTCACTCCAGTCCAATCCACCCCTCTCCAGTCCAATCCACCTCACTCCAGTCCAATCCACCTCACTCCAATCAACCCCACCCCAGTTCAATTCACCCCACTCAAATCCAACCCACCTCACTTTTATCCATTCCACACCACTCCAACCCATCCCACTGCAGTCCAGCCCACCCACTGTAATCCACCCCGCTTCAATCACATCCACTGCCACCCAATCCACTTCACTCCAATCTGATCAACCCACACAACCCCAATCCATCCCACTCCAATACAATCCACTTTACTCCACCCCACTCCAGTCCACATTAATCCACCCTACTCCAGTCCAATCCACCCCACTCCAAACCACATTAATCTACCGCATTCCAATCCAGTCCTCTCCAATCAATCCACCCAACACAATCCGATCCACTCCACACCAATCCAGTATACCCCACTCCAAAACTCACTCCAATCCACCCCCCCTCACCCCACCCACTCCAGTACAATCCATCCCAATCCAATCCACCACACTCAATCCAATCCACTCCAGCCCACCCTAATCCACCCCACTCAATCCAATCTACCTCACTCAATCCAAGTCACCCCACTCAATCCAAGCTACTCCACTCCAGTCCATCCCACCCCAATCCAGTCCACCCCACTCCAATCCACCCCCTCCAATCCAATTCACCCCACCCCACTCCAATCCAATTAATCCCATGCCAAACCAATCCACCTCACCTCAATCCAATCCAACCCACTCCAATCCACTCCAGTGTACCTCACCCCAATTCGATCCACCCTAACCTGATCCACCCAACTCAACCACCCCAATCCAACCCCAATCCACTCCACCCCACTTCAATTCACTGCACCCCATTTCAATCCACTCCACCCAACTCCAATCCACCCCTCTCCATTCCAATCTGCCCCACCTCACTCCAGTCCACCCCACTTCAGCCCAATCCACCCCACTGGATCCCAATCTAACCCACCCCACTCCATCCCATTCACACCACTGCATTCAAATCCAATCCATCCATGCTACCCCATTCCAAGCAATGCACCGCAGTCCAATTCACCCCACACCAATCCAATCTAATCCACTCCAATCCATCCCACCAACCCCAATCCAATCCACCCCATCCCAGTTCAGTTCACCCCACTCCAATCCAATCCATCCTTCCAACCCATGCCACACTCCAACCCAATCCAATCCACCACACCACACTCCACTCCAAATCCAATCCATCCTACTCCAATCCAATCCATCCCACTTTAACCTGCCACACCCCACTCCAACCCACCCCACTTTCTCCAATCCACCGCACTCTGGTCCAAACCAACCCATTCTATCCCAATCCAATCTACCCCACCCCATACCAGTTTATTTAATCCCATTCCAATCCAAGCCATTCAGCCCACTCCACTCCAATACAATCCACCCCACTCCAGTCAAATCCACCCAACTCCAGTCCAATCCACCCCGTTCCAATCCAGTGGATCCAACCCTTCCACTCCAATCCAACCCACCCATTCTAATCTAATCCACCCCACTCCAATCCAGTCCAATCCACCCCACCCCAGCCTTATCACTCCGAACCAAACCACCCGCAATCTAGTCTAATCCACCTCACTTTAATCCACTCAATCCAATCCATCTAACCCCTCACCAATCCACCCCACTCTACCCCAGTCCAATCCACCCCACTCTACTCTAGTCCAATCCACTCCACTACCTCAATCCACTCCAACCCACTCCCTCCTATGTCAGCCCACTCCACAACACTCTCTGCAACTGAACCATTGAACTCTACTCCCTCTACTCAACTCCACAGCACATTACTCCCCCACTCCACTGTGACACTCCATGCCACTAACTTCTAGCCATGCTGAACAGCAGCCACACTGGTGTACAACATGGCAAAACACATTGTGGATGCCAATAGCTCTCGTATAGGCGAGACCTATTGGCTTTGCCAATGCTTGTTTTTAAATAGTAAGGGAGATTTACAGCAATTGTCCATCTTTTATTTGCATAAGCAGATGCATTTCTCTCCTGTTTATTACAGAGATCGTGTAAAGTATTAGAGTACTAACTTTTAAAGAGGAATAAAATTGACGCTGTTGCAATTTGGAAACTGCTCGAATAGAGTTTACCCAGGCCAAACAGGATTACTTTAGAAACCATCCCAGGGTCATTGGATGATCATCCAACTACACTAGAAGTTTTTTTCTGATCATCCGACATCATCAAGCTCTTAAAATGTGAAAGCTGAATGAATTACTAATAAATTTGCATTGATTAATAGCTAAGAATTTACATGAATTATGTTAATGTAGAGAAAATAGTGTGTCTTGGAAAATGTGCCCACCTAAGAGGCCACCATAACGTGCACAACAATTAATAAAGAATTCACATTTATAATTAAATAAAGTGCACATGTAGAATGAAATGTATTAGTGGATCATACTAATGTACTATTGTTATGTATTTGCTTAAATATATAAAAGCATTGTTCAACTGTGAGATTTTTGGCCTAGTCGACAGAACCTCATGTTAAGTTTCATGGCATAAATACATTTTTGAAAATATTCTGTGAAAGCAGAGAATTAACATTGTCCATTGTTCACACAGAGCTGACCAGGCGATTTGTAAATGGCTGAAATGTACTGTACTACGAATTGATATTAAAGTTACCTTGATGCCTGAGATGGGAATGTTCCCAGGCCTGGACAATGGCCGCTCTGACTGGAATTATGATTGCAACTAAAAAGTTACCTGACGAAACTGGTGATGGGAACGGGAGAAGAGGAGCCAGTCATCCACGTGTGAAAGACTGTCCAGTTATTTCTTAGATTTAGAAATTAATCTTTATTGGTTCTGGTGTGAACACACGATATTCTGACCAAAGTGAAGTGAGAAAGTACTTCTTGGATTTTAGTTTATCCTGACTACACTTGGCAGACAAGAGTTAGTCTGTTTTCTATTCTGTCTTGTTCCAGTCCTGTGTGAGGAGCACAGCAGTTCCTGACGTCTCTTTTTCTTAACTTTAGCCTTAAAGCTCAATTGTAAGTGCTTTGGATGTTGTTTCTTAGCTCAATGCCCTTTCTTATTTGGTTCAGTTAACTTAGAGCCCAACCGTGGCTGAACCAATCCCTTTCACTGTTGTTTGCTGAAGCTGACCAGACGGATTTCCAACTGACGAAGAAATCACAGCTTGCCGAGCCATTCAGGAGGGGTATACGAAATGCTAATATTTCTGTTGTAGATTTTGGTTCTTCTCTTTTAGGCACAAACCGCTATTTTGTTAGAGTCCTGGTTAGATGTTTTCCAAATTAACTTTTGACTACAATTATTTTTGCATGAAGCCCAACATGCCATTCGAATTGGAGGATTTGTTAATGTGTCACGTGTTTATAAATGTTATGAACAAATAATTTATTTTTTTCACCTGTTGAATCAAGATGTATGCCATCTCTATTGTTCAGTTATTGTTGCTATTAATCTGCGCAATAGGTCTAGAATGTCTAATGATAAATGCATTGCTTAGATTGAGATTCTTTTGCCGCTTTGGTCAGCCTGTGTTGTTTGTATATGCTTACCACTTGGTTCTGAGATTAATTTAAGTGATATTAGCATTGTTAATATAGGAAAATAAACGTTCTAATTTTACTAAAAAGGTGTGGTTATTCATAGCCCGTGGGTCATAGTGCGTAAAACTTACTGACTCAAGGTACCTGATAATTGATTTCTTGAACATGTTATATTGTTGCTGGTTAGCTTCTGAGTAAAGATTGCGTACATGGTGGAATCACTTTAAGTGTAGGCAAAAGGTCCATCGAAATTTTAACGCGTCCCCTTATAAATTACTAGAGATCAAAAAAGGCCAGACGTGCTCACAGAAGTCACCAGCAAGATTTGGAAACTTTCCATGAAAATTTGAGAATGACTTGAAAATAACTATTAAATGACTTCACAAGATGTGATTGTTCCTGATGATTTCAGGATTACTTGAAAATGAGTGTTCAATTACTTCATACATGAGTGTATAGCATATTTGGTTTTGGTTTCATTTTTGTTAGAAAAGTTTAACCCATTATGCAATTTTAGAATTACCTGCTATTTACCGCTCAAGCAAAACCATTTTAGATATTGCATGTATATTTTACTACATGCAAATAAGCATTGAGAATACGTCAGATAACTGTGTTGTAGGTAAGTAACAGTTCAATTTTTTTGCTGGCCTTTTTATACTTTTAAACCTTTTGTATTATTTAAAATTGATAAAACCATAGGTCCAAGAATTAAAATGATCTGTACTTAATATTGATGGCAAGAGCCCTGGGACTAAGTTGAAATGTAGTATGCAGTAATACAGCAGGGTAGATTGAATTAAGCCGCAGGGCGAGGCACATTGTGGTACATATGTTACAATCAAATATGGCAGAGATGGTCTAGAGTGCTAACGTTCACAAGAAGAATAAAACTGAGGCTGTCACAGATTGCAAGCTGCTCAAATAGTGTTATAACGCTCACTACCCCTGACAGGAAGTGATGTGAAATTCACACTATTTTATTCGTTGAGACATCTAAGGGGGTTCCCACAGTTTGATCAGATGAGTGTGTGGACCACCTTTTAGCAGTTTGTGGGATTGTTCTATGGCCAAGTAGACCGATTTTTGCTGTTGATTTCCCTGAAATTACCAGAAACAATGCCTGCAGCAAACACAAGTGCTTGCAGTTTCCCAATGCCTTGCAAAATATCCAGAATGACTTTGCAAGTTCAAAAGTGCCCTGATTTGTAAATATGGGCCACATTTTAGCTATCTAGTTTGCTAATGGTTGCCACTTTTATTTAGATGCCAGGTCCTTATTTTGTCCCAGTCCAACACTGATGCTAACTGTTAGAAATACTCAAGAAGAAGATAACTCATTGTCATCCATATGGTTTTCACCAAGTTCAGCAAGAAATAACAGGCATTTTCTGCCTGCTCTGAGGGGCCTGGATAGGTGCTAGGGGTAGGAGTCAGGTTTCTGGGGTCAAGACAGGCCTATTCCTTTGTGGGGGAGAATTGCTCCCAACCCTTGTACTGCTGCAGAAGTAGGGCAGGGACTAGGCTGGGATGCTACCCAGAGCACCCGCTGCAGTAAATATAGGGCCAGCGTTGCCACTTTGTAAACACTTAACACTATGCCTGCTTCAGGCATAATGTATGCAAGGGGGGCGTTCCCTCATTAGGGGGCCTGCAAAAAATGGTGCAGTGGAAGTTAATTCACTGTGCCATTTATAGCAGCATTTTTAAAGCCTGCACAGAGCAGGCATTAAAAGGAGGCACACAATTATTTTTTATAGGCCTCTATGTACTTTGCAGGATTAGCGCCAGCATTTTTGGCACTAATCCTGCAAAGAACATCAAATGATGTTGTCCAGAAAGTGGTCCTTCCATACTCTCTGCAAACAGCAGCAGCATCAAGGGCTAAAAAAAACCCTTGCCCGCAGCACTCCTGGCACCCTCACCGAGACCTGCCGCCCTCCATCCTGGGACCCGGCCTAGAGCCATGCGCGGAGCTGCTAGCTCAATTTTGGAGTGCAGCCGAACCAGGCAAGGCCGGCGCCCGATGTCAGCACAAACTGACAAACCCACCCCCGGACCGGAGGAATATCCAGGGGCATCAACTACTCAGTGGACGGGAAAAGCACTCCTCTCATGCTTGAACACCGCCAGTGTGCCCTGAACATCTGAGCCATCACATCACAGACCGCAGGGCACTTCCGGATAGACCCGGATCAGCGACAGCCCTCACCGGCTTGGTTCCTAACACCAGGCCAGACAGGTGAGCCCCAACCTACCCGGCCCCCTGTGGCTGCATGTGAGAAAGTCAGGAAAGGGGAGGGCCTTGAACACTTGACCTCATGACCTCCATCCTCACGAACACAATACGATTTGCATAAGGGGGCACCCAGGTCATAGCATCACCTCAAACTCCATGATATTGTCTCCCCGCAGGCCCCACTCACCCCCAGACACCAATACCTGGAGAAGATGAAGGGGATCCACCCGCCCAAGCGGGCCTGGAGTAACGGTGTCCAGGGCCATAGAGGGACACAGTAGACAACCGGTCACCCTCCTTGGCTGACCATATCCATGAAGTGAATAAGCTCAATGACCACAATGATCACAATGCATCAAACGGGGAAGACCATGTAGGATCCCCCATTATAATTGAAGCCTGCTTTATTACCATTTCCTCCGTCGCCACAACTGGGTGCCTCCAGTCTTTCTCAGCGACAACCGTGTCCGTCTGGCACGGGCCGCAGCCTGCTCTCGCAACCCACTGGCACCACACCCACTCCCAATGGCAACGTCTGGAACTCTACCAAATGGGAGAAGGGAGACCAGCACCCTCACCATTACTCCCTGCTAGGTAATGGGTCTATAATTGTTGCAGCCACCCCCACCCTGCCGCAGTAATAACTCAGGGATACACCTAACCGAGTCTCCCTTCCCATACCGAACCAACTCCCTATCTCTCTGCCAAAGGTGAAGCCCAGCTCACCCTTATCTGCCTTACCAGCTCCGGGACCACACTTTCTACCAGGCAGGACCCATTTGGCCACCCAACCATGCTGCCTGCTTCTGCCATGTGCAGCCTCAAGCCTAAGAACTGCAAGACCTATCTAGTGGCTCTACCTGAGGGCAACTAAGTATATGGGACACTTCATGGATTCAGACCTCAGTACCTACACAGCACGCCACATCGCCTGATAAAACGTGGTGAGTCAAGTCCCTGCCACCCTCTCTGCCCCACTCAAAGGTATGCCCTCCGCGGTAGCGAAGACATAGGAAAACAAAGCCCGGGGACAAACCTGCCCACCAATGGCCCTTATCTGAGGCCCTCTCCCATCAACGGCCTACGCCTACCCAGTCCACACCTCCTATCTCGGATGCACCGGGCGCCTCTGCAGCATCCAAATCGGTAGTCTTAATGGAACACATTCTCCAGGAGATCACATCGGTCAGCAGTAGACTAGAGGGCATGGACACCATGATCTCTGAGTTAGCCACGGAATCCAGTTCCATCTGTTACGATATTGCTGGATTTCATGACAAGATGGTGGTAATGGAACACCACCTCACACTCATGGAAGACAAACTTAATTTGGTTCCAGACACAGATCAAGAGCTGTAATATCTCTGCAATGAGCTAACGGACCTTGAAGACAAGAGTCTCAGGGAAAATGTCTGTTTCTTTGGATTCCCAGAATTAGCGGAAGGTACCGACATCAGGGCCTTCCTCAGAGATGCTCTCCCTACCCTCACTGGCCTCACGTTCTCTCCTCCCCTGGAGCTTCAGCCAGCACATAGGATGTGTTCCCATCGCAAAGACCATGATGAGAGACAGCGCCCCATTATTGCCTGCTTTCCATGCCATGAACAAATGCAGCAGCTACTGACTGCTGCTCTCACTCATGGGCCATATGATTATAAGGACCACAAACTATGTATTTCTCCCGACTTCTTCCGTGACACCAATGACATACGGACATCATTCCTGGCTCTTAGACCGCAGCTGCGATAGTTGAATATCAAATTTGGCCCATTTGAACCTGTACGCCTCTGGATCACGAAAGATGGTAAATCTAAAGACTTTTATGACCTGCAGTCACTATGCCTACTTCTGGATGACCTAATAACCCGCCTGATGGATATCATGGATATCTCACCTTATGACGCCCAGACTACCCCACCCTCACAGGACACACCCTTCCACTCCCCACTCACATGTTGGACACCCAACCACAAGCGTGACAGACCCATGGAACGACCTCCTAGGTCGCAAGATGGCAGAGACGCAGCTCTCCAGGCAGTAGCAGCCCTCACCCAAGACCAAAGTAGGGACAAATCCAGATCCCCATCGAAGCCCACGTCTGCAGGAGACTGAGAGCGGACCACCATGGGAGTCACACTGTTGATGAGGCGGTGCCTCCCCCTTATCGACTCCCACTATTGGTCAGCTAAGTTCAAGATCACTGCATGCATAAAACCGTTGACTGTACGGCCCTACGTGTCCTCTCCCCATACTTACCTCCTCACACGGTGTGATAGGGTAGGTCACAGACACCCACGATACCTCTCTTGGACTCACTATTGGGCTCTAGTTTTGTATTTTCTGTAAGTTTTACTGTAAACTTGATTCTGTGTGCAATGTTTCTGCATTCCAAAGCACTGTTTCAGGCAGCTGTTGGCGTACCATTACTGGGCATGGATTTTTGGCGTTCATATAGTTTGGTTGCATATGTCAATAACATTTTTATACAGTTGACTCTATTAACAAAGTCTTAAGGGGCACAGCCTTCATGACCCAGCTCTGTATGCTCTGGGCCCAGCCAGGAGGTCAGGCCTTACCCTCTGCATACCCGTGGGCTACTGCATCCATGACTGCAGGCATCCAACTTATCTCTGCCCCCCCTTGCTTCATGCCTCCTCCCTTGCCCCATGCTTCTTCCCTCTATGGCTGGCTGCAACTGCACATGTCAGCCCATGACCTCCTCCCCAAGAGGACATATTTTGACCCCTGCTCCTATACCCACCACCGGGGGACCAACACCCGACCTATGGTCCTAATACCTCCACACAACTGTAATGCCGATCACTACCCACCACCAGGCACCCAGTGTACACCGGTGCAGCACTTCACCTGACCTCATTGGCTAATGCCCCGCAAGCCCTACACTTCACCTCCGGCTGACACACTGTCCCACACCCATACCGTGGAATGCCTGCATCTGCCCAACACACACCCATCAGGGGACCTGTCATTCCTACTGACCTCTCTCATTCCCAGGCAAATCCGACTCCCACCAGCTCTACTGTCACTTTTTAGATTAGATATACCCTTCTTATTGTGCTACCTTCCCTCTGCCCGCTAGCTGGAGACCTTTGGCACGTGAGCTGCACAAGTTTAGGCCTGCAGTTAAAAGTTCCTCGGCCCGAGCCAGGGTGAGCTCCTTGCCCCAGAGCCACTTTACTGCTTTTCTACCTCCTCTGCTTTCCCCTCTTCCCAACCACTTAGCCTATTATATCACCCCCCATCTTCACTGTACCTCACACCCTTTCCCACACTGCCAGAAGCAGTGGACACCTCTGCCCCCTAGATGACCGAGGGATTCCATGTGTGTGCCCTCTCCCCACTGCACCAACCCCCACCCCATACCCTTGCCTTTTGCTCAAGACCCCCTCCCTGCTGGCCTGCTTCTTCTGTTGTCCCGATGTCCTGCACAAATCCTGCACCACTCCCCACTCTGAACATAATCTCTTGGAACGTTCATGGCCTTGCACACTATATCAAATGAAAAAAAATATTGGCCTGTATACAATTCCAACGGGTAGAAATTGTCCTGTTATAAGAAACCCACTTCTCCCAACAGGAATCCGAGAAACTCTGCCGCAACTGGGTGAGCCAGACAACATATAGTAGCTACCTAATAGCCTATGCACAGGAAACAGGCTTGAACAGGAAATGCGGCATTGCTATCCTTCTATGAAGGACGCTGCCCTTCACTGTCCTAAAAATATGGACCACCACAGCAGATACGCTCTTGCCAAACTGAAGGTGGGCAAACATATACTATGCACTGGCTCAGTTTACACCCCTACAGGAACCAAACACTCTTTCCTCCTCTAACTCAACTGCCTATTGACAGAAATCAGGGCAACACACTTCCTCCTGGGAGGGGACTAGAACCAAGCCCCGGACTCCGTACTTGACTGCACTGGCCCATTAGGCCTTTGTAACCAGGCCGACCGGGTTCTCCTGAGTGATGTCAAGTCAGACCATGGCCCAGTGGACCACTGCCACCTAGCCCACCCAACGGATAAGGAATACACATTCATTTCCCTGGTCCATGGTACTCAATCCACAACATTCTATGTCCTGGTCTCTCAGAAAACTGTCGCCCTGATCTGGGCCTCTCAAATCCTTGCAGCAGCACTGTCTAACCACTCTCCCATCCTCCGTGCCATAGAACAGGGCCTCACCTCCCCGGGCTGCAAACCATGGTGATTGAATATCTCGCACTACTGCACGCCCCAAGGCAAAGCCCAAGTGCGTTCCCACATCTCCACATTTCTCGACGAGAACAGAGGCTCGGTTTCATCACGTAGTACCCTGTGGGCTGCCGCAAAAGAAAAATTCTCAGCCAAATGATGAGGGATGAAGCCATTGCCAACACCCACAGGCGCTCCCAACAGAAAGAACTGGAAGAAATTATAGCAAACCTTATGTGCCTCTTTACTGCAGATCCCTCCCCCACCACCCGCCGTAGACTGGAGCAGGCCAAAATGGATCTAAATGCTCTTTTCAACCTCCAAAGCAGAGTTCGCCCTCCTAAGAATGAAGGAACACCACTAAGAACATGGGAAAAAGGTGAGCCTCTTCCTGGCAGCACAGTTGCGGCAACAGGAAGCAGCTCTAGCCATACCAGCCATCCACTCCCCAAAAGAAGACATTGTCACTTGTCCTCACGACATAGTACGTGCATTTGCAGATTTCTATAGGTCCCTATATACCCCTGAAACTACAGAGGACCCGGTATGACTCTCTGCATTTTTGAAGGGCATACACTTACCCAAACTCAACAATGAAGGCAGGCACCTACTGGAAGGTGAGATTCCCAGCAGAATTCTACAAATGGGCTGGAGCGGACGTGTTGGACACTTTATAAGAGGCCTTTTGGGACACAGAGAAAGCTGCCTCTCTTGTCCCCATCTCTAACAAGGCAACCATTGCAGTCCTCCCCAAAAAGGGAAAGAATCCACTGTTTTATGGTACCTATAGGCCAATATCCCTCCTGAATGGCGATATCAAAATACTGGTGTGAGTGCTTGCAGCCCACCCATAGAAAGTTATTCCATCTCTCATACATCATACACAGGTGGGATTTGTACCAGGCTGATCTTCCCGAAAACACCTCTCTTCCCTGGCACACACTTTGTGGTCGGCAAAAGACCTGGACATTGAAGCCATTGCCCTGTCTCTGGAGGTAGAAAACACATTTCACAGGATTAAGTGGTGGTACCTCTCTGAAGTCCCATGAGACTTCAGCCTAGCTGAAGATTTAATTGCCTAGGTTCGCTGGCTATATGATTCATCCACAGCACAGGTGAACTGTGGTGGTTTTTTAACAGACATGGAACCCACCAGGGTTGCCCACTCTCCCCTCTTCTATTCTTCCTTGCCATGGAACCACTGGCGGCCACCATTCGACATGAACCACTCATGTCAGGCATACCCTACCAGGAGGCAAATCCACCAACTATCTGTATGCAGATGACATCCTGCTTACCCTAACGGACCTACCGTTCTCGCTCCCAAAACTCAGGGACATACTCACTGGTTTTGCAACACTGACAGGCTACAATGTAAACTGGTCAAGAGTAAGGGATTACCCCTCTCCCGAATGACCACCAAAACAGCTATAATGAACCTCCCAGTCAGCTGGATGCCATCCCACCTTAAGTACTTAGATATCTACATTAACAAAGGTATTGAACGCATCATAATGGACAACTTAGATCCCCTGCTTGCAAGAACGCAGCAGGACTTTGCCAAGTATTTGCAATTATGCCTTCCCCTATGGGGAAGGGTTCAAACCTTGTGCATGGTGATGTTACCTTGTTTCACCTATGTCCTAGGCATGCTGCCCTTGCTGACTCCTCTCCCTATATTATATTCCATAAACAAGAACATACGAGTCGTCATATGGGGATCACCTCGACCCCATGACAAGTCCCAAATTGATGACATATTGCTCATGCGATGGCTTGGGCATCCCCTCCACACAGCACTATGTCCTGCCCCTCCATCTAGCACTGCAGGCATGCATGCTCCCTAGGATGAAAGATCCGCCATGGTGGGTTCATGGAGAATGCACACTTTTGCATAGCTCACAGGGATTGAGTCCAATCTGTGTCACTGGGAACTCTACGCTATGACCCCGTAACCCAATGGTGCAAGCTATAGTGAAGTCCTGGCGTTGGGTTCACCGCCTGCTGGGAGTTGATGCACACCTCGACAAACAAGCTCCCATATGGAGCAATGCCAGACTCTGAATCGGTGGATGAATTTTGGACTGGAGGGAATGGCACGCTGCAGGCGTCACCTACCTGGTCCAGATCATTGCCTATGGCTCCCTCAAAACTTTCGCCTCACTGTGTGAGGAATACGACCTCCCCCTACAGCAAGCCTGGAGACACGTACAATTACAGCACTGCCTCCATCAATGCACGAGGCCCCACCAATGGTCCTTACATTGCTCCCAGATAGACTCCTATCTGCGAACCTGGGGCCAATTCCGAGGGCTAATGTCTGGACTCCATGCCTTCTTGATTCATCCCTTCTTCTCTCTCCCCCTTTTGAAAAATCTCCGTACCTCATGGCAACTGAAACTGCAAAAGGAATTCACCATGGAAGACTAGGCAGAGCTCATAGAAGCCCGAGACCGTGGCACACAGGAAGCATAGATGACATTTTGTCTCTTTAAAACACTTCTCTATTGGTACTGGATGCCAGTTAAACTGCGAGAAGCGGGCCTCTTGCCCCACACCAACTGCTGGCACTGTCCTCACACTCCCTGTGACCTAATGCACATCATATTGGACTGGTCTTCTATTACACCCTATTGGGAAGCGGTGGGGAGAACATTATGTGAGTCTATAACCCTTCATGTTCCACTATCCCGCCCGGTGATTCTCTTGCAAGGGCTCCTCTGACCTGACTAGTCTGCAGTCTTGACTCTTTCACACAGTGCTCACCACAGCCAAACTCTGGATTCTTTGGCCCTGGCACTCTCCACCCCCCACCCCCTCTACCTGATGCACGGCTCACGGCCATGTACCAGACAGCGACCTATGAAAGACGGGACTGATGTTTTTCTACAAACTTGAACCCCCTTCCTCCAGGCAGAGGAGGAATAACCACCTCAACCTACTCCCCACCCACTCCACATCCCCTACCGCCTCCCTTCCTTTTCTCGGTCACCTTCCGTCTCCCTCCCTCCCCCGCTGCTTCCTTAACGTTCTTCCTCACTTCCCTCCCTTATTCCCATACCCACTCCGCCACACACCCCGACACATCCTACCCTGCACTATGTCCCCGACCATATTTTACCATCCACACTCCACACACTTGCCCACGCATACTCCCATCTACATTCTACCCCCTCCCACCATCTGTAACGAGGTACATATCTCCCCACCTTTCACCCCACTGCATACCCTGCTTAATCCTCAACCCTGGGACACACAACCGCAGAGTAACTTCACAACCCAGTAACCCTCTCACCCCATTGTTTCAGTAAGTTCTTGCTCTGTTAGCCGTCTGACTGAATACCCAACGGCTGGAACTCTTTAATGCGCAGCACTATTACACCCCCCTCTTAGTTTCCCCTCCACCCACTCCCCCATTACTTGAGAGTCTGCAACAATCACCAGGAACGGTCTAGTCCTTACCCAATATCCCCCCTTACATAGGCCCATGACACTACCAAAGGGCCCAAAATACCCTGTACTTTGTCATCTGTAGGACATACAAGGACCCTCTTCTTCTGATCATGCTTTATACTGCATTGCGTTGGGGATAATTCTACATACGCCCCTCCAGGTTCATTCGACATCTGCGCTATTTCCTGCATAAACCCAAACCGGGATTACAATTTCAACAGGCCTCACGGTTTCTTGTTATTACATGTAATCATGACTGTTTCCTCCTCATTATGATGTATCCCACCTCATGTTTAGATGTTATATCTAATAAAGAATGATGACACACAAAAAATAAACAGTTGTGCAGTGTGCATGATTTCCCTCTTTCATTCTGTGATTTACTTTTTGTCATAAATAAACAAAATGGTCCTCTTTCAATGGTACTGTTAATTTTTTTGTAACAAGAATGTGTTGTGATGTAACCTATTAGAAGATGCCACCTACTAGAGGTGCCCCTCTAGGGGCACCATACTGTAATGTCAGTGCCCTGTTAAGATGGAATCTGGGGTATGAGGATTCTGGAATGTTGGGTTTAAATGCTAGCGAAGCCTTTGGTTTAGGACGTATTTGCGGCTGTTCCCCAGATGTTTTGTGTCAGGGTCATATAATACAATAAACTTAACTGGTGGTTTAATGGACATCATCCAAACAATAATTTTTACAAAATTGACGATGAGGATGGCATCCAAACCCACTTGTGCAAAGCACAATAGATCACAGTTTTCCTTTTTTATACCATACTGTACTGACAGATATACCAGCTTCAAGAAATATTTGGAATCTTTCCCCTCCTCAACCATTTCTACCCACTTCTGGAGAATCAACATTAAAATGGATAAATAGAGATATAATATGAATTATATCTCTACTTTTGAGGATGATGAGGCTCTTACGGCAGAAAATAAAAATAAAATACTCTTGCACTGTTT
Organism: Pleurodeles waltl; assembly: GCF_031143425.1. Classification (NCBI taxonomy): domain Eukaryota; kingdom Metazoa; phylum Chordata; class Amphibia; order Caudata; family Salamandridae; genus Pleurodeles; species Pleurodeles waltl. The sequence continues at coordinate 875,232,391 of NC_090440.1, forward strand.
GGGTCGTGGAGGTTTAAAGATTTATAATCACATTGGGAAAAAAGAAAGACCTGAAGGCCAAAGAGATGTATTTTCCAATGCAGAAGGTTTAGATACTTACTTTAAACTCACTGTGTTCATTGCAGTAGGCCGTTATGAATTCTTTCACAGGAATCAAGGAAAGGAGGAGACCATAGAGGATTTTGTGTCTTCCTTAAAAAATCTGGCAATGCCATTTTTGGTAATTTTCACAATAAACCCACCTGTGACCAAATTGCAATGCATGCGGCTAATTCCAGAATGCAGGATAATCTATCCCACCTGCAACTAGTAGAAAATGCAATAGATGTGGGAGTAGCAAACATAATGATAAAAAAGGTCCGGCAAACAAGCAGAAATGCTCTACATGTGGGATTATGGGTCATTTTTAAAAATGTTGCCAGAGGAAAGTAGGGAGCTCTGTTAAGATTGAAGTTCCTGATATTGAGTTTCACTCCAGTTCTTCTGATGATTTAGAGCTAAGTATGTGTGTCTTGAACATAGATATGGATATTCTGTGCGTGGATGGAAAGAAAAAGAAACCTATGTGTGAAATATCTATTGGGGTTGTGGACATTTCCTTCTTGGTGAACTCGGGCTCACCATACGCTATAGTGAATATGAAAGTGTGGTATGATAGGTTTGTTTCAACACTGGGAGAAAATTTAGAACAACCCAGCATTGCACCTAGGACATTCATGGGTGAGCCCATTGACATGGTTGGGTATAGGAAGCTGTCATTTAAGTTTAAGGACAGAAAAACAAATGTCAAATTGTACATTTCTTTCACTGGGCCATCAGTCCTGGATCGGTTTTGCTACTACAACTGGAGGATAAATTTAGTCTGATTATTTCAAAGAAATTTCCTAAGGTATTTTTTGGGGAAAATATGGAAACTCAAGGGTTTCCAATACGAAATATAGTTGAAGCCTGAGGCAGTATCACACATACATACATAAGGTTAGGAATATTCAATTTTCAGTGAAAGATGATGTAGAGAAAGAACAAAAAAAATTATAAGGAGTTGGTATTATAGAACAAGTCAAATCCTCAGAGTGGGTGTCACCCTTGGTGGTGGCTAAAGGTGCTATTGGCAAATTGAGATTATGCATAGACCTCAGAGATTTCTATTAAAACATTTTGGTCATCCAGATCCCTTTCCCTAGGATCAGTGAGATGCCTAGGGTGTGAAATGGTTTTCTTTGATGAATTTGACTGCTGCATACCATCATGTTCCCTTGCACCTCAATAGCAAAAGCCTCCCTACTTTCGTGACCCCATTTGTTTTTTTAGGTTCAACAGAGTACCTTTTGATCTAGCCTCTGTGCCAGCCATGTTCCAGAGACGTATGCATAAAACGTTCAACACTGTCAAAAACCTGTTATTTTTTCAAGATGATATTGTAGTAATGGGTAAAACCAGAGAAAAACATGTTCGTAAACTCATGCAAGTACTGAGAATCCTTGAACAAAAGGGTTTGTCAGCAGAATTCAGTGAGTGTAGGTTTGTGAAGGAACAAGTCATGTATCTTGTTCAAGAGATCACTGGAAAGGAATCAAATCTAAAAATGATTTGTTAGAAGCAATCAGGGAAGCACCGACATCAAAGAATAAAGATGATGTATGAGCATTTTTGGGGCTGGTGGAATTGTTTTCTAATCTTGCGATGGATTTCTCTACAAAAACAGATGAGTTAAGACAATTACTTAAGTTGAGAATCAAATTTGAGTGGTCCGATCAGTGTGTGAAGGCATTCCTGTCCATTAAGCCCGGCATTTGCAATGACATGCCTTTGCAGGGTTTTGATCTGGCTTTACGCAGTTTTAGTTACTATGGATGCTAGTGGTTGAGGCATTGGGGCTGTCCTATCACACAAAGATACACCCAAAGGGGAAAAAAGCACTGCATTTGCTTCTAATTTAGTAACCGAGATACAGGAGCAATTTTCTGTGATAGAGTGAGAGGCACTTGCATGTGTTTGGGGCTTCAAACATTTCAGGCACTATATTTGGGAGAAGAAGATCACATGACACAGCCATCATAAACCACTCACAAAGGTTTTAACCACTGAAGGTTTATGTAATGCATGCCTGTGCACTTACTTGATTACAATTATGGTGTGCAATATACGCCTGGTTTGCCGAATGTGGTGGCAGATTTCTTAAGCTGCATGCCATTACCCTTAAAAGGGGTGAGTGAGAATGAGTTGGATGCATTTTGTGTTGCTAACATTTTGGATGAAATTACAGGTATTACTGAGAAAGATTGGGTGAATGCTCAAAACCTGGACAAAAATCTTGTAGAGGTTAACAAGAGTATTACCGAAGGGTGGTTGGAAAAAAACATGTACAGAAAAATTAAGTGGCATTTTGGGAGTTGTCCTTTGAAGGAGCGTTAGTTATGAGAAAAGAGAGAGTAGTCACTGCTCAAAGCCTAAGACCTAAACTTTTGGAAATTCTAAACATTTGGAAATTTGCCAGAGAGGGCATTTAGGCATTGGAGAAACTAAGGTCCTCATTATGACCCTGGCGGTACAGAACCGCCAGGGTCAACGGGGGCGGGAGTACCGCCGACAGGCCGGCGGTGCTCCCTTGGGCATTCCGACCGCGGCGGTAATGCCGCGGTCGGACCGGGACAACTGGCGGTCTCCTGCCAGTTTCCCGCTGCCCAAATGAATCCTCCAAGGCGGCGCAGCATGCTGCGCCGCCTTGGGGATTCTGACACTTCCTACCGCCATCCTGTTCCGGGCGGTTCGCCCGCCAGGAACAGGATGGCGGTAGGGGGTGTCGCGGGGCCCCTGGGGGCCCCTGCAGTGCCCATGCCAATGGCATGGGCACTGCAGGGGCCCCCGTAAGAGGGCCCCGCTAGTATTTCACTGTCCGCATAGCAGACAGTGAAATACGCGACGGGTGCAGTAGCACCCGTCGCACCTTCCCACTCCGCCGGCTCGATTACGAGCCGGCTTCATGGTGGGAAGGTCGTTTTCCCCTGGGCTGGCGGGCGGCCTTTCGGCGGCCACCCGCCAGCCCAGGGGAAAAGTCAAAATACCCACCGCGGTCTTGCGACCGCGGTACGGTATTTTGACGGCGGGACTTTGGCGGGCGGCCTCCGCCGCCCGCCAAGGTCCGAATGAGGGCCTAAGTGTCTTATTTACAACCCCCAGTACGCTGCTGTAATGCCACTTTTAGTAACGGTCTGCTGTCCCACTCTGCAGGGCTATACTTACAAGTTCACGTGAAGGCACCCTGCGTAGCTTTTCATGGCCTTGTAAATATGGACTGAGGCAACGCAGTTAAGTCACTGCGTTAGGGGCGTGTCCAAGATGGTGACGTGAGAAGTCGCTCGGCTGAGAGCTCCGCTCGTGGCCCTCTACAAATATCCTGAAAACACCTGATTCCTGGTCTCCCGGACGCAGCCAAACAGTGGCAGTTGCACCGGGGATCCCGCTGCTCCTGGAGGCTGCGAACGGTGTCGCGCACTGACTTGCGGGAGCCGGACTGAGAGGGCCTTCGCCGAATCCGGCTGGGGCCTGGCGCTGGCCATTCGCATGAGCCGAGGCCGACGCGCCTGCGAAAATAAAACATCGGTGCCGGGAGGGCACAGCAGGTGACCAGCCCCTACCTCGAGCTGGCGCTGCCGCTATCCCGGGGGCACGGGAGTGAGTGGAGCCCCGATGATATTAAAACGAACGGACGTCACAAGCGCTAACTAAACAAAATCAAGATCAGAGGTACAAGGGAATTCCAAAAAAGATCGGACAAGGTAAGTAGGGCGAAACGAAAGACGCTTTTCTCTGTCGCTTCCACTGCCAAAATCATCGCAGTGGATCATCGACCGTGAATTTCAGAGCGGATTATGACTTTGGATAATGCGCAGTGTTTGCGTGGAGACTGAGAGGTGCTAGTGTGAGTTGATGCTTCCTTGACTTATTTTTGAGAACTGCCTACGCTTGGGGGCTACTAACTGTGTCCGGTGGTGCGTGAATAACATAGAACTTTGCGGGTGGGTGCTGCACCGGGTGGAACTGAGGCCTCGTGGATGCGAGGCGTGACGCACCCGTCACCGGAAGGCATAGTGGAGGAACATGGGCAACGAGGTGACGACCCGCGAACGGGAGTTCGCTCTGGGGACATCGAGGATTGGGGAGCAGCAACTGGACCTGATCCAGCGGGGTGCCGCAGGAGGGCCTTTTCAGCACACCCCGCTGAGAGTGATTGACGGCCTAGGGTGAACCCCCCACCAGAAATTATTGGCACAAAACTTAAAACTTAAGTGAGTTCACATATCCAGGGCAAATACAACCAGTTGCTCTCCAACACACTTAACTGTGTAAAAATCTGGGCCCTCACCACGAACTAGCGCAACGGCACCATGGCGAAGCTATTCCAGCTCCAGCGGGGGTGAGTGACTGTGATCTCCTTGCTACGGGGCTCTCCGAGATCAATCAAGCAATGTTCAAACCACAAACAATGATATGACTCAGAGAACTGACGGGCGCTTACTCGCCGCTATACATTTGAACTGTGGGTCATATAAAACACTAATCCAAATATAAATTTCAACTTGCAATTAATGTACAACGTGCCCCAACTCGATGCAAACATGGTGAAACCGAAGCGAGAAAGTACTGCAAGCTGTACTTGACACCAGAACTTCACTAGAAAGCAAAATAGACACAGTGGTGGCAGAAGTTAACATCATCCGCATGGAACATCGGAAACTGGCAGGGTCACCACAGTCAAAACATCCCTTGAAACGGCACAACCAGACATCGAAGAAATTAAACTCCGTCTCCAACATCAGGAATCCGAGATACAGCGACTACACAAATGCGTAGACGAAGCAGAGGGACGATCTTGCCGCAACAAGGTGAGATTCCTATGTTTCCCAGAGAAGATTGAGTTGCCCAACGCGGAGTCAATTTTAGAAAGTTGGCTATTAGAAACTTTATTAACACAAGACACTTCACCATTTCTGGTAGTAGAACGCGCACATCGAGTGCCAGGAGGCCCTCCCCGCCCGGGTGCCCCACCGCGCCCTCTGATTGCAAGATTTTTAAACTACTGGGATAGAGACCAGGTGTTGAGAGGCTTCCGCACGACAGGCCCAATAGATATCAAAAATGCCAAAATTACAGCATACCAAGACTATACAGCTGATGTTCAACGCAAGCACCCCACTTACTACTCAGCAAAGCAAATACTGCGAGAGAAAAACTATTCATATTCCCTAATGTATCGGGCAAGACTGCGCATGGTAGACGGAGACAGATCCCATATATTCCCAAGCTCAGAGGACGCATGGACTTGGATTCACATGAAGGGACTTGCAGATCCAACAACAGAACCCCAAGTACAAAAAGAATGGCTATCCAAACAACCATGCCGCAATAAAAGACAAAAACCAAGAGCTGAATCATCCCCAACCAAACCACAAGCAGCAGTCGAACAAGCCCGGGTCTTAAGAACTGTAAACAGATTCTCGTGCATACGATCACGACCCAATCAAGACAACAACGACTTGGGCTCTGATTCGGCAAGCAGTCACCGCGGTCCGCTATCATCGCCGCTGACCTCTGGCCCAGCATTTACTCCACGCTCGGCAGATGACCTCTGAGATGACACATTTAAGCTAAAATCATATAAACCCAAGCTTTTGCACTAAACCAAAGACACAGTAAGAGTAAAGCAGTCCCAACTCCCTCAAGAATTAAAGATGGATCGTCTGACCCACTCACGTCCTCTTAGGATGTGCAGATAATAGTCACACCTAGTAACAACCTGCAACAACATGTGCAAGACACTCACTAAAGCTCCACAAAGAAGCTATACCGGGAAACGTTAATACTCGCAAGGGCCACAACGCAAGAGCAATCTTCTGGATTACCCACCAACACCCCCCTAAACCTAATGGATTGCCGAATGGACCTAAAAGAAACCAAAGTTCGCTGTGGCACCAGTTGTGCCTGGCAGTTCACAATTAGATTAATAACTGTAAGTTGTATTCTTTTTTCTTCTTTCCCCCTTTCTCTAATATGCTCAACACCCAAACACGCACTCAGAGGGCGGTGGGCTCGAGGCGAGGCAGATAGGATCCCGGGATGGTCCGAGAATACCTCTAGAGCGGATACCACGCCACACACCGACTCACGGAAAATATGACGACAAATAATTTAATAACCTGGAATGTCAGGGGCCTAGCGAATATAACTAAAAGACGAAGAATACATGCCTACCTTAAACGCCATAAAATACATATCGCCATACTGCAAGAAACACATGAAACAGCACACGAATTGTGTGAAATTGGCAAGAGCTGGCTGGGCACAGTATACAGAACTAAAACATCAACATTCGCGAAGGGCGTCTTGATTTGGATTGCCCCCGGTGTCCCTTACACAACACAAGAAACCCACATAGATAATAATGGTAGACACGTCTGCCTGGTTGGAGAACTAGATGGGAAACAGCTAACAATAACAGGGATATACGCACCAAACACGGGACAAGGAGAGCTTCTTCGTATAACAACTACACAAATCCCATACGACCCGCACATACCAACTATCTGGGTGGGAGACTTTAATAGCATGATTGATGTGACAATGGACAGATCCCATCCCCCACTAAAAGGTGCCCAAAGCAGGAATTTGTCTTGAGTATTGGGACAATGGATACGAGAGAGGGAACTACACGATGTATGGCATTGTATACACCCCACAGATACAGAATATTCCTTCTACTCCCCATTACACCAACTCCATATGAGAATAGACCTGTTACTATGCTCAACCCGGTAACCCACAAGATACACAGCGCATCCTACATGGCCAGAACCTCATCAGACCATAACCCCCTAATCGCAAATCTTAAATGGGGCACACAACTTACACGCATCTCCACATGGCGCCTACAACCTACCCTACTATGTGATCCCCCCTTCTGAGATAAACAAGCGGAAGAAATAAAATCCTACTTTACAATCAACACAAAGTCAACGATGACACGAGCGACGGAATGGGATGGACACAAGGTAGTCATAAGGGGTATCTGTATGTCAATGACAGGTGGGGTTCGTCGTATGTTAACAGCAGAGCTACACAATATAGAAGGAGTAATACGCGACAAGGAGCGTGATTTGGCTAGTGGCAAAAGCAACACCATCGAATTAACCAATCTCCAAAAGCAATGGAACGCAACAGAAATTTGCCTACGCAAATTCGACTATAGACACTATACAGCACGACTGCATGCTGAGGGTGATCGCTCTAGCAGGATGCTAACATGGCTAGCAAAAGGCACACAAAGAACATCCCCTATAAATGACATTAGACTAGACACGGGTATGGTAATAAATACGCAATTAGAAATTAATGACGCTTTCAAACAGTATTATAGCACACTATACAGAGCTGAACCTCCCCCACACCCATCACAATTATCAGAGTTTCTCAACAGCATCCCATTAAAACAACTAAGGGGGTTATTACAACTTTGGAGGAGGTGTTAATCTGTCCCAAAAGTAACAGTAAAGTGACGGATATACCAAAAGCCGTATTACGAGTTCCATAGGATATAATGGTCACTTTACCGTCACTTTTGGGACGGATTAACACCTCCTCCAAAGTTGTAATAACCCCCTAAATGCGATACAAGTAACAGACCTAGATAAACCCATAGAAAAGGAGGAGATCCAGCAGGCAATACAGCAACTTGCCCACAATAAAACCCCGGGGACAGATGGGTTATCCATCGAATACTATCAGACCTTTACCCCATAAATAATCTCATCATACCAAACAATGCTACAAGAAACATATGAAACAGGGCGGCTTCCAGGATCACAACGCGAAGCAACAATAGTTGTCCTACATAAAAAAAGGCTGTGACGCCCTGGATGTCCGCTCCTACCGACCCCTGTCACTTCTAAACACAGACTATAAAATACTAGGTAAGGTATTAGCTAACCGACTCCTACCATTGCTGACCACTCTGATACACCCAGACCTGTCCGGCTTCATACCTGGGCATAACACTTTCATTAATATTAGGAACCTGCTACGAATAATGGCCGAGACTCCTGAAGCAGATCACTCCTGCGTGGCAGTGTCACTGAACATCGAGAAGGCCTTTGATACACTGGGCTGGCCCTTCTTGATGGTAACCTTAGGTAAAATGGGATTCGGTGCTGGCTTCATGCGCTGGATATCTATAATATACACCAGTCCCAAAGCAAGGGTCAAAATCGGGGCCATCATATCAGAGAAATATGACATAGACAGAGGCACATGCCAGGGATGCCCACTGTTGCCACTCCTGTTTGCATTAGCAATAGAACCACTAGCAGTAAGACTGCGGGGGGAGGCAGCGAAATGGGGCATCCCAGATGGAGAAGACTTCCGCATCGTCTCCTTGTATGCAGACGACGCATTAATATACTTACGCAATAACACTGAATCATTGCCACATATATTGCAACTGCTTAACAAATACGGGTCCCTGTCTGGCCTACGAGTTAACTGGGCTAAGTCATGCATATTCCCTATGCAACCACTACCAGAACCACACGCCAACATTACAGTTGACAATGACTTAAAATGGGAACACACTACCTTTAAATACCTGGGGGTCCAAATATACCACAGTGCCTCTGATCTAAAAGAGGGCAACTTAGACAGAGCGATCAGATCAGTAAAAGGGACTATGCCCTTCTGGTGCTCTCTGCCCCTCTCTCCTAAGGGCAGAGTGGCATTGATCAAAATGATCGTGCTCCCCCGATTGCTCTACTACTTTGCTGCACTGCCACTCATACTCCCTAAAATATTATTTTCACAATTAACCAAGTTACTGACTGAGTTGATATGGGCCAAAGGACGCAGGAGAGTAGCTATGACCAAGATTTGCCAACCAATAGAAAAAGGCGGCATGGGCGTACCACAGTTTGAACTATATTATGCAGCAGCACAGTTGCACTGGATTATGATTTGGCTACAAGACCCCTCAAACCCGGAGGCCCGTAAAGTAAGGTCATATTTGGGATACACCGACATTCTGGGTTGGCTCATTGGACGTGAATCCCCTTCTCCCCATAATAATGTGCTGATAATAATGGCTGATCGGATATGGAATCGATTTGTAATACGAGGCGTTCACACACCATTATACTCACCCAAGATCCCGCTATTAGCTATACCAGGGATAGATAAATTACAAGGTAGACTAGGCCTCATCCCATGGGTCACCAAGGGTGTACAACTGGTCAGCGACTTATTCGCAAACGAGCAGTTCATCTCCTACCTGGAATTAGCAGAAATGCATTCGTTAGGACCCGGTGGATTAATTATACACGGAGCACTTAAACACCTAATACGCACGACATGGGGCTGCGGAGACTCAGAGCCACCAACTTCACCTACTCTCCATGAATTTTTAACAGGCGCCGGTACACTATCAAGCATCTCCTGGATATACCATACGTTACAATCCTCTCCAGTAGAAACACAAACACAAGCTAAATCCAGATGGGACAGGTCCCTACAAACACCAGAAGACTGGACTATGGCCCTTTTAACAACACGCGAAATATCACGCAATGCCCGCTTTAGATATCCCCAACTTAACTATTTACACTAGACATACTTAACCCCGACTCGCATAAAACGCATGTTTCCACAGGCAACATCCGAATGCCCAAGGTGCGGAAACTTGGATGCGGACTTCCACCACATGACTTGGAGCTGCCCACCGCTACTTCACGTGTGGCACGCAGTTATGCAACAAATAGCCACGTGGCTGGGACTACCCCTAAACCCCACACCTGAATCATGTATATTAGGAATACGTCCTAGGCGTAATAAAGACAAACAAAAGCATAGATGTGCAGACTTAGCGTTTATTGTACTTAAACGACTTGTAGCGACACAATGGAAATCCCCTGGAGCACCAGGGACATGTAAGTGGACTGCAGAATTGATACACTGGACCAAAGCAGAGATACAAGTACTACATACACTCCGCGACCTTGGAATCGAGGTCAAGCACGCGGACACATGGTACACCTTCCTTGACCAGATACAAGAAAAAGATGACACCCGACCACTTTAGCATGTTAACATAATATTCATAGAAAAGATATAATCATACGACGTCCAGCCTGAGTGTTTCCCCACTTCTCATATCTCACCCCCCAGCGAATAATACATGTCCTCCTCCCTCCCCCCCACTGCTGACAACCGCGCGCGCACATTCACACCCTCAATCACTGAAGGAAAAAAAAAAAAAAAGTGCACCCACAAGTTCTAATTGAGCATCTTCCTCCTGTTACTATATTCCTTTCTGATATCCCTCTCAAGCCCCATCTCCCCAGTATTTCCCCAGTCTCTTCTTCTCTATAACAATTGTTTATTCTTCCTTTACTGAGCTATGACGCGCAACGTGTGTTATAAACATCCACAAATGTGTAAGTATTAAACTAAACAACTAAAGCATTGTACCTTCCAAGTGATGTAACTTGCAAAATAGAATGACAACATAAAATGTACGTTGAGAATAATCAAAAACTTTAATGAACAGATTTTTTAAAAAAAAAAGTCACTGCTTTGCCTCACCCGGCCTCACCCTGCGACAGGGTGGTGTCCCATAGGTGTTATGGTGGGTGTTCCCATGTACCACCCATGGCATTTGACACATTCCCAGATTTACAAGGTTTTGTAAACCTGGGAATGCATTGAACTACTCTTATTTCTCTTTGTTTTTTCCTTTGCCTATGTGTGCTACATTCTGCTGCACACATAGAAAAAGGAAAATGCCTCTCATGATTGTTTTTGTGCAGAATGTGTCCCTTCCTGCACAAAAACAACCATCCCTGCAATGCAGCAATCCTTGCATCATGGTGCAAAAGTGCCTGCATTGGCGCATTGCGCCCTTTGTGCACCAGTGCTGGGGAAAAGGACGGGAATATGCAGTATCTTATAGATACGGTGCATTCCTGCCCTTTTCTTTGGATTCAGGGCAGTGCAGAAAGATTCCTTGTGATGTTGCCCTGCGCCAAAACCTCATAAATGAGGCCCTAAGAGCTGAGTGAAGAGTTTACTGGTGACCAGGGCTAGCTTTAGAAATTTAAAGGAAAGTAAGGAATTCCATTCAATATGAGAATTCTGATAAGTCCCATACCACACTAAGACCACCAGAGAGTAGGAATTGATGTCACTGGTCCTGTGTAGGGAAATGGTAAACAGAAATACCTGATAGTGGTGGTAGATCATTTCACTAAGTGGCCTGAGATAGAGATCATGCACAAAGCTGATGTGACTAATAATGTTTTGTCTTTAGACAAAGTATTTCTGAAAGAAGGTTGCCCAAATGCATCCTAAGTGACAATGGTATCTAGTTTATGTCAGAAAATGTTAACAAAATGTTATCAGGTAAGGTATCGCACATAAAACTACTTTACTGTACCATCCTGCTGGAAATGGCGCGGTAGAAAGATTTAACTGTGTAATTAAAGGGATTATCCAACTGGCCAAAAACAATGAGTTGGGGTGGCGGAAGGAGTTGCTTTGCACAATCTCGGCTTACAGAATCACTCGGTGTGACTCTACGAGGTGAAGCCGTTTTAATTTGATGAGAGGAAGGACACCTGTTACCAAGGACAATGTGGGTTGGATGTTGACAACTAAAAAATCAACTGGTCACCAGAGGATGTTAAGCAAAAGTTGAAAAAGTATTATGACACTAAACATAAATGCAAGTCTGTGCACGTTGCAGTAGGTGACCAAGTAAGAGTAAAAACAAGTAGAATGTTGAAAGAAGGGCAAAGTCGCCTTTCACAACCATTAATTGTTGAAAAAGTCCCTTGTAACTCTGTACTGTTGAATCATAGAAAAGGTTGGCATCTTTCTTCTTTCTCTTTGTGTAAAGGGGAGGACAGGTTGTGTAATCAACAGGAGAACACACAACAAACCACCATAACCGGTTGACATGCCTGTTCTTTCATGGAAAACATGTGATTGGGTATCTGAGGGTGATGAGTGTGAATAGATGTGCACCCTGCTGTGCAACCCGGCTGGGCTTGAAATAGATGAAGAAACATCAGCAGGTGGGTCAGACTCAGATGGGTCCCCAGGCAGGGAAGAACAATTACAAGTAGTTAGCTTAGGACTGGACAATACATTGAGCAAGTTTGGTCAAGTTGTTTTTAGACCGAAAAAATGCATGATTATATTTGTGATTAGTAGGAATATTTAACATCTACAGTGTGCTACTACTTGTGGTATAAAGTGGAATGTAATTTACATGTTGTTCATGAATATGTACATTTGAATAGTAGTGATATTTTAGTTCTATCTAGTTATATCTACTGCATGGTGCACACGCTAATTGCAGGAGTTATGAATAATAAGACATTAGTACTAATTATGCAGCATGTTTATATTTTACAATATAGTTTTTCGTATGTTTTATACATGTTTATGTATTGATTATTTAGGCTACAGCTGGCCAAAGTTTAATTTAAATTTTGTGTATTAAAAGTGTATTAAAAGGAGGGAGGTGTGTTGTGATGTCACCTACTAGAAGTTGTCACCTACTAGAGGTGTCTCCCTATGGGCGCCATACCGTGATGTCAACATTCTGGTAAGATGGAATCTGGTGGGATGAGGATTCAGGAATGTTGAGGGTGAATGCTGGTGAAGCCTTCGGGATAGGATATATTTGTGGCTATTCTCCAGAGGTTTTGGGTCAGGGTCATATTAACCCCTTCTGTGCAGCTGACGTAGTGGTTAAGTCCTGCGGCACAGTGCTCCTGTGCTGAGGACGTAACCATTACGTCCTCGGTCCGGAGCCCGGAGGGAGCACTAGCTCTCCCTCCGTGGGGTTCCCACCCACCCCCCCAAGGCGGGGATGGAAGGGGAAGCCTTCCCCTTCCACCCGCCCACCCCTCCGTAATGACGTCAGCGCGCAATCTCACGCTGCCATCATTACCCACTGCCGGTCGCACTGGAAGCCATTTTCTTCCAGTGCGATCACAGGAGAACAGGTGAGTTTCTCCTCCGGCGGGTGGGGGGTTTGGGACAAAGAGGCACCGGGGGAAAGGAAAGGCTTTTCCTTTCCCCCCGGTGTCTCTTTGAGCATTCCTGCTGCCCGATCACATTGCGATCAGGCAGCAGGAATGCCCACTAGGCACCAGGGATTTTTTATTTGTATTTGCTGTAAAATGTTTTCATGTTTGGGAGCGGCCCCTTGGGCAAGGGTCGCTCCCATTTGGGGGGCATGTTTGTGTGGCCATTTCTGCCCCCCTTGGGGGCAGATCGGCCTAATATTTTCCACTAGACGCCAGGGATTTTTATTTTTTTGATGTTTGTAATGTTTTGCATTGGGGAACGGCCCCTTGGGAAAGGGTCGCTCCCATTTGGGGCATGTTTGTTGTGGCCATTTCTGCCCCCCCCCCAAGGGGGGCAGAAACCACTAGAACGCCAGGGATTTTTTAACATATTTATTTTTGTTGGGCATTTCTGCCCCCCTAGGGGGCAGATGGGCCTATTTGTTTTAGGCCCATCTGCCCCCAAGGGGGCCAGAAGCCACTTAGACACCAGGGTGTGTGTTAGTGGCGGGGGGGCACGTGTACCAAGGCCATTTCTGCCCCCTTGGGGACAGATCGGCCTATTATTTTTAGGCTCATCTGCCCCAAGGGGGGAAGAAACCACTAGAACGCCAGGGATTTTTTTTATATGTTTATTTATGTGGGGGGTGTCCCCTTGGGCAAGGGGCACCCCTCCCAAGGGGGGCATTGAACTGTTGGCCATTGCTTCCCCTCTTGGGGGCAGAAGACACTTAGACACCAGGGATAGTGTGCGTGTGTGTGTTAGTGGAGGGGGGCAACCCCTTGGGCAAGGGTCGCCCCCCCTTTGGGGGCACGTGTACCAAGGCCATTTCTGCCCCCCTTGGGGACAGATCAGCCTATTATTTTTAGGCTGATATGCCAGGGATTTTTTTTAAATATATTTATTTATGTGGGGGAGGGGTCCCCTTGGGCAAGGGGCACCCCCCCCCCAAGGGGGGCATTGAACTGTTGGCATTTCTGCCTCCCTTGGGGGCAGATGGGCCGTTTTTTTTTAGGCCCATCTGTCCCCAAGGGGGGGGGGCAAAAGTCACATAGGCACCAGGGATAGTGTGTGTGTGGTTTGTTTTTTGTTTGGGGGTGGGCCCATGGGCAAGGGTCGCTCCCCCTGGGGACACACTACTAAAGGTATTTTCTGCCCTCCTTGGGGCAGATAGGCCTATTTTTTAGTAGGCCCATCTGCCCCTATGGCAGAATCCACTTAGGCACCAATTTCTAAATGCTTGATGGTGGGATGTTTGTTAACTGACGAAGTATTTGCATTTGTGATAATTTCTTTCCTCCTTTTTATTCTAGTTCAAAGCTTTTGCTTTCTTTGCTGTGGCTCCTTGCAGTTTTGGCGGTGGTTGACCTGCGGTTTGCATAGTTGCATGTTTTAGGTAAGTAAAAACAATTTACTCCAAAGGAGTATTGTTTCCATGCATGAATGACATGTTTGTAGGTGGTGTACTAAATGCAGGTTTGTGTGAAATTGTCCTTAGATTTGTGCACAATGATATTTGTGTTGTCTTATTTCTAATTTGCTTTTCTTTCTTTCTTTTTAGTGGGATATCATTGGTGATTGCTGTGTCTGTGAAGAGTAGTTGCTGGTGATTCAAGCTTTTTCAGGCAAGTGAGCGGTATAGTTTTTGAGTTTATAACTCTTACTAATAAAGCTACACTTTATTACTTATCTTACACAGTGCTGGTTGTTGGTGGTGCATTTGTCCAGTTAATTTTCGTAGGAAAGATCATGGCTAGCCCCAGGATGACCGCTCAGCAGGTGGTTGGTATGCTTTTTGAGTCATTGTCTGATCATGATTATGAGACGGACTCTGCATCTGAGGCAGAGGAGGAAGTGAGAGATTCTGGCAGTGAAGTTTCTGTCGGAGAGGAATCTTTTGATGAGGAAGCCACACTCAGTGCAGATGAAGGGCCTGTTTCAGAGGAGGACACTGATGTGCCATTAGTGCAGCAACCTGGGGCTGAAAGGTTTCCCGTTAGAAGACCTGAACTCTGGGTTGCCCCAAACATGGAGCAGCCAGAGTTGCCTGCCTTTACTGGTCTCCCGGGGTGTAGAGTCAATACTAAGAACTTTTTGCCTGTCAATTTCTTTGAGTTATTTGTGGATGATGTGTTTTTGGAAGAGTTTGTTGAGCAGACTAATTTGTATGCGGAGCAGTATTTGAGGGACAACGCTGCTAGACTTAGGCTGCACTCTAGAGCTGCCCAGTGGATTCCCACAAATTTGGAGGAGATGAAAAGGTTTTTAGGTTTGACTCTTTTGATGGGGTTGATAAGGAATCCATCACTGGCTTCTTATTGGTCTACTAGTCCCTTGATGGCAACAGCTATATTTCCTGCAACAATGAGTCGTAATCGGTATTTGCTTCTTCTTAGGATGCTGCATTTTATTGACAATGCACTAGCCTTGCCACAAGATCACCCTGATTCTGACCGTCTTTTTAAGATTAGGCCTGTCCTTTATCATTTTGTAGATCGTTTTTCAGAGGTCTATGTTCCAGGCAAAGAAATAGCTGTGGACGAGTCTTTGGTCCCCTTCAATGGTCGTTTGGGTTTTAGGCAGTACATTCCTAGCAAGAGGGCACGATGTGGAATTAAATTGTATATGCTGTCTGAAAGTAGTACAGGATATGTGTATAAATTCTGTGTCTACACTGGTAGGGATTCCAGTATTGACCCCCCTGGTTGTCATCCCACTTTTGAAGTTACTGAGAAAATTGTGTGGGAACTTGGTAGATGACTGTTCAACAAAGATCACCATTTTTATGTAGATAACTTTTACACTGGAATGCAGTTGTTCAAGGAATTCGTTTAGAGTGGACACTGTTGCTTGTGGCACAATTCGTTGTAACCGGAAAGGCTATCCAAGGGAGCTTTTCTGTAAAAAACTTCAGAGGGGACAGTGCAGTGCCTTGCGTAATGATGAGCTGCTAGCTTTGAAGTTTTCAGACAGGAGGGATGTCTACATGCTAAGTACCATCGATAATGAGAGTACTTCCTCTGTGACTGTTTGGGGCCAGGTTGCTGAAGTGCGCAAACCTGTGTGCATTTTAGATTATAATAAGCACATGGGAGGTGTAGATAGAGTTGATCAAAGGTTGGAACCTTATACTGCTATTTGTAAGTCTTCCGTTTGGTATAAGAAGTTAGCAATTCACCTCTTCCACTTAGCAACTTTTAATGCTTTTATTGTGTTTAAGGATAGGTCTCCAGAGTCAAAGATGACGTTTGTGAAATTTCAGGAGTCAGTGATAGAGAGGCTTATTGTGGTGGAACAGGCCAGAGTTCCTAGAGAAGCAGTAGTCGAGCTTGTGGCTAAATTGAAAGATCGCCACTTTGCTGAGCACATTCCTCCCACACCCAAAAAAGGTTTTCCAGCTAAGAAATGTAGAGTGTGTTTTCAAAGAGGTATCCGGAGGTAGACTCAAATGAACTGCCCAGATTGTCCTTCAAAGCCTGGGCTGTGTGTGGGTGGTTGTTTTAAGGATTACCACACCCAGAAGAATTACTGGGAACAACCATGAGTGTAAACTCATGTCTGTTTTGTTTCTTTGTTGAAAAAAAAAAGTGATGCTATTGTGTGTGGAGTGGGGCTTGGCTGAGGGTGTACATAGTGTACATATTGACTTGCTGTTGGCTACTGCAACACACTGCCAGCCAAACACCAGTCCACACACTCCCATCAGCTGGTGTGATTGTTGTATCAGGCATGTGGGCATATGTAAGTGATGGGCCTTTGAGTGGCGCTGTCTGTCGATGCAAGTGTTGTAATCTGCTGGGCCCGTGGCTGGCGGTGTGAATGGTCTTGTGCATGTCATGTATGAAAGCTGTGTGAATGGACTGTAAAGCGGTTGGTGCCTTGCCGTGGCTTTACAGCTCACGAGCTGTGAGTCATTGTTTCAGTTTTTTGGCCTTTCAGTTATTAACAGTGCATTTCATTTTTGTGAAATCTCTTGTTAATAAAATTTGATCCACTGAACCATCACTCACCCTCGTGCCAAATCCAACCAGTATGTGTGGTAAAAATGACAAAACCTGCCCCGCTGTAATCAGGCGTCGCAGCACACCTGTGACACGCTAGGTGCCTCAGATGGGACCCCGATGATGAAGCATGCCACCAACTTGGTTGGTGGGTGAGGGATCTTTTTCACATAACCTAAGTGCGTTTCTTTTCACAATTTTTGTGTTTGGCACATCACAGACGTATGTGGACACATCAAAATGATATATTACAAAACTACCTGTGTTTGGGGGGGAGGGGGCTCCTATGTTTTTGGTCCTGGGTGCGGCCTTCATCTAGGGAAACCTACCAAACCCAGACATTTTTTAAAACTAGACACCCCAAGGAGTCCAGGGAGGTGTGGCTTGCCTGCATCCCCCAACATTTTCTCACCCAGACTCCTCTACAAACCTCAAAATATGCTTAAAAAAGCATATTTTCCTGACTTTCGTTTGTACGATCAGCGCACCAGCACAACATTCCTGCTCCCCAGCATTCCCCTCAGTCTCCCAAGTAAAACGACACCTCACTTGTGTGGGTCCCCAGAGCAGAGTCAGCCTAAAGATGTATAAAAGAAGAATATGTCCTTTTCAACTCGCTGTGTTATCCCCGCTACCTCTACAAGTTTTTGGCCTTATTCTGTTGCAGGCACCTGGCCCACACACACAAGTGAGTTATCATTTTTATCGGCAGACTTGGGGGAACGCTGGGTGAAAGGAAATTTGTGGCTCCTCTCAGATGCCAGAACTTTCTGTCACCGAAATGTGAGGAAAATGTGTTTTTTTAGCCAAATTTTGAGGTTTGCAAAGGATTCTGGGTAACAGAACCTGATCAGAGCCCCACAAGTCACCCCATCATGGATTCCTCCAAGGTCTCTAGTTTTCAAAAATCCACAGGTTTGGTAGGTTTCCCTAGGTGCCGCCTGAGCTAGAGGCCAAAATCTACAGGTAGGCACTTTGCAAAAAGCACCTCTGTTTTCTGTCAAAAAAAGGGATGTGTCCATGTTGTGTTTTGGGGCATTTCCTGTCGCGGGCGCTAGGCCTACCCACACAAGTGAGGTATCATTTTTATCGGGAGACTTGGGGGAACGCTGGGTGGAAGGAAATTTGTGGCTTCCCTCAGATTCCAGAACTTTCTGTCACCGAAATGTGAGGAAAATGTGTTTTTTTAGCCAAATTTTCAGGTTTGCAAAGGATTCTGGGTAACAGAACCCGGTCAGAGCCCCACAAGTCACCCCATCTTGGATTCCCCTAGGTCTCTAGTTTTAAAAAATGCACAGGTTTGGTAGGTTTCCCTAGGTGCCGGCTGAGCTAGAGGCCAAAATCTACAGGTAGGCACTTTGCAAAAAACACTTCTGTTTTCTGTCAAAAAATGGGATGTGTCCACGTTGTGTTTTGGGGCATTTCTGTCGCGGGCGCTAGGCCTACTCACACAAGTGAGGTATCATTTTTATCGGGAGACTTGGGGGAACGCTGGGTGGAAGGAAATTTGTGGCTCCTCTCAGATTCCAGAACTTTCTGTCACCGAAATTTGAGGAAAATTTGTTTTTTTAGCCATATTTTGAGGTTTGCAAAGGATTCTGGGTAACAGAACCTGGTCAGAGCCCCACAAGTCACCCCATCATGGATTCCCCTAGGTCTCTAGTTTTAAGAAATACACAGGTTTGGTAGGTTTCTCTAGGTGCAGGCTGAGCTAGAGGCCAAAATCTACAGGTAGGCACTTTGCAAAAAACACCTCTGTTTTCTGTTAAAAAATGAGATGTGTCCACGTTGTGTTTCGGGGCATTTCCTGTCGCGGGTGCTAGGCCTATCCACACAAGTGAGGTATCATTTTTATCGGAAGACTTGGGGGAACGCTGGGTGGAAGGAACTTTGTGGCTCCTCTCAGATTCCAGAACGTCCTGTCACCGAAATGTGAGGAAAATGTGTTTTTTTAGCCAAATTTTTAGGTTTGCAAAGGATTCTGGGTAACAGAACTTGGTCAGAGCCCTACAAGTCACCCCATCTTGGATTCCCCTAGGTCTCTAGTTTTAACAAATGCACAGGTTTGGTAGGTTTCCCTAGGTGCCGGCTGAGCTAGAGGCCAAAATCTACAGGTAGGCACTTTGCACAAAACACCTCTGTTTTCTGTCAAAAAATGGGATGTGTCCACGTTGTGTTTTGGGGCATTTCTGTCACGGTCGCTAGTCCTACCCACACAAGTGAGGTATCATTTTTATCGGAAGACTTGGGGAAACGCTGGGTGGAAGGAAATTTGTGGCTCCTCTCAGATTCCAGAACTTACTGTCACCGAAATGTGAGAACAATGTGTTTTTTTAGCCAAATTTTCAGGTTTGCAAAGGATTCTGGATAACAGAACCTGGTCAGAGCCCCACAAGTCACCCCATCTTGGATTCCCCTAGGTCTCTAGTTTTAAGAAATACACAGGTTTGGTAGGTTTCTCTAGGTGCAGGCTGAGCTAGAGGCCAAAATCTACAGGTAGGCACTTTGCAAAAAACACCTCTGTTTTCTGTTAAAAAATGAGATGTGTCCACGTTGTGTTTCGGGGCATTTCCTGTCACAGGCGCTAGACCTACCCACACAAGTGAGGTATCATTTTTATTGGGAGACTTAGGGGAACATAGAATAGCAAAACAAGTGTTATTGCCCCTTGTCTTTCTCTACATTTTGTCCTTCCAAATATAAGAGAGTGTGTAAAAAAGACGTCGATTTGAGAAATGCCCTGTAATTCACATGCTAGTATGGGCACCCCGGAATTCAGAGATGTGCAAATAACCACTGCTCCTCAACACCTTATCTTGTGCCCATTTTGGAAGTACAAATGTTTTCTTGATAGCTATTTTTCACTTTTTATATTTCAGCAAATGAATTGCTGTATACCCTGTATATAATGAAAACCCACTGCAGGGTGCAGCTCATTTATTGGCTCTTGGTACCTAGGGTTATTGATGAACCTACAAGCCCTATATCTCCCCGCAACCAGAAGAGTCCAGCAGACGTAACTGTATATTGCTTTCAAAAATCTGACATTGCAGGAAAAAGTTACAGGGTAAAACGTAGAGAAAAATTGCTGTTTTTTTCACCTCAATTTCAATATTGTTTTTATTCAGTTGTTATTTTCTGTAGTCAACCCTTGTAGGATCTACACAACTTACCCCTTGCTGAATTCAGAATTTTGTCTACTTTTCAGAAATGTTTAGGTTTCTGGGATCTAGCTTTGGTTTCATGCCCATTTCTGTCACTGACTGGAAGGAGGCTGAAAGCACAAAAAATCGTAAAAATGGGGCATGTCTCAGTAAAATGCCAAAATTGTGTTGAAAAATTGGGTTTTCTGATTCAAGTCTGCCTGTTCTTGAAAGCTGGGAAGCTGGTGATTTTAGCACCACAAACCCGTTGTTGATGCCATTTTCAGGGGGAAAAACACATGCCTTCTTCTGCAGCCCCTTTTTCCCATTTGTTTTGAAAAAAACTAAATTTTCACTGTATTTTGGCTAATTTCTTGGCCTCCTTCTGGGGAACCCACAAAGTCTGGGTACCTCTAGAATCCCTAGGATGTTGGAAAAAAAGGACGCAAATTTGGCGTGGGTAGCTTATGTGAACAAAAAGTTATGAGGGCCTAAGAGCGAACTGCCCCAAATAGCCAAAAAAAAGGCTCGTCACAGGAGGGGGAAAAGGCCTGGCAGCGAAGGGGTTATACAATAAACTTAACTTGTACTTTAAAGGAAACTGTGCAGACAATAATCTTTGCATTATGTGCTTTAGAGGAAGCCTTCAGACAACTTTTCAATGTTCAAGGCTAGGGATGCTTGCTGTTCAAAATGTGCTCCATTCCTGTTTTTCCAGTACTTTTTAATTTTGTAAACAATGCAGTTTCCCATTGTATGTAGGTTAGAGGTACACATTGACTATTAACTCTGGAAGAGTTTCTAGAGTGAGCCTGTTTTACATACCATAATTTCAGAAATGTTGATTGGTTTCTGTCAATGTATTTTTATTAGTACAATTGATGGTGCAACGTCACATAATGGAAAGGGCATGCATGATTCTTTACTCCCGTGAACTTATATAGTGTGCTGTTTTTGGGATGTATGCCGTATGTTTGTGAGACTTTTATCAAGCATGTCCCTATGACAGACGACTCGTTGACTTTGTATTTAGAATATTTGCCTGACTTTTCCTTACTCTCTTCAGAAGCAGAAATCATGTAGACTTATCTCTTCAGATATGATATTCATGTTGATTTTAATTGACTAACCATTTGCCCCTTTGTATTCTGTAATGATTCTTAAATTTGAATAAGCATTCATTGTTTGGACTTTGAATCTTGTCCTGAGTGAGTTTTCCTGTTTGGATTTTCCTTAATTTGCCTAGAGAACTCATCCTTAAGGATTCACATGACTCCGATCCGTACAATTGGCCCTTTATTAGTAGAAGGCATTGACAGGATCATGTGAGTCAATGTGCTGATGAGTGTCTGTGGCTATGTGTAGCAGCAAAAAGTGCAGAAACATGTTGTAAATCGAAGGCTCTAAATGCGGCTCCTTGTCAAGTTTTAACCAAATAGTTAGAGGTAAATGTTATGATTCGTTTAGTCCTCCATTACATATTTTTAATTTACATTTCAACTTTATTAACTATCTGTTAGAGTGCTAGAACTGGGTAACATAACAAGAGACCATTAACAGAATGTTACACAGATGCATAGTGGTACATGAATAGCTGGTTTATGAAGCATGCTAATCTAAATGTGGGTGAGGGCCTACGTCCTGTATTTTGTATGCACTAATTGGAGGATTGGCTCAAAATATAACATGGGAATCCATATGCTGACGATGTGTAGGTCTAAAAAAGTGTGTCACCTTACTTCTGTATTGCCATCCTAAGGTATCGCAAGAGGAACATTCCCCTACGAGGATGACCAGCTCCTGGATCAGAGAACTTCCTGTTCTTCGGCTAAGTCTCTGTTTCCTTTTGGATTGTGCTGCCTTGCCAGGCTTCTCTTTGCTCAGTTGATTGTTATCCTCGGTTATCTGAGCCCACATTCCAGTGCCTGTTTCTCTCAAGTGCTACAAATGCAACTGAGTATGTGTATGATGAGGACATTTCTGCTACATTAATTAAATATTTGTGACTTTTGGCAATTCACTTATTCACTAATTGCAAGTTTCTATTTAAGTGCACCACTTTTGTGTTTGAGAGACTTACCAGGATCAGCTTATATGCATATATACAAGTTTGCTAATTGCTGTTTGTAAGTTGCAATTATAACAATGTTTGTGCTGCAATTATGTTGCTTTACATATCTAGACCCATATCTAGAGGCTATAAAGATGGGAAATTCTCCATACCATAACACGCCACACCACACATACTACTAACAGATTGCACTCCAATTAAATACATGCACCATAGTTCACCATTCAGTCGAATACCCAAATCATTCAATACCACACTGCATCTGCACATCATACCACCCAACACCAGACACACTCAGTGGCTCATTACGACTTGCCGCCACCCGCCAAAGTCCTGCGCCAGGATGACCGCCTATGCCGCTGTCTCTCTGCGGGCCCTATTATGAGTTTCCCGCTGGGCCAGCGGGCAACTCACCACAACATTGACGCCGGCTCGTAATCAAGCCGGCGGCAATGTTGCAGTGCATTGGGTGCAACAGCACCCGTCGCGCTTTTTAAGGCCCGTAATTCAGGCAGTGAAAAGCATGATGGGGCTGTACATGGGGGCCCCTGCACTGCCCATGCCAAGTACATGGGCAATGCAGGGGCCCCCAATAGCCCCTTTCCGCCAGCCTTTGCATGACAGTCCGACCCCATGCAAAGGCTGGTGGAAAGGGGACTCGTAATCCGGAGGGGAGCGCTGCTTGCAGCACTGCCCTGGCAGATTACAACAGCCGAGACAGCCAGGCTGTTGACTGGCGGCAACCTGGCAGTGCCAGCGGTTGGCCCATGGCGGCTCCGCCACGGTCGTAATGTGGCAGTCAGACGCCACTATAGCGGCGGTCCGACCGCCACCACGAGTTTGGTGGTCTTAAAAATGCCACACTCGTAATGAGGGCCTATGTGCCATATCTTCACATTCACAGAACCCCATCAAACCACAAAACCCAACATAACAAACCCAACATAACACCAAACCAAACACAGCACCGTCATACCAACCACATAAACATCAAAAACTAGCTCACTATATCACTGTTTCAACACAGCCTGCATGAATGGATTCGTGCCCTTTATGCATTGCACGAATAACCCTCAATAACATCTCAAGCCACGGAAGTTCATGCTCAGAAAAAGTACACCAGGCCAATAACACATTGAGCAAAGAGTTGGGCTTTAGAGCAGATGTAAATCTAGAAAATGAAGGTTCGCATTTCAGTTCTTCAGAAACTTATGCAAATAACTTACTTCGCATGTAAGTATCTGCCTTGTCAAGTGAATCAGCAGCAAGTTAATCCAGAAAGAAAGCCTTTACTGGCGTTTGCTGGGATTCTGTTTCTGAAGGATATAACACATCCTATTTCACTGTATACAACACTGAATCACACCAGACCTCTCACACCTCGCCACATCAAACTAATGCACACTAGAACACATAATATAACAGCATAGCCTGTTACTCCATAGAAAAACATTACACCACTCTTTCACAAATATTATAACAACATACCACATCACCCTGTATCATACAATAACTCACCATGCCAAATTACTTATGCCACAAAATATCACCATACCTCATCAAACTAACCGACAACACACCAGCTAATACTCAATATCACCATGCTACTCTACATCACACTATGCCTTATTGCTCTGTACAATTGCTGAAAATCATCACACCATATCACATCACCCATAAACAAACCTCACATAAGGAACCCACAGATAACATCATCCATCAGGCACAACATCACACTACATTATACATTCAGCGCCACTCTGAAAACACTGCCTTGCCCCAGTCCTTACAAACTGATGTATCTACCGCCTCCCTGCAGGCACTAGGTGCCTTTTAAATATAAAAAAAAGTCCACTGCTCACTGCAGAATACTCATGGACCCGCCACTAAATGGGCCCATAAAGGATCATACGTCTCCACACAATATGTTTTTGTGGCTGTAGATATCGCATTACCATGACTGGTTAAAATCAGTTTCATAGATAATTATATATATAAAATTCACTTAAAAAAATTAAGGTTACAGAGATGCTATAATTAGGTTCTGAATTAACGTGCACAAAACCAGAGAAATTCAACAGTTATAGTTAGAGTTATTAAAAGAAACTATAACCTACTCCCTAAGGTAACTATAACTCGCTCCCCCGTCATGCACAGTTGTCTGATCAATAATTTTACTGCAGATGTTACAGTGATTTTATCAATGATGTTATCAAAGATGTCATGAGTGCTGCAATTTGTGGGGTAATTAGCAGTGCATGGCAAAGGGGCAAGTTATAGTTACCTTAGGGCAAGGCTTATATACAATTGCAACTTTGCCCCAGAGAGGTGGTGGTCCCTGGGGCTGCAGGCAAGGGAGGAGGAGTTGTTGGGAAGGGGGTGCAGACCCCCCGCATACAATTGAATATTTGCCCCTGCCATGCATAGCTTTCTCATTAATAATTTTATTGCAAATGTTACATTGATATTATCAATGATGTCATAGAAGAGTCAGGACTGATGTAGTAGCAGTGCATGGCTGCAGGCACCCAACGCCGCACTTGCACTGTCTTTGGCCGCAGGGGGAGGCTCCTTCGCAATGGCGAACGAACATTGTCCTCCTGGCTAAGCCGGGAGCTGAAAAATAAAACAATATTTCTTTATCGTTTTATCTTTCAGCTGCTGGCTCAGCCAGCACCATGTGAACGGAGCAGATGGCTTGTCCATGGGAGGAGGGGGAGAGGAGAGATTGCACCTAAGTGCGCATGTGTGTTAGGGCAGGTGTCTTATATATATTTCTGTTACACAACTGATGTATTCGCTTGATGTAGTTCAGGTGCCTTGTGGTGAGCAGAATTGTTTCTATTTACTGCAGAATTAATACCTCCTAGGTGGGGCTGGGTTAGCACAGGGTTTGGCAACTCTAAAATGAAAGTGTGCATGGTTGTTGGAAATGGCCCTTTTTGCAGGGTCATCGCCAAACATTTTGCCTTCTTCCTCCTATTTTTTTCAGATGTGTTTTTGCTGATTTATTGTCTCTGTGCACTTTACCACTGCACATCACTTCTAAAGTACAAGTGTTTCGTATGTAAATTGTATTGGTGATTGGTTTATTCACTTTTGACATATTTGCTTTACTGGTCCCTAGTAAAGTGCCCAGAGGTGCCCAGGGCCTTTAAATCATATGCTACTAGTGGGCCTGCAGCACTGATTGTGTCACTCACATAAGTAGCCCTGTGTACATGCCTCAGTCCTGCCACTGCAGTGTCTGTGTGTGCAGTTTTAAACTGCCAATTCGACCTGGCAAGTGTACCCACATTCCAGGCCCAAACCTTCCCTTTTTATACCTGTGAGGCACCCCTAAGGTAGGCCCTAGGTAGCCCCATGGGCAGGGTGCAGTGTACGTTAAAGGTGGGACATGTACTGATGTGTTTTACATGTCCTAACAGTGAAATACTGCCAAATTCATTTTTCAGTTTTGCAAGGCCTATCTCTCTCATAGGTTAACATGGGGGCTGCCTTTAAATATCCTTTAAGTGCAGTTTCCCTTTGAGAGCAGATGGAAATCTGGAGTTTGGGGTCTTCAAACTCACAATTTAAAAATACAACTTTTAGTGAAGTTGGTTTTAGTTTAACAATGCCACTTTTAGAATGTAGGCATTTTCTTGCTTAAACCATTCTGTGACTCTGCCTGTTTGTGTATTTCACGTGTGGGTCTGACTGACATTTAGGCTGTTTGCGAATCTCCAATAGACAGTGACACAAAGGGAGCTCGGGTGTAGCCTGCATAACCCGATGGGCCATCTGGGCCATCTGGGCCATCTGGGCTAGAGTGGAGGGAGGAGTGGTCACTTACACCTGAAAGGGCTGAGTCTGCCCTCTTACAATGCAGTCTCTGGCCCCCTCTGGCCTGGGCAAGGCAGGATCTTGTCAACAACAGAGACTTTATTTTGAAGTTTTCCTACTTCAAAGGCAGAAAGTGGTATGAGTAATGGACCCAAAATGCCAGACTTTTAGAATCTTTCTGGATCAAGGAGAAGAGCTGAAGAGCTGGAGAAGGAGTACTGGCCCTTTGCTGTGTTGCTTTGCTGGGTTGGCCTGCAGTTGCTACTTCTGTCTGAAAAGAGATTAAAGGGTGAACTTTGCTGTTTATCTTGCTTGAGAAAGTTCTCCAAGGGCTTAGAGTAGAGCTTGACTCCATTTGGAAGTTACAGGGATATCAAAGACTTCAGTTTCATCTGCCACAGTGCTTGGAGCTGTGTGTTTTGTGCTGTTCAAGAGGAAAAATCACTGCGCCGCCGCCAGTGACACCACTGGCTTGCACCCTGACCTGACGATGCCGCACAGAGCCACACTGCCCCGTTTCACACTGCAACCCTGGTCTCCCTGACACCGCTGCTTGCACCATGACCTATGGGGCCCACACTCTGGCCTTGCTCACACCTTAGCCTGGGCATCCACGACGAAGAAGCTCCTGCTGACACCTGCGCCGTTGCATGCACAGTGGCCCGTGGACACCGCTCATGAGGTACACAAAGCACCGTCTCGTCCTGCACCGCAGCCCCGGTCCACCGACGCCAGGACCATAGACTCCAGTGTTGTCACCAGCCATCTCTGCCTGCAACGTGACCCGTGGATGCGGCACAGAGCCCTTCCCACGCTGCACCGCAGACTTGGGCCTACCGATGACAGCGCTTCAGCAATGACGACGATGCTGCCTGCACCTTGACCTGGTGACACCGCACGTTGCACCGCCCCACTTCACACCACAGCCCTGGTCTCACCGTCACCGCTGGATGCCGTCACCGAGCCACTGCCTGCACTGTGACCTGTGGGCACCGCACATCACAACATCCCACTTAGTACTGCATCCCCAATGCCATCCACGCCAGTCCAACTAACTTCAGAAACCCAGAATTCGATCTACAACGCGTGTGACTTCAAGGGCCCACCGACCCCTGCACCGACCTCCGGAACTGACACCGCGACACCAGCGGCGCCACTTTCTGGACCTCATCGCGAGGATCATGCGCCCTACATTTCCAAGGTACTGTTTGTGGGTCTTACCGACACTATAGCTGGCCCGTGATGCCGCTGCCAGCCGGAACTGTTGGATTTGTTGTTCACGACGTCGTGATAGCCCAAGACGGAGCTATTGACTTTAAGGAACTGTATTTTTAAGTAATTCTTGCAAAATTCATATCTTTATTATTGTATGTTGGATCTTTCTCCTTTTGGTCTTGTTTTACACAGATAAATATTGGCTAGTTTGCTAAAACTGGTATGGTGTCCATTTGTGGTGTTTTCACTGTATTACTCTGTTATGTGCAAATGCTTTACACATTGCTTTTGAGATACGCCTGACTGCTCGTGCCAAGCTACCAAGGGGATGAGCAGCGGTTATCTGAGCAGGTATCTCCCTTATCCTGACTAGAGTGAGGTTTCCTACTTGGAGAGGGTGCAAACCGACTGCCAACTAGAGACCCCATTTCTATCAATGGTCAGCAAGACACTGAGGTCAATTTCTTCTCTGAGCAAGAAAGAACACCTTAGGCCTCCACAGCAGAGGAGCACCTCGCTGTCTGGATCCCTTTACAGCAAGGGTCACGTGGATGGTTGAAGGCACTTGGAAGCCCCAGTGCTAGAACGTAGGGGGGGTTGCACCAGTTCCAGCAGCTATTTCTGGGCTGGATGTGGGATCCAGCTAACCCAGGGAAACATTATGAATTTGTCCTTGTGTCATTTTCTGACACCAGGATATAATTCAGCAGCATCCACACGTTGTCTGCATTCCGTTCAAAGCAGCAACCTGCATGCAGCCAGGGGGCTTAATTATTTTTTTACCTACACCTAGGCCCACAACAAGAGCCAGATTTAATGGGCCCTCAGAACACCTTTTTTTCAAGCATCACCCTAGCTGGGAGCTATCTGGAGCCTATTACCTAGATGTCAATGCAATGTAACAAAACAAATACGTAGTGCTTCTCACTTTGGAAGTACTTTGGTGTAGGGTGTCAGAGTACTTTATATCAAACACTGAGTCACAATAAATCATACAAATGAGTGAATCAGTGCATAGTAAATGTCACATATGACAATGAGGCTGATAAAGACTGGGAATCACATATCATCCATAGTTGTAGACATTGTAAGTTAAGAGTGAATGATCAGGGGTGTAGCTAAGATGGGGCATGGGTGAGACACAGCCCAACAAACTATGTGAGCCTAGTACACCGCTAAACACCCCGTGGGGCTCCCAACACCTGGCGCTACCTGTCCTGTGATCACAGCACCCTTAGTGATGGGTGTGAGGGGCTACGACCAGCTACGGACCTCGGTGGTGGGAGGAAACTGTCCAGCTTGCCTCATGGCCTTCACCTGCTTTTGAAGTGTCACGCTGCTGTGGAGGTGGGGATCTTGACTCAGATGGGCCTTTCATCTCCTTGCTGGTGCCGCCCACTGATGTATGGGGCTTTGTCTGCAGCCCTGGAGGGCAGTGCAGGGCAACTGGCATGGCCCCTGACAACAGTGTGGAAGCTGAGAATATACTGCACAGAGATGCTTCAGCAACACAAAGGTCTGGCTTAGTGGGTCACGCTGACCATGCCACAATGGGTAGTGGAGATTGACTGTTGATGCGAGGAGCTTGAGTCCGTTCAGCCTGGTGCAGTTATATTGAGGCCTTGGGGTCCTCTTCCACACATTCCCCCTCATCTCCGGGCCTGACTCTCACCCCACCGCCTCTTGCTTGCATTGCCTGTTGCACATCGCAGCCTGGTGCAAGACAAAGATGTCTGCAGTAGAATGGCCTAATTACACCTATGGTTTCTTCCTCCCCACCTCTTTTTGTGGGGCTTTACTGAACTAGTGAGTGTTGTGACTGACCCAGCCGCCCCTCCGGTGGCTGGTACTTAACTTGCAGGTGTTAATGGGCCCCTGCCCCAGCATATTTTGCTGTCCTCAGCACCATGAACAGGGGCTATTAGATGGAATGCTCCCCCCTCTACCTTGCATTGTGCTCCTTGATTTGCCACGGCTCACCTCTACCATGACATCTCCTTGATCTTGCTGTATGGCGGACTTGCTGATATCCTGGGCCCATTCAACTGTTTCCCCTGCAGTGACCATAAACCTCAGTAAGAGGCTGAGCACATCACACCTTTCTGCCCACAGGTACACTTACCCCTCTGGTTGGCCCCATGGTTCATCCCAAGCACGACAACCTTGCCGTGACCACACAGGACTCCAGGGGCTCTGAAGGAAGGGACCCCACCCACAGGACGCATTGTTGGACTAAACATTGTCAGATAACTCACAAAAGTTAGATGAGATCTTGCAAGCGGTCTTAGACATTAATTCTTCCTTGGAGCCAGAAATTGATGCCCTGTGGATTGATATGGGCCTCATGGGCAAAGACCACAAGAAGTTGAAGGACTCAGTAGAAGACTCCGGATCTATGTTGGCTATGCTCCGACCAGAGATAGCTGAGGGGTACGCGCATATCAAAGCCCTCCAGTAAGCAGTACAATACCTTAAGAAACTGGTTGATGAACATGAAGGTCACTCCAGCTGAAACAATGTAAGGATATTGGGATTTCCGGAAAGAACTGAGGGCCCCAGCATGGAACTCTTTCTTGAGGAGGGGCTCTCGCAGACTCTATTGAGGGTTAAAAATTGACCTTCTTCTCCATGGAGCGGGTGTATAGGGTTCTGGGTAGGCCGCCCCGAGCTCACCTCCGAGACCAGTGGTGGCCTGCCTCTTCAATTAAAGGGACAGAGACCATATATTGCATGTGGCACAGGTGAAGGAGCCCTGCACTGTAGATAATTGTGAACATTTTCCTTGATTACACCGCAGTTGTGCAAAGATGCAGGGCCTCATTCTCGGAGGTGAAGCAGCAACTCTGCGACCTAGGTATAAAATACACATTACAGTTCCCTGCCACCCGAAAGATAATTCCTGAGCGTCACACCACCTTTTGTGTAAGAGTGTACAAGGTATGGACATGGCTAGGAGGCCATGGGGTCACCCCACCATCCATAGAGGAGGGGGGCACCGGAGGCTGGCAAGTGTGGAGGCAAAGTCAGCCCGAGGCAGGGAGGGTGGCCCCCATGATGGAACAGGAGTGAGCTCAAACGGCAGCAGTGGCTAAATGACAAAGCACATCCCTCCCTGTTGGATTCAGATCTGAATGACCGGATCACCATGCATCAGATCACAACCTTGCCCTAGAGGATGTCTTGCTAATGGAGTGTCGAATATCACCCCATGTCGGCGGAGGATGTACTATGAACTATTTCTCCTGACTACTTGCTGGATTGCCCACTCTGTCTTCTGAAGCCTGCCCCTAACAGATGGGGGCCGTTCTGATTGGGCATACTGTGTATGCTGGTATAGCTCCCTTGGCAGGTGGTGCACCCCCCAATACTGGTGGTCGACTGGCCAGGGGGGGCTCTTTTTATGGACAACATATTGCTATTGTATCACCCTTAGCCTATGATTGTGTCATTGGCAAAAACTCCCATTTGACTGTTGCATGAATATGTCCTTTTGCATTCGGGTGCTGCTGGAAGGGCCCCCATTGGTGCACTGGGTGTTAGGAAGATGGTAAAAAATTTCTTAGTTTCTTGCTATTCTTTGTTTTCTTTCATTTGATGTTCATGGGATGGGGTCCACAGTGGGGGAGGGTGGGTTGTGGAGTTGGGGGAGATAAGTTGTTGGGGTTGAAACTGCACTATATCGATTATGCCAGTCTCTGTTACCTTAGCTGGAACACATTACCAGCTTATGACTTGGAACATTCGTGGCATGGCCAGCTATGTTAAAAGGTACTGCATTCATCAATACCTGCGGAGGTGGGGAGTACACTTTGCCCTCTTCCAGGAGACCCATCTCTCTTCTCCTGCTCTGGAGAGGGTGCAAAGAAGGTGGCTGGGTACAGTAATACGTACCACATATTCCAGTTATGCCAGGGGAGTGCTGATATGAGTCGCATCGGGGGTTCCCCTCAAGGTGTTGTATAACAAAACTGACCCATTTGGGAGGTATGTAACACTGGAGGGCCTTCTAGATGGGTTTCCTGTCTCCCTCATCTCTTTGAATTCCCCCAACTCCAACCAGGCATCATTCCTTAACTCACTAACCTCCGGCTTACTGACTGACACACTGGCTACGGGGGTAATTACAACTGTGTCCATGACATGGAGGTAGACCAGTCCTTCCACCAGTACTCAGTGCCTTAGTGCCCAGTGCCTCTCCCTGACTAAACACCTTCAGCAGTAGGAGGCCCACTACCAGGTCCTGGAGGCCTGCCGCAGCTTACACCCGACGAGTAGGGAATCTTCATACCACTCCAGCTTGCATAATCTCCATACCAGGATCAACCACATTTATTGTAGCCTCGAGGCACTCTCCAGGATGATGCGGGCTAAATACCTTGGGCGGACCTCATCTTATCCCAACCCTCTCCAACTCTCCTTATATTGGGGTCAGGCGATCTTGCGTACCTACATGGCACTTGCCGGTAGAAGCCCTGCAGGACATGGCATTTCGAGCAACTCTCACTGTACACATAAATATGTACTTTGCCGAGAATGAGGGCTCCAAATTGGTCCAGCGTCATGAACTGCACCGCTTGGAGTTAGAAGGTAGGGCACACAAGTCACTGTTCCCCATGGATCCAGCAGCCGCTCTCCCGCTGGCACAAGTGAGGCTCTCCCATGCTATCGCTTTACAGGACCTGAATGCTCTGAAGTACTGGGAGTACATGGCTAGGAGCATGCAGAGGGGGAAAAGGTGGGCAGACTCTTGATATTGTTGGTCTATTCCGACTCTCTTAGAGCACCAATCATGGCCATCTGAGACAAGGATGGCACAATCATGAACATGCAGGAAGTGATCATCCTTGCTTTCCGCACCTACTCGTGCACAGGACTCTATATGTAGCTCCAGTTATGGAAGACACCTCAGAGTTGCAAACATTCCTTGATGTGCTGCAGCTCCCACGGATGCCAGCATCTCACAGTGTGGACTTGGAAGCCCCACTTACGGGTGATGAAATCTCACAGGTGCTTAAACAAAGGGCATGGGGTAAAATGCCCAGCGTGTACGGCTGGCCTGTGGAATTCTATGCTGCCTTTGCATCCCAGCTCACCTCGCGCCTCTTCTGAGTATATGAATTGGCATATCATGAGGGAATACCTCCCAAATCCTTAAGGAATGCAGTGCTGGTTGTTCTCCCAAAACTGGTACCTCACCCCCTGTTCCTGCCTACACACTGACTAAAAGGTAGGGTGCTATCTAGTAGGTTGATACTGTAGTGTGGTCAGTTTTACGTATATTTTGCGCATTAGCTTCAGGCCTTTGGCCTCTGTGCACTTTGCCCTAAATATATTTTATTCCTTTGCTAACAGCTTAGAGTCTCTGTGCACTTTACTCTAAATGCTTTCTATTAGGCTTCGTACTGTTATTTTACAGAATAGCCAGTTCTACGGTGTTGTTTTTTATTCATATCACACTGTTATGCCTACTTCAGCACTGGAGTTCTTCATAACATATTCACTCTGTGCTTTAGTCAAGGATACAGTCTGGTACATTGCCGATAGACGTGGTAGGAGTCTAGACTTGCCATTCCTGCGTAGGAACATTTTGTGATCACGATGACATGTTAGTTATAAAATCACTTCCTTGTCCCAATACATGCAAGAGGGAGATTCCGACCAGGGAACCACAACTAGACGCTGACTGCCTCGTTGCAGATGCTGAACCAGATCACAGGCCTTTGCTCAGGTATGAGTGTGTCCGTCTCCCTAGTTATACAGAAAGGCAAGCTAGAAGCTTAACATGCTGTGCTCTAAATAGAACAAGCAGAGGGAGAGTAGAAACGGTTAGGAATTTATGATGGCGTTATTCTTATGTTTTACTCTCCTGGTTACTATATCAATCCTACTATGTTGTATTGTTCTGGTTATTGCGGCTCACGCCTTAATATCTAAAATACAGTCGTTTTATTAAAACATTATATAAAACTTATACTGTCTTTGTCATTTGTATGTGAGACCATATTGTGAATGAGAGAGTTGGTTTGGATCTGAGTGACCACGACTTCCCTGAGAAGTTCCATAGATGTCATGCGCTCGGCTGCCCAATCATCTCTTCCCCGTGGGAGAAATGAGGCACTGCTAGTTAGCCGGAGCAACAACCGGATTTAGGGTGACAGAGTTCCTTACGCGTGGGTCAGACTCAGTCCCCCACACCGTTATCGATCCTGCTGCCTAGAAATCCAGTAGTCTCATTTAGGATAATGAGAGCCCACGCGACATGGCGCCGCCAACGTTTGGTCTGGCTCTAATGTTTGGGTCCGACTGACTCTCTCGGTCTCGTATATATTTTGACTCCTCAGTTTCATATACGGAGACTTCCGTGGGGCTGAGGGTTTCTGCCACCACAGGTTGGGTACATCCTAATACTTTGTGGTTGGTTGTTCAAGCTTGAACTTTGAAAGGAAACACCCCGATATTGGTGTGCCTTCTCTGTCCTAGAGCTATTTTTTGTTATTCTAATGGCGAATCCAGTTGTAGTAAATATAACGCTTAATATGCGATTTCCGCTCACGGGTCATCTGATAGCACATGGACTGACGGACCAGGGGGGTCCGGTCACTTTTGTGGTGGACGCCCATGCAGCCTATAGAACAGAACTTTTTTATTCTTGGGTCGTATTTCCAGCAGCTGATGGGGGTACAAATACTTTTCACGAATATACTGTTGCGAATGTCCCTGGACAATACAGGGCTTATGCATACTTAGAAATACCTTTATCTT
The DNA here is from genome assembly GCF_031143425.1 of Pleurodeles waltl. Lineage (NCBI taxonomy): Eukaryota > Metazoa > Chordata > Amphibia > Caudata > Salamandridae > Pleurodeles > Pleurodeles waltl. The sequence continues at coordinate 875,266,524 of NC_090440.1, forward strand.
ATCAAGAACACCATAATTGGCTTGATGGCGCCCTCCCACATTCAGTAACACCAGTAAGGTTAGGTCCGTTGAGTAATGATGGTCCGACCTGGCCTTTATTGGCTACATATACACCATATCCTGGAGTGGCAAATGTGGCAGTGGCTGAAGTGCGTCGTTTATATATGGAATTAACTGCAACGTACAGACGATTAGTTCAGTTTGTGATGCAGACATTGAATACTAATGCAGCGCGTGCTGCTCCAGCTCACCCACATGCGGTGGTACCGGGAATCAATCCGGCCACTGTACACTCTGTAATGGGCAAAGTACCGGCTAAACGTGAGGAGACTCCATTTTGGCTGGCGCAAAAAATTAATAAGCTGGAAGCAGTATTTCCCCATACGGGACCTCAGGATAAGCATAGAATTTTGACGATGTGTTTGCCGTATGGGATGGTTCCTACGGTGGATCTTTGTAATACTTGGGGCACGGTGTTTGCCGCACTCTATACTACAGCACACGGTACACCGACTTTGGCTAATTTGCCGTAGGTGCTTAAACAAATTCAGGATGAATATGGGGCTGCCCCTGCCTTAGATTTAGGCATGCAATTGATGGGTAATTTTGACGCGGTTTCTTCTATTATTTTGAGTAATCTCAAGGGGGAGGCTGTAGCACTAGCAGTGCGAATGCGTCTTCGGGACGTTCCGCAGATTAATCAGGAGTGGGAACTTCCGAGAATAATAGCTGAAACATATTCTAGTATTGGTCGTGATAGCCTAGGGGCTCGACCGCAGAAGCCACAATTGCAGGGTAAAAATAATAAGGATAATTCTAAGCAACAGCAACCTGAGGGTGCGAAAAAGCGCTGGGATAAGAAACAGCAAACACCTAAGAAAGATGGTGGGCAGTCTCCGCAACCGGAGACCCCACAAAATAAGTATAATCTCAGGAATAGGGATACTTTGAAGACGCCTGATAGATATCAATATACTGATACGCGCCAATCTCGTTCCTTTCAGGACTCCTCGGAGAAAAGAAGTGAGAGAGGTGGGCGGTCAGAGCGGAGGACGGAGTACGTGAAACCGAGACAGGATTCACAACGCTCAGCGGAGGTTTCTATTAAACAAGAAGAGAAACCGCTGCAACAAAAACAGCAATTTAAAAAGAAGAAAGTGGCAGCAGTCTCAGTTAGACATGCCGCTCAAGAAGAGAGTTCTCTTGACGAACAAGACATGGGCGTTAGCGCTGTTAGACAGCGCGGCAGAGGTCACAATAGTTCGCCGGAGTCTTCTAGAGCATCTGGAGGCGAAAGCAACTGATGACTTCATACAAGTCGAGACGGCGGATATGCGAGTCTCTGATCCTGATCAAGTATATCTTGTGACTCTACGATTAGAAGGGGGCATTGACCGCATTGTACACGCCATCTTTTGGGACCATGTGGTGAAATCATATGATGTCCTGTTGGCCGAACAAGATTGGCCACCTGACTTTGTTCGCGACTGTCCGGTTGGGGAGGAGGTTATTGCGCCTTCCTTTTCACCACTTGTTCCGAGAGAACTAGCGGAGTCCTATAGTAAATCATGGGCTCTAGCACAAGCCCCCGCCCTATATAGAAATAATGTGGGGTGGGATAAACAATCACCTTATCATGTCATTCCCATTAAAGGCGAACCTCAGCCACAGCCGCAATATCCTATTAAATTTGAAGCAAGGGCATCGGTTCGGAAAATTCTTACACAATTGGAGTACCAAGGTGTGATTGAGCCTTGTGTCTCGCCAATGAATAATCCCTTATTTCCGGTTGCTAAACCGGACCATTCCTATAGGATAGTGGTGGATTACAGACATTTGAATAGTCATACACGCACATATGCAATACAGAATTCACATAGCGCTGCGCTTATGAATAATATAGTGCGTAAAAAATACAAAACAACCTTGGATATCTCGAACGGATTTTTCTGCCAGAATATAGCACCCGAAAGTCGGGACTATACCAGTTTCAGTGCGTTTGGCTCTCAGAAAAAGTTTTGTCGTTTACCTCAGGGGTATAAGAATAGCCCAGGACTGTTTTCGGCTCGTGTGACTGAACTTCTGCACGAGTTGGACCCTGAGGCGTTATCATATGTTGATGACATTTATTTGACGGACGATGAGATTCTACAACATCTCAGACGCGTATCGCGCATTGTTGTGGGTTTTGCTGATATTGGTTATAAGTTTAATTTTAAGAAATCGAAGATTGCCTTCCTCAGTGTTATTTTCCTGGGATATGAGTTATCGAGTGAGGGCAAGAGCCTGGCATCACATTTTTTGGAGAAATGTGCTTTACTGCAGCCTCCTAATACGGTTCGGAAGCTCCAGTCGTTATTGGGGTTTCTGAATTTTGGCAGAACTTACATTCCTGATTATGCTACACGTATAAAACCTTTATATGAACTGATTCGCCCGAATTTTTCAAGTAGATTTTGGACGATTGAGCATACACACATACTGCGAGAGTTGCAGAATGATCTCTTAGCGGTTAAACATTTACACACACGGGACAATAAAACTCATTTGGTCATCAGGGTGATTCCTGGGGCTGTTGGATTTACGTATGTCACCTTTAATGAAGGGGAGACAGTCCCGATAGCATACAAGTCCCACTTGTATTCTGCTGCAGAACAACGTTTTGCACAGACTGAGAAAATTCTCACTGCAGTACAGATGGCTGTGATCAAAGAAAGACCGCTAGCCCAGGGCCAACGCATTATTGTCGTTTCCCCGATTCCGGCCTTAGAGGCTGTTACAAAAGCGAGTGTTCCTAATTCGAAAGCTTTACACCCGCGGTGGATACAATGGGCTACGTCTTTGACGGCCACTGATGTGGATTACATATTTGACCCTAAGCTGCAGACTCAAGAATTTCTTCAATATGAAATAGAGTACCCAGTTCCTGCTGGCACATTGCCTATTGACCAATATGAAGTGGTCATGTATACCGATGGCTCTGCGCAACCGGCGGTTGGGACTAAACAACAGTATTCTGCTGCATGTGCGGTGGTGAGCGGCACTATGGAGGGGGAAGTCTTCTGCCCCCGACATACTTATACTAAAACCTTGGGAGATTGCACGGCGCAGCTGGCTGAGCTCAAAGCTCTTTTGTTAGCGTTGGAGCATGCTGAGCCGGCGATATTGACCTTGCTGGTCTGTGACTCCTACTACTGTGTGCAATCCTTCAATGAATATCTGCACTATTGGAAAATGAATGGGTTCAGAGATTCTAAAGGCAACACCATTAAACATAAATTGTTCTGGGGTAAGGTTGCGGGTCTGAAAGAAACGCTTCCTAAAGTCCATGTTGTACATACACTTGGACACCAGCGCGTTGGAATACACGTTGCTGGGAATACTTTGGCTGATGAGGCTGCAAAGTCGGCAGTGGCTATCGCCACTGTAGCCGCAGTAACTCGTTCGAGTTCAAAACCAGACATAGAGATTTCGGCTGCCATAAAAGCTACGGCTGATGGCACGCCATTTCCTAAAGGATTCCCTTCTAAACATAGTTACTGCTTGAGTGGTGTACTAAATGCTGTTGTTAATATTCCAGGCGTTGGTGTACGTGAGTTACCGAATAAGATTGAGAGACCTCGATTAATTTCTGCAGCACATGAAGGGGTGGCATCTGCGCATGCTGGTGTGGCTGCCACGATTTCACTTTTACAGGCCCGTTATTGGTGGCCTGGTCTCTATAAGGAGACAAAGCAGTATGTCCTTTGTTGTGACGTCTGTCAACAAATTAAAGCATCGTCGGCTAGACGCCCGCAGCAGACTCCTCTTCTGATATCAAATAGACCATTACAGTGTGTGTACTTGGACCATTGTGGTCCACTTACACCAGATAGTGCATACAAATACATATTGGTTGCTGTAGATTCGTGCCCCAGATTTGTGTGGGTCTGGCCGCAGCGCTCGGCTGACGCTCGGACTGTTATTAAAGATTTGCGTATCTTTGTCGATACATTTGCAGTTGCGGCTTTTCATTCGGACCAGGGCCCTGCTTTTGCCTCTAAGGCATTCAGGGACACCATGGCTTCGTTGGGGGTCCAACTCCAATTCTCGTCTCCATTTCATCCCGAGGGAAATTCTGTCGTGGAGCGTTTAAATCATGATTTAAAGCAATCCTTAACAGCCAGGGTTATAGGTACGGGTCGTAGTTGGCTAGCCCACCTGTATGGAGTACAGAGAGCACTTAATAACTTGCCTAGAAGGTCACTGGGGGGTCGTACTTCATATGAGTGCCTGTTCGGAACACGAATGTATGTTCCTGATCTAGATGGTCCTGGTGTGGAGGCGGCAGATACGCCCTTTGACATAAATGATCGTGTCGCTGTTTTGCAGGATTTACAACAATTTCGTGAAGATAACTCTTCTGCGAGTGCTGCCTCCTCTGGAATTAAGGATGAGCCAGTAACACCTACTGGTTGGATACCCAGGATTGGGAATCTAGTGCGTGAAAAGGTCGCAGTAAAGAAAGAATTTGGTCCTTCTTATCGAGCACCTGTCCCGGTGTTGGGGGTGAGCGGCACGAGAACTGTGATTTTGCCCCCGCAGCAAGGGGCCAAAGGAAATCGTTTTGTTTCCATTGATAATGTCAAGTTACAACATGTGGCCGATTCTGCACAGCAGACCAAGAGGGACACCCAGTAGTTCCGGCATCCCTCTCACTACTGGGGAAGAAGTCCCGCTGCAGGTGATTTGCACCGACCCTGTTTCCTCTCCGAGCTTGGGGAGGGTGGAAGATGATCTTGCGATTGTTCCACAGTCAACGATTGATATCGATTCTTTTTCTCAAGTTGCTGTACGTTCTACTGATGTTTCTGAACATGTGATTTATAGCGTACCTAGGAGAGAACCTCCATCAGCTTCCTTGTTCACTGTTGCACCTTTTGCAAGAACTGCCTCTGGCTGCTTCAACGACGCGGATGCGGCTGTATCCAGCTCTTCGTCTTCGCTGTCTTCAATCCGAGGTCCACGTAAGCTACTCAGTTGGCTTAAACGTACATATTTTGTTATTCCTTGGAACTATTTGTGGCTTTTTATGGCTGTAATGACTATTTTTTTATGTTTGGGATTTGAGGTTACTTTTTTTCTAGTAATACATGGTCATTTTCTTCCTGATCGATCAGACATTGAGCACGTGGAGACTGTGTTGAGACCACATTTTTCGTCTCATATGGTTCGAAGAGACTTATCCAATGTGAACATTTCTGCAATACCAATTCCGGATGGGATTGTGTGGGATAAAGTAATGTTTGATATATATGGTCCCACTGAATTGATTCAAATACCGTATGTCCTTAAGTTATCAATGAATGATATTGTTATTCCAGGCATTGTTTCTGATGATTGGGATGTGAAGACAGTAGATGCTATGCTAAAAGATTTGCAATATTATACTGTCTATGACGATGAAGATGCTTACCAATTTAGAGATAATCATGGTGATATGTTTTGCTACACCCATTATGGACACCACTTTATTCACAAAGCGAGTAGCCCTAAGTCCATCTTTAATTATGTACAATGGGAACATTGCTCGACTCCTCCACAAGGGAGTTCGAAAACGTATAATGATAAATTTGCATATTTTTCTGGGCATGATCAGCGAAATGCTAAGTCTTACTATTTTAAAGTGACACCGTATTCTAATAAGCAAATTTTGTTGACCAATACTAAATTACTATATTCAAATTCGTTTGTATCTCAACTTTCGGTCGAAGGATATGAATACTGGTTGAAGACTGTTGACTTCAAAAGTGTTTGGGGTACGAAAAATTGGCAGATGCAAGGCAGAGATACATTATTTCGAGCATGCATTATCCCTGTGCAAATGATTTTCCTCAATGACACAGTACAACAGACTAGTTGTTTGGGCTTGGCGTCGATTAGAGAATTGACTTTGCCTAGTATACCTGTCCCTTCTAAATTAAATAACTGGCAGCACTATGTGAATGCTACTTTTAGTGAATTTACGCATTGGGTCCAGAATGGTAGGCTTAACGCTTCATCGTTACATCCGGGCGGGTGGTTATTGTGGCCTGTAGACACTAATCAGTGTCATCAACGTTTTGTTAACTCTTCTGGGGGGTTCAGGACTAGTAGGGCAGACCCTCGTTACATTTCACCAGAACATGCTGATATAATAACTACATACAGTGTGGGGAAACTTTGTCAACAATGGTTGAAGTACTCCACACTGGGTGCAGTTAAGTCACACCTCAAGTTACTGTCTAATGGTACTGATTTACAAGATTTCTTATCAGGTCCCAAGGTGCCCCGGAGAAAAAGGTTCTTATACGAAGTGTATAATGAGTTTTGGAAACTTTCCCAGCAGGAGGCTGCAGCGCGGTTAAGACAGATTGATCAAGAAAATCTGCTGCAGACTTTGTCTGTTGTTGATAATGGCATGCATACCCTTTCTGACCGTGTTTACACGATTGACAGCATTGTCTCTTCTGCTATTGACATTATAAAATCACACATGTCTTCTTTATATCATGGGCAGAGTCAGACACGATCTATCATGCAGCTGGGTTGGACTCTTCAGACCTTGAAGGCGGGTCGCGTTCCATGGCAGCACATTCGTGCCAGAGAGATCTTTATCTCCTTTAATTTAACTCGTCAACAACAATTGATGGCTAAGAAGGAAGCGACGTATGTTATGTTAAATATTGAAAAATTGGAGAAACTGCCTTTTACGGTGGCTGAGATTCCGTCAGCTGAGTGGTTGATTCATAGGGTTATTAATTTGCCTATCTCCACTCTGCAATTTACTTCTTGTTTGAAGCACATTCCGGTGGGTAGATATGAACTCTTGGGTGACAGTTACATACACGAGGTGTGGGAGCTTCCTTTTCAGTACAGATGTGTTAATGGTTTGCGGGAAGTTTTTCTTAGCGGTAGCGAATGCGAAGCTTCTGTTAGCCATTCCATGGTTTGTAAACAGCTGTCCTTGCACGGAGCGTGTAATGCTTCGATTGCTAACTTAGCTTCTTATCTGAAGGGAGTTCCAGTCCCGGTAATTAAAAACACTTTCCAGGTGCTTTCTAACGGCAGTTACATTGTTCTTAACAGCGAACGCTGCTGTGGCATGCGTGCCGGAATAGTTTACGTCGTTGTCGTCAACAAGGCCGTTACGTGCTGCGGGAATGTGTTGTTTCCCCCTACTGAATTTAGGGAGGTAGCGGACATCTGGCCTCATATTGCTACTTCCAAGGTTGATTTCGACAAGTTGAGTCGGCTGAAAGCTTTGTTGTTTCAAAAGCATGTGGCCCTTACATCTGCTAGCGAGACCTACGCACTTCAAGTGGCAAGGTCATCGGCGGAGATACAGTCCCTTTTGAATACTAACTTTCCGAGTCACTTCGCTGAACTTGTGGGACGTTTATTTAATGCATCCAGCACTGCTGGTATTGCTCATTTTTTCAAAGCCGTTGGTGTTGGTTTCGTTCACACCTTCTCTTCCATATTCGGTTTGATACCTTCGGCTATACACTCTATTTTCGGAAGTATTTTTGGGGGTTTCCCATTAACTTTGGCTTTATTGGCTGGAGTTTTGCTATTGTTACTATTTTTTCGCAATGGCTGTCCCGCTGCAACGAGATCCTGTATTGCTGCTCCCGTCAGCGCAGCTGTGTCGTGAACGCATGATGCAGCGTTTTGGAGCAACACTCCTGGCTCATTTGGAGTGTGACTGGTCTTTGGCATTCCGACCGGTTTTGGATTGTGTGCAACCCGTGTTTCGATGCCTTTGGTGCTCGTTTGAACATGCACTGGCTTTCTGTCTCTCACTGCAGCGCTCTCCAGTGGTTGATCTTGATCTGTTGATGTTCCCGATTAGGGCTCATTCCCAGACTTGTGCACTACGGTTGCGTTTGCTTCGTGAAGCGGATTATGAGATTCCCTTCCTGGAGGAAGATGGTTTTGTCTCTTTCCTTGGCACTACACGGGGTGCCGCCCTGAATGGTTTTGGGGCTTTGGAACACACCTGCTCCATGGTACTTTGTGGCGTGGATCTTCCGATATTGACATATCTCGAAGTGGAGGAGCTTCTACGTTCTATTGCTTCTGTCTGACAATTGGATTTTTTTTTTCCTCTCTCCCGACTAAATTGACACTATATTGCAATTCGCTCTATCGTCACATGTTTCCTAAATTTATGACTTTGTTGTCTTCTCATCTTGTCGAAATGTTGGGTTTAAATTTAGGTCATGTTTTTTTATGTTGTTAGAACCACTTGCTACCGACAAGGGGAGGGTGTAGTGTGGTCAGTTTTACGTATATTTTGCGCATTAGCTTCAGGCGTTAGGCCTCTGTGCACTTTGCCCTAAATATATTTTATTCCTTTGCTAACAGCTTAGAGCCTCTGTGCACTTTACTCTAAATGCTTTCTATTAGGCTTCGTACTGTTATTTTACAGAATAGCAAGTTCTACGGTGTTGTTTTTTATTCATATCACACTGTTTTGCCTACTTCAGCACTGGAGTTCTTCATAACATATTCACTCTGTGCTTTAGTCAAGGATACAGTCTGGTACATTGCCGATAGACGTGGTAGGAGTCTAGACTTGCCATTCCTGCGTAGGAACATTTTGTGATCACGATGACATGTTAGTTATAAAATCACTTCCTTGTCCCAATACATGCAAGAGGGAGATTCCGACCAGGGAACCACAACTAGACGCTGACTGCCTCGTTGCAGATGATGAACCAGATCACAGGCCTTTGCTCAGGTATGAGTGTGTCCGTCTCCCTAGTGATACAGAAAGGCAAGCTAGAAGCTTAACATGCTGTGCTCTAAATAGAACAAGCAGAGGGAGAGTAGAAACGGTTAGGAATTATGATAGCGTTATTCTTATGTTTTACTCTCCTGGTTACTATATCAATCCTACTATGTTGTATTGTTCTGGTTATTGCGGCTCACGCCTTAATATCTAAAATACAGTTGTTTTATTAAAACATTATATAAAACTTATACTGTCTTTGTCATTTGTATGTGAGACCATATTGTGAATGAGAGAGTTGGTTTGGATCTGAGTGACCACGACTTCCCTGAGAAGTTCCATAGATGTCATGCGCTCGGCTGCCCAATCATCTCTTCCCTGTGGGAGAAATGAGGCACTGCTAGTTAGCCGGAGCAACAACCGGATTTAGGGTGACAGAGTTCCTTACGCGTGGGTCAGACTCAGTCCCCCACACCGTTATCGATCCTGCTGCCTAGAAATCCAGTAGTCTCATTTAGGATAATGAGAGCCCACGCGAAAATACCGATAGCCCAAAGTCTACTCGACCCTGATTAGAATGCTTCCCTACCAGTAGGAACACTTTCCTAAACCTAAGTCATCTCTTCATGTTAGTGGACTTGGCAAGGTCCTCAGGAGTGACTCCCTAGGTTGCTTCCCTATATATCGAAAAAACGTTTGACACCCTGGGGTGGGAGTGCCTGAAGGTGGTCCTCCAAAACTTGGGAGCTGGGTCTTGCTGCTTTATAACATGCTGCTAGCCAGGATAAAAACGGGAGCCACCATATCAGCCTTATTCCACATTGGGCGGGGCATTCGGCATGGCTGTCTTCTCCACTGATCATCTTCGCACTAACCATGGAGCCCCGGTATTATGTCCTCTGGGACAGGGCTTCAGACTCGGGTATCTGAGTCAAAGATTGATGGCACATCATCTCCGTCTGTGCCGATGACGCACTATTATATACCTCCAGGCTGATGCAGATAATATCTCACACCTTATAGAGCTTCTCCAATGCTTTCAAGAAGCATCTGGGATCAGGATAAATCATAACAAATCTTTGCTTTTGCCACTGACAATGACTACAGAAGTACAAAGGGGGACTCCTCAGCACTCCCATTCCGTGGAGTTATGACTCATTCCATGCCCTTTTGGACTGACCTACAGCTGTCTCCTATGGGCCACATCACCATCTCCAAATGCTAGTGCTCCCCAGGCTATTTCTTTTCCACCATCCCTGCCCAGTTAACCAGGGGGTTCTTCATGAGACATCTTTCATTTCTGATGACACTGATATGGGACAATGGGCAGCGCTGGGTGGCACTCTCCAAATTGTATGCCCCTCTGTCTGAGGGTGGCCTAGAAACCCCCAATTATGAATAATATTATGCCGCGGTCCAACTGCAATGGCCGGCACACTGACTGACTGGTTCCAGTATGTCAGAGTCGGGGAATTGGTTCAGGGGATCATCCTCACCAAAGGTGTGAAGTGGTTGCTAGGCCCTCAGGCGCTCTTTCCCAAGGGAAACAGTAACATCCTTTTGTGGTTATCCAGAACCTGCTGGAACACTTACACCTCAAAGCATCACAGGTGTACACCCTGTGCACCTACCAAGCCCCTTTGGGGGATGCCAAGATGCCCTACACTCTGTTTCCAGAAGGAGGTGACCCAATGGAGAGAGGTGGGCCCCCCTACGTGGGGGACCTCTTCAGTGACAAGGTCCTGTACACATCAATGGGCCTAATGGGGTCCTACAGTGTCCCTCCCCTCCTTCCAGATTTATGCAGCACTCACACAACACTTCCACCAGGTCTGGCACAGGGGGCATGATGAACCTGTGAGATCCCAATTCTTGCAAACACTACTTATGCATGGGGGGTGAGAGGCGAGGCAAGCCATTGCTTACTTGTATAGCACCTTATGCAAGGACAATGCCATACCACTGCATACGCTCAAAACGTACTGGGAGACAATGCTGAGCATGCCACTAGGGAATAGACAATGGGAGCAATGCATAGGGGTGACTAAAAGTATCACTACTAATGCTAGACTGAAATACACCTGCATCACACTTACCTCACCCACAAACGGATATCACAAATGCATCTGGATGCTGGAGATACATGTCCCCGCTGTGCAACCACAGAGGTGTATTTATATATATATATATATATATATATATATATATATATATATATATATCTATATATATATAGATATATATATATATATATATATATATATGGTATGGGGCTGTCTCTCCATCGGTACATATTGGGATGAGCTACTCACACACATTTTAGACGTATTGTGGACCTGTCTGAAAAAGGACATACTACATTGAATACTTGGCCTCACTACGCGCCCCACTGAGCATAAATCTCTAAATAAGTCCATTGATCTGGCCCTCATTCTTGTCAAGCGATGTATAGCCATGGGTTGGATGCCCCCCTCCTATACAATTATGGCTTTCTGCCTTATGCTCTGGCATACTGGCCTGAAGTGCTATGCAGAGTGTCCGCGAGTCACAGAGGCCTCTCTGCACCTCCAGATTGGGTGCGGTGCCTATCGGCAGTGGAGGCCAAATCCGATGAAAGACTACCCTGAGTTAATGGTGCCCTCGCTTTGTTTACTTTGGTACAGTTCAAGGATGTTTGTTGGCTCCATGAGGTGCTAAATGTTTTACCTGTGGACTCACTCCGTCCAGGTGGTGGAGACAACTCTAGCTTATTGATGCGTAGGGGCACATGTACGACCCCGAGTTCTGCAACTTACAATTTGCTACTCATTTGCGAGTAGCAAATTGCGAGCCACAAAACCTTATCTACAACAGTGTACTTTACACAGTTTGCGAATCGCAATGGGGTCGCAAATGACCCACCTCATGAATATTCATGAGGTAGGTCGCAATTTGCGACCCCATTGGGAATGGCCGCTCGCACAGGGATGGTGGCCTGCTGGAGACAGCAGACTACCATGTCCGTGACTGCTTTTAAATAAAGCATTTTTTTTTTTTTTAATGCAGCCCGTTTTTGAAAAAAAAATGAAGAGTTTTCTTTTCATTTTTCCAGAGCAGGCAGTGATCCGTGAGACCTGCCTGCTCTGAAAAAATATTTTGCTGCCATTCACAAAGGGGAAGAGGTCCCAGAGGGACTCTTTCCCGTTTGCGAATGGGTTAGCACAAGTTTGGAACTGGTGCTAACTGCGATTGTTTTGTGACCGCATTCACGGTCACAAAACAATGCTACATCTCGCTGCGACTCGCAGTTAGGAAGGGAACGCCCCTTCCTAATTTTGCGATCCGGTAAATAGATTCCCGAATCACAAAATAGGGTCTGTACATACTGAAATGTTTTTTTCCTGTTGCAAACGGTCGGATTCTGCGAATCGGGCCGTATGCGACAGGAAAAATGGTACGTACATGTGCCCCTACGTATTTTAACCATGTAAGGTATTTTAAAATGCATCTTCTTCATGGCCCTAGAACATATTTTCTGTCACATTTGCCCTTGATGGCAATTTTTTTTACAGTTTTTTTTTTTTAAAGTAAATGTTCAATTTGACTGTTACACTTTTGCTTTTCAAGCTCTGCCCTTCGGGACTCCACCACCTTCTTTTAAGTGTACAAAAAACTGGTAGCGCAGTGCTGTTGCACCCAAGGCCCTGGCCAGTGCATATTTAGGAGCTGCACATAATGTGTCAGTGTGTTGTGGTGTTTACAATTTTAGAAGCTGTGAGCACTCTTCTCAGTGCATTATCACCCTAGAAGCTAAAAAGCAAAAGGTTGATCCAAATCTCCCTCCCTCCTTTTCGGATAGTCAAATTCCGTCTGCGAACACATAACAGAGGCATAACAAGGAGATCCAGAACTGCCCCAGTGTTTAGGAATTGTGCAGGACAAATAACTCATTCAACATCCTGGTAGCAGTAACTAGAGATATAAAGGAACTCTTTGAGGTGGCGGCTGATGCCAGACAATCTCAAGAGGGGTATTGATCATGGATGACATCAATCGAGGTTGGGGAACAACTCTGGGTTTCCTTACGGCTCAGGGTAGGGAACATTTTTCCAACTGGAGGGAATTATAAGCAGTTCTAGAAACTCTCAAGTAGTTTATACATCTGCTATAGGGTCTTGAAAAGTTACTACAACAGACACAACGGGGATAAAATCACACTGAAACCAACAATCATGGACGCTTTACTTAATGCGGTTCCAATTCCCATGACATTTTAGATAGTTTGGAAGTTGTAGTCCCAGTTTGGCCACACATGGGTTAGGTTGCACTTCTGAGCCACCTAGCCCAGTGTCCACTATGGACTTTTCATCGAAGCTGTGTGCATTGTTAGGCCCACCCTCGCCTCTTCTATTATACCAGAGGCTTTAACTGTTTGCTAGGAGGCTGAAAGGAGGGACCATTACAAATTAGGTCGCTCCTATTCTTTAGCAACTTCTGTTCGGGAGGCTTGCAGAAGTTCAAAAGGCAGGTGCTACAGTCTTCCCTGGTCAACCGTTGTTTCTTAGTGTTATACCCACTTTTTACATCCCTGTAACTGTGAAACTCATTGGGCCTTACAAGTCCCAGTGGACAGTGTTAAACCAGGGTTGGCAGTATGAACCCTCAAGGTTCTGTGGACTTTTAAGGTGGTTTGTGCTCCTCGAGTGCCTTTCTAACATGGATGAGTTTACATCCCATCTTCTGTACTAAGATGTTTACTTTAAGAATGTCCCCTGTGAAATCTTGTACTTCAGCTTGGGGTTACCTTTGTACCTAAAGGTTCTGTAGTGTGCAACTACTTTGAACCACACATTTCTGGCTCTAAAGTCCTTCTTTACTTCAGTTCATACACTTGGAGAGTTGGCTTCCTTTGGTGTAAAACCTCCTTATTTGGGGATTTTTCCTGATAGGATTGTTGTGTGATTGGGATCTAACATTTCACTTAAGGTGGTGTCAGTCTTTCATTCCAAACAAGTGATTGCTTTACCTATTTTTTTCCAAATGCAGCTAAAGAATTTTTTGCTCTGAGTTCCTGCTGATCAAAATGTATGAGGTTGGGTCCCCATGTGAATGATTTGGGCAGGGGGGATGACTGAAGGGTATGGGGATCATTAGATCAGTTCAAGGGTGCTTTTCTGTAGCTCGTAATTCACACTAAATTTGAGATTTATGAAAGAGCAATGACATTAAACAATAAAAGAATTGACCAAAAATACTACTTCCCATAATTGGGTGCTGTGGGCTCCAATGCAACACCACCTGCTGTACTAATGATGGCTGTAGCCCTGAGAAGCAAGTTATCTCCCCTTCTTCTTTCCCTCCTTCCCTACCATGCCTGAACATCACTTCAATCTTGAAACAAGCGCTGTCTCTTTGAAAAGGAGCTACCACATGTTGCCCCTCTTTTTGCACAAAGGGCACCATCTGCCCTAATCCTAGCAAGGAAAATGAGCCCTCAGGCCCACTATTTGTAGTAAAACATTCATAATTGTGGTGCAGTGGGCCCCTGGGCAAATGTGTCCCTGCACCTGTTTCACTAATGATAGCTACTGCCTTGTGAAGCAAGCTGTGCCTCTGCCTTCTGTTAACAACATGGCTCCCCTCTCACAACATTCCTCTTCCTCTCATCGCTCATCATCCCTCTCATCTCTCTGATCCCTAAATCAAGTTGTCTCCGCTGCTTCATTTTTCCTTTCCCTTGCGCCATTGCTCTGAGGCTCAAATAAATGCTGGTACAGCAAGGGTGCCCTGGGCCTCTAATGCAGCTACAGCACTAATGATACCTATAGCTCCGAGAAGCAGGCTGTCCACTCTGCCCACTCAGCGGGGTCATCAGTGCTAGGCCAGATGCTCAAAGCAGGATTTCTGCCTCTGTTCGTAAAAACCACATAGAAACACACCTAGCCTCCCCCACCCCTTGTTGCTTTGGCTCTGTTCTGTGAGGAGTAATTGTGACCAGGGCCATAATGCAAGCAATGAAAATGCACACTCATGTTGCTTTTCTGAGTAAGACTATGAAAACTGACGTCCCAGTAGCCTCTCACTGAGGATACAGTGAAGGAGAGAGAAGGATAGAGAGCTAAAGAAGAAACATGCCTTCTCACCAGGGTGGTTGCTACCTGAAAGAAATGTGAATGGGTGCAATTGGTTAATTACCAAATATAAAGGCTTCTTTGGAGCCTCTAAAGGTTATAAATAATGGTGTCACTAGAAGCTTCATGGTGGGAAATATTTATTCTTTTTGAGAGGTAATATATGTTTCCATTAAAAGGAGTGTACTCTTTTAATGGACATATATACAAATATTTGCACTAGATTTAGTCTGAATGCTTATTACTAAAATATATATTTTTAAAGCACTTATTTTATTATAAACACTGTTTTGCAGCAGCTTGTTTTATACTGTGCAATACAATTTTAAAATAATGACATTCAAAGGGCTTTCTGTCACAGACTGGTTTGTTATAGCACTTGTAGCAAGGTGAAATTATTATATGGTATGACTAAGTAGTCGTACCATGGAAGACCAACACAATACCCAGTAGCGAACCTCAGATTTACCTTCATCAAACCCTAGCTCAGTCCTGGTAGTGTGGCAAAGAGCAGTCAGGTTACTTAGAGGAACATGTGTAAAGCATTACACATTACCAACATGGACGCTAAGTAAATGACATGACTTGACAGAATCCTGCACCAACTTAGAAAAATTGATTCAAATTTAATCTTAATGTAGACACCAAAATGAACTTTGTGTCTTTTGTACAACAGGAGTTGTGAATTTTTACGTCTTTAGAAAATACAGTACTTTGTAGATTTAGAGGCCTTGCACTGAAGTCACCTGGGAAGATAGCAGTGTGCACTTGGATACTTGTAGTGTGAGTTCTGATGAACCCACAGGAAATTCAGGGCCACTTTGTAAATATGGCGTGCCTTAGTGTAAAAAAAATGACACTAGGGTGGCACAAGGTGGTGCTAGAGGCTTGTACATATGCCCATTAATCTTCCCCATTCCGAAAAAAGTGAGACTAACTTTGTGTAGTGTACTTTGGTGCTCATTTAAAATGCTCTAATACAATTAGGCTAAGTTTGCCCTATAGAACATAAAAAACACCCCCAGGTTATTGGTGCTTACCCTCCTAAATTCACATGACCTGTCTCTTCAAAATGTATAGAGCATCTTTCTTCATTTTTTTTTTACCAACATGCGCCTTCAAGTATATTCCCAGAATGTATTTTAAAAGGAGAGGCTGGTTATTTAGCAATCTCTTGCTGTAGACAGAATTACTATTACTCAATGAGCCCTGTATGGTTTACAAACGTTCAGATCTTCTAAACATTGATTTGAAAATAATATTTAATTAAAACAGAAGCGTCTGTCTTTGTTCCATGTGAAACCGGAGCATCCACCTTTTATAAGTCTATGTTAGGCTTTCATCATAGTATGCAAAACAGCTAACAAGGTTGCGCACCACAGCTCGTGAAACAGCAGCACGGCTATCTCACCCGTTCATCTTTCTGAGGGTGATAGCATGCATATAAAACATTTAGGGCTCTCATTTTCCCCTCGCTTCTCTCTCCTTTGTTATTTAAGATCCAGACACCTTACTGAAGTTTGCTTATTTTTATATACATAGAGAACAGCAGTTCTGAACATTTAACTTCTTTTTCAAGTGGCTTGAGGACAGGTTCCAAATCCATGTAATGCTGATGAAATAACTAGCATTGGCAAAGCCAATTGGTCTGGCCTATGCAAGAGCTATTGGCTTTGCCAAAGTGTGTTAACCATGTTGTACATCAGCGTGGCTGCTGTTCAGCATGGCTAAAAGTTGGTGGGGTAGAGGAAAGTGGCATGGAGTGTCATAGAGTAGAATGGAGAAGAGTGGAGTAGAGTGTTGTAGAGTGGAGAGACAGAGCCTGTTGTGATTTGGAGTGGCATAGTGTGGAGTTGCATAGAGTGGCATAGAGTAGAGTGGACTGGTGTAGAGTGGATTTGTTTAGAGTGTTTTAGAGTATAGTGGCGTAAAGTGCAGTGGTATTGAGTACAGTGGCATTGAATTCAGTGACATACAATGCAGCATCGTAGAATGCAGTGGCGTAGATTAGATTGGTGCATAGCAGAGTGGAGTGGTGCAGATTGGAGTGGCCTAGAGTGCATTGGTGTAGAGGGCAGTCACATAGAGTAAAGTGGTGTAGAGTGGTGCAGAGTGGAGAGCATAGAGTTAAGTGATGCAGAGGGCAGCAGCGCAGAGTAGAGTTAAGTGGCATAGAGTGGAGTGACGTAGAGTGCAGAGTAGACTCAAGTGGCATAGAATGCAGTGTCCTACGGTGGTGCAGAGTAGAGTAGCATAGAGTGGTTTAGAGTAGAGTTTAGTGCTGTACAGTGCAGTGGCGTGGAGTAGGTGAGAGTTGAGTATTGCAGAGTAGAGTGGCATAGAGTTCAGTGGCAGAGAGTGCAGTGTTGCAGAGTAGAGTGTCAGAGTGCAGTGGTGTAGAGTGGATTAGTGGCATAGACAGCAGTGGCATAGAGTACAGTGATGCAGAGTAGAGTGCAGTAGCAAAGAGTGCAGTGACAGAGTGCAGCTGTGTAGAGTGCATTGGCACAGAGTGCAGTGTTTAAGAGTAGAGTGCCATAGAGTGCAATGGCGTTGAGTAGATTGTTTCAGAATAGAGTGAAGTGGCATAGAGTGGAGTGGTGCAGGGTAGAGTGCAGATGCATAGAGTGGCATAGAGTGTAATGATATAGAGAAGATTAAAGTGGCGTACAGTGGATTGGCATAAATTGCAGGGGCATAGAGTTGAGTGTTAAATAGTAAAGTGCATTGCCGTAGAGTGTACTGGCATAGAGTGCAGTGACATAGAGTGCAGTGTTGCAGAGTGGCATAGAGTGACGTTGTGCAGAGTAGATTGGTGTGGCCTACAATGGAGTGGTGTAGAGTGTAGTGGTGAAGAGCGCAGTGATGTAGAGTAGAATGGCAAAGAGTGCATTGGCATAGAGTAGAGTGGTACAGGGTAGAGTAGAGAGGTGCAGCGTGAAGTGGTGCAGAGTGCAGTGGCATGGAGTGGTGTAAAGTGGAGTGGTACTGAGTAGAGTGCAGTGGTGTGGAGTGGTGCAGAGTAGAGCTGAGCTGTTTAGGGTGAAGTATTCATGGTGTGTAAGCACACTGCCATTACAGAAAACATATTTGCAATTGAAATAACCATTACATTTGCACAGACATACTGTTTTACTAATAAAACTATTCAGTACACAGACAAAAATATATGGAAATTGCATCAGCTAGTGTAATGATTTGTTTTGATCATATTAAAATATGTTACCAACACACTTCAGAAATAACAAAAATGTGCTTCATTTGTGTTCCTAATTCTAATATATTCTGAAATACTTACACAGTTCCTTTAAATGTTGTGTGATAGAAAAATACCTCGGTCTTTGAATGCACAGCAAATGTGATGAGACAAAATCAAGATTTACAGACCGGTTTATAGAAAAGAGCACATGGAAGGATTCTGCAAATCAGGTTTGGGGAGGGGAAGGTACAAACTCAAACTGGGCTGACTAAAACAAATAAAGCTAGCAAATGGAAAGCAAGAAAATGTGAGTTACAAACCGCAAAGTCAATGGCAAGCAATGGGCAGAATGCATTCCTAGGTCAGTTTTCTGGAAGGCCCTAGGATGTCTTTAACAAACCAGACAGCTGTGTTATCTGGTTGCTTGCGACCTAAAAAAAGTGGGCAAGGTAGTTAATGGCAAAAGCTCAGAAATTAAGCATTTTGCACATGAATCACAATGTTGACTGGACATAATACACAGAGCATATTTTTGTTTTTAAAAAGATAAATGATACCAGTGGCAGGTAGCGTGAGGCAGTGGTCTGGGTCACTTACTATTCATTTGTATTGTTTTGTTCAGGCTGGGCATGGTAGGGATCTCCTGCTGATGTTTTACTAATCACTGCAGGGGTGTTACACATACACCTGCATCTTCTGCTATGCAGGGGGGGCAACCCTTCAAGGGATCCCCCAAATCAATCAAGGACACCCCAAGATCACTGAATATCTGTGATTAATGTGAGGTCGAGGGGCTCCTTTTCCCATTCTGCAGGAGGGCACCATCATTTTACATTGCACAGCTGATTCACTGCTTGCCAACAGTGCCCAGACTCTGGTTTGCCATGGGCTGCTGAGCGGTGACTCTTAATTGTTGATGGTCTGCCACTGAGTTTATTGGCCACTTCCACCCCTTCTTGCTGCTGCTGGTGATAGCTGGACTGGGGAGAGGCATGTGTATTCACGGGTCAGGCTTCTTGCCCGTCACCTGAATCACCTGTTTATGTACTAAATTAGAAATAAAAGGGCCTAGAAGGGGCGAGTGAGAGAGTCAAGAGGACGAGAAGTGGGGAGAGACAAGATAATATATGCAGCACCTGAAAAGAATGGACAGGCACCAATGACACTGAAATAAATTGATTTCAGCAAGTTTTTAGTCAAGCATAGGTCCCCCCTCTATAGGATGATGCTATGGGCCTGGTCCCGGTTCATCCATGTCAAACGTCGGCTCTATCTGCAGCCTCCTGCTCTATGAGGGGAGCAGTGCTCTCCCCATCGCTCTGGCTCACTGTACACTTACCCGCAGCAGTAAAGGACCCATCATAATGAAGTCATACATAGGGCAGATTATAGAGCCCATAATCGAAATGACAAGTGGAAAACGATCCAGTATTCCTGGTTTCCAATGTTATTCCCCAATGCAGGGGTCCATAACTTATATGCCTCTGCTGACGTTGCAAATTTCAGCCCCTGGCACCTCCTCACCATTTAAAGGACCACTTCTAATGAGGTCTGATGTAGGAAGCTCAGGGTCAAGGTGGGTGTGGTAGCTGTAAATGGTCAACAGGGAGCAGCTTTTAGGAGGCTAGTGAGATGTCAAAGGGGAACAAGGCAGCAGGGAGCCCAGGGCATGGGAAGTAGCACATGGTCAAGAGCTCAAGGATCAGTGCAGGATCCAGGGGTGGCATGCACCACAGACTCTGAAGAACAATGCAGCGTCAAAGGTGGAGAAAGCAGTGCAGGGTCCAAGGGTGGAAAGTAGGGCAGGGCCTGGGGTAGCACGACAGGGCGTGGTGGTTGCGAAGGGGGTGGAACATTTCAGGATCTGAAGGGTTTTGTCTTTTGTGCACAGCACAGATGTCAAAGGAGTAGGGCCAGTGCTTGATTTGAGCTGGTGATCATAGGTGGGACCCACTGGCACTCATTATTGGGGTCCTCCACTTATTTTTCCTAATCATGCTTTCACCCAGAGCATGGAAGAGAAGAAAACATGGGAGGGAAAGAAGCAGGAAGAGAAAGATAGAAAACCAGTGACAAAGGGAGAAGGTGGGGATTAAAAAGAACCTTCAAGAGTGAGATAAAGAGGCAGGAGTGTCTGGTGATGCGTTAAAGCGGCATGAGGTAGAATAAAGACGCCACAGAGTCGGCCACAAACCTCTGAGCAAATCTTTGGGCCCCGGCACTTATCATTCTACAAATTAAACACTGAGAGGAGGGCAGTGCAGGAAGAAAGTTGGGTAGCAACCATAACGGTTTTTGCAGGTTAATCCCACATTTGAGAAAAAGAGGAGGTCATTTTAACACGAGCCCAGCACTGGTGCGCCACTGTTAGCATCACCACCCTAGCAATGCAGGTTCACTTGCATCGCTTGTAAGTTTTTAGATTGAGAGGCACCTCTGTTATTTGTTACAGACTCAATACGTTTGTTTTCTTTTTAAAGTAAATTTCAGACACATATCATATATCATTCCATTCTTGGATCAAAATTTATGACAACATTATACAAGCCATTATTTCATATTTAAATTTTTCAAGAGCTAATCAATTATTTGTATCTTTATGCCCATGCCAGCGCGTGCTTTTTGACACTTGTAGCATTTTTTTTAAATATACAGCTAAAATAAAAAATAAATAAAAAGGTAATTATTCCAACGTAATGTCCAATTATTATTTTTGTTTCATGAGAGTGTACTTCAGACTTTACTCGCATATGCAACCAGATGAACAAAAGGTTTCTTTTTTTGGATCTCTCATTTGATCCATTTTGATCTGACTATTAATTCATATTATTGCAAAGCCTGGTGCAATTACAAAATATAAATTGAATACAATTGAAGAAAATTTAAAATATATATGATTTCTGAAATTCATCTTGTAAACTTAAATTGTCAATACTTACTTTTCTGTACTTTCTAGTACATGTGATATTTAAGTCAATAAACATACGGGAAAACTATCTCATAATCCTTTGTACAAAAATTTCAAGATGGTCAGAAAAGAACTTGAACCTAAAAATACCCAAACAGGTTCTTCCATGTAAATCTTCTAAAATAAAGTTTCCAGTAATATCACTTCATCACATAGAATTAATTTGCTAATATGATAAAGAAAAAAGATAATCTCAAACCGTCTCATTAGACCCATTAAGTCAAACTTCAATGAACATTCTTTTGTAATGATAATAATTAGAAAATATTATTTAATGATTGTAGGAAGTTGGCTCTGTATGTGCTATTTCAAAGTAAGGAATAGCATGCACAGAGTCCAAGGGTTCCCCTTAGAGGTAAAATAGTGGTAAAAAGAGATAATACTAATGCTCTATTTTGTGGTAGTGTGGTCGAGCAGTAGGCTTATCCAAGGAGTAGTGTTAAGCATTTGTTGTACATACACATAGACAATAAATGAGGTACACACACTCAGAGACAAATCCAGCCAATAGGTTTTGTATAGAAAAATATCTTTTCTTAGTTTATTTTAAGAACCACAGGTTCAAATTTAACATGTAATATCTTGTTTGAAAGGTATTGCAGGTAAGTACATTAGGAACTTTGAATCATTTCAATTGCATGTATACTTTTCAAGTTATTCACAAATAGCTATTTAAAAAGTGGACACAGTGCAATTTTCACAGTTCCTGGGGGAGGTAAGTTTTTGTTAGTTTTACCAGGTAAGTAAGACACTTACAGGGTTCAGTTCTTGGTCCAAGGTAGCCCACCGTTGGGGGTTCAGAGCAACCCCAAAGTTACCACACCAGCAGCTCAGGGCCGGTCAGGTGCAGAGTTCAAAGTGGTGCCCAAAACGCATAGGCTATAATGGAGAGAAGGGGGTGCCCCGGTTCCGGTCTGCTTGCAGGTAAGTACCCGCGTCTTCGGAGGGCAGACCAGGGGGGTTTTGTAGGGCACCGGGGGGGACACAAGCCCACACAGAAATTTCACCCTCAGCGGCGCGGGGGCGGCCGGGTGCAGTGTTAGAACAAGCGTCGGGTTCGCAATGGAAGTCAATGAGAGATCAAGGGATCTCTTCAGCGCTGCAGGCAGGCAAGGGGGGGGCTTCCTCGGGGAAACCTCCACTTGGGCAAGGGAGAGGGACTCCTGGGGGTCACTTCTGCAGTGAAAGTCCGGTCCTTCAGGTCCTGGGGGCTGCGGGGGCAGGGTCTTTTCCAGGCGTCGGGACTTAGGTTTCAGAGAGTCGCGGTCAGGAGAAGCCTCGGGATTCCCTCTGCAGGCGGCGCTGTGGGGGCTCAGGGGGGACAGGTTTTGGTACTCACAGTCGTAGAGTAGTCCGGGGGTCCTCCCTGAGGTGTTGGTTCTCCACCAGCCGAGTCGGGGTCGCCGGGTGCAGTGTTGCAAGTCTCACGCTTCTTGCGGGGAGTTGCAGGGTTCTTTAAAGCTGCTTCTTGAAACAAAGTTGCAGTCTTTTTGGAGCAGGTCCGCTGTCCTCGGGAGTTTCTTGTCGTCGTCGAAGCAGGGCAGTCCTCAGAGGATTCAGAGGTCGCTGGTCCCTTTGGAAGGCGTCGCTGGAGCAGAGTTCTTTGGAAGGCAGGAGACAGGCCGGTGAGTTTCTGGAGCCAAGGCAGTTGTTGTCTTCTGGTCTTCCTCTGCAGGGGTTTTCAGCTAGGCAGTCCTTCTTCTTGTTGTTGCAGGAATCTAATTTTCTAGGGTTCAGGGTAGCCCTTAAATACTAAATTTAAGGGCGTGTTTAGGTCTGGGGGGTTAGTAGCCAATGGCTACTAGCCCTGAGGGTGGGTACACCCTCTTTGTGCCTCCTCCCAAGGGGAGGGGGTCACAATCCTAACCCTATTGGGGGAATCCTCCATCTGCAAGATGGAGGATTTCTAAAAGTCAGAGTCACCTCAGCTCAGGACACCTTAGGGGCTGCCCTGACTGGCCAGTGACTCCTCCTTGTTGCTTTCTTTGTTCCCTCCAGCCTTGCCGCCAAAAGTGGGGGCCGTGGCCGGAGGGGGCGGGCAACTCCACTAAGCTGGAGTGCCCTGCTGGGCTGTGACAAAGGGGTGAGCCTTTGAGGCTCACCGCCAGGTGTTACAGCTCCTGCCTGAGGGAGGTGTTAGCATCTCCACCCAGTGCAGGCTTTGTTACTGGCCTCAGAGTGACAAAGGCACTCTCCCCATGGGGCCAGCAACATGTCTCTAGTGTGGCAGGCTGCTGGAACTAGTCAGCCTACACAGAGAGTCGTTTAAGTTTCAGGGGGCACCTCTAAGGTGCCCTCTGGGGTGTATTTTGCAATAAAATGTACACTGGCATCAGTGTGCATTTATTGTGCTGAGAAGTTTGATACCAAACTTCCCAGTTTTCAGTGTAGCCATTATGGTGCTGTGGAGTTCGTGTTTGACAAACTCCCAGACCATATACTCTTATGGCTACCCTGCACTTACAATGTCTAAGGTTTTGTTTAGACACTGTAGGGGTACCATGCTCATGTACTGGTACCCTCACCTATGGTATAGTGCACCCTGCCTTAGGGCTGTAAGGCCTGCTAGAGGGGTGACTGACCTATACTTGCATAGGCAGTGAGAGGCTGGCATGGCACCCTGAGGGGAGTGCCATGTCGACTTACTCGTTTTGTTCTCACTAGCACACACAAGCTGGCAAGCAGTGTGTCTGTGCTGAGTGAGAGGTCTCCAGGGTGGCATAAGACATGCTGCAGCCCTTAGAGACCTTCCTTGGCATCAGGGCCCTTGGTACTAGAAGTACCAGTTACAAGGGACTTATCTGGATGCCAGGGTCTGCCAATTGTGGATACAAAAGTACAGGTTAGGGAAAGAACACTGGTGCTGGGGCCTGGTTAGCAGGCCTCAGCACACTTTCAATTGTAAACATAGCATCAGCAAAGGCAAAAAGTCAGGGGGCAACCATGCCAAGGAGGCATTTCCTTACAATGATCCATTAGCTTCTCCTGACATTTTAGATAAGCTGATAGCTAATATTTCTTGTGTTGCAATTTTCAGTGAGAACCTCAGATAAGAGAATTACATTTAAGATAAATAAAAGGGTGTTCTAGTAGTGTCGTGACATGCATTTATAATAGGTCAGGGGGAGCATCACACGCTCCAGGAGGAGGGGAGCAGTATCCAGTATCCAGGGAAGCAGTTTAGGGACCAGGTTGTAGCAGGAAGCCCAAGGGGAACAGTGTAAAGTTCCTGGGAAAAAGCACAGGGTTCTGGGGGGTAAGACCAAGAGACAGTCTAGGAAGGAGCACTTCAGGGAATAGGAGGGAGAATGCAGAGTCCAAGGGGTAGCAGTGCGGGTGCTGGGGAAAGATGGGTCCTTGGGGAATCAGTGCCGGGTCATGGGCATAAGAACTGTGGGGAAGAGGGATTTATCCTCCAAATTCTGGAGTATGGGGCATATGACACAAGATACTCCCAGAGTTTGCGGAGGCAACTGGAGATTAAGCTGTGGCAGACAGAACATGTATGCTGAAGTTACTGCACATCAGGTCTCCTTGCGATGCAGTAACCTAAGAAGCAAACTCTGTGGGGGCTCTGAGACCACTTTGTTTCGTTTTAATTGCTGCCATGGAAGTGTTGAACCTACTAAAATCATGCGAGGCGAGTCTACAGCTTAAGGGAAGCTACAAAATGCTGGTTTATGTGCAGCATCATTTCAGACAGGCATGTGCTGTCTCTTTGTTTGATCTTTTGTGTCTATGGAAACATTCCAAACTAAAAGGCACTCCTTTAAATCTTAAGACTACTTGTATTTTTATGTGTGTAGTGTCGATTTGCTTTACTTTGTGATAATTGCATTTAACTAACTCCATATACAAACATTATTTGAATAATTGAATACAAAGTACTGATCTTTGGTGTTA
Organism: Pleurodeles waltl; assembly: GCF_031143425.1. Taxonomy (NCBI): domain Eukaryota; kingdom Metazoa; phylum Chordata; class Amphibia; order Caudata; family Salamandridae; genus Pleurodeles; species Pleurodeles waltl. The sequence goes on from NC_090440.1 coordinate 875,291,459, forward strand.
AATGGAAGAAAGAAGTATGTAACTCTACAGACACTGAACTGCACAATAAGCAATCCTGGATTCAATCCTGGCCTTCCCACTTAACCAGATTTTGAGATCCATGTCCTATTGCTTTAATTCAATACATATAATTTTCCTTAAGCATCTAGGGCCAGATGTAGGTAGCTAAAAAATAGCGAGTCGGAAATTGCGAGTCATTGCGACTCGCAATTTCCGACTCGCACACTGGTATCCAACAAGAAAAAGTGACTTCATTTTGCGACTCGCAAATGAAGTCGCACCGCAGATTGCGAGTCCACTGTTTGCGAGGTCGCTTTTTGCGACCTCGCTAAAAATGGACACGCAAATTGCGAGTGGGTGTCGCAAATTGCGACTGTGCCGCAAATTGCATGCTGGTGCAGCAGAACAGTCTGGAAAACACTTCCTGGCTCTTGCTGATGACATCACAGCCAGGAAGTTTACAAATACACCTGAGAGGAGGGAGGACCACACCCTTTTCTCACTGCTGAGCAACCACCGGGAGGAACAGCAGCAAGAATGGAGGACTCTGGCAGGAAGAGAAAACTGAATTTTCAGAAAAGGAACTTGAGGTGCTGACAGACGAATGCTGCCAGCACCATGACCAGCTATTCAGAAGGGCTGCCCTGAGTGTGCCAGAGACTGAAAAAAGGCAGATCTGGAATAACATCCAGGAGAAGGTCAACGCCATAGGGGTGAGCCACAGGAGTATTGAGGAGCTCAAAAAGAGATGGTATGACCTGCGCTCCAGGACCAAGGAGAGGGTGGCAGAGCGCCTCCGGGAGATGAGGGGCACAGGAGGAGGCCCATCCACCCTCCCTCCACCCACACCCATTGAGGAACTTGTGAAACAGACCCTTGAGCCTGCGGCAGTGGCTGGAATGGGATAGCTGGACACGTCAGCGCCAGGAACATCAACAAGTGAGTACCATGAAACAAGCATGTACACCCATATCTGCCATACCCCCACCCACCCAGTACACAGCACCATGCACAACCAAATTAGCTCCATTCCAGACTTGCAACCACCAGCATGGTGCATTATGGGCAATGTAGTTCAGTAGTCAGCTGATAGGCAACAGTTTATTAGGAGGCATACAACAGATGTTAGATACTGACAGTGTGTTCCCTATGTCCCACAGGTCTCCCACAAGACATCCCCACCAGCCAGTCCGTCCAGGGTGCAGAGAGCAGCCAACAGGCAGCACAGGAGTCAGAAGCAGCCACTACAGGGCCCAGCACCACCCAACGACAGTCCCCTCCAGCTGCACCAATGGACATTGTGGATGTCGACACAGCACCCAGTCCCAGCCACAGTGCCATACAGCAGGACCCTGATGCTCCACTGCGTCGCAGACGCCGAGTCCATGTCCCTGCAGTGTCCCAAGAGGATGTAGGTGACTCTTCCATGTCCACCGCGGAGGCAGCCCTCATAAGTGGTCAGCGCCTGCAAACAAGGCAGATGAGAGTTATATCAGGGGCCATGCAATGCATGGAGCGGAATTTCACCACAGGGCTGGCACAGGTGCACACAGAGTTCCAACGCCTGAACAATAATGTCGGTGACCTTGCACTCTCCATCCGTCAACTCGTAACTGAACTAGTGTCAGAGAGAGAGAGTGCAAGGCGCCGTGAGCGGCAACTCATACACCGGTTGGACCGCATGGCTGCATCAATCGTCCGCCTGGCAGTCAACACCACAGGGCTGTCACGCCGTACAGTCAGTTTGCAGGTTGACTTGGGCCACTTTGCAGGGGATGTGGCTCGGGGACTGGGTCAGATTAGCCACGCTGTGGACATGATGGAGGCAAGACAGGTGGCTAGGGGCACGGCAGACACACCTCAAGATAGTGAGGAGGGCTCCACCGTCAGCAGTGCATCTGCCACGGACACAAGAGTCTTGAGGAGTGGCAGTGCACATCAGGGATCTGCTGACACACCAAGCACTAGCCATGCTGGGCGTCCCAGGCGGAGGAGTTGAGCCTATGCACTTGCGGACACTTGAGGCACATGAGGTGAATGTGGCCTCATTGCAGGTGGACATTTACAGCCCCTTCCCTAAAGTTCAGTTCATAATTACTTAGGTTCACTTAATAAAAGTTCTTGTTTGTTCCACTTCACAACTGGCCTCTTCGTGTGTGACATTACTGTGTGTGGTGACAGTTAGCACGTACCTTCCAAAGTATTGGTTTGAAATGTGGTCCCGTCTCTGTCTGCCTTGATTTGCAATGCTTTTATCCCCATGATGGCGATGTGGTAGCTCTTGCTCGTCATCCTCCGAATCTGGGTCTTCAGGGGTGAGAGGTAGCCCACGTCTGGTGGCAATGTTGGGCAGTATAGCGCATGCGCCAACTATCTTGAATGCTGTAATTGGGGCATACTTGAGCGCACCTCCACTTCTGTGGAGGCATCGGAATCTTGCCTTTAACAGTCCAAAGGTCCTCTCTATGGCATTTCGGGTCCTCCTATGTGCACTGTTGTATCGCCTCTCTTTCTCATTGCTGGGTGTTAAGTATGGGGTAAGTATCCATGGTCGTAGCGCATATGCACTGTCACCTGTTTGGCATAAATAGACAATGTTAGCAGGGCATAGATGGTTTCTACAGTGACCTGTGTGTATGGCTTCAGGGTGTATTCAGCAATACCTAAGAGATATCCATCTCCAAACTCCCCACGTTCTAGGCGTTGGTGTATCCCACTGTGCCTGAAAATGTAAGAGTCATGTGTCCTCCCTGGAAATTTGGCTACCATGTCAGTGATAACATAATGGGCGTCACATACCACCTGGATGTTCAGTGAGTGTGTACACTTCCGGTTGCAGAACAGATATTCCAGATTTGCAGGAGGGCATATTTGTATATGTGTCCCGTCTACACACCCTATTACATGAGGGAAGTTGGCAATCCTGTAGAATTCCAACTTGGTGCTGTTGATTTCTGCCTCATTCCTGGGTAGGTATATGTATCTGGACATGTGTGTGAGTATGTCATCTAAAAAACATCTGAATAACCGTGAGAGTGCACTTTGGGATACCCCACCTGCCACAGCAATGACCCCCTGATAGCTACCCGAGGCCACGAGGTGCAGTGAGCATAGCACTTGCACATGTGTGGGGATGGCGCTGCCGCGCACAGTCTGTCGTTGCAGCTGCGGATTGAGTAGATCTATTAATTCTAATATTGCTGCACTGCTGAGTCTGTATTTATCATAGATCTCCTCTGTTTGTTGGAATAGTGTCTGCCTGGTTCTGTATATCCTCTCCTGTCTCTGGCTCCTCCTCCTCCTCTGCTGTGCGGCGTGGACTCTCCTCCTCCTTGCTATCACATATATCTCCGCCATCTTGAGTAACCCAGGTGCCTTCTGGGTCTCCTTTTATACTGTGGTTCTGGTTACCACCTGCTCTGAGTTAATGGTAAATTGGGTGTGCAAAATGGGCTTTTTGCGACTATTCGCAATTTGCGAGTGGCTTTTTCATATGGTTTGCGACTCGCAAATTGCGACTTCCTATTTGCGGGTCGCAAATTTTGCGAGTCGGTAGTGGCTCGCGTCGCAATTTGCGATTCGGAAATGGGGTTTTTGCATTCCATTTCCGATTTTGCGGGGTCACAAATTACGATTCGGGCCATTTGCGACTCGCAAAACTTTGCTACATCTGGCCCCTAGTTTGAGAGCAAATTGAAGCACTTCAGTTCCGTGCACTCTACAAAATCTACACTTGTGCATGGTTAAGAGAAAATAATATTGTTTTATGTTTAATAATAATATAGGCTACGTAAATAGAGAACATGATAAACTGACATGTGTTGGGTAATTCGTGGCAAAGTTGTCAGGACATGAGATAGTCTTGAATGTTTCATGTCTAAAAAATATTCCTTTCAAGAAATGTCATTGATTTCAGTGATATAGGTGGTCATTCCGACCCTGGCGGTTTCAAACCGCCAGGGCCGGGGACCACGGAAGCACCGCCAACAGGCTGGCGGTGCTTCCAGGGCCATTCTGACCGCGGCGGTAAAGCCGCGGTCAGAAAAGGGGAACCGGCGTTTTCCCGCCGGTTTTCCCCTGGCCCAGCGCCATGGGGATTCCGACCCCCTTCCCGCCAGCCTGTTCCTGGCGGTTTTTACCGCCAGGAACAGGATGGCGGGAACGGGTGTCGTGGGGCCCCTGGGGGCCCCTGCACTGCCCATGCCACTGGCATGGGCAGTGCAGGGGCCCCCTAACAGGGCCCCACAAAGATTTTCACTGTCTGCTTAGCAGACAGTGAAAATCGCGACGGGTGCCACTGCACCCGTCGCACCCCTGCAACTCCACCTGCTCCATTCGGAGCCGGCTTCATTGTTGCAGGGGCTTTCCCGCTGGGCCGGCGGGCGCTCTTTTGGAGGGCACCCGCCGGCCCAGCGGGAAAGTTGGAATGGCCGCCGCGGTCTTTTGACCGCGGGGCGGTCATTCGCCGGCCAGATATTGGCGGGCGCCGACCGCCGCCCGCCAATATCAGAATGAGGGCCATAATCGTATGTATTTAATTGAGACACTGAGAAAGTATGAAAAATACATTTTTGTCACTTTAAAGTCTTTTATGCCCTGGGTACACCTTTTGGTGGCTCAGCTCGAGTTCTGGCTCTCAGAGTCAAACCTGATCCTCGGCTCAGATCTCCCCATGGATGTACGTGTCCGCCCTAGAAATGTGTCTCCTTCACCCTTGCCTGGTGGAATCCAGGGCAGCGGTTGCAAGGTTCGGGGGAGGAGTGCAATGGCTGCAGTGGGTAGGCACAGATAATCTTTAACTGAGTGCGGGTGATAGACCACGGATTGCCTGACAAACCGAGGATGGGAAGGTGTAAAATAAGACGGAGAAAGGATTGTGTGTAGGAATTGAAAATAAATGGACAAGGGAGCCGGGCGTTCTCTCAATAGGGAATTTCTGCCAAATGAAGAATTTTAGAGCATATTGGATATAGAACTTTTGATTAAAAACGGATAGATATTTAAAGCACGTTTGAAGGGTTAGTTGGAAGCTGTGTGCCAAGGATTTTGTATCTAAACCAGTGGAAACTGTACGGGTTGGTTGAGGGGTTCTCTGCTATGGACGTTTCAATAAGTCACAACAAAGTCGGCATTAAGGGCCATATGTACAAACACTTTTTCCCATAGATACAGAATGGGGAAAAACCTTTGCTACATCTGGCCCTAAATGTACTAAAGAAGGATGCCCTCCCTTAAAGAGAATGCTTAGAAAGTGTTCTGACAAATGGTGCATTTTAAAGATGGCCGGGCCAGTTACACAACTACAAACTGGGTCGGATTTAAAAGCGATTTAAAAGTGTATTTTCACAGGGGTTCTCCCCAAGGAGTTTGTGAGCGCAAAGCACATTAGTGAGAAAAGGCGCTTTAAATACCACTGCGGTATTAACAACGATTAAACCTGGATAGAATTTAAATATAATTTACAGGGAGGTTAGAGGTTCTCTCCCAAGACGTTTTAGGGAATGTTGTGGCGAAAGGTGTATTTAAAGTGACATTAAATACAGCTGGATGGGATTTAATCAACATTTTTTAAAAGAAGGGGTTACATGGTTTCCCCAGAAGAATCTGAGGATAAATCGGTGCCCTAAAGCACAATCGGAAATGTTTATGATGGATTTGATTGATGCTTCTATAGAAGTATGTGCATGGGATACTCAAACTTGGCAGGGAAGCTGTTTAGTTGCCAAATACTGCAAGCAGCAGGTACCTTCATGAGGCTATTCAAAGGTCAGAGTTCACTCATGCCCACAGGTAAGGATTCTGAATAGGGATCTATACAATAGGCTCCTGACAGATGTGGTGCTTAAAGATGCTTTAACTTTTTTCTAAAAGTGTGCTATGAAAACTCCTTCAAGTGCATTACAAGGACAAGCCGCAAGATGTTGCTAAATGCAAGAGATCCTAAATAAAATATAATTTCTATATTTAGGAAACAGAAAGAATCACTCCCTCACGCTCTGCTTCATCAGTTGAAAAGATGTTCATGTCACCGCCTTCTCAAGTGTCCTGTGTCTGTGTCACCTGTCGTGAGCTATTCTCCAAGATCTGTTTTCACTTGTGTTGTATCACCTATAGTTTTATTTTTCCCATTTATAACAGTATTAAAAGTATGAAAACACAAAAAAGCACCACCGGTTGTGGCTCTGAAACCGAACAGGGACGTAGCTTCAGGGGGTGTTTATGGTGTTACACCCCCCACTAATAAAAGTATTTTCTGGTGAATAGTTGGGTAATACTGCTTTCAGTCGGGTATGGCGAGGCGATTGTGGGATTTCACCAGGAATATTTACACACACAGAAAAAAGCACACTCTCTCTCTCTTTCCGTTCTGAAAGTCTTAAAAAATGTTTATTTTACAAAATGTTGTGTTTTTTCTCTCTGAGGACCTCTACCAATCCGCATTCCTCTACCTTCCACTGCCGCTTAAGCCCCTCCCATGCACCCTGCTTGTCATAAAATGTATTTTAACATTATATATCAACGTGATTGTGGGAAAGTATGAAGCTCACCCTCCCATCCCCCAATCTTACTGAACAAGCTACGCCCCTGCCTAACACCAAGTATTAGCTAAAGGTGATGCACACTCTCAAACCTTCCTCTCCACAAAAGGCTCACATTTACGCACCTGAGAAGTGACCACGTCATGCTTTACCCCCTGAGTCATGACTCTAGATCTTTTGGTACCAGAATGGTGCATTCTGGATCTTGTACCTTCCTGCTAAGGACTGTCAGCATAGACTATAATATGCCATCCTGCAGAGTCCTGTCACAACAAAGCCCGGCTGGTACAGCGTGTAATTTGTACCGAACGGCATGACGTTTGCCCCACCACAGGCGTCGCGGGTCAAGGTCCCTGCTGGTAAGGTGAATGGTGATACCGCGTTTAGGGCATGTTTAGGGCATGTTGCACAGCAGCACAAGATTTTAAAAAAGACCCTTCTATGACGTGCTCAAGGCTGGCCAGCCACATCATAGCACTTCTTTTTCTTGACTTTAAGCTATATTGCACAGTTCTCACTGCTATTCAACATGTCTAAAAATACATTGACAAAGCTAATAGATCTTGCATAGGAGAAACCTATTGGCTTTGCCAATGTTCATTTTTAATACTGAAAGTCACATATTAGTTTTCTGCAGGGCTTGACATCCAGTTGCACTTTATCTAACCTACAGTGTCACCATTCATGCAGGACTGTTGTTATGCGAATGAAGGTCATTTCCAATAGTGCTAGTGAGACATCTAAATTATCCAGTTGCCTATTGACACATTTAATGAGGACTTCCAGCTTCTAGGTAGAATTGTCTTGGTCGCCATGATAGCCTTCCAAGAGTCATTTGTTTCTCTGGAATGAAGTCAGAGAATGCAATGAGGAAACATCGCTGAAAATAATTGGTGGAGTCAATTTGATAGCTTGACTTCAGGCCAAGAAAACACATCCCAAGACACTCTTCCATTGTTTTCCACCACTTGACATCCAACAATTGTGTGAAATATTAGCCTGGGAGGACTTTCATGTTCTACAAAAAGAGCTGTCTTCAAAGTGAGGGACAGATTTTCTGTGCTGCATTGTGCAGGGGGCTCAGGGGGGAAGACCACACAGAGTCATATCTACTAACATTGATCTGCTGCTTCTTTTATCCCCTAAGCTTGCACAATTTTGCGCAAGTGTGCACTGCTGAGCATAGGACCTGTACTGGAATTATATCCTTTCAGTACAGATTTATATGCTTAGACAACCCTTGAAGCATCCAATGCATTGGATGTGTGCTGTGCACTGCAGTACACATGGCATGCACGTTTTTTGGGAGAATCTCTATTGTTTCTCCTTGCTTCAAGTAGGCATTAGTTTTTGATAAAGACCCATCTGGCTATCTTTGTAGATAGCACTCTGTGTGAGAACCTATGGGTTTTTTCACTGTCCCACCCAATTAGCACCCCAATAATGCCCACCTGACACAAATCCACACGCAGCCATGCAAAGCAGCACAAACCACTTTTTGCGCTGAAAAAGAGCACATTTTGAGCTGGAGAGTAATTACTAATGCAATACTTTGGAAAGCCTTGCACACACTGGCCCTGAATTTCTACATCTTTAGAGCTGTCCAATAGTATGTAATGACCATCCTTTATGAATAAAAACTGTCCAAAGTTTAAAGAGTAATGATCAGGACCATCCCCGAGTGTGTTCATTAAACTATGGCAGAGATTTTAATGTCCAGCTCCTAGTTACCAGTCTACACTGTGTTTGCCTAGGCTAGATCAACTGGTGTCAGAAACACATCTATACATTTTAGAAGCTGACGTTTTACAACATGAACAACTGTTTTTCAGATATGACAGACTTTATGGGCCAATGCAGTCTGTTAGATCTAGAAGCTCTTGCTGTGGTCTCCCTGTACTTCTTTTCCCTTTGACCCTCTGTTTTTGGATCCTGTGATGTAATTTGTTTTTGCTGGCTTTGATACTCTAACCAGTGCTAAAGTGCAAGTGCTCGCTGTTTAAAAGATATTGGTTATTACTTTTCCATAATTGGCACGTTTGATTTACTGGTAAATTCCTAATAAAGTGAACCATGGGTGCGCAGAGTCTGTAAATCAAATGCTACTAGTGGGCCTGCAGCACTGATTGTGCCATCCACATGAGTAGCCCTGTAAACATATCTCAGACCTGCCACTCCAGTGTCTGTGTGTGAAGTTTTGCACTACCAATTCGATCTGGCAAGTGTACTCACTTGCCAGGCCCAAATCTTCCCTTTTACTAAATGTAAGTCACCCTTAAGTTAGGCCTTAGGTAGCCCCATGGGCAGGGTGTAGTGTATTTAAAAGGTAGGACATGTACTGGTGAGTTTTACATGTCCTGATAGTGAAAAACGGCCAAATTCGTTTTTCACTATTGCAAGGCCTATCTCTCCCATAGGGTACATGGCGATTACATTTAAATATCTTTTAAGTGCAGTTTCCTATTGGGAGCAGATAGAGATTTGGAGTTTGGGTCCTCTGAAAACAATTTTTAAATACATCTTTTGGTAGAGTTGGTTTTTAGATTGTCTGTTTGAAAATGCCACTTTTCAAAAGTGGCCATTTTCTTGCTTAACTATTCTGTTTCTCTCACTGCCTGTGGAATCCACGTCTGGGTCAGACTGACAGTTGGGCTGTTTGTGAATTGCCTCTAGACAGTGACACAAAGGGAGCTGAGGAGTGTCCTGCTTGTCCTGGTGAGTCTCTTGGGCTAGAAAGGAGAGGGAGGAGCTGACACCTACACCTGAAAGGGCTGTGCCTGTCCTCACACAATACAGTCTCCGACCCCCTGGTGTGTGTCTGGGGCCAGGCCTGGGCAAGACAGGATCTTGGGAACAACAGAGACTTTCCTTTGAAGTTTGGCTACTTCAAAGGCAGAAATGAGTCTAAGTAGTGGACCCCAAACCCTAGATTTTCAGATTATTTCTGAATCAGAATATTTCTGAATCAAGAGGAACCTCTGCCAAGGAGAAGAGCTTGATGCCTGAGGAGGACCTGTCATTCTGCATGTTGTGTTGCTGTGCTGGCCTGCTGTTGGTGCTTCTGCTTCTACCTAAACAGGGAAAGAACTGGACTTTGCTTTCTGAAAACCTGCTTGTAAAGTTCCTCCAAGGGCTTGGAATGAGCTTGTCCCCCATTCTGAAGTCTCAGGGCCATCAAAGACTTCATCCGCCAGCACCTGGGATCCCTTGCTGAGACACCTGCCTTGCTAAGTGGTGCCACATCCAGTCCCTGGGCCCTTGAAAGGAGGAGATGGTGAACCCAAGGTGAAAATCCATGCACCGGAGCTGAGCAGCAGAAAAATCGACACAGGGCTTACACCACGGCTGAAAAATTAACTCATCATCAGTAAAATTGACGCATCGCTAGTTCAGCACAGATTTATCACTGCAGTGTGTCCAGATTTTCCAAGCATCGTCCCTGGGCGTCAAAACCTGTAACATCACTGCACCGACCCAAGGCTGCTTGTCCAGAAATCGACGCATCTCTGCCCTGTGAGGAAAGAATCGACTCATCGCTTGCCCGGCGGAGAAAGAATCGACGTATGGCCTCACTTGCATCAACTTGAATCAACACAATACGTGCTTTCCCAATGCATGCTCGCCCGTGCAGCTTTATTTTTGATGCATACCAGGTAGTTTGTGCTAAAACAACGCATCCATTGATTTCTATGGATTACAATTCTTTTTACTTTAAAAAGTCATTTCTTTGTGTATGTTGATTTTTTTGTCATTTTGGTTTTGTTTGATTTAGATGCCTATTTTTCTATACTGGTGTGGAGTCCTTTTGTGGTGTTTTCACTGTGTTGCTGTGTGTGTCTTTGTACAACTACTTTACACATTGCCTCTGAGATAAGCTTGACTGCCTGTGCCAAGCTACCAAAGGGATGAGCAGGGGTTATCTGAGCTGTGTATCTCCCTTACCCTGACTAGAGTGAGGGTACCTGCTTGGACGGAGTGCAAAATGACTGCCAACCAGAGACCCCATTTCTAACACTGTCACACACAGCCCCCTTGGAATCCGCACTATCTGTCATAGCAGACAGTCCTTATTCCGAGGGTGCTGGCAGGGGGCCCCCTGCATCGCCCACGACAAGGTCGTGGGCAGTGCAGGTGCCCCCCTGTGGCCCTCAGCACTGCCTTTCCACCAGCCTTATTGTGCCGGGGACTCCACCATGAAAAGGCTGGTGGAAAGGGAAATCGTGATCAGCACAGCGATGCCGATCTCAGGATCGTAATCGTAATTACAGTACCATAATCTGGTGGTCGGACCAGCAAGATTGTGGCAGTCCGACCGCCACCGTGAGTTTAGAGGTCTGTGGATGGCCAAACTCGTAATTAGTCCCTTAGTGTTCACGAGACAGGTTAAAACCTGTCTATTCTCAAATTAGTAGTAGGATAGCAGCTTTCCCTGCATGGCGCACCCTCCTCACGCCTATCTTCTTCCGGATCAGCGTGTTGATGCCTTTGGGTTTTCTGCGCTTTACAAATACCTCAAATACAAATACATTAATTGATGTGCATTTGGCACTCTTGGAACAGTGTGGTGATTTATGCCGGACCATGCTCTAAAATTTCAAAGTATGTGGCGTCACAACATGATTTATTAGCAGGAACATCAATCTATTCAAAATCACTTGAACCCAATCAAAACAAACAAACATCGAACTTTCAGGTCATGGAAATGTTTGTACCAATGGATCTTACCTAGTTTCTAGCAGCTCCTGATTAGTTCACCTTTACCGCCTTAACAGCCGTCTCTACAGTTTCCCATCTTCTGCCAGAAACATGAAATGCTTCCTTTCCTACCTTTGTTAATATACACCTCCAGCTCTACTACTGCGTGTTATGCAAAATTACAGCTACTATTAAAGTAAGTTATGGGTGCATTTACCATTTTGTGCTATGCAAGTACATCTGCTGTTAGAAGGCACTATAAGGGCATTTTCTGCTTTGTGCTTTCCAAATACATCTGTTTTTAAAAGAACACCATAAGCTCAGCTACTGATGAATACTACACAAATACAGCTATCAGTAAAGTGTACTGTACGTGCGTCAGCTATCATGCCCTGGTGGGGTACGGCTACTATTAAAGTACTGAATAAGGACCCCAGCTTTGGGACATGTGGCAGTGCAGCTATTATTCAAGTGCACTAACGTGCAGCTACAATTGTGTGGGGTGCAAGCCCAGCTAATAATAAAGTGTATTATAAATACAGCTATTAATAATTTACACCTGATCTTCAACTGCCAATGATGCTCCGCAAGTAGAACTACCAACAACATGTAAGCGCAGCTACTACTTCGTGGTAGGCAGGTTCAAACTATTATTAAAGTGCACTTTCACACTTTCACCACGATTGCCTGCTCTTATTTTGTTGTGCTGTACAGTACTTTTTTTTTATTGTGCCCTCTAATGGCAGTACTGTTGTAGTTGTCTGCAGCAGGTCTATTTACGAAGGAGTGCCCAATACGTAACGGTATTATCAGCATGGTGCACTGTTAAGGAGTCAGAAGAATATTCTCCTTTATTGGCCCTTTTTGGACACAAAGTTTCCGATTACGAATTGTCACGTCCAGGCGCTTGTAACAGCTTGAATGAAAAGGAAGGAGTCACTCCTTTTTTCTAATCCTAACCACAGAGGCTTCCAAGAAAGTTCCAGAAGGGCGGGTGTTTTTTCCAGAATGCTGACCTCTTCTGCTCGAAAGCCACACTGACATGCTTCCTAGAATGGGGCAGATAACAGCCTGCGCGTTTACATAAAAACCGAAATAAATTATCAAGAAGTCCCACATTTCAGTGGTCACCCTCAGGTGATGTCACTCTTCCTTTCATTGGGCTCTCGTCACTGTGACTGAGCAGTTCAGATAGCACTGGTGGTAGGGTGATGTGTGTAAGATGTTTTAAAATACATTCTCTGATTCATGGAAAGCTTGTCAGATATCCCTATGGGTGAACGCCTCCAAGACACTCCCAAATGTGTCGACTCTGAAAAGTTGACTAAGTGTCACTCCGGATGTGGGTTCAGTAAAATGTCTCGGGGACAGGAAGTGACATCACACAGCCTTCGACACATGTTAACATCACAGGGTTTAACCCTTAGCCCACCCTTACTCTTCAGTATGAGGGAGGTCAGACCAAGGTGTGGAATCCACAGAATGTCTCTGACAGCATTGTTTTCTTTCAGTTCCTCCCAGTGCCTTCATAAACCTCTAAGTCCACTGGTGGCCACTTCCAATAGATGCCCATTTGGACCACTGGGGAATGAAATGGGAAGCAGAAGTGCAGAAATGTGGGCTGTTCTGTGATGACTTCGGGAGTTTTCATAACAGGCCAGGTGTTGAGGTCTTTGTTTAAGACCTTAGTTGTAATTTTCAATCATTTTGTTGAGGAGTAAGAGGAAGCAGGCAACAAACAATACTCTTGAGTCACAAGAGATAGAAGATTTCTTAGTAACCAATATATGAGCCATCTACACTTAGAATCCCAAATTCTGAACTATCCACTTTCTCCTGCTACCCAACGCAGCAGGAATGGAAGGTGCGAGAGGAGGTTTGAAAAGAAGGTGAAATACAGGTTAAAATATTAATAATATGAACTCCATCATGCAGCATCCCTAAAACTCTAACCCTCAAGTTAAAAACAGGACAAGTACCTCATGGACAACAGGGGACTATCTGCAGTTCTACTACTATGATGTAGCCTCTGTGTACATCAATAAAATATGGGAAAACATCCAAGAAAAAAAATGAAAAAGGGGACCGTATGTACAAACAGGGCACTAAATAAACTCTTTCTAACCCACTACAACGTCAGTCACTTAGGTGCCTTCCTCCTTATATTAAAAAAAAAATCTAAATATATCTTTGCAAACAAATACGATCTTATTACTAAACGTTGTATAGGCGATGGGACTAAGCAAATACATTTAGTAAAGTGACATTATGTTTTGTGCAATGTGAGCAACTGATCAAAACATTTGTAACTATGGATTATGGTGTTTCCCCCTTTACCTTCACTCTCAACTCAGCTGGGTGTCACAAAAAAGCCTCCAAACCCTGATACCCAGTTCTTTCTTACTACTTACAGCTTCTGCTTCCTTCTTATAACCCCTTGGCTGTATTCAAGGAAACAGAACATTGTCCACAATCTGCAGAGGGTATTTTGTTCTTGCCTACTTCCTGCAAGAGTTTTTCAGAAGTTTGCTGACTTTATACTTCAGCTATCACCATACCCCTGGACTTCTTGTCCCCCATCGACCTCCTAGTCAACAGTTCATAGGCCTTCCTTACTATGACATTGGTTGAGGGGTTCTTTTCCAACAAGCTCTTGATATCTACAAGCAGGGATATACCCTCCTCAGCCTAGAATGGGAACTCTGGTATTTGGGTGTTAGCAGCCCTATGGAAGATATCTACAAACATTCCAAGCCACAACATGTTCGGTATTGCACAGGTTTTGACATTCCGGGAGGATCTCTCCGCCTTTAAGTTCCACCGAAAATTATTACAACCTACCTTAAGTAGTTTTCACGTGTTTACAGTCATTTTAGACTTATTGTCATATAGTGCGACATCTTTCACATACAATATTCTCCTTGGACCCTGTTATGTGCATATTTGAGTTTTTGATATCTTTTTACGATTTACTTTTAGCCAAACTTTATTGTACCCAAATAGTTACCTATAAAGAAAACCAACATAAACACGTATCAGAAATCCGGCTTTTACATTCATAATCCTCAGGCTTTACATGATGAGGTCTGGGCTTGTCACGCAGGTGGGTTATTAAGTGGCAACTTTGCTCTGTTCCTGAATGTAGTATATTTGGCACACTGTTTAAATGCATAGTTAGTGTTTTTGTGTGGGCCGTGTCATGTAAATCACGTCCTGACTATATGTCACTATTGGCTTAATTAGCCCGTGTATTGACTTTGGAAACCCTCCTCTTGCTTTGCCCTCTGAGGCCTTTTTAGGTATTGCCTGAGAAAGCTCATGTGCTGTCGCTGCGAGATCTCTTGTAAACTACAAAAAAAAAAAACTTTAAAGGGCCTTAGATCCCACTCGCTACTTACCATTGCTTGACTTTGATGTCACTCTAATTTCCTTGCTTCTTATAGGGCAGCACCTCTTGGTTTCATTTTGTTTTCCTCTTTTCCACATATCCATGGAGCAAGACCTGATAAGTTACTTTATGAGAGTTCTTCCATTGGTTACTCTCAGACTCAGATACTTTTTTTGTTTTTGATCAATTCCACATCGTTGCTGCTTGTTTCCCCAACCCTCCTTCCCCTGTAGAAGTTTTTTATGTGCAAATTTTGGATGACAAATATTTGTGCAAATTAGTGATTTTAATGGTGCATGTGGTCAAAAACGATGAACCAATGAAGATGACTTGAAACAACGTAACTATTTTGATTAGAAGTGAGATTAATAATGTAGTATAGTTATGCCGCATTTTCGTGCAAGGCTCTGTTTTATTAGAATGGATGACGTTTCTGGTGTTCTTCCCATCTTGCTCCTGCTCATTCCCCCACCCAATCAGTGACCTGCTGCAAGTCTTCTCTCCCACGGTTTCCACTAAGCACTGAGTGCTATGACGTAAATGCTGATTGTCCTTCGAAAGTGTGTGTTGTCAATTAAACTTTTCACTGTGTACTCTATATAACATTTTGAAGGGTATCACTTTGAAGGGTTTCCGCTGGAAGTTCCTATGTAGGCCTGCAGAAGGACATCATTATATTAGCTTTTGTTTGAGAAATGTTTCATATTGTATTGTACATTTACAGAGTGGAGTTGTTGAGGATGCAACTGGAAAATGTGGTTACTGCAATGACTTTTAATTATTACAATGTTTCTTTTGATCAGTCTTGCCAGCCAACCATAATCCTGTCATACTGAATCTGCAGTTTTGTTTACTGTTTATGCATAAAATCTGTATACAAACCCATAGTTTTGAAGGTTCTGGGGCGACTTCTCATTTTCCTCTGGAGACTGTGGGGGTTATTCTGACCCTGGCGGTCCATGACCGCCATGGCGGAGGGCGGCGGAAGCACCACCAACAGGCTGGCGGTGCTTCCTGGGCGATTCTGACCGCTGCGGTAAAGCCGCGGTCAGAAAAGGGGAGCCAGCGGTTTCCCGCCGGTTTCCCGCTGGCCCAGGGTATCCGCCATGGCGGCGCTGCTTGCAGCACCGCCATGGGGATTCCGACCGCCTTCCCGCCAGCCTGTTTCTGGCGGTGTCCACTGCCAGAACCAGGATGGCGGGAACGGGTGCCGTGGGGCCCCTGGGGGCCCCTGCACTGCCCATGCCACTGGCATGGGCAGTGCAGGGGCCCCATAACAGGGCCCCACAAAGATTTTCACTGTCTGCTTTGCAGACAGTGAAAATCGCGACGGGTGCCACTGCACCCGTCGCACCCCTGCAACTCCGCCGGCTCCATTCCGAGCCGGCTTCATTGTTGTAGGGGCTTTCCCGCTGGGCCGGCCGGCGGTCTTCTGGCGGTCGCCCGCCGGCCCCGCGGGAAAGCCAGAATGGCCGCCGCGGTCTTTTGACCACGGAGCGGTCTTTCGGCGGGAACCGCTTGGCGGGCGGCGACCACCGACCGCTGCGGTCAGAATGACCGCCTGTGTCTGATTTACTTCAGGTTTTCTTTTTTCCCTTGGAATGTTGTCAGTACACTCTGAGTTAGACAATTAGAATCTGGAGAGGGTTAACTGCTTAAATAGGGCTATGTGTTCTGGCTTCTGATTTGTGTTCTCTATCTGAGCCTTCAAGGCAAGCTATCCATTTTTCTGCATCGCTTATATAAAGAATTCTGTAATAAACCTTTTAAACTTATTTTGGATTTAGAATTCAGTTATTGAGTTGTTCCAGTATCTATTTGATTTCTACTCTGATAATTAGTAGGTTTAATGTTGCAGAAGGTGGCGTCTCTTGCCACTAGATTAACATAACAGCAGAGCCAAAGGGCCTGATGTAAAAATCAGGGTGTGTTAATTATTAAGGTTCAGTAAATTATTGGGGTTTGGCTCCCACATCCATCCACATCTTTAGAAGGGTCATGTAAACTTTTTTGGTGCACTCATTCACGTTCAAAAACCCCACATGAACAAGCTGCTGTGACATTCCCTGCATTAAATAATGCTTTCGGGATATTGCTTTTCTGCCATAAAGCTCTAGATTTTTTATCTGTAGACAAAACCAAAATTGAAATGTTGATCTCAGTCATGGCCTGCACACTTCATTGGAAACGGAGTGATTTTGGTTGACTGAAGCACAGCTGATTTTATATTTGTTGTCAAAAGTATCAAGCATCCACGCTACTACACTAGGAGGCTTTTATGTTTTTGTTACGCTTGCTTGAGCGAAACCATGAATGAGGATACTGCATTTTATTATATTTTTTAGTTTTATATAGCGAGAACTCGATGGAAGGTACAGGAGGACTTTACTTGAGAACTACTTACATTACTCATTCATTTTTTGTTTTTTTTAAGGCATGGGGAGATCAAGTGATTTGCCTGGAATCACACGATATTGAGCTATTGCCGACTCAAATCTAGTTCTCCAGTTCCAAAGTCAAAAGCTCTGACCCTAACACCACAATCCTCTCGGGCGTTACAGCCAGAGCTCCTGACTTTGGAATTTGGAAATCAGGTTCGAGTCTTGGCATCGCCTGTGATTCTGGGAATATCATTTAATGTCCCCATCCCTTAAAAAATGATATAATCTTGATATAATCTTGTGTAATGTTATTGGGGCTCATGTAAAGTGCTCCAATAGCTTTGGATTGTGTTCGGGCTATACAAAACTGCAAAAACATAATCATCATTCTGCTCGCAGTAGCCATCTTTGTTTTAAAACATTTGCTATGGACGAGTGATTCCTTTCATGGTGCATACCATAAAGCTGCCTCATTTGTCAACAGAAGCTTCGAATAAAGGACTTGTTTTGGCATCTGTACCGTTACTTTGAGCAATGCTGCAAGGCTACACTGCTGTGCATTATGTTTAAAAGACATTGGCAAAGCTTGCTTTCTTTTTCCAAATACAGTGGTTGAATAGGCCCCAAATTGGGGGGAGGATGAAGGCCGATAATCTGTTTAAGGCTAGCGATGGGTCTAAGAAGCACATTTGTGCAAGGACTGGCTTGGGTTGTACGCCAGGTGGTTAGTTTGGAGAAGAGTGGTAATGATTCTTTGAGGTCTCTGTTAAAGAAACAAATCTTGCCTGGCAGTAGATCAAAATATACTATTGGTAGCAATTTCTCATATGCCCTAGACTTGCTACATTTATATCCTAATTCTATTTTTACACTTTCTCCGTTATAGCTAAAAACCACCCTTAGACAAGCAACTTGGTCTGCAAGCTTTTGCTTGGATATAAAGGCCTGTGCACACAGGCGGGGTTTCCAATGTAACAGATTCTGTACTATTGAAGGTAATGCAACCCTATCTTACTTGGAACTACCTCACGGGATTAGACTGTTCTGGATCCTATTATGGCAGGGGCTGCTTCTGCTCAATGTATTGTGGGCAAGGTGGTATGGATTTCCGGCGATTTGTAATTTCTGTCAAAATGGCATCCAAGATTTGACCCATGTTCTTGTTATTTTCCCCGCCTTGCTGTCATACCGTCGTAGATGGTCACACCCAATCTGCCTTCAACGTTCCTTACTTATTGTATCACAAGTATTGCAGGCCTTTTATGTCTTTCCAAATGAATTGTTTTGCTAATGAATTTTAAACTTTTTAAAGTGTTTTTTTTTAAATTGTATTAATTATATTATTGAATTATTTTTTATGAATTAGGGTACATAAACTGTTTGGTAGTTTTTAGGTTACTTATTTTATGTTCTCTCTCTTGTATTTATGCTGTGATTTATGTGGACCTCCAAGGGAGTTCCGTATCATAAATAAATACAATTGAATTGAATTGAATTGAATGGACCCGGTATACAATGTGTCTGTGAGTGTAAGGTGGTACAATTAATGTTTCCTCAGGGACTTTAGTTATTTTTTCCTACAATAGGAATGTGAGACGCAGGTAAGTGTTTATGTTACAGGCCTTTAACATTTGTTTGTTTTCTTGTTTTAAAGGATTTCACAGAAGAAAGTTCCATGGTGGCTGAGGAAATTCCAGTCTGAACCTGATGCTCAAGCACAAGTTGCTCGAGAACGCACAATGCGAAAGAGTATCCAGGTAAAAGTCTCTGCTTCATAGAAATCTACCAGCAAGACCGCTGAGGCATCAAGAAAGGAAACAGATGAGTGCCCAGGCAAACAAAAAAGTGACACAAAGCCAGGATACAACGGTCAATAGACTAGAATGGCAAGCAGTTTCCTGGAGGTTGGTGTGCATTTTAAGGACAGGGCAAAACACCATTATTGATGGTGATAAACCTCGGCCATTCCTTCAATGTGTGCGCGGCACGGAGACAGCCTCTCTACTGAGTACCAGGGACTACAGTCTTTAATAAGGAAAAGACTTATTTACAGTCTTTACAGGACGACTCTGTAAAGAGAACAGAGCTCTACTTTCATGGCCACATAATTTTTTTATATTGTAGGTAAACTTAACTTACCTTATCCCCTGATCACCATGATACGTCTAAATTTCCTATGCAATGGAGAAGAAGATTGTCTGTAACATCATCTATCGCCCATATCCTCAGCCTACCCCTCCTTCCTCCAGCTTTGGGATATCTCCAGTTTGTATATGTTGGGAGCAGCTCCCGTCCACAATTGTCTTCTGCGTCTCCCTTCACTTCTGTTCCTCGGCATTCAGTTCCCAGCCATCCCAAGTTCTCCCAAATTTCTTCAAGCAGCCACTTACCTCATAAATCTCACGTTCTATTACCCTGCAGTATTCCATCCTCACCTCCCAATGATGGGAGATTCCACGCTCCCATCTCTGTGCAATGTCATGTTTTGCAGCCATGAATCAAAATTAACCAACATGCTTTGGGATCAATTAGGAGCTGTTGGTACTCACACACCCAGGAATGCCAGTCTGAATGTATTTCCAGTGACTGCCCGGTGGCCCTCTCCATGGACTTAGTAACTGCCTCCCAGAAGTTCCTCAGTCTGGGACAGCTCCAGAGTGTGTGAAAGAATGTTCCCTCCAATCCGCACCCTCAGAGACAGCATTTATCTTTCAGTCTACCTATTTTGTGTAGCAGTGTATGTGTGTAGTATACTGTGTGGAGGTTTTTTATCTGGAAAAGTATGAAGCTTGCTTTAATAGCAACCTCCACCGGGAGTCCAAGTGCCTCCTTCCAGTCCTCATCTTCAAGGTCTCCAATATCTTTTTCCCATTTGTCAAATCATTTAGTCAGTGTGGGTTGAGTATTGCTCATGAGTGTGCTGTACATTAGTGACATTAATTTCTTATCTACCCTTCCATCCAACAGTCTTCTTTCTAGTGGAGCATCTTCTTATGTTTCATCATCTAGCGATACACTTTGATGGATGGCATGGTGGAACTGGCCATGTCGTGGCCATTGGGACTCTGGCATTTTATATTTTTTTCTCAAGACTTCAAATGGTATAATTCCATTTGCATCCCATACATCCGCCAGTTTGGACAAACCAATATTATCCCAAAAGAGAAATACCTGTAAGGCTGTTATAGCACCCAAACTGGTACCCTCCCACAGTGGCATCTTTGGAGTCAATCTATCTTTCCATCCCATTTCTCTAGTCAGCTTTTTCCAGGTGTCTACTACTGCCTTGGTTGACAAGTATGTCGCAGGGTGTAGCTTTCTGCCATATGGGCCATGAATGTAGCATTTATTGCTCATGCTCAGTTGGTCATAGTGGAATGCCAGGTCTTCCCATTTCGCACAGCCCCAATCGTGGACTATGCTAACTTGCACCGCCTTGTAGTATTTACGAACACATGGCAATGCGATTCTTTAAGAAACACCACATCAGGTTTATACCTGCCTAGAGCTTTGAGGATCAAACTTCTTTTCATCCTGTTTCTCATTCCATTGACATTCCATGTTAGGAACTTTAATGTTATTGTGTTAGCCATCTAGTTGTATGTCTGTCATACAGTGAGTGGGTCTGTCTCCTGTGGCTGGGTATCTCAAGTGTTTCTCTCCTTGATTCGTTATGGTGTCATGAGTTATGTCTAAAACCATCCCCCTTCCCTACTTTACTGTGTGGTGATTTTGGACCTAACCACCCCCCAATTTATGGTGTGCATGAATCCCTAACAGTCACAACAATAAACTATTGATTTTTGCAATCACTGGGGTGCAGCCATTGGCAACTTTTTGGCAACTGTGTTGTGGATTGTCTATAGCCAGAGATATTCTCTGATTTTTAATTCCATCCCGATCTCTCATGAGGCCCCAGAGCTGAGTATCATCTTACCACCAGCCTTGGTCTGTTTAGGCACACCTACTTCACATAGGCCCTCATTACAACATTGGTGGCAAATCCTGCTTACCGCCGTGCAAAAGACCGCCAACACCGCTGTGGCGACGGGATTCGCTATAACTATTACGACCCGCAGCTCGGAATCCACCAAAATCTAGACACCCACACAAGTCCGCCACACCAAAGGTCAGTGATAAACTGGCGAAAACAAAACCTCCACCGTCACGCCAACAGAAATACGCCCACACTATCACGACCCACGAATCCACGTGGCGGTATTCCATTGGCGTTACACACTGCCGCGCTCAAAATACACACACATTTACAAAACACAACCACATTGGACAAATCAAAATACACACACCTGATACACATACAAACACCACTCCCACACACCCAATACAATATAAAACACACACCCACATCACCCACAAACCCTTACGGCCAGAATTGAAGGCCAGAGAGAGACACCACCATCAACAAACTAGCATCCACAGGCACACAACACCATCACTCACACAACATCCACGCACCTCACACAACACACACAAACACATCCCCTCACACATCACAACACACACCACCTCACACATCACCTACACCACCCCATGGCACCGCAAAGACACCCCAGGTTCTCTGAGGAGGAGCTCAAGGTCATGGTCGAGGAAATCATCCGGGTAGAGCCACAGTTATTCGGATCACAGGTGCAGCACACCTCCATAGCTAGGAAGATGGAGCTATGGTGTAGAATCGTAGACAGGGTCAACGCAGTGGGACAGCATCCAAGAACTAGGGATGAAATCAGGAAGAGGTGGAACGACCTACGGGGGAAGGTGCGTTCCATGGTCTCAAGACACTAGATTGCAGTTCAGATGACTGGCGGCGGACCCCCACCTCCTCCCCCACAATTAACAACATGGGAGGAGCAGGTCTTGGCTATACTGCATCCTGAGGGCCTCGCAGGAGTAGCAGGAGGAATGGACTCTGGTAAGTCAACTCTTAGCTACCATATCCCCCATCCTACCTGCATGCTATCACATACCCCCACCCTCACCCTCACCCCCATCACTCCAACACCTCACATATGCCCCACTATCACAAACCACCCATCCCAACACCAAGCCCTGCATGCAACAACAAAGCATGGACACCCATCACCAAAGCATGTCCACTACAGATACCCACATAGACCTCAAACCTATTATCACACAAGGTCCTACACAAGAATGTAATCACTGGGGTACAGAGTCACCCACCCATTGCACACAATGGCACACACAGATGCAATAATCATGCCTTTACACCCCTGCAGGACCCCTACCCAACGTCACTGGACTGGAGGTTCCAGACATGTCCACCCCCCCACAGAAGAGGCCCACAGTGATGACAGCAGCTCTGTCCAACTGGATCAAGATGACCAGCCCGGCCCATCTGAGACCTCGGGACAGTCTTTTCCCCACACACTGGCACATGCCACCACAGAGCCTCCCCCCTCAGGAAACACCAGCACAGCACCCACCCAGCGGGCCCATCCCTCTATACCCAGGACACGTCAAGCAGCAGTGTGTCCACCACTACAGGGAACCCAGGCAAACCCACAAACCCAAGAACAACAGGGACCTGGGGGCAGTGGCAGTGGGCACACGGTTCAGGGGACAGAGGAACAGGAAAACAGGTGAACTGGGAGGACTGCTGTGTGACAGGGGGAGGACAGGACCAGGGAACCCACTCTCCACGAGGCCCTCTCCAACATCATGGGAGCATACCATCATTCCCAGGAGACAATGGCAACGGTACTGGCCAAGTTTCAGGAGACCCAGCGGCTGCAGGAGGAACAGTATTTGGGGATCAGGGAGGAACTCAAGTCCATCAACACCACCCTGGTCACCATTGTAGGGGTGCTGAAGGGCCTTGTGAATACCAGGAGGGACACTGTGGCACAACAAGGGGCCCCTGATACTAGCCTGGACGATGAACTGCCCACCACCTCCACCGGCGCTAGTGGACAGGAGGCACCGCCACAGGACCACGACACCAGCACCCCACCCCCTGCAGATGGAAAACGACCCCGCAAAGGGTCCCTGAGATCCAGGACTAAGACAGAGAACAACGCCAAGACCCCCACCAAGAAATGAGGCCACACTGAATGTCATCCTTCTGTCCCACTTCGTCGCCCTGTCCATCCTTAAACTGCCCTAGCTCCACTTCCTATGCCCCTTTGGACAATGCACCTGTGAGACAAATAACTGGACTCTGCCATGGACATTCCTCCACCATCACCCCTGACCATTTTACAACCCCCTCCACTATTTTGCACTTAAATAAACTCCCTTGAATCACAAAACAATCTGGAGTCAGTCTGTGCTTTCACAAATGTGTATTTGCTATAACTGAGGAAAATAGCAATGTCCATTCTAAAGTCAACATACCTGTGTCACACAGCTCTAGTCCATGAGGTAACATAGCAGAGGTCACACAGTGGGACCCACATCTGTGAAATGGAAAGGCAAAGTGACAGGTCTGGGTCCATACACTGGGTGAAAGTGACAGACGTATGATAGGTCTAACAATTGTATGAGATGTAGGAGGCAGTGATGTCTTCTTACATGTGTCTCACTGGAAGTATTGCTGGATCACGTTGTTTCTGTTGTCGATATCCTCTTCTTCTGCCTCCTCTTCTTCACTGTCCACAGGCTCCACAGCTGCCATAAGACTTCCTTCTGGACCATCCTCCTGCAGAAAAGGCACCTGTCATTGCAAAGCCAAATTGTGCAGCATACAGCAGGCAACAATGATCTGGCACACCTTCTTTGGTGAGTAGTACAGAGAACCACCTGTCATATGGAGGCACCGGAACCTGGCCTTCAGGATGCCGAAGGTTCTTTCTATAATCCTCCTAGTTCGCCCACATGCCTCATTGTAGCGTTCCTCTGCCCTTGTCTTAGGATTTCTCACTGGGGTCAGTAGCCATGACAGGTTGGGGTCCCCAGAGTCACCTGAAAATGTCGAGGGACAACTGTTAGACACACACTAACCCATAGGGACAACCCCAGACCCAGACAACTAGTCACAGGGTATAGGGTCCTTGTCCTCTCCTATTAGCCACACACGGTGCCTCTGGAGTTCCCCCATCACATAAGGGATGCTGCTATTCCTCAGAATGTAAGCGCCATGCACTGACCAGGAAACTTGGCATTCACATGGGAGATGTACTGGTCGGCCAAACATACCATCTGCACATTCATTGAATGATAGCTCTTCCGGATTCTGTACACCTGTTCACTCCTACGGGGGGGTACCACGGCCACATGTGTCCCATCAATGGCACCTATGATGTTGAGGATATGTCCCAGGGCATAGAAGTCACCTTTCACTGTAGGCAAATCCTCCACCTGAGGGAAAACGATGTAGCTGCGCATGTGTTTAAGCAGGGCAGACAACACTCTGGACAACACGTTTGAGAACATAGGCTGGGACATCCCTGATGCTATGGCCACTGTAGTCTGAAAAGACCCACTTGCCAGGAAATGGAGTACTGACAGGACCTGCACTAGAGGGGGGATTCCTGTGGGATGGCAGATAGCTGAAATCAGGTCTGGCTCCAACTGGGCACACAGTTCATAGATTGTTGCACGATCAAGTCTGTAGGTGACTATTACATGTCTCTCTTCCATTGTCGACAGGTCCACCAGCGGTCTGTAGACCGGAGGATGCCGCCATCTCCTCACCTGCCCCAGCGGATGTGCCCTATGGACGAGAACAGCGAGCACAGAGTCAGCCAACACTGAGGTAGTAAAAAAATAATTTATTGCACACATTTGTCAATCCGCTATGTGCCTGTCTCTGTGTGTATGCAAGACCTAGATATGTGTGACACACTAAAAAATAATGCCATGTGGCCCCCTGAAATGGCGGCTGCCTGACCTGTAATGTGGGACAAGGGGATATGAGGTAACTGCGCTGGCGTTGTACACCGTCGCGGTAGGCAGTCGAAGACCGCAGCGCAATCCTGCATTGGTTAACATTGGGCCCTATGGGTCCCAGGAGCCAATGATGATGTACGCCGGCGGTGACGGTACGCACAGCTGCGGATGTGACCGCCACTTTCACTCTGTTCACTCACTTGATACTTGACCTTTGACAGGAGAGGACCTACACTGCAAGTACTTCTGTGACCTCAGTCTGGAAGTGACGATGGCTCATGTGTCTGGGGAAAGGGCCCCTGCCTTCACTTCGGAGGAGTTGGACAAGTTAGTGGATGTGGTCCTCCCCCAGTACATGCTACTCTACGGTCTTCCAGACAAACAGGTGAGTACACTGTGAGCATGCTGTATGGGCAATGCCTGTTTGGAGTGGTGTGGATGGAAGATACAGGGGGGGTGGACTGAGGCCTGCATGAGCGGACGATGAGTGTATGTGTGTCAGGGCAAGGGTGGGAACGTGGGCCAATGACTGTGATGGTCCAGACGGTTAAAGTTTTTCCTTTTCCCCTGTACTATTCCTTTAGGTCAGCGCCCACCAGAAGAAGGATATTTGGCGTGCCATCGCCAAGGACGTCCAGACCCTTGGGGTCCACAGACGGAGCACCCACTGCTGGAAAAGATGGGAGGACATTCGCCGCTGGAGCAAGAAGACGGCGGAGGCCCAGCTGGGGATGGCCTCCCAACGTGGGAGGGGTGCCTGTCACACCATGACGCCCCTGATGTTCCGGATCCTGGCGGTGGCGTATCTGGAATTGGATGGGCGCTTGAGGGCATCACAGCAGCCACAAGGGGGTGAGTACACTCTCATTCAGCTGACTGCGTGCATTAGGAGGTGTCTGGTTGGGGGAGGTGGGCAGTGGGTTCCCCTAGGCCAGGGCAAGCTTTGTAGGCAAGGACCCTTTGTGAGGCAGGCTATGTGGCACCCCAACCCCACCAGTGGTAAGAGCCATCTACACCTAGTCAGGCTCCTGTGACCTCCATGTGTGCAGCAATCGGGCATAGGCCTTGTACCCCATGTACCTGTGATTAATTAGGGAACTCTAAGTGCATGGCGTAGTGCAGAGGGCTGCTGTGTCTGCGAACTGTAGCAGTATTTCATGCACTGAACATGTCTTTCTTCTTTCTCCCCCCCCCTTTTTGTGGTCTCCCTGTTCTTGTGTGCATTAGCATCATCAGGCGGAGGAGCAGTGCCACCGGAGCAGGAGGGAGCTTCATCCCACATGGCCCTGGAGGGCAAGACAACAGAGTCTGAAGTCACCAGTGGGACGGAGGGCGGGGGGAGCTCCATGACAGGGACAGGAGCAGAGACCAGCGAAAGCGACTCCTCCTCTGATGGGAGCTCCCTTGTGGTGGCGGGCCCCTCTGTGCCCAACCCCTCAACAGGTACAGCCGCCACCCCCCCCTACCAGCACTGCCCTCCCAGCAGCCCCTCAGCGTGTGTCCTGTTGCCGCTCACCCAGGAGGGTGGGCATCTCCTTCGCCCCAGGCACCTCAGGCCCTGCCCCAGTCAGCCCTGCTGACCTCAGTGAGCAGGCCATTGACCTCCTGAGATCCCTCACTGTTGGGCAGTCTACCATTCTGAATACCGTCCAGGGTGTCGAGAGGCAGTTGCAGCAAACACTTGCATAGCTGGAGGGCATTCATTCTGGCCAGGTAGGCCAACAGAGAGCATTTCAGGCTCTGGCCTCAGCACTGATGGCAGCCATTGTCCCTGTGTCCAGCCTCCCCCCTCCAACTTCCCACACCCAGACCCAATCCCCTGTAACTCAGCCTATCCCAAGTACACCATCAGACCAGCATGCACACACCTCAACACACAAGGGTGTCTTGAGCAAACATAAGCACCACACAACCCACAGGCACTCACACAAGCATCATACCCATGCACACATACCAACATCCTCTGCCTCCACTGTGTCCCCCTCCTCCACGTCTCCCTCCTCCCTCCCAGTCTTGTCTCCACTCACACCTGCATGCACTACATCCTCAGCCACTACCTCCATCACCAGCACGCCCATCACCACACACCGCTCACGTGCACTCACCACCCCCACTACCATTTACACATCCCCTATGTCCTCTCCCAGTGTGTCTGTGAGCACTCCTCCCAAAGTACACAAACGCAGTCACACACCCACCCAACAGCCATCCACCTCACAACAGCCTACAGCCCATGCACCTTCACCCAAAGTCACCAAACAAACACCTCCTACAACCACTGCTTCTTCCTCCACTCCCATACCCCATCCATCTACTCGTCCCAGTGTGTCTAAAAAACTTTTCCTATCAAATGTTGACCTCTTCCCTACACCTCCCCCTCCCGTCCGTCCCCTTGGGCCCTCCTTTTCAGGTCCCAACCCAGCACCTCAGCCACCACATCACCGGGCACAGTGGTGCCAGCAATAACGGGATTTTGGAGTGCACCAAGCAACAGGGCTGCCAGTGTCCCAAGGAGCGAGGGCAAGGACATTCCGCCACCTCCAAAACAGAAAAAGTTGTCCACATCATGGAGGGAGAAGGCCAAAACACCTGCTATCAAGGGCTCAGTCAAGACAAAAATTGAAAGTGTCAAGACAGCTGTGCCACCATCCAAGGTGGGGAAGGTCCTGAAAATCAAACGCAGGTCCACGTCGACGCCAACCTGCACGGCGGACAAGACCGCCACCGGCACCAGCACCGCCGCTACTGACACCGCCGCCAGCACACCAGACACTAAGCCCTTCACCAGCACCGCCGTCAGTGAGGCCGCCACCAGCACTGCCGCTACTGACACCGCCGCCAGCACCCCAGACATTGAGCCCTTCACCAGCACCGCCGTCAGTGAGCCTGCCACCAGCACCGCTGCTACTGACACCGCCGCCAGCACCCCAGACACTGAGCCCCTCACCAGCACCGCCGTCAGTGAGCCCACCACCAGCACTGCCTCTACTGACACCGCCGCCAGCACCCCAGACACTGAGCCCTTCACTAGTACCGCCGTCAGTGAGCCCGCCACCAGCACCGCCGCTACTGACACCACCGCCAGCACCACCAGCGGCCCCGCAACATCCTGGGCCAGTGGCAACACCGCAAACATGGCTGCCATCCCCAGTGGTCAGTCGTACGAGGCTGGTAGTCAGTTCCAGGGGCATGGGCAGCTTGCATGTTGCACCACCGTCATTGGAGTGTCACATCCACTACCTGAGTCCTTGGCAGGATGAAGCACTCTGGGCACAAAGCCCCCTCCAGAACCAGTGGAGTATCACATCCACTACCTGAGTCCTTGGCAGGATGAAGTACTCTGGGCACAAAGCCCGCTCCAGAACCAGTGGAGAAAGACATCCACTACCTCAGTCCTTGGCAGGATGAAGCACTCTGGGCACAAAGCCCCCTCCAGAACCAGTGGAGAAAGGCATCCACTACCTCAGTCCTTGGCAGGATGAAGCACTCTGGGCACAAAGCCCCCTCCAGAACCAGTGGAGAAAGGCATCCACTTGAGAGACTGTGTCTTTGCATTCCCCAGGCTAAAGCAGTGGGCAAACTACCCACTGGAGAGACTTGAGAGACTGTGGCTTTGCACTCCCCAGGATAAAGCAGTGGGCAAACCACCCACTGGAGAGACTTGAGAGACTGTGGCTTTGCACTTCCCAGGATAAAGCAGTGGGCAAACCACCCACTGGAGAGACTTGAGAGACTGTGGCTTTGCACTCCCCATGATAAAGCAGTGGGCAAACCACCCACTGGAGAGACTTGAGAGACTGTGGCTATGCACTCCCCAGGATAAAGCAGTGGGCAACCCACCCACTGGAGAGACTTGAGAGACTGTGGCTTTGCACTCCCCAGGATACATCAATGGGCATGCAGCCCCCTCGTGGAGCTGGCGTCATGCACTCATCCGGGTGAGGTGCCCCCCTTCCCTTCCCCCTGAGGTGCCTGTTTCATTTCGATCTGATGCCCCAGCAGTGTTCTCTCCGTTTCGAGTCTGGTATCTAGTGTGGGCCTCGCCCTTGCATTTTGGGCCCAGAAGTCCACAGACTATGAATGGTGCACTACCCGGACTTGATTGGTTGGTGTACATAATTGTTTATACTGTATATAAAGTTTTGACTAATGGATTTTTATTGATTACAATTGGTCAACTCATTTCCTTTTGTCCTTGCGTTCTTGAAAGGTGTGCGGGGTGTAAATGTAATGTTGCAGCATGTATTGGTGTGTATGTTGTTGTGGGTGAGGGTGGGGGTGTTGCGTGTGTGTGTCACTCTCTTTTCCCTCCTCCCTCCCCTGTGTTGTAGGTGCAGTACTCACCGTGGTCATCGCTGCTGTCTTTCGTGCTCCTGGTAGAGAGACAGGAATACTATCGCAGGGAGTATTTGGAGTTCAGGCTTCATGGCGTCCTGGTTCCTCGTGAGTTGTGTAGAGGTGAGTGTTTTCCCTTCCAAGTCCTGTTTCTGCCGTGTTTTTATTCACGTTGAATCCGCCCTGGAAAAGGTGGCAGATTGGCCTGTCACAATAGTGTGGGCGGTACATTGTCTTCCGTCTGTCTGTTGGCGGTGACCGCCGCTGTGTTTGTTTGTACCGCCGTGGCGGACGGAGTGTTAAAGTGGCTGCCTATGTTGGCGGTTTACGCCATGGTCGTGATTCAATTTTTTTTTACCGCCGCTTTAATACCGACCGCCATGGTTGTAATGAGGGCCATAGTCTGACGTCACTGGTGTAACGTGTGGCAGCTGTTCCTCTTCCGTGCCTTGTTCCATTTCTGACTTTTCAGAGCTGCTGCTCTCTCCCTCTGACACTAGTGGGCACCATTTATTTCCATTCAGGAGTTCACTGTGTTGCTTGATTTTCTTGACTGTTCTTTCATGAGCAGCTTCAACTTGTGCTTTCATTGGTGGGAAGTTGGTTTCTTGTTGCTCCTGCATCTTGTAGAGGCTAGATGCCATCCTTCTAACTTCCTTTCATCCTGTTGCGGACTGACCTGAGTCCCTGGTTCTCCAACCACATCCAGGCCTCTTGTGCTGAGGCCATGAAGTGGACTTTCCATCCGTGCACTATCCTGAGTTTGGCCAGAAAGAGGAGTGTATATTTGAGGTCCAATTGTCATAGTACCTTCTTCATCAGGACATAGGTCCCCCAGTGTCTTTGGACTAATGTAATCAAGTCTGGATATAAATTTATGTCTTTAATACTTATCATCCAAGGTCCATGCTTTCTTGCTGCCTGCAAGATGACGTCCCGGTCTCTAAAGTTCAGCAAACTCGCTATGATCGGGCATGGGGAGGGGGCTCTCAGAAGTGGTGGGTATGAAAGGGTTCTATGTGCCCCTTCCAAAGAGAAAAATCTGGAATGTTTCCCCTGTAGAACTGTTTTTCGCAGCCAGTCTTCCACAAATAGTTCTGTGTTCAGGCCTTCCTCTCTTTTGGCACACCTACAAGTCTGGTGTCATGCCACTGGGATCTGCCTTCCACATCTTCTAGTTTGTGAGTTAGTATTTATACCTCTATCTCTATAGCTGCATACTTTGTGGACAGTTCTTACACACATGGAATGGCGGTGCTCAATTGGTCTTCTGTTTCTTTCACTCTAGCAATCAATGTTTTGTGTTCATCTCTCAGAAGTCCCACTTCATTTACAACTCCAGCAATAGTTTGGTGTTCTTTATAGCCTCCACTATTGCCGCTGTGCAGGAGGCCAGTGCTGTGTGAGCCCCAGTTTGTTGCTCAATGTCTTCTTTATTTGTCTCTGTTCTGACCTTGGAGGACCCCCTTTCCCAGATGTGGTTTCCCCATCGTGATCACTTTCTATTTTCCACTGGCAGGTTTCTGCCTCCTAACCTATGTTCCAAATGTGGGGTTAAGGGTGGATTTATGTACTCTCCTTTTCCCACTTCGACAGAGCCCAGTGTGTAGCAGGATCTTGGGTGGTGCTCATTTTCATGTTGAGGGGACCAGATTTCTTGTGGCCCAAATCACTATCCTGCCAGGCTTCCCCAGTCTGGTTGTCTGTGCCATCTCTCTAATTCCCTGCCTGCAGTATTGGGGCTCGTATCGTCAAGGGATTCCTCATCGGTTGTTTTGCACTCTGGGCTAAGGTTAGGCTCTGCCTTGTTGTTAGGGGTATTTCTCCTCCCCCTCTCCCATCTTTGTGTGCCCTTCTGTGTTCTTCCCTCCTCATTGTGGGTTAGTGTCTTGGGGGATTATCGGCCTTACCCCCTCTGTGTTTATGGGCCTCAGGCATGTAGCTTCTTATTATCCCCCAGCTCACTTACCTATTCTAGTGGGTGGGGGGAGGATTTACGGTGGCCTTGAGATTGTGGGTGAGGGGAAGAGGAGTCTCTACCTTTGGGCACCGGGCTCCTGTACTGAGGTCTTGCACTCAGGATCTGCTCCCGGTCTGGGGGTGTCGGGCCATTCTCCCACACTGCGTCTGTTTCTCCGTGGTCCTGCACTGTGCAGTGACCTGGTTCAGCCCCTCCCCGTTCCCTGATGCTGCCTGCTGGGTTTGCTGCCTATCTTTTCAAGTTCTTGCCGCAGGATGTCCCAGTATGTGTCGCGCCGCTGTGTGCGGCACGAGCCGAACATTCGGCTCGGGCCGCAGCACGCGATCATAAGACACGCCGCGCCCCCAGCCTGCTCTGCACCTTACGAGGCCCAAAATTGAGCATGGGGCCTCGTTCTTTTTTAGTGCACTGCGTGTCTAGGCAGGTCTGACCCCCCCACTCACCTGTTCTTTTCTTTTCTTCTTTTTTCTGGACATCTGGTTGTGCCTTCTTTTATGTTTTTCCCCCTTTCCCATAGTACCCTTCTCTTCCCAGCATTCCTTGTTCCCTACTCTCTATGGTTTCTAGTGCATTCTGTTCTATGTGCTTTTCCCTATCTAAGATGGTGTTCTTTTACTTCCTGCTGGTCGTTTCCTGTTTGTTGGTAGTTAAAGGCTGTGTTTCTTTCTCTCCTTGCGCTGCAACACCTTCTCTTTGGATGGTGTCTTCGCTCCTGCTTCCTTGTATTCCTGTGCTGGTTCTCTTCGTTCCAGTGTATTTTCCTGTATTTTGTTCCTGCTGTTACCTATTCTTTTAGTTCCTGTTGCAGGATTCTATCTTTTTGGAGGTTTTTTCCCCTTTCAGTTTTTTTTTCCCTCTGGCACTACTTCTGAGGGACACAGCCTGCTCTTGGCGTACCCATTGCCTGCAGCACCGTGGCTACCAGAAAGAGTCACCCCTACTTGGGCCAAGGCCGAACATTCCAGAACAGGATCCACATCATTCGCTCTGCGGCCTCCAGGGTAAAGCAGCACGTAAGTCGTGACAGTATGTGCCTCTGTTTACTCTATTCTGTTGCTGAGATCACCTTTCTGTGGCCTTCTTCGACTGGGGCTGACATCTTGGTAACTGCTCCATCGGCCGTGCAGGTCTACATTTGAGCTCCCGATGCAAGTTCTGGATGTAATCAACTGAAATCGCTGTGCTTGCGGTCGCGTCCAGACTGCAGGCTCTTCAAGTGCTAGCCTCCGGGGGCCCCACTATTTTGGTGCCCTGTTTCTGCACCTGTCATTACCGTGGCTGAACTTCAATGGTGTTCTCCGACTCAGGCGGCCACCATTTGTTCACTGTTGTCGTGGGTTCAGGGGCATTTGCCAGTCTGCATCTTGTGCCCTCATGGTTATCTAGGCAGTGTGCAGCTCTTATGTGGCCTGCTGGTGTATTTTTATAGGATATTTGGCTCCGGAGCCTCAATCGGGCAGAAAAGCTCAGGCTCAGCAATCCTTTCCCATCGCCCGTTCAGTCCACCTAGCCATGGCCACATGATTGATCTTTTTTATAATGCAATATGGCCCAATGTATTGAGGTTGAAATTTGTGTGGTCCTTTTAATGCTAAACGAAGTGTTGATAACCATACTTCGTCACCAACCTGAAAGTCAGGAGCAGGTCAACAATGTTTATCTGCAGCCTTTCCATATTCCTCTTTAGCTTATTCCAGGTTAAACTGGGCTGTTCTTTGTACGTCTCGCATATGATTGACAAAGTCCTGTACAGCTGGAGTCCCTGAAGGGGATTAAGGTGGTAGCAAAGCCAAGCGGGGATGAAAGACATAATTACCATAAAATAGGAAGTACATGGTGGAACTGTGCATAGAATTAATATTTGAAAATTCAGCTGCCGATACATATTTATCTCAATCTGCTGAATGGTGTAACAATTAACACTGTAAATATTGTTCTACGCAGGGGTTAGCTCTTTCCATCTGACCATCTGTCTGTGGATGGTGACTGGAGAACAGACGGACATCAATCTGCAGAAAAGTAAAGAGCACCTTCCAGAATCTAGCAACAAGTGGGAACCATGATCTGATATTATTACAGAACAAAGTCTATGAAAACACGTTATATTTTGTAAAAACACAGTAGCTAATGTCTTCGATGTGAGCAGACCAATCAAAGGGATAAAATGAGACATTTTAGTTAATAGATCTACTACAGCAAACACCGTTGTGTTACCTAGTTCAGTTTTGGGCAAATCTACGATAAAGTCCATTCAATTGGTGTGCCGGGGGTGGGAACTGGCAGAGGTGTTAGAACCCTGCAGGTGCTTGATCGGAGCTCTTACTGGGCATTGACACTACACTGGTGCGCAAATTGTTTGACATCTTGCACATGGGTGGGCCACCAAAAATGTATCCTTAGTAGGTCCAGAGTCTTTTTCTCCCTACAGTTCCTGGGCATCATATTGCATGGTGTTGTAGCAATTTTGTAGGGATATTTAAACCCCCTTTCATATAAATAAGATCATGTATATTCTGACCATTATGTAACTGAGCTAGGTTTTGTGCTTCATGAGTCCTCTGACCCTTAGCTACATCTGAATGAAACTGCTCTTTTGAATATAGAGACCCTAAAAAAGGTTCTGTGGGGATAATGTGTGGATGTTTTGTCATGGTTCCTGTATGTCATATCCTAATTGAGAGAGAGCATCGGCCTTTCCATGCTTTCTACCTCACTGGAACTGTTCCACAAAATCATTAAAAAATTGTGTTGATCGTAACTGACACATGGACAAGGCATAAGCTGATTTTAAAAACTTTAGATTTCTATGATCTGTTAAGACTGTGACTGTATGCAATGCACCCAGTAAGTAGTGTCTCCACTCCTCAAAGGCTCTCTTGATTGCTAATAGTTCTTTGGCTCCTACTGTGTAATTCTGCTTGGATGGGCTCAGTTTATGTGAGTAATAAGCAACAGGGTTTATCCTCCCTGTAGTCTTGCCCCTTTGCAAGTGTACCCCATCTATGGCCATTTGAGGAGCATATGCCTCAACAACGAATGGCTGATTGGAGTAAGGATGATGTAATATGTGGGCATGAGTGAAAGCATGTTTTAGTGACTGAAATACTTTTTCTGCCTCAACTGTCCAGCTAAACTTCACACCTGTGCGTAGCAGTCTCGTTACAGGGGAGACTAAAGTAGAAAAATGATCTATGAATCTATGATAAAAGTTAGCAAACTCCAGAAAGCTCTGTACTTCCTTAACCGTCTATGGTGTTTTCCATTGGGCAACGGCACATACTTTCTGAAGATCCATGCCAATACCCTGTGCTGATAGTACATAACCCAAGAAGGAAACACTAGGCACATTGAACTTGCACTTTTCCAATTTCATAAATAACTGTAGAATGGCTCACATATGTTTACATGCTCTTGCATATTCAATGAATAGACTAAAATATCATCTATGTATGCCACTGCACATATGTTCAGATACTCTCTTAAGACCTCATTGATGAAGAATTGGAATGCAGATGGAGCATTACATAAACCAAATGGCATTCCTGTTTATTCATATATACCAAACTTCATACGAAAAACCGTTTTCCACTTGTCCCCCCCTCTTACTTGCACCAAATGGTAGGCATCTCTCAGATCCAGTTTGGTGAATACTTTTGCATCCTTAACCTGGTCTAACGATGCTGGTATAAGTGTCAAAGGATACCGGTTCTTAATAGGGCCATCATTAAGGGCCCTTTAGTCAATACATCTACAAAGCTCCCCCCTTTTTCAGGACTAAAAATAGAGAGGAAGAGGCTGGGGAGCAAGAAGGTCCAAGAAACCCTGAACGGAGCATTTCTTCAAGGTACTCACAAAGAAGAATATTTTCCTTTTCTGTGAATGCATAGATCCAGCTACAAGGGATCTTCACTCCTGCAATAAGATACATTTTCGCAATCATACAGGCAGTGTGGGGGTAGAGCAGAGGCCCTCTGTTTATCAAAGACATCTGCATAATCTTGATAGCAAGATGGTATGCCAGGAGTAATGTTCTCTGCCAGGGAGGCTACCATTGTCTGAATTTCAGATTCATATGTGTTAGGGAAACAGTGTGCTGCACAGAATTCAGAACTAAAAGTTACTGTGCGAGCCCAAACTATGTTGGGATTGTGTTTTCTAACCAGGGCATTCCTAATATCACCTGGAAATTGAGGGGCTTGGATTAGATCAAAACTCACTACCTCCTCATGATGTTGTTGAATGGTTAAGGTCAAATCCTTTGTGGAATGAGCGATAAGCCCTGATTGTATAACACTGCCATCTATCATCTTGACCTAATCCACCACCTCTTTGGACAAGGTAGGAATGCCATACTGGGCAGCTACAGTGTTATCTATAGAATTCCCCATTGGCCCTGAATCTAGGAGCACCTGTAGTTGCACTGACTTGTCCTGCCACTGTTATTGGGTACTAACAAAACAAATGTTGGGTCGTCAACACAGAGGTAACTTGTGCTAGAACTTTTGAGACTGGAATATTTAATGAACCCGAAATGCTCGTCTCAACATGTTTCAGGACCTTTAGTTTACTGATTCACTTTTTTGCCTGGATTTTACTGTTGCCCTTTTCCCCCACCATATAGACATAACTCTAAATCCCTACACCTTTTCCTTTTTTCCTCTGATAATAGTCCTCTTACATTAGCTATTTGTATAGGCACAGGTTCTTCAGGTACTTTATCGGAGTGAAGTTTCTTTTATTTATAAAGTATTATCTTAGTCTCTTGGCGCCCTTCATCACAGCATCTTTCAGAGAGATGGTGGTCCAGCTTCACTACTAGATCAATCAGGTCGCTACATGTCTCAACGGGGTCAACAACTTGGGCCAGCAAATCTTTTAGTTCATCTCTTAAACCTCAATAAAACAAATAACTTATTTTCTTTCTGGCCACCCTGATGCAGCCACTAAATGTTTAAAAGTGGAAATGTAAGTAATAAGGTCTTTATTACCCTGCCACAAATTCAAGAGTTTGGTATCCACGGACTCCATAAATGATTGACGATAAAATAACCTTTTCAATTCAGCTTTAAAGGCTGTGTAATTATGCAGTAGGGAATGGTCTCTCTTAATTAGTGGTATGGACCAGGTGACTGCAGTTCCTCCTAAGGATAATAACACAAACGCCACCTGAGATTGCTCATTGGGAAAACAAGCTACTTTGCACATAAAATGCAGCTGGCATTGATTAATAAAGAAGGCAAACTTAGAGGGATCCCGAAAAAACCTTTGAGGAAGAGCAAAAGGAAGGACAGAAAGAGTAGTGGCCTGAATGACTGAGACTCCTGTTCCCTGACTAAATCCTGTAGCCAAAGTAGATGGAATTGTGCTCTCAGCGATGTTACCCTCAGGTTCTATAGACGAGGCAAAGTCCTCTGATGTCCCTAAACCTTGCAGGGCTTCTACTCTTTGGACGAAAGCCTGTGTTTCCTTCTGGGTCCCTTCTGTGGGTTGCCTAACATATGGCCCAAATCAGCTAATGTGATACTTGCGCCTTCAGCTTCATTCGGGTAGAACACTGGGCTTGGCGTTCTGACAGGTTCTCACCTTGAGTTTGTTCCACAGGAGTGAAGAACGAGGACAGGAAGTATAAACCCCACCTGCCTGTCAGCTGAAAGTGCCCAACAAGGTCAAACCCACAATTCATCCAACAGGGAAAAGGGAAACAGAGATAAAGAATACAAGAATGCTCATCGAGGAGAGTGCTGTACTTCAACCTATAGTTCGCCTACTTGATGATCACCCTGTAGTAAAAAATGAATTATCATCAATATAAGGTACTGTAAATATTTCCCCTTAAGTCTGTCCTTCAATAAGGTGTGAAAGTACTGTAGTAAGTCCCTTTAATTCCCCTTTTCCTGCATGTGGTTGGATTAGACCAATAGGATACTGCAAAAATGCTTAAAAAATATAAATATAAGGGGTCATTCCAAGCTTGTTATAACATAGCCTTACTCATATGTCTCTATATGCATGCTACTACAAGACATACCTAGAAGCCTTATTAGTTTTCTTGTCACAGTTCTTGAACAATGGCAGCACTCTAAAAACTTAATAACTGAACATAACATACAAATAACTCAGGAAAAGTCATTATTAATCATGCCTGACCATAGCCAGACCCACTTTCAAAAGAACTCAATTTAACTTGAATTGTATATGCATGTAATGCTTTCTCCTCCTTTGGTGTATAGTTCATCAATGTTACAACAAATCTGGATGACTGCAGTGCAATGGAAAATTCCAGAAATTGTCTGTAGAGTAGATAAGTAAAACAGTGATTGTATTGTGTCTTTTGTGCGAAGCGAGTTATCTGCAATCATGTTCCCAGACTTTGATGATTGTTCATTTCTTGTCTAGCAAGGAGTTACAGAAGGTACTACATGCACATCGAGGGGAATCCACTCTGAGGGCAATGCTCACTCGGGAGCTACCAGGGGATGTGAGACGCAATGAAGTAATCAGGTAAGTGTTTATGTAACTGGTCTGTAAAACTTGTTCATTTACTTGTTTTACAGGATGTCACAGGAAAAGTTCCCTGGTCACCAAGGGAAATCCAGTCTGAACCCGACACTCACCCAGGAGTTGATTGAGAATGGGGAATGCAACAAAGTACTCAGGTAAGGGTCTCTGCTTCATAGAAATCCACCGACAAGAATGCTGAGACGCCGAGAAAGGAGACAGGTGAGTGCCTGGGGGAAAAAAGGAAGTGACACGATGCCAGGATACAGCGATCGATAGATTAGATTGGCAAGCAGTTTCCTGGAGGACTGTGAGCGTTTTAAGGACAGCACGGAACACCCTCATTGATGACGATAAACCTCGGCCACACATAAAATATGTGCGCGGCAAGGAGACAGTCGCAGGCAAGTCCGACAGTAAGCCATGCATATGTATACAACAAGAGGCCTCCTCTTCCTGGACTCACTCCTTGGGACAGTGCCTCTCATGCTACAAAAACAGAGCCAAAGGGAAGCAACATACCAGGACCACGATCCACAAGGGGTACTCTCAAAGGAGTCACATTAGATCTCAAAACCTCATCTGACATCATCAAACAAATGAAGATTATAGAATGCCTGTTGTTGGAGATTTATATCGATGTTGCATAGTATTTTTTCTCCACACTGGATGGTCCCTTTATGTCAGCAGCCCCTCCTCCTAAATTCGTGCTGTCATACTAATACACAAAAAATGCAGACTCAGGGAAGCAGATGCTCACCCACAAGGACACTCCCACTTACAGATGTTCACTTCCCCACACTCACTCTCACAAATGTATACAGGCATTTGCTTCTCTCCTACTATGCTCTCACCTCTCTTTCCTACCAGGCAGCCACGGTTACCATGGCTGTGGGCTTTACAGCTCTGTGACGCTGTGGTCCTTTCTTCACAGTGCTGCACTGTCCTCTGATTACACATCTAGGTTGTAGTGGGCAGTGGTGGGTTGCTGAGCAAAGACATCTGGTGAAAGGCCTCTCAAAGGTTTAGGAGATAGAGAGCTTTAGCCAGCAGTTCCATCTTCCCTGGACAATGAGAATGCCAAGACCTTCCTGGAGCAAGTCTTGGGCCATGTGAGATAGTCTGTGGCTACAAGGAACTGGCTGTGGGTGGCTGGGAACACCAGGCAGAAGGTAGCAGGAAAGGCAGGGACATGTGCAGGAAGCAATGGCTGTGTTAAACTCTGTTCCTTCTAGATTTCACCCGTTTCTCTTATTGGGTAGCCCATTGAAGGCTCTACGAATGGGAGAAAGAGGAGGCAGGGACTTTAGGCTAGGCATAGATACACCAGAACTCAGGGCCAGATGCTTTCTCACCCTGAGCCCCAGAGAAATTTTCACTTTTGGCAGTGCTTCCCCTCCCTCACCCCTACCTCATAACACTACTGGGGCATGCATGATTCAGATGTAATTGAAAGCACTCACTGTTGTATGCAGGGGGTATGTGTGTGTGCATATACAACCTGATCTTCTGGTTGAGTAGCAGATCAAATACCTCCTCCCTTCTCAGGGGCCAGTCAGCCTTTACCTCAAATACCTTCATGAGCAAGCCATCCCAGCGTAATGATATCATAAAGTCAGCCATGTTCCTAGAAGATCAATGGACAACCATGTGCCTCGAAAATCAGCAGAAAGCCCATCTGTGCCTGTCTGCACCGGGCTGCACACAGTGCCACAAACCCTGGTCCGATCATTCCCCAGTGATACTCTGCAGTGCTTCTCTGCTCTCTCGACCCAGGGTGCCACACAACATGGTAGGAACCTTCAGCTGCACCCACTGCTGGTTCTCCTGCAGTAGCCTACACTTCACACACCACTCAAGCACCAGCAACATCACCACCCAACACCGCACAACACACCAAACCTGAACCTCAACATCCACTCTCATGCATGCTACTCAACACACGATCCCTCAGCAAATACACAACCGAGATCAGGGAGCTACTCAGCAGCAGTGCACTCAGGTTTTATAAAAAACTGGCTCAGCCCCGCATCAGCACCTGACAGCACTGTTCACAATCCCAGTGGGTTACAAAATCACTTGATAGGACTGCCTTCACAAGCCAGGAGGTGGACTCACTATCATCCACATAGACATCATCAAATGCTCAACATCCATTGAAAACAATATCCCCTTAATGGAACAGATGCACTTTAAACTGCAAATTTGCAAAAAATTCATCCTGAAGGGAACCCTCGCATACCGGCCTCTGGGCCCGCGAGCAAACTTCAGCAGACTCATCACAGAATGTATCACCCCCTTCACCATCAACTTCAGAGACGTCATACTATTTGACGACCTCTATTTCAACCTAGAAGACTGAACAGATACCTGCTTCACAGCACTTCTAGAACACCTAGACAACATTGGACTTAGCTTATCACAGACCCAACACACATCACAGGATGAACACTGGACCCAATCTTCATCACCAGTGAGAAGTTCACTTACAACTTCCAAATCACCAGTGTTTAATTTGGAGAAAAAAAAAACATAAGTGCCAGGGCCCCTGTCAACAGGTCACTTCAGCTTGCACCAGTCATTGCCCCTGTCACCACCGCCAATGAGAGCACCAACACAACTACCAACCATCACACTCTAAGTGAGAGAATTCAGTTTATTCCAGGCCAAACAAAGCTGTAAGACAGGGATTAGTAATTTTTAATGTATACTAAATTAATAAACTTTAGTTTTGCTCATCTCTAAATTAGACAGAAATAGTTACTATGAAGCAGACCGTCATAAGTGCTAGTGTTGAAAATTAAGTGCTGGTGCTGTGCAGTGGAAACCACCTGCTCAAATTAGGCAATGTCACCACACCACAAGTTGACACACCCACTAGTGTCAAGCTACCAAGCCACAGTTGCAGCAAACCTTTGGAAGCAGACTGGTTCCTGGTTCAAACCCCTTAGCAGGAACCAGCTCAGCACCACTAACAACATCAACAAGGACATCACAAGCTTGAATGACTGGAACAAAAACTGTGCAGACTCCCTCCCACCCATCAAAACCAACAGGCCAAGAAGAGCCAAAAACAAGGCAGCTGACAGAGGACCTCCAAAACATCATTGCAAACAGCTAGAAAGGAAATAGAGAATCAGCTATGAGACCACTGACAGAACCACATACAAGACTGCTATTAGATGCTACCACCAGCAACAGAGAGACACCAAAAAAGAGCACTAACTGAATGCATCAAAGCAAGCACCAACAGCTGCAAGGATATCATCTCTATTGTTAAGGAATTCACAACATCCAAAGCCACAGTCAACAGCATCACCCCCTCCTAAGAACTCCACAACAATCTTCTAGAGAAGATAGCAAAGATCTACAGTGCCTTTGATCACCAACCGGACCCCAGAGATCTCATTGCCAACCTGTCCACCAACAAAGAAGAATGACACCTCACTGAATGGAAAACACTCACCGTCCACTTCGAGTCTTCAGCAGATCCA
This sequence comes from Pleurodeles waltl, assembly GCF_031143425.1. NCBI lineage: Eukaryota > Metazoa > Chordata > Amphibia > Caudata > Salamandridae > Pleurodeles > Pleurodeles waltl. Next base: position 875,332,636 of record NC_090440.1, read on the forward strand.
TGCCTCCACCATATCTACAACTTGGGAGGACCACCTATCAACAACACCCTTACCTACATCATCAACACCTCCATCACATCCCCCACTTTCCTAAAAGACTGGAAGCATGCAGCAGTCAACTCTCTCCTCAAAAAAACCATTGACCGGCCTAAACCAACTGAGCAACTTCTGCCCCATACAACTGATCCCCTGCCCAGGAAAAGTGATGGAGAAGGCCATTCCAAACAACTCACCATCCCCCTCAAACCATCCCACCTACTGGAGTACACCTAAACAGGATTTAGAAGTAATCATAGCACTGAAACAACACTCATCACTGTCACAGGCAACATCTGAAACATACTGGACCGAGGTAAGACTGCAGCCCTCATCCTGCTCGACCTCTCTGTAGCCTTCTACACATCTCTCACAACACACTCATCAGAAGATTCAACGACCCGCCCTCAACTGGATAGGCCCCTCTCTCACGGGAAGAACACAGAGAGTCAAACTACCACCCTACAAATTGGAATCCAAGACCCTCATCTGCAGGGACCCTGGAATGGCCTCTCACAACATATCAGAGCTTCCTCCTCACTTCTTCAATTCTGCGAGAAACTACAGACCAACTAACTCTGTGGGGCCTTACTCCTACACACCTGCTCAAGTGCCTGGATACCCTCACGGATGATTAGTGTGCTATACAAACCCACGTAACATAACAAACTCTTGTTATGCGGACACTCAGGGAGGATACACAAGCAGTGATGTTGAAAGGTGAAAGCTGTGTTAGGCAGCTGACCTCATCACTACAGAAGGTAGTTGACCTCTCAGGCTGTATGTGATTTTGAAAAAAAAACATACTTAAAGAACCTATTTTGGAGAAACCTTATCCATTGACTTTTGTTTACTTCACCCTAACCTCTAACTTTACTAATATGACACCTCAGTCAAGTCCATGCCATATTACCTCTGCCCCTTCCTACTTTATTGTACCAGAACACCTGTTTCAACCCTAGGGCACATTTCCTAGAAGCTCTATAGCCTATTACCTCACACTCAATGTACTGAAATGTCCCCTACCTACTTAAAACTGCCTACCTCTTCCACCTTCCACTCAATCCATCCTGTCCCATCTTCCAGTGGCGGTTTCTCTTTGAGGGTGAGGGAGTGTGTCCTTCCCCCCCCCCCCACCACCGTCTGCGAGCCAAGCAGGAAGAAATAGAATGGCAATGAAAAGATTTAATTGACATTTTATTTCTTCCTACGCAGCGATCACCAGCCCAGAGCCATGCTGGGCATGCCCTCTGCTGCTGGAAGCAGAGGTAGCAGTGGACTGCCTCTGCTTCTGGTAGCAAAGGACTGGAGCAGGACCTGGAGTGGATGCTCCAAAGTGTGTATGTCACTTTGGCCGGCTGCTTTGCGACAGCCAAAGTGACATGCGCACTTTAAAGCTCTCCACCCAACTGTCTTAAGACAGCTGGATAGTGACCAGGCACAGGCTTCCACTGTCAAATATCACAGGCTGTTGTTTGCTCCTTCCTTTGTGCTGTTTCCTCGTCCTCTTTTGCTGGTGTTTCTTCTTGATTAATTTCTTCACATTTTTCATGTCACAGAAAGTAGTTTTCAACATTACAGAAATTCACAATAGCGTTTTATGCACATATTTATGGTAGTCATGTCCTCGTTGGAGGGATTTGTGTTGTAAAAAATAATGCTGACTGGAGATCGGGAACGCCATAGAGATGCATTAATTGTAATGTTCAAATATAGATGATACTTGCTCACAGTAGAGCACATTGAAAGATACAGGAAACTGCAGACATCATTGGATATAGGGGCTGAGATTGTTAGACTGCTGCAGGGGGTGAAAGACTATGGCACAGGGGCAATCTGCCATGACTAGTGTGGCTAAAGATATGCATGGCATGATGCTCCGTGTCAAGGGCTGTGTGTCCTTTGACCAAGAGCTTGACTACAGAGGGCCTTCTTTTGGTTCCCTTTGGAGTACACTTCATGGGTAAAATCAAGGGTTGTAAGTAGAGGTTTATGATACTTGTATGACACTTTTAGCAGAAGCCTGTAGTAGTTTTTTTTCCATGTAACACAGCAGAGCACGGGCTCAGCATATACAGATAATAGAGTGAAGATGACTTATAAGCTCTCATGTTACCCGGGTGTTACAGGCATGAACCTCAGAAAGCATAGCTATCGCTCAAATATCTTCTATACACAGGAGGAAATGAGAAGAGAGGTTCAGGACAAATGCTACAGTTCTCCCTTTACAGACTATTACAACAGTAGTACGCCACCTAACTGGGCCTCGTTCAGGTCATACCGACTTGGGTGTTTGTATGACTCAGGTACCTTTTCCATGTTACCGCTATTACCGGGTTAAAAGGATGACAAACCCTCACCCGCATTGTGTGGCATGCTCCTGTCAGGGCATACCTCCTATCCATAGAGGTGGATACTGCATTTCTACCACTATGACTAGTGAATTCTGGTACCTTGATACACTATGGTCTTGTTCTAAGGAGATCCATAGGCTGAGGACCCAGCCATATCTCATCGTTGTGGCCACCTATTGCACAAAATACCCTGACCTTGGCATACAGCGTGTGCCATCATCATCTCTCTGACATTTGCAATGACATTGTGGAGGAGTGAGCGAAAATAAACTGTAATGAATCCCCTCTATCACAAGCTGTAAAACTATGGGGGAACTCTATGCTCCCCTTCATGTCTTCCGGGTTATGTCAACATGTTTATGTGCACAGGACAATAAAGGGGCCCCAGGACTCTTGTCATGTCAATGTGGAATGGAAGGAGTTTGCCGTAGGAGTGCCTGTGGCTGCTAAGTACCCTGAAAAGAAACACATGTACAAGTTATCTTTTGGGAGCTCAGTTCCTATCCCAACTCTGAAACATTAAACTTGCGTGTTTGAGTGTGTGGATATTAAAAAAAAAAGAAAACTTAAATGCACTCCTTATTGCATCATGGTGCTGGAGAGGAAAACACCATGGAACCATCAGCTTCCTAAAATGCTAGTTAGGTTTAAAGTTCCTCTCTAAAAGCAGAGAGGTTCTGATTTTCCCGCAGAAGTTAGTGGAAGCGCATTGCAAAAAGAGGGAGCAACCACTGAAAAGGCAACATATTTGTCGCTTTTCTCACCTCTTAGTCCTCACGCAGATATATCTTGGGAGCAAAAAGAACAGACAACCCGTGCTATGGAAGGCTGTATAAAAATATTAACGAGCTTTTACCTAAATCACTTTCTCGATAGGGAAAGAATGAAGGGACAGATTTCTGAAAATTAAAACTAGCCCTAATCACAAAATTCTGAATACGTCGTAGGTAGAAGTCCTGTGAAGGAAGCATCCTCACGGTATGAGTATAAATGAACTGAAGTGTTGGCCAGCAAGGCTCTCAATGTATTAGGGATGAAAGGGACGATTTGTGTCAGAATTTTGAGCTGCAACAAGCGTGCGGACTCACTGCAACTAATTTGGGGTGCTAAGTTCAGATCTTTTTTGAGTACAAATCCTTAGCTTTTAACTTTGTCAGTGGGTACCAGCCGGGGACTTTAAAACCTCGGCTACTGGTAATCTGCTTGCATCGGAATACATTGCAAGGAATAAAACATGCTGTGCACACGGTGCTTTCTTGGAAAGACACTATTGCCCTCTCATCTATGGTTTGCAGTTCTTCTTTGGTAGCTATTTTTTTCCCACTACAGTTGTCTGTCTTCCAGTTGGTTCTGGTTTCTGCTGGTCCATGTTTTGTATTCCTCGTGTTGCTGTTTTTTTCCCCTTCTCTTAGAATTAAAGGCATGCATATCATGCTTTTGTAGCTACAGACTCTTAGGCCTCTGTTTCCCACTCTAAAACCTTTTGTACCCTTGCATCTTTGTGGTTTGGTACAGCTAGGCCTCTTGTTGTGGAGGTGTAGGCGCAGTCGGTTTCAATGTGGGCTCTCCCTTCTGCTTTTGGAAAGTACAACATGGGAGGGCGCAGGTTTATTGTTAAGTAAATGATAGCATCAGGTTTACATTTTCGTTTACACCAATTTGTATCCAGTCTAGAATAACAAAGAAGTTTGGAACAGGAAGAACAAGTGGATTTATAGTTATTTTGTTGTTCTCTGTTCCCAAAGAACGATGTAGGTTATTGCTGCTTTCTGCTCTCATACCTTTGTGTGTGGCTGCTGACTCTTCATCTTTCCAGAGGCATTCATAACCCCCCTCCTTGCCAAGTTCTTTAGTCCTGCATTTTTCACTCAGTTAGAGGGTCTGTGTCTGTTTCAGTATTTCTTTATTAAAGGATGCTGTTGAACGATTGTCAAGGTCAAAGTTCATCTTAATGTCACTGGAGATTTGTTTAACTACTTGTAGCTGTTTTTAAGCTGTCATCACTTGCACTCTGTAGTTTTGTGTCAATGTCAAACGGCAGATACAATGTCACCCAAGGTTCATCGGGTCTCTGGGGTTAGTTGGTTTTAGAACCAAGCCGAACTTTCGATCGCTTGGAACATTTATTGCTGATCTAATACGATGTATTAGATTATGTACTACAAATATTTGCAAAAAGTTTTTTTGTTGAATAATGAATATTGTGATTAAATAAATCAAATTAAAGAAATCATTATTTTGGTCTCTGTGCACCTGAGCATGTCAAACGTTAAGGATGCAAAGAGAGATGATAAGGAAATCTTTATTAAAATAATGCTAATATCTTGCCTGGCTTTGAAGGTTTTTGAAAAAAGAAACAGAGGTACTCTTTTTATGTATTTGCCAGATTCCAGGTCTCTTTAATTTAGGATCTTCTTTTTGTGAATACAATGCCCAGTCTAGAAACAGAAAAAGGGATATCTACTGCGTGAAAAAGGAATACAAGCCTTAATTTAAGGCAGGGAAGACATAGTAAACTTGCTCAGAGTGAGGACTCACCACATCTACCATAACGACTAATACTGCCCTCAGTAAATACTGATACCGCGGGGTGCGGTTTACACTGGTGTACTAATACCTTCACATTCGGAGTTCTGCCCCACAGCAGGGGGATAACATGCTAATGCTACAAATTTTCCCCATTATCAGTCCAGAAATCTCAGAATTTTGCAGTATTTCCCCACACAAATTTGACCTGTAGAATCTCATTACAGCAACTTACGAGCTCTACAAAATGCTCTGCATATAAAAAGTTCAAGTTCAGGCACCAGCAAGACACATTTCTGCCATTTCGCCAATGTCACCCCCTTGGCTCACCTACCAGTGCACCATGTCATTCACTTCTGGGATCTGGCACAGTGGGTGTGGGGACACCTTACATGGTGGTCAACAACAGCCACGGTATCCGTTCCAAATTGTTGCAAATCTTGCTACATCATCGGTAAGCCAAATCATTGAACCAAAAGAAATATGAAAGACAGACAGACAGAAATCCAGCATTTGTAGACATGGTAGACATTCTTACTCTGGACGCTGTGAATGCTGTGAACACCTCATGGAACTGAGGGAAAGGATACTCAGCAGGCCTAGGTGGATAGCTTTAGAAGAACCCACATCCCAGCCCCAAGGTTAGACGCCTATACTTGTCAAGGGCCCAATTTGGAGGCAGGAGTGTATCCAGTGCTTCCTTTGTAGAAGAATGAATACAGCTACCCCAATCTCTGTTCAGAAGCCCGGCCAGCGCTCTTCAATGTTGCCACATTGAATTCCAAGGCTGCATACTCTTGAATCCACCTCATGGCTCTTCCATCCCCTATCAGACACTCTCTGCCCATTTATCTTACTCTTGCAAGTTTCTGTTTACTCCCTTTGTAAAAGTGTTTCAATTTTTTTCCATTTTTGTCTTCCCCCTTCTTTCCCCGTGTTTGTTTTTCTCTCTCTTCCTCCAGGCAATGTATGACGAAGAAAAATAAGTGCCAGTCTCCAAAAATGGGTTTCGGTGGCCCCCATAGGCCACCACAACCTCAAATTAACCAATAGGTATATTATTCTGAATGTGAATGACTTTCTCAAATCGCAAAATTAAATGCTAAGAGCACTGAGCCCTATCATAGTGTTTCCTTAAGAGTCACATTTCCAGAAAGGGAAGGAAACATTTTTAAGTACACTGGTGCTGGGGAGAAATCATTTTCTTTATGAATTGCCTCACATTGCTGCATATCGATTCTGTTTCATTAAAACATTTTTGAAGGGGGTCACATGTCATTGCCTCCCTTACGTCAATCACTCTACCCAGATTCTAACTCCTCTCATCACCTGTCTTGATCACATTTTAAAAAAGTTTAACAATTTTCTTGGGTCAGTAAACGTTGACCATTGCCTGGTTCCTACAGGAGCTCCAGTTCTGACCCAAACTATGTCCTCCGCCCGGATCTCTCCAGTAGCATGCCTAGGATCAAAATAAAAATTTGTCTCGTCCATCTTATCCTGCTCATGCTTCCTCCAATCATTTCTATCAGACACTTTTACTCAACCCTTCTTCCGTCCCATTCACCTACGACCACATTTCATGATCTCTAAGTAGTTGGAAGGGGGAACAACCGGTGGTAGCAGGAGGAGGCAACCAATAAGTAGTCATACATTTCTTAGTCTTTTTCTTCCCATCAAGGCTGCAGGATTAGACCAGTTGAAAACTCCCTTTCTTAGTTCTTTTACACCTCTCAATAATCCTTTTGGTCTCAGGATGATGGAGCGCAGATCTGATATTCATTTTTCCTGTTACCAAGAACAAAATTGGATGGAATTGTTCATCAATTAAGATCTCAAAGACTTCACTAAACGACCTTTCTCAGAGCAACTCTTCTTAGTGAATTGGATGCAATAGACTAACTCTCTTTCTTGAGAAACCTCAACCTTCCAAACACCCTCTGATAAGGCACCTTCTTTCACAGAACACACACTTTCTCCACCCCAGACTTCATCCTCTACAGAAATGCTCACACTTTCCTCCAACTTCATCAACGTTGAAAGGGAATCTGCTGTGCTGTTCTTGACACCTGGCATATGTTTTACAATAAAAGTATAATCCTGGTACTCAACAAACCACCTCCTGATTATGAAAGAAACCATTTCCAAACCTTCCTTTAAAAAAATCTCCTGCAAAAGTGTATGATCCATCGAAACTGAGAAAGAGCTGTTCCAGAAAAAAATTCTGAACAGACCACCAAAGCCACCTTCACTATGACCGAATAGTTACTGTTAATGACATAAAAGCAGACATAATAGCTTTTTCTTCACTTCACTTCATCTGAATCAATACTGCCTCAAGCCCTTGATACTAGTGTCTGTGACCACTTTTGTCTCACTACAAGGTTCAAACATCTAAAAATCAGGGACTTCTTTCAACTCAGCCTTGATCTGTTGGAACTGCTCCATATATTCTTTACTGCAATTAAAACCCACTCCTTTCCTGCACAGCTGCCACTTTTCATTAGTTTTCTCGGATAATTTGGACAGAAAACGACTATAGCATTCCACCTTTCCAAGGAATGAAACAACCTCCTACCTATTACTAGGAGGAGAAAAGTTACAAATAGAACCCATCAACGTCTGCTTGGGTTTCGTTCTTTATTTGGTCAGAATATGACTTACATAAGATATATATTCCTCCCCAAATTTCTACATCTACACTATCTACATTTAACATCATGCACACTTCCATGAGTTTCTCTAGTACCACAGAAACCCTCTAACTATGGTCCTCCCAGTTGGATTTAAAAACAAGAATATTATTTTTAAAACACTGCACACCCTATACCTCACCTAAGACTAAACTCATCCCTCTCTGAAAAACAGAGGCATCCAAAACAAGAACTAAAGGCATCCTAAGGAATGTGTGCGACCTCAATGGAATCACAAATGCAGTGAGCACTTGAGAATCAGGATGCAGACCTATCTGAAGATATGCAGATTCAAGATACTCTCTAGTGAAATATCTTGCATCAGCTGTGGAAGACACAATTTCAAAAATATGCTGTAAAGGGTATCTATCCACAAAAACTCTTTAGTTAAAGACTTTAAATAAACACAGAGTCATATCACACAGTGGCCACTGGAGCCAACCGCTCAGTGGCCTCATCAGGTGAAATAACACCTGTAGCCTTCAGTTTATCCAACTCTTCGAGCACAGCCTCTTGAATCCTCAAAGGCATTCTCCTAATCCTCGCAGCACAAGGAATATCCCCAGCTTTTAGCTTATTGTGGTGAACATAGTTTTTCACACACCTCATGATTTTGTTGAACACCTCCTGAAACAGACCTGCAACACCAGCACATTCCTCAATCAAACAACTTTGCTCACAGACTTGTAGGTGGTAATTTGGATTGAGGAAAACCTCTAGGTGTTTTAGGTGCGGCCAACTTAGTGTATTTTACCCTAGATAGCAACATAAACTTTTCCTGGAATCACTCTAACCTTATATTCAATCAAACACACAAAATACCCGTGCTTGTTTATCTCTTTTCCACCATACACCCCTGGTTTTATATTCATGCAATGAAGAGACTTCCTCTGAGCGAAAGAGCATTTCTATACTTGTTCTGAAATGATTCTCAACCTAGCACATGAGTCAAACATCATTTTCAAGCATACCAGTCTACAAACACAACATAAGTAGGTCTCCCTACAACTTTTTCACCAACCTGCATAATCACATCCTCACAGACCTCCTTAACAATAGCGTATGTAGCAGCCTTGCATGAGCTGTGACAACACTTTATAAAATGTCCTCTGTGACCACACTTGCTGCAGACAGCATGTCAAATAGAGCAATCGTGCTATTGGCCATTTAACTGTTGTCTTATGGATTCGAGAGCACCTGGCAAAAACATTTTTTGGGGGGGGGCTTTCAAAACAACTTTGAATTTTATTACTCATTTCTGCTAAATCAGTCCCCATGATGACAAACAATATTGAAATACATGTAAAAGGACGAGATGGAGAAATAGACAGAAGTATGAAAGAGCAATCGTTCTCTTTAGCAGGGCCTCCTTGGAAAGTTATAGACCTGGGCAATTGCCCACTCCCCCATGTCTTAAAACATCTCTTGGCCATGTGACACACACGACTGCATCTGTAACACTGCATTTGGAGTTTCACAGGTAGCTTGCATTCTCCCTTTGTTGTAAACATACTCACTTCAGTTCAGTTTTCACCGCCCTCTCCCTTTTCAGCTCATCCACACAAGTCATCATATGCTCTACCCTTTTTTGCAGTTAAAATAACATCCTCAAGAAATGGCTCATCCTTTAACCACAAGCTCTTCATAAATTCTGTCACACCTGCAGTTCAGTAGAAATTGGTCTCTGATGCATTCTTCTACAAGAGATTCAAACTTGCAGCTTCCCACCAGCTTCCTCAAAGATATGATCGACTCCTCAAAAAGCTTATTGTCTCCTTGCACAAAGCATCCAAAATGATGCTGTTGAAGTTTTTGCACAGTCCAATTTTGAGTAATAAATACTGTGTGCATATTAGTAATTTTTATGATGAATATAGCTGTAATAGATTAATTAAAGATGTTGCACTGAAAACGAATAGAAATGCTTAGAAGTGTGATTATTAATGTAGTTTAATTATGTCACATTTTCGTAAAGACATCATTTTATTAAAATTGATGAAGTTTCTAGTGTTTGCTTACTCTACTTCTGCTCACCTCCTCCCAATCAATGTGCCCCTGCAAGTCTTCTCTCCCCACAATTTCCTCAGAACATAGTGTTACGTGACACAACTGATGATTCCTTTAGAGAGCATGTATTGTAAATTAAACTTACCGTTGTGTTTCTGATGTACCTTTTTGAAGGACACTACCACTGGATGTCCTGCTGCAGGCTTGCTAGCACATTTGTGTATTTGTTTGAAAATGTTTCATATTGTGTTTTTCAACTCCAGATTGCTGTTGCTGTGGAAGGTAATGGAAGATTCTTGATTATTCTTAGAAATGGGTTAGTGTTTAAACTTTATTATGACTGTCTGTTCTCAGATATGTTCAAAATGTGCTGTTGATAGTCATGCTATGCTGAATCCGCAGGGTTCTTTTGTACATTTATTATGTGTAAAATATGTATAAAAATCCATGGTCTTATGTTATTGGGGGTGTCTTTTATTTTTCCTCACATCTGTCCTCTTAGGCAAGACTTTTACTTTTCTCACAAACGCTGCCTTTTTATTGAGAAATTTACGTTCCCTATTAGAAATGCTGTTGGTGTTCTTTATAGAACTGACAATTGTGAATACTTCAAATGATTTCTGATAGTACTCTATATGTGAGCCTTTCTGTCATATGCTGATTTTTCCTGTATTGACTATTCTAAAGTTTTGTAATAAACCTCGCTAATTTTTATTATCAATCTAGAACTCGGTTCTGGAGTGGTCCCAGTCACTATTTTGATTTACTCTGCTAATTTGTAGAGGGGGGTGTCTCTAGATCAAGGGTAGTGGAGCCGAATTGCCAGAGGTAAAATTCGGGGTGATCATAATATTAGGGTTCAATGAATGATTGGGGTTCGGGCTCAGAAAAATTTGGTAACAGAGGAGGGTTGTGTAAAAGCACCTCCTTATTCTTGGTGATTCGTAGAGTATCCCAAACATTTTCCCTAGGTCTTTTGAGTTTTTTGTGCCTGGTCTGAGGGAGAGAGCAGTTTTTGGAGCTTTGCCAAAAGTCAGGTGTCAGAGAGATTCCTAAGAAGTGACAAAATGAGCCTTCCTGTATGATTTGGAGAGTGTGTATCAATAGGGAGAATTAATTTTGTGAATACATATGGAAATGTGAACTTGAGTGGTGAATTTCTGTTTCTGTTGTGAGTTGTTTGGGTTTGCAATGATGATTGTGGGCTCAATTCATGGATTGATCACTGTTATTTTGATGAATGATGCATATTTGTAAACTCATTGGAAGCTCTACTGGTTCATAGGTTGGTTTTGTTATTGTATTTGTCGAAATCCAAGATCTCAAGAGAATATTAATAGTACTTGTTTGTAATTGTGGAGTGTAGAGCGAGGCTCTTCCTACACATTGATAGGGATTCTGAACTAACACATTTCATTTATTAAGTTGTATGTCTGATTTTGGTTAGTGTATTATGTTCTTGTGCAGAGAGCAAGTGTGCTGATGAAGGTGGCTTGCTGCTGGGTTGGGGCCCACCTGGTGTGAATCGTGGTAGAAACAGAGCTTTCTGTTTTCTCGATTTTTAGTTTTGTTCTTGCTTCTGACGCTTCATAGTTTTGATTGAATTGTCTTATTTGTTCTACTGACGTTTCCTTTTCATGGGTAAACCGGCCAAGGATTTATTTATTTACTTGAGTTTAAAGAAGCTTTTTAGTTGCTTTCCTGTTCAGGGATAAGTCATGCTGTGATTGGTTACTCAGCCAGGGAGCTACACTAGGATTAGTGAGACATCACCACAAAGCAGTGCTCTCATTGATGGGTTGCTGACGAAGCTGCACTGTGATACGTTGACCTTTGACAGAGCGGTGCTGTGATTGGTCTTTTCTCACTTGGTTGCTTGTTGTGAGTTTGAGTTGATTTTGAATTGTTATGAGTAGAAAGAAGAATGGGAAGTTTATTAATAATGCCTAAGGTAATTGTAGTACCCAAAGGAGGTCAGAAAAAACCTGCTGAAGGAACGCCAGCCTATGAAATGATGAAAGAGATTGGGTACCATACATGTACCTGGATTTCAGATTGGAATAAATACACTGCACATGATGAAGATTTATAATTTCCAATAGATAGTACCTTTAATGTTAGGGAGCTAGATTTCTTGAGACAAACCATGTATGAGCTCTTTTAGACATTAGCTTGTGAGTAAAACGGATCAACAGGAGAAAAGTTGGAGAGAGGAAATGAATTAATGTGTAAAACATTTCTTGCTTTAGTTACAGAGAAAGAAGAGCAGGATAAAAATAAAATGTAAAAGAAAAATGAACATGCAAATCACTTTGATGATGATAAGTGAGCTTTTGAATTATAGACATCCTCCATTTACAGATGGAGTGACAGATGCTATGCCTGTTACTGCGGGAGTGGACACAGGTGCTGGGTGAGACAATGTGGGTATAGAGAAGTGCCTCGTATGAGCAGAGATATGTCAATTGATACTCATTGATATGTTGTTGCACCGGAGGATCAGTGAAAGTTGAGCCTCCTAAAGAAATTAGTATAGACATTTTGAAAATGGAATTTGGTGAGATGTTTCAGGTTATAGACTGTTGACTTACAATGCTGAAGAAATGGGAGATTTGATTAAAGAAATAGCCAGGTGTGCAAAAGAGGTCCATTATAAATTGGAAGAGTTAGCTGAGGAATTAGAATTTGACATCAGCAAAATGAACAATGTGAAGCAAAATAAAAAAATGGATTTGACACATAATTAAATTAAGGAAATTAGCTTAATTACTCTGCTAGCTCATATAAAAGAGTTAAGTGAGAAAACATGTGATTAAAGTGATTTGAAAAAATTTCAAGAAAGATGGAAAAAGAAGACAGCAAATAAAAATAGGACGAACGAAGATGAAGGAAGGGTGAAGTGATTCAGAGGTTGGAGCAGGAATGGTTTTGGATCTTCCTTTGAGAAAAGTTCATGGAGGGAATCTTGTTCATGTACAGTGGACTCAAGCTGATTTGTACGCATTTACACAGAACTTCATGAAGATGCAAGAGGATCCAGAGAAATGGTATGATGAAGTATGTGAGTTGACACACATTTCTTAGAAGGTGTGGATTGATTTGAATTTGTTGTTTGAGATTGTGGGTCCTGAAGATTTGTGGTTAGAATGTAGGGTTGTGGCTGGTTGGCCGACACAAGAACTAGCTGGAATTGGTCCGATTAATGCACCAGTTGCAGAGACAAATGCAAGGTTGATATTGAATATTTGAAAAAACTATTTCCTCAAAAAGATGTAAATTGGCATAAGATTTTTGGAATCTCGCAAGAAGGAAAGAAGTCAGTGCATTAATTCAAAGTTACAAAGACCTCCCAAGGAAAGAAGATATTCACTGTGAATAGAACATGCAGAGGCAGATGCATAGACAAAGACAAAGCTGATTAAGGTTTAAGATTGATTTCAAATTCAAGCTTGAATTTGTGCAAAATACAAAGAGTTACTGAAAATTAAGAGACAAAGACTGTTGCTGAAAGAGAAAAGTCTGAAGGAGATTTTACAAGGAAAAGAACATGTAAAAGGAAGTATTGTTAGCCAGAAAGAAAAGAAGAGAGACAAATAGACTCAGAAACTAGTGGGGGTGAGTCTCAGTTGCTGAAATCTTGACAAGAAAGAGAGTTTCAAATAAAAAATATTTTTCACCTAAATGGGCATTTTATGCTACCGTTTCTTAAGAAGATGACAATGTCACAGGTGATTATTCACTGGTGAATCAGTGCCAGTATAAGTTTGAGAGTGAATCAGAGAATTAGTTGGATACAGATAAACCTCTTGCCAAGCCTAAACGTTCCATTTTTATATATGTAAGTCACCTCTAAGGCAGGCCCTATATGATCGAAGAGGCAGGGTGCAAGGTATTTCAAAGGCAGGACATGTAATTTTAAGTTTTACATGCCCTGATAGTGAAAAACTCAATTTTGTTGGACTGCAAGACCTATCTCTCTCATAGAATAACATTGGGAATACCCTATTAAATCTTATATGTGTAATTCACAATTTGGAAGAGATACATTTGTCACGTTTGGTGTCTCTGGACTCACAATTTAAAATCACAACGTTTGTGAAGTAGGATTTTAAATTGCAGTGCTGAAAATACCACTGTTAGATAGTTGGCATCTTCTTACTTTAGCCATTTGTGCCTACTTCCTGTCTCATATGCACGTCTGGGGTAGGGGTAGCAGCTGGGCTTGTGCATTCCCTCTAGAAAGCCACACCCAAAGGAAGCTTAGGTGTGACTGATACACCATCCACAGCCTGATGGGCCATCCTGGGCAGGATGGGAGTGAGGGCTGACACTTACACCTTAATGGGCAGTGTCCTGCCTCACACAAAGGGCTGCATACCCCCCTTGTGGTTAGTCTGGAGCCAGGGCAGGAAGGGAGGACCTCTGTGTACTTCAAAGTCTCCCCACTTCAAAGGCACAGCTGGGTATAAGTACTGGATCTCTGACACCATCAACTCAGTATACTTCTGGCCGTGTGAAATCTGTCCCAGGAAGAAGGACTGCTCCGCTGCTACAAAGACTGCCACTCGGATGAGCTTCTACTCTGCTGGACTCTTGCTTTGTTGAGCTGACCTACTGCCTACTGCCCTCTTTACTGGGCGTTAGAAGGACTGGACCTGCACCTCTACATCCCAGAACTAAAGTGCTTGCTGGGTTGCCTCCTGTTTCCTGAAGTCTCAGGGACACAAAAGACTTCCAACTCACCTGCTACAGCTCCTGAACCCTTCTTCAACCACCTCCTGACCCTAAGAAGTGCCTCTCCAGTCCTGGGCCCTTGGAAGTGTTTTTTGGCTCCTGAATTCAAGCTTCTGGGCTCTTTGCGATAACGAATGGGCCTGCTCGCAGAAACCACAACGCTCACACGAAAAATCAGCACGAGCCGCTGCAAGTTCATCTCTTCGCATGGCAAGTACCACCACTCACGACCACGAGGCTTCAGTCCGCCTGTCCATGACACCCAGCTGCCTCTTCGTGCCTGCAGACCACCGCCATCGGCGCTGTCTTTGCTCCTGGTGAAATTCTTCCCCATGAACGGTACTCCTGGCTCAATTCTGAGGAGGTAAAAGGTAAGTGGGACTTGTCTAGAACTGTATCCAACCTGCGCTCCTTTGTGGTTTGCCTGAACTTATGGATTCACCACTGTACAGTGTGACAAGGAAGCTCTGGTAGGTGTGGTATGCTTTTAAGCACCATATTGCATTTGAATCCTTAAAGATTCATATCTCAACTTCTACTTATTGGATTTTTTGTTGTTTTGGTCTTATTTTGTTCATTCAATTAAGCTCTATTTTTCTAACCAGGTGTGGTGTCTTTTTGTGTGGTGTTTTCACTGTTGTACTGTTTGAAGTACTGCACAAATACTTTAGACATTGGCTCTTAAGTTAAGCCTGACTGCTCTGTGCCAAGCTACCAGGGCGCTAAGCACAGGTTAATTTGAGGTATGCGTGTGTCTTATTCTGAAAAGGATTGTGGTTTCTGCTTGACAAGGGTTTACCCCTAGTCAACCAACCACCCAATTTCATCCACCAAAAATTTACTGGATCCCAATTTTTTGATCACCCCAAAACATACCTCTAGTGACCAGAGGGTGAGCACAGGTTAATTTATAGTGTGTATCTGGCTTGCTCTGACTGGGATTGTGGTTCCTGCTTTGACCGGCTGCATACTTCTGCCAACCAGAAACCCAATTTTTAACATAGTCACGGTGTGTGTGCCTACCTTCCTACGTCACCCAGGGAGGGATCGGCTTATGTGCAATTGCTGATTTTGTATTCTTTATTGGGTAGTGTTTATATTGCTGTTTTTAATCATGATGAATATTTTTTTTCCACACTTGATTGTATTTAATGTGTCTTTAGGGGATTTGCCTATTAGGTAAGAAATCAGAGATATTAAATATGGCACATTTTTTAGAGAGATTGCAAAAAACAGACATGATGCTAACCTGGACAAACGTCATGTGTGTCATTTGAGTAAAGAGGAGTATGATTTTATTAGAGAATATAATGAAAGAGGACTAAAAGTGGTGAAAAGCTAAAGGAAGAAGATAATTTTAGATTGTCAGGTTTGCTTCTTAGATTGAGAATATAACCAGGGAGGAGAGGTGAGTTCTGTATGATAAGATGCAGTGCATCAAAAGGTAATAAGGTGGATTTTGTAAGGAAGCGTGTGTATGATAGAACGTCTGAAGCTAGTGAACATTATTTGTTTGGTGAAGAACCCATTCTAAGGGGAATTTATTAGGTATGTGGAAATATTGCTTGTTTCAATTTGCCAAGAAATTGAGTTGGCCCATAATATTCAGCTTTTGTTTTTCCCAGAGTTTATTATTTGGATGAAATGGATGAAGCACATAGTTTGAGAAGGGTGAAACGTAGTTGTAGACAATATAGTTTTAGACAAATAGGTGCTATTATTCCTTCTATGGGAGTAGCAATGAATGATGTGAATATTTGGCTTTTGTCTACAGTAGTGGATAGAACCACTGCAGATACAGCAGAGTATTGTAAGTAATGTAGAAATGGTTGCAGTGAGGGCTATGATGATGCAAAAACATCTTGCTTTAAATATGTTTTTGGTGAAAGAGGCCAAAGTCTGCGAAGTGATTCAGTGGGAAAGGCATGGTACATACATACCGGATAATAGTAAGGCTATTGATTCTTTAATTACTAATATGACTAATTTGACTCATGAGATTAGGTCTTTGGAAACAAAAATGTGTGGGAAACTGTAGGTGTTTGGTTTAGAGAGTTAGAGGGGAGTTTTGGAAAGGTTGATGAATGGTTAGGTAACATAGGTGGTGGTGTTTCATTGTCAATTCTAACTCCTGTAAAAATCATAATGATTTCTGAAATTATTATTTTCCTTTTGCTAACATTTTGCTAACATTGTTAGAATGTATGATTAGTAAATATAAAAATAATGGAAAAGGTGGAAACAGAATGATGAAAAGGAAGAGGTCAATGGAAATAGAGATGGAAGGTTTTAAGGATCATATTTACAATCAGCTTAAGATGGTGGAGAAGATTGTTTGACAACCAAAGAAGATGAAGACGTCCACTAAAGGAAGATTCTTGATTATTCTTAGAAATGGGCTAGCGCTATAAACTTTAATGTGACAATCCTTTTTCTGATTTATCTAAAATGTGCGGTTGATAATCCTGCTATGTTGATCTGCAGTTTGGTTTGCTCATTGTCTATGCGAAAATTGTGTATAAACCCCTCTGGGGGCATCTTTTATTTTTCCACACAGAAACCTGTCCATTTAGGTGAGATTTTCCTCACAAACTCTGTCTGATTATTAAGAGATTTGGAAATGCTGGTGGTGTTCTTTATGGACCTGACAATCATGAATACTTTGAATGATGTCTGATTTCTGATTATACATTGTATCTGAACCTTTATGGCATATATTATATTGTCTATTCTACATTTTTATAACATTCTTTCACTTTCTTATCGATCTAGAACTCAACTACTGAGTGACCCCAGTAACTATTTTGATTTACTCTGCTAATTTGTTGGGCCTGATGTCTTGGAGGGTGTGGTCTCCTATCACTTGATCAAAGGTGATGTAGCCAAGTCAGTAGAGGTAACGTTTGGGGTGATCAAAGTATTGCGGTTCAGTAACCTATTGGTGTAAGAAATTAGGTGTTGGTTGACTAGGTGGTGAACCCTGGTCAAGCAGCAACCACAATTCTTGTAAGGATAAGGCACAAGCATACCCCAAATTAACCAGTGCTCAGCCTCCAGGTAGCTTGGCACAGAGCAGTGAGGCTTAACTTGGAGGCAACGTGTAAAGTATTTGTGCAACACTTCAAACAGTAACATAGTGAAAACACACCACAAAAGGAGTCCACAACAGAGTTAGAAAAATAGAGTAAATTTGAATAAATAAAACATGACCAAAATGAGAAAACTTCAATTAGTAGAACCGAGATATTGAATTTTAAAAGTTTAAGTCTAAATAATGCTGAAAAGCACAAAGCGCTATTGGGGATATCTGCGTGGACTGGCTACAGAGACCCAGTTAGGCCCACTGAACAAAGTACTTTAAACACTGGTTGCGGGGCGTTGCGTGGATCCAAGTTGGCGATGCGTCACACAGCTGAGGCGATGCGTCAGTTTTGAGATGCAGTGAGGCTGCGATGTGAGATCCTGTTACATTGGCATCGAGGATCATGTCAATGGGCCTCTTGATGCAAGGGCCAATGTTGGGGATGCTTTACACAGTTGAGGTGATGCGTTGGTTCTGATGAGTGGATCTTGTCAATGGGCCTCTTGATGAAAGGGCCGATGTTGGGAATGCGTTACACAGTTGAGCAGCTGTGGTTCAAAAGGCGATGCATCAAGCCCAGATGGGGGATGTGGCGGTGATGCAAGTCTTTTGAAAAGATTCCAATCAACACAGCAGCAGCAATGCATCAGTTACGCTTGAGGATGCACCGCTCAGCTGAGGAGATGTGTCTGTCCTGCTTGGGGGTGCGGTGCTCAACAGAGTGGATGCACCGGTTCCACTGGTAAGTACCTTAGGCACACTCCCGAGGGTCCAGTAATGGGGTGGTACCACTTGGCAAGGTAGACTCACAGATGGTAGAGTCCAGGTGCAGAAGCCGGGTGATTGGAAGTCTTTTGTGACCACGAGGCTTGAGATCAGGAGGCCTGCCAACTAACTCTTGAAGTCACTCTTTGTCCTGGGTTCAAGAGATTTAGGTCCAGTCCTTCTCACCCAGGCAAGAGAGCAGTAGGCAGTAGGTCAGCACAGCAAAGCAGGACTCTGGCAGAGAGCAGTCCAGCAGAGTGGCAGTCTTTCAGCAGCACAGCAGACCTTCTTCCTGGCGGAGTATCCATAGTTCCAGAAGTGTACTCAAGTGGTGGTGTCTAAGGTCCAGTTCTTATACTCAGTGGTGCCTTTGAAGTGGGGGGACTTCAAAGCATGCCTTGGAAGTGCACAGAGTCCTGCCCTCCCTGTCCTGGCTCCAGACTAACTACAGGGGGCATGCAGCCTTTTGTGTGGAGACAAGACACAACCTACTTAGGTGTAAGTGAGGCGGTGTCCAGCTCCTCCCTCCCATCCCCAGCTCAGGATGGCCCATCAAGTCACACCTTAGCTCCCATTGTGAGTGGCTCTTGAAGAGGAATACATAAAGCCTAACTGCCAACGACACCCAGTCTTTCTAAAAGTTTCATTTTCAGAACTGCAATTTAAAATATGCCTTCACTTAAGTTAGAATTTTAAATAGTGATTCTAGAGACACCAAATTTGAAAGAATTATATCTTTCTATTTATAAGATGTAATAAGGCAACTCGAATGTTACCCTAAGGGAGAGACAGGGCTTGAGGCAGTGAAAAACAAACTTAGTAGTTTTTCACTACCAGGACATGTAAAACTAAAATGTACATGTACTAATTTTTAAATACATTGCACCCTGCCCTCTGGACTTCCCAGTGCATACCCTAGCGGTGACTTATATGTATAAAAAAGGAAGGTTTGAGCATGGCAAAAAGTTAATTTTGCCAGCTCGAGATGGCAGTTTAAAACTGCACACACAGGCTCTGCAATGGCAGGCCTGAAACATGGTGAAAGGGCTATGAAGTGGCTGGCACAGTCAGCGCTGCAGGCTAACTAGTAGCATTTAATTTACAGGCCCTGGGCATGTGTAGTACACATTACTAGGGACATACAAGTAAAGTAAATATGGAAATTGAAGATTAGCCAATATTATCACTGTTCCAGAGGAGAGAGCACAAGCACTTTAGCACTGGTTAGCATTGATAAAGTGTGAAGAGTTCCAGCAAAAATGAGGTCAGGAAAAAAATGGAAGAGGAAGGCAAAAAGTTAGGGGAAGACAACGCTAAGGCTGACAGGTCTAACAATTGGGGATCAAGCTCCCACTATACCTTTCTAAAATAGTAATCACAGATGGCATGTGTAAATCTAGTTTTTTATAACTACTTCATATTCATTGAACCCTTGCACATCATTCAAGCTAAATTTTGGCAAGTTCTCTAGATCATATTGTCTCCACGCCCCCAGCATATGTAACAACAGAGCCAGCTTTCTTTCTTTACCCAGGCTTGTCCCACGCACCCTAGCATATTTTTGAGCAACTTAATGAAGGCCTGCCAGAATGTGCTGGAAAAAATGGGGGAAGTGCAACTTTCTGACCACTCGAGGACTGATGCACAAAGATGGCCATAAATGATGGAGAGAGAGAAAGGAACGGTACTTAGAGAAACAAGCTAGTCCATGAGGTAAGTGTGCCCATCATCACAATCAAAATATTCCAGGCACAAGAACTAGTTCAATGTTAAAATGTACTCACAGTGCCCAGAACTAAAATCAAGAACTGTAGAAGCCGCTCGGCATGTATTACCTTGCTTACAGTACCTAGAATTCGGTGTACTTAAGAGCTCCTTGGACTTCAAAGCTATGGCTGTATTTAGGTTCCTTAATTATTCTTTGGACAGATACATTAAAACAGAGATGTGGCAAGCATATGTTGATTATCAGCTCTCAAACCATTCCACAAGTCCTCGGTAATCTATTTGTCTAGAAAATCTTACTGAATGTTTTGAAAAGTTCTTCATCTTTTAAAACGGCCTCCACATTTGCATAATTACATGATGTAACTTTGTTTTTTAACAGCAGGTGGGCCTTGTGAAGAATGCACTTCTTTTAACAGCACGTTGGCCTCCGCTTTCCTGAGCTCACAGTTCTGACTTAACAGTCTGTGCATTAGGCTCGATTGACTAGTTATCGTGGATTACAGATGCGTTTCATTTCAATTCAAGGGTGTTGCATCCTTTTAATCCCAACATGTAACTTCTCTCGCCAATCAGCGCAGAACATCAAATGCAGCGTGGGTTGACAAGGCTGATGGCTCCAGAGAAAGCATGGGTGTCACAACGAATGAAGTGAGGCACTAAAGGAATCCCACACCACCTTGTTCAGTAGTTAGCCAAATCAATTGCACCGTGTTGAGGTGGACACCACTAATTAACCAGTCCTCATTGCTAGTAAAATAATAATACAGTGGGACACACCAGTGGGAGCTCCTTTTGTTTATTCCTCTTCAGCGACAGCAAACCTCACAACTGCCAACAGTAGAATCCACACACCTGCCCCATACCAAACCCAAGGAAGAGAATAAGATAGCCCATACACACATAACACGGACTAAGAGAGAAGATTAGAATGGAAGATCAAAGATACTACAGGATATTGTTTGCTCATGTTGTTCTGTGTCAGGAGCTGCTGCGTGCACAGCCTGAAAGGTGCACGGAGGTTTGATTAGTGGTTACTAACTACACTAGAATTTCTTAACCAATTATGAGAACGAGATCTACAGATTCTACAAGAAAATGTGGGCTCAGAGTATGTAGCCTTTGTTTGTAATTCAAGACAGGCAATTGCTTGTGTTGCCTATAGAAAAGTATTAGAAAATCACCAAAGACCGCATCTTCAGAAAGATGTGTTAGATTGTTATACAGTCCCTATGAATTTAGTAGGACTATGTATTAGGTCAACAGAACTTTCACAGTATAGAGACTGAGGCCCTCATTCTGACTCTGGCGGGCGGCAGGAGCCGCCCGCCAGGTGGGAACCGGCATTTGGCCGCCATGCGGCCAAAATACCGCTTCCCGCATTCGGACATTCCTGCTGGGCCGGCCGGCCGGCGCAGCGGAAATGGGGGCCGCAACACAGGAGCCGGCTCCGAATGGAGCCGGCGGTGTTGCGGCGGTGCGACGGGTGCAGTTGCACCCGTCGCGCTTTTCACTGTCTGCTAGGCAGACAGTGAAAAGCATCATGGGGCCCTGTTAGGGGGCCCCTGCACTGCCCATGCCAGTGGCATGGGCAGTGCAGGGGCCCCCAGGGGCCCCAAGACACCCGTTCCCACCAGCCTCTTCCTGGCGGTGACAACCGCCAGAAACAGGCTGGCAGGAAGGGGGTCAGAATCCCCATGGCAGCGCTGCTTGCAGCGCTGCCCTGGCGGATTCGCCCAGTTGGGGGAAAACCGGCGGGAAACCTCCGGTCCCGGTTTTCTGACCGCGGCTTTACCGCTGCGGTCAGAATGGGCATGGAAGCACCGCCAGCCTGTTGGCGGTGCTTCCGTCATTCGCGACGCCAGGGTCAGAATGACCCCCAGAGTCTTCTTATAATATCAGTATACATTTGGTTTATTAGGCTAGCTCACAGTACCACATCTAAAGCCTGTAACGTTTCAGGGTAATAGATGTTGGTAACCTTGAATTTGACTGCTCAAATACCCACGGAATTCATCAAAACAGATCTAACCCTTTCGTTAATCACTTTTGCATGCCCAAGGTGTCACAAAGAGAAAATATGAAAATAAGTGTTCAAATATTTACTGAAATTATCTTATCCTTGTAAATAAAACATGAGCTGCAATTATTAACCAAATGAAACACACCATTGTAATGAGCATTATTAGAATGGTGAAAAACACAAACAATTCAACCATGTTAATTGTTCTTTATTGTTACTCCGATGTTACTAATACCTCTAAAATAGAGAGAGGATATCAGAAGTACCTTTCTGCCAGACCTGTTAGAATGATCTGACCATATAACTTGGCATTATGGGGGTCATCACAACATTGGCGGGCGGCTACCGCCGGCCGCCAATGCGGCCGCACTCCTGCGGTGCCCATTTGGACATCCCCGATGGGCCGGCAGGCGGAAACCAAGTTTCCGCCTGCCGGCCCAGCGGGGATGTGGGCAGCAACATGGGAGCCGGCTCCAAATGGAGCCGGCGGTGTTGCGGCCGTGCGACAGGTGCAGTTGCACCCATCGCGCTTTTCATTGTCTGCATAGCAGACAGTGAAAAGCCGCATGGGGCCCTGTCAAGGGGCCCCTGCACTGCCCATGCCAGTGGCATGGGCAGTGCAGGGTCCCCAAGGGGCCCCACGACTCCCCGTACCGCCAGCCTTTTCCTGGCGGTTCAGACCACCAGAAAAAGGCTGGCGGTCGGGGACTCGTAATCCCCTGGGCAGCGCTGCTAGAAGCGCTGCCCTGGCGGATTACAACCGCCGGGGCCATTGTGGCGGAAAACCGCCGGCCCCGGCGGTGCGACCACGGCGCTACCGCTGCGGTCGTAATATGCCAGGAAGCACCGCCATCCTGTTGGCGGTGCTTCCGTCGAAACAGCCCTGGCGGTCTTGGACCGCCAGGGTTGTAATGACCCCCTATGTGTCAGGACGCCGGCCTCAGTGCATTAACAAATGCAACTCTCTAAGTGTGCAAACCTGCACACTTCCCTTAGCACAGCTCACACACCAAAGGACAGGAAATGTATGAGGTAAGTGGAAGAACAGGGAGATTTTTGTCTCTATTGTAACAGATACAAAATCTGACTGACCATGTTAGTGACTCAGAAACGGAGAATTTGTCAGACATCATGAGGATAGATTTAAACAAATATTGTGGGAGCAATATAAAAGTATCGATCAAGTCAACGTCTGAAGAAATCCCTATATTCCAGTTTGATCAGAGTGCAAGGAAATGGCTAATCTTCTCTCATTTCTGAAACTGAGTGGAAAGTGCGCAGGGAAGAGGACAGCTAACCAGCTGAGTGGTATAAAGCTTTACCCACCCTATTACCTGCAACTCCGACAATTTTAAGCCTAGTTTACAACCTTCGTTTAATAGACCATTGCCTTGTTAACTAGTGATTACAAGTTGAAGCCACATTTCTGGCACACTACATCTCAATCTTTGCAACAACTTTCACACACAGATTAAATGGATTAAGTCTTGGTTCACATTTGGTCTCCAATAGAATTTGTTTAACAGAGCTTTATGACATGTCTATAACCTAAAATGGCTCCATTGTCATTATCTTACTAGATGCTGAAAAGGCATTCAACCTTGTGACTTGGATGTTTATTTTCTCTTGCTAGAAGCACATGAGCTTGATTGCATATTTATATGATGATTCAAAAGCTCACATTATTATAAACTGTGCATTGGCTGGCAAGATTTTGGTTACTAGAAACATTCATCGAGGTTTCCCATTGCCTCTGATTGTATTCACAGTGTTTATCAAGCCCCTTGCTCCTTTGATCCATAATTCGAACACAATGTAATCACCTATGGTTGCTATATCAATAATAAAATTATATGCAGACATCATTCTTTATTTGAAGGTTGACATATTTATACAAGTGTGTTTTAATATCATACAAAGGTTCACAATTTGGATTGTTCTAAACTTTCATAACGTAGATCATGCTGTTTAATACATCTGGGGCTATTGTACCATTCCAGCTGGAATTAAAGTATGAGAGGAGACCTAAGAGATATCTCTGAGTTAATTTCTCAAAAGATCCCGATGATCTTTTGGGCCTCATTTAAGAAAAGTGGTGCTGCATTTAATGCAGCACCCCTTTTTTGTGCCCCTTAGCACCCCCCTACCACTAGCATGTGTGCTCTTTATCTAATATACAGCTCACCATGGCGCAGGGTAGGGGAAATAGCGTCTACATTGTCTACACTATTGACGTACAGTGTAGGATTAGCACCAAAATGTTGTCGCTAATCCTGCACAGTACATAGGGACCTATTGAAAGAATGGTGTGCCCCCATTTAATGCCTGCTCTCTGCAGGTGTTAAAAGTAGCCGAAAAAATGATGTACTGGAATCTCTTAGATTCCAGTCTGCCATTTTTGTGGTCCCCCTCACCTGGGAACGTCTCCCTTGTATGCATTATGCCTGGCGCAGGCATAATGTGGCGCAAGGGGTTACAAAGTGGCACAATGCATGTATTGTACCACTTTGTAAATGTGGAGTGCCAAATTTGGTCCACATTGGGCCACATTAGCGTAAAAATAATGACTCTAATGTGGCGCAAGGAGGTGCTGGCTCCTCTTAAATCTGGGCCTTAGCCTCCTAATTACTCCTCCTTTTTAGGTAAAGTTAATAATACATTAGAGCATATTAAACCAATGGAATGTCATGCGCCTACAGCATTGTGATGCATTGCTAATATAAAAATGAAAATGTTACCTCTTTTCTGGTTCTTTTATTCTGTTGAGTCTCTTGTTTTCTAATTGTGAGTGGTTTTTAGGATAATTGACAGTAGATACTGGCAGCTAGACAGCCTTTTCTTAGTTTGAGAAGGTGCAAAATACCAATATCAGGAGGAGGACTCGTTTTTCTTGATCTTCACTTCTTACATGTTTCTTCTTCTTTATATTGTTCATCACTTTTACAGCTTCAGAAGGCTCAATTCAGTTTTAAATGCGCCAAATCTCATATCCAGATTTGCCTTGATTTCTTCACATTCCCAATACCCACAAAACTATGGATTTCATAAGCATAATACATTTACGATTAGATGTACTAATATATAATTTACCAAATCGTAAATTACGATTGCTAAGAAATCACATTCTGTGATTCAGTCAATCAAATGTAATATCAAGTCAATGTTATAAGTAGTGATTTCGTAGATTCCTGAAATACTATGGTCCATATTTACCCTTTTTTTGACGCACAATCGGCGCAAACTTACAAAAAATCAACTGTATTTTGTACATTTGCGCCGATTTTGGGTCAAAAAATGACGCAAATGCGGCATTAAAAAAGTATAAATATGGGCCTAAATCACAAAAAGTGATTTGTTAGTGTTCACAAAATGTGAATGCCACATAGACCCACAGTGAATACACAGAATCAGGCAATACATTATTTCAATCACATTGAAAATAACAGGAGCTGCCAGGTAGCACGTAATGGACTTACCATCTGCTGCAGTCTACAAGAATCGCAAGTCAAGAAGGTTAGCAAGAGATGTCAGGAACTAAATGAATCAGACATTTTCAGATGAAGAAAAAAAAATACTTCTGGAAGAATGGATGACCAACCATGAACAGTTTTTTGGAAAAGCTTCTTCAACAGTTCCAGAAGCCACCAAAACAAAGAAGCTGGAACATAATTCCAGAACATATTAATGCAATGGGTGTACCCACACACAGTGTTGCAGAATTTAGAAAAAAAGTGATCTGACCTTTGCTTCAGGACTAAGGAGAATCTTGCAAGTCAGAGGAAGGAAGTTACAGGACTAGAGGGGGCACATCCACACAGCCACCACCCACACATTTGGATGACCCAATTGAGAGTACTTTGACATCCAAGGCTGTATTATGAATAACTTCAATTTACAAATCTGGACCCAGTCAGCCACCTATGGCTAGTTTGTATAAATAGAACCTAGACACTGTGATTTGTCTTTTTCCTTTATTATAGGTGTAACATGTCATTTCTACAAATTTTGAAAAGTAAAAGTGAGAAGAATCCATTATGTTTTTTGGTTTATATCCACAACATATTTGCGTTCTTTTTTCCAACATCCTAGGGATTCTAAAGGTACACAGAGTTTGTGGGTTCCCCTGGAGGAGACCAAGAAATTAGCCAAAATACAGCTAAAATTTCGTTTTTTTCAGAAAAATTGGAAAAGGGGCTGCAGAAGAAAGCATATACTTTTTCCCTGAAAATGGCATCAAGCAAGTGTTCACTTTGCTAAAACCACCATCTTCCCAGCTTTCAGGAACAGGCAGACATGAATCAGAAAAACACATTTTTCAACACAATTGTGGCATTTTACTGGGACATACCCATTTTTACTCTTTTCTGTGCTTTCAGCCTTCTTCCAGTTAGTGACAGAAATGGATGTGAAACCTATACTGGATCCCAGATGGCTATCCCATTCTGCAAAGTAGATAAAATTCTGAATTCAGCAAGGGGCCATTTGTGTAGATACTTCAAGGTTTTCTTGCAGAAAGTAACAGCTAAAATTAAACAATATTGAAATTGAGGTGAAAAAAAGAGCCATTTCAGTCCACATTTTCTTCTATAACTTTTTTCAGTTATAGCAGATTTTTGAAAGCAATATATCTTTACGTCTGCTGGACTTCTCTGGTTGTGGGGATATATAGGGCTTGTAGGTTCATCAAAACCCTAGGTACCCAGAGCCAATAAATAAGCTACTCCTTGCAATGGGTTTTCATTGTATACCGGGTATACAGCAATTTATTTGGTGGTTTATGAAGAGTCAAAAATAGGTATCAAGGAAACCTTTGTATTTCTAAAATGGGCACAAGATAAGGTGTTGAGAAACAGTGGTTACTTACACATATCTGAATACTGGTGTCCCCATACTAGCATGTGAATTACAGGGCATTTCTCAAATAGACTTCTTTTTCACACACTGTCTAACATTTGAGAAACAGTGGTTATTTACACATATCTGAATACTGGGGTCCCCATACTAGCATGTGAATTACAGGGCATTTCTCAAATAGACTTCTTTTTTACACACTGTCTTACATTTGGAAGGACAAAATGTAGAGAAAGACAAGGGGCAATAACACCTGTTCTTCTATTCTCTGTTCCCCCAAGTCTCCTGATAAAAATGGTACCTCACTTGTGTGGGTAGGCCTACTGCCCGCAACAGGAAACACAACATGGACACATCCAATTGTTTAATTAAAATCTGACGTGTTTTTTGGAAAGTGCCTAGCTGTGGATTTTGGCCTCTAGCTCAGTCGGCACCTAGAGAAACCTACCAAACCTGTGCATTTTTCAAAACTAGACACCTAGGGGATTCCAGGATGGGGTGACTTGTTGGGCTCTCACCAGGTTCTGTTACCCAGAATCCTTTGCAAACCTCAAAATTTGGCAAAAACAAATGTTTTCCCTCAGATTTCGGTGCTGCAATGTTCTGGAATCTGAGAGGAGCCACAAACGTCCTCCCACCCAGCATTCCCCCAAGTCTCCTGTTAAGAATGGTACCTCACTTGTGTGGGTAGGCCTAGTACCCGCGACAGGAAATGCCCCAAAACACAACGTGGACACATCACATTTTTCCAAAGAAAACTGACCTAGGAAAACCTAGCAAACCTATATATTTTTGGAAATTAGACACCTAGGGGAGTTCAGAATGGGGTGACGTGTGGGGCTCTCATCAGGTTCTGTTATTAACAGCAGCTGTGATCCAGGGCCGGGAAACCCCACTAGATATTATATACATTATTAACAGCATTGATAACATACCTGATGCCATTAAAGCGCTATTTGTGACTATTTGTGAGGAGACTCAGCGACATAGTAAAATGTATTGCCATGTAATTTTCAGAATGTAAAACTATGGTAAGAATGTAGAGAAATTAACTATTGCTACAGGGGTGCTTAGCAGAAGACCCAAAATGAACCATATATATTCAAAAGGAAATTATGCATTATATCAAGGATGTAGCTAAGAGCTTAGGGCAGGTTACATCATCAATGGAATTGCTGCAAACATATTGCATGATCAGGCAACCCCTGTTGTAGAAAGTGAGGAGGCCTGTATCTGACTTTATAAAATGTAGGCATATTATTAGACTGGCTGCTGAAAGAGGAAGAAACAAGTTGCAAATATTGGCAGACTAACTCCTTCAAGCTAAGAAAGTCCTTAAAAGATGTTTGTGAAAAGCAAAATCCGAAAACCATTATTTTTGTCTTACATTGTGAAGGTTAAAATGTAGCTTGAACAATATTTGCTACATTTAATTTATTTTTGTCATTTCCACTTTCTTGTGAATAAACATGGAAATACGAATTACTTCTCTACATTTTGACTACGGGCCTCATTACGAGTTTGGGGGTCGGACCGCCAGACCGCCATAGTGGGAGTCGCCAAAAGACCTCCATATTGGTGGTCTTACAGACTGCCATATTACGAGTTACACAGGAATGACTGCCTAAATCCAGTCAAAAATGACAGCCACCAGCACCGTTGAGGGCATGAAATAGGCAGTTTGACCACCAGCACCGACAGCCCGTCAACCAACCACAAAGGTCAGGCATGCCGGTCCTCCAATAGTAGTCCAAACCACGGCAGTTCATAGCCACCAAAGTAACACACAACACCAGATTGGATGGATTTGAAAACAACACAGCTGACACACATTGCCACATTCGACACACCTGCGAAGCACACTATAAAACACACTCCTTCATACACCACAATCCTTTGCATCTCCAACGCCAAACACAGAAGCCACAGTGCATCCAAACAATACTAAACAGCAAAATAGGCACCGCTCCAACTTTCCCAAGCACCCTCAGCATCACAACCATTTGCACTACCCAAATTCATAAATTCACCATCACCTGTTAATTTGCTCCTTATTCCTATCACCACCATATCACCACAGACAAATCCCTGTTTCACTGAAGATGAGTTAAGAGTCATGGAGGATGAAATCATGAGAGCAGAGCCACATTTATTTGGAGCGCAAGTCCAAAACACTAGCATCACCAGGAAAATGGAAATGTGGCAAAAAATAGTTGACAGGGTGAATTCTATAGGCCCCACTCCACACACAAAGGACAACATCGGGAAGAGGTGGAACGATCTCAGGGAGAAGGTCCATTCCATGGCATCCAGACACCAGCTTGCAAGGCCAGAAGACTGGTGGTGCCCCTCCCCCCTTTACAACTCACATCCTGGAAGGAGAAGGTCTTGGCCATCCTGCATCCTGAGGCCTTGACAGAATACCTGGGGGAGTGGAGTAGGATAAGTCACAACACAAAAATATCTCACCACAATGTATTGTCATGCATGCTCACTGCTCACCTTTTGCCACCTTACTGTCTCCCTAATCGTCAGCCCAGTGTCCACCAGGCCATAGACCCCGGTCTGGCATCTCACACAAGAAGTAGACTCGCCTGGGCGAACAACATCTGTGTATAGTGTGTGTAGTACAGGGATTGACAGCACTACAATTCCCAGCAGGCACTGTTCTACAATTACTAAAACCAGAATAGTGTATCCTTCTCTAAATTAACTTGTCTGTCAACTCCCCAGTGAAGTGTACCCACCTGAGAGGATGACCCTTGTGTAGTGTATGTGTAGTATAGGCACTGACATGACTATAAATCCCAGCAGGCACTGTTAATGTCACTCCACTCAGCCAGCCCAGTGTCCTCTGCACCAACGACCCTTGTTACTTAACTCCCAATTGAAGTCCCCTCACTTTATCGGATAACATATGTATTCTGTGTGGAGTACAGAGACTGACTTGACCGCTCTGTCACTGTTACTCCACTCAGCCAGCACAGTGTTCTCTGCAACAAAGAGCCCTGTGTCCCAACCCTCTGTTAAAGTCCACTTACCTGGGAGGATAACATGTGTACAGTGGGTGTAGTACAGGGACTGACAGGACTGCTGAGGCCAGGAGGCTCTGTCACTGTTACTCCACCCAACCAGCCCAGTGTGTCCTGCAACAAAGAGCTCTGTGTCACAACCCTCTGTTGAGGTCTACTCACCTGGGAGGATAATGAGGGCAGTGGGTGTAGTACAGGGACTGACAGGGCTGCTAAGGCCAGGAGTCTCTGTCCCTGTTACTCACTCATCCAGCCCAGTGTTCCCTGCAACAAAGAGCCCTGTGTCACAACCCTCTTTTGAGGTCTACTCTCCTGGAAGGATACCATTTGTGCAGTGGGTGTAGTACAGGGACTGACAGGACTGATAAGGCTAGGATGCGCTGGTTCTGTCAGTACAAACACCAGAACAGTGTTCTCTTCTCTGAAGTCCACAATGCTTTTGAATTTCATATGATGTGTACTCACTGGGGGAGCAGGCATCTGTCAGGTATTGGAGAGCAGTGAGAGTGACGGGACTGCAACTCACAGCAGGCACTGTTCCCCCAACTCCAAGCAAAAAAAAGTGTTCTCCCTAAAATTCCCCTATGTACCAAATCACCATTGAAGTGTACTCACCTGGGAGGAAATCATGACTATAGTGTGTGTAATGCAGGAAGTAAAATGGCTGCAAATCACAGGCAGCTCCTTACTGTCACTCCAACCACCAGTCCAGTGTACACTTGCAAATATACCCTTCTTTGGGAATTCACACATGAAGTCCACTCACCTAGGGGGATGACATATAACAAGTCTATGAAGTGCAGGAAGTGATATGACTGCCAAGGCCAGGAGGTTCTATCTCTCTGAATCGAAACACAAGCACAGTGTGCATCTTTTCAAATATCCTTGCTTGTTAACTCACAATGGAATTGAACTCACCTGGTAGGATGACTTATGTATACTGTGTGTAGTACATGGAGTAACATGACTGTAATGACTGTAAATCCCAGGAGGGCCAGTCCCTGTAAGCCCAACCACCAGGCGAGTGTTCATATGTCATAATGCATCTGTCTGTGAACTCACAAATTAAGTTTTCTCACTCAGGAGGGACCAAGATACAGATCACAGCACACTCTAAGATGTGGCTAACCACTTAGATCCATCTTGAACAGGTAAGTCAAGATGAAACTATTGTGGACAGGAAGGACTGCTTGGCCTGTGTGAAAAAGAACACCAAAACCAAAGGTCTCAAGATTCAAATCCTGAATGGTATTGGCAGCAGACACATTTACAACACACTGACCACATGATGTCTCCAATCACATTTACAATAAAGTGCTGGCTCTGCCTGCATTACAATCAACTAGGCCTTAAAAGGTTCAACGCCACATCCTGCCCAGCCACTGGCTTGCTGCATTGGTGGCAAGATATAAGTCTATGTGCTTCCTCCCAAGTGCTAAATAAGTCATACATCTTGCAGCTGGTTGGCTGAAATGGAATTGGTATGTTTCACAAATGTTAGGTCACTAAAATGTATGCCATGTGTACCTGTCACACAAGGGAAATATGCTAATCCAAAGCGTACACAGACTTTGCTAAATGCCATTGTCAGCTATTGGAGATAGATGTCAAAATACAATCTGTAACATTGTATATCTCACTTCAACAGGTCAAGCTGGACTGGGGACACCGAGAATACTGAAGAGACTGCACTACCCCCATGGATGAAGCTCTCAGTGAGGACAACACTCCTGCACGTTTGGATGTTGAGGATAGTTCTGGCCCATCAGGGCAACCTGGTCAGATGACACCAGTGAGCCTGGCCGTGACCACATCGACTCCTCTCAGCCCGGTTGCATCATCACAGACAGCCATTCGCCTCCCAACTTGTGTCCCTAGAACAGTGACAACAATCTTTTACCCCCCAGTCCAGGATCCTGAGTCACAGCAATACACCTCCGACAATGATGGTCCTGGAACCAGTCGTAGGGGGCAGTCTGTAGCAAGGGCACAGGCACGTGGGGGTAGGGTGTGTGGGAGGGATGTTGTGGCCCAGCGGCATGGGGACAGTGGGGATGATCCTGGCCAAGACACCATCAGCCAAGTCTTGAGAGCCTATCAAGAATCCCAAGGCATGATGGGCTAGGTACTTACTGAACTCAGGGAAATGAAGCAGCTGCAGAGGGACTTCCATTGTGAGTCACTGGAAAAATGGGAGGCCACCAACACCATCATGGACTCTCTATCAAGATAAGCAGTACCCTGATCAGGGACTGAGAGCTATCCCATAACCCTTCCTTTGGCCAAGTAACTCCAGTCCTTTCAACATCAGTGGCAGTCACTGGAAGGGAGGCCCTGTCAGGGGTAGAGCCCACCTCAGACACCCCTGCCTCTGTAGTAGCAGACACTACCCCCACACCTTCCCGCAAGCGGTGACGTCCAACAAAGAATACAGGGCATCGGATGGCAAGACACCAACCACTGCCAGCAAGTGACCTCTTCCTGAAGAAACTCCTTTGTGTGCCACATATTCACTCTGTTGATTGTTCATCAACCACCTTCCATTTTCATGGTAGTAGGACACTGGACTATGGACTTCCACTGTTGTGGCATCTACTAAAATGATGACATCGACCATGACTGATCCCTTCACATTCCTTTTGTGTTGCATGGAGTTATTATGTCCTGCACCTATGGCAATAAACTCACCTATTAGAAAAACATTGCGTGCTTGCCTCTGTTCAATATTTTCAGATGTTGAGATGTAAGCCCATGTGATGCACACGAGGAAGACACAAGATGGTAATGGAAAGAGGTAGTCACAGGTAGCGCCATGCTGAGGATTACTAGCAACACATTGATACAAGTTGTTGGTTACAGCAAACATTTTATTGCACTGTACAGCAATTAGGCTGTCAAAATGTCTGGACTATCATATCCAAGAATAGATGAACCATAGCGAGTCAGGCTAGATACACCCAGGTACAGTCCCCTAGACCACAGAAGAAAGGGCTTTGTCAGACTCCGTTCGGTTGAACAGGCCAACAGAATTGTGGATGTTGTCACCAGCTTGAGCGTTATCACACACCAAAACCAGGACTGTCAACATAACATAAGCCATGGCACAGACAGAATACTGTGCAACAATCCCTGATCATAGGTCCATCCCATTACAATGACCAAGCATCTGGTGGTATGATACAAATCTATGTAAGTGTTGTGACAAAGGCACTGTGGCCTGCAATGATTAAACACATCTACAGCTACATACAGGTCATACAAGATCATTGTCTACACAATGTGAAGGGAGAATGCATGGATTGCACTTGACAACATATCTCAAAGTCATATGATCCCACCCATGAGACAACCGGCCCGACAAACCTGTGTATTGTACATTTCAGACTTCCACCCACCCACTGTGCAAGCAGGTTTGGCACAGGACTCATACACCCCCAATCTGAGACTACCATTACCTGGATCAATCAATGTCCACTTCCTATGTCAGAACAGCATCAGATACCTGCCAAAGTCACAACTCTGAAATGCCCACATGAGGATGTCAGGGTGAAGGTACCTGAATGAAACAAAGACAATGAGCTTAGGTTGTAAGTTCATACCTGTGACCAAAAGCTCATATCAAACATTAGTTGATACACTTAAATTGCAATAAGACTGACACAAACACAGCAGATAATCAAGGTAGTGAAATGTTCACATCTGACTTAGTAGGTAACCTTTGGCTGTATGCTGCAAAGCATGAGATCCCCTATCTTTTGGAAAAACTCTCTACTCCACACATCCTGACAACTACTGTTCCTCATACATTCACAGTAATAATATCACATTACATACTTACACTCAGGTAAAGTAGTGATTGATGAGATCTACCCGCAAGTCTTCAACTTCCTGCTCATCACTGTCATCCTCACTTGGCATTTCAGGATTCTCACCCGGTGGCACTGCTAGCTTCCCCTCATCTGGGATGTATGGGATATTTCTCCGCAGGACAATGTTGTGGAGCATGCAGCAGGTCACAATAATCTGACACACTTTTTCGGGGGAGTAGAGGAGGGCTCCACCAGTCTTGTCCAGATATCTAAATCTGGGCTTCAGGAGCCCAAAAGCCCGCTCCACGACACACTGTGTTCTTCCATGGGCATCGTTGAAGCGGATTTCCCCAGGTGTAGTTGGGGTCCTCACCGGCATCAATAACCATGAACAGTTTGGGTATGCAGAGTCCCCTTTGATGGAATGGGACATATGTGGAACTAGAAGTCCCTCTCATCAGATTTGTTGTAGTAGACATTGCACACACACAAACAGGACAGATGTGACTTACCAACCAGCCAGGCCCTCTCTGGGTACAGTTGTGACATCAGCTTGGAAATTTCTCTTTTCTGCATAATGAAGGCATCATGAACTGAACCCAGAAAAAAGGCACTGACCTGTGAAATGTAGAGATCCCCCAAGCAAACAACTTGGACATTGATGGAATGGAAGCTCTTTCTGTTGCAGTACACTTGTTCATTGCAATGTGGTAGGACCAAGGCAACATGTGTACCATCAATGGCTCCCACAACATGTGGGATATGTGCCAAACCATGGGCAAAATCCTACAATGAGGAAACCGGATATAGCTGTCGAGATGTTTCACATTGCTGAGAATACATCCTTCAAAACCAGACTGAACATGGGCTGGGTCATCCCAGCAGATAGAGAAACTGTATTTTGAAAGGACCCTGTGGCCCGGAAGTGCAACACTGCCATACTTTTAAATGGATGGTATGCTTGTTGGATGATGAATGGCAGGCATCAGATCTGCTCCTATTGACAACATAGGTCTACAATGGTTTTCTTATTCAGAAAGTAGATCTGGATGATGTGGCGTTCTTCCATGGTCTGAAGGTCTGGCACTGGATGATGGACAGGAAGTTGTTGCATTCTTCCCCTCCCTGGGTATGAGAAGATATGGGTATTGCCATTATCTAATGTGTCCCTTCCAACATACAGGATGCATGTCAATGATAAAATGTGACAAGGCATGTAGTAAGGTGTGGACATGATACACAGTACACATCACAGCTGATATTCACACAGAAGTCACATTTTACTCTCTTGCTTTGCAACACATATGTACACATCATGTATCTGGTGTGCATTAAAAAGGTCAATTTGACTGTGACTTGATGTCCCAAGCTTAAAAATTACATTTGTCAGGGAGGGGGGGAGCGGGATGGGGTGCTGTCCCCTAATGCAATTTGCCATAGGTGCTAAGCAATTTACAACTATGTTGGACCTACATGGCAGGACAAGACAAACACTCATTACTGCAAATGGAAACATATTTGAAGGTGCGATGCATCATTCGGAGCCATATAATGCATTTCTGGCCTCGAACATGACAGCTGCCTGACCTACTCCACTGGACAATAGGAACCACCCGCAACCACCAGGGGAAGTCGTCATGGCGGTAGGTGGTTGCAACCACAGCGGACACAGTCCACTACCTGAGCTTCTGTGTATCACCTCTGAGAGCAATCATGCCATGTCCAGCAGGTGATAGGGCCCCAGCCCTCTCACCAGTGGAGTTAGAGAAGCTGGTGTCTGAGGTCCTATCCCTGTATGGACAACTCTATGGTGCATCCGAGGAACAGGTAAGAGTCTCATATGCACACATTGTCTCAGTACGTCACCATATATTTCCTACTCACAGGCTAAAATGTGCCCATGTGTGGCAGAATGTCAATTTAAGTTCATTTAGGTGCAGTCTGTGTGGCATCAATGGGAGAGTCAATGTGCATGTATTTATGTTCAGAGCCAGATGTTGAGTTCTAATATATTTTGGTGTGTGTGCATTGAGTGTTCCCTGATCTACCTTGTGTTGGATGCACATGACTGGTTGAGGTGACATTACAGACATCCCCAGACAATTCTTACTTCATGGATGTTGTCAATGTGAAACAACATGTATGTGCTTGACAGCATGAGCTCTGTATGCATGTTGAATGTGTCAGTTGTGTGTGAAGTGAGCAATGTGTATTTTGCTACAGAGATTCCAACCCAAATCTTCTTCTTCTAAACTGTTGTTTGGAAGGCATATCCTGACTCACTCTGCCCTTCAGGTTGCAACACACACACCATGTGCCAAAATGCTGTTGGCTACATGATGTACTATCATGCATGGATGTGATGGGAAAGGAGTGTCATGAACGTTCTGTCTGCTCAGCCTGCAGAAACCAGGGCCTGTCAAAAGTAGCTCACATTATGGGTCCAAGTCTAGGCCGGTGTCGAATAACTCTTGCTATCCAATTGTGACACTGTGCACACTCCCTGTATCCCAGCATATATACTGTTGTGAGGCCGTATCTTTGCTATGTGCTAATCTGCAGTTTAATGAGGCTCTTTTGTCTAATACGCATGCACATGGTTTTAGGGGAGAGTTAATGATCTGTGACTAATGTGCACTTGCCATCATTGCCAATGTATGTCTCTGACCCCTGACAGGTCCCTTAATCCCACAGCCCTGTTGTCACCTTCATACAGGTCACATACGTGCTGTGCAGGCTCATTGCATTTCTGACATTTCGAAAGTGCAAACTGTGCGCTGTTTCCTAGGAACCCATGATATGTGATTCAGTAATCTTGTCATATTGCTGGAAATGGACAATGGATGCCTATGTTGTATTGGCTGCAATCTAAGTAATATGGACACATGCTGTCCAAAAGTGTGTTATGGGTT
The DNA here is from genome assembly GCF_031143425.1 of Pleurodeles waltl. Lineage (NCBI taxonomy): Eukaryota > Metazoa > Chordata > Amphibia > Caudata > Salamandridae > Pleurodeles > Pleurodeles waltl. Next base: position 875,369,185 of record NC_090440.1, read on the forward strand.
AATGATAAGACACACACAACCCCACCTCTTGAACTGGAATGAGTCTGCATTTGTATATGCACATGTCCACACATGGACAGACTAGACTCTTCCTGTACCCACCGTGCCAGTCTCTTCATTGTCACCCGTGTGTTATGTTTGAGGTTGTACCCTGGCAGTAGCCTGTAGGGACTGTATGCAGAGGACCATTTTCACAGATTGTGAGTGTTTCGATGCATTCATGCCTAATGGGTCTACCTTTCAGAAGCCAGAGAGGTGTGATGTATCACATAGTTTATCAGATCTCTGTCAGATTGATAAATCATGTCCCACAAGATGTCAGTTGACCTACCTAGTCAGTGTAGGGCCTGAGCAGGTTGGTGGATTGGTCTGTAGATTGGGAAGTGTTTGTAGTCATGTCCCTGTACTCAATGGCTAGCATGTGCCACACTTGGACAGAATGGGCAAAACCGAATGTTCCCTGCTTGGTGTACTGACATGCATGTGACTCAGACATATTGGATGAGATCTGTGGCTATAAATTCTTGTCTTGTCTACTGCATCCATGCAGGTCAACGCCCATCAGAAGAAAGGGATATGGAGAGCCATCACCAAGAATGTGTGGGCCCTGGGGGCCCACAACTGGTGGATCACCCACTGAGCAAGAGGTGGGAGGACCTGAGACGCTGGCCTAGAAGATTGCGGAGGCCCACCTAATGGCCCACATTCTGGTGGTGACCTACCCAGAACTTGATGGGCATTTGAGGGCAGCACAGCAGCCACAAAGGGGTGAGTACACAGCAAATTCCTGCCTGTCCCATTGCCAAGTGATTGAGTGAGGTACTGACTGCTTCCCCTGACAATGAGGGAAGAGCCATGTGACACACAGTAGATGGGAAATTGTTTGCGTTGACATGTCAAGGGTATTGAACTGGTGTGCGTAGCCTTTTGGACCAAGGACAAAACTGGGGTGAATCCACAAACCTCTTACTTTGCAGGAAACACAAATGGCTGTGTACAGTGATCATTCTTGTACTGTTTGTTGTTGTAGTGGGTGTAATTTGTATCAAAGAGATCACTACTCCTACATGTTACAGGCCCAAAGGTAAGTGGGTAATGGATCACTGTATGCTGCCATGTATCTGTGCATTTGTGCATGTAGACATCTGCCACACAAAAGCTACTTAGCTTCAGTGTGTGATGTGATGGGTGCTGGTGTCTCATTGCAGTGTGTGATGTTTGGGTGTCCATCATACATGTGGCATGGCCTATATGGCTAATTGTTTGCTGATGTAGCAAAGTACTTTCTCTTGGTAAGTTTGGAATATAAATTGGCTGGATTTATGTGCCATCACTGTTTCCAACATTCCTTGTGCCTACATGTCAGCATGTGTCCCTTCCTCTTTGGGAAACATTTGTAAGCTGTGGTTTCATGCATGTCCTACACATTTTGATGGTATGATGTCTGTATTCCCTCACATATGCATGGCAACCTGTTTGTGGAATTGCACATTTACAATGGGGTTACATTTCTTCTTGTGCCACCGCCAGGAGTGTCACCACTGTTTTTTGTCTTACAAATGTGGCATAATATGTAATTTGTCATGTAGTGCTGCAGTAGCAATGAGGGACATGACAGGTAGGCCCGAGTGTGTAACCACTTTGTGTATATCTATGCCGTTGATGTGGAATCTAGTGAAAGAGTGCACTGCACATGTGTAATGGTTCAGGCTTTTGCTCACATTGTTGGCATGCATCATGGAGTGACTTGCAGTGATTTTGACATAACATGTGTTTGGGCAGTCATTCATCCATAGACAGACACCAGGGTTGCCATGTTCAAGATGCGGATGGTGTTGTGGCTCTTTCATTGGGCAACAGGTTGAGAGGCTTCTATTAGTCCTTGCAAGTTTTGTGTCCCTCCAACATGCAAAGGACAGATGGCTTCAACAGAAACACTCAGAAGGTGTCATTGTAATGGGTGTCAGACATTAGTGCTGACTATCCTGTGGCTTGCTGATTCATTGTGTTGTGTATTCTGGAGACATCTCTCCCTGGCATTTTGAACCTGACCTCAACAGTGTTCCTTTCAATGCCTCATATGTGGACTATCTGAGTGACTTGATACTACCTCCTTGACTCTGTTGGGACAGATGTCACTTGGAGAAGTGTACAGTGTTGATATGTATCCAGTGTGACATAGGTATTTCCATGTCACCTACTCCAGCATATCGTAATTTTGTAAGCAACTTAGCCGTGTGTCAGGGCATAATTTCTCATTGTTGGTTCATTACATGTGTGCCAGGGAGATGTGTGCATGACCTTGTGTGGGATATGTGGGAATGGACTATACAGTGGACTGTCAATGGGATACTATTGCTTGCCATTAGTTGATTGAGGTCTGCTGCATGTTGGACAACTTTGAGGATGAAGAGGTCTCCTAGTTGTTGTATGGTTATTGTGGTTTCAACACTTCAGCCATGCAATTGTAGTTGTCTGAGATCCTGATTTTCTTGTGGGCAACTTTTGGAAACCCACATGGCATGCATGCATGTAATGGCACCTGTATGTGCCACTTAGGTGCAAGTTTTTGCTGGGGCCTACTTGAAATAATGATATTGTTTGTCAAGCAGAGTTGCGGGTCAAGTGTGATTGTGGACCTGCGATGACCTGATTCCCCTATGTCCTTTCAGCATCAGCACTAGCAAGTGTAGGAGACAGCGCTGAGTCAAGTCGGGAACCATCTGGCCACTGGACCTCAGGTGGAGACACCACCGACACAGAGGGGCCCAGTGGCCTGGAGGGCGAGGGGAATGCCACTGGGGAGACCGGATCTACATCCTTATCATCCTCAGATTCCTCCTCCAGTGGCCACTCCCAAGTGTTGGCGGACCCATCGGGGCAACCACCTTTACAGTCTTTGACTGCCACCCCCGTTCTATCACTGCCTTCCCTTTTGCTTCCCACCCAGTTGGCCGTGCCTGCTCACCTAAGAGTTTGTACATCTCCTTTGCTGCAGGCGCCTCGGCCTCAGCCCCTGTTACCCCTGCTGCTCTCAGTGACGAGGCTATTAACCTCCTGAGGAGTATCTATGTGGATCAGCCACCCATTGTAGATGCCATCCACTGTTAGACAAGTCAGCTCTAACAGACAAATGTATTCTTGGAAGGCATTCACGGTGCAATGGCTGGCTTACAGAGATCTTTTCAGGCTCTGGTCTCCTCACTGATGGCAGCCAGTTACCCCCCACCTTCCGCCCCCCTTCATCCCCCTCTTCCAATCCAAACCCCCCTCCCCTTACCTACCCAAGGCACACTGACAGATCCGCAGACAGATCAGCAGATATACACCTCAAAGTAGCTCACACAAACACAAGCACCACAAAACACACTGGCACACACAAACAACATCCACCTACAGAGACATCAATACTCGCTACTTCCCTGAACACGCCCACCACCCCAGCATCAGAGACACTATATCAAGCATACCAAAAGGCACAACACCAACAGTCACAGGCACACCCAGTACACCCATCAGACGTCCACCACAAGCACCACACTCGCAGTTCACTGGCAGTTAGGTATCATGTTTTGGCACAATACTGTGCTACCTTTGGAACCATATGTTTGGACTGACCAATGGCCTTTGGACTTTTTTATTTTTCTATTGAATAAATCCCAATCTGTTGTTTATATTTGGTATACATTTGTCCTGCAGTTCATCTTCTACCTTGATGTGGTACCCGATTGACTTGTGTTGTCTGCCTCCAGTTGTGTGTGTGTTGAGCCTGCTTGCTGCTCCATGTGCTGATATTAGCAGTATGCGAGTTTGTGGGCAGTGCTGGTGTACCCCAAGAGAAAGGTATATGTTGTGTGTATGGGCATGTCTGTGTAAATGCAATGGTGGTGGTATAGCATTGTGTACTGATTGGTATGGTGAGCATTTCTTTTTGTGTGGTTCAATGTGGGAATGTATGGTGTTAGACTTCTCCCCTGTTATGGCTTATGTATTCATGTGATGTGTGTCAGCTCCATTTTTGTTTATGCAGACAAAGAGTATGTTAAGTTGTGCTAGCTGTGTTTGCATTTGCCTGTGCATGTGTCCATTTAGGTGTGTGTCCCTTGCATCTTGTTCCTGTAGAGGTATGTCCCATGCAGTAGGAGTTGTATGAGCTTTGTTGACTTGCCCTTTCCCATTGTGCAGATGTGCATGACATTTGGGTTTAGCATTGTTTGTCCTTGAGACCTATGTTGGGCCATTTGCTGTGCACATGTTGTTTGAGGGCCTTTTGGAAGTGATATATGTTTGAGTGCAGCCTCCTTCCCTGCGTGTCCCAGGTGGCCCCCTCCCAATTGTGCTGGTATAGTTGACCTGTTGTTCTTTATTTGTTGTGTCTCTATGTTTTGTGCATGCCATTTTGTTGTCATTGTGCTGTGTGTGTGAAGTGTTTGTCCATTGCAGGGTGGTTCAATGGTGGTGTTGTTTGTGCTGTATGCCACATCGATACATATGTGTTTTGTATGTGAGGAGAGACCCTGGCCAGTGGATGTGAGTGTTTGATTTGTATCTGTATATGTGCTGTAGGTGTGTTGTTGTTGATGTGTATGACAATGTTGTCTAGCCTTCAGTCTCCCTGCGCCTGAGCTGAGTGGCCATGTGTATTTGTGTAGTGTTGCAGTGTGCTGCCCAAAGGGGGCGTATTGTGACTGTGTGGGTGTCTGTGTTGATGTATGTTTGTGAGTGTGTAGTTTAAGACGTGAACCTGCTGCCCATGGCGTGGCCCCCTATAATGTGTGAGCTGGTGCAAAAGACAGTTTTTAAGGTTTTGGATACAGGTAGTTGTGTGTACTTACGGTTGTTAGCATCGATGGCAGCGTAGATTTTGTTGTCTTTCAATGAGCATCAGCAGCGGCCTAACGTTTGTGAAGGGCTCAATGACAGCACCGAACGTGTGAGGCTTCCTGCAGGTGAGCGTCTCTCTTTATACTTTCCGTTTCCACCAGCTTGCACATGGTGGTTGGACTGCCACAGTCACATTGGCAATCTGCAACGCAGTAATGGGTGCAGTGGAAACAGAGACTAAACTGGCCTATTTGTGCTTCCTTGTGACCGTGGCAGTCTGTGTTGCCTGCCGATGGAGAGCTGACTGCCAAACTCATAATCAGGTCCAATGTGTCTTTATTACTATACATTATACTGCAGTTATAATTCACTTACCATAGACAACGTTTTTTGTTATGTAAGTACGTTGATCCCTTCCATCAGCAGCACTCATGGCATCATGAATTGGGCTGTGTGGTGGCTATTTTAATTCCTTGTCAGTGCTGTCAGCTTCAGGCTGGACTGGAAGTCCCTTTTGTTGTTGCAATGTTGTGTAACACTTCACAAGCAGCTTCTACATTGCATGCCACTTCAGGTGACTATTGAAGAGCCTCAACACTTTTATGTAGATAGCAAAATCCAACCTTATGAAGTCCAAAAGTACATTCAATTACTGCCCTAGTTCACCTGTGAGCAACATTGTATCTTCTTTGTCCGTGTGTTGTAGCATGCAGGTATGGGGCCATGGCCCTCGCACGCAGAAAATATTCACTGTCACCTAACACAAGCATAATGTTGCATTTCAGGTCATTGCAAATAGGTATGGGAAGAACTGTACCCAATAAAAAGTCACAAGTGTAGTTCCCTATTGAAAAGCAATTGTATAGGCCACAGTACATGATGATGTAAAAGTCATGTGCTGGTCTTGGAAATCTGGCAGCAAAGTCTGTTATTAAACAGCCTGCATTGTATACAATTTGTAGGTTTAAATAGTATGGCTTTTCCCTCTGTCTATATAAATATTCTGTGGCATTTGGTGGACATTTTACAATGTGTTTTCCATTCACACAGCCTATAATAATGGGAAAATGAGCCATCCGAAAACAATCTAACTTAGTTTTCTTAAAATCATGGGGACTCTTGGGAAACGCAATGTGTCTGTTAATGTTAAGCAGCATTGAGTCCAGGAAATTGTGGAAGGAAATTGGGAAAGTAAGCTCTGGAAAACACATCCTGCTGTGGCTACTACACCATGATAGCTCCCTGAGGCTAAAAGGTGAAGGCAGCAAAGTATGATTTGATTTGATTTCCATTTTATGTAGCACTTGAATGCCTGAGAGTATCTTGGCACTTACACTGTTGCAGAAGGGGGAGGAAGAAGAGAGTGTGCTGGGCTTATTGTGTAAAAAGCCACGTCTTTAGAGATTTTCTGAATTTTAGCAAATCAGAAAAGTTCTTTAGGTGTAGAGGAAGAGAGTTTCAGAGCTGTACTTTTCTGGAAACGGGGCAGCACAAGGTTCATGCCAGCTGTTGATCTCAGATTCTGAGAGAGTTAGTACCAGATGAATCTGTCCTAAATGTGTAATCCAAGGCACTACGTGCAAATAAAGAGAACATTAATATCCATATCTAGTGTAATCAAACATCTTCTTCTTGTTGATAGAATGAATGCAAAAACCGAATAATCAATACACCGCAGCTTGAATCCAGTTTCTTATTTATTTTCTCTGAAATGTTCCCCTTGACCGTAGTCCAAAGCACCAGCCTCCAAAACAACAGCCAACATGTGTTTCGTCAACTAACCGTCGCGTACATGCCGCATTACGGAGTGAAAGTTAAAACTCCCGTACTTTAATTCTCGTCCGCCTCATACTTCTTGATGACTATTAATGCGCTCATTGAGCTCGTTTAGAGAGGTTTAGAGCAGTCTTCGACACGTTCGTATTGATATATTTTCAAGACATGAGTTCTAAGCCCTGAAGAAGTCGATGCGAATATCCTTCGCTTGACGAAACACGTGTTGGCTGTTGTTTTGGAGGCTGGTGCTTTGGACTACGGTCAAGGGGAACATTTCAGAGAAAATAAATAAGAAACTGGATTCAAGCTGCTGTCTATTGATTAATCGGTTTTTGCATTCTATCAACAAGAAGAGGTTTGATTACACTAGATATGGACATTAATGTTCTGTTTATTTGCACGTAGTGCCTTGGATTTTTATTTATTCTATGTTATTCTCTTTTTGAGAGTTCTGTGGAGGAGTTGGGAGGACCCTCCTTCCAGGAGCACCGTGATACTAATAATTGTTTGACTACTAATTCTTGGTGTAGTTTCTGTGAGCGCCATCCCTATATATCTCCCCCCCCCTTTCTTGGAATTCTGTCCTGAATGTGTATGGAAGCAGTTTTATGTACAGCCTTAAAGGCTATACAAAGAGCTTTGAATTCTATTCTCCTAACTACAGTGAGGCAGTGGAGCTTTTTAAAGGCTTGGGCAACAGATTGATACTTTGAAATGTTCATCAAAACAAGGCAGCTGTATTCTGGAGAATCTGAAGTCTGAGAAAGAGACTGTTCTTTTTGCCCAGAAACTATGCATTGCCATAACCCAATTTGGATCGAACAAGGGTAGCAATCACTGTCTTTAGTAGATCAGGTGGAATGAAACGACAATTATTTCTCATTATTTTTAGGACATATAATGTAGATAAAGCTGACTTATTGATCTGCTATTCAAAGTTAAGCAGTTTATCAAAGCTCAAACCCACGTTCTTTCTGCATGGGTGAAGTGGGTGCTGCCATTTCCTGTGGCCACTACTTGGGAGACCAGAATGAAGTGTCATTCCCTGGCAGGAGGACCACTGTTTTACTGAAATTCAATTTGACACAGTTCCTGTTCATTCAGCTCTTTATTTGTATCATATAGGAACTAAATTTAGCAGCAGTAACACCTGGATTTGTAGACATAAAGAGCACTATATGTGTATCTTTGATGTATGAGATCAACAAGAAGCCGAAGGATTTAATCATTTTAGCCAGAAGGGAGAGATAGAGATTGAACAGGGTAGGACTCAGTGGGGTAGGACTCACTGAGGATCCCTGTAGCACGCTGCAGGGTAGACAGAAGTGATCAGAAACAAAGCTCTCCATGGCAACATGATGCAGTCTGTCAGTAAGGAAGATTTTATTAGAGTGCCGTGCCACCTATTCCCAGTCCGGCAAGATGGTTGATCAAAATTGCATGATTGACAGTGTGAAATGCCCCTGAAAGGTACAGTAGAATCAATGCGGCCTTGCCTCCATCATCAAATATATATCTCAGTTCCTCTGATGTAGCAATTGACTACATTTTCATTCTATGGAATTTCCTGAACCCATATTGACTGCTACTTGTTGGTATCTATTAAAGTCATTAATTCTGAGTTCAAACCCTTTCTAATATCTTGGTGGGGAAAGGAAGTCTGGAGATTGGTCTGTAAATACTGGCTTAATTTGGGACTAGATGAGATTTTTTTTCATAATGGAAGGATAGAGACCATTTTCCACTCCTGAGGGAAGTGACTTGACTGGAATATATTATTAAAAAATAATGGTCATATGACTGCTTATAATATCTGGCGCAAGTTGTATAATCTTAGGAGGGCAGGGATCCTGATCTCATAGTTGCTATCATTTTAAGAACCTGTTCAGTACTGAGTGTAGAGAAATTATCCAGTGTGGAGACATTGGAGATTGCAGTTGATTACCTGTCAGAGTTGACAAAGATAAGTGATTATTTGATTGGAAAGTTAAATAAACTTCCTTGACTTTAACCTGAAACAAATCGGCTATAGTATTACAGAAGGCTTGGGTATAGTTATTATTTCTTACCTCTGGCAACTTAGACAAATGCTTTATGGTTTCAAACAGTTCTGTTGCAGAGTTGTTGGAATGTAGGATTCTATTAGAGAAGTGTATACGCCTTCTTTTGATCATCATAATTAGCTCCCCAAGCCTGTTCTTTCCTCCTTCATTCTTTTTTTCTGTACCCTGACTTTCTCCATCAACCATGGTTCAGAGGGAGTTTTCCTATGACTAGTAAATATTTTTTGAGGAACTAGAGTGCCTAGTGCCTTACTTCTCCATTCCCAGTAACTCTTGACCATATCATTAGGATTTGAACCAGAGCTACCTTTAGATTCGGATCGAGAATCAGGTAAAAATGAATGTAGGGCGGATGGATAATTCTATTCCAGTCTCTACGTATGATACTCTGGGAGTTATTATTCTTAGTGGCTGAAGAATAAGGTTTATTAAAATCAAAATCTATGGCATAATGATTCGACCATGTTAATTAAAGAGAATCTCCAACTTGAATGTATGGGTTGTTAGAAAAGATACCATACAGTGTGTGCCCAGCTAGGTGCATAGGGAGGTTTACATGTTGATGTAAGTCTAAGCTGGCCATTACATCAGTCAAAAGTTTTGAATCTCTATATGAGTTATTTTCTAGATGATAGTTGAAGGCTCCTAGCACCATGAAGTTCACCTCTTTGATGCTGGATTCAAGTAGAGGACTTAAATTATGAATAAAAGGTGCATGTGGACTTGGAGGCCAGTAAAGCAAGAGGCCATTAAATGTGTAATGTTTAGTGAGTTCCATTGAGAAGTTTAATGTTTCACACACCGTTATTAAGACAAGAATGTCAATGAAAGGTATTTGTTTTTGTGTAGAAAGAGACATAGGGGGTCATTCCGACCCCGGCGGGCGGGAACCGCCAGAAGACCATACCGCGGTCAAATGACCGCGGCGGTCATTCTGACTTTCCCGCTGGGCCGGCGGGCGACCGCCAGAAGGCCGCCCGCCGGCCCAGCGGGAAAGCCCCTTCAACAATGAAGCCGGCTCCGAATGGAGCCGGCGGAGTTGAAGGGGTGCGACGGGTGCAGTGGCACCCGTCGCGATTTTCAGTGTCTGCAAAGCAGACACTGAAAATCTTAATGGGGCCCTGTTAGGGGGCCCCTGCACTGCCCATGCCAGTGGCATGGGCAGTGCAGGGGCCCCCAGGGGCCCCACGACACCCGTTCCCGCCATCCTGTTCCTGGCGGTAAGAACCGCCAGGAACAGGATGGCGCCGGTTTTCCCCTTTTCTGACCGCGGCTTTACCGCTGCGGTCAGAATTGGCCAGGAAGCACCGCCAGCCTGTTCGCGGTGCTTCCGCGGTTGTTGGCCCTGGCGGTCGATGACCGCCAGGGTCAGAATGACCCCCATAGTTCCAACTGTGTCCCTAGACAACACTGGGTCTAATTCAGCAATGAGGTCAAAAATAAAGTTGCTGCTCAACCTATCCTTATCATAAATCTCCTCCTCAGTGTGCTGTAATAAAGTTACTCTGACCCGTAAAATATGTTTCTGTCTTTCTCTTCTCACCTTCTGGTGTGGAGCACAAACTGTCATTGTCATTGCAATAGCATAATGAGCAGCCATTGTGAAAAAAGAAGTTTCCTCTCCTTTTATAGTTTACACCTGCATCGGTGGCTGCTGCAAGTCTCAAGGGGAAGGGCGGGGGAATAAAAAAATAATTTAAAAAAAGTGTACCTGTTCCTGTCGCCGCCTGTTGTGTTGCTCCCCTGATCTTCTTCTGGTGTCCCAGCATTCACTGGGACACCAGCCCAGGCTCACCAGCAATCCTGGTGCTGCTCTCATGCTAAACCTCGCATGATAGCAGAGTCTGGATTGGTCTGAGCAGCTTGGACTGTCGTTCAGACACTGCCCAGGAGCCTGTACAGTTTTTTCAGCCAGGCTGTGTAGGGCTGGAGAAACCTAAGCGCATGTGTGTTTGGCTGGCCTGAGAAGGCTAACCAAACGCACAAGCCCACTTAGGGGCATATTTATTATCTGTTTGCATCGAATTATCGTCATTGTTTTTTACTCTAATTCGGTGCAAAACTAACTCCATATTTATACTTTGGTGCTAGACTCATTTAGCACCAAATTTATGGAAATAAAGTCATTTTTTGGAAGTGGAAACCTACCTTGCCTTAAGGAGATGCAATCTAGGCTTCCTGTGCAAAATAATGACTCTCTGGCCTTAACGCCATATTTATATTCCTTTTTAACACCTGGGTCAGGGCAGGCGTTAGGGGACCTGTGGGCATATTTCCATGGTGGAACACCATAAAATAAGCCACCAGGTGCCCTCCCCAGGCTCCAGGTACACCCCCACCCACACCAGAGGGACAGCGGAGGATGGGGGACCCCATCCCAGGTAAGTACAGGTAAGTATTTTATTTTATTTTTTAAAGTGTCATAAGGGGCCCTGAAATGGGCCCCCATACATGGCACAGGGTGCAATGGCCATGCCCAGGGGACCCTTGTCCCCTGTGCTGGCCATTGGGGTGGTGGGCGTGCCTCCTGCCTTTTCTAAGGCAGGGGTCACGTGGCATGGTAGGTTTAGTGCCATAAAATGACGCTAATCTGGTTAGAGTCATTTTTTTACTCTAACCAGCCTAGTCATATTTTGGTGCTAAACCCCCATCTCTCATACCGCAACCCCCACCCCAACCCGGCTAGCATCACATTTTTTGATGCTAGCCCACCCTTTGCGCCGGCTAGCGTCATTCCTTAAATATGATGCCCGGCTGACGTCTAGGAATGGCGCTAGCCGGCACTATACATTTTGCAGCAAACCTGCGCTAACGCAGGTTTGCGGCAAAAAGTATAAATCAGGCCTATAGTGCACAGATTCCACTCCCTCCTCCCTGCACCTGCTGATGGCTGAGCCAGAAGCTTGAAGATAAAAAGAGAATTAAATATAATTTTATCTTTCATCTCCTGGCTCAGCCAGGGGGCAATGCTCCTTCCCCATTGCAAAGGAGCTGCCCGAGTGCACCTGATTACCACGTGCTCCCACCTGATGCTAATTTGCAAATGCAAACCTCTATTTTTGCGCCCATTTGCAATTTGTGTATGCTAAGTATATATTTATGATTTAGAAAAAGCAGTTAGGGAATCGTAACTAGGGGCCAGATGTAGCAAAAAGCCAATTTGCGACTTGCAAATTGCGAGTCCCTGCGACTCGCAATTTGCAACTCGCAAATTGGTATGCAGAACGGTGTCTCAGACACCGTCTGCGAGTCGCTATGGGGTCGCAATGATCCACCTCATTAATATTAATGTGTGGGTCGAAAATTGCGGCCCCATAGCGAGTCTAGGCACTCGCAAACATGGAGGCCTGCTGTAGTCAGCAGACCTCCATGTCCGTGACTGCTTTTCAATAAAGCAGTTTTTGTTTTTTTTAAGTGTAGCCCGTTTTCTTTAAAGGAAAACGAGCTGCACTTAAAAAAAACAAAAAACTTTAGTTTCGGTATTTTTTCAGTCCCTTGGACCACTACCTGCCCTGAAAAAATTGTTTTGGGTCCATTCACAAACTGGAAGGGTTCCCATGGGGACCCCTTCCAATTTGCGAGTGGGTTACCATCCACTTGAAGTGGATGGTAACTGCGACACCATTTGCGACTGCATATGCGGTCGCAAATGGTATTGCATACCACTCCGAATCGCAAATAGGAAGGGAACACCCCTTCCTATTTGCGATTCTGAAATGCATATTGCGAGTCGGTCCCGACTCGCAATATGCATTTCTGCATGGCAAAGAGGCATTTGCGCCTCGCAAACGGCGATTTTTGCAGTTTGCGACGCCCAAATCCTTTGCTAAATCTGGCCCTAGGTTATCACTATTTCACTTCACAAAAAAAAGACGAGTCAGTAAGATTTGATTCCCATCGGTGTTTTTGCAAATGGAACCAAAAATCTTGATGTATTTCATACTTTTCATAATTTTGCAAACCATTTTGTGACCAATTTACGAGTCACAAAAGCTTTGTATATCTGACCGCCAGTAATACAACAAACAGCAATTAGATTTTTTTTTAAATCCTGACCTTTACTCTGAATATTTACTAAAAGGCTGTAATAAATTCCGTAACTCTGGAGGTATTATGTCAGTTAGGCGTGTTGGATGTAAGAATTTACACAGCTCGCTATTCCTGATCATATGGATAGAATATGGTTTTTCTTTCGATTTCTTGAGTTCAAGGGCACATTGCATTTTCATCCCGGTCTCAAATTTGTCAGTCAGAAGAATCTGAGGATTATTTGTATAAACCACATCCCAAGAAGATGGGTTTACGTGATTGGTAGGCTTAGCTGTGGGACCAAAATGTGAATGCTAAATCTTAGATTGTAAATAAATGAAAGGAAGAATGTGGGATTTCATTTCCATTATCTGATTGGCAAATATTATGCTGACTTAATTTTTCATATGTCTGGGCAAGTTATTCAGGCTGTATACAATGGTATGGAATGTGGATGAAACACTATACTCCTGTGCATTTAAATAAAGTGAATCCGTCTGATACCACTGCTTGCTTGAGGTGGAAAGTATCATAGATTGAAAAGTGGATTTCAGAATTAAGAAGGGGCAGCCACTAGTGCTGGCAGGAAAACATGGAAATTATGGAAAATGGGAAAAGGCACCTTAGACATAGGTTAGTGGTCTAGGTATCAAGGGAGGTGGTCCAGGAAGTGTCACTTTTACATCAGGTTATCACGGGTATACCTCCGTAAGAAGGTTTGTAGCGCACTCAGACTCGCCTGGTAATTGTGCATTTTATTAAGGTTCATTTGTTATCCCCTAGTCAACTACATGGCTTTCCCTTCCTTCACATTTGATTTTTTCTCTCATTTACATCCCTTTGGTTCTGGTTACATACTTGTTAAGTTAGGCAGGATGTTGCTGTTCCATTTGTTTGCCCCCCTCTCTACAACCGCTGTCTTCTGCATCTTTGGCTTTCCCCTTTGGTTCCTAGAAAAGTCTCTGGTTCTCCTCCACAATCATCACGTAAAGGTAAGAGAGATGCGAACTCTGAATTACTGTGGATCGGTCTATTACAAGGGGATTTTACTGATTTGCTATCCTCTTAATTAAAGGTGTGGGCACGGGAGTACCAGCATGCACTGTTGACGTTGATACAATTCTGCACAAGAGGGCCATTGGTTGCACAGATATTGTAGGGCTCAATGTTAGAAAAGCTATCTCTTAGATAAAATTGATTTTACAGGATGAAATTGCAGAAATGCATCTATGCACGTGCAGATCTAACATTCTTAGTAGACTTTTGACAGCAGAGTCATCCTCAGGTTGCAGTGATCTTTCATGCTCGGGTCTTAAGGTCTTAGACAGGAGCGCTATACCAGATATTGGAAGCTATTGGAGCTATTTCTCAGGTTGCACAGACTTTACAGGCTCGGAAGGAAAACTGCCACATCCACATCCACCTCTAACATAGTATTTACAGTGACGCCGATCTTTGAAGTCATAGGCCAGGGCATTGCACTTGCAAATGAGTTTAAACATGACAGGAATCTCTTTCTGAATTCCTGGAGGGCATAAAAAAGTAAATTTGATAAGAAACACATGTTTAAAATATAAATTCAATGGTAAAAGTAGAAGAGGACCATATTTACTTTTGGGAAAGGGCTACAATGAGTTATTGGCTTAAGGTCAAGAAAAAAACATGCACTTCTCTCTTCTATTTTAAGTTTGTGTGTCTTTCATACAGCCTTGTCCAACAAATGCTACTGTTAAATGCTCTGTTGAACAGCAAACAAAAGATAAAAATGTTCATTTTGCTTAGGTGTGCCAGACAAAAGCCTGGCCAGGCAATCATAAAAATACACATTCGTCTGGACAGGTTGGTATTTTACTACCATAAAATGAATGCTCATAGATGCCTCGACGACCCTATCAGTTCAGTTCATGCTCTTGTTCACTTCAACATTAACCACAAATACAGTAAAACAATCTAGTCAGATCAGACGAGGAGAAGGCAGTCCTTTACACAGTCTCAGGCTCCTGGGGTGTATTACGTACACTTCAAAAGTGATCAGGCCAGTTCTGTGGTCTCTTTGTAGGGGCGACTTCTCACGGTGGTGGGGCTATGGTACAGGTTCACAGATGTAGCATGTTCCTCAGGCCTGGAGCACCACAAGGAACCGAAGTAAGAGAGAGAACCTGGCGCCCGGAGAACAAAGACACTGACAGTCTCTCTGTAAGACTAAATGAGAAAATGAAAGAGCAGAGCTGGCTAACAGATACATTTGGAAATCCGTCTTCCTCTCAAATATTCACGTTCACAACTATTCATGTGCCTTGCCAGCAGAGGTGTCCAGTCCCACCTAAAAGCAAACTTGTTTTATTTTACTGGTAACCTCTCGCTGCCCTTGTAAATTGTAGACCTCCAGCATATGTCCTGAGACACAGAGTCCTTCACGACACGTTGTTAGTCACGACCTTTTCCTCTGTATTGAAACAGTGGCAAAATTCAACCTCGCAGCTGCTGTGGCAATGAAAGACAGCGATCACTTTGCCTTGTAAAACAATGCAGTTTGTCTTTACCTGATGCTGCCTTTGAACATCTATGTGTCAAGGGTAGCAAGGGCGGTGCCAGGGGTAGTAAGGAACAATGGTGTGGTCGCAGTTACGACATCTGTGTACCTGCTCTGACAGGTGAGAGGGTGGTCGGGAAATAAGTTTAAAGCACAAGGCAGAAATAGAATCAAATGTCGGTAAGCGACCTATTTTCTTAGTAGAAAAGCTGTCCCAACCACTTGTGGTTGTCGTCCTAGAGAGCAAGAATCCCGGCTGTTGACCATTCTATGCCGGGGTCATTCATGGTCACACTTGGTGCTGTGGCCTTGGAAATACACTTCCACTATCGTCATCGCAGCAAACTTTGATCATGTTCAATGCTATTGTTTAAATGAGAAGAAAAACAAGCCCAATCTTTTTGCTTTTGATATCTTTGTTGTATCAGCTTTTCCTGTTATTTGATCTGGTCTGCACACAATTAACAGCCGCCCACGCACCTGCAAGGCCACAACCCAAAGATGTGATCAGTAACAGAGACCACGCAGCCAAGGCAACCTCGGTCTTCAACGACGAACGAGACACCGATCAAATTTGTGACTTTCCACTGGTGGGTTGGGATGAAGGGAGCTGGTGTTAGACAGGGTGTTGGGTGGGAAGTTACAGGGATTCCACCAGGTTTCAAAGGAGGTTCACCATTCCCGTTACACCAAGGGACCACGCACACAAAATGGTGAAGCTCGCTGCTGCAAATAACTTGATTCTATGGATTGTAGAAGGTTGCTTGTGATTTCATGTTTACAGTCCTGGGCTACACTTTTTAAGATCATCCCAAGTTTTCGAAATCAGCCTTCTCGTACTTGTGTGCCTGCTTTTCCATTATACATCCAAGTACCTAGCTACAATGGAAACACGCATTGACAAAGGCAAAAGTTTCGGATTTTGTATAGTCAAAGGATATTACCAAGCTTCACTAGGAGCACACATGTGCAGCAAAGACAGAGCAGTGCATACTTCCAAGGAAGAAAGACTGAGGAATAGCACAAAGAGAAGCGAAGGCAGTGCAAGCTTCCTTCATGCACACAGAACAGGCACAGCATGTACAGAAGCACTGCATACTTCCAATACCAGAATGACCACCTATGAGTTATCAAAGTGGTTAAACCTCAAGGCGGTTAAATAATATAATAAGGTGGCAGTGACAACAATACTCATGTCAGGCTGTAGAATGGGAGGAATTGTGATAGAACACAACACACAATACAGTACACATCACATGTAAGGCCACATCTAGAGCTCAGTTCCCAGTTCAGTAGTCTCATCTTGAATGTTATCTCTAGTGCTCAGTACCTCACTTGAAGCACGGATACTACTCTTTCTTGCCACATTTGGCACATTAGTCACAAATCTGAAGGGTTGTGTCCAGTTCTTACGGAGTCCTCTGTCATCTTGTGTCAATTCACATGATAGATGTCCCCTCTGGATTATTGTCTCCAGTGCTCAAATCCTCAAATGAAGGTGTGATTATACAGTTAACGTCCATGTTTGGTGTCTTTTAACCCAACCTGGACCTGGGTGCTAGCTCCTGGGTTAACGTACCAATTCTGGAAGCCACATCTGAAGTCCTGTGTTTCCTTTGGGAAGCCACCTCTCAGTTATTGTGTTCTATTCTGAAGGACTTATTCCAAACTGGTGGCGTTATCTGAAATGTTGTGTTCAATTCTGGAAAGTCAGGTTTTGAGACGCACCTAAGGCATGTTGTTTCCAGTTGGAGAGGATACCTTTGGGTAATGCATGTATTTCTGAAGGCCACACTGTCTCCTGTTCTAATGACATCATCTGTAGAGTTGTGTCCATGTTAGACGTACCTGCTGCAGCACTGACATTCATGAGTAAGTAGGGCACAGCGACGGTGAAGAGGAAGTGTTGGGAACATGAAATCCAGCTATTAAACATATGATGCATCCCATCATTTCAAACACAAATATTTCTATTTTTGTACAGTTGATAGTCTGCAACAAACAATCCTCAAATGTACCTGCTACTGTTGGTGAATCCAAATACTATTGCTAAGTCGCACTCATGGATTTGAGGTTGACTTGGGGTAGACTGGGGTGCAGTGAGGTGCAAAGGGGTGACATTTAGGTAAATTGACACTAAGGTATGGTTGATGCGAGATGGATGTTAAGGTGAAGATGGAGCTGCAGTGAGGTTGAGTTCATGCATGGTTGAAGTAAAGTTAAGGTGAGTGTGAGGTGAAGCAAGTTAAACTGATGTGAGTTTGAATTGAGGTAATGTGTCATTGAGGTGCTCGTAATGTGTGTTTTAGGTGAAAATAAATTTTAGGGAGAGGTTATAAAGATGGGGGAAGTGATGTGGCATTGGGAGGCGTGGTTGAAGTTGATGTGATGTGTAGCTGAAGGTAGGCAAGGGTGAGGTGCTGGAAAAGCTGAGGGCAAGTTAAGATTGAGGTGTAGGTGGGTTGAAGTATAATTGAACTGATGTTGTGGTGAAGTAGAGGTGAGTTTGAGGTAATACGGAGTGAAGGTGCAGGCACAAGTGCAGTTAAACTGAAGTTGAAGTATAGCTGAGGTGAGGCTAAAGTGAAATGAAACTGCTGACAAAGTGTAGGAGGGAGGGGCAAGGTGATTTTTGTGCTGCTTTAATGGAACCAGAGTTCTTGGTTTCTGTTTCTCCAACTGCTGCCAACTCACAAGGCTAGAGTTCAGGAATGGAATTCTCTCCCTCAGATTCCAAATCCTCTCTCTCCAGAAGTTAGGCCAGTTCAGCCTCTCATGGAGAATGCTAGTGTTACAGATGGTGAATTCTGCGTCTGTAAACTGTAAACTTTGCACTTGTATAGCGCACTACTCACCCGTTAGGGTCTCAAGGTGCTGTACTCATACCGCTATGGAACCCCTCCTGGCTTTTCCCTGTGAGGTGCCCACTCCTGGGCACCCCCAGGGTGAAGCCAAGCATCCAAGCGCTGTTGGGGCCGTTGTGGAGATTTAGCAAGCTATTGCCCAGAGTTGCAGAGTGGGACCCATTAGTTAGATTAGGCACTGAGGCGAGAATGATCTGGTCCAAGGGAATTGAGCCCAAGACCTGCCGAAGCGGTACTTGAACCCTGGTCTTGAGCCAGATCTCTGCTTCAGGGTCTGCCACTCTAACCATTGTGCCACACTTCTCCACCTCTTGGGCATGACTTTTGAGTTGCAATATTCTGTAAGCTATACATCATTCTATGATGCACGAATGATTTCGGATTTACTTTTGGGTGGCTTGGTATCTCTATTTGTCAGTAGTCACTTTAAAGATACAGCGGGCTGAGTTCATGGCATTTAGACAGCTGTGGGGAAGGGTGCAGCAGTTCAAATCTTTAGTGATCTGCTGGTTGAAATAATTTTTGCTGTTAAATCTCCCTACAACGTCCATTCTTCCTCCTGGGATTTGCCTTTGATGAGAAAGACATTGCTCAATCCACTCTGCAAGCAATGGGGGAGTTCTTAAGGATCATTAATGCAAAAGGGCTTGTTTCTAGAAGCCATCACTTCTCTGAGGTGTTTTTTGATTTAGGAGTGTTGATATGTAAGCCTCCATCCCTCAGAATTCTTTGAGGTGCTCCGGGACCTTAACCAGGAATTTCTCTTCTGCCAAGATTGTCATCTTTTCAAGTGGATCAAGAGCTTGTCCTGTCTTCTTTTTTGACACATCTTCCCTTGGGGAAAGGTAAACTCTCTAAACTAGCTTACCTTTGTATTTTCCTGGGAGTTAAAATGCTCTGAAAATAGTTTTGTGGAGAAAAAAAAAAGCTATTTTGTGAATGTTAGCCCTTTTTCGTTGGAAAATTTCCAGCAAATTGTAGAAAACTTGCCCTGGTGTAGAACTGGGTGAAATCAGAATATTTGCATCTCCACTGGAGCCAAAGAGGATCCAACTTGCTGCCTTCCACCTGGTGACATTATAAAATGTGTGCTATATTTGATCATAAAATGGATCCAACGTGAGTCCATGTGCATTGTTCCCCAGGCCTCCCATCTACAAAGCCCTTGGTCGTAGCCGAGAAATTGCAACACTACTCACTGGTCAGACCTGCTGACTCCTTTCACCAAACTCCAGCAAATTATCCCAATGTGTGGCTTGGTCTTGAGGTTGTTCCATCATTGCCCTGGCGCCCCTCCTCTGAACTCTCACAGCAAGCAGTCAATCATTGTAAGAAAGTGGGGTATTACTACTTGGCAGTTTGAACTTCAAAGTCACTAAACTAATCTGCGTTCACCACGCTAGTAACTGTGGCACAGAGCAGACAGGATTAACTCGAGGCAATTTGTAAAGTTTTTTTCAGTATCAAAACAGTAATAAAATCAAACAAAGTTTTAAGTAGAAATAGAGCCAAAAACTTTGACAGTCTATGGTAGCAGTAGACTGGGACCTTGGCGTGAATGCAAGGTGACTGAAGGCAGACCAGTCCCAGATTTTACCTTCTGACTTCTTTCGTGGAGCTCCAAATCCTCCAGCAGCCCAAGGCTGAAACTGTATCCAAGGAAGCTGCAACAAAATTTGGCACCTTTGCAAAAAGGTCACTTTGATGACTCGGGCGGGTCACTGATTTTCTAAGAGCTCCTTTTTCAGAGTTTCTGGAGCAGCTCTTCTCAGTCACTTCTAACGATCCCAAAACCTCAGGGGTAGCACTTAGGGACCAGGGACTCCAACACAGGCCACCAGTAAGGTTCATTCCAGGTCCACTCTGTACTGGTCAATTGGTCCCTTCAGCAAAAAGGCTCTTGCAGCTGGTTGTGTTGCTGTCCCCACACAGGAGGGCAGCCAATTGACCCTTGGTGTTCACTTCTTTGTCCTGGGTACTAAAGGGAGCAGGCCCAGTCCTTCAGGACTCCTCTAAGGGTACAGCCATCAAGGTCAAATTCTCTTCTGAAATTCTGCAGCCTTAGGTTGGCACATTTATGGCTGGCATCAGCTAGTGGCTGATGGTAATGTCTGGCCTTCCCTAACCAAAGTTCCTAAGTGCAACTGTTACACTTTTGCAGCAGTTTCATGCTTGCCCTACCACAAATAATCCCACAGTGTAATTTACTCCAAAACCTCAAGATGAAGAAAATATTACTACCTTGTAAAGAACCTGTGTGCCCACTGATGGTGTAGCCAGGGAAGTGAGCAGAATGAGCAGTCTCGGCTTTTGCCGCCACTGAAAACTGGTTCTAGGGGTGATTTCCCTCCCACTGGGTTTGGTGCTAGTCTGGTTGGGGAAAACAAATGATCGCCTTCTCCAGGCCTCACCTTACATTTACTTGTGAAATGACATGCCCCTTTACAAGTTAATGGTGTCCACCATAAATGTTCTTCCTGCAAGGGAAAGAAAAACATATCTTCACACACACCCATGCCATTGTTCTGCTCTGGAAACATTTTTTACACCTCATTAAGGTGAAGCACTTGCATATCTGCTGTCAGTGGACTAATGCTATTTAGCCTACCGCTGGATCAGGCAGGCAAGAGGTAGCTTTTTAAAAGTTGTTTTTCCTAAATATTTATTTAAAATCTGACTTTACCATCAAATTGGATTTTTATTAAATATTAAAAATAGTCTTTAAATGACTTTTGTAGCTGTGACCTGTCAAAAATTATAGATTGGAGTTTGTTACCTGTACTTTGATCTTTTCTATGATTCAGCTATAGCACTGTCACTGAAAATGACTTTTAGGGTCTATTCTCTACAGCAACATGCCTATTTCAATTTTACACATGTTCCACTTTTAAATCAGGCACCTTATCTAGTGGGTGAGAGGCTGTACATAGGGGGGATTTATTATTAATTAAAACCAGGGTTTCAAAAGGGTTATTTTGACAAGCCTGTGCAGCAGGTTTTAGCCTGCCGCAATCAGGCTACAGAGGTAAGGCCTGAATCAATGTTTTCTTTGGCACTGTAGCAGATGTCACAATCAGTGCTTAACATTTCATGCTATGGATGTGTTTCTGCACCATATACTATGGCGTTATAGGAATGTTAAATTTGGCAATAAGGGTTAAGCCAATTCTGACATGTTTGAAGGAGGAGCACAAGCATTTTACTCCTATTTAGCAGATGTAAAGTGCTCAGAGGTTTAAGTCTAGCAAAAATGTAGGCCAGAAAAAAGCTAGGGTGACCATGCAGAAAAGGTAGATTTACTACAATGTCCATCTATCCATTTAGATCTGGCTTTTCACACTGCAGCCTTATTTTTTCCCCTCTCTCCCTAGCCTCCGACACCAGCACCAATTGGTCACCTTGGTGGATTAAGTCAAACTGTACCAGTGTACTAAGCAAATGGATTAATAGGCCTACATGAGATGATTTCACTAACGAAGTTTTGCTTAGTGTGACTCTAAAGTGTGCAGTCCATTGCATAGTCAATAAAACATAGCCAGAAAAGGTTCACAATGAGCTTTAGGCCTGTGTCAAATCTATAAATGCTTATGTATTCAGCCAGGGGCCACACTTTAAATTCCGTGCACAAAAAAAAACTAAAAGACAGTACTCCTTAATTTAAAGGGACAAACCTATAGCAAGACCAGATATACTTGTTCGAACAGGAGCGCTTTTGAAAGAGGACTGTCCTGCTGTATGTGTAAAATAACAATTAGAATCCCATGAACAAGTTTTAAGAAAAGAGACCAAGAGTAAAAAAATAAAATAATAATCATGTAGACGTCACCATGCTGAAACCTGACATGCGGTCTGGCATCCATCAGAAGGGTCCCCTGTGCAAGAGAAGTCATTGTTAAAAATTATACAATCACCAAGCACAGTGATCCCAACAAGAACCGCTAAATGGAGCAAAGGATTAACAGGTTCCCAGGGACCATTTAATTTACCTCTTCTAGAGAGCGAGGCTCTGGAACTCGTCAAAGATGGGGCCTCACAGTCTCCGACTCGTTGACTGCCTTGGCTTATTCCAGCTTAGATTGCGCTTCTTCATGAACGATAGCGCCGGACATGTGCGGGGCGCACACACAACTGAACTGCCTCGAGGCGCTTTTAATAACGGGTCTAAATAACACCCCAAGCAGTTCATTTAATTCACCTGGGAAGCAGGGTTATAGCCACCTCGTTGCAGACACATTTTCCGGTCCTGAACTTTTGTGTGATAGATTTATGCATTCTGTGTTTTGAAGTCTTGCCCTGCCTGTGTTGCACTGATATCGACTAACAAAGCTGACATCAGTTATTTGCAGGTAGAACGTTTAGGTCTGGTGAAACTAACCTGCAGTGTGGTAGTCACCCTGTTTTGACGTATGAAAGCAGAGATTACACCTTCAACAAATTATTCTGGTTGGAATGCTCATTCCCAGTATGCCTTAACACCTGGTCCTTGATATAAGTGACGTCATGGAAAGTGGTGCACAGGAAGAAGACTGTAGGAAGTGACATCACAGGAAGTGACACAACATGACATGGAGCACTGAGAAGGAGACATTGACTGGGGAGAAACAGGAGACCTGGCAAAATTTAGTGTGGTGGATGTGGATGAACAGAGGCTGATAATTTGGGTCTGACCCTTGACATCTGGGTATTTCTTGGGGCTATTAGTGGGGACTGATGGTGGGAGATGTTGCAATACATAGAACCTTGCAGTGAGACAGGAGAGGAGATATGTAGGCAGTCAGTAGTAAAGTGTCCATCTCTGTAATATTGCGTGGACACAGAGGCAAGGAATACCTTCCTTTGCCCAGGGCCACACCCCATATAAATTTCCTTCCAGCATGTTTTGTGCTTCAAAAGGGGTCACACAAGAGTCTGTGGCCTCTTCTGTTTTACCGAGTTCCCTGGAGCACATCCTTGTTTCACCCCTGTTGTTTCTGCTCCTTTTAACAATACAGATCATGGTGTCTTTCACCCAGAGATTTGGTTGCTGACGGGGTCTGAAATCTCTGGGTCAAGTTCTCGGGGAAAATGAGAGATTTCGAGTTGAATTAGAATATTAAATACTGATTCCTTTCAAGAGCTGGGGGTAGGTTTTGTAACTCCTTCTTCTTCCAATGGCTGTGTCAGTGGTATGTGTTACTCCTAGTAGCCACAGTGCCTTTCAGTGCTAGAAACTCACTGGACAACTGGTGCCTTACTGAATGGATACAAAGAAAGGAAAATGCCCGGAAGAGCAGAAACACCTTCCAAAAGACTGAAAAGCAGGCTGAAGCTTGAGGATACAAAAGATAAAGATCAAGTTGGAAATTAAGATGACTGAGGCCAGTCATACAAAATATACTAAGGAATGCAGCAAACATGAGGGCAAAAATTAAAAAACAAGGGGGCAATGAACGTGACCAAAAAATGCATGGGAATTGTTGTGGCACAACCTCCTTCCCCAGACTTCTGCTGCATCTTTGGCTCTAGACCTCAAACCCTGTCTGTTTATATATTAGTTCCACTGTTCACTTCCTCAACTAAAAGGAGCCTTATGGTTCCTCTCACCATACCCAGTAAACTCTGCCCACAGCCCCAGAGTTAGTTGTGCCCCAGGAACTGATTAGCCCAGAGGACGTAACGGATAGGCTACATGGGTACTCATAATTAGGTCCTTTGGAGAAAACACAGTTTGTGGAAAGCAATACTCCCATGGTGTGCAATGTTGGTCCACAACTGTAAGATCCTTGCCAGATTTTCCGGATATTGCATTTGGTCTAAATAGAATTCATTTACATGTACATCGTGGTTATCCTTAAAAACTGTTGTAGATCCAGCCTGCATGGAAACATTTGGACACCCCCCTTTCCACCTTGGTATCCCATTTGCTCCCCCTAAAAATCATCATTTTAGCGGAGGATGGTGATGCAATCATGGTCTCTTGAAAGGTCTTTGTCTGTGCCGTAAGCACCCTTTTTCCTGCCTGATATTCCAAGTGAGCTTTGTTAGGATCGTTTGCATTTGATCTCATCCAATGGTCAATTCTCTGTTGGAGAATCACAGGTGCAGCCTCCATTTGCAGTTGCTGCCAGAGTTAGAGCAACCATATTGTGGTTTAAAACAAAGAAACTGTGCATGGCCATGCTGTAAATAGTGGAGTAGGTGCGGGGGTGCCGGGGCCCAGAGGTGTGAGGGGCCCAATTGTCACAAAATATGGTTGTTTTCACTACCAAGACAGAGGATAAGGATCCTTTTTTCTTGCTTGCATTAGGGCCTATTGCACTCTTATGATGCACTGAAACTGAAGGTGCTGGAAGCCCTGAAATATCTGGAGCATGGGTGCAGGGTTGCGCCTGACTTCAACGGTGGGGCATCCTGTCTTGCCTTTGGTGAACATAGCACGGAAATCCACTATGTGGTACCTCAAGCATGCCTGAAATCACTGTGATGACGCTGAAGAAAGAGTATAAGACAAATCAGAGTAAGCAAGTAACTAATCTGTATTGCAAAATTATTTAAAATCTTTGCAATCTACATCAATTCAATTTTAAACTCAATTGATTGCATCCATTACAAAGTTTCTTAAAATTACCCTCTGTGTCTAAAGCCCCCTCCCCCGATTAGCCTTTGAACGGGGAGGCCACAGCTTGAAGTGCTAGTACATGTGTGGTGTACTACCCGTTCAAGTGAGGTGCGTGTGTTTAGAGTAACTTGTTCCAACACGTTTTACAATGTTGCTAGGAGATGGTAAAAATTAGGGTCAATGATTTTAAAAATCTCACTCTCTTTTAAAGTGATAATGTGCAAACAACTTATTGCAGTGTGAGGGACCTCGAGGTTACAGAGACGATGGGGATTTCTTCTACTAAACATCCTATTGGGTTATTGTTTAAATGCGCATGACTGGATTAAGTCATAAAGTGCCATTACACCGTGCCCTACAGCGTTCCCACCGCCAATTTTTAAAAATTATTTTTCTTAATATTTTATTAATATTAAAGGCTGACAGATAAGTCGATGGATCCAGCATGCCCGCTCTTAAAGAGGCAGCGAAGCCTTCAGGTTTAATGCCCTTGCAATGGGAGGCCCGTTCTGGTTCAGGCGTCAAGATGTTCGTGTCGATGAAAGGTTTGACACTCATTAGTGTCTCAAAATGTTCTTCACTGAGGCGGCTGCCTGCATGCCTGGAGCAGAAATCTAGTAGCCTTGCAAGATACTTGGACTGAATGTGCCTTCAAAAGAGAAATCGCTGCAGTACCCCAGGACCTGATGAGAAGGGCCCTTAAAGCCTGGCGTAGTAGTTTCCACCTAAGGGGTAATAGGCAGAGGCCCACACAAATATGTGAAGACAAAACAGAATTTCTACGGTCCAAGGTCCAGACTGTATAATCTTTGCACCGGTGGGAATATGAAGCAGGTGTGTTTTTGCCACCATTTGTGCTTCTTCCATCAAGTAGTCTGGAGGAAACAGGATTTGCTCTAGTCCATAGAACAGAAATGTTTCTACACAAAGGTCAACTGGTGAAAATGGATTGTGGAACAACTGCAAACGTTTATGGCACATATTTTGCTTTTAAATAATTTTACGTATGAAGTAAAGTTTTATGCAAAAACATGATACATTAATAACCTTTGTTAATAAATGCAAACTCAACGCGTTTTGTGTTTTATTTCTGCAGGATTCATAACAGCTGAAGGAACAAACTGAATGTTCCTGAAACTCCAATTCACCTTTCAGATTTTAAAAGCGAAGAATAAAACATAAAAAAAAGAAAAAAATAAATTGTAATTTGTTTCCATTTGATTCTGGTGCAAAAATCTTTATGCGATATGGTCGTTAACTATACCTTCAAAATCATTTTTATTTCATGTAGTATCGCTGACTGAAACAAAACCTTTTTAAGGATATTTTCTACATATGAGGGCTGGAGTTTGAATTTTTCAGTGCCCAATGGTGCTGTGGAACCTACCTTACCTCGCAGTTGGAGATGGGGCTGGTGTAGGGACTGTGGGCCAGATGTATCAAGCGTTTTTGCATTCGCAAACAGTGTGAATGGTCGTTTGCGAATGCAAAAATGTCTTTCAATATGTATGAAAGGCATTTACTATGAAATTTTAAGGAATCGCTAAAATAGCGATACCTTAAAATTACAACCCTGTTTAGAGAATCACAAATTGCGATTCTCTAAATAAGAAATCGCAAATAAGGAATCCTTATTTGCGATTTCTTAAGCACATGTATCAAGCCTTTCCTTAATGCGAATTGGGCATTAAGGAATCGCAATTACCACCAAATACAATTTGGTGGTAACCATGGGAAAAATTTTAAAAATGCATTTTTAAAATTGACATTTAACGCACACATGCCCCTTTGGCATGTGTGCGCCTTACATGTCCTAAAATATTTTTTGGGGGTGCAGCAGAGGGGGCCTTAGGCCCCCAGCACCCTGGGGTTTGCATTTCCCAAATTGCGAATTCCAGTTAGGAATTCGCAATTTGGGGAATGCAAAAAATTCGCAAATATGGGCCTACAGGCCGATTTTTACGAAATCGCTATTACTGAATCACAAAAATGATATATACCATTTTGCATTTCTGAAATAGCGATTTCTTAAAAATCACTATTAGAGAATCGCAAAATGGTTTGATGATACATCTGGCCCTGGGTACCCTGGTCTTTTAAAAATAATTGGTTGCGCCTGTTTGTTTCATGGCTTGAATATCATAGCACCTCTTGGGTTGGGGGCACAGAGAGGGGTTAATTAGCAATATCTGCATCTCTGTTGGTCACAATCGGGATATTCTTGTTCCCCATGGGTCTCATAGCTGCTTGACACTTTACTGTTAGGGTTAGAGGCACAATTGCACTTGAAAAGAGTCTCTAAATCTAACAATTGTTGTGATTATATTTTTGCAGCTGGATCGTTACTGTTCCTTGACCTACTCTGAACAAGGGGTGATTTTGTTTTTAGTATTTCATTCTGGTTCTATGCTTAGAGCTTGCCCTGTTGTTTAACCCACTGTTATTTTGCATATCTGTTACACGTAGTTTTTCAGTCCTTGCTTTCGATATACATAGCCTCGCTTTCATACTTAGCATTGTAAAGCGAGAACTCGGAATGTAGTTAGGTCAGGAGATGATGCTCCCTTCTTATATTGTAGGGTCAAGGTCTTTTGTGCATACCTCTGGTGAGAAATCGCACCCCTGCCAACTTCCAGTGTGTAAGATTCAGTTTCTGTCATGTCTACTCTCTCCTCTTGTCTATGTGAAGAAAATGTGTAAAAGTGGGAGACTATGGGAAGAGTTAACATTATATGCTCTCTAGCTTTGGGGAAGCGAATGTTTTTCTTTTCTGTGATGCTGCTATTTTGCTTATTTTTGCATAGTGAAACATGTTTTAGACTTCAAGAAGTTTCAGAACTGCTGTTTTTTCTCACAAAGGTTAGGCGACTCCAAGGTCCGGCATTGATTTTAAAAGGGCCAGCCCAAGGCTGCAATTTCACCTTCCAGCACAGGAGCTACCAGTTGCCATATCTCAGTGACACGCAATAAGTAATAGAGGATGCTGTTGAAGAGTGCCACATAAGGTTCAAGCATTTTTTAGTAAAGGGCAGTGGTTCCCAACCCATGGTCCGGGGACCCCTGGGGGTCCGCAAAGCCTCCTCAGGGTGTACGCGACTGCTAAGAAAATTAAATATTATTAACAGATTAGGTCCCCAGTTTTCAGTAATGACTCAGTGAGGGGTCCCTGGATTCAACAATGATTCAGTGGGGGTCCTCGGGTTCCAGTCATGATAAAGTGGGGCTCCACAGAATTCAAAAGGTTGGGAACCACTGGTATAGGGTTTGTATGATAGGAAGGCAGACTTGCTACACACGGCTCCTTCAGTGTACTGACAATCTCTTGTATATCTGCTCAGTCTCCTCCGTGGCTTTTCTCATTCCTAAACTTTAGGCACCTTTCGGCTAGAATGCTAGTCCTGGCCTTCACTGAGGTGCTCCTTATGCGGGGGGCATTTCCGTGGACCACCGGCACTTCAGACAGGTAAGCAGACTCCTAAAGTCAGACTTGAGTGCGTGGCTATATTTGGGAGAAACGGGTAGGAGGCAGCTCGAGAATACAAAAGTACTTCTCAGGCCCACTCACCTGTCCAGGATGTTGGTCCTCCAGGCACTGGCTGCCTGGACCTAATTCGTATTTATTTCATTGGAGCTGAACAGGGGTTCTGTTGCCAATCAGAAAGGAGATATATGACATTTTAAAAGGTCAGATGACGTTTTGTGGGCTGTTTTCCTGGAGAGGATGGGCTGTTAAACAGGTGCACACATTGATTCACAGGCGTTTGACAATCATGCCCAGACAGTGTATACAAAGGAACGTGCACATTCCTATCATGCAGAACGTGCCCGCACCAAACACGACTGTATACATTTTTGTAAAGACACGTTTGTAATCACGCTAAGCCTCTTGTTTTTTAGGAATTTTGACAATTCACAGAACAGGACATCACAATATTGGAAATGCAGAACAAGAAAGTTCTTGCCAAGAAATCCATTCCCTCGACCCCATTACCAAAAACCCTTACTGCATTTTCTTCTCATGTCTGTTTGTCATTAGAACTATTGTTATTTCGGGGGAGCTCCTCCAGAACCCATTCTTAGCTCTTCTTCCTATGAAGGTCAAATCTCTTCCATTAACTCCCAGTCGTATTCCAGTTATGTGTTTTCATTGTCATTTTTCCATGACAGTGTTTTTTTGGGATCCGTAGTTTCGAATAATGCCAAAAATAGAAACCTCTTTTATAAGTAGTGCATTCCCACCTTGCAGTAGCTTCATAATGCTGCATATAGCGGTCATTGTCATTGCCTCCTTTAACTTGGTTTATTTTATGTTGTTGCGTCTTCATAGCAGGCATTATGCCCCTGGTGTGGCCTTGCAGTATTTTCTGTAGTCTGGTGACCCCGCACATGGTTCCAGGGTTACCACCGCAGACCTGAGTTTGATTTGCATGACGTATCGGACGTACTGTGCTACTGTACTGTGTCCTGGTCCATTTCCTCGTTAAGTGGCCTATCCTTGTTCTTTGAGCAGCGAGTGTATGATTTTGGTATCGAGCAGCTGAGGCCCAGGAGCTATCCCAAAGACTTCCGCTTTTTCTAGGGCGATAGACTAATCCATTGTGTAGAAGATGGAGATGTGGGTGGGACGTTTCTTGCTGTGACATCCGGCGAAGCGAAGTGAAATATGTGGACTGTGTGTGTGTACAATAGGAGTTGTATCCAAAAGTGTCTGCTCCTTTTCTTAACAATGGAATCCATGAAAGGTGTGCTGTGCTGAAGTAATCATCTTGACAGCTTTCAGGAACATGCAGAACTGAATAAAAAAAATATTTTTACCACAGTTTTGGCATTTTTCAAAGAGGTAACCCATGTTCCCTAATTTTGGTGCTTTCAACCTAGTTCCAGCTCGTGTTGGAAACCAGTATAAAATCCATGGTGATCGCAGAGAGCTATAGATTTCTGACAAATAGATGAACATTTTGAAAATGGGTAAGAAAATTGGTCAGTTACGCCTATCCTTTCATCTGTAACTTCTTGTCACAATAGCCAATTTATAAAAGCATTATACAATTGCATCCACTAGTCCCTTCTGGTCACAGAGATATATAGAGTTTGTAGACTGTCTAAGAACCTGTGGTTTCCAGAGCCAATAATTGAGCTGCACCTTACAAAGGGTTTTATT
Organism: Pleurodeles waltl; assembly: GCF_031143425.1. Lineage (NCBI taxonomy): Eukaryota > Metazoa > Chordata > Amphibia > Caudata > Salamandridae > Pleurodeles > Pleurodeles waltl. The sequence goes on from NC_090440.1 coordinate 875,399,033, forward strand.
TGTGTACCAAGGACAGAGCATTTCACATGGTAAAATATAAAGAGTAAGAAGCGAGTATGAAGAAAGCCTATGTATTTAGGAAATATACACCAGATACAAAGTTGAGGAGCATTGGTTATTTGTACATTTCAGAATTTGTGGGTTCGCATACTAGTATGTGATTGAGATTGCATTTTTCGAAACATCTTCTTACATTTGGCGAACGCAAATGCAGAGAAATCCAATCGGCTACTCTTCTGTGTTCCAGCATATCTCCTGATAAACATGGTATCACACTTGTGTGGGTAGGCCTAGTATCCATGAAAAGAATCACAACATGGGCACATCACATTTTATCACTGAAAACTGAGCCTTTTTTACAATGTGCACCCTAGTTCAGCTGACAGCTATGGAAACTTAGCACACCTGCACGTTTGTGAAAATGAAACAACTGAATGAATCTCAGGTGGGATGATTTCCATGGCTCTCACCAGATTTTCTTACCCAGAGGCCCTTGCAAACCTCAAACGTTGACACTTGTTGTGAGGAAAACGTCTGCGATCTGTGTGGTGCCACAACTTTCCTATCACCCAGATGTGGACATTTAGGCAGGCGTGGCCCGTCCTTTACGGCGGAGGGGCCACACCCCTCCACCTTTTGCCCCTCATGAAGAGTGCCGGTCAGGCTGAACAAAGGTTAGCCTGACAGGCACTCTTCATGTTCAGGTTAGTCAGCCAGGAGCAGCAAAAAAAAGCAGGGGAAGCGTCACCCATTGACTTCGACCTATGCACGCCAGGTTTAAGCCCTGAAGCGCCCGGGGAGTGTCAATCAGTGACACCTCGTCACAGAGTGGGGTGGGGTCAGCAGTCTCACTGACCCCATCCCACTCTGTGACGAAGTTGGGACTCCTGCCTTCCCTGAGGAAAGGGAAGGCAGCAGTCCCAACCCTCCTGGGACCTCTGAGGCTGAAGGTAAGTGTGTGTGTGTGTAATCTTTTTAAATGAATGTTTGGTGCGTCCATGTTTGGATGTTGATGAATGTTGTTAATGGATGTGTGTGCATGCGTGGGTGAAAGAATGAGTTTGAGTGTGCTTCCCGCCCTCCCTCCTAAAACTGCGGGCTGCCACTGCATTTAGGGGTCGCCAGAAGTCACAGCTGCGGCCCCTAGCATGTCCCTTTCAAATCCTGGCAATGCCTTTGTGACCCCTGGCATCAGAGGTGGCAAAATCAGTGTCAAGAGCACAGAAGTATCTTTTATTTCCAGTGTCTGACTGTAAACTTGTTTCTTGTTTCTGCTCATGTTTATTAGCTAATAGCGAATAATAGTCTATTATTTACTATTAATGTAGTAAAAAGTGGAGCAGCAGGATATGGAACCGACCTTCATTGGCATTTAAGGTAAGAAAAATAAAATGGCTCTAAATGTTTGTTGTGTATGTGTGGGTGACAGTGAATTTGTCAGAGTATGTGTACATGTGAGAGCATTTATGTTAGCATTTGAGATTGTGTGTGAGCGAATAAATAGAAAAGAGTAAGAGTGAGTGAGAGAATGTGAATGAGTAAGTCAGGGTAAGAGTGAGTGCAAGATACAGAGTGAAAATAAAGGATTGCAAGTGTGCATTGAGCAAGACTAAAGGGCAGATTTACAAGAAAGTGGAACAAATGTCCTGATGCGCCACTTTTTTGTGTCTGCCTACCGTCACCTAACAACACCATCCTTGCGTCATATTTATAATACGGTGCACCATGGTGGTCTTTAGCACAATGGCATCCAAATTTGTGACACTATTGTGGCGCTTTGCTGCACTAGCATCAAAAATGTTGACGCTAGTACAGCAAAGCATATGGGGGCCCATAGGTTACTATGGGTGCGTCATTTTAACAGCTGCCTTGGGCAGGCGTTAAAAATGATGGAAAATATGGTGTAGTGAAATGTTGTAAATTTCACTGCGCCATTTTTTGTTTCTCCCTGCGTGGGAACGCCCCTCTTGCATACATTATGCCCAGCGCAAGTATAATGTGGCACAAGGGGTTACAAAGTGGCACAATGCATGCTTTGTACCACTTTGTAAATATGGAGTGGGGAAATGGCCTCCTTAACAACACATTAGCATAAAAAAAATGATGCTTGTGTGGTACAAGGAGGCACAAGGGGCTTGTAAATATGCCCCCAAGTGCGAGTGAATGAGTGTAAGTGAAAGTGAGTAAGCATAAGTGAGAATGTTTTATGCTTGCAAGTCTGATGTTGGACTTGGCATGCTTCTTTGCTCATGGAAACTGAAGTCACTTCCTGTGACATCATGAAGGTCAAGGGGTATATGATGTCACTTCTGCTACCCCTGGCATTTTGGTGAATTGATGTCCATGTACCCAGCATTCGCTCCTGATGAAAATAAATGGCACCTCACTTATGTGAGTAGGCCTAGTGCGCACAACAGAAAAGGGTACAAAATACAACATGGACACATCACATTTTCCAAAGAAAATGGACCCTTTTTTGCATTTTTGGCCGTTGTGGAGTTGAGACTTTTGGTCAGCCAGCGCAGGGAAACCTAGCAAACCTCACACTTTTGAAAACTAGACACAAGCGGGGTGACCTGTATGGCTCTCACCAGGTTTCTTACCCAGAAACCCGTTTAAATCTCAAATGTTGACTAAAAACACAAATTTTTCTCACATTTCTCTGAGGGAAATGTCTGGAACCTGTGGCGAACGACACATTTCCTGCCATCCAGCATTTACACAAATCTCTTACTAAAACTGGTACCTCAGGTATGTTAGTAGGCCTGGGCCCATATTTATACTTTTTTTTCATAGCATTTGCGTCATTTTTTGACACAAAGCAGCGCAAACGTACAAAATACAATTGTATTTTGTAAGTTAGCACCGATTATGCGTAAAAAAATGACACCTATGTGGCACTAAAAAAGTATAAATATAGGCCTCAGTGTCTGCGACAGGAAAGGGCCCAGAACCCAACATGTACGCATCACAGTTTTCCACTAAAAACTGAGACTTTTTTGCATTGGTAGCTGTGGATTTTGGGCCCTAGCTCAGCAGGCACCTAGGGAAACCTAGCAAACCTTCACGTTTTCGAAAACTTGATACCAATACCTGGGGGGATCCAGCGTGGGGTGCCTTGTGTGGCTCTCACCATGTTTTCTTACCCAGACAACTTTGCAAACCTCAAACTTTGACTAAAAACACACATTTTCTTCATATTTCTATAAGGAAGAAGTCTGGAATCTGTGGGGAACCATATATTTCCTACCACTGAGCATTTCCCACATCTTCTAATAAAAATGATACCTCACTTGTGTGGGTAGGCCTAGTGCCCGCAACAGAAAAGGGAACACATCACATTTTTGCAGTGAAAATTGGCCATTTTTTTCAACGTTGTTATCTGTGAATTGTCAGCCCTAGCTTATAGGGAAATCTAGCAAATCTGCACATTTATTAAAGCTAGAAACCGTGGGGGATCCAGGGTGGTGTGACTTGCATGGCACTCCCTAGGTTTTCCTACCCAGAAGCACTAGCAAACCTAAATCTTTGGCAAAAAACACACTTTCTACTCACATATCTGTGGGGGGATCCACAAACTTCGTACCACCCAGAGTTCCCACATGTCTCCCTGATAACAATGGTGTGAGGGTGGGCCAACAAACCACTGTGAGGACTCCCATTGCCCGCGATTTGTTCAGTTACTGTCACAGGCATTAGACCCAACCACATTAGTGGGATAACATTTCTAGCAAGTGAGGGACCGCTAGGTGGTAGGAATTCCGGAGGTTTACATCACAGAAATAGAAGGAAAATTCATGATTTTAGGCAAAGTTTGAAGTTTACAAGGAATTATGGATAGGAAGCACACCATCCTGGACTCCTTCGGGTGTCTAGATTTTCCAAATGTCTGGGTCTAAGATGTTTCCTCAGGTGGCAGCCCATCCAAGCCCAAAAAGTGGGAACACACTGGGAGCAAACCCTTTCTACCCTCCAGGGGAAAAAAAAAAACTTGGTTGTCCCTTTTGAAGTGGGAGTATGGGCCAATGTTACAGTGCAACACCCGTACCCATTGTTTTTGTTCCAAGTGCAAAATCCCCAGTGTCTAGTGGACTTTCCATCCCCCTGCGGGCAAATCTGGGGCAACCTCACCGATTGGGACAAACCTCTGGGGACAGAAAGACACAAGTGCCCCTTCTGTGGCCGGGGTATGTTTCTATGCCAGGGTAGGCTGCCCTATCCTGTTGTTTGTTTTGGAGCCATTTTAAGTCCCTGGTATCTAGTTGGCTTTCTGCCTCCTGCAGGGACAATCTGTTGGCAAACTCCCTGTCTTCACTTGGTGGGGGAAGAAAGACTGGTTTATCCCTATTGGGGTGGCTGTATGGTCAATGCCAGAGTGCAACACTGGCACCCCTTTCTTTTGCTCCAAAAGAAAAATCGCTGTTGTCTAGTGGGCTTTCTGACCCCAGGGAGTAGATTTGAGGAAACCGCTCCAATTGGTACAAATGTCCTATCTGCCTCTAGTGAGGCAGAAAGGCACTATTGCTCCTGCTGAGGCAGGTATATGGCTTGAGGCCAGGGTAGGCGACCACATCCTTCTGTCTAAATTGACATCCTTTTAAACCCCTGGTGTCTAGTGGGCTTTCTCACCTCCCACCCCAGGAGGGGAAAATTGGGGGCAAACACACTGTCTGCCCCAAATGCAAATTCTTTGGTGTCTAGTGATGTCTAGTGGGCTTTCTATCACTCCACCCCCCCACCCCACCCCCCTGGGAAATGCAGACCTGGGGTAACCTCTCCAATCTGGAGAAACCTCCTGTCTGCCTATAGGGAGGCAGAAATGACCTATTACCCCTTCTGGGGCAGGGGTATGGCTCGATGCCAGGGTAGGCCACCTCAACCTTTTGTCTGATTTGGCACCATTTTGAAATCCCTGGTGTCTAATGGCCACTCCCCATCCCTCCACCCCCTACAGAGGCTATTTGGGGGAACATCACTGTATGCCCTCCGAGAGGCAACAAGATGAAAAACATGTCAGAGTGAAACACAGTTTCAATAATGTAACCCTGGATTCAACAGAAATGACAGGCTTAACTTAGGAAAATATGTGAAGTATGCAGCAGTATCAAAACAGAAAAAAATAAAAACACAGCATAATAAAAATCCCACAACCAATTTCTAAGAGTATAAAAAAATATAATAATCAAAATGACAAAAGTCCAATAAGAGGAACCGGTGATTTGAATTTTTTAAGATTTACGACAGAAAGTGCCAAGGAAAAGTAAAGCTTCAGTCAGTAGTCACTGTTTGTGTTTGACCAGGACCTATGCACAATTTCAGGCTGACCATGATGGAGCATGAGTCGGATACACCAAGTGAGTCAACCACGTCAAACATTTTAACTTCTGCCTTAGGGGCTGATTATTAGTTTGGCGGATGGAAATATTCGTCTGCCAAACTCCCAACGGGGAGGTTGCCGTAGTCCTGGCGACCTCCCCACCAGCCCCATTACACCTTTCCCACTGAGCTCCACTGGTGAGCCCAGTGGGAAAGGTGCGGCAGCATTGCAGCCAACTCTTAATAGAGCCGGCAGCAACAGACAGTGCGCATCTCAAGGGTGCTCGGCAGGGACCTGCCTGTAACCCACTGCACTTGTTCCCTGACAGCCTTTTTATGGCAATGGAACCAGCATGGAAAGGCTGGCGGAGAACAAGGCTGTAATCAGCAGGGTGGTGCTGAGTTCAGCACCACCCGTGCTGATTACAACCAGCCCCGCTGTCAGCCCATCTGGATCTAGGATCCTGGAAGGGACAGCAGTAGGTTAGAGGGTCTGCCCGCCAACCTTGTACTCTGGCGGTCGGACCACCACAGCCGGCGTTACGTCCACCACCGCAAGTCTGGCAGTCCTAGTTTGTGACTCAGTGAAATGGAACTCATAATCCTCCACCTGAGCAAGGTTGCAGGCTGTATCTGTCAAAGTACTCTCTAAGCCAGATAGCCATTGGGTGAGGTCCTGCCGAAGCCATTGGTTTTGGCAGAAAAAGCTCTGCGTTTGAGAAATTCAATATTTGTGGCCATCAAAGTTGTCCTATCGGATTGATACTTTTCACACCTTTGCCTGGTTAAGATTTTGAACTTCAGGCATAGGACCTGATTTAGAGGTAGGTAGTTGGAATACTCTGCCATAATATGACGGATGTCCCGTCTGCCATATTACAAGTGAATTATATCTTATGGCTCTTTAATATGGCAGATGGGATATCCATAACATTTATGACAGATTATCCCATCTGCCAAACTGTAAATCGGGCTCATAGTCTTTTTTATGGAGCTTGAAATTCTCCAAGCAGAGCAAGCCTGAAGCTTGGGAAAGGGTCACCCCCCCAAGGGGAGCATAGAACTGTTGGCCATTTCTGCCCCCCTTGGGGGCAGATCGGCCTATTTTTTTAAAGCCACTTAGGCACCAGGATAATGTGTGTGTGTGTGTTTATTGGATGGGAGGGCGGCCCCTTGGGCAAAGGTCGCCCCCCTTAGGGGGGCATATTATTTATGGCCATTTCTGCCCTCATTAGGGGCAGAGTGGCCTATTGTTTTGCCCTTGGGGGGCAGAAACCACTGGAACACTAGGGATTTTTTTGTATTTGTGTTTTTCCTTGGGGGGCGCCCACTTGGGCAAGGGTCGCCCCCCAAGGGGGGCATAGAACTGTTGGCCATTTCTGCCCCCCTTGAGGGCAAATCGGCCTATTTGTTTTAGGCCCATCAGCCCCCAAGAGGGGTGGAAGCCACTTAGGCATCAAGGATAATGTGTATGTGTGTTTATTGGATGGTCAGGGCAGCCCCTTGGGCAAGGGTTTTCTCCCCATAGGGGCACACTACTAAAGGTATTTTCTGCCCCCCTTGTGGCAGATAGGCCTATTTTTTAGTGGGCCCATCTGCCCCTTTGAGGGGCAGAATCCACTTAGGCACCAATTTCTAAATGCTTGATGGTGGAGTGTTTGTCAACTGGTGCAGTATTTGCATTTGTGATAACAGTTTTTTTCTCCTTTTTGTTCTAGTTCAAAGCTTTTGCTTTCTTTGCTGTGGCTCCTTGCGGTTTTGGCAGTGGTTGACCTGCAGTTTGCATAGTTGCGTATTTTAGGTAAGTAAAAACTATTTACTCCAAAGGAGTATTGTTGCCATGCATGAATGACATGTTTGTAGGTGGTGTACTAAATGCAGGATTGTGTGTGAAATTGTCCTTTGTATAAAGCCACACTTTGCTTATTACTTATCTTACACAGTGCTGGTTGTTGGTGGTGCATTTGTCCAGTTACTTTTCGTAGGAAGGATCATGGCTAGCTGCAGGATGACCGCTCATCGTGTTGTTGGTATGCTTTTTGAGTCATTGTCTGATCATGATTATGAGACTGACTCTGCATCTGAGGCAGAGGAGGAAGTGAGAGATTCTGGCAGTGAAGTTTCTGTCGGAAAGGACTCTTCGGATGAGGAAGCCACTTTCAGTGCAGATGAAGGGTCTGTTTTAGAGGAGGACACTGATGTGCCATTAGTGTAGCAACCTGGGGCTAAAAGGTTTCCCCTTGGAAGACTTGAACTCTGGGTTGCCCTAAATATGGAGCAGCCAGAGTTGCTTGCCTTTACTGGTCTCCCAGGGTGTAGAGTCAATACGGAGAACTTTTTGCCTGTCAATTTCTTTGAGTTATTTATGGATGATGTGTTTTTGGAAGAGATTGTTGAGCAGACTAATTTGTATGCGGAACAGTATTTGAGGGACAACGCTGCCAGAGTTAGGCCACACTCTAGGGCTACCCAGTGGATTACCACAAATTTGGAAGAGATGAAAAGGTTTTTGGGCTTGACTCTTTTGATGGGGTTGATAAGGAAGCCATCACTGGCTTCTTATTGGTCTACTAGTCCCTTGATGGCAACGGCTATCTTTCCTGCAACCATGAGCCGTAATTGGTATTTGCTTCTTCTTAGGATGCTGCATTTTGTTGACAATGCTTTAGCCTTGCCATGAGATCACCCTGATTCTGACTGTCTTTTTAAGTTTAGGCCTGTCCTTGATCATTTTGTAGGTCAGTTTTCAGAGGTCTATGTTCCAGGCAAAGAAATAGCTGTGGACGAGTCTTTGGTCCTCTTCAAGGGTCGTTTGGTTTTTAGGCAGTACATTCCTAGCAAGAGGGCATGATATGGAATTAAATTGTATATGCTGTCTGAAAATAGTACAGGATATGTGTATAATTTCTGAGTCTACACTGGTAGGGATTCCAGTATTGACCCCCCTGGTTGTCCTCCCACTTTTGGAGTTACTGAGAAAATTGTGTGGTGCCTTAGTAGACGACTGTTTAACAAAGGTGTGTGTATGTAGATAACTCCTACACTGAAGTGCAGTTGTTCAAGGAATTGTTTAGAGTGGACACTGTTGTTTGTGGCACAATTCGTTGTAACCGGAAAGGCTATCCAAGGAAGCTTGTCTGTAAAAAACTTGAGAGGGGACAATACAGTGCCTTGCGGAATGATGAGCTGCTAGCTTTTAAATTTTCAGACAGGATGGATGTCTACATGCTAAGTACCATCCATGATGACAGTACTTCCCCTGTGACTATTTGGGGCCAGGTTGCTGAAGTGCACAAACCTGTGTGCATTTTATATTATAATAAGCACATGGGAGATGTAGATAGAGTTGATCAGAGGTTGGAACCTTATACTGCTATTCGTAAGTCTTACGTTTGGTATAAGAAGTTAGCAATTCACCTGTTCCACTTGGCAACTTGTAATGCTTTTATTGTGTTCAAGGATAGGTCTCCAGAGTCAAAGATGACATTTGTGAAATTTCACAAGTCAGTGATAGAGAGTCTTATTGTGGTAGAACAGGCAAGCGTTTCTAGAGAAGGAGTGGTAGAGGAAGTGGCTAGATTGAAAGATCGCCACTTTGCTGAGCACATTGCTCCCATGCCCAAAAAAGACTTTCCAGCTAAGAAATGTAGAGTCTGTGCTCGAAGAGGTATCTGGAGGGAGACTGGAATGTACTGCCGAGATTGTCCTTCAAAGCCTGGGATGTGTGTGGGTGGCTGTTTCAGGAATTACCACACCCAGAAGAATTACTGGGAACTACCATGAGTGTAAACTACCTGTTTTATATTTTCATGCGTTTAGTTTCATGGTTGGCATTTCTGTCACGTACTTGGTTAGAGCTTTTGTGTTTGTAGTTTTGTAATTATATTTAGTTAGTGGTTTCTTTGTTTTAAAAAACAAAAGTGATGCCATTGTGTGTGGAGTGGCGCTTGACTGGCGGTGTAAATATTGACTTGCTGTTGGCTACTGCAACACACTGCCAGCCAAACGTCAGTCCACACACTCCCATCAGCTGGTGTGATTGCTGTTTCAGGCATGTGGGCGTATGTAAGTGATGGGCCCTTGAGTGGCGCTGTCTGTCGATGTGAGTGTTGTAATGTGCTGGGCCCGTGGCTGGTGGCGTGAATGGTCTTGTGCATGTCATTTATGAAAGGTGTGTGAATGGACTGTAAAGCGGCTGGTGCCTTGTCGTGGCTTTACAGCTCATGAGCTGTGAGTCATTGGTTCAGTTTTTTGGTCTTTCAGTTATTAACAATGTATTTCATTTTTGTGAAATCTCTGGTTAATAAAATTTGATCTACTGAACCATCACTCACCTTTGTGCCAAATCCAACCAGTATGTGTGCTAAAAATGACAAAATCTGCTCCGCTGTAATCAGGCGTCACAGCACTGTGACACGCCAGGTGTCTTGGGAGGGACCCCGATGAAGAAGCAAGCCACTTGGTTGGTGGGTGAGGGGTCTTTTTTAACATAACCTAAGTGCATTTCTTTTCACAATTTTAGTGTTTGGAACATCACATAAGTACTTGGACACATCAAAATGATCTATTGAAAAACTACCTGTGTTTGGGGGGGCACCTATGTTTTTGGTCCCGGATGCGGCCTTCATCTAGGGAAACCTACCAAACCCAGACATGTTTTAAAAATAGACACCCCAAGGAGTCCAAGGAGGTGTGACTTGCCTGGATCCCCCAACATTTTCTTACCCAGACTCCTCTGCAAACCTTGAAATTTGCTTAAAAAACATATTTTCCTCACTTTTGTTTGTAGGATCACCGCTCCGGCACAAATTTCCTACCACCCAGTGTTCTCCTCAGTCTCCCAAGTAAAATGATACCTCACTTGTGTGGGTCCCCAAAGCAGAGTCAGCCTAAAAGATGTATAAAAGAAAAATATGTGCTTATCAACTCGCTATGCTATCCCCTCAATCTCTACAGGTTTTTGGCATTTTTCTGTTGCAGGTACCTAGGCCACCCCCACAAGTCATTTTTATCGGGAGACTTGGAGGAATGCTGGGTGGAAGGAACTTTGTGGCTCCTGTCAGATTCCAGAACTTTCTGTCACCGAAATGTGAGGAAAATGTGTTTTTTTTAGTCAAATTTTGAGGTTTGCAAAGGATTCTGGGTAACAGAACCTGGACAGAGTCCCACAAGTCACCCCATCTTGGATTTCCCAGGGTGTCTAGTTTTAAAAAATGAACAGATTTGCTAGGTTTTCCTAGGTGCCGGCTGAGCTAGAGGCCAAAATCCACAGCTAGGCAGTTTGCAAAAAACAGCTCTGTTTTCTTTAGGAAAATGTGATGTGTCCACGTTGTGTTTTGGGGAATTTCCTGTAGTGGGCGCTATGCATACCCACACAAGTGAGGTACCATTTTTATCTGGAGACTTGAGGGTATGCTGGGTGGAAGGAAATTTGTTGCTCCTCTCAGATTCCAGAACTTTCTGTCACCGAAACGAGAGGAAAACGTGTTTCTTTGGCCAAATTGTGAGGTTTGCAAAGGATTCTGGGTGACAGAACCTGGTCCGAGCCCCACAAGTCCCCACATCTTGGATTCTCCTAGGTGTCTTGTTTTAAAAAATGCACAGGTTTAGTAGGTTTCCCTAGGTGCCGGCTGAGCTAGAGGCCAAAATCTACAGCTAGGCACTTTGCAAAAAACATGTCAGATTTCAATGTAAAAATGTGATGTGTCCATGTTGTGTTTCCTGTCACGAGCATTAGGCCTACCCACGCAAGTGAGGTACCATTTTTATCGGGAGTTTTAACTATAAATTCGACTTGGCAAGTGTACTCACTTGCCAGGCATAAACCTTCCCTTTTCTTATACATAAGACACCCCTAAGGTAGCCCCTAGGTATCCTCAAGGGCAGGGTGCAGTGTATGGTTAAGGTAGGACATATAGGTGGTCATTCCGACCTCGGCGGTCTTTTCAATAGACTGCCGAGGTACCGCCGTACGGAAGACCGCCAGTGCTGGCGGTCTTCCGCACGGGCCATTGTGACCGTTGGCAGTGCTCCGCCCGTTTCCGGACGAAGAGCCGCCAACAGCCATACTGGCGGCAGGCGGGGAAGTGGAGGTAGCTCCACCTCCACTGCCACGCCAACAGAACACCGCCCAGCGAATCACGACCTGTGATTCGCTGTGGCGGTGTTCTGTTGGCGTGGCGGTGTCGGCGGAGCCGCCCCCATGGGTCCCGTTCCCTCCCGGAGGATCACCGGAACAGGTAAGGTGATCGTCCGCTAGGGAAGGGGGGTGAGGGGGTGTTGTGAGTTGTGTGCGTGCATGGGGGTGTGCGTGTGTGTATGTAGAGGGGGGCGTGTGAATGCGTGCATGAATGCGGGGGGGTGTATGTGCATGAGTGCGTGCATGAATGCATGCATGTATGTGTGCATGTGTGTGTATATGTTAGGGATCGGGGTGGGGACGGGGGTCCTGCAACCTTTTGGGGGTGGCAGGGGTGGTGGGGGTGGTAGGGGAGGGAGTCGGGGTGGGGGTTGGGGGCGGGGGAGACCCCTATCAGTGCCAAGGAAGGGATTCCCTGGCACTGATAGTGCTTACCACCATGGATTTCATGGCGGTCCCAAACCGCATGAAATCCATGGCGGTAAGCCTGGGTCAGGCGGGTTGGAATACCGCCGGCGGTATGTGACGACCGCCGGGCTGGAGACTCAGGTCTCCAGCCCGGCGGTCGTTATCGCCGTGGCGGTCGGAACGGTGAAGCGGCGGGCGGCTGGCCATGGCGGTAACCGCCATGGTCAGAATTCATGAAAAAAGACCACCAGCCTGTTGGCGGTCTTACTGCCGCTTCACCGCCGACCGCCACGGTCGGAATGACCGCCATAGTAATGTGTTTTATATGTCCTGACAATGAGATACTGCTAAATTTGTTTTTCTCTGTTGCAAGGCCTGTCCCTCTCATAGGTTAATATGAGGCTACCTTTAAATATGATTAAAGTGTAGATTCCCTTTGGGAGTGGATGGGCCTGTGGAGTTTGGGGTCTCTGAGCTCACAATTTAAAAATACATCTTTTAGTAAAGTTGATTTTAAGATTGTGTGTTTGAAAATGCCATTTTTAGAAAGTGAGCATTTTCTTGCCTATACCATTTCTGTGACTCTGCCTGTTTGTGGATTCCCTGTCTGGGTCAGTTTGACAGTTGGGCTGGTTGCACCTCACACTAGACAGTGACACAAAGGGAGCTGGGTGTAGCCTGCATATCCTGATGAGCCATCTGTGCTAGGAGGGAGGGGAGGAGTGGTCACTCACACCTGAAAGGGCTGTGCCTGCCGTCACACAATGCAGTCTCCAACCCCCTGGTAAGTGTCTGGAGCCTGGCAGGATTTCACATTCAAAAGTGACTTTGCTTTGAGGTTGGCCTACTTCAAAGGAGAAATTGGGTATAAGAAGGGCACCCAAAACCACAGACTTTAGAAACACTTCTGGAAAGAAGAGATCCTGTGCCTAGAGAAGAGCTGAAGAGCTGAGGAAGAAGAGCTGTTGTGACTGTGCTTTGTGGAGCTATCCTGCATTTGCTGCTTCTGCCAGAGTAAGAGGGCAAAAACTCAACTTTGTGTGCCTTCCATCTTGAGAAGAACTGTCCAAGGGCTTGATTTAGAGCTTGCCTCCTGTTGTTTGAAGTCTCAGGGACAGCAAAGACTTCTCACTGCCAGCACCTGGAGTCTCTGGAGAGACTCCTACTCTGCCCTGTGGTGTCCATCCAATTCCTGGGACCCTGAAAGGAGAAGCTGGCAGCCCAAGAGGAAGAAATTCATGCACAGAGCGCCGTGCAGAGAAAAAATTGTCGCGACTCCGATCTGCGGCTGCAGAAATGACACGCCACCGGCTCCGTGGCTGAAAATCAACGCTCGCCGGAAACGTGACCAAAGAATAGACACACGGAGCTGGAGAAACGACGTGCAGCATCGCTGACGGAGGCTGGGAGATCGCAACCCACGCTGCGTGGTTTTCGGATCATCGTGCGGGTGAATTTCCGACGCAAGTACCGCTGGGCGTGTATAAACAACGCAAGGCCTGCCTGGACCTGAGAGTGCTGAACGGATCGACGCATCGCTCTCCTGCGGAGAGAAGGAACGACACGCCCGACCCGATGAAAGGAGAAACGATGCAAGGTCCCGCTGGTGAGTGGAATCGAAGCATCGCAAGTTCTTTTTGATGCACACTCGCCCTTGCGGGGTTATTTTTGACGCACCAAGGTCCTTTTTCACGTTAACAGTGTTAGTGTGTGTTTGAAATTACTTAAAGACTCTTTTTGATTTTTAATTGATAACTTAACTTGTGTATTGTGGATTTTTGTTGTTTTGGTCTTGTTTTGTTTAGATAAATATTTCCTATTTTTCTAAACCTGTGTTGTGTCATTTTGTAGTGTTTTCATTGAATTACTGTGTGTGTTGGTACAAATACTTTACACCTAGCACTCTGAAGTTAAGCCTACTGCTCTGCCAAGCTACCCAGGGGGTAAGCAGGGGTTAGCTGAGGGTGATTCTCTTTTACCCTGACTAGAGTGAGGGTCCTGGCTTGAACAGGGGGTAACCTGACTGTCAACCAAAGACCCCATTTCTAACAATGCCTATTTTTCACCTTTTATATTTCAGCAAATTAATTGCTGGATACCCGGTATAGAATGAAAACCCATTGGAAGGTGTAGCTCATTTATTGGCTCTGTGTACCTAGGGTTCGTGGTGAACCTACAAGCCCTACATATCCCCGTAACCAAAAGAGTCCACCAGACATAACGGTATATTGCTTTAAAAAATCTGACAATCGCAAGAAAAAGTTACAGAGTAAAACGTGGAGAAAAATTGCTGTTTTTTCAGCTCACTTTCAATATTCTTTTATTTCAGCTGTTATTTTCTGTAGGAAACACTTGTAGGATCTGCACAAATTACCCCTTGCTGAATTCAGAATTCTGTCTACTTTTCAGAAATGTTTAGCTGTCTGGGATCCAGCATTGGTTTCACACGCATTTCTGTCACTAACTGGAAGGAGTCTGAAAGCACAAAAAATAGTAAAAATTGGGTATGTCCCAGTAAAATGCCAAAATTGTGTTGAAAAATTGGGTTTTCTAATTCAAGTCTGCCTGTTCCTGAAAGCTGGGCAGATGGTGATTTTAGAACAGCAAACCCTTTGTGGATGCCGTTTTCAGGGGAAAAAAACACAAGCCTTCTTCTGCAGCTCTTTTTTCCCATTTCTTTTAAAAAAACGAAATGTTACCTGTATTTTGGCTAATTTCTTGGCCTCCTTCAGGGGAACCCACAAAGTTTGGGTACCTCTAGAATCCCTAGGATGTTGGAAAAAAAGGACGCAAATTTGGCATGGGTAGCTTATGTGGACAAAAAGTTATGAGGCTCTAAATGCGAACTGCCCCAAATAGCCAAAAAGAGGTTCGGCACAGGAGGGGAAAAGGCCTGGCAGCGAAGGGGTTAAGTGTCATATTGGGAGTAAGGCTGCTCGTCAGGTACTTCAACTGCACTGTAGATTTTTACCACATGCAAGCCCACTAGTGGCTATATAAATGGTGGTGCAACACATCTGTATAGCACTAAATAAGTTCATAACTCTGTTTTTTTAAAGCATTTTGTACTGAATTGTTCTTTCTTTTGTATTTACTATTTGCTTTTGGCGGGGAGATGGGGGTTGAAGCCAGAGACGTTGTTCAGATTTTATCCTTCAATTGATTCTAGTTGTAACTGGCTTGTTTTCTCATTAAGGCTGCCATCCAGGAGTTCTTGCATACCAGTCCTTTTTAAACCCTTTTCAGTGTCAATGACTCATCTTGGAGCAGAAATGCTCATCAGGCTCATTTTGCGGACTATGGGGGTCATTACAACATTGGCAGTAAAAGCCCCCTTACCGTTGTGCAGAAGACCGCCAACACACCGCCGTGGCCGCGGAATACCGCCACTGCCATTATGACCCACAGCTCGGAATCCTCCAAAATCTAGACACCCACGCAAGTCCGCCACACCAAAGGTCACTGATAAACTGGCGATAACAAAACCAACACCGTCACGCCAACAGGAATACGCCCACACTATCATGACCCACGAATCCACGCGGCGGTCTTTCAACCGCGGTATTCCATTGGCGGTACACACCGCTGCACTCAAAATACACATTTGTAGGAAGTTGGCTCTGTATGTGCTATTTCAAAGTAAGGAATAGCATGCACAGAGTCCAAGGGTTCCCCTTAGAGGTAAGATAGTGGCAAAAAGAGATAATACTAATGCTCTATTTTGTGGTAGTGTGGTCGAGCAGTAGGCTTATCCAAGGAGTAGTGTTAAGCATTTGTTGTACATACACATAGACAATAAATGAGGTACACACACTCAGAGACAAATCCAGCCAATAGGTTTTTGTATAGAAAAATATCTTTTCTTAGTTTATTTTAAGAACCACAGGTTCAAATTCTACATGTAATATCTCATTCGAAAGGTATTGCAGGTAAGTACTTTAGGAACTTCAAATCATCAAAATTGCATGTATACTTTTCAAGTTATTCACAAATAGCTGTTTTAAAAGTGGACACAGTGCAATTTTCACAGTTCCTAGGGGAGGTAAGTATTTGTTAGGTTAACCAGGTAAGTAAGACACTTACAGGGCTTAGTTCTTGGTCCAAGGTAGCCCACCGTTGGGGGTTCAGAGCAACCCCAAAGTCACCACACCAGCAGCTCAGGGCCGGTCAGGTGCAGAGTTCAAAGTGGTGCCCAAAACGCATAGGCTAGAATGGAGAGAAGGGGGTGCCCCGGTTCCGGTCTGCTTGCAGGTAAGTACCCGCGTCTTCGGAGGGCAGACCAGGGGGGTTTTGTAGGGCACCGGGGGGGACACAAGTCCACACAGAAATTTCACCCTCAGCGGCGCGGGGGCGGCCGGGTGCAGTGTAGAAACAAGCGTCGGGTTCGCAATGTTAGTCTATGAGAGATCTCGGGATCTCTTCAGCGCTGCAGGCAGGCAAGGGGGGGGGTTCCTCGGGGAAACCTCCACTTGGGCAAGGGAGAGGGACTCCTGGGGGTCACTTCTCCAGTGAAAGTCCGGTCCTTCAGGTCCTGGGGGCTGCGGGTGCAGGGTCTCTCCCAGGCGTCGGGACTTTAGGTTCAAAGAGTCGCGGTCAGGGGAAGCCTCGGGATTCCCTCTGCAGGCGGCGCTGTGGGGGCTCAGGGGGGACAGGTTTTGGTACTCACAGTATCAGAGTAGTCCTGGGGTCCCTCCTGAGGTGTTGGATCGCCACCAGCCGAGTCGGGGTCGCCGGGTGCAGTGTTGCAAGTCTCACGCTTCTTGCGGGGAGCTTGCAGGGTTCTTTAAAGCTGCTGGAAACAAAGTTGCAGCTTTTCTTGGAGCAGGTCCGCTGTCCTCGGGAGTTTCTTGTCTTTTCGAAGCAGGGGCAGTCCTCAGAGGATGTCGAGGTCGCTGGTCCCTTTGGAAGGCGTCGCTGGAGCAGGATCTTTGGAAGGCAGGAGACAGGCCGGTGAGTTTCTGGAGCCAAGGCAGTTGTCGTCTTCTGGTCTTCCTCTGCAGGGGTTTTTCAGCTAGGCAGTCCTTCTTCTTGTAGTTGCAGGAATCTAATTTTCTAGGGTTCAGGGTAGCCCTTAAATACTAAATTTAAGGGCGTGTTTAGGTCTGGGGGGTTAGTAGCCAATGGCTACTAGCCCTGAGGGTGGGTACACCCTCTTTGTGCCTCCTCCCAAGGGGAGGGGGTCACAATCCTAACCCTATTGGGGGAATCCTCCATCTGCAAGATGGAGGATTTCTAAAAGTCAGAGTCACCTCAGCTCAGGACACCTTAGGGGCTGTCCTGACTGGCCAGTGACTCCTCCTTGTTGCTTTCTTTGTTCCCTCCAGCCTTGCCGCCAAAAGTGGGGGCCGTGGCCGGAGGGGGCGGGCAACTCCACTAAGCTGGAGTGCCCTGCTGGGCTGTGACAAAGGGGTGAGCCTTTGAGGCTCACCGCCAGGTGTCACAGCTCCTGCCTGGGGGAGGTGTTAGCATCTCCACCCAGTGCAGGCTTTGTTACTGGCCTCAGAGTGACAAAGGCACTCTCCCCATGGGGCCAGCAACATGTCTCTAGTGTGGCAGGCTGCTGGAACTAGTCAGCCTACACAGATAGTCGGTTAAGTTTTAGGGGGCACCTCTAAGGTGCCCTCTGTGGTGTATTTTACAATAAAATGTACACTGGCATCAGTGTGCATTTATTGTGCTGAGAAGTTTGATACCAAACTTCCCAGTTTTCAGTGTAGCCATTATGGTGCTGTGGAGTTCGTGTAAAACAGACTCCCAGACCATATACTCTTATGGCTACCCTGCACTTACAATGTCTAAGGTTTTGTTTAGACACTGTAGGGGCACAGTGCTCATGCACTGGTACCCTCACCTATGGTATAGTGCACCCTGCCTTAGGGCTGTAAGGCCTGCTAGAGGGGTGTCTTACCTATACTGCATAGGCAGTGAGAGGCTGGCATGGCACCCTGAGGGGAGTGCCATGTCGACTTACTCGTTTTGTTCTCACTAGCACACACAGGCTTGTAAGCAGTGTGTCTGTGCTGAGTGAGGGGTCTCTAGGGTGGCATAAGACATGCTGCAGCCCTTAGAGACCTTTCCTTGGCATCAGGGCCCTTGGTACTAGAAGTACCAGTTTACAAGGGACTTATCTGAATGCCAGGGTGTGCCAATTGTGGATACAATGGTACATTTTAGGTGAAGGAACACTGGTGCTGGGGCCTGGTTAGCAGGGTCCCAGCACACTTCTTAGTCAAGTCAGCATCAGTATCAGGCAAAAAGTGGGGGGGTAACTGCAACAGGGAGCCATTTCTTTACACAAGCCCCCCCCAGCCTACAGGCCAGGAGACTCAGCCCAAGCTGGGAGAGTCTTCCTAGTCTGTCAGGCGAGGAAGAGTAGGAGAAATAGGCTGGTTAGTTGCAGGGCCTACTCTGCCTTACATCCTTCTGTTCAGGTCATTCCCTTTGGGGAACTGACCCACTTCCACAGTGATAGGACCTAGTCTGAATTGCCTCTTGTCTGCCTCTTCAATGTCTCCACCCATTCTTTCTATTTTGGTCTTAGAGGTGTCCACCTCTGCTAACCTTATCTTGGCCAGGGTCACCCCTAGCTTACCCAGAGAGGTTACCCAGAGCTGGAGTAACCCCACCATGACCAATAGGGTCAGGGGGCCTAACTTGCTATTTGGCATGGGGTCAGACCACCATGCTAAGGATAGTGCAGCCATAAAGGCTAACACCCAGCAGAGGCCACTGACAGCTGTCAGTGCCCAGAACCACACCTTTAGCTCTTCACCTAAAAGGGAAGGGGCTAAGTTACAGGCTTCTTTGGGTTCAGGTTGCCTGTCTGCTGTATTGGAGTGGGGGGTTACCACATCTTGTAGTAAACACCCTTCTTCCACTCTTTCTTCTGTTAGCTGAGGAGCCACCCACTCAGGTTTAACAGTTGCCTGACTAGCCAGGACTTCTTGTGGGTCAGGTTGGACTTTATCAGGGCCATTTTTGGAGTTCTCCCCTACTGGAGCAGAATCTCCTTGGCTTGCTGTAACCTTGGCTAAAGGTTGTCCACCCTTCCTACTCTGTTTTCTTTTCTTCTTCTTCTGGGGCCTGCTTGCATTTACTGCAGAGGCAGGACTTCCAGAATCCTTGGGAGAGGACTGGCACTGGACCAGTTCCTCTCTTGGGCTCTGACTAACCTCTGGGTAGTCATTTCCAAGGAGACAATCAAGGGGGAGGTCTGTACTGACTACTACCCTTCTCCAGCTAAGAGTGCCACCCACTTCTATGGGTACTAAAGCCACAGGCCTCTTAGTGACCCTGTCTAGGCTAACTCTTACCCTGGCAGTCTCACCTGGGATGTACTGGTTTGAGAGCACCAGCCTGTCATGCACAATAGTGTGACTGGCACAAGTGTCTCTAAGGGCAGTGGTTGGGATTCCATTCACCAGTAGGTGGTGGAAGTGTCTACTTCCCTCTGGAATCTCCAACTCACCTGTTGGGCCCTGTTTCCAGTTGAAGGCTAGGAAGACCTCCTCATCTGAGGAGTCATCTCCCATGGCTACACTGGTTACCCCAGGAATTTTGTTCTGGGGTTTGTTTTTGGGACAAGAAGTGTCCTTGGTGTGGTGCCCAGACTGTTTACAGGTGTGGCACCAGGCCTTAGTGGCATCCCAGTTCTTACCCTGGTACCCACCTTTGTTTTGGGTTGTGTCTTGGGGCCCACCCACCTGTTCTGGTTTTTGGGGGCCTACAGAGGACTCTTTTTCTTTGTTTCTAGTGTTACCCACTTTCTCCTGGGGAGTTTTTGTAACCCCTTTCTTTTGGTCACCCCCAGTGGAAGTTTTGGTTACTCTAGTCTTGACCCAGTGGTCTGCCTTCTTTCCCAATTCTTGGGGAGAAATTGGACCTAGGTCTACCAGATACTGATGCAACTTTTCATTGAAGCAGTTACTTAAAATGTGTTCTTTCATAAACAAATTATAAAGCCCAACATAGTCACACACTTCATTTCCAGTTAACCAACCATCTAGTGTTTTTACTGAGTAGTCTACAAAATCAACCCAGGTCTGGCTCGAGGATTTTTGAGCCCCCCTGAATCTAATTCTATACTCCTCAGTGGAGAATCCAAAGCCCTCAATCAGGGTACCCTTCATGAGGTCATAAGATTCTGCATCTTTTCCAGAGAGTGTGAGGAGTCTATCCCTACACTTTCCAGTGAACATTTCCCAAAGGAGAGCACCCCAGTGAGATCTGTTCACTTTTCTGGTTACACAAGCCCTCTCAAAAGCTGTGAACCATTTGGTGATGTCATCACCATCTTCATATTTTGTTACAATCCCTTTGGGGATTTTTAGGATGTCAGGAGAATCTCTGACCCTATTTAAGTTGCTGCCACCATTGATGGGACCTAGGCCCATCTCTTTTCTTTCCCTTTCTATGGCTAGGAGCTGCTTTTCCAAAGCCAATCTTTTGACCATCCTGGCTAACAGGGGGTCATCTTCACTGAGAGCATCCTCAGTGATTTCAGAAATGCTGGACCCTCCTGTGAGGGAAGCAACATTTCTGACTATCATTTTTGGAGACAGGGCTTGAGAGGCCCTGGTCTCCCTATTTAGGACTGGAAGGGGGGAATTGCCCTCCAAGTCACTAATTTCTTCCTCTGTGAAGTCATCCTCAGAGGGGTTGGCTTTTTCAAACTCTGCCAACAGCTCCTGGAGCTGAATTTTGGTAGGTCTGGAGCCAATGGTTATTTTTTTGATATTACAGAGAGACCTTAGCTCCCTCATCTTAAGATGGAGGTAAGGTGTGGTGTCGAGTTCCACCACATTCATCTCTGTATCAGACATTATTTTGCTAAAAGTTGGAAGACTTTTTAAAGAATCTAAAACTGTTTCTAGAATCTAATTTCAAACTTTTAACAACCTTTTAAACTCTAAAAGACAATGCTAAACAGGGACTTAACACACAAGGCCCTAGCAGGACTTTTAAGAATTTAGAAAAATTTCAAATTGCAAAAATGAATTTCTAATGACAATTTTGGAATTTGTCGTGTGATCAGGTATTGGCTGAGTAGTCCAGCAAATGCAAAGTCTTGTACCCCACCGCTGATCCACCAATGTAGGAAGTTGGCTCTGTATGTGCTATTTCAAAGTAAGGAATAGCATGCACAGAGTCCAAGGGTTCCCCTTAGAGGTAAGATAGTGGCAAAAAGAGATAATACTAATGCTCTATTTTGTGGTAGTGTGGTCGAGCAGTAGGCTTATCCAAGGAGTAGTGTTAAGCATTTGTTGTACATACACATAGACAATAAATGAGGTACACACACTCAGAGACAAATCCAGCCAATAGGTTTTTGTATAGAAAAATATCTTTTCTTAGTTTATTTTAAGAACCACAGGTTCAAATTCTACATGTAATATCTCATTCGAAAGGTATTGCAGGTAAGTACTTTAGGAACTTCAAATCATCAAAATTGCATGTATACTTTTCAAGTTATTCACAAATAGCTGTTTTAAAAGTGGACACAGTGCAATTTTCACAGTTCCTAGGGGAGGTAAGTATTTGTTAGGTTAACCAGGTAAGTAAGACACTTACAGGGCTTAGTTCTTGGTCCAAGGTAGCCCACCGTTGGGGGTTCAGAGCAACCCCAAAGTCACCACACCAGCAGCTCAGGGCCGGTCAGGTGCAGAGTTCAAAGTGGTGCCCAAAACGCATAGGCTAGAATGGAGAGAAGGGGGTGCCCCGGTTCCGGTCTGCTTGCAGGTAAGTACCCGCGTCTTCGGAGGGCAGACCAGGGGGGTTTTGTAGGGCACCGGGGGGGACACAAGTCCACACAGAAATTTCACCCTCAGCGGCGCGGGGGCGGCCGGGTGCAGTGTAGAAACAAGCGTCGGGTTCGCAATGTTAGTCTATGAGAGATCTCGGGATCTCTTCAGCGCTGCAGGCAGGCAAGGGGGGGGGTTCCTCGGGGAAACCTCCACTTGGGCAAGGGAGAGGGACTCCTGGGGGTCACTTCTCCAGTGAAAGTCCGGTCCTTCAGGTCCTGGGGGCTGCGGGTGCAGGGTCTCTCCCAGGCGTCGGGACTTTAGGTTCAAAGAGTCGCGGTCAGGGGAAGCCTCGGGATTCCCTCTGCAGGCGGCGCTGTGGGGGCTCAGGGGGGACAGGTTTTGGTACTCACAGTATCAGAGTAGTCCTGGGGTCCCTCCTGAGGTGTTGGATCGCCACCAGCCGAGTCGGGGTCGCCGGGTGCAGTGTTGCAAGTCTCACGCTTCTTGCGGGGAGCTTGCAGGGTTCTTTAAAGCTGCTGGAAACAAAGTTGCAGCTTTTCTTGGAGCAGGTCCGCTGTCCTCGGGAGTTTCTTGTCTTTTCGAAGCAGGGGCAGTCCTCAGAGGATGTCGAGGTCGCTGGTCCCTTTGGAAGGCGTCGCTGGAGCAGGATCTTTGGAAGGCAGGAGACAGGCCGGTGAGTTTCTGGAGCCAAGGCAGTTGTCGTCTTCTGGTCTTCCTCTGCAGGGGTTTTTCAGCTAGGCAGTCCTTCTTCTTGTAGTTGCAGGAATCTAATTTTCTAGGGTTCAGGGTAGCCCTTAAATACTAAATTTAAGGGCGTGTTTAGGTCTGGGGGGTTAGTAGCCAATGGCTACTAGCCCTGAGGGTGGGTACACCCTCTTTGTGCCTCCTCCCAAGGGGAGGGGGTCACAATCCTAACCCTATTGGGGGAATCCTCCATCTGCAAGATGGAGGATTTCTAAAAGTCAGAGTCACCTCAGCTCAGGACACCTTAGGGGCTGTCCTGACTGGCCAGTGACTCCTCCTTGTTGCTTTCTTTGTTCCCTCCAGCCTTGCCGCCAAAAGTGGGGGCCGTGGCCGGAGGGGGCGGGCAACTCCACTAAGCTGGAGTGCCCTGCTGGGCTGTGACAAAGGGGTGAGCCTTTGAGGCTCACCGCCAGGTGTCACAGCTCCTGCCTGGGGGAGGTGTTAGCATCTCCACCCAGTGCAGGCTTTGTTACTGGCCTCAGAGTGACAAAGGCACTCTCCCCATGGGGCCAGCAACATGTCTCTAGTGTGGCAGGCTGCTGGAACTAGTCAGCCTACACAGATAGTCGGTTAAGTTTTAGGGGGCACCTCTAAGGTGCCCTCTGTGGTGTATTTTACAATAAAATGTACACTGGCATCAGTGTGCATTTATTGTGCTGAGAAGTTTGATACCAAACTTCCCAGTTTTCAGTGTAGCCATTATGGTGCTGTGGAGTTCGTGTAAAACAGACTCCCAGACCATATACTCTTATGGCTACCCTGCACTTACAATGTCTAAGGTTTTGTTTAGACACTGTAGGGGCACAGTGCTCATGCACTGGTACCCTCACCTATGGTATAGTGCACCCTGCCTTAGGGCTGTAAGGCCTGCTAGAGGGGTGTCTTACCTATACTGCATAGGCAGTGAGAGGCTGGCATGGCACCCTGAGGGGAGTGCCATGTCGACTTACTCGTTTTGTTCTCACTAGCACACACAGGCTTGTAAGCAGTGTGTCTGTGCTGAGTGAGGGGTCTCTAGGGTGGCATAAGACATGCTGCAGCCCTTAGAGACCTTTCCTTGGCATCAGGGCCCTTGGTACTAGAAGTACCAGTTTACAAGGGACTTATCTGAATGCCAGGGTGTGCCAATTGTGGATACAATGGTACATTTTAGGTGAAGGAACACTGGTGCTGGGGCCTGGTTAGCAGGGTCCCAGCACACTTCTTAGTCAAGTCAGCATCAGTATCAGGCAAAAAGTGGGGGGTAACTGCAACAGGGAGCCATTTCTTTACAACATTCACTTACAAAACACAACCACATTGGACAATTCGAAATACACACACCTGATACACATACACACACCACTCCCACACTCTCAATACAATATAAAACACATACCCACATCACCCACAAACCCTTACGACAACAATTGCGAACGAATGCCATAGAGAGACACCACCAGAAAGAACAATAGCATCCACAGGCACTCAACACCATCACTCACACAACATCCACACACCTCACACAACACACCTCTAAATATCACCTCACACATAACAACACACACCACCCCACACATCACCCACACCACCCCATGGCACCGCAAAGACACCCCAGGTTTTCTGAGGAGGAGCTCAGGGTAATGGTGGAGGAAATCATCCGGGTAGAGCCACAGCTATTCGGATCACAGGTGCAGCACACCACCATAGCTAGGAAGAGGGAGCTATGGTGCAGAATCGTGGACAGGGTCAACGCAGTGGGACAGCACCCAAGAACTAGGGATGACATCAGTAAGAGGTGGAACGACCTACGGGGGAAGGTGCGTTCCGTGGTCTCAAGACACCAGATTGCGGTTCAGAGGACTGGCGGCGGACCCCCACCTCCTCCCCCAGAACTCACTACATGGGAGGAGCAGGTCTTGGCTATACTGCATCCTGAGGGCCTCGCAGGAGTAGCTGGAGGAATGGACTCTGGTAAGTCAAACCTTTAACTACTTCATCCCCCACCCACCTGCATCCTATCTCATACGCCCACCCTCGCCCTCACCCCATCACTCCAACTCCTCACATTTGTCCCAAAATCACAAACCACACATCCCAAACCCAAGCCCTGCATGTAACACCAAAGCATGGGCACCTATCACCAAAGCATGTCTACTGCACATACCCATACACCCCCTAAACCATTATCACACAAGGTGCCACACAAGAATGCAAGCACTGGGGTACAGGTTCACCCACCCATTGCACACCATGGCACACACAGATGCAATAATAATGCAGGACCCCTACCCAACGTCACCGGACAGGAGGGTCCAGACATGTCCACTCCACCCACAGAAGAGGCCCACTGTGATGACAGCAGCTCTGTCCAACTGGATCTAGATGACCAGCCCGGCCCATCTGGGACCTCGGGACAGTCAGTTTCCCTCACACTGGCACAAGCCACAACAGAGCCTCCCCCCTCTGGAAACACCAGCACAGCACCCACCCAGCGGGCCCATACCTCTGTCCCCAGGACAGGTCAAGCAGCAGTGCGTCCACCACTACAGGTAACCTAGGCTAACCCACCACCCCAACAACACCAGAGACCTGGGGGCAGTGGTAGTGGGCACACGGTTCAGGGGACAGAGGCACAGGGAAACAGGGGAATTGGGAGGGCTGCTGTGCGACAGGGGGAGGGAACCCACTCTCCACGAGGCCCTCTCCAACATCATGGGAGCCTACCACCATTCCCAGGAGACGATGGCAACGGTACTGGCCAAGTTTAAGGAGACCCAGCGCCTGCAGGAGGAACAGTATTTGGGCTTCAGGGAGGAACTCAAATTCATCAATTCCACCCTGGGCACCATTGTAGGGGTGCTGAAGGAACTTGTCAACACCAGGAGGGACACTGTGGCACAACAAGGGGCCCCTGACACTAGCCTGGACGATGAACTGCCCACCACCTCCGCCGGCGCTAGTGGACAGGAGGCACGGACACAGGACCACGACACCAGAACCCCACCCCCTGCAGATGGAGAACCACCCCACAAGCGGTCCCTGAGATCCAGGACAAAGACAGAGAACAATGCCAAGTCCCCCACCAAGAAATGAGACCACCCTGATTGTGATCCTTCTGTCCCATGTTGTCACCCTGTCCATCCATCAACTGCCCCAGCTACACTTCCTATGTCCCTTTGGACAATGCACCTGTGAGACTAATAGACTGGACTCTGCCATGGACATTCCTCCACCATCACCCCTGACCATTTTACAACCCCCTCTACTATTTTGCACTTAAATACAACCCTTAAATCACAAAACAATCTGGAGTCAGTCTGTGCTTTCGAAAATGTGTATTAGCAATAACTGTGGCAAAATGCTATGTCCAATGTAATGTCAACATACCTATGTCACACAGCTCTAGTCCATGCGGAAACAAAGCAGAGGTCACACAGTGGGACCCACATCTGTGAAATCGAAAGGGAAAGTGACAGGTCAGGGTCTATACACTGGGTGAAAATGACAGACAGATGAGAGGTAGAAGAATTAAATCAGATGTAGCAGGCAGTGTTGTCTTCTTACCTGTGTCTCACTGGAAGTATTGCTGGATCACCGTGTTCCTGTTGTCTATGTCCTCTTCTCCTGCTTCCTCGTCTTCACTGTCCACAGGCTCCACAGCTGCCACAACACCTCCATCTGGACCATCCTCCTGCAGAAAAGGCACTTGTCGTCGCAAAGCCAAGTTGTGAAGCATACAGCAGGCCACGATGATCTGGCACACCTTCTTTGGTGAGTAGAATAGGGAACCACCTGTCATATGGAGGCACCTGAACCTGGCCTTCAGGAGGCCGAAGGTCCTCTCTATAATCCTCCTAGTCCGCCCATGGGCCTCACTGTAGCATTCCTCTGCCCTTGTCCTGGGATTCCTCACTGGGGTCAGTAGCCATGACAGGTTGGGGTAACCAGAGTCACCTGCAAATGTCGAGGGACAACTGTTAGACACACACTAACTCTTAGGGACATCCCCAGACCCAGACACCTAGTCACACTGTATTGGGTCCATGCCCTCACCTAATAGCCACACACGGTGTCTCTGGAGTTGCCCCATCACATAAGGGATGCTGCTATTCCGCAGAATGTAAGCGCCATGCACTGAGCCAGGAAATTTGGCATTCACATGGAAGATATACTGGTCTGCAAAACACACCATCTGCACATTCATAGAATGGTAACTCTTCCGGATCCGGTACACCTGTTCACTCCTGCGGGGGGGTACCAAGGCCACATGTGTCCCATCAGTGGCACCTATGACGTTGGGGATATGTCCCAGGGCATAGAAGTCACCTTTCACTGTAGGCAAACCCTCCACCTGAGGGAAAACGATGTAGCTGCGCATGTGTTTCAGCAGGGCACACAACACTCTGGACAACACGTTGGAGAACATAGGCTGGGACATCCCTGATGCTATGGCCACTGTTGTCTGAAAAGACCCACATGCCAGGAAATGGAGTACTGACAGCACCTGCACTAGAGGGGGGATTCCTGTGGGATGGCAGATAGCTGACATCAGGCCTGGCTCCAACTGGGCACACAGTTCCAGGATTGTGGTACGATCAAGTCTGTAGGTGATAATTACATGTCGCTCCTCCATTGTCGACAGGTCCACCAGCGGTCTGTACACCGGAGGATGCCACCATCTCCTCACTTGTCCCAGCGGACGTGCTCTATGGAGGAGAACAGCGAGCAGAGAATCAACCAACACTGAGGTGCGTAAACACAACTTAATCGGAAATTGTTTCAAAATCGACATATGGCTGTATTAGTGTTTAAGCAAGGGCTAGATATGTGTGACGCAGTCAAAAATAATGCCATGTGGCCCCCTGAAATGGCGGCTGCCTGACATGTATTGTGGGACAAGGGGATATGAGGTAACTGCGCTGGCGTTGTACACCGTCGCGGTAGGCGGTCGAAGACCGCAGCGCAATCCTGCATTGGTTAACATTGAATTCAATGGGTCTCAGGAGCCAATGACGATGTACGTCGGCGGTGACGGTACGCACCGCCGCGGACGTGACCGCCATTTTCTCTCTGTTCAATCACTTGATACCTGATCTTCGACAGGAGAGGACCTACACTGCAAGTGCTGCTGTGAACTCAGTCTGGAAGAGACAATGGCTCGTGTGTCTGGGGAAAGGGCCCCTGCCTTCAGCACGGAGGAGTTGGAGAAACTAGTGGATGGGGTCCTCCCCCAGTACACGCTACTCTACGGTCCTCCAGACAAACAGGTGAGTACACTGTGATCATGCTGTAAGGGCAATGCCTGTTTGGAGTGGTGTGGATGAAAGATGGGGGTGGGGGAGAATGAGGCGTGCATGAAACGACGGTGAGTGCATGTGCGTCATGGCAAGGGTAGGGATGCGGGCCAATGACTGTGACAGTGCGGACGGTTATATCTTCTCCTTTTCCCCTGTACTATTCCTGTAGGTCAGTGCCCACCAGAAGAAGGATATTTGGCGTGCTATCGCCAAGGAAGTCCGGACCCTGGGGGACTACCACAGACGGAGCACCCACTGCCGAAAAGATGGGAGGACATTCGCCGCTGGAGCAAGAAGACGGCGGATGCTCAGCTGGGGATGGCCTCCCAACGTGGGA
The DNA here is from genome assembly GCF_031143425.1 of Pleurodeles waltl. Classification (NCBI taxonomy): domain Eukaryota; kingdom Metazoa; phylum Chordata; class Amphibia; order Caudata; family Salamandridae; genus Pleurodeles; species Pleurodeles waltl. Next base: position 875,427,020 of record NC_090440.1, read on the forward strand.
GGGGTGCCCGTCGCACCATGACCCCCCTGATGTTCGAGATCCTGGCGGTGGCGTACTCGGAGTTGGAAGGGCACTTGAGGGCATCACAGCAGCCACAAGGGGGTGAGTACACTCTCATTCAGCTGATTCAGCACGCATTGTAGGTGTTTGGGTGGGGGAGGTGGGCTGTGGGTTCCCCTAGGCCAGGGCAGGTTTAGTAGGCAAAGTCTCTTCTTAAGGCAGGCCCTGTGGCACCCCACCCCACCTGTGTACAGAGCCAACTACACCTGGTCAGGCTCCTGTGACTTCCATGTGTGCAGCATTCGGGCATAGCCTTGTAACCCATGTCCCTGTGATTGATTAGGGAACTCCAAGTGCACGGCGTAGTGCAGGGGGCTTCTGTGTCTGTCGTGACTGCCAATGGTAGCGGTATTGCATGCATTCAACATGTCTTTCTTCTGTCTTCCCCCACCCTTTTTTTGGTCTCCCTGTGCTTGTGTGCATTAGCATCATCAGGCTGAGGAGCAGTGGCACCGGAGCAGGAGGGAGCTGCATCCCACATGGCCCTGGAGGCCGACACAACGGAGTCAGAATTCACCAGTGGGACGGAGGGAGAGGGGAGCTCCATGGCGGGGACAGGAGCTGAGACCAGCGACACGGACTCCTCCTCTGATGGGAGCTCCCTTGCGGTGGCAGGCCCCTCTGTGCCCCCCTCATCTACAGGTACAGCCTCCACCCCCCTACCAGCACTGCTCTTCCAGCAGCCCCTCCACGTTTGCCCGGTGGCTGCTCACCCAGGAGGGTGGGCATCTCCATCGCCCCAGGCACCTCAGCCCCTGCCCCAGTCAGCCCTGTTGCCCTCAGTGAGGAGGCCATTGACCTCCTCAGGTCCCTCACTGTTGGGCAGTCTACCATTTTGAATGCCATCCAGGGTGTAGAGAGGGACCAATGCATACCTGGAGGGCATTCATTCTGGTCAGGCAGCCCATCAGCGAGCTTTTCAGACTCTGGCCTCAGCACTGATGGCAGCCATTGTCCCTGTCTCTAGCCTTCCCCTCAAACTTCCTCCACCAGACCCAAACCCCTGTACCTCATCCTATCCCAAGCAAACCATCAGACCAGCATGCACACACGTCAACACACAAGGGAAGCTCAGGCAAACATAAGCACCACACATCCCACAGGCACTCACGCAAGCATCATACACATGCAGACATACCAACAGGCACTGCCTCCACTGTGTCCCCCTCCTCCTCGTCTCCCTCCTCCCTCCCAGTCTCGTCTCCACTCACACCTGCATGCACTACATCGTCAGCCACTACCTCCATCACCAGCACACCCACCACCACAGCCCGCTCACGTGCAGTCACCACCCCCACTACCATTCAGACATCCCCTGTGTCCTCTCCCAGTGTGTCTGTGAGCCCACCTCCCAAGGTACACAAACGCAGCCCACACCCACCCAACAGCCATCCACCTCACGACAGCCTCCAGCCCATGCACCTTCACCCAAAGTCACCAAACGTACACCTCCTACAACCACTACCTCTTCCTCCACTCCCAAAACCCCTCCATCTACCCGTCCCAGTGTGTCCAAATAACTTTTCCTGTCCAACCTTGACCTCTTCCCCTCGCCTCCCCCACCCCTTCAGTCTCCTAGGGCCCGTCTCTCCAGGTCCCAACCCAGCGCCTCAGCCACAACATCAGCGGGAACAGTGGTGTCAGTAGTAACCGGCTTCTGGAGTGCGCCAGGCAGCAGGGCAGCCAGTGTGCCAAGGAGCCGGAGCACGGACAGTCCCCCACCTCAAAAGCACAAAAAGTTGGCCACTGCCTGGTGGGAGAGAGGTAAAAACTCTTCCACCAAAGTCTCTCCCATGGGTACAGTTGGGAGTGTGGAGACAGCTGCGCCACCATCCAAGGTGGGGAAGGGGCACAGTAAAACAGGCAAGTCTGTGAAAACCTGCACGGCGGACAAGATCGCCACAAGCACCGCTGCCAAGGACACCACCACCACTGCCAAGGACACCGCCGACACATGCACCGCTGCCAAGGACACCGCTGCTACAAGCACCGCAGCAACCAGCACTGCTGAACAGGACACCGCCGCCACCAGCACCGCTGAACAGGACACCGCCGCAACAAGCACCGCAGGCCAGTGAGCACCAAAGATTCTGACGCTACTGAGGCCGCCACGAGCAGGATGAAGCACTCTGGGCACAAAGCCCCTGCCAGAACCAGTGGAGAAAGGCATCCACCACTACCTCAGTCCTTGGCAGGATAAAGCACTCTGGGCACAAAGCCCCCTCCAGAACCAGTGGAGAAAGGCATCCACTACCTCAGTCCTTGGCAGGATGAAGCACTCTGGGCACAAAGCCCCCTCCAGAACCAGTTTCACATCCACTACCTCAGTCCTTGGCAGGATGAAGCACTCTGGGCACAAAGCCCCCTGCAGAACCAGTGGAGAAAGGCATCCACTACCTCAGTCCTTGGCAGGATGAAGCATTCTGGGCACAAAGCCCCCTCCAGAACCAGTGGAGATTCACATCCACTACGTCAGTCCTTGGCAGGATGAAGCACTCTGGGCACAAAGCCCCCTCCAGAACCAGCGGAGACTGTTATCCATTTGAGAGACTGTGGCTTTGCACTCCCCAGGATGCAGTAGTGGGCTAACCACCCACTGGAGAGACTTGAGAGACTGTGGCTTTGCACTCCCCAGGATAAAGCAGTGGGCAAACCACCCACTGGAGAGACTTGAGAGACTGTGGATTTGCACTCCCCAGGATGCAGCAGTGGGCAAACCACCCACTGGAGAGACTTGAGAGACTGTGGCTTTGCACTCCCCAGGATGCAGCAGTGGGCAAACCACCCACCGGAGAGACTTGAGAGACTGTGGCTTTGCACTCCCCAGGATAAAGCAGTGGGCAAACCACCCACCGGAGAGACTTGAGAGACTGTGGGTTTGCACTCCCCAGGATAAAGCAGAGGGCAAACCACCCACTGGAGAGACTTGAGAGACTGTGGCTTTGCACTCCCCAGGATACATCAATGGGCATGGAGCCCCCTTGTGGATCTGGCATCGTGCACTCATTCGGCTGAGGTGCCCCCCTTTCCCTTCCCCCAGAGGTGCCTGTTGTATTTCTATCCGATGCCCCAGCAGTGTTCTCTCCGTCTTGATCGGGTATTGAGTGTGGGCCTCGCCCATGCATTTTGGGCCCAGTGGTCCACGGACTATGATGGTGGAATACCTTGGACTTGTATTCTTGGTGTATGTATTTGTTTCTAGTGTAAATATATGTATATGAATGTATATATTTTTGATTACTGTTTTTGAATAGATTACAAACGTTCGACTCATTTCCTTTTGTCCTTGCATTCTTCCAGGGGGAGTTGGGGGTTGTTAATGTAATGTATCTACATGTACTTGTGTGTGTGTTGTAGTGGGTGAGGGTCGGGGTGGGAGTGTTGCGTGTTGCGTGTGTGTGTCACTCTTTTTTCCCTCCCCCCTCCCCTGTGTCGTAGGTGCAGTACTCACGTGGTCTTCGCTGCCGTCTTTGTTGTTCCTGGTAGAGAAGCAGGAAGATAAAGGCTGGCAGTATCTGGAGTTCCAGTTCCATGGCGTCCTGGTTCCTCGTGGGGTGTGTAGAGGTGAGCGTTTTCCCTTCCAAGTCCTGTTCCCGCCGTGTTTTTGTTCGCAGTTAATCCGCCCCGGAAAAGGTGGTGGATTGGACTGTTGTAATACAATGGACGGAACTTTGTCTTCCGGCTGTCTGTTGGCGGTTACCGCTGCGGTGTTTGTTTGTACCGCTGTGGCGGTCGGAGTGTTGAAGTGGCTGTCTATGTTGGCGGTTTCCGCCACGGTCGTGATTCCATTTTTTTTACCACCGGCCTGTTGGCGCTTTTACCGCCGCTTTAACACTGACCGCCAGGGTTGTAAAGACCACCTATATCTAAAGAAAGAGATCACAATATAGCCCTTTATTGTTGTCTCTCACTGCCTACCACAGGAAAAATCCTTTTGTTTTTAAAAAAAGAACTCTCACCCACTCGGGTTAGCAGTGGTCCTTTTTCCTAACATCCCTAGAGTGGTATTTCTTATTCTTCTGACCTGTTGTATGCCCTCTCCAGTGCTTAATTTGAGGTGGTGGTTTCCAGTGCTCTGCACCTGCACTTAGTTGTCAACACCAGCGCTTGTGACAGTCTGCCACAAGGTAGCACTGTCCGGCTAATTTCGAGATGACCACAATTATTAGTAGGGTTTACGTTTTATGTTTTTTTTTTTTATTTAACATTTCTGTCTGTAATTATCCATATTTTTTGGGCAATATTATCAGTATTTACTCATATTTAGTTTGTGTTTTGAGAAAAAAGGGATTCATAATATGCTATATTTTCACATTTATTTAACTGAAAAAAGGTAACCATATTTTGCTTTCTTTTTCGTTTTAGCAAATTAACCAGCCAAATATACTGAAGCATTACAGACACCAGGGGCGGCTCCTTCATTAGGGCGGAGGAGCGTTGCACCTCCACCAGCAGCAGCAACTGCAAACCTTTTACCAAAAAACGATAAATTGTTTATTATCGTTTTTTGGTAAAAGGGGTGGGGCCATTGGGATGACGAGCAGTGAGGGGTAGTGCACAGCACACCCACTCAGGACCCATGTATGTTTGGTCCGCCATCTTGGGCCAGCCAAACACACATGTGCAGTGGGCTTCCTCCAGCCCAGCAACACAGTTGCTGGGCTGGAGAGAGCCTGCACAGTCTCACAGTCTGCCTGGGAGCGCCCTGGCTGGGCGCTTCCATCCAATCCTGATGCTCCTTTGAGCAGCGTCAGGATTGGCCGCAGGGCAGACTGGGAGCCTGTGTCTGCAGCCTGGAGCCATGAGGGACAGAGGAGCGTTGCGGCAGCAATGGAGGAGGTAGGTGTATTTTTTTTAATTCTTTTTAATTACATTTTTTATTATTCCCCCACCCCTTGCGTGCCACCCGCCCCTTCTGCTTGCCGCGAGCAGCGATTGACATACACTGGTAAATATCACCATTATAGTACAAATACTTGTTAACACATGCATGTATTTAAGGAAATCTCAACTTGTTTTTTTACTTCCCATACTGTCTACTTGCCCAGATGTTGTCCTGGAAATCAAAAGACAGCATGAAGAGCCACCCACAAGAAGCACAATTTTCCATATTTTACTGCTGTTAGAAATAAATACAGACATGAAACACATTGTTTTCTGTCTGTATCTGTAAGAAATCTGTAAAAACTGAAAACTGGGGGCCTTAATAATTAGTCATTATTAGTATAAGCAAAAAAAAAGGAATTAAGGAGGGTGAAGGCAGGGCACCTATCAGCGTGAACCATCTTTGTTTTACTGTTTTGAAGCCATTTCATTAACGGGTTGACATTAATTGATGGTTCGTGAATCACTACCAAAATATATACCAAATTTCATGTTTCATGGCCCTGTCTCCCATTCTCCCTCTATTTCACTATTTTGTTCAATGAAACAAAAATATTTACCCAGGCCCAGTGGTAACCACATAGAGTGAGCAACATTTGCAATCTAAAAAGTAATTACTTCAATATTTCCCGAAAAGGACATTTATGAGCTGCCGCCTGAAGAGATTGAGGATTGTGGATGGTTTCAGAGTGGTTGCTTTTTGACCCTTGAGATCACCATACACATGAGGTTGTAGCATCAAAGAATGAATATTAGACCACACCACCACAAGATCATTCCTTTTTCAGAAACTCCTTGAGTTGATGTGGTGCACCACATTGTATGTGACGCAGTCTGACATGAAGGTTAACCAGAAAGTATACTGTCGGAGTTCAAGGAGAAGTTTGGGGTCTTGCCTGCACCACAGTGATTAACTCTGGGTGCAATGTAATTTTGTCGTGAGTGTGGTGCAGCGATTCTGGAGGAGGTTGTGTGCCATGCAAACGTTTATTGGGGGAGAGGTAGTTCATTTATGGTAATGTTGGGCTAGCTACTCCTGTGCAGGTGTCAGGTATTCTATGAGCTGGCAACTCACTGTTTTCTTTAAATTGTGGTACAGGTGCATATCATTTATATATTGGGGGCTGTCAATCGAGGTATGGAGAGTGCAATGAACAAGGCCAATGCCATAGCTATCAGTAGTGTAGCCGGTGCAGCAGCACCCAGGCCCACATGCACGAAGAACCCTCTGTACACAAATTGTGGCATTATTTCTCTTCTTAACTTGTTACATGCGGTACATTTCCCTTGCTTGCACTAGGGCCTGGGCCTTGAACAAGACCTGGGCAACATTTGTCTGGCAGACTGTATGAAATGAGTTTGGTCTTCTGGGCCAGGTGCTTGTTTGGTGTGCTTTCTGTGCTTGGACATTACTATATCTTCCCCATCCATTCCCACTTTCAAAAGCAGCTTTAGATATTGATACAGCATAAACGACCTTTGAAAAACTAAGGAGTGCTTAAGTTGCCCTTGGCTTGTATGACAAGTCTTTGCAAAGGGTGAATCCAGTGTGCTTGATGAGAAGCAGGGCTCGCAGATTGCAGTGCCAGACTATAGCTGAGTGCTGCTTGTTTATCCCTCCAGCAAAGCCTGACGATTAAAATATGAGGAAGCCCCGGTTCCCAGTGGCACCCAAGACATTCCTCAGAAGCTTTGAAGACATAAGGACAGATGATGTGAACAGACGCACCAGAAGCATGTTCAGAATGTCAAGAGTTTGTTATTCTTACAGCTCCAGATGTGTCCAGTGGGGAAACTGCTGACTCTGGGACCACGGGCCTGAGTTCTTAGCCACTTCACTAAACGGAATGTCACAAAAATCACCTTATGTTTCCAGTCCCCACTTGCCTTATCTGCCAAGACGAGGGGTGCTTAGGAATACAAGATAGGGCATAATGATAGCATGGTTTCTATTCCCTAAACCCAACATGCCCCGCAGTCCCCACAGTTCTATGAGCACATCCCTCGCCAGGCGAAAACCCAAAAGACTTGAAAAGGGCGCACATGCCAAGATGGTTTCTCTGCATAGGAACCAAGGCTCGCTTTGCACCTCAGACTTACCCACTTCATTGGCAACATTAAGGAAAGGCACCAAAACCCAAATCTTAAGAATTTTACTGCCATCCGAGGCTGTATCCCCGCCTTTCTGCACATCACCAGATTGGGATGCTGTTTCTGACATCTGTGCACGCCTATTGTTTGTTTCTCAGTTCACACTGCAAATGCACAAACATGTCTCTGTATGCTCACATAATGGCTATGTATCCTGTTGCTATGTACAGCACCCTGCTGCCTTTGGGGCTAGGCTCAGCCTTTACACATACACCCAATAAAATAAAATACATTCTGACTGTCAGACCATTAGGTGTTGAGGAAAGAATACTTATTTTCCTGGAGCACTGCCTCTTTGAACAGTCAAGAGAGGGATGCACTCAAGCAATAGAGACATCTATGCTATTGAAACAACCAAGAAGCGTCCCCTCCAATGACCATCTAGAGCAGTGATACCTAAGTTGCGGCATATGTGGGGGTGGGGGGCGGGGTGAATGGGGTGCATGTGGCCCTCCTGTCTTTTACATGTGCCCCCCTTACCTTTTCATGCATCCCTCTCGTGAAGAGCAGCTCTAGGCTACTGTTTACTTGTCAGACCACTAACATTCAGAAAGATGTGAAATGAACTTGCACTGATTTATCTACAGGCTTACAGAAGAAAATGAAAAGAAACAAAGAAGGTGTCCTGTCCCACTTAACTTTAGGAGCAGCTTCATTTTTAAATACATATTGCATCAAGCGTGTAAAAATATGATAACTCAAAAAAGTTTATTTCATTAACATGCAGAAGTGTTTCACCTTAGTAGTACATCAGACTATAAGAAATTAAGTAGTATTTTATGAAAGTGATAGTTTTAAAAACCAAACTTAGAAAATCCAACCTCATCTCACCATAACAACAATGGCAATAGTGAGTTAAGAGGCAAGTCATTTGTCACGTGGAACCCTCTGGCTGGCCTGGGCTGTTACCGTAATTGGACAAAACCATAGTTTACTAAATTAAACACCAGAGTAGGTTTTGTACAGCACACATGCTGAACTCATACATTTCAAGGTGCTCTTATATGTGATCATGAATAAAAAGGAGGGAAAGCTGAATACAACTATTGCCTAGTATTACACATTTTGGTCAAGTGGGGGAGCTGAGATTGATCCCAGGTTTTCTGATTTCACATGGTACAATTCTATTTCATTTAAATTCAATAATCAACTTACTTGCTTTGTACACTTGACTCTCCGAAGGTAGCAATAGCAAGCAGAAAAAGCCTACCCTAAGGTGCAGATGCGGTAAAATATTAGCAATTATGATGCAGCATAACACAGTTTTGTCAAATCTATGACTCTTCTTTAAGACTAGGGCCCTTATTTATACTTTTACACGCAAAACTGTGTTAGCACAGTTTTTTGTGTGTAAAAGTATACTGCTGGCTAGCGCCATACCTGGAAGCCGGCCAGGCGCCATATTAATAGAATGGCGGGAGCCGGCCGTAATGCCCGATTAGGTGGGGAGGTGTAGGGGGAACCGGAGATTGTGCACAAGTTATGGCGCTACACTGTTTAGAGGCTAAAAAATGGCCATCAACAGCCAACTCGCCATTTTTATTGAAGACTACAACATGCTCAATGCCTCCCAAACTGGATTAAGAAAAAAACATAGCACAGAAACAACCCTCCTGGCCACAACAGATGACATCCGCGACCTGCTGGACAAGGGAAAGACGGCGGCACTCATCCTACTAGACCTCTCTGCAGCCTTCGTCACAGTCTCCCACCACACCCTGATATGCAGACTTCATGAAGCTGGCATCAGAGACAAAGCCCTCAACTGGATCCAGTCATTCCTCTCAGGCAGAACTCAACGAGTGAGACTCTCCCCCTTCCTCTCGGACCCCACTCCTACCACCTGTGGAGTCCCCCAGGGATCCTCCCTCAGCCCCCATGCTGTTTAACGTCTACATGGCCCCACTGGCCACCATCGTCAGGAGCTACAGAATCAACATCATCTCCTACACCGATGACACCCAACTGATCCTCTCCCTATCGAACGAACCCAACACAGCCAGACACAACTTCAGTGAAGGCATAGGAGCAGTCACGAACTGGATGAAAAACAGCTGCCTTAGACTCAACGCAAACAAGACAGAAGTACTCATCATAGGCCCTCAACCTGACGCTTAGAACGACTCCTGGTGGTCACCCACCCTCGGAAGCCCGCCCACCCCTAAGAACCATGCCCCCAACCTCGGGATCATTATGGACTCCAAACTCAACAATGACCACCAAATCAACTCAGTCACATCCATCTGCTTCCACACCCTCCACCTCCTACGCAAGACCTTCAGGGGGAATCCCCCTTGAACACAGAAAGATTGTCACTCACGCCCTCATTACCAGCAGACTGGACCACGGCAACGCGCTGTATGCCGGGATCAGCATTAAACTATTCCGCAAACTACAGAACATACAGAATGCCGCTGCCAGACTGGTTCTTGACCTGCCTACGTACACAAAGCTCTCCACAACACCGGACCAGCCTATCTGAACAGGCGACTCAGCTTCCACGTTCCCCACAGGACCCTGCGCTCAGCCCAGCTCTCTCTCGCAGAAGTACCCTGCATCAGGAAAACGAGAACAGGGGGTCGCTCCTTCTCCCACCTCACAGCCACAGCTTGGAACGCCCTTCCGCTCCACCTCAGACAAACTACCCCCCTCCTCAACATCACAATGGAGCTGAAGACATGGCTTTTCAAAGAACCACTTCACTGATGGACGCTACACGCCCCCCCAGGGCCTTGAGACCCTTGCGGGTGAGTACTTGCGCTCAACAAGCACCTGATTGATTGATTGATTAATTTAAGGCCCCCACCCCAGTGATTAATTTTAGCACGGGGGATAAATATGGCGCTAAGGCCATATCGTTATTTTCTGCACAAGAACTCCTACCTTGCATCATATTGGCGCAAGGTAGGTTTCCATGCCCAGAAAATGACGTTAACTCCATGTCTTTGGCGCTACACGGGTCTAGCGCCAAAGTATAAGTATGGAGTTACACTTGCGCTGAATTAGCATAATTTATTTTGATGCTAATTCAGCGCAAACCAAGTATAAATATGCCCCTACGTGCTTAATGTGGAGGGCGAACCATGTACATACTTCCCCTTCTCCTATGCCCCCTTCTCACCCTGCTGGCATCAATGCAGCCCTCGGGCACACCACTGACCATGCTTTTTGGTCCCTGGGAAACTGTTTATGGGTACCTATGCTTTAGAGTGTCCATGGCTATCTTCTTGCAGCTCGGTTTCCGGGAGCTTGCAATGAAGGCATTTTTGGGTTCGTGTAGGAGAGGGCTGATTACAGAAACCAAAACTCATAATTACATTGTGCACTATTTTCTGCACTTTCACTTTGAAATTAAAAAAGTATAAGTTTTGGAACTTTTACTTAATTCTTCCGCAGCACCTTGCAGCAGAATTAGAGTAAATATTCCATTAACATTCCATTAAATCTTTCCCAAAACGAGTCCTTTTTGGCTACTTAGATTAGAAACATCTATGTTTTATCAGGAAGCTTCAGGGAATTTCATTAAATAAAGCCAATACGTCTTCCAGGCTGCCTTTACAGTTGCAGATTAACCAGTTTGCACAGTTAATTTTTTTGAGGAAAGCAGCCTCCCAGCAAGAAGGCTTGTTTAGCTGTCTGCTCCCCCTCAGTTTCACAGCAATGAGACTGACTCCCTGCCTTACACTTAAGCTGAAGCATTTCAACTGTTCGAATGAACCTTCCAGGGACAGTTTTCTTTTCAGAAAAAGCATGGAAACTCTTTTTCTTAAATTCGACCACTGATTAAAATAATAAATTTGCAGCATTTGGTAAAATAAAAGAAGTTCACACAATCAACCAATCAATCAATAATTTCTAAAGCGCAGCTAATCACCCGTAGGGTCTCAAGGAGCTGTTTGTGGGCATGCTGCTCAATCAAAGAGCCAGATCTTGAGGTCCTTCCTGAACTGCTTGAGTGATCCTGTCTGCCTGAGTTTGAGAGGTAGCGTCTTCCATGTCGGGGGTGCGAGGTAGGAGAAGGATCTTCCTCCTGCTGTGCTTTTCTGGATCTTGGAAACGGCTGCGAGGGTGATCTGGGACGAACGGGTGGATGAGGTATGCCAGTCCTGTGATGTGTAGTGCCTTGTAGGTGTGGATCAGGAGTTTGTATGTGATGCGGTTGTTGACTGGGAGCCAGAATAGATCTCTGAGGTGGAATGGAAAGGTGGCAGTGTTGGGGAATGTCCAGAATGAGTCTGGCTGCTCCATTCTGGACTCTTGGTAGTCTTGATTGTAGTTTCTTGGTGATGCCGGCATTGAGTGTGTTGCCGTAGCCCAGTTTGCTAGTGACGAGTGCGTGGGTGACTGTCTTCTTTGCGTCACAGGGGATCTATTTGAAGATCTTTCGAAGGATTCGGAGGGTGTGGAAGCATGACGAAGAGACAGCAGTGAATTGGCAGGTCATGGATAGTGAGGAGTCCAGGATGATGCCTAGATTATGTATGTGGTCTGTGGGGAAGGGAGGAGTTTCCCAGTGCAGCGGGACACCAGGAGTCATTCCAGGCAGAAGGGGTGTAGCTGATTATGAGGATCTCCGTCTTGTCCGAGTTGAGTTTGAGGCAGCTGGCTTCCATCCTGGTGGCGACTGCTCTCATACCATTGTGAAAACTTCTCTTGGCCTTCACAGGTTCATCGGACAGGGAGAGAATCAGTTGGGTATTGTCGGCTTGAGAGACAATGTTTAGCCCATGTTGTTTGGTGATCTTGGCTAGCAGGGCCTTGTAGATGTTGAAAAGCGTCAGGCTGAGTGATCATCCTTAGGGTACTCCGCAGCATGTATCTTTGGGTTCTGGTGTGAACGGTGGTAGTCTGACACTCTGTGTTCTTCCCGTGAAGATGGACCTGAATCATTCCAGTGCTTTGTCTTGGATGCCGGCATTGTGGAGCCTGGTGCAGAGGGTGGGGTGGGAAACAGTGTTGAATGCAGGTGAGAGGTCGAGGAGGATGAGTGCGGCCCTGTTTCCGTGGTCTAGTATGGCGCGCATGTCGCCGGTGGCCGCTAGCAGTGCTGTTTAAGTGCTGTATGGAAACATTGAATTCTTGGTCACTGAGTACAACTGACCAATAATGTAGCCACCTTCCTGCTAATTGGCCACCTGCGAATTAGAGGTGAGTGATTACCTGAAGGTTAGAGCCAGTTGCCCGACTCTGGCTCAGCTTGAGGTTTTTTTGGCCCTCCAAACCCAAAAGCAAGTCAAACTTTCATGTGGCTTTTGCCTGTTATCCACGCTCTAATTTCATGCTCTAAGAATTAAAGACAAACATTAATCTTTGATGTGATACAGGAGAAAGAAAAAAGTACTCATATAACGGCTGAACTGCACAATATGAAACTAGAAAACTGGTATCAATCCCAGCTTCCCCGCTCGATCAAATTGTGTGATCCTTAACAGACATTTTATTTCATCATGCCTACTTTTTCATCTTTATTTCATATTAGAGCATTTTGAAATACACTATGGGGGTGATTCTAATTCTGGCGGGCGGCGGAGGCCGCCCGCCAGAATTCCGCCCCCATAATACCGCTCCGCGGTCAGAAGACCGCGGAGGGTATTATGAGTTTTTCCCTGGGCTGGCGGGCGGTCTCCAAAAGACCGCCCGCCAGCCCAGGGAAAAACTCCCTTCCCACGAGGATGCCGGCTCGTAATCGAGCCGGCGGAGTGGGAAGGTGCGACGGGTGCAGTAGCACCCGTCGCGTTTTTCAGTGTCTGCAAGGCAGACACTGAAATACCTTGCGGGGCCCTCTTACGGGGGCCCCTGCCGTGCCCATGCCATTGGCATGGGCACGGCAGGGGCCCCCAGGGGCCCCGCGACCCCCCCTACCGGTAGGGGGGGTCAGAATCCCCCATGGCGGCGCAGCAAGCTGCGCCGCCATGGGGGATTCTGAGGGCAGCGGTAAACCGGCGGGAGACCGCCGGTTTACCCTTTCTGACCGCGGCCAAAGCGCTGCGGTCAGAATGCCCTGCGGGGCACCGCCGGCCTGTCGGCGGTGCTCCCGCCGACGGGGTTAGAATCAGGGCCTATATGTTCAGGACATATGCAATACAAAACCATCTCATGTATTTGATGTAATAGACTATAATGTTGATGCATGTATAGAAAAATATAGACTACATGCAAGGTGTACATACCAACTGACTTGCCTCTTTGTTCACTAATGACATTGTCGTCAGGGCAGAGGGGAGGTAGAGCATTACTGATTCTAATGTCATGCTTAAAAACAAGCATTGTCAATGCCAATAGGACTGGCTAACATATTAAAGTGGCTTTATTTCATTATGTCAGTAAGTCATCATACATTCACTCTGTCACACATACATTGATTCATCCATCTAATGACTCATTGTTGCGTTTACCCTCTGACACAGCTGCAATAAAACACACAGAACCAAACAACACATGCAAAATAGAAAAAAGAATACAAGTAGAAAAAACAAAACATCCTGCTTTAAAAAACAGCGGGCAACAGATCATTTAGATCTGTCTGGAGGGATGTAATGTTCACTGAAGAAAACATTTTTAAAAAGGGGGAAGCAAAGAAATGAAGGGGGAACAACGTAGAAGGAAAATACGAAGTCTAAAGGGATGGCTAACTAGCACTGACACTGAAGCACACTAATTTTCAGGGGATGTGCACAGGTGGTCACACAATGCCGTGATTCACAAGGCAAGAGAGCTGGTGACTGATGCGGACTGAACCAATATCCCATGCAGTACGCTGCCATGGAATTAAGCAGAGTGTAAATGACACTCGGACAGACTAGTGACAGAAGAGAGGGCTGACCCAAATTCCCTCTGTGGATGCATATGTATATAATTGGGTGCATGTATTATTTAATGTTTTTTATTGACAAGATCCTGGCAGATAGCTAACCCTTTAATCCATCCTTGGAGAATCTAGCAAGACTCCTTACAGTGCAAATCGTCTACTTCTAGATTTTTGTCAGTTGTGGGATCTTCTATCCCTATGGTTTGTTTGGGTGTGCCACCAACACCAAAACCCTTACCTACTACGGTAAGCTATGAGATTCCATGTAACAAAATACCTGCCTAAAGGCTTTAGCACAGTGTAATAACATTCAGGGGGTCATTCTGACCTCGGCGGTAAAAGCCGCTTACCGCCGGTCAGAAGGCCGCCACAATACCGCCACGGCCGCGGTCAGCCGCCACGGACATTCTGACCCACAACTGCAAAACCTCCAAAACTCCGCCCTCCACTGCAGTCCGCCACATCAGCGGCCAGCGGTAAACTGGAGAAGACCAAACCTCCACCGCCACGCCAACAGAAATACGCCCATCCCATTATGACCCGCAAATCCACGCGGCAGTCATTCAACCGCGGTATTCCATTGGCGGTACACACCGCCGCGGTCAAAATACACACACCTTTACAAACCCCTACCACATTGGACAATTTGAAAGGCACACACCTGAAACACATACACACACCACTCCCACACATCCAATACCATATAAAACACACACCCACATCACCCACAAACCCCTACCAACAAAAACCAGAGACGAAGGAGAGAGAGACACATCAGAGAATAGAGAGCCAGACACACAGAGGCACACCACAACATCACACACACCACATAGAAGCACAAAGCACCACACACCAACACACACATCATCACATACACCACCCCACACCTCATACACACCACCCCATGGCACCACAAAGGCACCCACGCTTTTCGGACCAAGAACTCCGGGTCATGGTGGAGGAAATCATAAGAGTGGAACCCCAGCTCTTCGGCTCACAGGTTCAGCACACCACCATAGCAAGGAAGGCGGAGCTCTGGCAGCGGATCGTGGACAGGGTCAATGCGGTGGGACAGCATCCCAGAAATAGGAACGACATCCGCAAACGATGGAACGACCTACGGGGGAAGGTGCGATCGATGGTCTCGCGAGACAACATCGCAGTGCAGAAGACTGGCGGGGGACCCCCACCCACTCCACCCGAATTCACAGCATGGGAGCAAGAGGTACTAAACATCCTGCATCCTGATGGCCTCGCTGGAGTACACGGAGGAATGGACTCTGGTAAGTACAAGCCCAACCACTTCACCCCCCCCCCAGCATGCTAACCCCCACCCTCACCCCCAACCCCCCAGCACACATCCTCCCTGAGAATGTCTCTCCAGCACAACCCACCCAACACCAACCCCTGCATGCCATCCCCAAACTATGGACACCCATCACCTAAGCATGACCACTGCACATACCCATCCCCCCCCCCACAAAACACCCTCACAACACCTCCCCCAAGGGAATGCCAGCACTGGGGGACAAGGGCACCCATAAAACGCAAGCTAATGCACACACAGAAACAATAACCATACCCTCTTACCCCATGCAGGACCCGAACGACAACACACCGGTCAGGAGGGACCAGAAATGTCCATCCCACCCCCGGAACAGGCCCCTAGTGATGACAGAAGCTCTGTCGACCTGGACCCTGATGACCAGCCCGGACCATCGGGGACCTCTGGGCAGTCGGTTCCCCTCACCCAGACACAGGCCACTGCAGACCCAACCCACTCTGGGAACAACAGCACAGCTCCCACCCAGCGGGCCCATGCCTCTGTCTCTAGGACAGGTCAAGCAGCGGTGTGTCTACCACTACAGGGCACCCAGGGTAACCCACCAACCCAACAACAACAGGGACCTGGGGGCAGTGGAAGTGGGCACACCGTCCAGGGGACAGAGGCCCAGGGAAACAGGGCAACTCGGAGGGCTGCTGTGCGACAGGGGGGGGAGGAGAGGCCCAGGGAACCTACTCTCCAAGAGGCCCCCACCACCATCATGGCAGCCTACCACCACTCACAAGAGACGATGGCGACGGTACTGGCCAGGTTCCAGGAGATCCAGGCACAGCAGGAGCAACGCTACATGGGGTTCAGCGACCAACTCACCAACATCTCAACCGCTATGGGGAGCATAGTCCAGGCCCTGAACCGTATAGAGGACACGTTTCGGGACCATGTGGCATCACACAGGGCCCCTGTCACTAGCCACGAACAGAAACAGCCTACCACCTCCGCCGGCGCTAGTGGACAGGAGGCCCCACCCCAACGACAGCCCACCAGAACCCCACCTCCTGCTGAACAACAACCACCCCACAAAAGGAGCCTGAGATCAAAAAAACCGACAGAGTAGGATGTCAAGACCCCCGCCAGCATCACATACCCCCTGAAGTCCTCCCACTGTTCAACATTGCCACCCTGTCAAACCTTGAACTGCCCCTGCTCAATCCTGCCACAGGCATATGGACAATGCACCTGTGAGACTGAGAACTGGACTCTGCTATGGACATTACTCCACCCCCACCCATCACTGTTTCACTATCATGTACCAATATCTATGCACTAATAATAAATCACACATTGCACTGAAATCAATCAGGACTCAGCCTGTCTTATTTACAAATGTATGACACATTACATATCAATTACGTATTTTTAACATTGTGAATTACACATACTGAGGTAACTTAGCATTAGTCCATGGGCCAACCAAGCCGAGGTCACGCAGTGGCTCATACAGCACAGAAAAGGGAAGGGAAAATCAAACATCATGTTTATAGTTCTGGGGGGAAATCGACAAAGTTGAGATGCAGGAGGCTTTCAGGAAATGTAAAATGGCATGGGTGATTATTACCTGTGTGCTACTGAAAATACTGTTCTATTACTCTGTCCCTGTTGTCTGTGTCGTCCTCTGAGTCTTCCTCCTCTTCACTCTCCGCAGGCTCCACAGCTGCTTCAACAACACCATCTGCACCATCCTCCTGCAGGAAAGGAACCTGACGTCGCAATGCCAGATTGTGAAGCATACAGCAGGCCACGATGATATGGCACACCTTCTTTGGTGAGTACATCAGGGATCCCCCTGTCATATGCAGGCACCTAAACCTGGCCTTCAGGAGGCCAAAGGTCCTTTCGATGATCCTCCTAGTTCGCCCATGGGCCTCATTGTACCGTTCCTCTGCCCTGGTCCGGGGATTCCTCACTGGGGTCAGTAGCCAAGGCAGGTTGGGGTAACCAGAGTCACCAATTAGCCACACATGTTGTCTCTGTAGCTGCTCCATCACATAGGGGATGCTGCTATTTCGCATAACATACGCGTCATGCACTGACCCTGGGAACTTGGCATTTACATGGGAGATGTACTGGTCAGCCAAACAGACCACATGGACATTCATCGAATGATAACTTTTTCTGTTTCTGTACACCTGCTCATCGTCTTTTGGGGGTACCAAAGCCACATGGGTCCCATCAATGGCACCAATGATGTTGGGGATATGTCCAAGGGCATAGAAATCACCCTTCACTGTAGGCAAGTCACCCTCCTCTGGGAAAATGATGTAGCTCCGCATGAGTTTCATCAGGGCAGACAGCACTCTGCTCAAAATCTTTGAAAACATAGGCTGAGACATTCCAGATGACATGGCCACTGTTGTCTGGAATGACCCACTTGCCAAAAAATGGAGGACTGACAAAACCTGCACCAGAGGGGGAATCCCTGTGGGTTGGCGGATGGGGGACATCAGGGCTGGCTCCAGCTGGGCACACAGTTCATGGATAGTGGCACGGTCAAGTCTGTATCGAAGTATTATATGGCGTTCTTCCATTGTCGACAGGTCCACCAGCGGTCGGTACACGCGAGGATTCCTCCTTCTCATCGCAAGTCCCAGCGGACGGTGCCTAGGAAGGACAACATGGAGCACAGAGTCAGGCAAACCACAGGTACGTACAGACAGCTTGCACAGTTAAAGAATGGCAATGGGTTGAAAGGCGTGTATGTGTGGCAATGCAAGGCCTAGGCCTGTGTGTCGCAGTCAAAATTAAGCCATGTAGGCCCTTGAAATGGCGGCTGCCTGACCTGTGAAGTGGGACAATGGGATGTGAGGTCAATGCGCTGGCGGGGCACACCGTGGCGGTAGGCGGGCGAAGACCGCAGCGCAAAGCCGCATTGGTTAACATTGAACCCTATGGGTTTCAGGAGCCAATGACGATGTGCGCCGGCGGTCGCGGTACGCACCGCCGCAGTACGCACCGCCGCGGGCGTGACCGCCATTTCCTAGCTGATTGATCACTGGAGACCTGATCATCCACAGGAGAGGACCTATACTGCAAGTGCTGCTGTGACCTCGGTCTGGAAGTGACAATGGCTGCTGCGACTGGGGAAAGGGCCCCTGCCTTCACGTCTGAAGAGTTGGAGAAGCTCGTGGATGGGGTCCTCCTCCAGTATGCGCTACTCTACGGTCCTCCAGACCAACAAGTGAGTACACCGGGTGCACATGGAATGGGCTATGCCTGTGTGGATTGGGGTGGATGTAAGTTGGTGGGGTGGGGGGCGAATGAGGAGTGCAACGCACGATAGATGAGAGCATGTGCCATATGGCAAAGTTGGTGGGGGGGGGCAATCACATCTAACATGCAGGTCATTGATGATTTCCTCCTTTCCACCCTGTACATGTCAAATAGGTCAGCGCCCATCAGAAGATCGAGATTTGGCGTGCCATCGCCAAGGAAGTCCGGAACTTGGGGGTCCACAACAGACGGGGCACCCACTGCCGCAAGAGGTGGGAGGACATCCGCCGCGGAACAAGGAAGACCGCAGAAACACTGCTGGGGATGGCCTCCCAACCTAGGAGGGGTGCCAGTCGCACCATGACCCCCCTGATGTCCCGGATCCTGGCGGTGGCCTACCCTGAATTGGATGGGCGCTTTAAGACATCACAGCAGACACAAGGGGGTGAGTATCAGCACATTCTCATTTCTTTCTGCGCAGTGGAGGCGTCTGGGTGGGGGAGGAGGGCTGTGGGTGACATTAGGCCAGGGCGCTTTCTGTAGTGTAGTCCTCTCCCTTAGGCATGGCCCTGTGCCCCCGGCCCCCACCTCTGTAGGGTGACAAGTACAGCCATTGATGGTCCAGCATCACCCATGTGCGCGTTTGACGTCTCTTGGCCTGTTGTCCTAGTCAGTAGTACTGAGTAGTGTACCCCGAATGCGCGGCTTAGTGCATTAGGCTCCTGTGTCTGTCCTCTCCGCCAACGGTGTTGACATTGCATGCACTCAACCTGGTCTTCTTTTTTCTCCCCCCACCCTTTCTCTTCATCTTCTTCTGCATGTGTGCATTAGCATCATCAGGCGGAGGAGATTTGGCATCGGAGCACGAGGGAGCTGCAGGACACAAGGCCCCGGTGGGCCCAGGAACAGACACCGAGGGCACCAGTGATCCGGAGGGCGAGGGGAGCACCACAACGGGGACCGGTGGTGAGACCAGCGACTCAGACACGTCCTCGGATGGGTGCTCCCTAGCGGTGGCGGAAACATCCGGGACCCCCGCCTCTACAGGTACAGCCGCCACCCAGCGCACCAGCACCGCCCTCCCAGCAGCCCCTCAGCCTACGCTCCGTGCCCGCTCGCCCGGGTAGGCGCGCGTCTCCTTCGCCCCAGGCACCTCAGCCCCTGCCCCTGTTGCCCCTGCTGCCCTCAGTGCGGAGCTCATTGACCTGGTGAGGACGCTCATTGTTGGGCAGACTACCCTTTTGAATGCCATCCAGGGTGTGCAAAGGGAGGTGCAACAGAGCAATGCGTACCTGGAGGGCATTCATTCGGGTCAGGCTGCCCATTAACGAGCGTTCACTGCTCTGGCCTCAGCACTGACGGCAGCCATTGTCCCTGTTTCCAGCCTCCCTCTTCTGACTGCCTCCAGCCTGTCTCTGTCTCCTGTTCCTCAGCCTATCCCATCCACACCATCAGACCAGCCTGCACACACCTCAACACCCAAGAGCAGCTCATCCAGACACAAGCACCACAGATCCCACAAACACTCACCCAAGCAACACACAGATGCAGACATTCCAGCAGTCACAACCACCTCTGTGTCCCCCTCCTCCTCGTCTCCCTCCTCCCTCCCTGTGACGTCTACACTCACAACTGCATGCACCCCAACATCAGCCAGTGCTTCCATCACCACCTCACCCTCCAGTACAGTCCACACTCGTGCAGTCACCACCCCCACTGCCATTTACACGTCCCCTGTGTCCTCTCCCACTGTGTCTGTCACCCCCTCTTCCAAGACACACAAACGCAGGCAGCCACCCACCCAACAGCCATCCACCTCACGTCAGCCTACAGCACCAGCACCTTCACCCAATGACAGCACACCTGACTCTCCTACAACCACATCCTCTTCCTCCACTCCCATCACCACTTCTCCTACCCTTTACCTTGGACCTAAAAAGCTTTTCCTGGCTAATCTTAACCTCTTTCCCTCCGATGAGCTCCCCCCTCCATCTGCAAAGAGTCCCAAGAGCACCGCAGCCACCACCAGCCCAGCTTCGAGTGTCACTGTTGTGCATGGGTTCTGGAGTCCACCCTTTGCCAGCAGTGACACATCGATCAGCAGCAAGGACACGTCCAGCCCCCCCCCCGGCAAGAGGACCCGCAAAAACAAGGGCCGCCGTGCGAGGACTGACAGGGCTGCCCCCAAGGAGCAATGTGCGGCCACTTTACCAGCCACACCATCTAGGGGAGGCAAGGGCCCGAGAGCCCCATCAAAGGAGCGGTAAGGCAGCAGGAGCGCGGAGAAGGTGGACCCCACATGTCACATCCCAGCTGTGAAGGAGGACACTAAAGAGGCCAGGAGTCCGTCCCCGAAGGGTCCAGAAACGTCACGGTCCGAGGGCGACTGAGCAGGGAGTGCAGCACAGGTCTGGCTCCCTTGACCTGCTGGATGAGCACCGCTGAAGAGGGCCCGCGGTGCAGAAGAGCACCGCTGAACAGGGCCCGCCGTGAAGATAGGCACCGCTGAAGAGGGCCCCGCCGTGAAGATAGGCACCGCTGAAGAGGGCCCGCCGTGCAGAAGAGCACCGCTGAACAGGGCCCCGCCGTGAAGATAGGCACCGCTGAACAGGGCCCGCTGTGCAGAAGAGCACCGCTGAAGAGGGCCCGCCGTGCAGAAGAGCACCGCTGAACAGGGCCCCGCCGTGAAGATAGGCACCGCTGAAGAGGGCCCCGCCGTGAAGATAGGCACCGCTGAAGAGGGCCCGCCGTGCAGAAGAGCACCGCTGAACAGGGCCCCGCCGTGAAGATAGGCACCGCTGAAGAGGGCCCGCCGTGAAGATAGGCACCGCTGAACAGGGCCCGCCGTGCAGAAGAGCACCGCTGAACAGGGCCCGCCGTGCAGAAGAGCACCGCTGAACAGGGCCCCGCCGTGAAGATAGGCACCGCTGAAGAGGGCCCGCCGTGAAGATAGGCACCGCTGAACAGGGCCCGCCGTGCAGAAGAGCACCGCTGAACAGGGCCCCGCCGTGCAGAAGAGCACCGCTGAACAGGGCCCCGCCGTGAAGATAGGCACCGCTGAAGAGGGCCCGCCGTGTAGAAGAGCACCGCTGAAGAGGGCCCCGCCATCTCAAGCACCGCTCCGCTGGGCCCTTCTTCTCAAGCACCGCTCCGCTGGGCCCCGCCATCTCAAGCACCGCTCCGCTGGGCCCTTCTTCTCAAGCACCGCTCCGCTGGGCACCGCCATCTCAAGCACCGCTCCGCTGGGCCCTTCTTCTCAAGCACCGCTCCGCTGGGCCCTTCTTCTCAAGCACCGCTCCGCTGGGCCCTTCTTCTCAAGCACCGCTCCGCTGGGCCCTTCTTCTCAAGCACCGCTCCGCTGGGCCCTTCTTCTCAAGCACCGCTCCGCTGGGCCCTTCTTCTCAAGCACCGCTCCGCTGGGCACCGCCGTCTCAAGCACCGCTCCGCTGGGCCCTTCTTCTCAAGCACCGCTCCGCTGGGCCCTTCTTCTCAAGCACCGCTCCGCTGGGCCCTTCTTCTCAAGCACCGCTCCGCTGGTCCCTTCATCTCAAGCACCGCTCCGCTGGGCCCTTCTTCTCAAGCACCGCTCCGCTGGGCACCGCCGTCTCAAGCACCGCTCCGCTGGGCCTTTCATCTCTAGCACCGCTCCGCTGGGCCCTTCTTCTCAAGCACCGCTCCGCTGGGCCCTTCATCTCAAGCACCACTCCGCTGGGCACCGCCGTCTCAAGCACCGCTCCACTGGGCACCGCCATCTCAAGCACCGCTCCGCTGGGCCCTTCTTCTCAAGCACCGCTCCGCTGGGCACCGCCGTCTCAAGCACCGCTCCGCTGGGCACCGCCATATCAAGCACCGCTCCGCTGGGCACCGCCATCTCAAGCACCGCTCCGCTGGGCACCGCCATCTCAAGCACCGCTCCGCTGGGCCCTTCATCTCAAGCACCGCTCCGCTGGGCACCGCCATCTCAAACACCGCTCTGCTGGGCCCTTCATCTCAAGCACCGCTCCGCTGGGCACCGCCATCTCAGGAACCGCTCCGCTGGGCCCTTCATCTCAAGCACCGCTCCGCTGGGCCCTTCTTCTCAAGCACAGCTCCGCTGGGCACCGCCGTCTCAAGCACCGCTCCGCTGGGCCCTTCTTCTCAGGCACCGCTCCGCTGGGCCCTTCTTCTCAAGCACTGCTCCGCTGGGCCCTTCATCTCAAGCACCGCTCCGCTGGGCACTGCCATCTCAAGCACCGCTCCGCTGGGCCCTTCATCTCAAGCACCGCTCCGCTGGGCACCGCCATCTCAAGCACCGCTCCGCTGGGCCCTTCATCTCAAGCACCGCTCCGCTGGGCCCTTCTTCTCAAGCACCGCTCCGCTGGGCACCGCCATCTCAAGCACCGCTCCGCTGGGCCCTTCTTCTCAAGCACCGCTCCGCTGGGCACCGCCGTCTCAAGCACCGCTCCGCTGGGCACCGCCATCTCAAGCACCGCTCCGCTGGGCCCTTCTTCTCAAGCACCGCTCCGCTGGGCACCGCCGTCTCAAGCACCGCTCCGCTGGGCACCGCCATCTCAAGCACCGCTCCGCTGGGCCCTTCATCTCAAGCACCGCTCCGCTGGGCACCGCCATCTCAAGCACCGCTCCGCTGGGCCCTTCATCTCAAGCACCGCTCCGCTGGGCACCGCCGTCTCAAGCACTGTTTATGGTTCACTGTGCCCACCATGCCTCCTCCTTGACCAGTGGAGACTGTCATCCACCTGATGGACTGTGGCTTCCAGGGCGCTTTCTGTAGTGTAGTCCTCTCCCTTAGGCATGGCCCTGTGCCCCCGGCCCCCACCTCTGTAGGGTGACAAGTACAGCCATTGATGGTCCAGCATCACCCATGTGCGCGTTTGACGTCTCTTGGCCTGTTGTCCTAGTCAGTAGTACTGAGTAGTGTACCCCGAATGCGCGGCTTAGTGCATGAGGCTCCTGTGTCTGTCCTCTCCGCCAACGGTGTTGACATTGCATGCACTCAACCTGGTCTTCTTTTTTCTCCCCCCACCCTTTCTCTTCATCTTCTTGTGCATGTGTGCATTAGCATCATCAGGCGGAGGAGATTTGGCATCGGAGCACGAGGGAGCTGCAGGACACAAGGCCCTGGTGGGCCCAGGAACAGACACCGAGGGCACCAGTGATCCGGAGGGCGAGGGGAGCACCACAACGGGGACCGGTGGTGAGACCAGCGACTCAGACACGTCCTCGGATGGGTGCTCCCTAGCGGTGGCGGAAACATCCGGGACCCCCGCCTCTACAGGTACAGCCGCCACCCAGCGCACCAGCACCGCCCTCCCAGCAGCCCCTCAGCCTACGCTCCGTGCCCACTCGCCCAGGAAGGCGCGCGTCTTCTTCGCCCCAGGCACCTCAGCCCCTGCCCCTGTTGCCCCTGCTGCCCTCAGTGCGGAGCTCATTGACCTGGTGAGGACGCTCATTGTTGGGCAGACTACCCTTTTGAATGCCATCCAGGGTGTGCAAAGGGAGGTGCAACAGAGCAATGCGTACCTGGAGGGCATTCATTCGGGTCAGGCTGCCCATCAACGAGCGTTCACTGCTCTGGCCTCAGCACTGACAGCAGCCATTGTCCCTGTTTCCAGCCTCCCTCTTCTGACTGCCTCCAGCCTGTCTCTGTCTCCTGTTCCTCAGCCTATCCCATCCACACCATCAGACCAGCCTGCACACACCTCAACACCCAAGAGCAGCTTATCCAGACACAAGCACCACAGATCCCACAAACACTCACCCAAGCAACACACAGATGCAGACATTCCAGCAGTCACAACCACCTCTGTGTCCCCCTCCTCCTCGTCTCCCTCCTCCCTCCCTGTGACGTCTACACTCACACCTGCATGCACCCCAACATCAGCCAGTGCTTCCATCACCACCTCACCCTCCAGTACAGTCCACACTCGTGCAGTCACCACCCCCACTGCCATTTACACGTCCCCTGTGTCCTCTCCCACTGTGTCTGTCACCCCCTCTTCCAAGACACACAAACGCAGGCAGCCACCCACCCAACAGCCATCCACCTCACGTCAGCCTACAGCACCAGCACCTTCACCCAATGACAGCACACCTGACTCTCCTACAACCACATCCTCTTCCTCCACTCCCATCACCACTTCTCCTACCCTTTACCTTGGACCTAAAAAGCTTTTCCTGGCTAATCTTAACCTCTTTCCCTCCGATGAGCTCCCCCCTCCATCTGCAAAGAGTCCCAAGAGCACCGCAGCCACCACCAGCCCAGCTTCGAGTGTCACTGTTGTGCATGGGTTCTGGAGTCCACCCTTTGCCAGCAGTGACACATCGATCAGCAGCAAGGACACGTCCAGCCCCCCCCCGGCAAGAGGACCCGCAAAAACAAGGGCCGCCGTGCGAGGACTGACAGGGCTGCCCCCAAGGAGCAATGTGCGGCCACTTCACCAGCCACACCATCTAGGGGAGGCAAGGGCCCGAGAGCCCCATCAAAGGAGCGGTAAGGCAGCAGGAGCGCGGAGAAGGTGGACCCCACATGTCACATCCCAGCTGTGAAGGAGGACACTAAAGAGGCCAGGAGTCCGTCCCCGAAGGGTCCAGAAACGTCACGGTCCGAGGGCGACTGAGCAGGGAGTGCAGCACAGGTCTGGCTCCCTTGACCTGCTGGATGAGCACCGCTGAAGAGGGCCCGCGGTGCAGAAGAGCACCGCTGAACAGGGCCCCGCCGTGAAGATAGGCACCGCTGAAGAGGGGCCGCCGTGCAGAAGAGCACCGCTGAACAGGGCCCGCCGTGCAGAAGAGCACCGCTGAACAGGGCCCCGCCGTGAAGATAGGCACCGCTGAAGAGGGCCCGCGGTGCAGAAGAGCACCGCTGAACAGGGCCCCGTCGTGAAGATAGGCACCGCTGAAGAGGGCCCCGCCGTGAAGATAGGCACCGCTGAAGAGGGCCCGCCGTGCAGAAGAGCACCGCTGAACAGGGCCCCGCCGTGAAGATAGGCACCGCTGAACAGGGCCCGCCGTGCAGAAGAGCACCGCTGAAGAGGGCCCGCCGTGCAGAAGAGCACCGCTGAACAGGGCCCCGCCGTGAAGATAGGCACCGCTGAAGAGGGCCCCGCCGTGAAGATAGGCACCGCTGAAGAGGGCCCGCCGTGCAGAAGAGCACCGCTGAACAGGGCCCCGCCGTGAAGATAGGCACCGCTGAAGAGGGCCCGCCGTGAAGATAGGCACCGCTGAACAGGGCCCGCCGTGCAGAAGAGCACCGCTGAACAGGGCCCCGCCGTGCAGAAGAGCACCGCTGAACAGGGCTCCGCCGTGAAGATAGGCACCGCTGAAGAGGGCCCGCCGTGAAGATAGGCACCGCTGAACAGGGCCCGCCGTGCAGAAGAGCACCGCTGAACAGGGCCCCGCCGTGAAGATAGGCACCGCTGAAGAGGGCCCGCCGTGCAGAAGAGCACCGCTGAAGAGGGCCCCGCCATCTCAAGCACCGCTCCGCTGGGCGCTTCTTCTCAAGCACCGCTCCGCTGGGCCCCGCCATCTCAAGCACCGCTCCGCTGGGCCCTTCTTCTCAAGCACTGCTCCGCTGGGCACCGCCATCTCAAGCACCGCTCCGCTGGGCCCTTCTTCTCAAGCACCGCTCCGCTGGGCCCTTCATCTCAAGCACCGCTCCGCTGGGCCCTTCTTCTCAAGCACCGCTCCGCTGGGCCCTTCTTCTCAAGCACCGCTCCGCTGGGCCCTTCTTCTCAAGCACCGCTCCGCTGGGCCCTTCTTCTCAAGCACCGCTCCGCTGGGCCCTTCTTCTCAAGCACCGCTCCGCTGGGCACCGCCGTCTCAAGCACCGCTCCGCTGGGCCCTTCTTCTCAAGCACCGCTCCGCTGGGCCCTTCATCTCAAGCACCGCTCCGCTGGGCCCTTCTTCTCAAGCACCGCTCCGCTGGGCCCTTCTTCTCAAGCACCGCTCCGCTGGGCCCTTCTTCTCAAGCACCGCTCCTCTGGCCTTTTTGGCATGTGTGTACTTTACATGGTAAAAAAAAAATTGGGGTGCAGGAGAGGGGGCCTTAGGCCCCCAGCACCCTGGCCTTTTGCATTTCCCAAATTGCGATTTCTGTTTCAGAAATCGCAATTTAGGAAATGCAAAAAATTTGCAGCTATGGGCCAACGGGCCCATAGCTGCGAATGGGGCCAGTATCGCACTTTGCGATTCAGTAATTGCATTTGCGATTTTTAAGAAATCGCAATTACCGAATCGCAAATGTGATACATGGCCCTTTGCGAGTCGGTAATTGCGATTTCTTAAAAATCGCAATTACCGAATCGCAATGGGCCAGATTCATACACCTGGCCCAAAATGCCTGCCTATAGCCTGTAATAATGTTGTAATAATACCACATGTACTAATGTAGTACCAACATACTGTTAAAGGCCTACCGGCTTTAACAAATGCGTTCACAAAAAATGATCTAATTCTAATGCCTTTACAATAACTTTTCATAATAAGCAGATCAGACTAATGGTCAGGGGCGGCTCCTCCGCTATGGCGGAGAAGCGTTGACCCCCACCAGCAGCAGGAGCTGCAAATCCTTTAAAAACAAAACAATAGTAAACTGTGTTTATTATCGTTTTATTTTTAACCCATTCTGTGCTGGGTACGTAATGGTTACGTCCACCGGCACAGTGCTCCTGTGCCGAGGACGTAACCATTACGTCCTGGCACATGAGCTTCAAGGGAGCGCTAGCACTCCCTCTGTGGGCTTCCCTCCCACCGCCCCCCAAGGCAGGGATGGAAGGGGAAGCCCTACCCCCCACCCCTCCTAATGATGTCAGCACGAGATCACGCACTGACATCATTAGAGGGTGCAGGTCACACTGGAAGCCATTTGCTTCCAGCGCAACCTCAGAGAAACAGGTAAGTTTCTCCTCCAGCAAGGGGGGGGGGGGGGGCTTTCAGACAAAGAGGCATCGGGGGAAAGGAAATGGTTTTCCTTTCCCCCGATGTCTCTTTGAGCATTCCTGCTGCGATTGGGCAGCAGGAATGCCCACTACACACCAGGGATTTTTGCATTTCTTTTCTGTGCTATGTGTGTGTCGGGGAGCGGCCCCTTAGGCAAGGGTCGCTCCCATTCGGGGGCATATATTTTATGGCCATTGCGGCCTATTATTTTTAGATAAGCCGTGAAGATAGGCACCGCTGAAGAGGGCCCGCCGTGCAGAAGAGCACCGCTGAACAGGGCCCGCGGTGCAGAAGAGCACCGCTGAACAGGGCCCCGCCGTGAAGATAGGCACCGCTGAAGAGGGCCCGCGGTGCAGAAGAGCACCGCTGAACAGGGCCCCGTCGTGAAGATAGGCACCGCTGAAGAGGGCCCCGCCGTGAAGATAGGCACCGCTGAAGAGGGCCCGCCGTGCAGAAGAGCACCGCTGAACAGGGCCCCGCCGTGAAGATAGGCACCGCTGAACAGGGCCCGCCGTGCAGAAGAGCACCGCTGAAGAGGGCCCGCCGTGCAGAAGAGCACCGCTGAACAGGGTCCCGCCGTGAAGATAGGCACCGCTGAAGAGGGCCCCGCCGTGAAGATAGGCACCGCTGAAGAGGGCCCGCCGTGCAGAAGAGCACCGCTGAACAGGGCCCCGCCGCGAAGATAGGCACCGCTGAAGAGGGCCCGCCGTGAAGATAGGCACCGCTGAACAGGGCCCGCTGTGCAGAAGAGCACCGCTGAACAGGGCCCCGCCGTGCAGAAGAGCACCGCTGAACGGGGCTCCGCCGCGAAGATAGGCACCGCTGAAGAGGGCCCGCCGTGAAGATAGGCACCGCTGAACAGGGCCCGCCGTGCAGAAGAGCACCGCTAAACAGGGCCCCGCCGTGCAGAAGAGCACCGCTGAACAGGGCCCCGCCGTGAAGATAGGCACCACTGAAGAGGGCCCGCCGTGCAGAAGAGCACCGCTGAAGAGGGCCCCGCCATCTCAAGCACCGCTCCGCTGGGCGCTTCTTCTCAAGCACCGCTCCGCTGGGCCCCGCCATCTCAAGCACCGCTCCGCTGGGCCCTTCTTCTCAAGCACCGCTCCGCTGGGCACCGCCATCTCAAGCACCGCTCCGCTGGGCCCTTCTTCTCAAGCACCGCTCCGCTGGGCCCTTCTTCTCAAGCACCGCTCCGCTGGGCCCTTCTTCTCAAGCACCGCTCCGCTGGGCACCGCCGTCTCAAGCACCGCTCCGCTGGGCCCTTCTTCTCAAGCACCGCTCCGCTGGGCCCTTCTTCTCAAGCACCGCTCCGCTGGGCCCTTCTTCTCAAGCACCGCTCCGCTGGGCCCTTCATCTCAAGCACCGCTCCGCTGGGCCCTTCTTCTCAAGCACCGCTCCGCTGGGCCCTTCTTTTCAAGCACCTCTCCGCTGGGCCCTTCTTCTCAAGCACCGCTCCGCTGGGCCCTTCTTCTCAAGCACCGCTCCGCTGGGCACCGCCGTCTCAAGCACCGCTCCGCTGGGCCCTTCTTCTCAAGCACCGCTCCGCTGGGCCCTTCTTCTCAAGCACCGCTCCGCTGGGCCCTTCATCTCAAGCACCGCTCCGCTGGGCCCTTCTTCTCAAGCACCGCTCCGCTGGGCACCGCCGTCTCAAGCACCGCTCCGCTGGGCCTTTCTTCTCAAGCACCGCTCCGCTGGGCCCTTCTTCTCAAGCACCGCTCCGCTGGGCCCTTCATCTCAAGCACCGCTCCGCTGGGCACCGCCGTCTCAAGCACCGCTCCGCTGGGCACCGCCATCTCAAGCACCGCTCCGCTGGGCCCTTCTTCTCAAGCACCGCTCCGCTGGGCACCGCCGTCTCAAGCACCGCTCCGCTGGGCACCGCCATCTCAAGCACCGCTCCGCTGGGCACCGCCATCTCAAGCACCGCTCCGCTGGGCCCTTCATCTCAAGCACCGCTCCGCTGGGCACCGCCATCTCAAGCACCGCTCCGCTGGGCCCTTCATCTCAAGCACCGCTCCGCTGGGCACCGCCATCTCAAGCACCGCTCCGCTGGGCCCTTCATCTCAAGCACCGCTCCGCTGGGCCCTTCTTCTCAAGCACCGCTCCGCTAGGCACCGCCGCCTCAAGCACCGCTCCGCTGGGCCCTTCTTCTCAGGCACCGCTCCGCTGGGCCCTTCTTCTCAAGCACCGCTCCGCTGGGCCCTTCATCTCAAGCACCGCTCCGCTGGGCACCGCCATCTCAAGCACCGCTCCGCTGGGCCCTTCATCTCAAGCACCGCTCCGCTGGGCACCGCCATCTCAAGCACCGCTCCGCTGGGCCCTTCATCTCAAGCACCGCTCCGCTGGGCCCTTCTTCTCAAGCACCGCTCCGCTGGGCACCGCCATCTCAAGCACCGCTCCGCTGGGCCCTTCTTTTCAAGCACCGCTCCGCTGGGCACCGCCGTCTCAAGCACCGCTCCGCTGGGCACCGCCATCTCAAGCACCGCTCCGCTGGGCCCTTCTTCTCAAGCACCGCTCCGCTGGGCACCGCCGTCTCAAGCACCGCTCCGCTGGGCACCGCCATCTCAAGCACCGCTCCGCTGGGCCCTTCATCTCAAGCACCGCTCCGCTGGGCACCGCCATCTCAAGCACCGCTCCGCTGGGCCCTTCATCTCAAGCACCGCTCCGCTGGGCACCGCCGTCTCAAGCACTGTTTATGGTTCACTGTGCCCACCATGCCTCCTCCTTGACCAGTGGAGACTGTCATCCACCTGATGGACTGTGGCTTTGCACTCCCCAGGATGGTCCAGTCGGCAGCCCACCCACTGTAGAGACATTGAGAGACTGTGGCTTTGCACTCCCCAGGATGGTACAGTGGGCAGCCCACCCACTGTAGAGACATTGAGAGACTGTGGCTTTGCACTCCCCAGGATGGTACAGTGGGCATGGTGGCTCCTCGTGGATCTGGCGTCGTGGACTCATGTGGCTGTGGTGCCCCCCCCTTCCCTTCCCCCTGAGGTGCCTGTAGTTTTTACATCTGATGCCCCTGCAGTGTTCTCTCCAAAGGACTCAGGTCTCCTGTGTGGGCTTTGCCCTTGTTTCTCAAAACTTTGGCCCACGGACATGATGAATTCGTAGGATGTGCAGGACTTGTTGCTTCAGTTATACACTGATGTGTATATCATTTGTTTTCTTGTAAATATCTTTCATGGTTGTACGATAATTTTCAGGAGCTTTTTTGTACATAAATATTTATTCCAAATTTGGTTATGTCATAGCATTTTTCAGGGGTGTTTGGGTGGTGTCACTGTGACTTGTTGCTCTGCATTGGTGTGTACATAGTTGGGGGAGGGGGGGGTCGCATATGTGTGTGGCCGTAACCTTTCGTCCTCCCCCTCCCGTGTGTCGTAGGTGCAGTACTCACCGTTGTCGTCTGCGCCGGACTTCGTAGTCGTGGTAGATGAGAAGGTAGACGAGAGCAGGTAGGATGTTTAATTCGGGTTCCATGCTGTCCTCCTTCCTCCTGGAGTGCGTAGTGGTGTGCGTTTTCCCGTTCGTAGTCTGTTTCCGCCGTGTTTTTATCGGCGGTGCTCCCGCCCCGGAAAAGGTGGCGGATTGGTGAGTTGTGATAGTGTGGGCGGTACATTGTCTGCCGCCTGCCTGTTGGCGGTGACCGCTGCGCTGTTTTTTTGTACCGCCGTGGCGGTCGGAGTGTTAAAGTGGCTGTCTGTGTTGGCGGTTCCCGCCAGGGTCAGAATTCAATTTTTTTTACCGCCAGCCTGTTGGCGGGTTGGCCGCCGCTTTATCACCGACCGCCAGGGTTAGAATCACACCCTCAATCTCTACAAGCCTATTAACCTTAACACTGCTTTTCACAATAAGTAGTTCAGGTCTGTGGGACTTGTAATAAATGCATGATTGTAGGTATGTATGTATGTAATAAGGAGATCAAACCAAGGTTATCTGGCATGGCTTTTCCTAATGAACTAATAAGGCATGAACCTTTTATCATTGGCTTTACACCCTAACCAACATATAATGGCCTCGTCAAGTGCACATATACTAGTAACCTTCATGCCTGGTTATTACATTACAAATATGTAGAAACATGCAGTTTGATGCAACCCTCTCTATAGGGTCTAATAAGAATCAGCACTGCGAAAATCCCAAGGATTTGCCAGAGTGGGTGGCCAACACCAAAACCCTTGACTAATATGGTAATCTGTGAGATTACATGTGACAAAGGGCCAGATGTATCAAATGATTTTGCACTCGCAAACTGCGAAATCGGCCGTTTGCGAGTGCAAAATCGTGGTCTGCAATGCATCAAAGGCATTCGAAGACCACAAAATGAAAATCGCAAAAATTGCGATTTTCTGCGTTGCGACCTGGATTTTGCAAATCGCAATTTGCGATTCGCAAAATCCAGGTCGCAAGGCAATTGCTATTTTTCGCAGAATGGTATTTTGCACATGTAAAATACCATTGTCTGCAACCAGGTGGTAACCTGGTGCAAAATTTAAAAATGCAGTAAAACTGCATTTTTAAATTTCACATGTAGAGCACACATGCCTTTTGGCATGTGTGTAGTTTACATGGTAAAAAAAAAATTGGGGTGCAGGAGAGGGGGCCTTAGGCCCCCAGCACCCTGGCCTTTTGCATTTCCCAAATTGCGATTTCTGTTTCAGAAATCGCAATTTAGGAAATGCAAAAAATTTGCAGCTATGGGCCAACAGGCCCATAGCGGCGAATGGGGCCAGTATCGCAATTTGCGATTCAGTAATTGCATTTGCGATTTTTAAGAAATCGCAATTACCGAATCGCAAATGTGATACATGGCCCTTTGCGAGTCGGTAATTGCGATTTCTTAAAAATCGCAATTACCGAATCGCAATGGGCCAGATTCATACACCTGGCCCAAAATGCCTGCCTATAGCCTGTAATAATGTTGTAATAATACCACATGTACTAATGTAGTACCAACATACTGTTAAAGGCCTACCGGCTTTAACAAATGCGTTCACAAAAAATGATCTAATTCTAATGCCTTTACAATAACTTTTCATAATAAGCAGATCAGACTAATGGTCAGGGGCGGCTCCTCCGCTATGGCGGAGAAGCGTTGACCCCCACCAGCAGCAGGAGCTGCAAATCCTTTAAAAACAAAACAATAGTAAACTGTGTTTATTATCGTTTTATTTTTAACCCATTCTGTGCTGGGTACGTAATGGTTACGTCCACCGGCACAGTGCTCCTGTGCCGAGGACGTAACCATTACGTCCTGGCACATGAGCTTCAAGGGAGCGCTAGCGCTCCCTCTGTGGGCTTCCCTCCCACCGCCCCCCAAGGCAGGGATGGAAGGGGAAGCCCTACCCCCCACCCCTCCTAATGATGTCAGCACGAGATCACGCACTGACATCATTAGAGGGTGCAGGTCACACTGGAAGCCATTTGCTTCCAGCGCAACCTCAGAGAAACAGGTACGTTTCTCCTCCAGCAAGGGGGGGGGGGGACTTTCAGACAAAGAGGCATCGGGGGAAAGGAAATGGTTTTCCTTTCCCCCGATGTCTCTTTGAGCATTCCTGCTGCGATTGGGCAGCAGCAATGCCCACTACACACCAGGGATTTTTGCATTTCTTTTCTGTGCTATGTGTGTGTCAGGGAGCGGCCCCTTAGGCAAGGGTCGCTCCCATTCGGGGGCATATATTTTATGGCCATTGCGGCCTATTATTTTTAGGCTGATCTGCCCTCAGGGGGGTAGAAACCACTGGAACGCAAGGGATTTTTTAATTTGTTTATTTCTGTGGGGGGTGCCCCATTGGGCAAGGGTCGTCCCCCCAAGGGGGGCATAGAACTGTTGCCCATTTCTGCCCCCTTGGGGGCAGATCGGCCTATTGTTTTTAGGCCTATCTGCCCCAAGGGGGAGAGAATACACTTAGGCTCCAGGGATAATGTGTGTGTTTTTTGGATGAGGGGCGGACCCTTGGGCAAGGGTCGCTCCCCTTGGGGGGGGGGGGCATATTATTTATGGCCATTTCTGCCCCCCTTGGGGGCAGAGCGGCATATTACTTTTAGGCTGATCTGCCCCCAAAGGGGGCAGAAACCACTGGAACGCCAGGGATTTTTTCTATTTGTGTATTTCTGTGGGGGGCTGCCCCCTTGGGCAACCCCCCCCCCCCAAGAGAGGCATAGAACTGTTGCCCATTTCTGCCCCCTTTGGGGACAGAGCGGCCTATTTCTTTTTAGGCCCATTGCCCCCAAGAGGGGCAGAAGCCACTTAGGCACCAGGGATAGTGTGTGTGTGTTTTCTTTTGTTTGGGGGGTGGACCCTTGGGCAAGGGTCGCTCCCTATGGGGGCACACTACTAAAGGTATTTTCTGCCCCCTTGGGGCAGATAGGCCTATTTTTTAGTACGCCCCTATGGGGGGCTGAATCGACCTAGGCACCAATTTCTAAGTGCTTGACGGTGGGGTGTTTGTCAACTGGCGAAGTATTTGCATTTGTGATAACAGTTTTTTTCTCCTTTTTGTTCTAGTTCAAAGCTTTTGTTTTCTTTGCTGTGGCTCCTTGCAGTTTTGGCAGTGGTTGACCTGCGGTTTGCATAGTTGCACGTTTTAGGTAAGTAAAAACAATTTACTCCAAAGGAGTATTGTTGCCATGCATGAATGGCATGTTTGTAGGTGGTGTACTTAATGCAGGATTGTGTGTGAAATTGTTCTTAGATTTGTGCACAATGATAGTTGTGTTGTCTTATTTCTAATTTGATTTTCTCTCTTTCATTTTAGTGGGATATCATTGGTGATTGCTGTGTCTGTGCAGAGTAGTTGCTGGTGAGAAGGTTTATCCGGCAAGTGAGAGGTAGAATTTTTCAGTACATAACTCTTTGTATAAAGCCACACTTTGTTTATTATTTATCTTACACAGTGATGGTTGTTGTTGGTGCTTTTTTCCACTTACTTTTAGTATGAAGGACCATGGCTAGCCGCAGGATGACCGCTCAGCAGGTTGTTAGTATGCTTTTTAAGTCATTGTGTGATCATGATTATGAGACTGATTCTGCATCTGAGGCAGAGGAGGAAGTGAGATATTCTGGCAGTGAAGTTTCTGTCAAAGAGGAATCTTCTGATGAGGAAGCCACTCTCCGTGCAGAAGAAGGGCCTGTTTTAGAGGAGGACACTCATGTGCCATTAGTGCAGCAACCTGGAGATAAAAGGTTTCCTGTTGGAAGCCCTGAACTCTGGGTTGCCCTAAACATGGAGCAGCGAGAGTTGCCTGCCTTTACTGGTCTCCCGGGGTGTAGAGTCAATACGGAGAACTTTTTGCCTGTCAATTTCTTTGAGTTATTAATGGATGATGTGTTTTGGAAGAAATTGTTGAGCAGACTAATTTGTATGCTGAGCAGTATTTGAGGGACAATGCTGCCAGAGTTAGGCCACACTCTAAAGCTACCCAGTGGATTCTCACAAATTTGGAAGAGATTAAAAGGTTTTTGGGTTTAACTCTTTTGATGGGGTTGATAAGGAAGCCGTCACTGGCTTCTTAGTGGTCTACTAGTCCCTTGATGGCAACGGCTATATTTCCTGCAACCATGAGTCGTAATCGGTATTTGCTTCTTCTTAGGATGCTGTATTTTGTTGACAGTGCTTTAGCCTTGCCACGAGATCACCCTGATTCTGACCGTCTTTTTAAGATTAGGCCTGCCCTTGATCATTTTGTAGATCGTTTTTCAGAGGTCTGTGTTCCAGGCAAAGAAATAGCTGTGGATGAGTCTTTGTTCCTCTTCAAGGGTCGTTTAGTTTTTAGGCAGTACATTCCTAGCAAGAGGGCACAATATGGAATTAAATTGTATATGCTGTCTGAAAGTAATACAGGATATGTGTATAATTTCCGGGTCTACACTGGTAGGGATTCCAGTATTGACCTCCTTGGTTGTCCTCCCAGTTTTGGAGTTACTGAGAAAATTGTGTGGGAACTTGGTAGATAACTGTTTAACAAAGGTCACCATTTGTATGTAGATAACTTCTACACTGGAGTGCAGTTGTTCAAGGAATTGTTTAGAGTGGACACTGTTGCATGAGGCACAATTCGTTGTAGCAAGAAAGGCTATCCAAGGGAGCTTATCTGTAAAACACTTGAGAGGGGACAGTGCTGTGCCTTGCGGAATGATGAGCTGCTAGCTTTGAAATTTTCAGACAGGATGGATGTCTACATGCTAAGTACCATCCATGATGAGAGTACTTCCCCCATGACTATTTGGGGCCAGGTTGCTGAAGTGCAAAAACCTGTGCATTTTATATTATAATAAGCACATGGGAGGTGTAGATCGAGTTGATCAGAGGTTGGAACCTTATACTGCTATTCGTAAGTCTTACGCTTGGTATGAGAAGTTAGCAATTCACATGTTCCACTAGGCAACTTTTAATGCTTTTATTGTGTTCAAGGATAGGTCTCCAGAGTCAAAGATGACATTTGTGAAATTTCACGAGTCAGCGATAGGGAGCCTTATTGTGGTGGAACAGGCAAGTGTTCCTAGAGAAGGAGTGGTGGAGGATGTGACTAGATTGAAAGATCGCCACTTTGCTGAGCACATTCTTCCCTCCCAAAAAATACTTTCCAGCTAAGAAATGTAGAGTCTGTGTTCGAAGAGGTATCTGGAAGGAGACTCGAATGTACTGCCCAAATTGTCCTTCAAAGCATGGGCTGTGTGTGGGTGGCTGTTTCAGGAATTAACACGCCCAGAAGAATTACTGGTAATTACCATGAGTGTAAACTGCCTGTTTCATATTTTCATGTGTTCAGTTTCATGGTTGGCATTTCTGTCACGTACTTAGTTAGGCCTTTTGTGTTTGTAGTTTTGTAATCATTTCTATTTAGTTAGTGGCTTCTTTGTTTTTTTTAAATAAGTGATGCCATTGTGTGTGGAGTGGCGCTGGGCTGACGGTGTAAATATTGACTTGCTGTTGGCTACTGCAACACACTGCCAGCCAAACGCCAGTCCACACAATCCCATCAGCTGGTGTGATTGCTCTACCAGGCATGTGGGCGTATGTAAGTGACGGGCTCTTGAGTGGGGCTGTCTGTCGATGCAAGTGTTGTAATGTGCTGGGCCCGTGGCTGGCGGCGTGAATGGTCTTGTGCATGTCATGTATGAAAGGTTTGTGAATTGACTGCAAAGCGGTTGGTGCCTTGTCGTGGCTTTACAGCACACGAGCTGTGAGTCATTAGTTCAGTTTTTTGGCCTTTCAGTTATTAACAGTGCATTTCATTTGTGTGAAATCTCTTGTTAATAAAATTTGATCTACTGAACTATCACTCACCCTCGTGCCCAATCCAACCAGTATGTGTGGGAAAAATGACAAAACCAACTCTGCTGTAATCAGGCGTCGCAGCACACCTGTGACACGCTAGGTGTCTCGGGTGGGACCCCAATGATGAAGCATGCCACCAACCTGGTTGGTGGGTGAGAGGTATTTTTAACATAACCTAAGTGCGTTTCTTTTCCCAATTTTAGTGTTTGGAACATCACATATGTACGTGGACACATCAAAATGATTGATTGCAAAACTACCTGTGTTTTGTGGGGGAGGGGCACCTATGTTTTTGGCCTCGGGTGCGACCTTCATCTAGGGAAACCTACTAAACCCAGGCATGTTTTAAAAATAGACACCCCAAGGAGTCCAAGGAGGTGTGGCTTGCCTGGATCCCCCAACATTTTATTACCCAGACTCCTTTGCAAACCTCGAAATTTACTTTAAAAAGCATATTTTTCTCAATTTTCTTTGTAGGATCACCCCTGTGGCACAAATTTCCTACCACCCAGTGTTCCCCTCAGTCTCCCAAGTAAAATGATACCTCAATTGTGTGGGTCCCCAAAGCAGAGTGAGCCTAAAAGAAGTATAAAATAAAAATATGTGCTTATCAAATCGCTGTGCTATCCCCTCAATCTCTACATGTTTTTGGCATTTTTCTTTTTCAGGCACCTGGGCCACCCACACAAGTGAGGTACCATTTTTATTGGGAGACTTGGGGAAACGCTGGGTGGAAGGAAATTTGTGACTCCTCTCAAATTCCAAAACTTTCTGTCACTGAAATGAGAAGAAAAAGTGTTTTTTTTGGCCAAATTTTGAGGTTTGCAAAGGATTCTGGGTAACAGACTCTGGTCAGAGCCCCACAAGTCACCCCATCTTGGATTCCCGTAGGTGTCTACTTTTCAAAAATGCACAGGTTTGCTAGGCTTCCCTAGGTGCCAGCTGAGCTAGAGGCCAAAATCCACAGCTAGGCACTTTGCAAAAAACAGCTCCGTTTTCTTTGGGAAAATGTGATGTGTCCACGTTGTGTTTTGGGGCATTTCCTGTTGCAGGCGCTAGGTCTACCCACACAAGTGAGGTACCATTTCTATTAGGAGACTTGAGGGAACGCTGGGTGGAAGGAAATTTGTGGCTCCTCTCAGATTCCAGAACTTTCTGTCACTGAAATGAGAGGAAAAAGTGTTTTTTTGCCAAATTTTGAGGTTTGCAGAGGATTCTGGGAAACAGAACCTGGTCAGAGCCCCACAAGTCACCCCATCTTCGATTCCCCTAGGTTTCTAGTTTTAAAAAAAAGCACAGGTTTGCTAGGTTTCCCCAGGTGCCGGCTGAGCTAGAGGCCAAAATCCACAGCTAGGCACTTTGCAAAAAACAGCTCTGTTTTCTTTGGGAAAATGTGAAGTGTCCACGTTTTGTTTTGGGGCATTTTCTGTCGCGGGCGCTAGGCTTACCCACACAAGTGAGGTACCATTTTTATTGGAAGACTTGGGTGGACGCTGGTTGGAAGGAAATTTGTGGCTCCTCTCAGATTCCAGAACTTTCTGTCACCGAAAAGTGAGGAAAACGTGTTTTTTAAGCCAAATTTTGAAGTGTGCAAAGGATTCTGGGTAATAGAACCTGGTGAGAGCCCCACAAGTCACCCCATCTTGGGTTCCCCTAGGTGTCTTGTTTTTAAAAATGCGCAGGTTTGGTAGGTTTCCCCTAGCTGAGCTAGAGGCCAAAATGTACAGCTAGACACTTTGAAAAAACATGTCAGATTTCAATGTAAAAATGTGCTGTGTCCATGTTGTGTTTCCTGTCGCAATGATTAGGCCAACCACACGTAAGTGAGGTACCATTTTTATCGGGAGGCTTGGGGGAACACAGAATCGCAAAACAAGTGTTATTGCCCCTTGTCTTTCTCTACGTTGTTTCCTTTCAAATGTAAGACAGTTTGTAAAAAAGACATCTATTTGAGAAATGCCCTGTAATTCACATGCTAGTATGGGCACCCCAGAATTCAGAGATGTGCAAATAACCACTGATTCTCAACACCTTATCTTGTGGCCATTTTGGAAATACAAAGGTTTTCTTGATACCTATGTTTCACTTTTTATATTTCAGCAAATGAATTGCTGTATACCCGGAATAGAATGAAAAAACAGCCAGGTCGCTCCAGTCAATCATAACGCTGCTTTGAGCAGCGTCATGATTGGCCGCAGGGCGGTTGGGAGCCTGAAGTGTGTCGCGGTTCAGGTACGTTTTTTTTTCAATTTTTTTTGTTTGTTGTTTTATTCCCCTTGCCCCACCACTTTTTCTGGTCGCCAGCCGCGACTGCTAATAGCATCTGACATGTTTCCTAGTGCACCAATTATACCTATTGTTTCCACCGTAACCATCTCAGGCCTGCTGTTTTCAGTGCAACCATCAGGCACATAATCATACAGTTAAAAAGATATGCAAAATTACAATTGGCTAAGCAAAATAATATGGGTCTGATTTAGAGTTCATCGGATGGGTTACTCTGTCACAAATGTGACGGATATACCTCCTGCCATATTACAAGCACCATTGTATGTAATGCACTTGTGATACTGCAGAAGGGCTATCCATCACGTTTGTGCCGAACTCCAGTCAGGCCCTATGTCTGTGGCTCCCTGGTCCTGGATGGAAGTGTCTTGGGTATTTCAAAGCTTAAATGCCGCCTACATACGAAAGGTGTGAAACTCTGACCTACTGCTTGGTGTGGGAGGAAAGTTTCACAGACTACAATATCTGGGGTTACTGCTCACACCTCGTCAGGGGGATTAAGCGCTATATAAATGCAGCTTAAACCCCAACCTATGGGCATTCTCAGTAAAGCAGCTTCCTAGAGGCCCTGACAGGGATGCCTAGGTACTTTGATAATCACATTTCCAGCTCCTGTGGCCCACCCAAGACCATGGTAGGAGGCTGGCCAACTACCTTAACATTGGTGGCACTATTTGGTGACCAAACCAGCTGCCCATCTACTGCTCCTTTTTGGGTCTTTTGTGCCAAGTCACCTCCAAAGCCCATAACCACTATGGTTGGTAAAAGTAAAGTGAGATCAGACTACACCTGGTTTCTAACTGCCCAACGTGCTGGTTAAGACCCAATTGAATGTTGCCAACTGGCTCTGTGACAGCTTAATCCAGTCTAGGCTTTTTAGCAAACAGCACTTTGTATGCCTGAGCTTGTAGTTTGGTTGTTTGTATGTTTTTTTTAGTTAAAATTATGTACTTAGATTATTTTTGTACCGATAATTATTATTCATCTTTGCTGTGTATGTACATGGGAATCTATAGGATTTTAACTGTTGATAAATGATTGTGATTTGCAATTGGTCTGGTATATATATTTTGATGTGCCAAGACCTTGATAATAGCTTCAACTTTTAGATATTGGCCTTTTGACCATTTGACAAAGCCCATAGGTCTGCCTTGCTTTGAATTATTGCCTTTAGATTGTTACTTTATGTTCAAAAAAACCTCAGCAATATACTGAAAAAACACAAATATTAAAGTGATGTTATAGTTGGGTATGGTAATAACATCTTAGCATTCTTTTTTTTTTTAACTTTGAAATTAACTGAAAAAAACAAAGGTTAAAGTGGCATTATAGTTAGGGGAAAATGTAAATTAAATCATAACATTTTAAACTAAAAAGAACACCTGGAATTCACCAGTTTTAGTTAAGTGAAGTGTCAATAACTCTTGCCCTTGTCATGCACTGCTTTTGACCTCACATATTTCAATGCTCATGACATGTTCTGTGAAATCATTGATAACATTGCTGATGACAACTGAAATTACATCATTGATGACAACAGTGTGCATAAAGCAGATAGAATGGCCACTTGAGCTTTATTTTGTACTTTATATGCTACCTAACACAATGAAGTAGAAGCCTCCTTTGGCTTGAGGGCACATTTATAGGCGCAGTACACAGTCTGTGGGCTACCTTAATCACTTCTGTTATTTATGATAATGGAGTTCACTATTGGAGTTGCAGCAATAAAGCAAGGTTACTGATGCTGGAATTATTACTGCCCATAATGTGATACCTGTATGGTATTGACATATGGTTGAATATAGGGGAGACTGTTGAAAATGACTCATTGATTTGTATTTTTATCAAGACTGGGTGATATTTTTACTAATGGATACGATGCAGCCCACTTGGGCTGAGTCTGACTGCCAGGCACTGCGAGTTATCACACATATCACATCAATCATGACATGATCTAGGACATCATTGATAACATGACTGCAGCATCTGAAATTACATTATTGATGACAAGACAGTGCTTGACAGAGGCGCACGTTATAGTTACCATAGTTCATGAGTTATAGTTACTGGATATACCTACAACTTGTAAATGTCAGCAGTTTTGTTAGTTTGCAACGGTATGTTTTAACTGATATTTTCATTTAACTATAATATCCATTTAACCTTTGGTGAAGTTCTATTTTTTTTAATGAAAATAAGATATTATTACAATTCCTAACTATAATGCCACTTTACTTTTGTTTTGATTTTTTTCAGTGAATTTCTATGGTATATTAACACAAAATGATATTTTATTACCATATGTAAGGCTGTGCAAGGCCTTCACTAGTGAGCGGCATGGGGTTGGCCATCCAACGCCTCATGGGTAGCCAAATCACACTGTGCACAGCCAGGGGTTGGCTGGTGGGGAGTTTATGGCAGGGCCTTGTTCCCAAACCTGCTTAAGCCCCTGTGGGTGTGCACTGTTGACTATGTGATATAACAATATAAAGGGTGTAATTTTAAGTAACACAGATCTACTGACTTTGTCAATGGGTGAAGTGGGCCTATTGGCTTTCTGAACAGGCCAACATATCAACATATTTAAAGCACACTTACCATCTTTGTCCAATAGTTATAATCAAATGTAATTTCATGAATTTACAAACTACAATATTTACTAAAAGTGGTTGTCATTTAAAAATAGTTATAATGTTCTTTTTTTTAAATCATCATGTTTTGCAATCTTTTTGTAAGCAATTTTCAAGGTACAAAGTGCAGCTTCAGAACCATCCACAAGAAGGCTCTGCACTTTAGCTGCAGAGCATAGTGCTCCAGCTAGAAGTGCTTTGAAAAAATGTGATAACCTCTACTGGGGTCACAGATTTAACGACTCAGGAGACTTACTTTTTTAGGGTCGAGCCTGCATTGCATGCGCTCGCGCATGTGTATCGCAGCGAGACGCTTTAGTATTTAGAAAAGGGCTCGGAGCCCTGTCAACTTCACGTCAGTGTTTTTTATTGGTTCGTGGGCTTGCCTAATAAAATCTGCTTGCTTTCATTAGTCGAAGGCATGCATACGTCATGCCTTTTCCGGTGGCTAGCCCTCCTCAAGCGCAGCGACCAAGAACAGAAAACATGCGAGGCTCGCTGTTTTCCATCGGGCTCGTGGAATTCTTTTTCTCTAATTTACGAGCGCGATCTCGCTTGGCAGAAGTCGAGCGCTTTACATAGTTAATTTCACTTTTTTCGGGTTATGTACATAAATGCACTTTTGCCCGATAGGTGAAAAGTCGGGTTAGGAGTTTACAACGCGATCAGCTCTAACATGGGCAAATGTGAGACCCTTTGCATTGTAAATGCTTGTTTAAGTTGCTGGGGTCTGCTGCACTCCCTGAAGCCCCCCACAATATTACAAAAATGTTTGATGGTGCCCCTGTCTCTTCCATGAGCACCACAAGCATGAAAATATATTGTTGCCCCCGTTGCTAGGAGCAGTTAATTATAAATGAGCATCTATTGCCACTCGTTATAATTCATTTTTTTAAATATTGGGGAGGGAGGTGTGTGGTACTCCCTCCCCAAACCATTGATAGCCCCTGAATACCCCAACCCCTTGGGCAAATTATTTTTTTATGGGGAAGGGGCATGTGGCACCCCTCCTAGAACTTCAAAGGACTCTGGGGACCAATATCCCCTGGGGCCAGCATTCATTAAAAGGGAAGGGGACAATGCAATCCCCTTCCCAGGGCCTTTACAGGTTCCGGGGACCCCAATCCCTGGGGCCATTTTGACTTTTAAGAGAAAGGGGGCATACGTCCGCCCTCTCAGAGTCAGTTCTGGCCCCAGTTACCCTATTGCACAGGGCTTTAATTGAGTGCCTCTGTGTACCCACCCGGGGCATCCACAGAACACACCCTTTGGGTCAGTGGGGGAGTCACATTTGTTTCCATGTTACAGCCAGCAAATCAGAGCACTTACCCCTGCGAGACCCTCACTCATGCGGGAGTGAAGTGGCCCAAGTAAAAAAAGCCTGCTAGGCCAATCAGAACGCTCTATTTTTTAAACTTGTGTTTGTCTGATACAACTGTCAAAATATACAAATATTTTTCAACCTTAATTTTTTTAAAGCCACTCAATGGATTTACATCAAATCACAAAAAGAACACTTTCTGAACCAAGATCTAACTTCTTGTTAAATTTGGTGTAATTCTATTGGTGTTTTGGCTATAGAGCAGCCAAAAAAAACCTAAGTAAATTGCATCAGGATTTAGCGTTTTGGATTCCCCACTTTATCTCAGCCCCCACTCAGATCACCACAAAACTCTCCACGAAGGAGGTGAGCAAAAAAGAACACTTTTTCAAGCTTTGGAAGATTAATCAAAATGTGTCAAAGTTAATAGAAACCCAAAAAAGCCATTTCCAATAGAAATACCATCCTAACTATAACGTTTTGGGAATTGATAGAGATAGAGAGAGAGTATATAGCATATATACTCATACAAACGAACAGCCCATTA
Source organism: Pleurodeles waltl (assembly GCF_031143425.1). Classification (NCBI taxonomy): domain Eukaryota; kingdom Metazoa; phylum Chordata; class Amphibia; order Caudata; family Salamandridae; genus Pleurodeles; species Pleurodeles waltl. The sequence goes on from NC_090440.1 coordinate 875,470,480, forward strand.
AAGCGTCACCCATTGACTTTGACCTGGGCGCTTCAGGTTTAAGCCCTGAATCGCCCAGGGCGAGTGTCAGTCAGTGACACCTCATCACAGAGTGGGGTGGGATCAGCAGTCTCACTGACCCCATCCTACTCTGTGACGAAGTTGGGACTGCTGCGAGGGAAGGCGCAAGTCTCAACCCTCCTGGGACCTCTGAGGCTGAAGGTAAGTGTGTGTGTGTGTGTGTGATATTTTAAAATGAATGTTTGGTGCATGCGTGTATGGTTGAATGTTGATGAGTGTTGTTAATGGATGTGCGTGTGTGTGAAAGAATGAGTGTGAGTGTGCTTCCCGCCCGCCCCCTCCTAAAACTGCTGGCCGCCACTACTCTTCAGTAAAATTATGCTTTATTTACTTCTCACAAAGATTGCCTAGATCCCCTGACCCCAGGAAACCGGCCTTAACACTTGTTGGCAAACAGGCCTGCCAGATGTGTTTTTGAAGGTCTACTACTACCAGTGCTTAATTTGCAAATAAATACTTAATTTGCAAATAAAAAGGGGCCCGTGCCCAAAGCCCTCCTCTTAAACACGGTGGCTGCTGCAATTAAATGTGGGAACACGAATACTGAGGCAGCGTAATCCTGAAGCCTTCTAGGGTCTCTTCAATCTATTTAAAGCTACTCCCTGCCCCTTCAGCTCACTTTTGCAGCTTTCTGCTTCCTCCTTTTGTGACGCTTTTTCATGTTTCTCTTCCTCCGTCTTTCCCATATGTGTCTTTTGTTCACAGCAAATGCTTGAGGCAGAAGAATAAGTGCCAGTGCTCAGCACCGGAAACAATCAGCACAAATTAAGCACTGACTACTACACGAGAACCCCACCATGTGGCTCGAGTACCTGATTCTAAGTAAACTATCCTCCTTGAAAATAGAAAACATGGCAGACACAGCATCTGTCGCCATCTAGCAGTATTTCCATGTTAGCTGCCCAATCACTGATAAAAGAAAACGGCATGCTTGCTTTATAAATCTATTCATAGATGTTTCAGAAGCAGTGGTGAAACTTGAGGGGGCCCCCTCCAAAGTACTTTGGGGGGGGCTTCCTCCTGGACCCAATTAGGAGGCTTGCCACCCGTGCACAGTGTACTGTGCTACAGAGGCACGCAGGAGCTCGTCCCCCGCCCCCCACCGCGGGGCCTGCAGGGGCTTTTGTTACGCCACTGATCAGAAGGAGCAAGGGGCCCTACAGAAGCATGGGGCTTCATGCATAATGCACCCTTTACCGCTTCCTTCCGACAGCTCATTGGGGAGGCCGAGTGAACTGAAAGAAAGATAGAGAATATGTTTTCATTTGATAAGCGCTGAGACTAGCAGATAAAACTTAAGAGGGTTGTAGTAAAATGATAGATTTAGATTTGAGTTAGAGGACCTGAATGCCTTGGTTTCTGTCCCAATCTTAGCAGCCTTTTTAGAGGCTTTGGCCTGTTAAGGCAGAATGCCTCAACTAACGTTTCTTGTGAGGTCGTTGATTAGTCAAAACACTGATGCCAGAACTGCGAACGTGCCAGCTTCGCATCTGTGAACTAAGACAAACAAGAGATAGCCTGCCAAAAGTAACTGTCAAAGGCTGCGTTTTGAAAATAGGGAATTCCATCAAATCTTATGTAATTTTTGCATTTCTCATCAGTTTTTGGAGCGTCTTGTGTTGCTTTTCTATGCCAAACTTGCTGCCATTGTCAAACGATTGGGGTTTTGCAACATTTTTAGAGAAGCAAAATGAAGCTTCAAGTGAAAATAAATAAATACAGCTATTGAAACCTGGCAGCACATCACATGTTGCAAGAGCTGCTCTCAGCGTAGCAGTGGGATCCCACATGCAGCCCACACAGGATTGTTACAGTTTTAATAGTACTATTCATGCTCATTATTAGACACTGATTATTAACTCTCTGTTGCCTCAACTTTTCAAGAAAAACTGTCTGACAAAAAGCGAAATGTTCTTCATAGTGGTTTAAAGGCCAGGCAGAGTACTTCCTTTGATGCCATCGGCTGTCAACGAGTGTATGATGTCACTTCCGTGTCCAGCTTAATGCTTATGAAATTAAACCACAGGCTACCGGATTATCTGAACTCGCTTTGCAGGGGACCCTTCCAAGTGGAGATGTCCCTTCTCTAGTTTTAGGAAAGAGTGGCCACACCTCCACTGCTGAATCAGATCAGCCGGATTTCATCTTTTTTCTTCGGTTTTCGGTCTGTCTCAGGGAGCTTCAAGCATGCGTTTGTCTGGAAAACAGACTTACAGCTGGAAAAAGAAAAGAAAGGGAGCTGTGCCCTGTTGCTGGATCCCATCACGCCTCACCTCCAGACTCAGAAGCCCGTTTTCAGTAGCAGAACCGTAATGCAAGCATGAGAGTTTCCCTTGCTAAAAAGGTGCAGCATGCTGACTGGCCTAGCCCCCACACAAACGCACAAAAACTATTGAATAAACTATGATTTTATTTTTTTTTAAATGTAATTTTTTAGATTCATGAATTTGAACTCCATAACATGACCTACAACCATAGAACTTTAGTCCCAGAGCCCAGTCCCACTCACCACGCGTTATTTTACCGAGTAATTCTCTAAAAATCAAACCAGATGAAGATGTGGCAAAGTGCAGAGGGGCTGTCAGCAGCACCCTCCGAGCCAGCTTTAGTGCGTGGGAACTGCGCTGCCGCTGCGCGGTGGCCTCAGTCCAGGCCCGAAGAGGGCCAGGAGCCCTGCTGAGAAACGCAAGTCACAGGCAGTGACTAATTATAACGCAGCTGCGACGGCGGCGCGATCACTGCAGCGCCTGCACTTATCCTAAGGGCCTCTGTGTGGTAATAGTAATTTGGGAGGTGCTAGAACCCAAGGGAGTAGCCAGAAATGTAAAATACCTCCACTTTAAAGCAACGCTCTTGTGGCAATAAGCAAGCGAAGCAAGTCGTCACGACTCTCCCCAGAAGAACTTATTTGTCTCTTCCATCCAAGCATCTATCCATTATCTTTTCATCCTTCTATCCAGTCACTGATAATCACAATTTCACCTTTACATTCTGTGAGCCATTCAAACTTTCATCCAACATTCCGTTCATCCATCCGCGCACCCATATCCAACCCTATCCATCTATCTTTAAACCTATCCATCAAACATGTTCATCCTTTTGCTCAATCATCCACCCTTTCACTTTCTCCATCCATCTTTCATCCATTCATCCGTCCATCCTCCAGTCACCCTTCCATCCATCCTTTCACCCATCCATCCTTCCTTTCACTCCATATATACACCTATCCTTCCTTTCATCCATCTACCCTTTCACACAGCCATGCATCCTTTCACTCATCTACCCACCCTTTAACCCATTCATTCATTTAACCTTTCACTCATCCATCCTTTCACTGACTCAACATCCAGCTGCCAATTCACTTATTCATCCATTCTCCCTTTCACCCATCCCTCTGCCCACCCTTGCATCCAGCTATCCAACTACCCCCCTTTCACTCATCCATCCATCCTTTCACTCATCCACCTTTGCATCCATCCTTTTTCTCATTATTTATTTCACTCAGTCCACCCATCTATTCATCAATTCATCCATTTACCCTTTCTCTTATTGAGCCATACTCTCACCCACTTATCCATCCATCCTTTCTCCTGTCATCCATCTATCCTTCCACTCTTCACTCTTCTATTTATCCATTCACTCTTTCACTCATCCATCCATCCACCCATCTTTCCTCCCTCTTAGTTCTTCCTCCCTTTCAGTCACCCATCCTTGCATCTATTCTTTTCACTCATTCATCCATGCATCTTTCCATCCACCGTTTCACTTACCCATATAGCCACCGTTTCACTCACACATCCATCCATCCATTAATCAATCCATTTACCCTTCCACTTATCCTTCCATCCACCATTTAATCCATCCATCTATCTATCCTTCCTTTTGCTCATTGATCCCTTCTTTCACTCATCTTTCCTCACATTCATTTGTGTACTCATCCATACATCCATACATGCACCCTTTCAACCCAGCCATTTATACAGCCTTTCATTCCATCCATCCACTCAGCCATCATCCACTTACCCTTTCACTCATCATTCATCCTTTCACTCATTCATCCATCTACCCTCTTTTACATACATCCACTCATCCACCCATTCATCCTTCATCCCTTTCACTTATCCATCCTTACAGCCATCCTTTCGCTCACTGATCCAGGCATCTATCCATCCACCCCGTCACTCACCCATCCAACATTTCACTCACACATCCATCACTCAGTCCATGCTTTCACCCACTCCCCTTCCCACCGTTTCGTGTTAATTATGAGCCTTTATCTGGCCTTTCTCTTTATCCCATCACCGGGGACGAGTAATAAATGCATCATGCGCGAGGAACTTCAAAAGGCAGTAGGCAGGCTATTAAAAACAAACGAGAAATATATGTAGTAGCATTCCTAGCAGTAATTTACTTTAAGTCCACACCACTATGTAAAGTTTATAAACGAGAATATATTTGGACAAAACACTGCATAATATGATAACAAAACATTTTGAAAAAGCTTTTCTGGGTCCACTTTTCAAACCATCCTTTACCATAGACCATAAATAGAAGTTGCAGGTAAATGTGATGGCATCATCATCTGGTGTTATAGATTGTCCTTTAAAGTGAAATGGAAGTTGTTCTCCGACCCAACAACCAAACCGCTCTTATCGATACCCAAAACGTGTTCCGTTCGCTTGCAGAACTTTTTCAAGGCTGTAAGAAAATAGTCTTACAGGTCAGAATATTTCTGTATGTGTGGAGGAAATTGTAAAGGTATAGAGACACCCAGAATCAAATGACTTGGTGAACCTGCAGAAAAGAGAAAAGTGTAACTGAGATCTTCATGAAAGTCTCCTAAATAGTCGAAAAATACATCCCATGTATCATACTGAGAGAAATAACAATGTATTAAGAGGAATATTTGAGTAACAAGAGATGCATGGTGTGGGAAAAGCTATTGCAAAGTAAGTTATGAGAAGGTGAGATCAAATACCCTAAGCAATATGATGTGGGCCCCAAGGATAATTCAGATTTTCCTAGCTTTAGTAAAGGAAAGTCTAGATTTTATTAAAGAAGCGGAGGCGAGTATTATGCTTCCTTTTCTTGCTTTATTTTAAATAGCAGCCAAGATAGAAAGCAAAACTACATATCCCAAGAGGCATAGCAAATGCAATAAACGATGAGGTCATAAAGAATAACCAATGAAAACCATTCAACCACAATAATTATCTTAACTGCGAACAACAAGCCCTCTTTTCTTGCAGGAGCAGATCAAAGTGGACGGAACAATGGAATAATAACCAAAATAATAGAGAAAGCCATAAGTAACGTGAAAAAGTCTTTGGCAAAGTCCAAGGAAGAAGGAGAAGACGACTTCAGGTGGATATCACCACATCCGGAAGGCACTATCCGCAGATCGTGGGAACAAGCAGAAGAACGCTCTTTCAAAGAAAGGGTCTCTGACACAAAACCAGCATGTTCAAGTCGAAGCGGTTGGTGCAGGAGAAACCGGCACTGAAAAAGAAAAGGGTGGGTTAATAAAAGAGGTGGGATAATACTCGCCTCCGCTTCTTTAATAAAATCTAGACTTTCCTTTACTAAAGCTAGGAAAATCTGAATTTTATTACAAGAACGGAGGCTCCTATTATGCTTGTTTAAAGCATATTAACAACAGAATCAGCCATTGAAGAAATAGGTTTACAATAAAAGGTTCTAAAAGTAGTAACATTAGACCAATCCGCAGATCTAAGAATGTCCTCCAAACGAGCTCCAGCCCAAAGAGCTTTAGAAGCCATAGCACCTCTAGTGGAATGCGCTCCAAAAGAGGTAGTGTCGATACCCGCAAGTTTCATAACCCATTTTACCCAACGAGCCAGAGTAGGAGACGATACGGGTTTATGAGGCTTAGAAAAAGAAATCAGCAACTGGTGAGAGGAGGACGTTCTTAAATCTGCAGTTCTGGCAATATAAACCTTTAAACATTTACCGACACATAGTTTGGGATGCAAAGGAAAATACGGATAATGGACAATAGAAATGTTAGTCTTGGTTCTCCTATGAACTCTAAAAGATACATCAGAAGGAGAAAATTGAACGGAAGAAATATCCAAAGCTCTCACATCAGAAACACGCTTCAATGAAACTAAGCATAGTAACATAGTTAACTTCGCAGAAAGACATTTTAAAGAAAGTACATCATTATCGAACCAAGAATTGAACAAATTTAAAACCAAATTCACATCCCATAAATGCGTGTATCTAGGTGTAGGGGGATTAGAAAATCTTACTCCCTTCAAAAGACGACACACCAGAGGGTGTTCTCCAACCGGTCTACCATCGATACGAACATGTTCAGCAGAAATGGCGGATCTGTAAGTATTCACCGTTCTATATGCCCTTCCTTGGGAAGCAAGAGATGCTAAAAAGTTAACGATTAGAGTCACATCGGCTGAAAAGGGATCTGAATTCCTGTCCAAACACCAGCCACTCCAGAGTAACCAGGCCGACTTGTAGGCCTTGGATGTTCCTGGGGCCCAAGAGTGGCGGATATATTGAGCAGCTTTTTCCGAAATTCCTGGGGTTCTCCAGGCTGACCCGAAATCTTCCATGCTACGAGAGTTAAGGAATGGTCGAGAATCATGTCGTGGGGGCGCCCTTCTGGATCGAGCAGGAGCTCCGGGAAGGAAGGAATTAGGACAGGAAAGTCTACTGACAATTCTAGAACCGAGGGGAACCAAGGCTGGGTTTGCCAAAAGGGTGTAACCAACACTAGGGAGGCTCGTTGACGGCGAACCTGGGCCATGACTCTGGCAATCATCAAAAAGGGAGGAAAAGCGTAATTGAAATGGGGAGACCAGTCTTGGAGAAAAGCGTCTGTATCGAGAGCCTGGGGATCCGGTCTCCAACTGTAAAACCTTGGGAGGTGAGAATTCAGCCGAGAAGCAAACAAGTCTACTGACATGAGGCCGAATTTCGAAGAAAGTTTGTTGAATACTAAAGGATGAAGACGCCAATCGCTGGAGTCTTTTAGGTAGCGTGAGCACCAATCTGCTATGGTATTCATTTTCCCAGGAAGGTATTGTGCCGTGACCGACAATTTTCGGAGAAGGCAAAACTCCCAAAAACTTTTGGCTAGATCTGCAAGGGGTTTGGATTTTGTTCCCCCTAGATGGTTGATATATCTTACGGCGGAAATGTTGTCCATTTTTAGGAGAATAGAACAGCTCACCTTGTCCTTTGCGAAGGTCTTCAGAGCAAAGGAGCCTGCAAGCATCTCTAAACAGTTGATGTGCAAGGCAGACTCCTTCTCTGACCATACGCCCCCAGTCGAGACGTTGCCACACCTTGCGCCCCAACCTGTCCGACTTGCATCGGATTCTAATACTAGATCTGGGGCCGAGGAGAAAATAGCTCTTCCGTTCCAGGCTTCCAAATGATCGAGCCACCATTGAATCTCTGCGCGAGAATCCTGATCTTAGCAAACAATGTCCGAGTACTGAAGGCCTTTGCGGAGATGACGAATCTTTAGTCTTTGAAGTGCTCTGTAATGTAATGGCCCTGGGAATATGGCCTGAATGGATGAGGCCAAAAGGCCCACAATCCTTGCTAAGGAACGTAGGGATAGACGAGAGAGACTGAGGACCTGCTGTAATTCGTGTTTTATACGACATACCTTCTGATGGGGAAGAGATAGAGATGTGGTTTTGGAATCGATGAAGAAACCTAGAAACTCCACTTGAGTAGAGGGAACCAGAGAAGATTTTTCCATGTTTACTAGAAAACCCAGAGACTGAAGTAGACGAAGGGAGATGTGCAAGTGTTGTAACAGGGTATCCCTGTTCTGAGCCATTATGAGAAAATCGTCCAGATAGACGATCAATCTTATTCCCTGAGCTCTTAAAGAAGCTACCACTGGTTTCATTACTTTTGTGAAGCACCAAGGAGCCGAAGCTAGACCGAAAGGGAGGGCTTTGAACTGAAAAATCGAGTCTTTCCATTGAAACTGCAGGAACTTCCTGTAAAAAGAATGGATAGGAATCGCAAAATAAGCGTCCTGAAGATCCAGACGAACAAACCAATCGCCCTCCAACAGAATGTCCCTGAGATGTAGGATCGTTTCCATTTTGAAGTGATTGTAAACAACGTAGTTGTTGAATAGTTTTAAGTTTATCACTGGACGAAATTTCTTGTTTTTCTTCTGTACCAAAAATATGGTGCTGAGAAACCCCGAGGGATGGAAACAAGTCTTTTCTATTACATTTTTTGAGATTAAGGATAAAATCTCCAGATTCATCAAACGCGATTGTTCTTGAGAGAACTTTAGAGGAAGAGGTGGAGAAATGTGGCTGGGAACTTGATAGAGATCTATGCAATACCCCTGAATGGTTTGAAGGACCCAAGGGTCCGCGGTAATTCGGCACCAGTTTGTAAGAAAATGGGCTAAACGACCACCTACAGGAAGAGGGCCAGAACACAAATTTCTTACCTGAGACCTGTCCTCCCCTTTGACAGAAGCTTCTGCTCCTGAAGCCTCTCCCTCTTTGGGGGTAGAACTGAGGTCTGAAGTCCGTGGAGTAGATGGAAGAGCCTCGGAAACTGCCGCCGCGGGTGGCGAAACGGCCGGTAAAGCGGCTCCTTCCTTTACCGGCCCTGGCAAAAACTCTAGAGTTGAAAATTTTCTTCATTGAAAATTGCGCCTTATCCAAAGTTGCAAAGGTAGAAACATATCTACCCAGTTCTTTAATAAACGAGTCCCCAAAAAGAAGACCGTCCGCCTGTTGACCTTCTTCTCTGGCGGCGGAACTGCCCAATTTAGGCTCTATCTTGAGTAGAAGACTTTTACGTCTCTCTTGAGAAATTGCGGTGTTAGCATTTCCCAGCAGACAAATTGCCCGCTGGGCCAAATTGGATAGAGCTTCAGGGTCAATTTGTGAGCCTTCCAACCTGGCATCCTCAGCTAAATCCAGGATTCTAGTTAAAGGACCAACCAAGTCTAATAATCGGTCCTGGCAAACCGACCACGCACGGTCGACCCCTTTCTTAGGATCCTTACCATACTTAGAGAAAAATAACACCATGTTAGGATCAATTACCGGTGTCGAGGTAATATTATAAGGAAGGGAGGGACGAGGACATTCAGATCGTAGTTTACTTCTCGTGGCTTTATCTAACGCGTGTCTTAAATGACACGAAACATATTCCGCCACGTGATCAGACGAGAACCATTCCGTAGAATTTGGGTGGTGTATTAACGTCGGATCAAACATTGGTTCCCCCAAAGCATCCAGTACTGTGGAATCATTATTCTGTAAAGGATTTGTATCAGACAGAGAAAATGTTAGCCTCTTCTCTAAAGGCCCTTTCCAGAGGTCGTCAGGACCCTGTGAATCATCATCGTCCCCATCATCATAATCAATGTCATCATCAGTATCCCTCAACTGAATAATATTCAAAGGAGAGGGATCCTTTTCCACCGTTTTGGGTTCCTTACGGGGGGAAGGACCAGCCATTTGGGGAGATTCATCAGTATTCGAAAGTACTTGGGCTTTAGAAAAAGTGCGCTTTTTTCCTCTACCTGGTTCCGCCATATTGGAACCCTGAGAGGACATTTTCTTAAAAGACAACTCCAGCTTTTTTGACATTTGAAGCATAGACGAAGAAACCGCCTGTTGTACAGTGTCCTGAATAAAAGAATTCAGATCAGCCCGTAAATTGTCCATATCAATATCATTGGAATGATCAGCAACTTGTTTTGACATAATAACGTAATCACAATAAGAAAAATAATAATAATGATAGTAATAATAGTAATAAAGAACAAGGATGCCAGGCAGGAAAAACCCCAAATTGAAAAGGAAACTGTTTAAAATTAAACAGTAACCTAAGGGTTAAAATCTTTTATATGGGCGTAAACAAAAGAGTGACCCAAATCCAAGGATATAAAAAGAAATACTGAAGAGGGGCGTGTCGCACCTTCCGCGAACAAGCCAAGCCTCTCCGTAAACAGCTGAGGTGAAAAACGGAGCCTCTCGAAGCAGGGAGAGGTTTCCGTAGCGACGCGTCTGTGCCGGCCGAGCTCCTCTGAGGAAACGCGTTGAAGCGAGACGCGCTCCTCAGAAGAGAGCGGCGGGAGAGCCGAACGTTCGAAAGAACGCTCGGCTCTGCCTGTGAAGCGCGAGGCAAGCGCTTCTGAGGAAAAAACGACAGAACGAGTCAAGAAAACAAATCAGAAAATCTCTAGTGTATAAAATAACATACTTTCATGACATTTCCATAGCACATGTAAAAAACACACAACAATACACAAGTAAGAAAACGAAATGAGGAAAGAACTTATCTTGACTGCGAGCAGCAAGAAAAGAGGGCTTGTTGTTCGCAGTTAAGATAATTATTGTGGTTGAATGGTTTTCATTGGTTATTCTTTATGACCTCATCGTTTATTGCATTTGCTATGCCTCTTGGGATATGTAGTTTTGCTTTCTATCTTGGCTGCTATTTAAAATAAAGCAAGAAAAGGAAGCATAATAGGAGCCTCCGTTCTTGTAATAAAATCTAATTGTGGGTTAATTTAAACTTGTGAGGAGACCGAATACCTAGAAACGGGTACCTTAAAATGTTTTCAAGAGAAAACACAGTAATGGATAGATTGTAAGTATTTCATGGGAAGGATACTATTAATCAGTAGTGGATAACTGAAAGTGAAGCAGAGATCCAAAATAGGTAAATGAAATAGAGACAGTAATTTAATTGGAGCTGCCATAGGAAGGAAACTGTTTACCTATTATTTAGGGAATCTGTAGATTTCTGGATAAGCGCTGATGTATTGATGGAAGGGATGGGTCACCAATGTCCAAACAAGTTACTTAAATTAGAGCAACCAGGATTAGCTTATAGTTGGACATAAGGAGAAAAGGTTTGATCAACACATTTCTAAAGTAGTATAGTTGATAAAGGAAGTGGCACACGGTTCCCTCATGGAGGTTTGAGAGAGGGCATTGTCCAGTGCCAGTAGCAAGCTAGTAGCTCAGATGCCCACGATGCCCTCAAGCAGGGCTGTGGTTGGTGCGGTCCAGTGTGTACAGAGTACCAGTAGTGAGTCAGCAGTTCTCAAGCCCATGGTCACCTGGTGTAGGTTTGAGGCTCTGTTCGTGGTCAGCAGTGAGTCAACAGCAAGCCAGCAGCTCACCGGCCCACTGATCCCTCATGGAGGTTTGAGGGAGGGCACTGTCCAGGGACAGCAGAGAGTCAGTCAGTCATGAGCCATGAGCCCACTCATATGCCCGTAGTTAACTCATAGGGGGTTAAGGGGTCACAGTTTAAGGGAAGCAGAAAGCCAGCAGCTCACAGGCCAACGGTCCCCCAACACCTACCCTAACACACCCTCCATACTCTGTGTTTCCCCCATCCTGGGCAGGAGACATACGTGCCGTGGATGAGTTCCCTCTGAGAGTTTACTTGAGTCAGCCTATTGGGCCTATCATATAAAACGTAGCATCTAGTCAGCACAGGAACACTAAAATTAGACAGGCCGAGTAAGACGCAGACCACAAACAAGCCACAAGAAGGTATGTTCAGGAGGGGAATCTACAAAGGGGGCTGATTGGATCAATCCTCTGAGCAGCCAGTCAACCTGAAAAGCAACTCACTCTAACCTAACCTTCTCAGCATTTCAGAGACATTGACCTTCTACAAATCTTAAGATTGAACTATATTCACCCTGGCCTCCAGCACGACCCAAGGCGAGCATTCCTGACATGCCATGTTTTTGTGGGCACATGGACCCCCAATATATTACCTCAACAGTACTTCCACAGGTGGATGGCGTTATGCCTCAGTTTCATGAGGCAATGTGTCCCTGAGATAAGGCACCTTACAGCAAATAAAAATACAGTCAGTTAAGTAAGAACAGACTCAATGACTGAGCTCTAGATCGGGAACTGAAATTTTAAAGATTTACTACACAAATTCCCAAGGTGCGGTACAGAAATCATAAATGCAGATTGTTGGACCTGGCCCTTTTACAGGGTCATTCCCCAGACTTTTTGCTTTTTGCCTCCTTATTTTTCTGACCTTTGTTGGCTGACATTTTGACTCTGAGCACTTTTTTACTGCTAACCAGTGCTAAAGTGCATGTGCTCTCCCTTACAAAATTGGTATGATTGGCGTATACCTAATTGGCATATTTAATTTACCTATAAGTCCCTTGTAAAGTGGTATCCCTATACCCAGGGCCTGTAAATTAAATGCTACTAGTGGGCCTGCAGAGCTGCTTGCGCCACCTACTGAAGTAGCCTGTCAAACCTATCTCAGGCCTGCTAGCGCAGGGCCTGTGTGCGCAGTTTTCTGCCACAGGGACCTGGCATCTAAATTTACTTGCCAGACCCTGAACTCCCCTTTTACTACATGTAAATCACCCCTAGCTAGCCCTTTGGTCACGGTGCCATGTATGTAGAAGGCAGGACATGTGCCATGTTGCATGGCCTGTCCTGGTAGTGACAAACAGCCTAACTTGGTGTCTCACTGCTGAGAGTTCTGCCTTCTCATAGGATTGCATTGGAAATGTCCTGCCTTTTGTGTAAGGGGTATTGTCTGATTTATGAGCGGTAGCGTACGCATGTTTGGTATGGTTGGGATAGTGGTGAGAAATGCTGCTTACTGGTGTAGGTGTATTTTTTATTACTATCACAGAAATGCCACTTCTAGAAAGTGCACATTTATCTGTGCTTATGACTTTGGTGTTTTGCTGCTTGCCTCCAATCCACATCTGGGCAGAGTGACAGTTGGAGCTTTGTGCATACTTTTCAGACAGCCTGTACACAGGGAGGGTGGAGGTGTCACAGAGGTGCATCTACATATTATAAAGCCTTCCTGGGCTGAGAGAAGGGAGACGCGGGGCACACCTGTATTTGTTAAGGCTGTGCCCTGGCCTCACACAATAGGGTCGTTTAACCCCCACTGATGTTTGGAGCCTGTGCTGGAGGAGAGAAAGGGCACCCCCAGAGCCAGTTGTAGGTGGTTGAAGCTCCCTCTCCTGCCCATTGTAAAACACACTGAAAACTTAGTATAAGTATAGGGGAATTTCCCCCACAATTTAGACATCATTGGACATCACTTTGGACTCCAGGAACCTTACCTGGAGCTGGACGCAGGACGCTGTTGAAAGGACTCACCAGGAGCACCTTGGACTGCTGCTGCTGTGCTTGCACCCCGTTGTTGTGCTGACCTGCTGCTGGGTTCTCCAGCCCTGCACCCTCCTTCTTCAACTGTTGTCTCCAGAGGCAGGGTGCTGTGGCCCGACTTCTGAAAACGCCCTTCAGCACGAGGAGCGCTGCCTCGGCTGTGTAGCACCTTGGGAGCGCTCTCTGGTACCCTTAAAAGTGCTTTTCTAAAAATGCGCTTTACTGCCAGAAGAAAATCACCGCCGCAGCCCCGGGTGCAGATTTACCCGTGGTGCTTTGGAAAGCGCTTTCTTCATTGCCCCCAAATCACTGCCGCGACCCGGGTGTCTCAGTTACAGCCAGTGCGAGGATCGCGCTCTCTCTGGTGCCCCCGGGGCACCAGAAGAAGCCAAGTGGAGCAAGTGTGCTCCTGTCTGCGCCCCCGGGGCACGGTCCGATCTTGGGAGCGCCCCCGGGGCACCAGCCGCCTCCAATTCCCTAAGAATCACCACAGGGGCCCAGGAACAGTATGGGACACTCACGCACCACATCGGGTGCGGGCGAGTGCCTTTTCGGCCCCCCAGAGGGGTCCGAGCTCCAAAGAAGCCGCATCGCAGGACCTGGGAAAGGCACGGGGAGCGCCCCCCTTCCCCGGTCTCTGCACTAGGAGCAGGACGTTCCATTTCCTCTTTTTCAAATGGGCACTTCTCTCCTTGGAGAAAACCGGGAAGGGAGACCTTGACAGAGGTCCCTTCCCATGCGCCCCAATACTTGTTTGTTGTGCCTCGCCTGGCCCCCACCCCGAGGATAGGGTGTGCAGAGGCCGAGGTAGGCCCCCATCCCAATCGCAGGCCCCCAGAGGGGCCCATTTTCTGCAAGGAGAGGGTGCCGACCGCTCCTCTCCTCCGGGAGCATCGTGAGACCCCCACTGTGCACGCAGGAGTGCTGGGCCCCCCCCTCATGATCTTTTAGGCACGAGGAATGCCTCATCTCCAGGAAAACAGGTACTTTCAAGAAAGTATTGGCTCAGAGAGCCAAGTATGAACCTTGGGGGGGTTTATAGATTTCCTACCTGCTTTCCTGCCCTTATATATATGTGCTGATGTACCTTTTATGGGCATGATTTGCTGATATGGATTTATGTCACTTGTGAGATGTTTTCTAATGTTCCTTCTATGGGTATTTAGGAATTATTCATAGCAAATGCATAGAATTCTTTCTGTAATTCCTGACTACTGCTTATGTTGCAGAATCCTGAGTACTTACGTGTTCTAATGGGACAACTGTGTATTCTTGCAGAGTATTAGTAACTTGAGTAACATTCTGACAACTGCTAAGGTAGCAGGGTATTGCTTACGTGTAATGTTGGTCTAATTATGTTTTGTGCAATACAGTTTATTTTTACATAGCTCAGTGTTGTGTTTACTTTGTGGTGTACATTTTGCGTCACGTGTGTTGTGCGTGTTGTGCAAACGCTTTACATATTGCCTCCGGGTTAAGTGTGACTGCTCGTGCCAAGCTACCAAGGGGCTGAGCAGGGGTTATCTTGGACGTGTAACTCCCTTGTCCTGACTATAGTGGGTAGGTTCTGCCTGGCTTAGGTGCATACCCTAGCCAACCAGAAACCCAATTTCTAACACAGTTACGTGAAATTATTGCCATGAAGGCTCTCAGGAAATAAGGTGATTCAGAATATTGTACAAATTGGAAGAAATCTAAGTTCCAATTGAGCAGGGTTTTTGTACAGTTTTCTTGCATTGTAAATCATTAGTTCTGCAGAATCATCATGGTGCGGGCAAAAGAGTAATATTCTCAGCAAATCAAAGCACTGTTTTATGACTCATCATATTGATTTGGAATCTAAGCACTATCCCACTACATAAATGTTGATCCTGCCCACTCTATGATAATGCCACCTGGAGATGGCAGGACAAACTATTTACATGAACAGCAGGAAACTAGTGTTAATGAATACAGTATAGTTAGCTAGCGAAAGGGCTTCGGAAAACAGAACAATGTTTTCGATCTTGTGGAAGGTTTTCTTTGAAAACACCCAGAACAATCTTAATGGAAATAAACAAACATGACTCTGCTTGACTGCATGCTGCAGAAAAAATGAATAGTGGAGGAGGAGACATCCTTTTTGAACAAGATGTCGTTGAGGCCTAAATTGAGGCCTAGTTAACATGAGCCAGAAAAACACACTTTACCAAGACATAGCTAATTTGTTTCAAATGCATAGTCACCATGTGAGTAAGTATATGTAATTTCGAGAGTGAATCCACATTCTGCACGTTGTAAATAGTGTACAAAACATAAAATGCACAAAAACTTTAAAATGCCAATATTTCAGGAGTCAGTTGGTGTCCCTAAGCTGACTGGGAACTCATGCCTCGCACTAACAAACAGACGTTTACATTTTTTACTAGGGTCCAAGGGCTCTAATACTTGACAAAGAGAGCAGAAAGGCATGTGTGCCCCAGGGGCATAGCACAGGTCCCTGTAGCCCCTGTCGCCTCTGTCGCCTAACCCTTCAGGAGCCCCGAAAGCCTTCAGAGGTGACATTCTGCCCAAGGCCAATGAATATTTGTGAGATATGGGAGATTTGAGGGCCCCTGTTCACATTCTGCAGATGAGAGGCATCATTTTATGTTACATCACTGGTGTACCTGTTGCTGCTGGTGCTGTTATAGGTTCCCTTACAGGTAGACATAAAATACAAGTTGGAGCAGGCTTTAAATGGCTCCATAGAGCCCATGAGAACGTGTTATGGGACCATAAGAAGCTTGCACGTCTGCACTTGAAACTATACCTTGCTATAGTCCATCAACTCCTCAGCAAACAGAGCCTTCTAGGCTGCCTTTCAACCCTGTAAAGATGAAAGTCTGCATCTGTAAGAAGACAGCCAAGCCTCTGAAAACCAAGACTAACATGGTGCCAACTCCAAATGTTCTCCAGCAGAAATCTGTCTTTCCCCTGGATTAGGGACTCCACAAGTGAACACCTCATTTTGCCTCCAGGGGTAACCTTCCTCACCTCCATTTTGGTTGAATGGCTGATTGGCGGCAATCTGTTATATTTAGGGATGCATCCTTTTTCCTAACCATGGGGTGTGAGGTTTACTGACAACCGGAATAAAATCTATACAGTTCCTCAAAGCCAGGCCTTATCCATACACCAGATTTAGAGGTAAAAGACTGAAAATGGATTACAAATATGCCTGCCCTATTGATACATGCCTTCAGTACATTGGCTCATTAGACAATCATTGGCAAAGCCAATAGTTCTCGCCAGGTAATTGTGCTTGAGCCATGTTGTACATCAGTGTGGCTGCTGTTCACCATGGCTAAAAGTTAGTGGCATGGAGTGAGGTGGGTTGGGGTAGGTTAGATTGGAGTTGGGTAGACTGGGATAGAGTGGAATAGGATAATTTGGGGTAGAGTGGAGTGGGGTAGATTGGCGTAGAGTGGATTGGGGGTAGAGTGGGGTAGAATGGAGTGGGGTGGATTGGGGTAGATTGGAGTGGGGGAATAGGATAGATTAGCATGGTAGATTGGAGTGGATAGGATTGAATTGGGGTACATTGGGGTAGAGGCGGGTAGACTGGGGTGGAGTGAAGTAGATTGGCATGGCGTAGATTGGGGTGGAATAGAGTGGGGTAGATTGGAGTGGGGTGGGGTAGACTGGAGTGTGGTGGGGTAGATTGGAGTGGGATATATTGGGGTAGACTTTAGTGGAGTAGGTAGATTGGGGAAGAGCAGAGCACAATGGATTTGTTTAGATTGGATTGGGGTAGATTGGAGTGGGGTAGATTGGAGTGAAGTAGATTAGAGTGGGGTAGATTGGGGTGGAGTTGAGTAGACTTGAGTGGAGTGGGGTAGACTAGAGTGCAGTGTGGTAGATTACGGTAGGGAAGATTGGAGTGAGCTAGGTAGGAATGGGATAGATTGCAGCAGATTGGAGTGGAGTGGGTTAGACTAAAGTGGAGTGGGTTAGAGTGGTGTTGGATACAGTGGTATGGCGTAGATTGGGATGGGGTGGGTAGATTGGAGTGGGGTAGATTGGAATAGGGTGGAATTGGGTGGGGTAGATTGGAGTGGAGTGGAGTAGATTGGGGTAGATCGAAGTGAACGATTGGATAGGGTATATGGCATAAGTTAGTTTGGGGTTAAGTGGGGTAAGGTAGATTGGAGTGGGATAGAGCGAGGTGGATTTTGTGGAAGTGGGTTAGATTGGACTGGAGTGGGATAGATTTGAGTGGCATGTGGTAGTATGGAGTGAAGTGGACAGGGATTTATTGTGTAGAGTAGAATGGAGTGGGGTAGATTGGGCTAGAGTGGAGTGGGGTAGGTTGAAGTGGAGTGGGAAGGAGTGGAGTTGGATAGATTGGAGTGGAGTCTAATTTAGAGTGGCGTGAGATAGAGTGGGAAAGAGTGTAGTGTAGTGGAGTACATTGGGCAGATTAGAGTAGGGTAGATTGGAATGGGGTGAGGCAGACTGGAGTGTGGTAGACTGAAGAGCGATTATTGGTGTGGGGTAGTTTGAAGTGGGGTAGATTGGGGTTGAGTGGGGTATATTAGAGTGTAGTGGGATAGATTGGAGTAGGGTCAATTGGAGTTGGATAGATTGAAGTGGGGTAGAGTGTGGTGGGGTAGATTGGAGTGGGATGGAGTTGGGTGGGATAGACTGGAGTAGGTTGGAGTGGTGTTGGATAGAGTGGTCTGGGGGAGATTGGGGTGGGGCAGGTAGATTGAAATAGGGTGGGGTAGATTGGAGAGGAGTGGAGTAGATTGGGGTAGATTGAAGTGGGGAGATTGGATAGGGTAAATATGCATAAATTAGTTTGGTGTTAAGTGGGTTCAGATAGATTGGAGTGGGATAGAGTGAGGTGGATTTGGGGGAAGTGGGTTAGGTTGGACTGGAGTGGAGTAGATTTGAGTGGCATGTGATAGTATGGAATGAAGTGGAGTGGGGTTAATTGTGTAGAGTAGAATGAAGTGGGGTGGATTGGGGTAGAATGGAGTGGGGTAGATTGGAGTAGAGTGGGATGGAGTGGAGTTGGATAGATTGGAGTGGAATCGAAATTACAGTGGTGTGAGATAGAGTGGGGAAGAGTGTAGTGTAGTGGGGTACACTGGACAGATTAGAGTAGGGTAGATTGGAATGGGGTGAGGTAGATTGGGGTAGATTTAAGTGGGGAGATTGGATAGGATACATTTGCATAAATTAGTTTGGGGTTAAGTAGGGCCAGATAGATTGGAGTGGGATAGAGTGAGGTGGATTTGGGGGAAGTGGGTTAGATTGGACTAGAGTGGGGTAGATTTGAGTGGCATGTGATAGTATGGAATGAAGTGGAGTGTGGTTAATTGTGGATAGTGGAATGGAGTGGGGTAGATTGGGGTAGAATGGAGTGGGGTAGATTGGAGTAGAGTGGGATGGAGTGGAGTTGGATAGATTGGAGTGGAATCAAAATTAGATTGGCGTGAGATAGAGTGGGAAGAGTGTAGTGTAGTGGGGTACACTGGGCAGATTAGAGTAGGGTAGATTGAAATGGGGTGAGGTAGATTGGAGTGTGGTAGATTGAAGAGGGGTTATTGGAGTAGGGTAGTTTGAAGTGGGGTAGATTGGAGTCGAGTTGGGTGTATTAGAGTGTAGTGGAGTAGATTGGAGTGGGGTCAATTGGAGTTGGATACATTGAAGTGAGGTAGAGTGTGGTGGGGTAGATTGCAGTGGGGTGGAGTGGGGTGGGGGTGAAGTGGGGCTTATTGGAGTGGAGTAGATTGCAGTGGGGTAGATTGGAGTGGGATAGATTGGGATGGAGTGGGGCGGTGCAGAGTAGGGGGGAGTGTGGCGGACTGGGGTGGCATTGTTTAGATTTGAGTTCAGTGTGGTAGATTAGAGTAGGGTAGATTGGAGTGAAGTGGAGTAGGGTAGATTTGGATAGAGTGGAGTGTGGTAGAGTAGAGTGGGACAGATTGGGAGTGGGGTACATTGGAGTGGTGTAGGGTAGATTGGGATGGTGTAAGGTAGATTAGAGTGGGTAGGGATAGAGTGGGGAAGATTGGGTGGAATGGAGTACATTGGAGTGGGGTACATTAGAGTGGGGGGTGGTAGATTGAACTGGGGTAGATTTGGGTGGAGTGGAGTAGATTGGGATGGAGTGGGGTAGATTGGAATGGAATGGGGTTGATTGGAGTGGAGTGTGGTAGATTGGAAAGAGTGGAGTGCAGTGGGTTGTGGTAGATTGGAGTGTGGTAGATTAGAGTGGGGTAGAGTGGAGCAGGGTAGATTGGAGTGGAGTGAATAGATTGCAGTAGAGAGGAGTAGATTGGAGTTGGGTAGATTGGAGTGAAGTGTGGTAGTTTGGAGTCAAGTGGGGTAGATTGTGGTAGACTGGATTGGGGTAGAGTGTGGTGGAGTGTGGTAGCTTGGAGTGGAGTTTGAAGTGGGGTGGGGTAAATTGGAATAGAGTGGAGTGGCATAAAATGGACTGGGGTAGTTAGGAGTGGAGTAGATTGGAGTGGATTCAGGTAGACTGGAGTAGTGCTGGTTCGATTGCGGTAGGGTGGACTGGGGTAGTCTGGAATAGATTGGAGTGGAGTGGAGAAGAGAGGGGTGGCATAAATTGAGTTAGATTAAAATGAGTGGGATAGATTGGACTGGAGTGGAATAGTTTAGCGTTGAGTGGGGTAGACTGTAGTGGAATGGGTAGATAGGAGTGAGATAGATTGTAGTGGAGTGGGGCAGATTGGATCATAATGGAGTAGACTGGGGCAGATTGGGTTGGAGTGAGGTACATTGAGTTAGAGTGAGGTAGTTTAGGTTAGAGTGGGGTAGATTGGAGTGGGGTAGACTGGAGTGGAGTGGGGTAGATTGGATGGATTGGTGTAGTGTAGAATGGAGTGGAGTAAATAGGGGAAGATTGTAGTGAAGTTGAGTGGGGTATGTGGAGGTACATTGCAGTAGAGTGGGATAGACTGGATTGGAGTGGGGTACATTGGAGTCAAGTGGCATTCCGTGTTGCAGTGTCTTTGAGTGGAGGGGCGTAGAGTGGAGTGGCATGTCATAGAGCAGAGTGGAGTGTCGTAGAATGGAGTGGCATGGCATAGAGTGGAAGGGCATAGAGCAGAGAGGAGGGGCGCAGTGTGCAGAATGAATCTTGTGATAGCACACTGCCATTACAGAAACACATTTCAATTGAAATGACCATACATTTGCACCAAAATAAGGTTTTACTGCACACAAACAATAATATATGCAAACGTCATTACCTGGTGTATTGATGTGCTTTGATCGAATTCAAATACTTGTTTCCACTACATTTCAGAATTACACAAATAAATGGGCTTAATTTGTACTAATTTTGATATATTCAGAAACATCAGTACATTCATTTTTTTGGTTGTATGCTAGAAAAAAAAGAATTTTGAAGGTAGTCCAGCAACGCTTGACGAGGCCCATTGAAAAGAGCCTAGCATCAGTTTAACGCATGCCTGGGAAGGCATTAAAAAATCATGCTAAAATGGCGCAATAAAATCTTGTAGAATTCACTGCCCTATTTGTTGGGCTTCCCTGCGGGGGAACGTCTCCCTTGCATACATTATACCTGGCATAGGTATAATGTGGCGCAAGGGTTTACAAACTGGCACAGTTTGTAAATACGGCACAGGACTGTTTCACGCCAGTGTAGCATGAAAATCTTTTTACTATGGCAGCACAAGGGGCTTGTAAGTGAGTCCTTTAGTTTCCCTAACTCACACCCAGGCACACTCATACTAAAACATACTAATGTTCTGCTCATTTCCCACATGTGCCATAATGTTTTGTTCAGTGGCAACACCGCCTTAATTATATACCTCTGCACCATTTCATCTGTGTAACATGACCCCTCCAAGACACACTACATAGGGAATACATTAAGAGCCGTACTTCCCAATATTCTGAAAATATAATTGTTAGGATGGAGCACTCCCAACAGTGTTTGGGCTCGGCATTCGTGGCTCACTTCTCCCCATATCTAGTATGGGTGGGAAAGGCGGCGCTTCCGCCTTTCAGAGGATGGGTGGTGAGTAGGTATGGGTATTGGGTAATATTCTTTTTGTGTTCTTCTTTTTTTCTATCTGCTCTTTCTCTTTTCCTCTTCCCTCCCCCTCCCCACTCTGTCCCGATCGCCTCCCACCCTGCACATTTTACTTGGTTCAGGGTCTGCAAATATCCATTGCAAGATCCACTCCCATGCTCAACCCTCATCCAAGCATCAATCCACTCCTCACATCCCGTTGGCGATACAAAATACTTGCATTAGTGACTGGCACACTTGTAGGTAATATCACCACCAAGACCAGCTACAATAATGTATTCATTCTTTCTCTTAGCCAGCCTACACCAAAATCCACATTCACTTCACAGTGGTCCATTACATTCATTCCTTAGTATATCAAACTCTACCCTCCACCTCCCAGTCGACTCTTCAATCACCTGATGGCTGATATTAGAATCCTCTCATTAAACACTAAGGGCCTCTCGCATCCTGTAAACAGAAAGAAAATTGCTGAATATTGTAACAAACTAAAAGAAGGCATAATTCTATTACAAGGAACCCACATTGAGTCCTTCAAAGACACAAGATTCTACAATCCTTGGATCACAGATACCCTAATCTCCCCTGCCATAAACAAAAAAAGGAGTTGTCATTTTACTCACAAGAAAAGCCTGGATCTCAGTTCTTTCACATCCACATGACCACCAGGGGCGATGGCTCATAACTAGAATTCTTAAGGATAACAAAGAACTTGCCATAATGAATATCTATGTCCCCAATGCCAGTTCAGTTGCCTTCTGGAAAGAGCTGGACAAGTCTCCCACAGAAATTCCCAATAACATTGGCATCATCCTAGGCTAGGGGAAGACTTTACTCTCCCAATGGACGGGGTCCTCAATAGGATTTCTTCCCACAGATCCCACAAACAGATCAATCTTTGCTGTAAAAGTAACCTAGAGGCTATTAAAACCCCAGGAGTAGTGATTGCAAATTCTACTCCCCCGCACACCATAGCCTCACGCAAACCGATTATGTACTAACAGGCAAGTCTCTAGTGCCAGCGGCAAAAAATCCTAGGGTTGAACATTTACTAGTTAGCGACCATGCATGTATATCACTTGATCTCTCCACTGCAGATACCAACCCACCTCCAAAGGTTTGGCGTCTCAATGACACACTTTTGGATAATGACCTCACCAAGCCCAAAATTAGAGGAGGATTAATATACTTCTTGAATGAAAACAAAATTGGTGATACCTCAAACATAATTAGGTGGGATGCCTTGAATGCCTCCCTCAGAGGCACCCTAATGAACTTGACTGCCACATGAAATAAAACGCTGAACAAACGCCTCGAATCTATCAAAGCCCAGATTAAAATACTATCAGAGTCCATCAGATAAAATGCAGGCTCGCATGATATTCCTAAACTGCATGAACTAAAATATGAATACAATTAAATACTGAGCACCAGAGCACAGAAATGGGTTGACATTGCTAATGCAAAGAAGGTGACTTCCAGAAATGTTGAGGGGAAAACCCTGGCCAACTACTTACAACACACCAAAATCAAAAACACCCCTACTAAAAAATAATCTGGGGACCAAGTCACCTCCCCCCAAGAGATTCTTGTTTTTTCATTCTTACTACTCTAAACTCTACACCCCATGCACTAAAATTGACCCAAATGATTGTATTTCATATTTGAATCCCTGCTCACTTCCTTCAACCTCAACAGTAGATAAAGACCAACTTAATGCCCCAATCAACCTCCACGAAATTCTTTCACCCATCAAATCCCTCACCTCAGGTAAAGCCCCTGGCCTGACGGCTTCACTGTAGCATGTTACAAATCTTTTTCCTCCAACCTCTCAGACCCTTTGCTGGCACTATTTCAATCATTTGCCTCCACAGGCCAAATTTCGGGATCGGCTTCAAAGGCCACAATAGTCAATTTACTGAAAGAAGGTAAAGACACATTGGAGACTAAGAACTGTAGGCCCATATCGCTGATCAATGTTGATTGTAAAATAAGTGCAAAGATTCTGGCAACAAGACTAGGGAAGGTGATTTTAAAACTGATTGCCCCAACCCAAACCGTATTCCTAAAAGGTAGACTAGCTGCCGACAACATCTGAGTCTTCTGCCATGCTCTTGAGAAGGCCCACACATAGTCGTCATCCACTATGGCAATGGCTCTTGATGCAGAAAAAGCACTTGATAAGGTATCTTGGGCCTTCCTACATGAGACACTCCGCAAATTCCAGCTAGGAGATAAGTTCAGACAAATGGTGAGGCCCTCTACTCATCGCCAGTGGCCAAAGTCAGTATAAACTGCTGCCTCTCCAACCCGTTCCCACTTGCCCAAGGCAATAGACAGAGATCCCCTATATCCCCTCTCCTATTACTATTAGTTATTGAGCCCCTCATATACTCCCTAAAGTCAAACAAAAAGATCAAAGGCATTCAATTCAAATGCAGCAGACAACTTGTGGCAGCATATGCTGATGATATACTAATGTCCACTGAGGAGTCTGACAAAGCTATCCCACACATTATCTCGGAAATGAGTGACTACTCAAAGGTCTCAGGGTACTCCTTTAACTATTCAAAAATGGAAATCTTCCCCATGAACGTACACTGCACCTCTGCGATCTTAGGTGACTCTGGACTAAAGTGGCAACCTGACACACTCAAATATTTAGGTATATGGTTCAGCAGAGACCTCCATACATCTATCCTAATCAATGAAAATAAGACGCTCTCCAAAATCAGATATCTTTTATCATCTTGATCTCCTAAGCCTCTCATTTGGTGGGGCAGAAAACACTGCTAAGAAGATGATAACACCATTAATCCACTTTCTCTCGAGTATGCCCCCCACATACCTATTAGCCTTCTTCTTCAAAGAAGTAGACAAGGCCATCTCGTCCTTCTTATGGAACGGTAAGAGAGCCAGGATTGACGGTCCCACACTAAAACTGAACGACACTAGGGGCGGTCTAAACCTACCAGACTTCTTCCGATACCAACAAGCTTTTCTGGCCTCCCAGGGTAGATGGTGGCTAAATACGAACACACACTCCTCCATCCCCCCACATGGCTCCAAATCGAAGCAAAACTACTCTCGCCCATCCCATTATCATCCACGCTGACTATTTGTAATCTCCAAAAAGTTAATTTGGCCCATTCCTACCCCATTATATCGAACACAGTATCAGCCCTCCTTTGTTTGATAATACTCTAACCAACCACAAACCCTACTCAACCCCAGCTTCCTATGGCACAACAATAAAGTTAAGCTAGAAGGTAGAGCCCTTTACTGAGAACAGTGGTCAGAAAAAGGTGTCAACTCTATTGGTGACTTAGGAACAGTCGCAAAACCCATCCCCTTTTCGGTACCAAGCCTACACCATAGTCCTCCTCAGATCGAATTTAAGAATTTATTTACATTGAAAAAAGCCACCAGGGGGCTTCCAAGACCTCATGACCCAGAGCTCCCAAAGAAACTTAAAACAATCGGACATATTGAATCACCCATCTACAAACTTTTAAAACCCCAAAGACCACATCCTCTTAAAAAACTAAAGAACTAAAGACTCCACATATCCCTGACAACCTCCTTCTGCACTTTGCCGTTACTGAATATGGCATTCCCCGGTCCAAACTAAAATCACCCTAACACCCTGACAATCGCACAATCAAGGCTCTGGTCAATGACCAACTCATACTTGACTCCAGCTAAACTCCATAAAATGGGGATACTGCAATCTGACATACGCTGGCAATGCGAGGGTTCTCCTGCATCAACTGAACACGTTCTTTTCAAGCAAGCTTGTCAATCACTATGGCCTAAGATACGGCACCTCAATCAGAACGTCTTCAAAATTCACTTTACCCCGTCCATACTAACCTCGACACTTGGGCTCGCAGCATGCTACCCCAACATCACTCTGCTCACAAATGACTTACTCCTACTGGACCTAATGCTAGCACTAAGCACAAAAATAATCTTATCAAAATAGAAATCTGCCACAGAATCCTCCTTCAAAAAGTGGTGGAATATCCAGTGCTCTACCAGGAGCGCTGACAACATCATGTACAAAACATTACTTAACAACAGTACTCGTTCACACGATGTATATAATTCACCTGATCTCTACCTCCCAAAAGTGGATCCCCCATAGATCATAAAACTCCAAGAAGGGTGTCTCATCCCCTCATTTACACCCTGTAGGTTCATTTCCAACCTCACTTGGCACGTTTATATCCCCCTTTATAGGAGACCTTAACTCTCCCTCTACCTTCCTTAACCTCCTCTCGCTCCGCACCCCCTTTTCTTTCCCCCTGCTCTTTTCTTTTTCTTTATCCTCTTCCTCATTTCTCTCCAACCGTGCTACTGCACACCAGGGTTCCATTTTCGCACTTACTACAACATCATCTACATTACCTCATCTCATCCTCCCCGATTAACCGTAATCGCACAAGGCCCATCATCACTTGCCCTCGCACTACTTTATCAATGGCATCCCAGGTCACTCACCCACATAGGGCCTCATTCTGACTTTGGCGGGCGGCGGAGGCCGCCCGCCAAAGTACCGCCGTCAGAATACCGCTGCGCGGTCAAAAGACCGCCGCAGTAATTCTGAGTTTCCCGCTGGGCTGGCGGGCGACCGCCAGAAGGCCGCCCGCCAGCCCAGCGGGAAACCCCCTTCCACGAGGATGCCGGCTCCGAATGGAGCCGGCGGAGTGGAAAGGGTGCGATGGGTGCAGTTGCACCAGTCGTGATTTTCAGTGTCTGCTATGCAGACACTGAAAATCTTGGTGGGGCCCCCAGGGGCCCCACGACACCAGTTACCGCCAACCAGGTTCTGGCGGTCAAAACCGCCAGAACCAGGCTGGCGGTAAGGGGGTCGGAATCCCCATGGCGGCGCTGCCTGCAGCGCCGCCATGGAGGATTCCTCAGGCCAGGGGAAAACCGGCGGGAAACCGCCGGTTTCCCTTTTCTGACCGCGGCTTTACCGCAGCGGTCAGAATAGGCCTGGATGCACCGCCAGCCTGTTGGCGGTGCATCCGCGGTCCCCGGCCCTGGCGGTCTATGACCGCCAGGGCCGTAATGACCCCCATAATGTTCCATCCTATCTACATGATGTGCCAGTATGTTATTCCATTGTATTCATACAAGTCTGTACATTATACATAACTTTACCTACTGTGTGCGTAGATCTTGTTTCATTTACTCCATATCTATTCTTTGAAATAAAAATGGTTTGAAATTTTAAAAAAAGTAGTCAAGCCTATCCTGCTTGGAAAGCGCACCCCTTTCCTTCAAACCAGCTTCTGTCACAACGCAGAGCAGCTTGTTTCTGGTCCATGGGTGCTTGTCTCTGACCAGGTTAGCAAGCATTTGACCCAAAAATGGTTGTCTTTAACACAGGGTAACCTGTCTGTAACCCAGGACTGCATATTTTATCCTAGGGGAAGCTGTTCTGGCCAATTGCTGTTACAGGGTTAGCACGACGTCGACTCGGGACAGCCTGACTCCGACCAAGCTGCCTGCCTCTGACCCGCGGTTACTGGACGGTCACCCAGGGCTGCCTGTCTCCGGCCCAGGGCAGCCTGTCTTTCACCCAGGGCAGCTTGTCCTCAACCCATCGCTGTCTGTCTCCTACAGCTTATTACTCATGCCTGTATCTTTCTGACCCAAGAGTACCTGTCTCTTACACGCTGCAGCTTATCTCGGACCTTCCAGTGACTAGCTGTCTTTGACATAGGGCAGCTTGTCTCTAACCCGCAGGGTCTTGTCTCTGAATAGGGTAGCATGTCTCTCACTGTGACCCACCACCGCCTGTCTCTAGCTTAGACAGGCTCGTCTCTGGCCCAGGTCTGCCCCTCTCGGACAGCCCAGTCAGTCTCTGACCCATAGCCTTCTGCCTTGAACCATGGTGACCTGTCTCTGACACACAGTCTCTGACTCCTGGAGTAAACTGTCCTCTGACCCAGGACTGCCCGTTTATGGCTCTGATGGTCTGTCTCTTACTTATAACTCCCTCTCTCTGTCCCAGGGGAACAGGTATACGTGTCTGCTGCCTTTTCCATACCGATAAAGGCCTTTCTTTAGCGCACGGTGGTTTCTCTGTGCAGTTGCGGCTTGTATTAAACCGAGGGTAGCAGGTCTCTGACCATAAACTGCTTGTCTTTGACTCATGGCCACTTTATCTTCGAACCCGAACAGAATAGGACCCAAGGCTTCCGGTCTCTGACCCAAGCCTTCCTACCTCTGACTCAGGGCAGTCTGTCTGGAAAACTGTAACCCAGGCCTGACCGTCCTGGCCCATACCTTGCTGTTTTTGACTCAGAACAGCCTGCCTCGGGTTTGCTTTCTCAGTTTATACAGGTATTTTGGAATAATCTGAATCTAAAGTGGATTAAGTGTCTCTTGCTTGTTATAATCAACACGATGGAAGGCAGGCCTTATTAGGGCGCCTTGCCTAACGCAGGCACTGACCCCAACAGCTGCTTTGCACAAGCTAAGCATGCCGACAAATTTAGATTGGAAAGAAAACTGTTTTTGCTGAACAAAAAAAGGAAATGCCAACAGCAACTGTGTAAAGACAGCTGTTTTATCCCGTGGTTTATCGCAGGACAAGAGAACGTCTCCCTTAGAGATTCCTTTCAGAGGTGGAACTGCCAACAGTGAAACGATGAGACTTTGTGACAGACCGAAAAGCCAGAAGGGCCGGGGTGGAGTCCGTCTCATGTCAGAGGTATACGCAAGCTGTTCGATTTTCCCTTAAATTGTAGCCGTGCCCTAACCTGGACATTTAGACATCTGCAACCAAACCCACTAACTGCTAATAGTGAATGTTGAATGTATTGTAAACGTGCTGTTCACAAATGCCCTCAATCTAAATGTGTGATATACACCCCACATACAGTTAAATACAGACAGAAAACAACGTGTGTCCTTTATGTATCTATTTTTAAAAGCGAAAAAATACTGAAAATTGTGCTTCCAATGAGTAACTTTCCATACTGTCTGTTGTGAATTCCAAAACAACAAAGGCGCAGATAGACAGCAAGGGGAGTTGAAAAACAGGTTACGATATATTTAAATACATGCATATGTTAAACTATATTTGTAGTAAATTGCTGATACGTACCTGTGGGTGTAGTATTTTGTTATATTTGACTGTAGAATTGGCTAAAACACTATAGGTGTAGCAAGGTGAGGGTATATGGTATGACTAGATGGTCTTACCATAGAATACCAACACAATAAATACCCAGTAGTGGACCTCAGATTCACTCTCAGCAAACCCTACCTCAGTCCTTGTAGTGTGGCAAAGAGCAGTCAGGCTACTTAGAGGCACATGTGTAAAGCATTTCACATTACCAGCATGTACGATAAGTGAATGACAACACTCAATAGAAATTTGACACTTAATTTAGAAAAATAGATTTGATTTTAACCTTAACTTAGACACCAAAACAAACTTTGAAACTTTTGTACAACCGGAGTTGTGAATTTTTGTCTATAGAAAATACATCACTTTGTAGGTTTAAAGGGCTTCCATGTAAGTCAATGGGAAAACTAGCAGTGTGCACTTAGGCACTTGTAGGATGAGTTCCGATGAACCCATAGGAACTGAAATTTCTGTGGGGACCAAGACCAAGATCAAGATTCAATAGTCAGACTTTGGTTACCTTGCCCAGGGAGTCCGGTTTCAGAGGTGACTTGGCTGTCCTTGGTGCTGAACGGTCCGCAGTGGCTTGTGCGTTTTGCACTCCGTTGCAAAACTGGACTTGGGGTGGATGCACACTCTACCCTTTGGATGTCGGGGTCTTTGCGGGGCCAGGACCAGGAATCGAGAGTTGTATCTTCACCACCTAGTTCAATGGCTAAAGGTGTAAAGGGTGGCTTCTTTCACGGGGCAGTCAATCATGGGGCTGGTTGTGCCAAAGATGCTTTGCTGCTCCAGTCAAAGTCACTTCCTTCAGGCTGCAAACCAACAGAAGAGGGGTTGCTGGCAATGTCAGTCTCTATGCTGGGGGCTGCACTGAAGTCGGTGAAGGTCGTGTAGCTGTCGGTTTCCGGGCTGGCGACAGGCAAGCCTTGGTAGCTGCAAGGATAGACCACAGTCTTTCTGGCAGCTGGAGGTTGCTTGACGGGGAGTAGGGGCTTGAAACTTGGCACGCGCCTTAAACCCACTCTTTAGATGCTGGGCACTGAGTTTTTTAGGCTCAGTCATGCAGAGTCTCTCGGGTATCAGCTCTTCCATCTCATGCTGCCTTCACTCCTGCAAGTTACAGGAGACTGGTACCACTAGTCAGGGGACTCTTCCTTGGAGTCTCAATGTCCACTAGGGTCCCTCTTGCTGGGACCAGCAAATCTTCACATTGGCACACACCCGGCACTCAGTTCCAGTACTGGTCTCCTTAGGTCACTCTGCGTCCTTTATTTGCACTGGGCTTGAGTCCAGGTCCTGTTGTTGGGGCATACATCTTTTTGTTTCTTTCTTCTTTTCCAAGTAAGATCTGAGTTCTGGTGTCAGGAGAGCCCCTTACTGGGGTGTTTAGGGTGTGAGGGGCAGTGGCCAATGGGCTACTATTCCCTGCAACTTATCCACCCCTGAAGTTATGACTTCCTGTGGGAGTACATCACATTTCTACCCAGAACCCACTATTCTTAGGGTCTGCCAAGATGGCAGAACACTCCCTCGGCTGTGCAGACCCACCTTAAAAGTGTGGCTTGTCTTTTGAATGTGCACGCCTCCTGTATAGCTAATTTACCCCGTACCTCGCCAGGCAGGGCAGGTAGGGCTTTGTCCTCCACTGAGGAGACAGCTACTTACACATTAAAGGTAGATGAGGCCTTTGAGGCTCAATGCCCTGATGCTTTTCTCACTAGCCAGCCTGGGAGGGAGGTGGTGTGACCTCCTCCCTGCTCAGGCCCTTTGTCTTTCATCCTGCCAAGGTGCTAGCACCACCAGCAGGAGGTCAGACTCTTGTCTAAGGTGGCAGAGGCTCAGTAGAGTCTGCCAAAACAGTACAGGACTCGATAACTTGGTGGGCACCCTTTAAGGGTGCCACCTGGACATCTGCTTTTTAATCTTAAACATGGACATCATGTTCAAGGTTAAAAAGCACAGTGTGTGATACCAAACATGATGGGATTCGGCTGGGCCATTGCAGAGCTGGACATCTGAGCAGTGGTCAGATGCCAGCTATGTTATTCAATTGACCGCCGGTTACTCGGGCTAGCATCGCGTTTTAAATGCCAGCACCTATGTCCTCACTCATGGGACAGTGCACTCTGCCTCATGGGCTAGAGGGGGCCTTCCTTAGGGTAACTGACCTGTCCATGGGCAGTAACAGGGACTCTGCCCGCACCGGGTGTGGGCAGAGTCTCATTCGAGTAGCAGGCTGCTCATGTATGCTGACCTGGCCTCTCTGCAGTCTCTCTTTTACTCGGATTACTCAGGGTGACACAATCGGTGCTGCAGCCCTGGTCAACCCCCTTTATCACCCTTGACCTGGGTACCATCTACTGGGGACTCACAGTGGTGGTAAGGTCATTGTTAATTGGCAGATGCAATTCAACATATCATTTAAGGGAAAAAGCAGGGGTCTGGTTAGCAGGCCTCAGTACACTGACAGGTCAAAAACAACAGCATCCTACAGCAAAAAGTGGGGGGGTGACCATCACAAAAGGGGCCCTTCATAACAATAGGCATCAAAGTATGAGTGCCTGTTTATCGGTTAAATAAATGTGTAATTGTACAATTTTTTACTCCACTTATTTGCAAACAACAAAATAATTATGGATAAATACTAACAGATGGCCAAAAATAAATATGGCGAAGTATAAATGTTAAGGACATTAGGGCCATATGTATGAAAGCTTTTTCCCATAGACACAGAATGGGTAAAATCCTTTCGTACATCTGGCCCTAAATACCATAAAACCGGGAGCTTTACTCTTAATACAGAAAGAACTCCACACTTACATGTCACAATTATTGTAATTTTAATGCCATGTTTCCCCTTATAGACGCCCTCCTGCACTCCATGTTGGATACCACAATCGAGGACCGTAAATCTATGTGCTCTGGGTGACCTCAGCAGCCCATTCAACAAACTCCCAAACTTAACACCAGCTCACCAAGCATAATATGGGCCATACCCTTTACACATATTCATCTTGAAAGATCTCCTCTCAGTCAAAGTAACAGAGGAAAGGTACTGATGTACACCCCACATTCATCACTACAATTTCAAACCCCTCACCCTAACTACCCACAGATACCAACCTGACCTTATATCATGGCCCTTCACAGACGCGCTTCAGCACCGACACACTGAAGACAAAAATCAGCGATGCAAGGCCTGAACCCATTGATGTCCATCAATCAGTTGTACTACCTTCTAACTGATGTCTTTGAAAAAGATGCCTCATGACACAGCCAACCACCGCAGAATGTAGTGTCTCCATTCAAACATGAGAATACATAAAGGAAAATCAGACCATTAGAACAACTGTGCAGGAAATGCATGGCCATAAAATAAACAGATTCAGTGAGAATACTGACTGTGCAAGGCAATACTTACAAATATGATTAAATGATTAAATTTCACTACTCCCAACTTATTTCGAATGCCACTTAACCAACTAAGGAAACATTGAAATTATTGTAGAACATGTGTAATCACATTTTCCTAGGGGCTAAAAATCATGGTCCGAAAGTTTGCCTGAGGGTTGCATTGGTGCCAACAGAATTGGAGTGAGGCATTGGAGAGGGGGAAGGTAATGGGGGCATAGGGAAAGGGGAAGTATGTACATGGTTCACCCTCTAAATTTAGCACTTAGGGCCAGATGTAGGTAGGTATCCGATTGCGACTTGCAAATTGCAACTCGCAATCCGAGATGCAGAAGGTGTCTCAGACACCTTCTGCGACTCGCTATGGGGTCGCAAAGACCCACCTCATGAATATTCATGAGGTGGGTCGCAGTTTGTGACCCCATAGCGAGTCTAGGCACTCACGGGGATGGTGGCCTGCTGGAGACAGCATGGGGACCCCTTCCCTTTTGCGAATGAGTTACCATCCACTTGAAGTGGATGGTAACTGCAAGTTGGTTTGCGACCGCTTTCGCGGTCACAAAGCAACTCAGCATCGCGATGCGGTCACAAATAGGAAGGGAACACCCCTTCCTATTTGCGAGTTGGAATCACATTTTGCGAGTCGGTATGACTCGCAAATTGCAAGTCGCATTCGGATACCTACCTACATCTGGCCCTAAGTGCTAAATTTAGAGGGTGAAAAAAAAACTGTGTTTTTCGCCGTTTGCGAGGCGCAAAAGGCTTGCTACATCTGGCCCATAGTTCCTAAAATGAGTCAAAGGGCCTGGTTTAGTTCCTGGTGGAGGGATTACTCCGCCACAAACGTGACAGATATTCCATCCACGGTATTACAATCTCCATAGGATATTATGGGATTGTAATACGGCGGATGCAAGATCCATTATGTTTGTGACGGAATAACCCCCCTGTCAGAATTTAAATCATGGCCATGGATTGGTTAATACTTTGTTATGCTGTATCTGAATTGCTATCCCTTCACCCCACCCGCATCTTGAAGTAAGCATTCTTTGCTTGCTATTGCTACCTTAGGAGAGTAAGGCTACTGTGGGAGCGAGCGCTCTGATAGGCTGCCTGCAACATGAGAATAAATGTTGCAGGCAACCATGATACTTAATCCCATTTCCTTAGTTTGTAAAGATATACAGGGGACAGTAACAATAACCTGCCCCACTAGTCCTTGTGGTGGTACAGAGGAACACTCCATGGGGCCAATATTGAAAACAAAGCTTTTACCACGATCCTATGGTACTCCCGCTGGACAGTGGTCAATACACAAAATGGCCATCTGCATTTTTCTTTTTTTGAATTGAGCTCAGGGGTGGGCCAGGGCCCGGGTGACAATCAGAATGACAATCAGAATTGTTTAATCAAGTAAAATGAGGAGGGGACATGCAAGGGCCACCCCCCCCATCCATGGACCCAGTGTACATACTGAAGGGGGGGAGGAGGTTTTGGGCGTTCCCCCTGGACCTGCTCACAGCCCTGGGGAGCCCATTTCTCAGGGTCCACTACAATTCTTGAAGGGGAGAGGGTCAAGGGCCCCCGTCCGGGCAGCATTTGGCCCCATGGACCCCATCCTGCAGGGCTCTTGTGAAGCAGGGCCCTGGGGACACCAATACATAGGAAATTTTTTGCACTCTCCCTGCTGGCTGGGACACTGCAGAGATCCCACTGGCTGGAGCATAAAAGCTCCTGCCAGGCAGGATCAGAGATTTTTGTCCGTGCCTGCATTGTGTGGTCAGGGACCTGATAATTGCTCCCCCACAGGAGCAGCAGAAAAGTTGCTTGTGCCTATAGGAAAAAACATGACATGATACTCCACTCTATGCCCCTCCACTCTACACTACTCACTTCTTTGACACTGTACTCCACTGTACTCCACTCTATGCTACTCTACACCACTCCACGACACTCTACATCACTCAACGCTACTCTATGCCATTCAACTCAAGGCTACTCTACTCCACTCTATGCCACTCTATTCTTTGCCACTCAACTCTATGCCACCCCACTCTATGACAGTTCACTATGTGACACTCTCACCTACAACACTCCACTCCATGACACTGTATTTTACATCACTATGCCACGCTACGTCACTCAACTCTATGTCACTTTAATCCACTCAATTCTACGAAACTGAATAACACTTTACCCCACTTCATGCTGACACTCCACTCTACAACACTTTACTCCACTTTATACCCTTCCACTCTATCCCCCTCCACTCTACGACCCTCAACTCTATCACCTCTACTCTACAACACTCCACTCTGCCCCTCCACTGTACGACCCTCTACTTGACACACTACTCTACTCTACACCACTTCGCTCATCACTCTATGCCACCCCACTCTACAACACTCTATGCCACTCCACTCTATGACACTCTACTCTGCTCTATACCCCTCCACACTATTCCCCACCACTCTATGCCACTCTACACTACTCCATTCTACACTACTCCACTCCACTCTAAACCACTCCATTCTACTACTCTCTACTCAATTCTACACCACCGTACACCACTCTACACCACTCCACTCTACTCCATTCTACACCACTCCACTTTACAACACTCCATGTCACTCCTTTGCATTTTGTAGACTGAAAAATGTTAAAAGAGAGACTTGGAGACATGTTTTTTTTTTTTTTTTTTTTAAAGCAATATGACTCTGACATTTTCCAGCTCACATAATGCAATAATAATAATAATAATAACTAAGTTAAAAGAAAGGCTCACAAATGTGTTTTTGTAAATAAATCATTAATAAATAGTTTTATGTTAATCTCTATTATAAAAAATTGCATTGTGCGAATTATTGACATATACATTTTATTAAAAATATTGGTGATTTTCAGAGACAGATAGTAGATCTCTTTTATATATATTGATATGTTCACCCGTTTATAAAGCCAACAGGCCCACTTTTAAAAATTGTGATGTTGTGAGTCTTTGACAAAGTCAGTAAGTCTCCTTTTGTGCACCCCGGGTCCATTAGACCACCCACTAGGCATGCCAGAATGCAATGTGCTGCCGGAGGTAATGCGCTTGTAGAGGGTTGGGTATAGGGCTTCGCCACAGACCAGGCTTTGTGCCCAACCCTAAACTGCACATGGCTGAAGGCTGCGCACAGTAGGGGATAGGGTGCATGCATGTGGTGGATGCAGGGCCTGTCTACAGGCTAGGACCCACACGAAACGTCACATCATACTTGGCCGAAGGCCTTGCATGGTGTCGGGTTGCTTGCCTGCCTTTTTTGTCACAAACATGGCAGATATCCAGGCCACCTTACTACAAGTGCACTCGTAATAAGGCAAACAGAATATTCATCATGTTTGTGACAGAGTGCATGCCCTCTAAACTCTAAGTCAGAAGCATAATCCTTGATTTCCAGAACAGCTGGAGACGCAGTAACCATGGGCATTAAACCGTCCTGATCCATAGTAATGTGAATAACCTATAGTTCATATTTATGCATAGTGTAAACAATTTATTAATGCTAAAAATATATAACATGCAACAATTAAACCTCAGTGAGATAGTATGGCATGCCCCTGTACTAGATAATGGCCCAGTAATTAGATAACTCCTCATTCAAATCTCAAGGAAACAAAATTCTATATTAATGAAGTGACAAGGGGCCAGATGCAGGAAACACTTTGCGAGTCGCAAACGGCAAAATCTGCCATTTGCGACTTGCAAATGCGTGTTTCCAATGCAGAAATGCATTCTGCGAGTCGGGACCGACTCGCAAAATGCATTTCAGAATCGCAAATAGGAAGGGGTGTTCCCTTCCTATTTGCGATTCCTAGTGGTATGCAATACCATTTGCGACCGCATATGCGGGCGCAAATGGTGTCGCAGTTACCATCCACTTCAAGCGGATGGTAACCCACTCGCAAATTGGAAGGGGTCCCCATGGGACCCCTTCCTCTTTGTGAATGGACCCCAATTTATTTTTTCAGGGCAGGTAGTGGTCCAAGGGACCACTACCTGCCCTGAAAAAATACCGAAACTAAATGTTTCGGATTTTTTTTTAAGTGCAGCTCGTTTTCCTTTAAGGAAAACGGGCTACACTTAAAAAAAAAAAAACTGCTTTATTTAAAAGCAGTCACGAACATGGAGGTCTGCTGACTACAGCAGGCCTCCATGTTTGCGAGTGCCTATAGTCGGTATGGGGCCGCAATTTGCGACCCACCTCATTAATATTAATGAGGTG
The DNA here is from genome assembly GCF_031143425.1 of Pleurodeles waltl. Classification (NCBI taxonomy): domain Eukaryota; kingdom Metazoa; phylum Chordata; class Amphibia; order Caudata; family Salamandridae; genus Pleurodeles; species Pleurodeles waltl. The sequence continues at coordinate 875,506,588 of NC_090440.1, forward strand.
GGTCTCTGCGACCCCATACCGACTCGCAGACGGTGTCTGAGACACCGTTCTGCATTGCAAATTGCGACTTGCAATTTGCGAGTCGGAAGGACTCGCAAATTGCAAGTCACAATTTGCAATTTTCCTACATCTGGCCCAAGGTTAGTAAAACACATGTTTTACTATGTGCAAAGTGATTTTAATCTCTAGTCAATGTGAACAGAGAGTTCCTCACGTTTAATTGGGCCTATCAGGTGTACATGTTTAATTCAAGGATGTATTTTGATTTCTTCCTTATTAGGGTTTCTGGCTCCAGCCTGGAGAATAGTGCCACGCTGTCAATTCCCAAAAAAGTTAACAAATCAGCATTTTAATTATGAGCGTCTGAAAAATGTCTTGTTATTGGACAAGGTAAGACAAGTCATTATGTTTGATGACATGCACTTTTTTACATATGGGGAAGATGGTGCCACTTACGAACCTCAGACCACAGTGACATTCCAAAACACAGGTTGTGTATTTACCTGTAACTCTCATTTTCCCTGTAGGTGCTTTAAAATCCTTTCTATTGGTGCTGCTTTTTGCATGCCTTATAGTTTCCACATCTAGTACAATTATTCAGAGGTTCTAGCCAGGTACCAGTCCATTTTTATGGGTGCAAATATATCCATCTTGGATCCTGATTTCTGATAGGTGATGGGGACAGGTTGGCCAGTATTCCTCCCAATCATATTGTCTGCTCTTGAGATGTCCCAATTTTCCATCAAAATTATTTGAAATTCTTGATATCTTGCGTTGTAAGTTGTGATAAAATGTGTCAACTGGTCTGCCTGTCTGAGGTATTTATTTTTATAGAGCAACATCTGTCTTGTTCTATATACTGGTTTAGTGCTTGCGTGGGTTAGAATTCCTCTAGGACAACCCCTTTGCTGGAAATATGATGTCATTCTTTCTTTTGCTTCAATATACAGTTTCTGTTTACTACAGATTCTCTTAGCTCTTAGAAATTCACCAAAGGGTCTAATCCATTTGAATTAGGGAGGAAAATGGCTCTCTCCACGTCAAAGCTATTCTCAGCTGTCTCTTTATGAAATACATTTGTAATTGATTTCTTAGTCTGAATCTGGACATGAATGTTGAGGAAATCTGCCTCATGTTTGATTAGTAAATGTCAGAGTTAAATAATCATTTTTCTGAAGTCCTGAGACAAAAGCTTCAAACTCCTTCTTAATGCCACTCCATACTATGACTAGATCATCTACATATCTCAGCCATATTTGTACAATGCATGTCATGGGCTAATTTGCATTAGTTCATATCACCTTCTCCTCCCACTAGCCCATGAACATACTTGCATAGCCGAGGAAAAAGCAGGAGCCCATAGATGTTTCTGATGTTAATTTATAATACCTGTCCTCAAACACAAACATATTGCTATACAGAAAATAATTGATCATATTCATCAGTATAGTAGTATGATCACATAACATCATGGATCTGCTTCTGAAATATTTCCTAGTTCCTGTAGTGCACACAGGATCTCTTGACCCAGGTTCCATCCATTCTGGTTAATTAAAGTGGCTTAATAAAGACAGTTAATCTTCCCAGAGATACACTCGCCCGCTTTATGTGGTCCATCCACAGGACGCTGTGACCCAAATTGCAGGACAAGCAGTTCTCAATCACCTCCCTGTTAAGGGTTGCATGGGGATTAAACCAAATTGATCACCATAGTAATAGGGGGCCAAGGTAATCTGGTTATTCGCATCATCTAATCCAAGCTGCTGAGTAATAGCAAAAGTAGAGGAGCCCAGAGACAGGTCTAAAAACTGTGTCCAGGCTCTGTTCTCCTCAGCCTGCAGGCCACTAGCTGTGTTGTATCCACAAAGTCTAGCCCCATGGGTTAACACAGAGAAAACAATTCTCCTACACACTCCTAGGAGTGCAACAATGGACAATAAAAGTGTTAGCATTGATTTGTATGGTCCCAGCATCAGTTTTGCCACTCCTCCAATAGTCCAGGATGTGCGTTCTTTTATGTTGGTACTACAAAAATATCTAAAACTCTAGGGACTTTCCCTACATCAATGTTGTTTTCCAAATAAATACATATGAACATAACAGGATGCTAATCAGCATGATTCAGTATTGCCTTAGGGAAAATATCTTCCTCCATGATGGGGTCTGTTATCACCAAAAGATGGGTACCATGATGGGCACTTACTTCACCATTGGCTTCATGAATCTCATAATAGGCTGGTGGTAGGAGCAGGTGGCCTGGGTGGAGGCTAATTAGGAACACACCGAGCATGTCCTAATTTGGACTAGATACATAGATGATTTATTCATACTATGGAATGGCCCTCAGGAAAAGGCACAGAGTGTTTTTGCAGAAGCTGAATGATAATCCCTTTAATTCAAGGTTCACAACTAGAATGAGTAAAATGGAAATTTACATTCTCAATGTGAAGTTGTGGGTTGAGGATCGGAAGGTTCACACCACCATGCACCGTAAGGAAACAGCAGGCAATAGCATATTGCATTTTAGAAGTTACCATCCCAGAAATCTCATTAACAGTATCCCATATGGGGAGATGTTAAAGATTAAAGAAGTATGTAATACTGAAATTAAATTCCTTAAACAAAAAACTCGAATGAAACAAATATTTAGAGAGAGGGGCTATAACGCTAAAATGTTCAGTACAGCTGAAAAGAAAGTGAACATCTGTCTAGGGAACAAACTCCTTTATCTTACTTATCCTGCAAGGACAATTGAATTCAGCTGATCAGGACTTATAATGTTTTTGTCACAAAAGATAAGAAGTCTGATGTATAAACATTGGTCTGTCTTGAGAAATGATACATTCATTGACCCAGAATTACTCATGAGGCACTCTATTACATACGGAAGAGGGACCTCTTTGGGGGATAGTTAGACACACAGTTACTAAACGAAGATCCACACGCGTGAAACATGGTTGTCCAAATTTATCGGATTTTGAAGTGTGGACGATGCAAGGCCTGCAGACATGTGTCTAACATCTTAGAGTACTTGAAGTGTCCATGAAGGAAAATGGAAAAATTTTAAGTTGCAGATCAGATTTCTGCATAGACATCTTGCAATGTCCCTGTAACCTTATGTATGTTGTAAGTAAGATCTTCCAATTGAGCAAACATATCCTGGAACATCAGTGTGCTATTAGGAATGTGGATTTAACCTATCCTGTGGCCAGACATTTTTCGGTAGAACATAAGCTCAATGTGTCCAAACATAGGTTCTTTGCCATTGGCAGGATCAACAGAAATGTGGGAGGGGGTAATAGAATAAGACAACTTAGACAACTTGAGTCTAGGTATATTTTGGACTTGCATACCAAATATCCTACAGGTTTGAATGAGGACAACAATTGGAAGTTCATGAGGGTTAAACACCTCCTGCATTAGTGAAAATATATCTGGAAACTATATTAAACCAAGGGGGTCGTGATGTCTGTGCATGAGATATGTATTGTAATGAAAATATATTTTCCCTTGTGTATTTTACTCAAGATGAATTTCTATTGGATATATATTTGTGAAATATGTTTTGTGTGAGCTTGTGGAGGAGTATAGTGACAAGTGGTGTTTTTAATTGTCCTGTTCTGAGCACATAACATAAGACATATCATATTATGTTATACGGCTAATTTGTAGCCCACTTGGGCAACACACCTATTTTTTATCGCATATGCTGACATGGGGTACGCACAACTGTGATTTGGTATTTCCTATTTGAACTCTATGTGTGGATGACCCGGGCATGTGGGGAATTCTCTGACAGGTGTGGTTGCTTTGAAAGACTAAGGGGCCTCTAGTCTTTATTCATGTTTCATGACATAGTCTTAGGCCGATTGGAACTTAAGAGTAACTCTTCTATGTCTATGGAGAAATGATGATTTTCTTGGTTATGAAATTTTGATTTCTGCGTTTTTTTAAATTTCATTTCCCAACAATCATGTGATTATATACTTTGAGACACATAGATTGAAATTTTAAATGTTTTTTACATGTACACGGTGCATTGTGAAATATTCACTGTCTGAGTCATGTAGGATTTCTTCAGTGTTTATGTGTTTGCATTTATTTCTATTGGTGACAGGACTTGTTCACCTTGAGAAAGGCTCATGGAGCAGAAACGCATCAGAACGGTTTGAATCAAGTTAACAACCTTTATGTTACACATACCCTGGAGTGCCCATCTTTTTTGGCTGCCTGGCGGAGTTTTCTGCACACCCATATATATATATATATATCCACACAAGAAAACAGCAGAGGCACCAATCCACAGTGATATCCTTATGTTTGAATCAACCTCAGACCAGCAAATATAAATCCAAACACGTTTTGTTTGGCATGTATTGTCTTGCTCACTGGAAAGTACAAGCAGGTGTGTTCTCAATAATGCACCAGGCATAATGTATGCAAAGGGGGCATTACCCCGTTAGGAGAGACGTTAAAATGGCTCCCCTAACGGGATTTCGAGATTTCCTTACACCATTGTATATGGCACTTTTAACGCCTGCTCAAGAGCAGGCATTAAAAGGGGCCTTCCATTCTTTAGAATGGGGCCCTATGTACTCTGCAGAAGTAGCACCAATATTTTACTGCTGGACATGACCATAGGGCATAGGACTCCCACGATGGGCCTATGGCGTATGCAAGCTTCCAAATACTGTCTCTGAGCTGACAAGAAGGTGCTGCATGCCAGTGTCCGAGTCTACTGTATAGAGAACGATCACTTGATTGTCTGCCCGTAGGAGGTCTGGGTAGCCTGGAAGGCCACATGGAGAGATCTTCTAATGAAAGACAGTGCAATTGACAGAATACAGAACGTCGCTAAGAGGAAACTCTTGGAGGCATCTTTAGCTTTTCTCACAATGGCCTACAACACTACACCTACATATGTCAACCAGTTGGAGTCTGCAAAGATGAAGCATAATGCTCTCTACACTTTGGCTGTGAAGAAAGCACTAACAAACTTAAATGGAGACACTACAAGCATGCTGAAAAGGCAGAATGTTTCTTATCTGTTCAACTACACCAGTGGGAGGCACAGCTCTCCATAGCAGCCATACACTGTGCATTAAGCTGAATAGTCACCCATCTACCTGACATAACAGAGACATTTGCCTCGTTCATTGAACGGCTATGTGATTCTGACAGTGATAACCCTACTCAAGTGGAAGAGCAGTTAATGACCTCCATTCACCTTCCAGTCCTCACAGAGGAACGGAAAGACCCCCTGAAAGGGAACATTTCGTTAGAGGAAATTTGGAATGCCATAGCCAGTTTACCCACATGTAAATTTCCCACTGAGGATGGCTTCCTAGGAAATTTTATAAGGAATTTTATGAAACCAAAATCCCCAGCGATCACACATGCTATACTGAATCTTCCAGAAAGTGACACAATCTGTGAACCTATGTCCTCTTTCTAGTAAAGCCATGATAACTCTCCTCTAGAAGGAAAGGAAGGACCCACTGGAACGTGAGTAATATAGACCCATCTCCCTCCTGAAGTTTGATATAAAGGTTCTGGCCAAGGTTCTCACTAAAAGGCTCCAAAAGGTATTACCCTTCTTGATTATTGCCTCCCAAGTGGGATTCCTGCCAGGATGCTTGCTGCATCCAAGCACGATGACACTTGAAGTTATGTAGATAGGTTTATTTCCTTAAAAAAATACAGGACAGCACACAGCCTTCACACCAACAAGTCACTAAGCCCAGCAATAACTGCTGTGACCCGAACGCGCCTGTGGAATGTCATGTGTGTTTCAACAGTACATAACAATTAAAACATAACATAATTTCCTCCCAACAACCTAAAGAGCAAAAACAAATAGATAAATCAAAAACATAATAACATAAAATAAAATAAAAGTGAATGGAAAAAATTAGAACAATTAAAACTAACTGAAGTTGAAAACCCACATAACTTTACAAAATACACTTATTTCAACATGTAGTCTTCTAATCATTTTGGCAACCTGGTATTTCTTCTACCATATATTTTCTTATCATCAGCAAGTGATATTTTGTCATCATTAGCATGTTGCACTTGCTCAGTGCCAACCTTTCCAGAATTCCTACGGCTTGACTCTTCAAACTTATCATTGTCATTATTGCCACCAGCTATATCTAGTTCTCCTGAAACAAAACTGGAGTCATTCCTTCCCACAGGCGACACTTTGCCACTAAAACCATCTTCCCCCAACCACCAATTTAACACATGACCTTCCAGAAATTGAGTGGATGCAGAATCTCTGCTATTCTCGACAATATCTGGAGTATTAACTAGTGCTGCATTCCTTTTGCTCCACCATTTACCATTCTCTACCATAATGGCATGTCGGTAGATTTTAACAACTCTAGTGGTAGGAACAAATGTAGAAATAACTTTCTTCAAACCTTTAGGCCTTTTTATTCGTACTAAGTCACCAACACTAAATAATATACCCCTAGTTTTATACTGCGCATCATAACTGATCTTACTTTTAACTTGATGCTGCAATACTGTGTTCTTTATTATTTTTGCAACAGCTAACCTTTTAGCAGCTCCTGTTTTATCTAATACCCACTTGGGAGAAAGATCACAAGATGAATGTCTATCCCTCAACAAAATAAACAGAGACACGCCCGTGGTAGAATGTGGAGTATTATGATAACACCAGAACTTATCACTTACCACTTTCAAAATCTCTTTCCTAGCAGCAATCACAACCTGAATGGTCTCTTTTAGCATTCCATTCACCCTTTCAACCATGCCATTGCCTTGTGAACTATACAAAGCCACTGTAAGATGTTTGATTCCATGTGTATTAAGAAAATGCTGCATGACCCCTGATTTGAACTGTACACTGTTGTCTGTGATGATTGTTTGGAGCTATCCTTCGCTATTAAATAAAAATGAGTGCAAATTAATAACAACCTCTGTATTGGGCTCTCTCAAAAATGTACACTCCACTCATTTAGAATAATAGTCAACCACAATAAGAGCATTATCTCATTGTTATTGGTAAATCAAACATGGGCCCCACAAAGTCCATACCCAGTTTTTCCCACGGGCCCTTTGGAAACTCAACAGTACATAAAGGAGTGTTATAAACTTTAAGAGATTTGTCAGCCTTGTTACAATCAGGACATCCACCAACCCACATATTAATTTCATCATCCATCCCTGGCCACCAATAAAACTGACGAATCCTTTTCCTCGTGCTTATCATGCCAGCATGACCTCAGTGAGCTATGCTGATTAACTGGTTTCTGAGGCTGCTCGGGGGAACTAACATGCAACCATGTAGCACTAAATCATCTTCTAAAGACAATTCGTCTTTAATCGTGTAAAATGACTCCATATTTTCCTCAACACACCTTTCATGTGGCTATCCTTTGACAATAAATGTCTTTAACTTGTATAAAAGAGCATCCATGCCCACACACTTTTGCCATTCTTGCAAATAAATTGTTTTGTTAACCACTACAATGCCATCAACCAACCCAACAACACATTCAACCTCCTCCATCACAGCACCCTCCTGGTTCTTTAGAGGAGATCTGGATAAGAAATCTGCCCTGGTGTTCTTTGCTCCTGAAATATGTTTCACCTCAAAATTGTAGTCATACATTCTGGCTAGTAATCTGACTAACCTTGGGCTAGCTTTTCCTAAATCTTTGTCAGTAAGTAAGGATACCAAAGGTTTATGATCTGTTTTTTGAGAGATCACTTACGTCGCCATAAATAAGTCGACAAATGTCTTGTTGCCTACACACAAGCTAAAGCTTCATGCTCAATTGTGCTATAATTACATTCTGATTCAGATAAATACCTAGATGCGAAACCTATGGTACATTCTATTCCATCACCCATCTGGGATAACATAGCCCCCAAGCCGATCTCACTAGCATCCACAGTGACAATAGGGTTTACATTATCCATAAAGGGGTGTAAACCGGGTGTCTCAATAACAAGGTGTTTAAGGCTAACAAACACCTCATTCTCTTCAGGCCCCCCTCCCCCCAGGCGTACTCCGCACCCTTCCTCAATAGTTTCCTGAGTGGTTCAGCTTGTAAAGCAAAATTCTGGATAAAGCTTGAATAATATTGACACATACCAAGAAAAGACCTAAGTTGATCTTTGTCTTGCGGTTCAGGGCTTAAATTGATTGCATCAACCCATTGTGACTTCGGTCTGATACCAGTTTCAGACACAACATGGCTTAATATTCTACTTCAGGTCTCATAAAACAACAATTTTCCCTCTTGATCATCAACCCATGACTCTCCAAAACATTTAAAATATAATCTAACACTTTTATATGACCTTGCTCACCTCCTGTAAAAATAAGTACATCATCCTGATAAGTCAGAACATGCTTATTCCCACCAAAAAGATGAAACATGAGCCTCTGGAACACAGATGCAGCCTAGGCTAAGCCAAAAGGTTACCGTAAAAATTCAAATGCACCAGGCAGTGTATTAAATGTGGTTAACTTCTTTGAATCAGTGCACAATTCAATTTGATGGTAAGCTGCACGTAAATCTAAAATGGGAAAAAAAACTTTGCATTTCCTAACTGTGCTAACATTTCCTGAATCTTAGGAAGAGAAAGCAATCCACTAAAATGTTCTTATAGAGCGACCTCAAGTCCACACAAAGTCTTAGATCACCATCTTTTTTCTTGGCCACAACTATAGGGGAGACCCATTCCGCATAAATAACAGGTTCTATGACACTCTCTGAACATAATTTGTCTAAATGTTTTTTTAACAGTTCTTTCACACTCAAAGGAATATTCGTCACTTTATGCACTACAGGAATAGCATTTTATTTTAAATAATCTCATGCTTAAACCCTTTCACTAAACCCAAATGATTTTTAAACTTTTTTTATGCTTCTCCAATACTCCATTCAATGTGCTAAGAATTGTACATGATTCCACCAAGGAAATTGGATGCTCAGAACCAGGTTTCAAAATCATTCAGAGAGCACCTTGATCTCTCCACCCTAAAATGTTATAGCCTTTCCTTGCCACATAAATCTTTGTAACAATTGATCTCTCCTGAAACTGAATAGATTTTTTTTTTAATCCTACTAATTCAATATTGTGACCTCCAAAAGCAACAGTGCGGATGTCTGGCGGCAATAACGGATTTGAAGCCCATTCAGATTCATACAAAGTTTCTGTCACAATAGAAATAGGTGACCCAGAATCAACTTTAGCTGCAAACTTGAAATTGTCAATGCAAATGTCACATATAGGATCACTAATATGATTTTTATCTGTATTCAACATGTTAACTGATAACATCACATGACTGTCAAAGTCATTGTTTAATTCAAGGGTGTTAATCGTACTTTCCTCTTTTACAGAATTAAGGGCCAGATGTAGCAACCCTTTTGCGAGTCGCAAACGGCGAAAATCGCCGTTTGCGACTCGCAAACGTGGGTTTGCAATGCACAAATGCATATTGCGAGTCGTTACCGACTCGCAATATGCATGTGCGACTCGCAAATAGGAAGGGGTGTTCCCTTCCTATTTGCGACTCGCAATGGTATGCAATACCATTTGCGACCGCATATGCGGTCGCAAATGGCATCGCAGTTACCATCCACTTCAAGTGGATGGTAACACAATCGCAAATTGGAAGGGGTCCCCATGGGACCCCTTCCAGTTTGTGATTGCACCCAAAAATAGTTTTTCAGGGCAGGGAGTGGTCCAAGGGACCACTCCCTGCCCTGAAAAAACCGAAACAAAAAGTTTCGGATTTTTTTAAAATGCAGCTCGTTTTCCCTTAGGGAAAACGGGCTACATTTAAAAAAAAAAAAACCTGCTTTACTGAGCAGCAGGTCGCTAACATGGAGGCCTGCTGACGTCAGCAGGCCTCCATGTTAGCGAGTGCCCATAGTCGATATGGGGCCGCAATTTGCGACCCACCTCATTAATATTAATGAGGTGGGTCTTTGCGACCCCATAGCGACTTGCAGAAGGTGTCTGAGACACCTTTCTGCATCCCAAATTGCGACTTGCAATTTGCGAGTCGCAGAGACTCGCAAATTGCAAATCGCAATTTGGTTTTTTCGTACATCTGGCCCTTAGTCTTTGAGTACTCCTACAAACTTTTGCAAAGTGTCCTACTCTTTTGCATTTGAGGCAAGGTTTTTTAAGAGCAGGACAATGTTTTGCATATGCTTTGTGGTTGTGCAAACCACATCGGAAACAAACGCCATAAGAACTCATTTTCCCTCCTTTCTTTGTCCCCATTTCAGTTGAAACAAAAGGTTTGTTTCTATGTGTAGGTGCACTAATGTGTTCAGTGGTGATTAAATCCTTCTCTGCATGTAGTTCCTTTGATGCTTGAATTGATCTTGCAATTCCTCTTGCAATTTCCAGTGTCTCTTGTAAGTCTGGATCCCCACAACACAACAATTTCTCCTAAATACTTCTATCGCAACAATTGACAACAATCTTGTCTCTAAAATAATTATTTAAGTCGCCATCAAATCTGCAAGTAGCTGCCAACACTCCTAATTCTGCAGAAATGTATCTAGGGGCTCATGTGGCAATTGTTTCCTGGTAAAAAATCGGTGTCTTTCCATAAAGATGCTCGTTTCATCTTTGAAATGATTTTCCAATCTAGTAACTGCTTCCATGTAGATATCCCATTCTGTATTTGGAATTTGTAGAATAGTAGGCAAATGATCAAAAATACTTTGGGCTTCTGCACCCAAACAATTGTAAAGCAATGCAAATTTCCTTTTTGCAGCAAATTTATCACCATCAAAGGCTGTCAAATAACTATCAAAATTTTTGAACCAGTGTAACCATTTAGATTTTCTGATGCCTGGTTCTGGTAAAAATGGTAAAGGGAAGTTAGCATTCTGCATGCTGTATAATTGCCAATACAATTTAAAACGTGACCGCCACTCACCCAAATCAATATTGTACTGGTGCTGTCCTGCCTGTGTGGAATTTCTCCTCATTGCCAAAAACAGGTGTCACATCCAAGCACAATGACTCTTGAAGTTATGTAGAGAAGTTTATTTCCTTAAAAAAATACAGGACAGCACACAACCTTCACACCAACACGTCGCTAAGCCCAGCAACACCTTCCGTGACTTGAACGTGCCTGTGGAATGTTGTGTGTGTTCCAACAATACATTCCAATTAAAACATAACATCTCTCCTCTCGGAATCATATGCGTACCCTGGCTCACCTTCTTTGGGACTCTCTGAAAGCAGATGATGAACTGGAACTAGTTGCCCTATCTTTGAATGCAGAGAAAGTGTTTAACTGAGTTGAATGGATCATATCTATTCCGGGTCATGGAATGCTTCAAACTTGTTTGAGACTTTACTGGCTCTCTGAAGGGCTGACAGCACTGGTCAACTACAGAGTACACTTATCCCATAGGATCCAGATGAATCGGGCTATCCACTCTTATCCCCATTACTTTTCATCCTTTCCCTCAAGCCACTTGCAACTGCAATTAGAACATCTCCTCTTATACAGGGCATTCCACATCTACAGGACCCATAAAGTTATTCCTTTATGCAGATTATATTCTGATGACTATTTCATACCCTTGAATGTCCATCATGGCCCTGAAGGCCTTGCTAAACACATTATCAGAATTCTCTGGCTACTGAATGAACTGGAGGGAGTGTTAGTCAATACTGATGTCAATAGTCACGACCAGGACCTGTATCCAGAGAGTAGGGATGAATTGGATCCCGAAAGGCTAGAAACATTTAGGTGTCCTCCTAAACAGGGGGGTGCTGCACATGGCACAAGATAACCTATTGCCTTTACTAGCATCTGCGCACCTGGACTTTGTGAAATGGTTTTAACTCCACTTATCAATGTGGAGGCATCCCCCAACAGTGAAGATGGTGACAGCTCTGCAGTTTAATCATGTAATGGGGATGCTGCTGATTGTCATGCCACGCTCTTTTCTGCACCCTATAGACTCGGAAATCAAGGGCTTGGTGTGGGGAGCAAGCAGACCACAGATCTGAATGCTCACCCTCTATGCCCACACAGAGGCGGCAGGGCTTCGCCTTCCACATATGGGTACATACTATCTAGTCAATCACCTATCAAAAATGGCGAACTGGTCAGGGGTGATAGCAATCTCACCTATTTGTTGCCGGATTGAGAGTGCTGCATTACACTGTGGAGCCACCACTGAAGGCCATTATACTGCAAAGCCTGAGTCATGGGCACTAACTAATCCCATTAGACAATTCACATCTGGAAATAGGCACACACATCCCTCAAAGTGGAACCATGGATTGACAAGGTGGCCGGTTCTGGAATAATGCGAAGGTTTGAATAGGGGGTCATATGAGTAACTGGTCCTGTCCCTGTTGGAAGGAGTGTGGTATACATTCAATTGACGAGTTGATATCAGGCCTTCATTAAAGTCATTTGCTGATCTCTCCTCAGAGTTCGGTCTCTCATCTTCATCTCGATGGCAATATCTTCAACTCTTCCAAAGCCTCCAAGAGCTCTTGGGAAGTGAAGTAAACAATATCACTCACAGCCTTCATGATTCTCTTCTGCTTCAACAACTGGAGTTCTGTAAAGTGATTAATGTCAGGATTGTACAGCCTGTTGATAGATGCCACCTTCTCACAGTCCACCCTGGAAGCGTCACTTATTTGTTGCCAGGGAGTCAGGGTCACACATACTCTCATAAAACCTGTTCCTTGATTCCCATGACCCCCTCCTCCAGGAGACCAGGAAGTTTGCATATTTTATATTATTACACAATTGATACGTTTCTCCTGTAAAAATGCATAGTGTTGCCACATCACAACTGTTGGAGATGTGAAATGGGTGGGTGTGACCAATTACATAGTGTATAGATTTAACCTACACTTACCAGCTACTAGTCAGAGGTGTGGTCCACTCTTAGTACACCAAGGGAGGGCCAGATAACCCCCTCAGCCAGATTGGCTCTACTACATGACATGTCTGGCAGCGCGATACCTGTAAACACAGCAAATAGTGGTTGGCGTTGGGACTGTCTACTGACAAGCTCTACGTCCTCCGTCACTGGAGAAAACCAACGGTTCCCAGTGGAGAAGATTGGCTTTCAGAATTGGAAAAAAATCATAGCGTTTGAATGCATCACGTAGAAGAGGAATGACCAATTCAATGTCTATGGGAAACCTTCCTGCATCCATGTGGAGAACTGGGCGAGGGAATAGATACCTTTTTCTTCTTTGAAGCATAGCCCCACAGTAGATGCCTAGGCAGTCTAGGGCCACTGACAGTGGACCCCATGTTGCTTGCCTCCTGAATTAATGTCTGGCCAAAGATGTCAAAATTTCATGTGGATTTTCTTGCATATTTAATTAAAATCTTTGCAAGACAGTATACATAAGCTTAAAATATTTATTTAAAAAATACCAACAACATACAACTGATTGAGTGGTCTTTTCAGTAAAACCACTGTATTTCATATAAAGTGCCAAAGTGTCAGGGTACCAACTGAAAAAATCATTGGGGCGCACCTTTCAGTTTGTCCTAGTTAAAATGGCACAATATACTCCTTTGTAGGGCTTTCCAGTCATTTCAACACAATGGGCAGAATGTTAGAGTTGTCGGTGTTTAAAAACTTTCCAACAGAATACAGTTGAAACAGTGGTTGTTTCAGTAAAACATCGATCTTTCAAATAAAATGCCTAAGTGCCAGAATGCCGGTGAAAATAATTCTTTGAGATGCACCGTTCTGTTGTGTCCTGGCTTAATGAGAATGATGAAAAATAAATGAAGGCTTGGCAGTCTTTGGGATGCACCATTCTGTTGTGTCCTGACCTAAAGGGCACAAAAGGAACCTATATACGCCTTGCTAGTCTATCCAATGCCGTGGCCAAAAATGTAATGACCTGGATATTAAGACGAATGTTGAGCGCGTTATACCACTCGCTTGCCTATAACCTCGCACCTCCAGTTGATTAAAAAAGGGGTGCAGCAAGGACCTTCGCTTTGCAAGTAGTACAGGGCAGATGCAAATTACATGGCGTATTGACTCTTGATCTTGAGGGCACCATCTGCATGGATTATCTTAAGACCTGTTCAGCCATCCAGGTTAATGATCCAAAGTGGGCAGGCCTCCCAGGTGGTGATTCATAACTGCATTTTGAAATATTTGGAGTAACAGCTGGCCATTGAGATTGCCTGCCATGCTGGGAGTAGTTATGTATCATGATTAAATAACTGCAAAAGGATCAGACATCTCCTGTAGCTCCACAGCATGTTGAGACCGCAAGCTGTGTGGAAGTACTCTTTAAAAGTAGATTTCCCGTTAGAGTCTGATAATTGTGACGTAGCAGGTAATCCATGGTTGTCTGATAGGCGTTTCTTAAATTAAAAATACAATCCAGAAAGGCTCCTTGCCTCACCTGATATTGGTTTACTAGGCCGAACTCAAGTCTTATTTAGGTGGGTGAACGGTTATGAGGCAATTGAAAAAGCTGTGTATAGACGATGAGATGTAATGACTCTAAACACTTTGGGCCTCATTACAACCCTGGCGGCCGGCGGTAAGCTGGTGGTAACACCGCCAACAGGCTGGCGGTTTTCCGCCAGCTAATATGACCGTGGCGCAATTGCCACAGGCATAACGCCAGCCCCTCCAATATACCGCCAGGCTTCTGCCTGGTGGTCATAATCCCCACCCACCAGCCTGTCCAAGGTGGTAAACACCACCATGGAAAGGCTGGCGGTAAGGGGGACTTGGGGCCCCCAGGCACAGCCCCAGCGCGCATTTCAGGGCCCAAATTTCGGGCAGTGAAATGTGCGACAGGTGCTACTGCACTCGCTGCACATCAACATTGCCGCCGGCTCTATCACGAGCCGGCTGCAATGTTGATGTGACTTTTCCGCTGGGCCAGCGGATGGTAACACTGTTACCATCCGCTAGCCCAGTGGAAAAGTCAAAATAGGGAGCCAGATATACCGCCAGCACTGGCGGTTTACTGGCATCCGCAGCTTCGGCGGTCTTTGGCAAAGACCGCCGAAGTTGTAATGAGGGCCTTTATGTGTCCACCGCACAGTGGCTCGCACCTAAATGTAAGTGCTGGCAAATGTTTAGCATTTAGCACTCATAACAGCGGTAGCATTGACTGACCCCAAAGTCCTTTCTGCAGAGTGAAAACAACTGACAGCATTGAGGATGTCTTTGATTTCACTAAGGATTTTTGAGTGGAAATAGAGCATATGGAGTTTACAATTACCCCAAAGTACTCATACCCTTGGGCCTGTGTGAGCTTTGAGCTGTTTAGGTTCCATGGGCCTGTTTTTGACTTAGTTCTGGAGAATTTCACTGCCACAGTCTTTTTGAGATTTATTTTGAGGTGCAATTTAGTTATATATTCACCCTGAGAATGTAATTATCTTTACAGGCCTACTTTGGTCAAACTCAGCCAGACTATGTCATCAGCATAGAGGATGCTGGGTAATGGCAACACGACCCAGTTTCAGCTCCTGGGTATTGCCCATGTCCAGGTCGGAAGGAAAGTCAGAGATGAATATGTTAAAGAGAGTAGTGGGCATCACACAGCTCTGCTTCAGACCAATGCCTGTTGATACCTTCTTTGATACTCTTTTGCCATTACCTGGTTTTATTCGGATCCAGGTATCGGTGTAAAACAGTTGCTTTCAAGAGGGATCTCACAGTTGGCAAGTTTCTTTCAAAGCAATGGCCTATCCACCCAGTCAAAGGATGTTTTGACGTCAATGAAGCCTGCATGCAGGGATGTTTTTGTTTTATACCCTGTGTTGGCCAAAATATTTAAGGCAGTTACATTTGTTAGAGTACCCATACCAGGGCAGAAGCTTGTCTGGTTGAACAGTATTATTGTGTGCCTGTCTGCCCAAGTGGACAGTTCTTTTTAATAAAAGATCAGTGTAATATTTTTCTTCATTGTCTAGTAGGACAATGAGCCCATAATGGATGGCTCCGATTTACATCTGCCTTTGAAAATTGGGTGGAGAATCACCCCTTTACACAATTTGGAAAAGGTGCATTGTGTCAACACTGGGCTAAGGGCAATTGCCCAAATGCTAGATCTGTCTTTAGAGTGCTTGTAGCAGCCCATTTGAGCCAAATACACCTTCTGTTTTACTTTACTACTTCTGATCAGACAACCAGAGTATTTCACAGTCTGCTTGCACTGCCCTTGGAGAGACGGAGATGACTGATTATGATTCAGTAATCGTTTGAACCACAGGCCCTTTAATATACTTTCAAGACGACGAATCCAAGCTTGCTCAGTATTGCTAGCATGGAAAGCACTTTAATCTCCCCTTTCAAGGGTGTTTACAGTCTTCCAGAACATTTTTGTTTTTCCATATGGTTATTATAGGAATCCCGGTTTGTGGTCCAAATACGCTTTTGATACTCCTGTCTTGTTGGTCTGAATTTTTCTATCAGTTGGTGGTTCCCCTGATTTTACTTAAGAGCTTGTTGATGACAGTTCTGTCTGATTTCAAGGAGTACAACTGAGATGGCTAGGATCATCTAAGGCGTCCAGCTTTTTGAAAGTGGTGTTCGGATAATGATTGAGCAGGTTTTTGACAAAGTGATCCCATGCCAGCAGGGGGTAGGTGAGTAATTTCCAGTGTGTTCTAGCAGAATTACACATTGCTATCTTATCTCCTGTGAAAGATGACCATTCCATTTTAATTATTTTTGTATTTTATGAGGCTGTGGAGGATAGCAGAGAGTGTACTTGTGTAGATTCTTTTTTAGTGTGTCATATGATTACTTGACCACAATGGTCACTTTCTTTTGAAGGAGTCAAATAAGGAGGATAACCCGTGTGATGCCAAGGTGATTTTGATTGTTGAGACTGCCTTGACTGTAATGCAAGTAAGTACAGGTAGATAGTGTGAAGGAAAGCTGCAGTTTAACAGCTGCAACCCGATAGATGTACATGCTGTCAGAATCTCTCCTCCAATTTTGTTGGGTTGTGCCTCCTTCACAGATTGCCTAAATACAGTCTGCCGTGCCAGGTCTTGAGAGACAATTTGATCGACATCGGTGGATGAGAGAAGATTAGTGTGGAAGTCACCTGAAATAATGTATTTGGCTGTATTATAAGTGGCCTTGAGGTCGATCAGGAAGTGTTTTAGTTGTCTAGCAACTTCTTCTAGTCACTCAGTGTCAGGCTTATGTAGATATTCCAAATGATAAGTGGTTTTCTAAATGTGACTGACCAATTTTCCACCAAGACCACCAATATTCAAGGAAAATTCAACTTTAGAATCGATGCCTTAGTTTTAAAATCAAATGCTACAAATGTGGATAGGCCACCCTTTGGATGACCTTTAGCCTTGGGTTTACTGGCAAAGTTGTTGAACTCGCAGAAGGCTATTAATGTGACAGGTTCTAACAACCAGGGGCCAGATGTAGGAAAGGAATTGCAACTCGCAAACGGCAAAAACTGCCGTTTGCGAGTTGCAAATCACATTTTCCTATGCAGAAATGCATTCTGCGAGTCGGACCGACTCGCAAAATGCATTTCAGAATCGCAAATAGGAAGGGGTGTTCCCTTCCTATTTGCGATTCCTAGTGGTATGCAACACCATTTGCGACCGCATATGCGGTCGCAAATGGTGTTGCAGTTACCATCCACTTCAAGTGGATGGTAACCCACTCGCAAATTGGAAGGGGTCCCCATGGGACCCCTTCCAGTTTGTGACTGGACCCAGAAACATTTTTTCAGGGCAGGGAGTGGTCCAAGGGACCACTCCCTGCCCTGAAAAAATACTGAAACTAAAGGTTTCGTTTTTTTTTTTAAGTGCAGCTCGTTTTCCTTTAAGGAAAACGGGCTACACTTAAAAAAAAAAAAACTGCTTTATTTAAAGCAGTCACGAACACGGAGGTCTGCTGACTACAGCAGGCCTCCATGTTTGCGAGTGCCCATAGTCGGTATGGGGCCGCAATTTGCGACCCACCTCATGAATATTCATGAGGTGGGTCATTGCGACCCCATACCGACTTGCAGACGGTGTCTGAGACACCGTTCTGCATAACATTTTGCGACTTGCAAACAGCGAGTCGCAATGACTCGCTATTTGCAAGTCGCAAAATGTTATTTTGCTACATCTGGCCCCTAGTTTCTTGCAGATGAATGATTTTTAACTGCTTCCATTAATTTATGATTTGTTCGCCCTGGGCTTTTGCCTTCAGTCCGTTCACGTGGCAAGGACAAACCTGTAGGACTTTGGAGTTAATGGCCACGCCTGAGGTGACTCTTTCGGGGGCCTTACTTCTTTTCCCTTAATAGCCCACAAGGGCAGCCAGGAGTCTGCTCCAGTTTTGCTCATTGCTGGAAAGATGTTCTACCTCTTTATAAACAATGTTACCCTATTGGGCTGTTTTACTGGTTTCCGGATAGAATTCTTTAGAATGGAAAATACTGGTGATCACCTAATCATAGGGCTTGAGGTTTGCAGAGTGGTGTTATCAGCAATACTGCAGGGCAAGCCTCCTCCGATTGCATGGTGGCAGTTATACCTCAAGTCAAAAGGAGATCCTTTTTTTACAGGGCTCCTAATGCTGTCTCCTTTTTGAACTATTTGACTGAAGTAGGTTTGATTCCTTGATTCCCTTTGGAGGTAAGATTTTAATGTGTTTCACTTGGGCAGACTAAAAAAATTGTAACTCATTGATGTTGTTGAGCATGTGTCCCTCTGGAGACATAACTGGGGAGTGCATAAACTGTTTGGTGGTAAATCAAATTGTGTATGGTTATGATATAATTTTCTAATGACAACTCAGACTTTGTTGAAATAATAACACAGTCTTATCCAGCAGTTCCCAAACTGTGGTCCGCGGCCCCACAGGGGTCCATGACATATTCCCAGAGGGTCCAAAGGCCTGGGCCAGCAGGAAGGCACTTCTCCAGCTGGAACCTCTGACAGAAACACGTGTGTGTTTCTATATTTAGTACTTCCCTTGTGCAGCAGTTTTAAAAGCACTGCAAAGTTCCTTGTACATCCAGAATCTTTTGGGCAAAAATAAAAGCGTCAAGATAACTCTGGTGATTAATGTACCTGCTGGAGAGCTATGGGAGTTTTGTCTAGGTGAAGTTTTGACTCATCTAAGGTAGCGCAGATGGTTAATATGCCTGCTGAAAAGAACTTGTGTCATGCAAAGAACAGTATTTTATGTGCATTTCACAGTGAGTTAATGATATTTGTTACAGAGATTCTTTTGTTACTGTGCAGTTCATAAGTTACAATCGTAATCGCACAGTGAGCTATGAACTGCCATCAAAGAGCTGCATGCAAGCTGCATGGCACAAATTAGAAAGTTATGTTTATCCCAGTCTTTCATTTTCCTTATGCTGCTAAAAAAGGTTTGCAGAATGTGGAAATACATTCTTATTAAAGTCAACACCAACCACTGTGTTATGTTCTGACTCCTGAGTTGAGTTTATGCTTCTCCAAACCAAGCACTCTTAGAAAATGCCTACCAATGTGGATGACATGTGAATCCTACGCCTTGAAGTCCTCTGTAAAGTACTCCAACACCCTATATTGGTATGAGAGGTGCTATAAAACAAATGAATTACATTTGACAGAGAGGCTATGGAGGATGAGAGGGCCTCATGGTTTTACTTCCTTTCCCGCTCACATATTTATGTGAAAAAGTCTTATCAGATCTTACATACCTAAAAAATAAAAACAGAAATCACTTGGAAAATGTAGACTCTGACCTGAGGATTCAGCTTTCCTACATAAATCCAAACATTGAAATGTTAGCCGCTGAGATGGAGTGCCATTAAATATGTTTGCTTTTTGCATATTTTTTCAATATAAAATAATTATGTTTTTAGTAATTTGAGTATTTGTTTGGTGTTCACTTGTTTGTGTATTTTTTGTGAATTACTGTTTTAATGTTTAAAATTTAAATTATACAAATTGCTTGGGGGTCCTCAGCTTCCAATAATGATTCAGTGGGGGTCCACTGGATAAGACCAAAGGTTGGGAACCACTGGTCTTATCCATATTTCTAATCAGTAATATGCTCACAAACTTTCTTTAATACAGTGTCCTCCTCCTATGCCAGATGCCAGTTTTCTTTAGAGATATGTCCTTCACACATGTACAGCATCAACAATCCCCACTACACATTCACACCCAATATTATTAACTTTGCCTTCGAAAGGCATGCAGGAGAGACAGTTGTCATATTGTTCCTCCAGGAATTTACTTACCTTCAAAGCTGTATTCCTGCAGTCTCGAAATTAATCTTTCAAGCCTTAAAGACGTTTTACTTGTACATTTACCACACATCAAATACACCTGCAGGTTATGATCTGAATACATACACTAAGAGATAATTAATGACTAGGCTCTTGTTTTTATTACTTTCCTGGAAAGAGACAAATTATATCTGGACTGGTAAACAACAGGAATTCCAAACTCGGTACAACATGTTTTTAAAAGTATATTTAGTAGCGAATTGCACAATCCATACTTAGAATAAAGTTGCGAAATATAGAATTTTGAGAAGCTCAGCATCAAAGGTCACACAAAGGTAAACTGTGGGAACTAAGGGCACCTGGAAGAGAAAACTGTTCAGAAAAAGGAGCCAAAAACACAATTTGGTTGCTGCTTGCTCCTCATGCAGTTGCGAATTGCTTCTCCCGATCACTCAAAAAGCCTAAATAAGGGACCTCTCGATCAATCAGGACACATCTAGAGGTTTGAGTGGAAACACTTTGCAAACTGCGGCACAGCCTGCACGTAGTTGCCCCACACTCCAAATCATATTAGATTTTGAGTAGCCTAATATTCTCACAAATGCAACGCTCACAAATACAATTCTGAAAAAGATCCTTGTGGGAGACTCATAACTTCCCTCAGTGAAGTTCTCTTTAAATCCTACAAAGTTCTGACCAATGTTCTTGACCTGATGTGCTGAAACAAAACCATTGCTTACTACATTCCATAAAAACTCCATGGATCGTATTGCCAACTCTAAACCCTAAAAGGTTTGACTAACATTCTGACCCATATTTATACTTTTTTAGCGCCGCATTTGCGTCATTTTTTTTACGCAAAATCGGCGCAAACTTACAAAACTTACAATTTGTGCTGTTTTTGCGTCACAAAATGACGCAAATGCAGCGCTAAAAAAGTATAAGGGGCATTTTTATACTCTGTTTGCGGCAAATGTGGGTCAAAGATTTTGATGCACATTCGGCGCAAACCTAACACCATATTTATACTATGACGCCCGACCCCGAGAACGTCAAAATCCCTCCGTGTGGGTCATTTTCTGGATGCGGGAAACCGCCTTGGGTTAATGACATGCAAGGTAGGAGTTCCCGTCCAAAAAATTACTTTAAGGCCTGTGCGCCTTATTTATATTCCCTCGTCATTTTGATGCACAGGAGGGTGCGGGCCTTAAGGCTGATGTGTGCCGTTTTTTAACACCTGGGTGAGAGTAGGCGTTAAGGGACCTGTGGGCTCACTTCCATATTCTCTGACCATGGAAGCAGTCCAGAGGTGCCCTTTCCTGCCTCCAGGGACGCCCCCTGCCACCTTCACCCACCCATGGAGGACACCCATGGATGGGGAGACCCATCCCAGGTATGAACAGGTAAGTTGAGGTACGTATAATTTTTTAATTTTTTTAAAGCGGCAAAGGGGGTCCGAACTTGGGCCCCCCTACATGCCACTGTGCCCAATCGCCATACCCAGGGCTCAGGTGTCCCCTGGCCATTGGGCAAGGGGGCATGACTCCTGTCTTTGCTAAGACAGGAGTCATTTCAATGGGGGTTGTGCGTCAAAAATTGGAGCAAGTCCGGTTAGAGCCATGATTTTTTACTCTAACCTTACCTTGCACCATTTTTTGACGCACAACCCCCATTTTTCCCTACGCCGGCGCTGCCTGGTTTGAGTCTTTTTTTTTTACTCTGACCAGCCCGCAGCACCGGCTAACGTCAATCCTTAAATAAGGCGCCCACCTGGCACGTAGGAATGGCAGCCGGCGCTGGTTTGCGTCAAAAAGTATAAATATGGGCCCAAATATGGGCCTCTGTGCTTACAAGAGTACCACTGCCCCCTACATTTGCCACACTTCCTTCTGTCCTCCACATGTCCGTGCTACCCCCACGTAGCACAAGTAGTTTCTGCCTAGTTCGACTGGCAACCTTTGCCATGCTTACCACTTTCCTGGATACACAGCTCCTTTATGAGTCTACCCTGGCCAGAATTGAGGGGTTTTAGTTGTGCAGCATTATTATACATATGAATACATTTGTTCAGGGCTTTGCCGGTGAGCTGCTATAGGAAACACTTGAAGTCATCACAGCTCGCTGCAATGCTCCTTCAACGTCTGCTTTGAGTTGTTTTGTGAGTGCCTTTGTGTTTTGCAGGTTCTTTTTCAAGTATTGCACTTAGATTTTTATTAGACTACAAGTGCATGGTTTGAAGTCAGCTACCTCTGCAGTTTGTGTCTGCTTTTCAGAACTCGATATGCCCATGCCTTATTTGCAGACTCAGATAATCTTTAAAGGTCTGCGTTATTTTCCTTTATTTTAATGACCAAATGGGCACACGATGAGGCTTGTCGTTTCAAGTGATATGAATCCACCTCTTGTAAACCTTTTATGACTTATTAGTTTAATTAGAATGTGCGAAGATAAATCTGCTGGACACCAAATGTAATGGTTCTACATTCTTTGCTTTCTTAATAAATCGTTTTAAAAAAAAAAAAAAAAAACACTGTCATGTGGATTCAAATGGAAGCCAAAGCCATTTTCTGAGCCCAAGAAGTCGGGCGATTTAGAAAGGGCTGAGCGTGTTTTTGCCATCTGCGCCACAAGTCTTTGAAACAGTTTCCAACCAATTTTAAAAGAGACAAGAGAGTATTTCAACCTTCAAACGACCTTTGAAAACTCAATTGTTTCGACACTCACACTCTGTTAGTCTCTATTTTAATCGTGGTTTTTGATTGCTAATCTAGCTCTCAGCGCGAAGAAACTGCTTTGAGGGGTGAAAGTCGCACCTTAGAAAAAAACGTTACTATAACATAACATATGTGTTTTTCTATGAATAACTGGGTTAAATGTGTGACTGGATATCAAAATGCTACCCAGCCTTTAATGACTGCCTAGAAGCTCGGTTTAGCACTAAATTGACATGATTGTTTGATTGAGAGTCTTGTCGTGAATCTTAAAAATATTATTTTTTTGCTGTTTTATCTACATCAAGTTTCCTACAGATTATTTTCATCTTGCTTGGATTCCTCACACCAGATCTGCACCTTTGGAGATTTCTGCCACAGTTGGGATTCGGTTCATTTGCTACAGTTCTTATACTGATATTCGATTGGAACTACCGAGAATGTTCCTTTAAAAAGGCATGCGTAGCTTGATGTGTTTAAATTCTGTTGTGTGCTGCTCTAAATTAATCTTATGGGATCAAGTAATTAAATCAAGAACCTTGCAGAGGATTATGCCTGAACAAATCTGTTTACTAGTTAAAAGGGGATGGACACCCTGAGTAGCACTGGTCTCTTAAAGACCTGAAATCCCCACTAATCAAGAAACCAGAATGTGTTCTATGGTGCCATCGTGTACCCCCTTGGTGCTGAGCTGCTATGGTATGTAAGAGCAGTCACTGCTGAAGAGTCTACAATCTGATACTGTAAAACAACGTTTGGTTTCCATAGGGACAGTAGGGAATGCTGATGGTTTGGATACTAAGCGCCCCCCTGGTTGTGTCAGGTCACAGTGTCTGCAAGGTAGAGATCTTGGAGGAAGGACACCAATACCTGTAGAGCAACTCCAGTGGACAGTGGTATCCTGCGGAGCCTTGGAGGAAGGGCCCTGAAATAGAAACCCAAGAAAGGAGCTCTCGGGACCCATATGCAAAAATCGAGACACTCTGGGTGATATTTATCAAAGTATCACCCACCGCAGCAGAAAAAATGTTGTGTTGCATGGCAGGGAAAGGACAGGAGAGTGGCATATCTACAGAGATATGGCACTCTCCTCGCCTCTCCCTAGCACCGGAGCAGACGTTTGCTGCCATGTGTTACGCACAAACCTTTGCACCATAATGTAAGGGTGTGTGTGTGTGAGTGTAGAATAAGTTTTGTACTGAAAGGATTCCCTTCCAGTACAAGATAGTATGACTAGACAAGTTAAAATTTGTCCTAATTTGTATGTGTGCTGTACAGCGCAGCACACACCTAAAGACAGAAAAGAAAGGAGAAATTAAAACACTTCTCCCTTTAACTCCTGCTTTCAAATGGCGTTAATGTTTGAAGCAAAACCATGTCTCAGATTTTTGGTAGTTAGGGTTTTGTGTGAAAAAGCATGGGTGGTTGCATAGGAATGCCCATGTAACGCCCACTTGACGCTAAGTAACGTAAAGCAACACTTCGCATGACTTTACATTACTTTTAGGCAGTTTACCGACCAAAACATGTTTTGCGCTGGAAAGTAAATAACAAAAAAAAAAATTGTGCTAGTTTGCGTCACTTTTGTGATGCAAACACAGTGCAAAATATTGGTAAATCTGGCCCTCTGTCTTCTAGATGCTGGGCAAGCTGACTGGTGCACTATTGGCTGGTGCTTAACCATTGTGGTAAAGGGAACACCACCATTTGATTACCAGCAACTGAAAGCCCACAGTCAAGGAAAAGGGACATTTGAGGTAAATAAACTGCACAAACAAAGAAAAGTCATCCTTCTAACCACCATATAATGAACCAATTGGGTGCAGCACCGCCGATCACATGAACACAAGACCATACAAGCCTCCTCATTTACCCTGCATACGCAGAGCATTTGTGGATTCAAAATATCTTTTAATCTTGACCTCTAGTTTTAAGGCCTTGTGAGCAGCGACATCTTTTACAAAAGCAAATAGAGACAGATTTGCTCCTATGCTTAGGTCTGTAAGAACTGTGTGCCAAGGGGCATCATTTTGCTGTCAGATACTTGAGGCTGTAAGAATGAAGGACAGATTTTCTGTCTAGGATCTTTGCCAAAAAGCACTTTGTAATGTGAAGAGTAATCCTTCTTGTAGAATGCAAACTGCAGATCCTGTCTTTAAAGGAGAAAAGTGCCAGCGAGACTGGGATGCCAATGTACATACAATAGCAACTTCCTGTTCCTGTCCTGAAGGCTCCTCCCTCTGCTTTGCTCAGCATTTGCTCATTTTGGATTTGGATTTTGGAAGTAAAGGATCACTCTATTGTTTTGTCTAAAATCTGTGCTCTATACACACACTTGGATCTTTACATTTTGGGAACAATCAAGTAAGTTCAATGTAGTACTTTGCAAAACATGTTTGAGGGAGGGAACGCACATCTATTTTGTTTTTGTTTGTTGTTGGGTTGATGCACGTTTGGAGTAGGAGTCTTTGGAGGATTCGTTTTTTTCACATTATTATGTTTGCACATTTTTTGGGTGGTGAAGGCCTGGGTTATAACATATATTTTCACCATTTCCTTGTTTTATTTTGTACAGATTTGTTAATCATTTCAATATGCTGTCGTTTAACTGTTTGGGGCCTGGCCTGTCCTGCAGTAACCATAGGGTGTGTTATCACATTCTCGCTGCTATTGTGCTATAGGTTTGTGAAATCATTCTAGGGAATAGAGGATGGCCTTCTATTAATGTAAAATGTAGTTTGTTTTTTGCCTTCGTCTGCCTGTTGGTGGCTAGGATCGGGGTGGCGCCTGGTGTCTAGGCCCACGTAGCCAGACATTGACTTCCCTTTGTTCTCAGCTTCCTTCTTCCCCACCTGCTTGCCCACCATTTTTTGCGAGTTTGTGTATGTGTGAAATGATTAATTATGGTGTTTCCTTTATGAAACTTTTAAAGTTATTTTGAAGGGGTAATTGATGTTGTCATGAGCTATTTGTGGTTGGGATATTTTTCCAGTGTATTTTCTTATCTAACCTAACTGATTTACTGGTGATGGGTAAGTTCCAGGGCAGTCCTATGGGCGGACAGCAACACATTTTGGGTATATATAATTGTTCACTCCTTTTACTGCAATGCTATATGATGTTTTTCGGGGGTGGAGGAAGGTCCTATAGGCAGGATAAAGCAACCATGTTCTTTGTTTTCCATACCTCCTTTTGTGTTTGCCATGCAGTGAACATCATTGTGTAGCGACAGTGAGCGTGTGTGTGTCTTGGTCATTAGTTCTTTGTTTTCCAAGCCATATTTTTTGTTGGCCATACTGCGACTATGACCACTTTTTTTGCAGCCAGTGTGTGTTTCATTCATTTTTTTCAATAGCTTTTGTCAATTTTCTAGTAACATTGATTGAAGCTCATGCAATTTTTGCACATTTTCTGTTTTTCCTGATTATACTTATTTGTGACTGTGACTGAACATAACTGTTGTTTTTAATTAAATTTCAATGATTTTTGCCTCCCTTCCACTTGCCCTGGAAAGATACGATACTGGGTATTATTTTTAACTATTTATTTGATTTTGCCTGCATCTCCCTGCCCCCCACAAGGTCCCCACGGACAATACATTTAATTAATTAATTCAACGTTTACCTACCGTCCCTTTCCTCTCAAAGGAGTCACATGGGCCCTAGAGGGACACCAGCAATTATTTAATTAATTTACTAGATTTATGCCTGCCTCTGGTAGGGTCCCCATGATTCCTATAGGGACACCAGCAAATATTTAATTTAATCAATGTTTGTTTTCTTCCCCTGTCCCCCACAGGGACCCATGAAGCCTGGAGTGACACCACCTATAAGTTATTTGGTTTTGCCTGCCAACCCATAGGCGTCTACCAAAAAAATCAAGTTGGTTTCTGCATGTGCGCATTATTGTTAAGCATTTGTGATGATTTATGATGACTTCTATTACATCAGCTAGATTACCCAAGTATCACTGACATCCTGTTTAATTTTTAGTGCCTGCATAAGACCATGCACGATACTGAGACAGAGAGACATTTGCAATTTAGTTGACACTGACACCAGTGTCCTCTGCTAAGTGTGCCTACTAGTGCTAAGTGTTAAACCATTTAAAAAGTAAATAATGTTGCCCCCAAAAAGTAGGTTCTTCCCAGGAAATTGGCCAGGAAGGAGAAGAAGAAGCCTGTTGCCAGTGCCATCACTGGCATCAAGCCCTCATTATTACAGAAATGTGGAGTACCTGCTGCACCCTCCTCTAGGTAGGTAGAGGCTGGGGGATGAACTTCCCTGGATCAATGGCCCCACCACCTATATCAAATCCCAGGTATCTCAGCACTGCAGTGACTGCAGCCATGGAGAGTAGTGAGTCTGATATCAGTTTGTCCCAGCAACAAACCAAATCTTCACAAAGAAGTCAACAACAGGAACCACAGCCTGCAACACCGGATCTTTCAGAAGTAGGAGCAGAGAAAGAAGTTGAACTTGCTGCAGAACGGGGTGTTGTGACAGCTTTTCTATGGCACACATCTGCTTCTCGATCGCTAGCAAGGAAAAGAAAGAGCACTCCCCCATTTTCTATATTGATCTTGACATGGATTGAAACTTGACTAAGACCCACCATGAGAGACGAGGAAAAGGAAGGTTCCTGAAAGCCTCCAAGTGACGGAGATGATGATGATGAGTCAGCAGTTGTTAGTATGGAAAGTGGCACAGCAAAAGTACAGTTCACCTCTAGTCAACCTACTCTTGATGATGTTGTTCCACCAACACCGCCTGCTTCCATCATTTCAAGACCCCCAAAACCCGCTGCAACCACCACCCTTACCAGAGTCACAGTCCGTCCCAGTGAAAGGCAAAGAAAACTGCCTAATTCCATCTCAGCAAGTTCTCCAGGCTTTTGCACAATAAGAAAGCTCTCCTCCCCAGTTTGGGACTTCTTTCCACTCAGGCTGCATGAGGAGCACATCGCATGATGCTCAACTTGCTGCAAAAAGGTTTATCATGGTAAGCCAGATGGACATTACGGTACCAATGGCCAACAAGTCAATCTAAAAAATCAACTCACTATCATGTGGGAATTGCAACTCAAAAAGATAGCTGCTGATGAGAGAGAAGAAGCTGAACTGATAGTAGGTGGTGGTGAGGAAGAAGAAGAGGGTGGCAGCGGCATGCAAATCAGCCCTGTGACTGTTGTTGTCAGGAAGCAGTCATCACCTGCAACCACCTCAGAATGGTACAAAGGGCAGACAGATATTGTCACCCCCAAAGCACCCAAGCAGCATTTTATTCCCTTAGGTCACTAGTAGAATTATCAGAAAAAAAACAGTCACAACAACCAACTATCAAGATGATCAAGTCTATATATACAATGGGAAGCTGGCCAAAATGTTAGCGCTTGACCTCCTCCCTTTTTCTTTCATGGTGGAGAAAGGTTTCTTGAATTTGTGGAGAACCTCTGCCCAAAACTGAAGGTTCGAAGCTGAGTCTATTTTTCCATAGTAATTGTGCCAGTGCTGCACCATCAAATGCTCCAATTGGTTGCCGAGGCTCAGAAGGAGAGTGCTGTCCAGTCCATCTACCTTACGATAGACATATGGGCCAGTTGTCAAGCAACGGACTAAGGGGCTGATTTAAGAGGCCCTAGCGCCACCTTAGCATCATTTTGTTATGCTAAGGCTGCGCTAAAGTGGCTTTTTACATGTGCCATTTTACAAAGAGGCGCAATGCATGCATTGCGCTTTTTGTAAACCATTGCACCACATTATGCCTGCGCCAGGCATAATATATGCAACGGGGCGTTTCCCTGTTAGGGGGCCGAAAAAATGGTGCAAGGAAATCTAAGAGATTCCCTTGCACCATTTTTTTGGCACTGTTAACGCCTGCTCATAGCAGGCATTAAAAGGGCGCATGCCATAGAATACAATGGGCCATTATGTACTCCTGCAGAGTACATCAATAGGGTCAGGAATTCTGATGCTATTGGGCCCTACTTTACTCCATGGTGCGCTGTATTTTAAATACCCCACACATATGGTGGCGGTAGAGGGGTAGTTAGGGGGCAAGGAAAGTGGCACTGCACTGGGTGCAGCACCACCTTTCTTAAATCAGCCCCTAAATGTGCATCACTGTACACTGGATCTCATTTAAGGGAGTGAAGCAATGAGTAACCTCTGGTCTCACTCCTGATGATGCTTTTTGGAGTATTCAGCACATGAAACAATTGCAGTGTTTGCCAGGGAGAAATTGCTTACAGCTGACAACTTCTTCAACTAATTTAATAAAGAATTCTATGAATGAATTCAACTCAGAGGTCTTTTCACTGGATTAGTTGCCACTGACAATTGAAGGAATATTATCAAGGCCATGGCTGATGAAGGACACTTCAAAGCCCTGTTTTTAGCACACTGCAGAAACCTAATTGTGCATGACTTCCTCAGAGAAGAAGTAGCCAGCATACTAGTCACCTGTTGCAGAACGTGCCCTCATTTTAGTCATTCGTTCGATGCCGAGAAGCATTTGAGGATCGTTTAGCATGCTAATAGAGCACCTGTAAAACCTCAATACAAAAGGTGCCAACACGTTGGGACTCCATCTCTAACATGCTGCTACGCCTGTTTGAGTAATACAGGCCTATCAATGAATCTGTATTATTTTTTACTTGAAAGGAGACAAGATGCATCTGCCTAAACCATGACAATGCGATTGTACGACGAAAAAACGACTTCAAAAACAACTACTGCCTTAACAACGAGGTCGGAACACAGACCTCGTTGCTACTACTAATGATTTTACCACGAATGCCTTAACAACGATATTTCGTTGTAAAGGCATTCCTGATAAAAGCATTAGCAATAGGCACCATTCACCCTACATCCCTCACCCCACCCCGCAACCCCACCCCAAAACCTAAAACCCCCTGACCCCCCACCCACTCCCCAAAACCAAAAATGCCCCACCCCCCCAATCCCACCCTAAAACCTAAAACCCCCTGACCCCCACCCACTCCCCAAAAACGCCCCAACCCCACCCCAAAACCTAAAACCCCCTGACCCCCCACCCACTCCCCAAAACCAAAAACTCCCCACCCCCCCAAACCCACCCAAAACCTAAAACCCCCTGACCCCCCACCCACTCCCCAAAACCAAAAAAGCCCCACCCCAAAACCTAAAACCCCCTGACCCTCTCCCCAAATCCAAAAACACCCCACCCCCCCAACCCCACCCCAAAACCTAAAACCCCCTGACCCCCCACCCACTCCCCAAAACCAAAAACGCCCCAACCCCACCCCAAAACCTAAAACCCCCTGACCCCCACCCCCTCCCCAAAACCTAAACCCACCACTTACCTTCGCCAACTCCCTTCTTTGTACCTTAACCAGGCATGTTCGTTGTTCAGAACATACGTAGTTAAGGCACAAAAAAACGGAGTCGTGGTTAAAAAAAGCGTTGTTGCGCTTTCGTTAACCATGACTTTCGGAAAAAAAACAAAGTCGTAAAAAAGGATGTTTCCCTGACAATGCAAGTGAACAATTGGGGGATAGTTGAGTGCTTGAGATTACAACATGGAAAGGCAGCAAGGAGGGGAGTACCATGAGCAAACTAATCCTTTTAGTGCACCTGCTGCAGGAACATTTGCAAAAGGTATAACAAACATTCAGCAATTTCATTGAATACACAGCTATTTTGATTAAACAACTTAATCATTCACTTGAACACTAATCAGAGGCTGCACACATATATTGTGTCCTCCCAAGAGTATATCTGTGCCACAAGAATGGATCCATGGTACAAGAAAAGGACCTACTACTAACACTACTTTTTCAATGCTGAATGTTTCAATTTACAAGATCTGGATCATCAGGAAAGTAGGTAATTTAGAAGAACAATTGTAAATGTGAGTCCATAACAGAAATTAAATGCAGACTTCACCCCCAAAGAGGGCAGTGATATTGGCTCTAAGTCCTCCAGAAGCATGCTGTCATAACCACAGCAGCATTACCCAACACCATTGTCAGCTACTACTACACCTATAGCAACAGCTTCACATCCAATATCTGCAATTAGTTGCTTTATATGGCAGGACTCAAATCAATTGTACAGGTGCAGGCAACATAAGCACAGCAAGCAGTAGCATTAATGACAACTTATATATTGGTCCAGTACTATGACCCAACAGAGATGTATGTGGATCAAGACCCATTGACGTATAGGAATGGAAAGAAGGTAAAGTGGCCAGAACTCAGCATGCTGGCAATTGAGCATCTAGCCAATGGGTCTTGGAGTGTGTGTTGAGTGCAGCTGGAGCAGTTGTAATGGTCAGAAGGATCGTCTCTCAAAACGAAACGTGATAGACTGGCAATGATTAAAATGAATAAACAAATCATCTCCAAAAATGATCAGGCTCTAGAAGACATCTTAGTGGATGAGGGACTTAGGGCCAGATGTAGGAAGGCTTTTGCGCCTCGCAAACGGCGAAAAACGCTGTTTGCGAGGCCCAAAAGCCCTTACGCGATGCAGAAACACATTTTGCGAGTCGGTACCGACTCGCAAAATGTGTTTCCGACTCGCAAATAGGAAGGGGTGTGCCCTTCCTATTTGCGACCGCATCGCGATGTAGAGTTGATTTGTGACCGCGAAAGCGGTAGCAAATCAACTCGCAGTTACCATCCACTTGAAGTGGATGGTAACTCATTCGCAAACGGGAAAGGGTCCCTATGGGACCCCTTTCCCTTTGTGAATGCAAAAAAATATATTTTTTCAGAGCAGACAGTGGTCCTATGGACCACTGCCTACTCTGAAAAAAACCGAAACTAAAAGGTTTCGGTAATTTTTCTTTTTGCAGCTCGTTTTCCTTTAAGGAAAACGGGCTGCAAAGAGAAAAAAAAAACTGCTTTATTGAAAAGCAGTCACGGACATGGTGGTCTGCTGTCTCCAGCAGGCCACCATCCCCGTGAGTGCCTAGACTCGCTATGGGGTCGCAAACTGTGACACACCTCATAAATATTCATGAGGTGGGTCTTTGCGACCCCATAGCGAGTCGCAGAAGGTGTCTGAGACACCTTTCTGCATCACAAATTGCGAGTTGCAATTTGCGAGTCGCTATGACTCGCAAATTGCAAGTCGCAATTTGTCACTTACCTACATCTGGCCCTCAGTTTGATATCACAAGTATGGTGAGTAATCATCCTCTAGACAACCCCTACCCTCGTGTTTGAAGACAAACTAATTTTCTGATGAAATAGAAACAATAAAAAAAACAACAGATATACTTGCTTTAAAGAAAATGATGTATATTTTCGGTATGCAGTAGTGCTGCTTATGGTGGCTATTATAAATTACCTTTGTTCGTGGGCAGATAATCAATCAAGAAGGACATAACCATTTTTTACCCGGGCTGACTGAACAGTGAGAGGTGATAAAGACCAATTTGACCTTCAGTTCTTCAGGAAACTGTGAAAAAGATGTGGTATAAAATTCTGCAATGGAGTCTACATTTCATAAAAAGAACAAGAAGGACCTTTCCATCCCTGTTCTTTGTTTCATTCCTAATCTGGGCTGACAGCGATGATTGAAACGTCTGCACTACTGATAGTTATTAAATATTGCTTCCATGGGAAACAAGGACACATAGGTAAAGGGGCACAACACTTGGAACAGCTAATTTGCACCCATCAATACCAAATGTTGAAGATTCATGCAATGGTTGGGGGAAGGGTCTTTACAGGTAAACTAAACTAGATATGTAATATTTGGGTGACTATTCTGGATCAATGCTTGCCTTCCATGTGTAACTGGAATTGGTTCTTTACTTGATTGTCTTTTTGTTGAATTTTAGTTTGGCCCATCATCTCTGTGTTCTTCTGAGAGCACTCGGTTTACTCAGAATAGACAAAGACTCAATTTCTTTTCATTTTCTTACTCAAAAGGCTTGGTGAAGTAAAATCTTCAAGTACAGTTGGCAACAGAGATAGAAAGGATCGAAGCCTATTTCTGTGGGAAGCAAGAGGGCTGAAAGAGGACTACCCTGGTGGGCTTGTAAGAGGTACATTGAATAGGATAATGCAGACTAGTGGCTCAAGTGGCAATTTCTAAGTGGATATGGCCTGGACATGTCACATGATGGGCATAGCTGCATTTATGTATTGTTTGGGAGGGTACGTGTAGCTAGTTGTCTGAGTGTCTGGGTATAAGATTAGCTCTTAGTTAATGGTATGCCACTGCCCCTTACTATGATTTGCCCTCTGGCTCATCAAGTACCATGCTTACTTTGGCTTCCCAATATTGTCATTATAGTTTTGCATTCCACAGCCTTTCTGTTCCCCTGGGAAATTCCATGGCACTCCAGCTCTCTCATTCAGGCCTGCACTGATAAAAGACAATGCTAGAAGAATGCAGATGCACCATCCATTTGTATAAGGGACCATTGTTCTTTAATTATATATATTTTGTTAACTTTGTGGATCCTTTCTATTTTGCATTTTTCCCTGTCTAGGTGACGATTATCTAACCTGGGAGTCTGAGAGCTGCTAAAGAGAAAGACTGCTTGAATTTGGTAACTGAACTGCCACCTTCGTTCCAAGCCAGATCTAACATGATCATAACCTTCAGGAATGTTATGTTTGTCTATCTCTCTCTTTTTCCTGGTTCACCTTACCCATCCATTCATGAAACTTCCAACCCTCTTCACCGAAGTTGCACGGTCTATTGTGCTGTTAATTTCAAACATAAACAGACCTCGCACGTGGAAGGTCAGATATGGTACAAAGGCTACACCAATAGTTACAGGAGAATGTTATCAACATTTGCAAATTTATAGACATCATCCCTCCTACTCAGCCAAGAAACGTCTTTCCAGAATCTAGGCCTGTTGTAGTCTGCTGAAGCAACCTTCTCCTGAGTCCTGAGATGTGAGAGCATCATTATGTTTACTTAATAAATAACTGCACACTATAATGTTACCACCATCAGCATTAAGAACCTTTAGAAGAAGCCCTGCCTTAAGGTAATAAGCCAGTAGGCAGAGGTAGCAGACCTCACTTTTCTTTACTCAGATGAGAAAATAAGTTTTTAAAATTGGAATGAGGGAATGTTGTTTTGGCTGTGTGTTGACAGACACTATTAGTGGCCAATAGTTACACAGGGTAGGGTGAGGGCAGCTGGTATACAACTATTATAGGCTGGGTACTGCTCAGTCTGCTAAAGCCATTGAAGGGGGAGTGACTGGGGATGGTCGTGGTCAGTTTTCCAACACCTATTGTGGGTGGTGGGGGGCTGGAGGAGATACAATTAAGTAATCTACCTAATCTGGAAAGGGAATGAGTATAGGTATAGAGAGACTAAAGAGAGGACAACTGACACAGTCGGAAAATTGCTTTTGTATGGGCCAGGAGCGGGGCCCCACCACTGTCACTAATACATTGGTAAAGATCCTGTTTTGGTAAAGGGGGTGTTAAACCATGGGTACTCGCAAATATTTTCCCAGGGGCCAAAAAGTTTGGTCTGTGATGTCCCTGGGGGCCGCACTGATGCCAGGGCGGTGACGGTCAGGTGGGGTGACTAGGGGAATTGGTGGCAAGGTAGGTGTAGGGGAAACAAAGGATATACATCTAGTGGCTGAAATAAATAATGGGAAACCAGAAAACCTGGAATTAATCCCAGCTTACCCACTTTTCCAAATTGTGTGATCCTAGGCAATTGTTTAGTGTCACTTTCCCTCCTTTTTCTGCATTATCACATTTAAGATGTCCTCAAAATACATGATTCATGGTGTGCGCTGCACATAACCTGCTTCTATGTTTGATTTAATAAACTATAATGTTGTTAATGTATGATAGGAACCCAGGCCACCCATAAAGTGCACATACCAAGTGACTTGCCTCTTTAATTTACTATTGGTGGTGTTCTCAGAGTAAGGGAAATAATTAGGCCCATATTTATACTTTTTGACGCAAAACTGCGCCAACGCAGTTTTGAGTAAAAAAAATTAGCGCCGGCTAACGCCATTCTGAAGCGCCATGCGGGCGCCGTATTTATTGAATGACGTTAGCCGGCGTTAGCCGCCGGCGCCGTCTGGTGTGCGTTAAAAAAAACGACGTACACCAGGCAGCGTCGGCGTAGGGGGATATGGGGCTTGGGCGTCAAGAAATAGGGCAAGTCAGGTTGAGGCAATTTTTTCGCCTCAACCCGATTTGCGCCATTTTTTACGACTCCCAACCCCCATAGAAATGACTCCTGTCTTAGCAAAGACAGGAGTCATGCCCCCTTGCCCAATGGCCATGCCCAGGGGACTTCTGTCCCCTGGGCATGGTCATTGGGCATAGTGGCATGTAGGGGGGCACAAATCAGGCCCCCCTATGCCACAAAAAAATAAAAAATAAAAACTTACCTGAACTTACCTTAATGTCCCTGGGATGGGTCCCTCCAGCCTTGGGTGTCCTCCTGGGGTGGGCAAGGGTGACAGGGGGTGTCCCTGGGGGCATGGGAGGGCACCTCTGGGCTCCTTCAGAGCCCACAGGTCCCTTAACGCCTGCCTTTTGCAGGCGCTAAAAAACGGCGCAAAAGCGGCCGTACGTCATTTTTTTTGACCCGCCCACTCCCGGCCCTGAATTTTGCCCGGGAGTATAAATCCGACACACATGCCTCGGAGTCGATTTTTTAGACGGGAACGCCTACCTTGTATATAATTAACGCAAAGTAGGTGTCCACGCAAAAAAATGACGCTAACTCCATGGACTTTGGCGCTAGACGCGTCTAACGCCAAAGTATAAATATGGAGTTAGTTTTGCGTCGAAATTGCGTAAAAAAAAACAACGCAATTCCGGCGCAAACGGAGTATAAATATGCCCCTTAATGTTTCCAAATATTATGTTTGAAAACTATCACTTTAAAAGGAATACATCTCAATGCACTGATAAAATAAATTGTACTAAGGCGAAAAGGTTCTGCATGTTAACCAAATACACTTAATTTTGAAAAGACTGTCTTAGTTTTACACTTATGCTGCAAGGTGTCTTTAAAAATAAAGGTGTTTCTAAAGTTAAGTGCAGGAGTCCCTTCTTCCTTTCTTTAGCACCAATTAAGTTTGAAATAAAAGATTGTGTGTGTATTTTATATTTTTGTTAGTGCGGAGTCGAGCAAACAGCTGCCCAGGGTTCCTGTTGCCCCAGGGGCCGAAGGTAAAGGTCAGAGGGGCCGCATGAGGCCCGCGGGCCGTACTTTGAGTATCCCTGTGTTAGACTAGTCAACCATTTCAATAAAAAAATAAACTCATTTATTTATATAAAAAATAAAATCTATTATCCCACCCTCACCTCCTGCAAAAGGCCTGCCTGCCCTCTCCCTAAACCCTAACAAATACACTACACTAAACTACAAACTAAACAACCTACCCCGCCCCAATGAGTTCTCCCACGCTCACCTCCTACAGCAGATCCACCCCCACCCTAAACCCTCAAAAACCCACTAAACTAACTGACAAACTAAACTACAGTCTCCGTCCCCAACTATTTTTCCTACCCTCACTTTTTGTAATAGGCTTAAAAAACTGTTCATCTATAACATCCAGTCTCCTTAGAATGTCTGCCTGGGTGCTTTGTAAGGCCCATTGGGCCTCCGACAACGCCTAGAGGCTTTAGAGGACTTGCTGCAGGATTGTCTCTGCGGTGCTGGGGGAGTCGCTGCTGTGAAGTCTGACCATTGCTGCCTCTGTGGCAGCAATTGAGTGTCTGGGGTGCCTCCAACTGGTGACCAGAGGAAGCCAAGGTTGTGGCAGCTTTCTCCTTCTCCTCCCCCAGGACCACCAGCCAGCGATACTCTAACTCAATGGCCTTCATCTTCTGGTGGACTGGTCTC
This sequence comes from Pleurodeles waltl, assembly GCF_031143425.1. NCBI lineage: Eukaryota > Metazoa > Chordata > Amphibia > Caudata > Salamandridae > Pleurodeles > Pleurodeles waltl. The sequence continues at coordinate 875,543,386 of NC_090440.1, forward strand.
AGGCAGGGGCACCTGAATGATCCAAGGAAAAATGAAAACAAGAAAAATTGACATGAATTGTAGATCACCACAAACACTTGTTTAGATTGTTAAACAGTAACACCACATTGCCGGTCCCCAGGGCCACTGGAATTTGGTTTATGTGAATGTTTGTAACAGGGCCTTTTTTGCATTCAGACTTCACATAATGTAGCATTTGGTATAAATGAATCCACAACACCATCATAACTAAAAATATATTTTTTGCTAAATTGGATGAAAAGTAGGCCCAGGTGGAGCTCACAGAGTTCTTCTATGCAGAATTCCACAGAGTTGGTTAAAAACTCCATGGAATTTGGCAGAGTTCCGCGTGCAGCGGAGTGCCGCCTGGTAGTGGCTACGACCCTGGCTTATATGCCCAATCTCAGAAGCGCTAAACCCTGATTAGCGCTTCTGAGATCAGTCTCAAGTCTCCCGTGCACTTCATTTCACCAACTGCCCTCCTTCATAAACTTGATACGGAGGGCCAACCACAATCCCAGTCTTGCATCAGCCTTGCAATCACTTACTATGCACTTTTAAACACAGCCTCAGACTGCCCTTTCTTCAGAGCCCACCACTAGTCAGCAGCAAACCAGCTCACCACCAGCAGCCTGGTATTGTTCCAAAGTGCCTAGCCTTGCTTGCTAGACTACCACTCAGCAGCTGATGCTCCCCTGGTCTCTAGCTCTCACTGCTAGCCTCAACACCATACCCCATAACACCACTTCCTTTCCCAGGGACTCTGGGGAGACTGGTTGTTTTCAAGTGGAGCTCTGATGGCACGTTTCCTTTTTTCCAAGCACAGACCCCCCCTCATATGCAAATTCTACTATCCATCCCCAGTGCAAGCCCCCGTGTGCACACAGACGAGAAAGTGAATTAGGGTCTTACCTGCTGGGTCCACCATTCAGGGTCCCGGTTGCCAGCTGCCTGGCTGTCTGCCTCCCTCTGCCCTGGGGCTGCTGAGGACAGTGAAAGGAGAGAGGCCTGGATCTGGCACAGTGTAGCCCCTCAGCAGCAGCTGCAGGCCAACCGACAGAATAAGTCAAGGAACACAGATATGGGCCACCTGGCCCAAGTGCAGATTGTCTGCGGTTGCGCTGTGTGGCCCATAACTGGACTTAAAACTAGTTATGGGCCACACAGCGCAAGCACAGACAATCTGCGCTTGTGCTTCGTGGCCCATAACAACTAGTGCGGTGAGCTCCAGGGCTAGCAGACTTTTTTGCCAACCTCCAAGCTCCATTTGCTCTGCCAGTGGAGTGGAGCTCACTGCCCACCCTTAATGAAAGGTTTAAACAAATTGATGGGTAACACTTTCACCACACACTTATTGTGTTTTTAAAAAATGACTGGGCTGCAAAATATGCATAGTTGTTGTCATAGACAAATATGGCACATTAAATGTATGCTGCACAATTTATTTGACTATGATGCATAGTGAACAACATTAATTGAGCCAACCTGGTGGGGCAGCATGTTTTTTTATTTTTTGGACAACTAATTGTAGATGGTAACAATTACAATAGTCTTGTTCTTACCTTACACCCTCCAGAGTCCCAACCTAAGTCCCTAAACTGAGTTCCACACTACATTTGCCACCCTAAATTGGATAAATGAACAACAAATATTTTATTCCTGGGCTATGAAGCAAGTAAGTAGCATTGGGCAAGGTCAAATCTCATAAAATGCTAGGGCTTGGGCAAGGTTTAGATTTAGCTAGGACAGTTTGGGTTGTATCATATTTATTAGCGTTAGTTGCTTGGTTAATGGAAGGTAGAAGAACGAACAGTGTTTTGGAAGTCATGAGAAGACGCTTAGGCAGAAACTGTGGGAAAAATATGGCACATGCCATGATAGGACTGTGTTAGGTTGGACAGAAAGGGCAGGTGGGTGTTAGGTGTGAAAAATCTGCATTTTCTGTGAGGACAACCCATATTTTTCATCTCTTCTTGAACCCTATATTTTTCTGTGCAGTATATCCCTGGTAACCAGTAGTAAAGTACATTGTTTCCCTTTTAAACATGGTGAAGTGGAATATTTAATGTATCTATAAGTCCCTACCATATGTTACAAGATGTACTCAGGGCCTGGAAGCTAAATGCTAATAGTGGACGACAGCACCTGTTTTGCCATCAACTGCAGTGGCTTCAAGCCTTCAGGATGTAGCTGACTGTAGCAGTGTAAAAACTGCAATTCAATTTGTCAAAATAAACACTTTCGACAGGTAAAATCCTCCCTTTTAAATATTAATGAGTCACCGGTACGTAGCACTTGTAGTCCACAAGGCAGGGTGCATGGCATTCAAAAGTAGGACATACACAAATGTAATGTTAACATGTGCTTAGAGTGACTAGCACCCAAATGCTATTTTTCGCTGTGGCAGGCCTAGCAGTCCTATGTAGAAAACCAGAGTGCTAATTAAAAAACTAACTGTATCTCATTAATGGAACTAGCTAGACAAATGAATAAACCACTATATTGTAATAGTTATTAAAATGCAATTAATTGATGAATTTGGATTTTTATTAGATATTAAGGAAAAGTAATGTTTAGAAAATTACCTTTATTGTGACTGGAGGTGCTTCCTAGCTGAAAACCATTGGTTGATCTGAGTGGGCAGAGATGACTCATCTCAACCTCCCAGAATCTGCAGAGTGAGGGCTGTGAGTATCCTTTTTGACAATATAGTGTCAAATCCTACTTGAGTGTCGAGGCCTCCTTGACATATCTTCTGGTTTTACACATAACACTTAGGGGTGCACTTGAAAGGAAGAGAACAGGATGCCAAGATAATTCTAAAGGGCCTGCTCTGTCAACTAGACTTCTGTTTTGGCTTTTACAGACAACACTGTGGACACACCTGCAAGGAAGGAAGGAAAACAGGATGCCAAAACCATTCTTGTCTATCCACTAGTTGGTGGAAAAACTTATTTTTGTACAAGACTCCTATCTCTGGGTTTATATGGGTATAGTGACTCCAGCAAACTGGATTTTAGCATCATATGTGGGAGATCACTAGTATTATCATATTACACTCTCGATACACACCGCCAGAGTCAATGTTTAGAATGGGAGACCATGGCCCTCATTACAACCTCGGCGGTCTTTTCGCAAGACCGCCGAGGTACCGCCGTGCTGAAGACCGCCAGTGGTGGTGGTCTTCCGCGCCGCGTATTATGACCGCTGGCAGCCCTCCGTCCTTTTCCGTATGGAAAGCCGCCAGCAGCCATACTGGCGGTCGGTGGGAAAGTGGAGGCTGCTCAACCTCCACCGCCACGTCAACAGAACACCGCCCACAGAATCACGTCCCATGATTCGGTGTGGCGGTGTTCTGGTGACGGTGTGCTGGTGGCGGAGCTGCCTCCATGGATCCCGTCCCCTCCCGGAGGGCAAACAGACAAGGTAAGTTGATCGTCCGTTAGGGGAGGGGGGTGAGGGGGTGATGTGTGTTGTGTGCGTGCATGGGGGTATTCGTGTGAGTGTGTAGCGGGGGTGTGAGTGCGTGTATGTGTGCGGGGGTGCTGTGTGTATGGGAAATGTGTGCGGGTCAGTCGGTGTGCATGTCTGTTTGTATGTGTGTGGGTATGTGTTGTCGTGATGTATGTGTGCGTGTAGGGGTGCATGTATGTGCATGTTGGGGGTGTGTGCGTGTAGGGGTGTGTATATGTGTATATGTGCATGTTGGGGTGAGGGTGGGGAGGGGGGTTGTGCCACCTTTGGGTGGTGGCAGGGGACCAGGGGGTGTGGGTGGAGGACTCGTGGGGCGTAGCGGGGGTGGGGGAGACCCCTATCAGTGCCAGGAAAGGAATTCCCTGGCACTGATAGTGCCTACCGCCATGGATCTCATGGCGATTCCCAATCACCCGAAATCCATGGCGGTGTGCAGGGTCCTGATACCCTTGGCGGTCTAGTGACGCCCGCCAACCTCCAGCCCAGACCGAAATCTCCAGCCCAGCGGTCATCACTGCCATGGCGGTCGGAATGGTGAAGTGGCAGATTCCATTTTTTTTTCCACCGGCCTGTTTGCGGTCCTACCACCGCTTTACCACCAACTGCCAGGGTCGTAATGAGGGCCCATATTTGTTATCTTGAAATACCCATAGTGGGTAGGGTTAGCCTCAGGAACTTTTACCCCTTTGATTAGGGCATGTTCACAAGTCACTTCCACCAACCAGCTCATGCAAGGCAAAAATGTGGCATCTCCAGGCACCTACTTCAGAACACACCTGGATGCAAGGAAGAACAGAAGAAAACTGGACTGTCTGTCTGTGACCTGAGAGGACCCCTGAAAGACTGGACCTCGTCCCTCGTGTACCCAGTACAAAGAAGTGAACTCCAAGAGTCATAGGTGGTCATTACAACCCTGGCGGACGGTGTAAAAGCGGCGGTAAGACCGCCAACAGGCCGGCGGGAAAAAAATGGAATCACGACCGTGGCGGAAACCGCCAACAAAGACAGCCACTTTAACACTCAGACCGCCACGGCGGTACAAACAAACAGCTTGGCGGTCACCGCCAACAGAGAGGCAGAGGACAATGTACCGCCCACAGTATCACAACCTACCAATCCGCCACCTTTTCCGGGGCGGATTCACCGCGGACAAGAACACGGCAGAAACAGGACTTCGAAGGGAAAACGCTCACCTCTACACACCCCACAAGGAACCAGGATGCCATGGAACTGAGCTCCAGATCCTGCCAGCCCTTATCTTCTTGCTCCTCTACCAGGAGCACGAACGCCGGCGGCGAAGACAGCGGTGAGTACTGCACCTACGACACAGGGGAGGGGGGAGGGAAAAACAGACACACACACACGCAATACGCAACTCCCCCACCCCAACCCTCACCCACGACAACACACACACTAATACAGCATGATACATTACACTTACACCCCGCAACCCCTCCGGAAGAATGCAAAGACCAAAGAAAATGAGTGTAACCATTGTAATATATTAAAATACAGGACGCAAAAATATATATATATACACTATAAACAAAATGTACACCAAGAATAGTAGTCCAGGTTGTGCTCCATTGAAGTCCGTGGAACTCTGGCCCACACGGTATGGGTGAGGCCCACACTCAATCCCCGAACATGACGGAGAGAACACTGCAGGGGCATCAGATAGCAATAAAACTGGCACCTCAGAGGGAAGGGAAAGGGGGGGCACCTCAGCCGGTTGAGTGCATGACGCCAAATCCACACCGGGGCCACATGCCCACTGTTCCATCCTGAGAGGGCAAAGCCACAGTCTCTCAAGTCTCTACAGTGGGTGGTTTGCCCACTGTTCAATCCTGGGGAGTGCAAAGCCACAGTCTCTCAAGTCTCTACAGTGGGTGGTTTGCCCACTGTTCCATCCTGGGGAGTGCAAAGCCACAGTCTCTCAAGTCTCTACAGTGGGTGGTTTGCCCACTGTTCAATCCTGGGGAGTGTAAAGCCACAGTCTCTCAAGTCTCTACAGTGGGTGGTTTGCCCACTGTTCAATCCTGTGGAGTGCAAAGCCACAGTCACTCAAGTGGATGCCTTTCTCCACTGGTTCTGGAGGGGGCTTTGTGCCCAGAGTGCTTCATCCTGCAAAGGACAGAGGTAGTGGATGCCTTTCTCCACTGGTTCTGGAGGGGGCTTGGTGCCCAGAGTGCTTCATCCTGCCAAGGACAGAGGTAGTGGATGTGATACTCCACTGGTTCTGGAGGGGGCTTGGTGCCCAGAGTGCTTCATCCTGCCAAGGACAGAGGTAGTGGATGTGATACTCCACTGGTTCTGGGGGGGGCTTTGTGCCCAGAGTGCTTCATCCTGCCAGGGACAGAGGTAGTGGATGTGATACTCCACTGGTTCTGGGGGGGGCTTTGTGCCCAGAGTGCTTCATCCTGCAAAGGACAGAGGTAGTGGATGCCTTTCTCCACTGGTTCTGGAGGGGGCTTGGTGCCCAGAGTGCTTCATCCTGCCAAGGACAGAGGTAGTGGATGTGATACTCCACTGGTTCTGGAGGGGGCTTGGTGCCCAGAGTGCTTCATCCTGCCAAGGACAGAGGTAGTGGATGTGATACTCCACTGGTTCTGGGGGGGGCTTTGTGCCCAGAGTGCTTCATCCTGCCAGGGACAGAGGTAGTGGATGTGATACTCAAATGGTTCTGGAGGAGGCTTAGTGCCCAGAGTGCTTCATCCTGCTTGTGACGGACTCAGTAGCGTCAGTGCCCTTGGCGCTCATGGGCCAGCGGTGCTTGTTGCGGTGTACCCTGTTCAGCGGTGCTTGTGGCGGCGGTGCCCTGTTCAGCGGGGTCCTTTGCAGTGACTCAGCTGCTGGCGGTCCTGTCTTGCCCAGCGGGGCGGGTGCTGGCGGTCCTTCATGGCCCAGCGGGGCTGGTGCTGGCTGTCTTCCATGGCCCAGCGGGGCTGGTGCTGGTGGTCCTGTCTGGCCGAGCGGGGCTGGTGCTGGAGGTCCTGTCTGGCCGAGCGGGGCTGGTGCTGGCGGTCCTGTCTGGCCCAGTGGGGCTGGTGCTGGCGGTGGCCTCCTGGGCAGCGGGGATGATGGCGCTCGCCTCCTGGGTAGCTGTGCTGGTGCTGGCGGTGGCCTCCTGGGCAGCGGGGCTGGTGGCGTTGGCCTCCTGGGCAGCAGGGCTGGTGGCTGTGGCCTCCTGGGCAGCAGGGCTGGTGGCGGTGGCTTCCTGGGCAGCGGGGATGATGGCGGTTGCCTCCTGGGCAGCTGGGCTGGTGCTGGCGGTGGCCTCCTGGGCAGCAGGGATGATGGCAGTCTTCTCCGCCGTGCTGCTCTTCCCAGACTTGCTGACTTTCTTGTGGCCCTTCCCCACCTTGGAAGGTGTCGCAGCTGACTCCACACTCCCACCTGTACCCCTGGGAGCGGCTTTGGTGGCTGGAGTCTTCCCCCTCTCCCGCCGGGCACTGACTAACTTTTGATGCTTCACAGGTGGGGGACTGTCCGTGCTGTGGCTCTGTGCCACACTGGCTGCCCTGGTGGCCGGTGCACTCCAGATTCCGGTGACTACAGGCACCACTGTAGGTGCTAGGTTGGGACCTGGAGAGTCGGGCCCTAGGAGACGGACGGGGTGGGGGCCATGAGGGAAAGAGCTCAAGGTTGGACAGGAAAAGTTTCTTGGGAACACTGGGACAGGTAGCTGGAGGGGGTTTGGGAGTGGAGGAAGAGGTTGTGGTTGTAGGAGGTGTTCGTTTTGTGACTTTGGGTGAAGGTGCATGCGCTGGAGGCTGTCGTGAGGGGGATGGCTGTTGGGTGGGTGTGTGCCTGCGTTTGTGTATCTTGGGAGGTGGCGTCACAGACACACTGGGAAAGGACACAGGGGACGTGTGAATGGCAGTGAGGGTGGTGACTGCACGTGATCGGGGTGTGGTGGTGGGTGTTCTGGTGATGGAAGTAGTGGCTGTAGATGTAGTGCATGCAGGTGTGAGTGAAGACGAGACTGGGAGGGAGGAGGGAGACGAGCAGGAGGGGGACACAGTGGAGGCAGTGGATGTTTGTGTGTCTGCATGTGTCTGATGCTTGCGTGAGTGCCTGTGGGATATGTGGTGCTTTTGTTTCCCAGAGCTTCCCTTGTGTGTTGACATGTGTGCATGCTGTTCTGAAGGTGTGCTTGGGATAGGCTGAGGTAGAGGGGATTGGGTCTGGGTGGAGGAAGTTGGAGGGGGGAGGCTAGAGACAGGGACAATGGCTGCCATCAGTGCTGAGGCCAGAGTCTGAAAAGCTTGCTGAAGGGCCGCCTGACCAGAATGAATGCCCTCCGGGAATGCATTTGTTTGTTGCAACTGCCTTTCGACACCCTGGATGGCATTCAAAATGGTAAACTGCCCAACAGTGAGGGACCTGACGAGGTCAATGGCCACCTCACTGAGGGCAGCAGGGGTGACTGGGGCAGGGGCTGGGGTGCCTGGGGCGAAGGTGATGCCCACCCTCCTGGGTGAGCGGGCACAGGGCAAAGGCTGAGGGGCTGCTAGGAGGGTGGTGCTGGTATGGGGGTGGCAGCTGTACCTGTAGATGCGGGGGGCACAGATGTTGCCGCCACCACAAGGGAGCTCCCATCAGAGGACGATTCCGTGTCACTGGTGTCAGCTCCTGTCCCCGCCGTGGAGCTCCCCTCACCCTCTGTCCCACTGGTGAACTCCGAGTCCGTAGTGTCGCCCTCCAGGGCCATGTGGGATGTAGCTCCCTCCTGCTCCGGTGCCACTGCTCCTCCGCCTGGTGATGCTAATGCACACAAGAACAGGGAGACCACAAAAAGGAGGGGACGACAGAAGAAAGACATGTTTAGTGCATGCATTACCGCTACCGTTGGCGGACACGACAGACACAGAAGCCCCCTGCACTACGCCGCGCACTTGGGCTCCACTGTTCAATCCCGGGGACATGGCCTACAAGGCTATGGCCGACAGCTGCGCACATGGATGACACAGGAGCCTGACTAGGTGTACTTGGCACTGTATACAGGTGGGGTGGGGTGCCACAGGGTCTGCCAGAACAAGGGGACCTAACTAGCACACTCGCCCTGGCCTAGGGAAACCCACAGCCCACCTCCCCCACCCAGACACCTCCACTGCGTGCAAATACAGCAGAATGAGAGTGTACTCACCCCCTTGTGGCTGCTGTGATGCCCTCAAGCACCCATCCAACTCCGGGTACGCCACCGTAAGGATCCTGAACATCAGGGGGTTCATGGTGCGACGGGCACCCCTCCCACATTGGGAGGCCATCCCCAGCTGGGCCTCCGCCGTCTTCTTACTCCAGCGGCGAATGTCCTCCCATCTCTAACGGCAGTGGGTGCTCCATCTGTGGTAGAACTCCAGGGTCCGGACGTCCTTGGCGATGGCACACCAAATATCTTTTTTCTGGTGGGCGCTGTCAGACATACCTAAGCCTTGCCTCAACATTCATACAGGCCAAATTTCAGATTATGATTCATGTTCTGTGTAAGCTGTGGATACGTACCTCTGAGTTGGTTGACTCTGTGCTCGCTGTTGTCCTTCATAGGCACCGTCCGCTGGGACATGTGAAGAGATGGCAGCATCCTCCGGTGTACAGACCGCTGGTGGACCTGTCGACAATGGAGGAAAGACATGTGATCATAACCTACAGGCTTGATCGTGCCACAATCCTGGAACTGTGTGCCCAGCTGGAGCCAGACCTGATATCAGCTATCCGCCATCCCACAGGAATCCCCCCTCAAGTGCAGGTGCTGTCAGTACACCATTTCCTTGCAAGTGGGTCTTTTCAAACTACAGTGGCCATAGCTTCAGGGATGTCCCAGCCTATGCTTTCCAACGTGTTGTCCAGAGTGTTGTCTGCCCTGCTGAAACACCACATGCGGAGCTAGTTTTCCCTCAGGTGGAGGATTTGCCTACAGTGAAAGGTGACTTCTATGCCCTGGGACATATCCCCAACATCATAGGTGCCAATGATGGGACACATGTGGCTTTGATACCCCCCGAAGGAGTGAGCAGGTGTACAGAAACCAGAAGAGTTATCATTCCATGAATGTGCAGATTGTGTGTTTAGCAGACCAGTACATCCCCCATGTGAATGCAAAATTCCCTGACTCAGTGCATGACGCTCACATCCTGTGGAATAGCAGCATCCCTTATGTGATGGGTCAACTCCAGAGGCACCGTGTGTGGCTATTAGGTGAGCACCTGGAAGCAAGTCAGTGGGAATGGTTGTCTGGGTCTGGGGATATCCCTACAGGTTAGTGTGTGTCTAACAGTTGTCCCTGGCCATTTGCAGGTGACTCTGGTTACCCCAACCTGTCATGGCTACTGACCCCAGTGAGTAATCCCAGGACAAGGGCAGAGGAACGCTACAATGAGGCCCATGGGCGAACTCGGCGGATAATAGAGCGGACCTTCGGCCTCCTGAAGGCCAGGTTCAGGTGCCTCCATATGACAGGTGGTTCCCTATTCTACTCACCAAAGAAGGTGTGCCAGATCATCGTGGCCTGCTGTATGCTTCACAACTTAGCTTTGAGACGACAGGTGCCTTTTCTGCAGGAGGATGGTCCAGATGGCGGCGTTGTTGCAGCTGTGGAGCCTGTGGAGCCTGTGGACAGTGAAGATGAGGAAGCAGAAGAAGAGGACATCGACAACAGGAACTCAGTGATCCTGCAATATTTCCAGTGAGACACAGGTAAGAATACAAACCTGCCTACTACATGTACTTTAACACTACTACCTCTCTACTGTCTGTCATTTTCACCCAGTGTATGGTCACTGAGTTGTCACTTTCCCTTACGATTTCACAAATGTGGGTCCCACAGTGTGACATCTGCTTTGTTTCCTCATGGACTAGAGCTGTGTGACATAGGTATGTTGACATTGATTTTGAAAGAGCATTTTGTCACTGCAACTGCTAATTCACTATTCTAAATCACATACTGACTCCAGATTGTTTTGTGCTTCAAGGGTGTTTATTTAAGTGCTCAATATTGGAGGGGGTTGTAAAATGGTGAGGGGTGATGGTGGAGGAATGTCCTAGGCAGAGTCCAGTCTATTAGTCTCACAGGTGCATTGCCCAATTGGGCATAGGAAGTGGAGCTGGGGCAGTATGAGGATGGACAGGGTGACAAAGTGGGACAGAAGGATGACATTCAGGGTGGTCTCATTTCTTGGCGGGGGTCTTGGCATCATTCTCTGTCTTTGTCCTGGATCTCAGGGACCGTTTGCGGGGTGGTTCTCCCTCTGCAGTGGGTGGGGTGCTGGTGTGGTGGTCCTGTGGCGGTGCCTCCTGTCCACTAGCGCCGGAGGAGGTGGTGGGCAGTTCATCGTCCAGGCTAGTGTCAGGGGCCCCTTTTTGTGCCACAGTGTCCCTCCTGGTGTTGAGTACTTCCTTCAGCACCCCTACGATGGTGCCCAGGGTGGAATTGATGGATCTGAGTTCCTCCCTGAAGCCCAAATACTGTTCCTCCTGCAGGCACTGGGTCCCCTGAAACTTGGCCAGTACCGCTGCCATCGTCTCCTGTGAGTGGTGGTAGACTCCCATGATGTTGGAGAGGGCCTCGTGGAGAGTGGGTTCCCTGGGCCTGTCCTCCCTCTGTCGCACAGCAGCCCTCCAAGTTCCCCTGTGTTCCTGGGCCTCCGTTCCCTGGACCGTGTGCCCACTACCACTGCCCCAGGTCAATCTTGTTGCTGGGATGGTGGGTTAGCCTGGGTTCCCTGTAGTGGTGGACACACTGCTGATTGTTGTGTCCTGGGGACAGAGGTATGGGCCCACTGGGTGGGTGCTATGCTGGTGTTTCCAGAGGGGGGAAGCTCTGTAGTGGCTTTTGACTGTGTCAGGGGAACCGACTGTCCCGAGGTCCCAGATGGGCCCGGCTGGTCATCTAGATCCAGTTGGACAGAGCTGCTGTCATCACTGTGGGCCTCTTCTGTTGATGGTGTGGACATGTGTGGACCCTACTGTCCGGTGACGTTGGGTAGGGGTCCTGCAGGGGTATAAAAGGATGGTTATTACATCTGTGTGTGCCATGGTGTGCAATAGGTGGGTGACCGTGTACCCCAGTGCTTGCATTCCTGTGTGGGACCTTGTGTGATGGTGGTTTAGGGGGGTGTATGGGTATGTGCAGTGGCCATGCTTTGGTGATGGGTGTCCATGGTTTGTTGATGCATGCAGGGCTTGGTGTTAGGATGTGTGGTTTGTGATGTTGGGACATTTGTGAGGAGTTGGAGTGATGGGGGTGAGGGTGGGGGTGGGGATATGTGATGGCATGCAGGTAGGGTGGGGGATGTAATAGTTAAGATTTGACTTACCAGAGTCCATTCCTCCATCTACTCCTGCGAGGCCCTCAGGATGCAGAATCACCAAGACCTGCTCCTCCCATGTTGTTAGTTGTGGGGGAGGAGGTGGTGGTCCGCCGCCAGTCCGCTGAACCGCAAGGTGGTGTCTTGAGACCACGGAACGCACCTTCACCCGTAGGTCGTTCCACCTCTTCCTGATGTCATCCCTATTTCTTGGGTGCTGTCCCACTGCGTTAACCCTGTCCACTATTCTGCGCCATAGCTCCATCTTCCTAGCTATGGAGGTGTGCTGCACCTGTGATCCGAATAGCTGTGGCTCTACCCGGATGATTTCCTTCACCATGACCCTGAGCTCCTCCTCAGAGAACCTGGGGTGTCTTTGCCGTGCCATGGGGTGGTGTGGGTGATGTGTGAGGTGGTGTGTGTAGTGATAAGTGGGGTGGTGTTTAGTGGTGTGTTGTGTGAGGTGCGTGGAAGTTATATGGGTGATGGTATTGTGTGCCTGTGGATGATTGGTCGTTGTTTGTAGTGTCTCTCTCTGGCCTTCTCTCGCTAATTGTGGTCGTAGGGGTTTGTGGGTGATGTGGGTGTGTGTTTTATATTGTATTGGGTGTGTGGGAGTGGTGTGTGTATGTGTATCAGGTGTGTGTATTTTGAATTGTCCAATGTGGCTGTGTTTTGTAAACGTGTGTGTATTTTGAGCGCGGCAGTGTGTACTGCCAATGGAATACCATGGTTGAAAGACAATCACATGGATTTGTGTGTCGTGATAGTGTGGGCGTATTACTGTTGGCATGACGGTGGAGGTTTTGTTTTTGCCAGTTTCTCACTGACCTTTGGTGTGGCGGACTTGTGTGGGTGTCTGAAATTTGGCGGATTCGGGGCTGTGGGTCATAATAGCTGTGGCAGATTTCCGCGGACACGGTGGTGTGTTGGCGGTCTTCTGCACGGCGGTAAGCGGCATTTACCACCAATGTTGTAATGACCGCCATAGTCTCCTTTTCAAGCTATAGGGACACAACAAGCTATAAGAGGCCCTTACTGCCACCTGATCAGTGGAAACTGGATGTATACTGGACACTGCTGTTGGCCTGTGTCTGACAACCTGTGACACCCTGACACCCTCAAAACTTCTTAGTGCCCCCCTTAGGTTCTTGGGGAGGTTTAAAAGTGTACTCCTGTGATGGATTGGGGCTTAAAGGACTAAGGCCCTCATTACAACCCTGGTGGTAAATGATGTCTACCGCCATGCTGACAGCCGCCAACATACCGTGACCGCGGCGGCAATCCGCCGCAGGTATTATGACCCACACTGAGAATACCGCCACAATACAGACACCCACACAAGTCCGCCACACCAAAGGTCAGTGATAGACTGACGATAGCAAAACCCACGCCGTCACGCCAACAGGAATACGTCCACAGTATCATGACCCACGAATCAAAGCGCTCAAAATACACACACACTTACAAAACACAACCACATTGGACAGTTCACAATACACACACCTGATACACATACACACACCACACCCACACCACTATAAAACACACACACACAACCCCTTACAACCAAAAAAAAGAGACCAAGCTCAGAGAGAAAAGCAAAGAGCACACACTCACTCACAGGCACAGAACACCATCACCCATACACCATCCACCCACATCACATAATACATCCCAACACATCACCCCACACATCACCACACACATATCACTCACACCACATCATGGCACCTCAAAGACACCTCAAAGACACCCCAGGTTTTCTGAGGAGGAGCTAAGGGTCATGGTGGAGGAAATCATCCGGGTAGAGCCACAGCTATTCAGGTCACAGGTGCAGCAGGTTTCCATTGCAAGGAAGATGGAGCTATGGCAGAGAGTCGTGGACAGGGTCAACGCCGTGGGACAGCATCTAAGAACAAGGGATGACATCAGGAAGAGGTGGAACGACCTACGGGGGAAGGTGCGTTCCGTGGTATCAAGACACCAGATAGCAGTACAGAAGACTGGTGGTGGACCCCCACCTCCTCCCCACAACTAACAACATGGGAGGAGCAAGTCTTGGCGATTATGCATCCTGAGGGCCTCGCAGGAGTAGCAGGGGGACTGGACTCTGATAAGGCTCATTTTTACTACTTTATCCCCCACACCCTACCTGCATGCTATCACATACCCCCACCCGTACCCTCACTCCCATAACTCCATCAGCTCACATCCACCCCATCAACACAACCCACACATCCCAATCCCAAGCCCTGCATGCAACAACAATACACCGACACCCATCACAGACCTGCATGGACACCCATCACCACAGCATGCACTGTTGAGAAACTTACCAAGCCCACACAATCAGCAATCACACAAGGCCAAGGCGACAGGGAAAGCACAAATCTAGAAGGGAAACACACCCATTGCACAAGATGGCACACATAGATACAATAACAATGTATTTACATCCCAACAGGACCCCTACCCAACGTCACTGGACAGGAGGTGCCAGCTACATCCAGTCCCCCCACAGAAGAGGCCCACAGTGATGACAGCAGCTCTGCACGCCTGGATCACGATGACCAACCTGGCCCATCTGGGACCTCTGGACAGTCGGGTACCCTGCCACAGTCCCAAACCACCACAGAGCCTCCCCCCTCAGGAAACACCACCACAGCACCCACCCAGCGGGCCCATGCCACTGCCCCCAGGACACGTCAATCAGCAGTGTTTCCACCACTACAGGGGCCCCAGGCAACCCCACTAACCCAGGACGATCAGGGACCTGGGGTCAGTGGGCACACGGTTCAGGGGACAGAGGCACAGGACAACATGGAAGCTGGGAGGACGGCTGTGCAACAGGGGGAGGACAGGCCCAGGGAACCGACCCTCCACGAGGTGCTCTCAAACATCATGGGAGCATACCACCATTCCCAGGAGACCATGGGCACGGTATTGGCCAAGTTTCAGGAGACCCAGCGGCTGCAGGAGGGACAGTACATGGGGATCAGGGATGACCTCACAAAAATCTACAGCATCCTGATCACTATAGCAGGGGTGCTGGCTGATATGGGCTAGACCATGAGGGAGGCAGTGGCACAACAAAGGGCGCCTGACACTAGCCAAATCGATGAACAGCCTTCCACCTCCGCCGGCGCTAGTGGACACGAGGCCCCGCCACAGGACCAACAGGCCACCAGCACCCCACCGCCTTCAGAAGAAGAACCACCCCACAAACGGTCCCTGCGATCCAGGCAGAAGACAGAGAACATTGCCAAGACCCCCGCCAGGAAATAGGACCCTCCTGATTGTCACCCTTCTGTCCCACTCTGTTACCCTGTCCACCTTGAACTGCCATTGCTCCCCTTCCTATACCCCCTTGGACAATGAACCTGTGATGCCATGAGACTGGACTCTACCATGGACCTTCCTCCACCCTCACCCCAGCCCCTTGCACATACCCCTATACTTATTAGCACATTCAATAAACACCCTTGAAACAAAGACCAATCTGGAGTCAGTCTGATGATTCACAAAGGTATTACTACAACATCAGCAAAGCATTGCAAGGTTTATGTTCATTTACACATACCAATGTATGACAGTTGTTGGGCAGCAGTACACTTAGCATAAGCCAGAATGGGGTACACAGATCTGAAAAAAGGAAACCCAAAGGGAACAGTCAGTGTCCACAGACAGAGTGTAAGAGGATGCCATGTACAATGTCATAAGGTATACTGAAATGTGAAGAGGAGTTACAGTCTCTTACCTGTGTGTCACTGGAAGTACTGCAGGATAATGTTTGTTCTGTTGTCAACATCTTCTTCCTCTGCCTCTTCTTCCTCACTGTCCACAGGCTCCACCGCTGCCACAAGACCATCACCAGGCTCATCCTCCAGCAGAAAAGGCACCTGGCTTCTCAATGCCAGGTTGTGCAACATACAGCATGCCACGATGATCTGGCACACCTTCTTGGGTGAGCAGTACAGGGAGCCACCTGTTAGATGGAGGCACCAGAATCTGGCTTTCAGGAGGCCGAATGTCCCCTCAAAAATCCTCTTAGTTCGCCCATGTGCCTCATTGTAACGTTCCTCTGCCCTTGTCCTGGGATTCCTCACTGGGGTCAGTAGCCATGAGAGGTTGGGGTAACCAGAGTCACCTGCAAAAATCGAGGGGCAATTGTGAGACACACACCAACCCTTAGGGACACCTACTCATACTGTGTGGGGACCTTGGGCCCACCTATTAGCCACACCCGGTGCCTCTGGAGTTGGCCCATCACATAAGAGATGCTGCTATTTTGCAAGATATAGGCGTCATGCACAGAGCCAGGATATTTGGCATTCACATGGGAGATGTACTGGTCTGCCAAACACACCATTTGCACATTCATCGAATGATAGCTTTTTCTATTCCTGTACACCTGTTTATTTCTACGGTGGTGGACAAATGCCACATGTGTACCATCAATGGCACCAATGATGTTGGGGATATGTCCCAGGGCATAGAAGTCAGCTTTCACTGTGGCCAAATCCTCCACCTGGGGAAACACGATGTAGCTGCGCATATGTTTCAGTAGGGCAGACAACACCCTGCTCAACACATTTGAGAACATTGGCTGAGACATCTCTGATGCCATGGCCACTGTAGTTTGGAAGGAGCCACTTGCCAGGAAATGGAGCACTGGCACGATCAAGTCTGTATGTGATTATAATGTGTCTGTCCTCCATTGTCGACAGGTCCACCAGGGGTCTGTACACCAGAGGATGCCGCCATCTCATCATCTGCCTCAGCGGTTGTAGCCTATGGAGGAGAACGGTGGGCAGAAGGTAATTCACCACATAGATAGCACAACAGTGTCTAAATCAATGATACAGAAGCAGGGTGTGCAATCGAGAGTCAGCATATGTGCCAATATGTGTTGTGACGCAGTTAGGTGCCATGGCATGTGCCCCCCTGAAATGGCGGCTGTCTGACCTGTGAGGAGGGACAAGGGGAAATGAGGTAACTGCGCTGGCATTGTGCAGCGTCGCGGTAGGCGGTCGAAGACCCCCACGCAACTCTGCATTGGTTATCATTGGGCCCTATGGGTTCCAGGAGCCAATGGCGATGTACACCGGCGGTGACGGTACGCACCGCCACGGATATCACCACCATTTTCTACCCATTCACTCACTTGATACCTGACCATCAACAGGAGAGGACCTACACTGCAAGTGCTGCTGTGACCTGAGTCTGGAAGCGACAATGGCTCGTGTGTCTGGGGAAAGAGCCCCTGCTTTCATTGGGGAGGAGTTGGAGAAACTGGTGAATGGGGTCCTACCGAGTACACACTACTCTACGGTTCTACAGACAAACAGGTGAGTACACTATGAGCATGATGCGTGGGCAATGCCTGTTTGGAGTGGTGTGCATGGAAGCCACATGTTGGGGGTGCTAAGGCGTCCTGGCCTGACTGCTGCTTGAGAGGTGGTCACTGTATGTGCGTCAGGGCATGGGTGGGAACTGGTGGGCAATGAGTATGACGCTCCGGACGGGTGAGTAAATACATTTTCTGCTGTCTTTACCCTCTAGGTCAGTACCCACCAGAAGAAGGGTATTTGGCGTGCCATCGCCAAGGAGGTGCGGACCCTGGGGGTCTATCACAGGCAGAGCACCCACTGCTGAAAAAGATGGGAGGACCTGTGCCGCTGGAGCAAGAAGACAGCGGACGCCCAGCTGGGAACCGCCAACGTGGAAGGGGTGCCCGTCACGCCACGACCCCTCTGATGTTCTGCATCCTGGTGGTGGCCTATCCGGAGTTGGATGGGTGCTTGAGGGCATCACAGCAGCCACAAGGGGGTGAGTACCGTTTCAGACAGTTGACTTTGCGTGCTTTAGGAACTAGATAGGTGGGGGATGTGGGCTGTGGGTGCCCCTAGGCCAGGGCGATCATGCCAGGGTAGGTCCCTTCTTTGTATGCTCTGAAGCATCCCTACCCCAATGGTACAAGTGGCCAACTGCTAGTGTGTAGGGTCCTGTGGGTGTCAGGTGTGCAGGTGCTGGCGTTAGGCATTGTACCGCCTGGGCTGATGACTACCTTAGTGAGTGGTTGGGCATGGCCTAGTGAACAGGGCAGCTCAGTGTGTGTTATGTATGCCAATGGTAGTGGTGTTGCTGGCATTGACCATGTGTGTCCTCTGTCTACCCCCCTCTTCTTGTTTTGTCACCCTGTCCTTGTGTGCATTAGCATCATCTGGCGGAGGAGCAGAGGCACCGGCGACAGAGGGAGCTGCATCCCACATGGCCCAGGAGGGTGAATCCACAGATGGTGAAGCCACCAGTGGGACGGAGGGTGAGGGGAGCTCTACGACAGGGACAGGAGGGGAGACCAGTGACAGCGACTCCTCCTCTGATGGAAGCTCCCTGGCGGTGGTGGAAATGTCTGTGCCCACCCCAACAACAGGTACAGCCGCCACCCCCCCAACAAGCACCACCCTCCCAGCAGCCCCTCAGCGTGTTTCCCGTGCCCGCTCACCCAGGAGGGTGAGCATCATCTTCGCCTCAGGCACCGCAGGCCCTGCCCCAGTCAGCCCTGCTGCCCTCAGTGAGGAAGCTATTGACCTCCTGAGATCCTTCACTGTTGGGCAGTCAACCATTCTGAATGCCATCCAGGGTGTCGAGAGGCATTTGCAACAAATAAATGCATACCTGGAGGGCATTCATTCTGGCGTGGCGGCCCAACAGAGAGCATTTCAGGCTCTGGCCTCAGCACTGATGGCAGCCATTATCCCTGTGTCCAGCCTCCCCCTCCAACTTAAACTACCCAGACCCAATCCCCTCTACCTCAGCCTATCCCAGGCACACCTTCAGACCAGCATGCACACACATCAACACACAAAAGTGGCTCAGGAAAACATAAGCACCACACATCATCACACAGGCACTAACACAAGCACCATGCCCATGCACACAAACCAACATCCACTGCCTCCACTGTGCCCCCGTCCACTTCCTCCAACTCCTTCCCAGTATCGTCTCCACTCACACCTGCATGCACATCTTCATCCACTGCCTCCATCACCAGCACACACATCACAACACACCCTTTACGAGCAATCACCACCCCAACCATTCACACGTCCCCTGTGTCCTCTCCTAGTGTGTCTGTGAGACCTCCTCCCAAAGTACACAAACGCAGGCACACACCCACTCAACAGCCACCCACCTCACAAAGCCTCCAGCCCATGCACCTTCACCCAAACTCAGCAGACGTACACCTCCTACAACCACTATCTCTTCCTCCACTCCCACACCCCCTCCATCTTCCCGTCCCAGTGTGTCAAAAAAACGTTTCCTAGCTAACGTTGACCTCTTCCCTACACCTCCCCCCATCCTTCCCCTAGGGCCAGGATGTCTAGATCCCAGGCCAGCACCTCAGCCACCAAATCGGCATCCGCTGTGGTCCCTGCAAGTCCAGGAGGATCGAAGGGGGCACCTGTCAGTGTGCCATCTACAGATGGTAAGGACCACCCGATTCTGCTACCTGCCAAGGTTAAGAAGGGGCCGGCAGGCAGCAGGGAAAAGTCACACCACCCACCCAGCAAGGCCTCATCCAAACACAAAGAGGACAGTGCCAAGGTCCCAGCAGCGACTAACAAGGTGGGGAAGGGCCACAAAAGCAAGGACAAGTCACCTCAGGGCACGAAGCCTCCTGGTGATGGGCTGGTGACCACCATTTCCAAAGACAGGCCAGCAACCTGTACCACGGTCAGCACCGCCGCACCGACCGACACCTGCACCACCAACTGCACAACCCCCTGCACCGCCGCTGCCACAACGTCACTCACTAGCATCCTCCACAGTGATCAGCCATCCGAGGCTGCCGGAGACAGTCTGAAGTCTCCCTCCACTACGACAGACACCTGCACCACGGGCAGCACCAGCAGCATCTCCGCCACAACCACCACCGCAGCCACCGTCGCAGCTAGCGCCGCATCCACCGCCACATACCCAGCCGGTGCCACTACATCGGACATCAGCATCATCCCTATTGGGCAGCCCCAGTGGGCAGCCGTCCGAGGCTGAAGGAGACGTCCTGGACCCTGCACACATCACATGAGGCACCAGCACTGGCACTACCAGCAGTTTGCTGCCTAAGTCGCTGCAGGATGGAGTGTGGCTCTGCCTCCATGGAGTACCATGCTACCTGTTGCCTGCACATCTCGAAGCTCAGACACCCAGGTGAGGGTATGGGAACTGCCACACCCCAGGTGCAGCATCACTGGGCACAAGGCCCCCTTCAGAACAAGTGGAGAGATGTATCCACTCACCCCTTCCTTGGTAGGATGAAGCACACTGGGCACAAGTCCCCTCCAGAACCAGTGGAGAGATGCATCTACTCACCCCTTCCTTGGCAGGATGAAGCACACTGGGCACAAGGCCCCCTTCAGAACCAGTGGAGAGATGCATCCACTCACCCCCTCCTTGACAGGATGAAGCAGACTGGGCACAAGGCCCCCTCCAGAACCAGTGGAAGAAGGCATCCACTCACACCTTCCTTGGCAGGATGAAGCAGACTGGGCACAAGGCCCACTCCAGAACCAGTGGAGAGATGCATCCACTAGAGAGACGGTGGCTTTGCACTCCCCAGGACCAAGCAGTGGGCAAAGCACCCACTAGAGAGACTTGAGAGACTGTGGCTTTGCACTCCCCAGGACCAATCAGTGGGCAAACCACCCACTAGAGAGACTATGGCTTTGCATTCCCCAGGACCAAGCAGTGGGCAAAGCACCCACTAGAGAGACTTGAGAGACTGTGGCTTTGCACTCCCCAGGTCCAAGCAGTGGGCAAAGCACCCACTAAAGAGACTTGAGAGACTGTGGCTTTGCACTCCCCAGGACCAGGCAGTGGGCAAACCACCCACTTGAGAGACTGTGGCTTTGCACTCCCCAGGACCAAGCTGTGGGCATGGTGCTCCCTCCAGGAGTAGTGGCGTAGTACCATCTTCCGGCTGCGGTGCCCCCCCTTCCCATTCCCCCTGAGGTGCCTGTGTTTTTGCAACCAGATGCCCCTGCAATGTTCTCTCCGTTTTGAGGCAGGTGTCATGTGTGGGCTTCACCCATGATTTTTGGGACCACTGGTCCACGGACATTTACAAGGGACAGTGTAGGGCCTTCTGTACATAATGTAAATATTTGTATATACTGAACAATTTTTAATCAATTGCTATATCTGAATGTTCCAAAATATCACTGGTTAAACTCATTTCCTTTTGTCCATGCGTTCTTCCAGGGGGTGACTGGGAGTATCTGTCATGTTGTTAGATGTGTTGGTGTGTATGGTGTTGTGGGTGAGGGTGGGGGTGTTCTGTGCCACGTGTGTGTAACTCTCTTTTACCCCTCCCTGTGTGCTAGGTGCAGTACCCACCGTCATCGTCGCCGTGGCCTTCTTTCTATTCCCTGGTGTATTATTAGATACACCAACATGAGGAGGACCTGCAATTCAGGCTCCATGGCGTCCCGGTTCTTCGTGGAGTGTCCGAAGGTGAGTGGTTCCCCTTCAGTGTAGTGTTTCCGCCGTGCTTTTGATGTCGTTGGTACCGCCCCGGAAGAGCTGGCGGATTGGCCTCTCATAATAGGGTGGGCGGTACATTGTCTTCCGCCTGTCTGTTGGCGGTAACCGCTGTGGTGTTTGTTGCTACCGCCCTGGTGGTCGGAGTGTTAAAGTGGCTGTCTGTATTGGCGGTTTCCGCCATGGTCGTAATCCCATTTTTTTTACCGCCGGCCTGTTGGCGGTGTAACCGCCGCTCTAACACCGACTGCCAGGGTTGTAATGAGGGCCTAAGAGTCTAATTTAGAATGGGTACTCCATTCCAACTGCAGCAGACTACTCTCTCCACCAAACTGAAGGTCCTTCTTCCTCATTTAGGGTCAGGTGGATCTTCAGGTCGTTAAACTGATGCAACTCCAGCAATATGTGTCAATTTTACACCTGGTCTGAACAGGCAGTAAAATTTTGATGCAATAAAGTTGTATAATGATGCAGTGAAAAACTGTAAATTTCACTGCATCACTTCTACATGGCTTTTTCCTTGGGAACGCCTACCCTGCATACATTATACATTATGCAGGTATAATCTGACACAGGGCTTTACAAACTAGAGTACTGGTCCCAATGCGTCAGTCTGTAAATATGGAGTAGTGCAGTGCACTGCTAGTGCCGCAGCTGCATTAAAAAACAAATGACACTGTGGTGGCGCAAGGGGCTTGTAAATAAGGCCCGCAAATTTTATGCCTGGCACAAGGGTTATTTTGCCAGGTCAATGTGGTAGTTCAAAACTGCACACACAGGGTGCAATGGAATGCCTGGGACATGTTTGAAAAGGCTACTTAGGTGGGAGAGAAAATTAGTGCCACACGATCACTAGTACCATTTAATTTACAGGCCCTGGGTACATGTAGTGCCACTTTACTAAGGACTTACAAGTAAATATAATGTGCCAATTGAGTGTAATCCAATTTCACCGTGTTTCATGGAGAGAACACAAGCACTTTTAGCAAATGGTTTGAGGATGACCCTGCAGAGATGACCAAGCCCAACATGAACCCCCTTCAGCCAAAAGCCAAGGTAGGCCAATCAATACATTGAAGGGCTTCCCTGTTTATGCAATAGAACACAGCCCTGTCATGCAGTGCACTTGTCAGCTCTACGCTCTTCTGAACACAGTTGGATCCCTCCATCTAGACAGGCAGTATCAC
Source organism: Pleurodeles waltl (assembly GCF_031143425.1). Taxonomy (NCBI): domain Eukaryota; kingdom Metazoa; phylum Chordata; class Amphibia; order Caudata; family Salamandridae; genus Pleurodeles; species Pleurodeles waltl. The sequence goes on from NC_090440.1 coordinate 875,565,896, forward strand.
CATGGCCGGCAAAATGATGTGGCCAATTCACCCCTTGGATAAGACTTTTGTCCCCAACCCAAGGAAAACTCTGCCCATAAGGACAGTAACCAACAGAGGCACTGACAGCTGTCAATGTCAAAAGCCAGGCCCCTGCCCAGCCAGCAAGCGGAGACATTGGACAGGTCTCCATTCCAGCCTTGGGGATGAAAAGGAGTCCCCTATGGGCTTCCAAGGGTTCTTTGACCTCTGAGGTTTCTCAGATTGGGGGGCAACAATCTCAGCTGTTAGGCACCCCATTCTATTGCCTGCCAGTCCAGGGGTGGTATGATGAGACTGACTTTTCAGGCCAGGGTCTATATCATGAGGCTGAACAGGGGACAGCGGTGAATTCACCCTCACCCTCACCCCTCATATGGGCTCCTATACCCTCAACCTGGGAGTGGTACCCCAGACATTTGAGCATTCTGGATGGCCTGGGTGGCCAGCTCTCCTGATATTGGAGGCTACTCATTTTCCTGAATGCAGTCTATGTGCATCTGGAGGACTAACTATGACCCTCCTCTGGCTCACCTCCCTACCCCATTCCAGGGACACCAGGGACATGGGGTGGAAAAAGTCTTGCCCTTGGGCCTGAGTTACCCTACTCACTTGTCCAGTGTACTGTTCTAAAGCAGTACCAGGGATCCCATTCATTTCAACCTGGTGGAAGGGATTACTCCCACTCGCATGGATCACCAGTTCATCTTCTGAATTTACCTCCCAACTAAAGGAAACTAGGGCATTGTCTATCACCTACCCCCAGGGGACAACTTAGCCTTAAGGCCACATTGGTCACCTCTGTAGAGTTCCAGCAATGGTTGGTTTATTAGGAGAGAGTCTCCCTGCTTGTGTCCTAGCTAGAAACACTCAAAGCATCATGGTTGGAATTGGGGCACCCTGGGACACCACCCTCCAGAACCTACGCCCTGTTTCTCAGAAGGGACTTGGGAGCCCTTTTCCCATCTTTTTCTAGGACTTGGCTGGGTCATCTCCCCCTCCTCACTCTGCTAAGGGGGAACCTGAACCACATTACATGAGGTCACTCCCAGGTACCTTCCTAGACACTCTGGTCCTGATCCAGAGGTCCCCTTGTTTTGCAGGCTGTCTGGGGTCAGTGAGCTTGCTGTCAGTCAGGTGCTAGCACAGCTCCACAAAACATTCACTGAGCTTGTGCTCTCTTAATATCAGATTAAGCAACCCAGTAAAATCAACATCTGTACCCTGCCATTTAATGCCTTTCTGAGGTAATCAAGAAAATCTAACAAAGACTAGTTTTGTATCATTTGACCATCAATGAATCTAATGTGGCACTTCTCTAGAGTGAGTTCAAATTTAGTGTGATGAATGGCTTTCATGAGGATATACATTATCTGCCCACCCACCTCCAGTGTAAGTAAGGTGTCTCCCCCCACTGTATGCATGTGTTTCCAGAGTGATGCCCCCCAAAACTCTTCTGGGAACCTGTTCATCTCAAGGGGTACCTCTTCTGCAGAAACCCACTTGTCAATTTCACCTTCTACCACATAACTGGGCACCAGATCTTTAGATATGAGAACCTTCCTATCCCTCTCAGACACTGCAGGTGTGCTGCCACCATTACTACTGAAATCTGTGTGCTTTACCTTAAGTTCCAACTCTTTCATTCACTTTATGAGTCAGATGCAATTTCCTTTCATCCAAGGTTCTCCCTGACTCAGCTCTCTTTTACTCAGTCCTTAGTTTGGTCATCTTCAGCCTAAACTCCCTTTCAGCCTTCCTACCCTCTAGGTCCTCTGAAAACAGGCCTTGGGAGGCCACACTGCTTTCTGCTCTGGGAGGGATTTCCAATTCAGGAAACAAGTCATCCCCTCTCCTGTATGCTGCATCTCAGGACCTGCACCCAGGCCCTACTCCTGCTGCTCCTTCACATTATCCAGAGCCTCTGCCCAGGCCCTCAAATATTTTTGAAACTCCTTTATTGGTTGGAAGTCCCCTTTCTTTACAGAATACATTGAGCTCAACCACAACAAGGTTGATGAGCGTGAATTCCATTTCTGCAGGTATGGTCACAGACAATCAGATGGGATGAGAGTGAGTTTGGAAAGAGCAAAAGAACTAATCAAAGAGACTTTACAAAACTTAAATTTGTATAAAACTATTTGGATAGAATTTGAATGTTACACAAAAACAACTTATGGTACTGCACAAACACCTATGTAGGAAATTGCATTACTGGTTGAGGGAGGTGAAACCCCACTTAAGCGGCAACCATAATTCTTGTCAAAGTGAAACACAAGCAGACACCAAATTAACCTGTGCTTAACTCTCTGGTAGCTTGGCACAAAACCAGTCAGGCTTTTCCTTGCCTGAAAGCATGAGCAGGGGTGTTATCTTGTGCTATTGGGCAGAGAAACACAGAATTGCTCCCACTTGGCGACAGCAAATGAAAAGCTGCTCCTGCTGTGTGGGAGTAATGTTGGCTTCCACCTCACTCAGGATGGCTGAAGGCAGGGGAGCTGTAGGGCTGTGTGGGCATTGGGGCTTCCCCCACAGCCCTTAACAAAAATAATGCTCTGGGGTTCTCCAGGAGGGCACCAGGGTACCCCAGAGGGAGAAAAAAAACACTCCTATGAGGCCTGTGGGGCCACCTACAGGGAGCCAGCGGGCCGACAGAGACCCTAAGGCTCTCCCTGCAGCACACATTAAAAGAATAAAGATGTGGGTGTCCTGTGTTGGCACCAAAAAAATACAAATAAAAATTTGAAAAAATAATAATAATATAAGTCCCTCAGGATTGCGTCCTTTTTGCCAATTTTGCTTTTTTCGTTTTTTAGCCCCAGTGGGGTCCCCTCTGAGTCACCCCCTATAGGGCCTATGGTGTCATAGGGCCCTACCCTGCCCCCTTACATATTTTTTTTACATGTACATGTACCCAAGAACTGTAATGGCTGCCAGCAACATTTGTCTCATGTTGCCAGTGGCCAATCTGAGCGCTACTGCCGTGGGAGCGAATTAGCCCAAAGGAAAAGAGGTCCCTGGGCCAATCAGAATGCTCTATTTTTAAATTGGTGCTCCTGCAAGAGGCTCTCGAACCTCTCCTGGACCCAATCATCCAGATATACAAATATTTTTGATGCTTTATTTCTAAAAAAAATACTGAATAGATTTACACCAAATCACAAAAAGCACAATCTTCAAAGTTTTAGCTTCTTGACAATTTTTTTGTAATTCTGTTGGAAAATGCATGGGGATTTTGTATTTTGAGAACCTCAGTTTTTCTGTCCCCGCTTGACAGATCACCCCGAAACTTTCGATGCAGAAACTAATAAAAAAGTAGCACCTTTTTGGAATGTTTTGTGGATTTTCATAAAAAAAGACCAAAGTTATTAACAACACAAAAATGCTTTTCCTGGGATATCTGTATATATATATATATATATATATATATATATATATATATATATATATATATGTAGCACAATGGCGAACATAAGGATCTCCGATACTATGGGATCCGTCATCTAAGGGTGAATGTAAGAGGAGGCAATCGTGAATTGACCCTCCGGAGGGCGGAGTCGAGGTTGATTATGACAATTGGAACAGAAACACCTTGGGGTTTAAACACAGATGCCGAACTGTATGTGCATGTGTGAACCTAAAATAGAACTGGAGAAGGAATCTTCTATTTGATCTAGAGATTATTGCTCAGTGACTGACCATTGTTATATTGATATTATTTGGAACATCTGTGCTCCTATAATCTCAGGGATTGACCATAGTCATGTTGATACTGTTTGGAACATCTGGGTCCCTGCAATCTCTACTTTATACGCTTCATAAAGGTTGCATCTGGTCATGAATTTGTATATTGTTATGAGACTAAATGCTCATTGAGTGAAGGGCATGGGGAATGGAGACTTGGTTAAATTGGTACTTTACCGGACTAAAATCATGGATATAGCAGAATTATTTTTATTTCCACTAAGATAGGTTGTTGGTTAATTACTTTTGGGATCCAGGTCCTGGTTGGGTCGAATTGTCATTGTATTATTGATTATACTTTATTAATATTAATATTATGTGATGATAGCCTGACTCAATGGGGAGGACAGTTGATCTGATTGGAATGATAACTGTGGAAAGAGACATATTGGCTATTATCATTTAAAGACTTTCTGCACATCTTCTCTCGCATGAATTACATCATTATTACATGATCAAGTGCATTTTACTATGGGAATGTGAATAGGAGGGACTAGATACGTCTTTTTCTCCTGTACATGGAAGAGATTGACCAAGTGAGAAAAAATGTATAAAGCAAAGATGTTAATATTTGCTGTTATACGTTCTGTGTGCGTGCACTTTTATTTAATGGTGTGGGTATACTAGAAAAGGTAAACATTTGAAAAAAATGGAGTATGCTCCTTTAAATTGCTGTGTTGCACTGCACCATGGGATGGCCCAGTTGAAGGCTTTTGCCGAAACACGTAGGCCAGGTCTCTTTATGTGGCACCTTGCACTTTGCACTTTATAATTATGGAATAAAGAAAACCCTTTTAGTAGCAAGTTTGTGTACCGGATTGTGCCGTTTTTCTGGATTTGCATGGAGGTGAAGGTTGTATACTGGGGGAGGAGTCTTGGAGATCTATATATAGATATATATGTATATATATATTTATATACATATATATATATTACCTAGTGACGGTTGCCACTTGGTAGTTATAGTTAGGACCTAGTTTCTACAGAAAAAGTGTTTTTTGACTTTCCTATATCTTTGGCGCTGCTTAACGAATCTTCCAGAACTTTTCCAAAAACAACTGACAGTCACCTCAACGGCTGTCTGGAATGTTTCAGGGTGATACGTCAAGCGGGCCCAGAAAAAGGGTCGTCAACAAAGGTGCATTTCCAATGTTTATTCCCTTAAGGATTTTGAACAGGTCTACAGCCTAAACCACTGGACGTAATAAAACAGGAAAGGTAGCTTCTGGTCCAGAAAAAGCCCTTTTTGTTATTTGATGTAAATACGTTCAGTAGTTTTTTAGAAATAAAGAAAATCCAAATGTACATATATATATATAGGGACGCGAAAGTTCCACAAACCCTCCAGATCTTGTGCTGAGATCTGACTGGCTGCCAACATTTTAGCAAGGAAGTGTTGGCAGCCATGTGGGGACTCAGCTGCAGCCGGGACCCTGAAAAAAAGGATGACAAAAGACAAAAAGGGCCAGTGCAGGGACACCCTGACTACTTAGATCTGGTGGTGGGGTATAAAATACAATGTGGAGGGGCTTCCTGGCCCCCCTGTAGCCCCAGGGACCGCCACATCCCCAGGGCTTGAAGTAAATGTACTGCCAGGGGGCACCCAACCCCCTCACAGCCCCGGGGACCGCCACCTCCCTGGGGTATTAAATAAAACAATGAAGGGGTCAATTGTGGACCCCCAGCCCTGGGAACCATGACCCCCCTGGGGCTATTTCTATATTGGAGGGGGGCTGCACACTCCCAGGCCCCTCTCGAGGAGCCATTAATGGCCCTGGGGACTGCCACCCCCCAGGGTTGGCCGTTGCTGTGTTCCGGGGTTTTCATCCCGGGACATAGCTGTTCGGTGTGACTTGGTGGGAGCTGACAACTCCCACCAAGTCAGAGCAAACACTCCATTCACAGTGAGGGAAAGCTGTCAAACAGCTCTCCCCCACTGCGGGCGGAGGTTTCCTCTGTTTCCTTGCCTGCATCCCCGTGTGCGGGGAAAAAGAGGCAACATTGCTCTCATAGAGAGGGAGCTGATTTAGCAGCTCCCTCTGTCTGATAGCAATGCCAGCTCCCACAGGATGTGTGAAGCCGGCTGTGACCACAGGAGCCTTCAGGCACCCCCTGCTGTCCCAAACATTGCCGGGTCCCGGGAGATGGGGTCCTTGGGGTTGAGATCTGCCTTGGGGAGGGGGGCCAGGCAGTCCGCCCCCCCAAAAAAAAAAAAATTAGGCCAGGCCCCGGGGGATGGGGTCCCCGAGGCAGAGATCAGCCTGGGGAGGAAGGCCTTGCGACCCCCCTCCCAAAAAAAACAATTATATATTTAGGCTGGGCCCAGAGGGATGGGGTCCCCAGGGCAGAGATTTGCCTGGGGAAGGGGGCCGCATGGCAGCACAGCGTGGGGTTGGATGGTTATACAAGTTGGCTGGTTATAAGAGTTGGCTGCAGGCCAGGCACTGCAGCAAACCCCCATTGCACATGGCCGAAGTCTTTGGACAATGCAGAGTTGGGATATTATAGGGGTTGGCTGCAAGGCCAAAGGTCATGCGCAGAGCGGGATTGTGTGGTTATAGGGGTTGGCCGCAGGCGGGCGAAGGCCATGTGTGGTGGTGGTTGAATTAACGTATATAATGAAAATCACTTTCAATTTTTAAAAAAAATTCACTGTAAAAAACAAAGGTTACAGGGATGTTATAGTTAGGAAACAGAATTAAAAAACATAGAAATTGAATTAAAAAAACAAAAGTTACAGGGACGTTATAGTTAGGCTCACATTTTAAACATACAAAACCATAGAATTTCACCTGTTATAGTTACATCACGTAACTATAACTTGTGCCCTAAGGTAACCAAAACTCATACCCATTCCATGGACTGCTAATTAACCCACATAAAACATCACTCATGACATCTTTGATAACATCATTGATAATATCAATGTACCATTTGCAGTAAAATTATTTAGCAGAAAACTGTGCATGGCAGTGACTCGAGTTATAGTTACCTTAGGGCACAAGTTATAGTTACTTGAGATAACTCTAACCATAACAGGTGAATTCCTATGGTTTGGTATGTTTAAAATGTGAGCCCAACTGTAACATTTGTTTTTTTTATTGAAGAAAATTAATTATATATATATATAACAAAGCTACATGGACGTTATAGTACAAAACCATAGGATTTCAGCAGTTATAGTTATAATTATAGTTATCCTTATGTTAAGAAACTATAACTCGTTGCCTAAAATTACTTTCTGGCACAAGGTATAGTTTCCTCAGATAAATATAACTATAAGTATAACTATAACTGCTCGATTTCAATGGGTAACCTAGCTATAACGTCCCTGTAACCTTTGTTTTTTTCAGTGAATTGCTATGTTTTTTTAACACGCATGTTAAAATAACCACCTCCATGCACGGTTGGATGCAGTGGGTGTATTTTTTTTCTGTTTTTCTCTGGATCTGCGAATCCTTCGCAAGCTTGCACAATGGGCCGCACTGAGTCCCGCAGTAGATTTGCGGATCGGACAAACAAAAATTTGGCACTTTTTTTGCCAGTGAGGGGTCCCTTGGAGACCCCTAAATGTGTCCTACGAGATCAAGGTACCTCTAGCCTGACCCCTTGTGTGTTTTCCACACTTATTTTCCCACCCCCTCCAGCCGATGCGAGAAACAAAATGGTGACTGCAACTTTTTTGTCAGGTTGAGGCCAGCCAATTAGGCCCTTGCTTTTCCCTGGGATCTGCGGATCCTCCACGTCCCTATATATCTATATGTTTTACCCTTAAATAACTCAGAAGATACTGAACAGATTTACACCGAATCACAAAAAGCACAATCCATGGACCAGGATCTACCTTCCTGCCAAATTGTGTGAAATTCCGATCAGCGGTTTGGCCTGTAGCTGTGTCTAAAGAATGTAAAATCACCATAGACACATAATGGGGAAAAGCTTTTTTGGGCCCCCCTTTTTCTCAGTTCCCGCTTAATGGATCATCTCAAAATTTTCAACACAGCAGCTGAACTGACTGTTGTATTCGTTTTGAAAATTTTGTGAAGATTTGCAAAACAAAAAATGCACTGCCTATGGAAAAAGTTGGTCCTAACTATAACTACCTACTAGCTGTCACCAGTAGATGATATAGATAGATAGATAGATAGATAGATAGATAGATAGATAGATAGATAGATAGATAGATAGATAGATAGATAGATAGATAGATAGATAGATATGGCTTACGCTTTCCTGTCATGTGAATAATGCCTTGGGAAAAGTAATAAATACAAAATAATAAAAAAAATTAAACATCATTTACCTAGTCCTACAACCTTGACGCCAAGCAGGCTGAGCAAGTCCTCTTCCCATTTAATATGTCAGCAGTGGTGCATCACTTGCCGCTGACAGCGGGAGACCGCGGTGTGGTGAAGCATGCTGCTCTTGACTCTCCCCTACCGCAGCTTTCTCTCCACCAGCCCTGCCACTTGTTGCCAGCATGTGAGGGAGATGGTGCCACCCACAAGAATTAGCACTGCCACCTCTTCCTCGCGAAAAATGTGGCACAAGAGGGCATGCCAGCATTGCCTGCTTCTGCCATAGCTAGAGATGTGAGGATTACTAAAGGAAGAGGGACTATAGGCAGACATGAAGAAACAAGGGACAAATATTGAGAAATAAATGCAGAGGTGCAGTAAGAAAGGAGTAAACAAGATGGCTGTGTGCTTGTGCAACGCGGCTTACCATTTCGTGCTATTTTTTTTACTTTAAATGTGTCTCTGAAGTCATTATTTAAAACTTAATTGAACTACAGCTAATTACGGAAATTTCGTACACTCCTTCCTGCTATCACTTCATCACATTTTTCTTGAAATGGAATTCATGTTTTTAAACCTGCTGAGATAAAACCAAACTTGTGTTTGAACTTTCTTGGGTTCTTTCTAAGGGCCTGCCAAGAGTGGCTGAAGTATTTTGAGATTTCCAAGTTCAATACACAAAACTTGGCTCAGCCTTAACAAGGCAAAAGAGATGTTATAATAATTATCCTACACAAGCCCATCCTAGCATTAAAATTATCATGCAAACAACTACTTGCCCCACCGTCACTCACTATCTAATGGTCAACTTTTACCGTTCTGATAAATGCTGAAGACTCACTTGCACTCACTTGTTTTGGCCTGGAGCTCTAAGATGTCCATATGTTTTTAGTGCTTTATAAATGATAATGTTGACTGGGTGGTCGGAACGTGTAGATTTTGTTTAAACCGATGGATAGTTTTTTCGTTAGCTGCCTGAGCCCCGTGGGATCCTAGCAATGTGAGGGATAGCTCTGCTGTCAGAGGACTACGCCTGTATGAGCTGTGTAACGTGAATAATAGCACCTCTGCCAGAGGCATGAGCCTGTGAGGTCTGTGTGAACTGGGGCCAGTTTTGCTGACAGAGATCTGAGTGTGCAGTATTTGTATTGCCTCACCTGGAAGAGATTTGTAAACCTAGGGATAGCTCTGCTTGCAATTTATATGTAACCAGGGGGATTGTTTTGCTTTCAGATCTGTGATGCCGTTAAGATTTATGTAATTTGACGGATAGGTCTTCTGTGACAGCCATGTTTTTTTTTTACTAGTGTGGCCTGACGGGTTGGCTGGCTGTCAGAGGCCTGAGGCTGTAGTATATTGTAAGCAGAGGGCTAGCTTTGCTGTCAGAGACATTAACAATAAATAGATGTATAGCATGAGGAGAGCGTCACTGACAAATGCCAGATCCTGTATTAAAAAATGCATATGCACACATTAATTACTACAGTGCAAAGCTCACTTTGAGTTTATTACCATTGTACAGCAAAACTGACAGAGATAACCACTTTTAACTGCCTCGCGGATTGCTTGAAACAATTACTGTACATAAGGACTTTCAATGTTATTTTACCATACTGCACACATTTAACCCCTTGCATGAATTCATATTTTAAACGACTTCTATGAATCAATCTACTTAAACCCAAAGCATAAGATATACCTCTGCATTTAGCACAAGGAAATTCACAAACGTTCTAAATAAAAGCATTGGGATATATTGAAATGTGATAGTGTCATAGGAAACATGATTCAAGCTAATCCCCTTAAGATTTATTATAAATTAGTATGAAGTTACCTACAAGAGAAACATTAAATGTTGGCTTTTATCCCTGATGGGTTTAAAAAAAAACTCCAAGTGTGGGGGCTGTAAAAAATACAAAGATGTTACTGCATATTCCAGCCTACATTCGAGGGAATCCAGACATATTCAAAAGAGCCTATCCTGTTCTTCAGACATCGTAGTCTACAGAATTGAACGTCCTTGCCCAAACAGTATATTGGAAGCACATATTAAGTAAGAAATGGCATACAAAAACATGTAAGGGCAATTGAAAATAGAGACGTGTTTGCAAGTTTATTATGGTTTCAAAAGCACCTGCTGCCAGTTTTCAGGCAACAATAAAAAAAAGTCAAGATAACTCCATGATTATTGTTCTTCCTGGAGAGAGATTGGAGTTTTGTCTAGTGGAAGTTTTGACTCATTATAAGGTAGCACTAGTGCAGAGGGTTAATGTGCCTGCTGCAGAGAACATCTACCATGCAGATCACAAAGTCATGTAATGTGAATAGATCAGTGTGTTATTCCTGTTGTCAGAGAGATACTTTTATTTCTTGCAGTTTATAAGTTAAAATCCCGATATAGAACAGCAAGAAATTAACTGTCATCAAAGAGCTGCAGGCAAACAGCAATGTATAGATTAGAGCGTTATGATTCTTTTCCACAGTCTTTTATTAACCTAATGCTGCAAAACGGTTCATTTGAGTAGAAATAAATTTGTATTATTAAAGAGAACCCCCAACCATGGAGTTATGTGTTAAATATTGAGTTTGTGTTTCTCCAGACCAAGCACTCGTTAAGTATACTGCCTACCAGTATGGGTGATATGTGACTCCTACACCTTGTACTCTTCTCTCTTTTGTAACATTTTCTATACACTGATTTACACTTGTATGATGATTTTCTCTGTGTAATGTGTGTGTGATGGAAAGTGCTCTGACATCCTACACTGCTATGAGTGGCACTATAAAAATAATTAAATGCATCTGAGAGAGAGTGGTTATGGATACGAGAGTGGCACTGTTAAAGGGGGGTAGTGAGGCAATCTGTGGCACAGGTGATCATCGGGGGCATCAACAAACATTACCACACCGGGCGCCACCAGCACTAAAGCCCACCCTGGCTGCTTCTCATCATTTGTGAGATACCCATGATGGCAACTTAGAATTATTGATATTTTTTGCAGTTAATAGAGTAGAAACAAATGTCTGGGGTGGCAATTGACTGCAAGTTGATGCAGTCTAGAGTCAGAGTATATTATAAGCCATGATTCATGCATATGATTTGCTCTCAATACCACAGAAGAATTGTCAATACAATATTAAATTCACTTCGAGTTTGAGTAAAACAGGATAAATATCAGATGATGAAGTGGTTTTAACCTTTTCATTTTTACCACAGCCAGCACTAATTATTGTTAGTTTTAGCATAGCAGTTTCTTCTGGGGACGTTTATTTCTGTCTTTCACAGATCCTGGAACAACCGACATTAAAAAGCTAAGTGGTTCTCTGAAACAAAAATCACATTTGGTTCCCCCTCAGTTTGGTTCATAGAGGTTGAATTCCATACTTATTTAAGATATTATCACGTAACGATTTATCATCAGCAAGTATTAGTTACATGGGTAAGACAAAAATAATTGAAGTAGGATCATTAAAATTGCCCAGTTGAGCAGGACTTGCAATGTTTTTCAAAGGTCCATGAATACAGGCATTATTGTAATTAAAGAACACAAGATTTGTTTCTGAAAAGGAAAATTCATAAATAGGTTAATATACGTTATGCAGAGTGTTATTGCTAGATTGCAAGTATAATGAGCCATACTTTAATGAGTTATAAAAATAATATTGTCTAAAGTCAATAATCCATAAAGAATTGTACATAATATCGATGTGAAAGAAGCTAAGATTGACCATATGAAAGGTGCCTTTTTCTATAATGCCTGTAAATTAGCATATACATTAAAGTATATCGATCGTACAAAATTCTATTTCATTTATGAATACAACATCTGAAGAAATTAGACTCTGAGTCACTCGGTGGATATTATACTACAATTCAGATAAAATAAATGCGTGGGAAATATAATACATACACAATCATATGTACATGATTTGACTGTTACAAGATGATGCCCACCATTAAAATTGTACGAATTGCCAAGCTGATGCCCTATAGTAACTATAACTCGCACCCGCCTTGCACAATAATGGCTTCAATGATGTAATTACATAGGTTGCAGTCATGTTATCAATGACATCATAGAATGTGTCTGGAGTGATGTATTTTGTGAGGTCGTAAGGAGTGCATGGCAAGGGCAGGAGATATAGGTACTTCAGAGCACAAGCTATAATTACTTGAGATAATTATAACTTGTCAATTTCAGTGGTTTTTCATTTAAAAAGGCATGTTTTAACTTACATTTTCACCTAACTATAATTTCCCTTTAACCTTTATTTTTTCAGTGAATTTCTAAGGTTTTTTAAAATGCAAATTAAGATATTATTATCAAAGCTAAATACAACATCGCTTTATCCTTTATTTTTCAGTGAATTTCTAGGGTCTTTGAACATAAAGTAATTTTTATTACATTTTTTAACTCAAACTTTATTGCGTTTTAGAAGATAGCAATCATCATACAACTTTATGGCGAAGTAGGAAAGCGTTGGTTTACAGTGTATTCCTGATGCACAGGTGCAGCTACATTTGCATAAAGTAGGAGTCATTGATATTATACAACATACTGCAACAACTAGCACTATCCACTGTTCCCTCCCTCAAGCCTCCAAAGTCCCTACAACTATTCCGAGTGAGTGAATTTCAGTGAGGCTAGGCCAATGGAGCTGTGTAAAACCATACACGTGACGGCTACAGTTAACAAAGTTTACACATAATATCATTTCAGATGCAGAAGACAGTGTGGGTCTGGGCTAGTACAGCTAAACAACTGAGCAGTTATGCGTGGAGTAGCACCCCTAAGGAGCGGGATGGGGTGAAAGCACCTATTACCACATATATTAGGGCAACACGCCTGGAGTGAGGATTTACACATTTTGTACCACTTCGTTTTTATCTGTTTGCCCTTTAAACCACTCTAACAATATACCCCGCTCCAAGGAGATAGGTGGCCTATAAATTCTTCCCTGCACAAAGATGCATTCTCTGCTAACCCCCATTTAGCTACCTCCTATGCCAGTGTGCCACCAGCGGTGATATCGGGGACTTCCAGTGCCTCGTTATCAATTGCTTGGCCAGTAGGAGGGCCAGGTCTATGAAGTGTGCTTTTACTTTGGTTTTCTGGGGTCAGGGGTATAGGCCCAGAATGCAGGTGTCTGCCATTTGCAAATAGGAATGGCCAGTGAGGTCAGTGAGTGACTGTGTGATTTGTGCTCAGAACGTGGACAGTGCTGGACAACTCCATAGCATATGCAGTAAATCTGCGTCTGCCTTGTGACACCAGGGACATTCCTCTGCGGCACCTGGAAACATTTTGTGAGGACACGCTCTGTGTAGTATAGAGAATTGGATAAACTTGAATCTAGAGTTGGATTCCAACAGGAAGCCCCATTCCTTGTCTGTGAAGTTGCGGGATAAATCTGTCAACCGTTTAGTTTGTAAGGTCTCTGGAGGGATCCCCAAGTGTGCTCATAGCCCTCGAAACAACCAGCGTACCAAATGCCTGCTGTGTCCCATCATGTCTAGTGCCTGCAGGAATTCAAATGTCCCATCTGATGGCCAGTGTTGCCCGATATAATGGAGGATTCTAGGGTGTATTAAGAATAAGGTGTCAAGCAATCCATGTATATGTATGAAGTCAGCGTGCATCATTAATATTCCGGTCGAGAACAGTGCAGAAATTGTCAGTATCGCCTCCTGTTCCCACTCACTTAATTGCCATGCCGTCAGCGTCCCCTGGGCAGTTGGCAGACCACACAACAGTACGTTCAGTGCGTGTGGGGTGGGTGTGTGCGTAGAGGGAAGAGCCAACAGCTAGTATGTCAACACCACTCATTGTAGTAATGGAGTAGCTCGGGGAGCTGTTGTTCCCGAACATAGTAATCTATGTAAATTACCATTGTGGATCTGAGCGGTTGTGAAACCTATTTCTTTCAGATTGTGGCCAGTGAGCCAGTATGCTAGCCATTGCACCTGTCCCACAATGCAGTAGGCTTTAACGTCTGGGGTACCCATACTCCCCCCCCACTGTTGGTAAATGGAGTTTCGCCAGACTCACCTTGCACGGCCTCCTCCCCATACCAACTCGATCAGCAGTGTATTTATCATCACTTGGAATACAGAGGCCGGAATTACTATAGGCTAATTTACTAAGTGACATAATAACCTTGGGATAAGGACCATTTTTGCTAATGCTAATTGACCGGCTATAGAAAGAGGTACGGTAGTCCAGAAACGGATTTGGGGTTTGAGTGAGTTAATCTTGCGAATTAGATTTTCCGTTAACAGATCCTGCATCTCCTTATATACATGGATCCCCAAGTATCTCAAAGTGTGGGGCGCTATGTGGATTGAAGTGGGTCTGAATACAAGTGGTGATTTTACTAGGACGTCTGCAAAAGAGAAGGCACAGGATTTGACAGTGTTGGTCTGCAGGCCTGATAGATGACCAAATTCAGAGAGTGCTCAGGCTGTGCCTGTGAGATTCACATGCAGGTCTTTGAAGTATAGAATCATGTTGTCTGCATAGAGAGAGACAGCATGTAATGTATAATTGATAGGAATTACGCAGTCCTTCGTCTCATGATGTAGCTCAATGGGCTCAATTACCAGCACAAACAGTAGCGGTGATAGGGGACAGCCCTTTCGGATTCCCCAAGAGGTGTTATAAGGTGCTGAAATCTGTGATCCTGGTTTTGCTCTCGCCGTTGGCTCCGAGTATAGAAGTTTTACCCACTTGATGGAAGTTACTTGTATACCATAGTGGGCCAGCACCATGAGCATAAAATCCCAGCTTAGCGTGTCAAATGCATGACGAGTATCTAATGATAGGCATCCAGCAGAGGGATAATGCTCTCTAGCTGCATTGGTCTTTGAGGAGGAAGTGCAGAAGCAGAGGGAGCAGTTGGTGCACCAAGGTTTTACTCAAAATTTTATATTCTGTATTTATTAAAGACAAGGGTCTATAAGAGGACAACTCCAAGGGTGGTTTATCTGGTTTCAGCAGAGATGTAACTATGGCCTGCTGAGTAGTGGGGGGGAAGAAGGCTACTTTATCATATGGACACTGTGTACAGTGTTTCTAGGTGTAGGACCAGTTTATTTGTGTATGTGGAGTAAAACACATTAGGAAGACTGTCTGAGCCAAGTGTTTTATTGGGGGCCATTTCATTTTTGTGTTGGGAAGCTAATTGATAGGACAGGGGTAGGGGACTGGGTGGGTTGGATGAGCTGAGCCAACAAGGTTCCGGACTTATCGGCTTCTGTGTGAGTTGTTTGCAGGTATGTTCTGTAATCTTTTATTCTGAGGCACTCCATGTGTTCTGCATGCGCTATTCTTTCCACTTGTAGTTGCGTTGAGTCTACTTCACTTCTCGTCTCTGCTTGCTCTAACCAGGTCATCTTTTGTTCAACTTGCTCTAGTGTTTTTAGGGTTTCCTGGCACGCTCCTACTAGTGTATTAATTGGGGCACCCCTTATCACAACTATAAACGCCTCCCACTCCAGGAGTGATGCAGAGGCCGTTCCAGAGTTCTCAGCAAAGTAGTTATCTATGGTGTTGGCAAGGGAATCATGTAAGACTGCATTCTCCAAGAGTGATGGCTGCATCCTTCAGGTGGGTATAGGCGCAGGTACCCAGCCCCAGAGCAGTGTAATTTCCAAGGGGTCATGATCTGAAAATGTCTTAGCCAGATATGTTGCAAGTGTAATACTAGGCTGGAGATTTGGGGAGCAGAGAAATCTGTCCAGGCGGGAGTGTAGTGTATCCAAGTATGAATAATATGAGTATTCTTGTTGGCCCACATTACAAATCTGCCAAGGATCCACAAGGGACCAACCTGCCACCCACTGTTGGAGAGATTTGGCTTGCCTTATAGAAGTAGCATCAAGCAGAGGGGGTGTGAGCAGGCTAGGGAGATATCTAATACTATGTTAATGTCTCCTACCAGGACCCAGGAGCAGTGTGTCCAGTCCACTAGAACAGTTGTTAGGTGGGACCAATATTTATCCTGATCGATGTTAGGTGCATATATAAAGCCAAATACTATGGGTGTGTCATCTAGTGTACCTTTCACTGATACATACAGTCCCTGAGTATCAATACGAGTGCCTTGGGCTTTAAAGGGGACCCCTGCCCGGAGAAAGATCATTGCACCGCATGGAAAGGCTGACCGGGATGAGTAAAAGAGTTGCCCTGTCCATTTCTTACAGAGTCTCTGTGTTTCTTGTAAATAAACAATCTGTGTGCATCTCCTGTGTAATTGAGCCAGTATTTTGTGACGTTTATGAATCGTACCTAGACCCCGCACATTCCAAGTGAGAAGGTTATATGAGTTTGACACTGTAGCCATAGCACTTGGAGTAGAAGATGTGAGGCATGGCTTCCCTAGTACCTAGCCCAGCACTTGTGACGAACAGTGTGGATGACTGCGGCTACCAATTAAACTTAACTTCCCAATACTTGGTCCAGCGCTGCATTCTTGTTCGACCAAACTGTACATCAAACTTTAACGTTATGGTTAACAAAAACGATTGCCTTCTTAGAGGGGATGGCCGTGGAGTAATCTGTACAAAGAACATTTCAACACTTTAGTGTGGAAAAGAGGGGGCAGCTCGAACCTGGGATCCCCAGTCAATGAGTGCACTAAAGTCATAGTGGGTGTAGGAATAATGAGAGTACTCATGAGGGGCAACAGGTACTCCGAGATAGATACAGGGGGTCATTCCAACCCTGGCGGTGGGTGATAAAGCGGTGGCCAACCCGCCAACAGGCAGGCGGTCAAAAAAATGGAATTCTGACCCTGGCGGGAACCGCCAACACAGCCCGCCACTTTAACACTCCGACCGCCACGGCGGGACAGACAAACAGCGTGGCGGTCACCGCCAACAGGCAGGCGGCAGACAATGTACCGCCCACCCTATCACAACCCACCAATCCGCCACCTTTTCCGGGGCGGGAGCCCCGCCGATAAAAACACGGCGGAAACAGACTACGAACGGGAAAACGCTCACCTATACACACTACACGAGGAAGGAGGACAGCATGGAACCCGAATTACACATCCTACCAGCTATTGTCTACCTACTCATCTACCAGGAGTACGAACGCCGGCGCAGACGACAACGGTGAGTACTGCACCTACGACACAGGCGAGGGGGGGAGGAGGAAAGCTTACGGGCACACAGATGCGCCATACACCCACCCCCCCCACCACAAATACCTACACCCCAATGCCGAGCAACTAGTCAGAGTGACACCACACAAACCCCCCGGAATAAAGCAAAGACACAATTAAAATGAAATATAATATATATGTATAAATAGCGCCATCGAAGGTATGGGAAATATGCCATATAAAAGATACAAAAATAAGGAATGAACAGATTCAACAATATATACACAGGCAAAAAGTCGTGCACATTCCGTCAAAGTTCCATAGTCCGTGGGCCAATGTGCACCAACACATGGGCAAAGCCCACACAGGAGACCAGATACCATTGGAGAGAACACTGCAGGGGCATCAGATGATAAAACTACAGGCACCTCAGGGGGAAGGGAAGGGGGGGCACCTCAGCCACATGAGTCCACAACGCCAGATCCATGAGGGGCCTCCATGCCCACTGTACCATCCTGGGGAGTGCAAAGCCACAGTCTCACAAGTCCCTACAGTGGGTGGCTTGCCCACTGTACCATCCTGGGAGTGCAAAGCCACAGTCTCACAAGTCCCTACAGTGGGTGGCTTGCCCACTGTACCATCCTGGGGAGTGCAAAGACACAGTCCATCAGATGGATTACCGACTCCACTGTTAATGGAGGAGGCATGGTGCCCAGAGTGCTTCCTGAAGCCCTGCTCGACACAGAACCGGCACTGTCAATGGGCCAGCGGGGCTTGACAGGAAGGGCCCAGCGGAGCGGTGCTTGAGACGGCGGGGCCCAGCGGAGCGGTGCTTGACAGGAAGGGCCCCGCAGAGCGGTGCTTGAGACGGCGGGGCCCAGCGGAGCGGTGCTTGAGACGGCGGGGCCCAGCGGAGCGGTGCTTGAGACGGCGGGGCCCAGTGGAGCGGTGCTTGACAGGAAGGGCCCAGCGGAGCGGTGCTTGACAGGAAGGGCCCAGCAGAGCGGTGCTTGAGACGGCGGGGCCCAGCGAAGCGGTGCTTGAGACGGCGGGGCCCAGCGGAGCGGTGCTTGACAGGAAGGGCCCCGCAGAGCGGTGCTTGAGACGGCGGGGCCCAGCGGAGTGGTGCTTGACAGGAAGGGCCCAGCGGAGCGGTGCTTGACAGGAAGGGGCCAGCGGAGCGGTGCTTGAGACGGCGGGGCCCAGCGGAGCGGTGCTTGAGACGGCGGGGCCCAGGGGAGCGGTGCTTGAGACGGCGGGGCCCAGCGGAGCGGTGCTTGACAGGAAGGGCCCAGCGGAGCGGTGCTTGACAGGAAGGGCCCAGCGGAGCGGTGCTTGACAGGAAGGGCCCAGCGGAGCGGTGCTTGAGACGGCGGGGCCCAGCGGAGCGGTGCTTGAGACGGCGGGGCCCAGCGGAGCGGTGCTTGAGACGGCGGGGCCCAGCGGAGCGGTGCTTGACAGGAAGGGCCCAGCGGAGCGGTGCTTGAGACGGCGGGGCCCAGCGGAGCAGTGCTTGAGACGGCGGGGCCCAGCGGAGCGGTGCTTGAGACGGCGGGGCCCAGCGGAGCGGTGCTTGAGATGAAGCGCCCTGTTCAGCGGTGCTTGTCTTGGCGGGGCCCTGTTCAGCGGTGCTTCTCACGGCGGCCCCTGTTCAGCGGTGCTTGTCTTGGCGGGGCCCTGTTCAGCGGTGCTTGTCTTGGCGGGGCCCTGTTCAGCGGTGCTTCTCACGGCGTCCCCTGTTCAGCAGTGCTTGTCTTGGCGGGGCCCTGTTCAGCGGTGCTCCTCCCGGCGGGGCCCTGTTCAGCGGTGCTTCTCACGGCGGCCCCTGTTCAGCGGTGCTTGTCTTGGCGGGGCCCTGTTCAGCGGTGCTTGTCTTGGCGGGGCCCTGTTCAGCAGTGCTCCTCCCGGCGGGGCCCTGTTCAGCGGTGCTTGTCCTGTGTGTCTAAGGAGCCAGACCTGGGCAAGACTTCCCGCTCATTCACCATCCGAACTTGCGGTCGCGGCGCCCTCCTGTGATGGAGTCCTGGGCCCGTGGGTGTCGTCCGTCACACCAGTAATGGGGCTGGTGGGGCCCTCCTGGGCAGCTCGCCTGATGCCTGACTTCTCCGCCCTGCTGCCCTTGCCCTCCTTCGCTGATGCTCTGTGGCCCTTGCCTCCCTTGGATGATGTGGCAGGTGACGGGGCAAGCCTACTGTCCTTGGTGGCAGCAGTCTCAGTCTTGTCGCGCCGGGCCTTTTTCTTTTTTGTCCTCTTCCCAGGGGGTGGGCTGGCTGTCCCCTTGCTGCTGGCCGATGTCCCTTCCCTAGGATCTGGTGGACTCCAATAGCCCTGCACTTTGGTCACAGTAGATGCAGGGCTGGTGGTGGCTGAGGTGCTTTTTTTACTCTTACCAGATGGAGGGGGTGGGTCAGTGATTGGAACGAGCTCAAGGTTGGAAAGGAAAAGGACTTGGGAAGGACAGGGACGGGTAGGTGTAGTGGGTATGGGAGTGGAGGAAGAGGATGTGGTTGTAGGAGAGTCAAGTGTGCTGTCTTTGGGTGCAGGTGCTTGTGATTTTGCTGTCGTGAGGTGGATGGCTGTTGGGTGTGTGGCTGCCTGCGTTTATGTGCTTTGGAAGAGGGGGTGACAGACACACTGGGAGAGGACACAGGGGACGTGTAAATGGCAGTGGGGGTGGTGACTGCACGTGTGCGGACTGTAATGGAGGGTGTGCTGGTGATGGAAGTACTGGCTGATGGTGGTGTGCATGCAGGTGTGAGTGGAGACGTCACAGGGAGGGAGGAGGGAGGTGAGGAGGTGGGGGACACAGAGGTGGTAGTGACTGTTGGCATGTCTGCATCTGGATGTTGCTTGGGTGAATGCTTGTGGGATCTGTGGTGCTTATGTCTGGATGAGCTGCCCTTGGGTGCCCTTGGGTGTAGAGGTGTGTGCAAGCTGGTCTGATGGTGTGGATGGGATAGGCAGAGGAACAGGAGACTGGGACTGGGTGGAGGGAGTCAGAAGAGGGAGGCTGGAGACAGGGACAATGGCTGCCGTCAGTGCTGAGGCCAGAGCGTTGAACGATCGCTGATGGGCAGACTGACCCGAATGAATGCCCTCCAGGTATGCATTGCTCCGATGCACCTCCCTTTCTACACCCTGGATGGCATTCAAAAGGGTAAACTGCCCAACAATGAGTGTCCTGAGGAGGTCAATGACCTCCTCACTGAGGGCAGCAGGGGTAACTGGGGCAGGGCCTGAGGTGCCTGGGGCGAAGGAGATGCCCGCCTTCCTGGGCGAGCGGGCACGGAGCGAAGGCTGAGGGGCTGCTGGGAGGGCGGCGCTGGGGCGCTGGGTGGCGCTGGGTGGCGGTGGGCACGGATGTTGCTGCCACCGCTAGGGAGCTCCCTTCCTAGGACGTGTCGGTGTCGCTGACGTCTCCACGGGTCCCCGTTGTGGAGCTCCCCTCGCCCTCCGTCTCACTGGTGTACTCGGAGTATGTTGTATGGCCCTCCGGGGCCATGTGAGATGCAGCTCCCTCGTGCGCCAATGCCACTTCTCCTCCGCCTGATGATGCTAATGCACACATGAACAGGAAGACAAAGAAGATGGGGGGGGGGAGAAATGAAGACAGGTTGAGTGCATGCATTGGCAACACCGTTGTCGGAGAGGACAGACACAGAAGCCCCCTGAACTAGGCCGCGCAATGGGGGTACACTACTCAGTTATTGTGACTAGGCCTACAGGTCTATGGACGACAAATGCACACATGGGTGAGGCCGGACCATGGATAGCTGTACTTGGCACCCTACAGAGGTGGGGGGCGGGGGCACAGGGCCGTGTCTAATGGAGGGGCCTAGCCTACAGAATGCGCCCTGGCCTGGAGATAGCCACAGCCCTCCTCCCCCACCCAGACACCTTCACTGCGCGCAAAGATAGCAGAATGTGCTGATACTCACCCCCTTGTGTCTGCTGTGATGTCCTCACGCGCCCATCCAAATCGGGGTAGGCCACCGCCAGGATCCGGGACATCAGGGGGGTCAATTGGCGGCTGGCACCCCTCCTACATTGGGAGGCCATCCCCAGCAGAGACTCAGCAGTCTTTCTGGTCCCGCGGCGGATGTCCTCCCACCTCTTTCCGCAGTGGGTGCCCCGTCTGTTGTGGACCCCCAGGGCCCGGACGTCCTTGGCGATGGCACGCCAAATTTCGATCTTCTGATGGGCGCTGACCTATGTGACATGTACAGGGTGGTAAAGGAAATCGCATCAGTTTTCTGCCTGGTCAATGTGAGTGGCCCCCCCCTCCCCAACCTTGCCATGTGGCACATGCTCTCATCTTTCGTGCGTTGCACTCCTCATTCGCTCCCCTCCCCACCATCTTACATACACCCCACTCAACACAGGCATAGCCCATTCAACGTGCACCCTGTGTACTAACCTGTTGGTCTGGAGGACCGTAGAGTACCGCATACTGGGGGAGGACCCCATCAACAAGTTTCTCCAATTCTTCGGAAGAGAAGGCAGGGGCCCTTTCCCCAGTCGCAGCAGCCATTGTATCTCCCAGACCGTGGTCACAGCAGCACTTGCAGTATAGGTCCTCTCCTGTGGATGATCAGGTCTCGAGTGATTAATCAGATAGAAAATGGCGGTCACACCCGCGGCGGTGCGTACCGCGGCGGTGCGTACCGCGACCGCCGGCGCACATCGTCATTGGCTCCTGAGAGCCATAGGGTTCAATGTTAACCAATGCTGCTTTGCGCTGCGGTCTTCGACCGCCTACCGCCACGGTGTGCCACGCCAGCGCAGTGACCTCACATCCCACTGTCACACTTCACAGGTCAGGCAGCCGCCATTTCAAGGGCCCACATGGCATGATTTCTACTGCGTCACACAGGCCTAGGCCTTGCATTGCCACTCATACAAGCCATTCAATGCATAGCGATTCCTGTACTGTGCAAGCTGTGTGAACGAACCTGTGGGTTGCTTGACTCTGTGCTCCATGTTGTCCTTCCTAGGCACCGTCTGCTGGGACTTGCAAGGAGAAGGATGAATCCTCCCGTGTACTGGCCGCTGGTGGACCTGTCGACAATGGAAGAACGACATATCATACTTACATACCGGCTTGACAGAGCAACTATATATGAACTATGTGCCCAGCTGGAGCCAGACCTGATGTCCCCCATCCGCCAACCCACAGGGATTCCCCCTCTGGTGCAGGTTCTGTCAGTACTCCATTTTTTGGCAAGTGGGTCTTTTCAGACAACAGTGGCCATATCATCTGGGATGTCTCAGCCTATGTTTTCTAAGGTTTTGACCAGAGTGTTGTCTGCCCTGATGAAATACATGCGGAGCTACATTATTTTCCCTGAGGTGGGCGAATTGGCTACAGTGAAGGGTGATTTCTATGCCCTTGGACATATCCCCAACATCATTGGTGCCATTGATGGGACCCATGTGGCTTTGGTTCCCCCCAGTGAAAGTGAGCAGGTGTACAGGAACCGAAAAAGTTATCATTCGATGAATGTCCAGGTGGTCTGTTTGGCTGACCAGTACATCTCCCATGTAAATGCCAAGTTCCCTGGGTCAGTGCATGACGCGTATGTCATGCGAAATAGCAGCATACCTTATGTGATGGAACAGCTACAGAGACACCGTGTGTGGCTAATAGGTGACTCTGGTTACCCCAACCTGTCGTGGCTACTGACCCCAGTGAGGAATCCCCGGACCAGGGCAGAGGAACGGTACAATGAGGCCCATGGGCGAACTAGGAGGATCATAGAAAGGACCTTCGGGGTCCTGAAGGCCAGGTTTAGGTGCCTGCATATGACAGGGGGATCCCTCATGTACTCACCAAAGAAGGTGTGCCAGATCATCGTGGCCTGCTGTATGCTTCACAATCTTGCATTGCGACGCCAGGTGCCTTTTCTGCAGGAGGATGGTCCAGATGGTGGTGTTGTAGCAGCTGTGGAGCCTGTGGAGAGTGAAGAGGAGGAAGACGACGGGGACGACACGGACAACAGGGAGACAGTCATACAACAATACTTTCAGTAGCACACAGGTAAGAATCAGCCACCCCATTTTACATTTACTTAAGGCCTCATGCGTCTCCACTGTCTGTGTTTCCCCCCAGTTCCTGTTAACTGATTTGTGACTTTCCCTTCCCTTTTCAGAGCTGTATGACCCACTGCCTGACATCAGCTTTGTTTGCCCATGGACTAAAGCTTATTGAGATTGGTATGTTGTCATCACAAAGTAACTGGACATTATTGCACCGTTATGTGTAATACATTTGTTGAACATACAAGCAGACTCCTGTTTTTTTAAGTGGAATAAGTGATTTATTTTGAGTGCTACATATAGGTACATGATTGGGAAACGGTGATGGGTGGGGGTGGAGTAATGTCCATGGCAGAGTCCAGTTCTCAGTCGCACAGGTGCATTGTCCATATGCCTGGGGAAGGGTGGAGCAGGGGCAGTCCAAAGTTGGACAGGGTGACAATGTGGGACAGTGGAATGACATCAGGGGGTATCTTAGGCTGGCGGGGGTCTTGCAATCCTACTCTGTCTTCTTGTGAGATCTCAGGTTCCGCTTGCGGGATGGTTCTTCTTCTGCAGGAGGTGGGGTTCTGGTGGCCTGTCGTTGTGTGGGGGCCTCCTGTCCACTAGCGCCGGCGGAGGTGGTAGGCTGTTCCTGGCCTGGGCTAGTGACAGGGGCCCTTTGGGGTGCCACATGGTCCCGCAATGTGGTGACGATCTGGGTAAGGGCCACGACGATGGTCCCCATTGCGGAACCGATGTTCCTCAGTTCCTCCCTGAACCCCATGTACCGTTCCTCCTGCAGTTCCTGGATCTCCTGGAACCGGGCCAGTACCGTCGCCATCGTCTCCTGGGAGCGGTGGTATGCTCCCATGATGGAGGAGAGGGCCTCTTGGAGAGTGGGTTCCCTGGGCCTGTCCCCCCCTTGTCGCACAGCAGCCCTCCCAGTTCCCCTGTGTTCCTGGGCCTCTGTCCCCTGGACGGTGTGCCCACTACCACTGCCCCCAGGTCCCTGTTGTTGTTGGGGTGGTGGGTCAACCTGGGTGCCCTGTAGTGGTGGACACACCGCTGATTGGCGTGTCCTGGAGACAGAGGCATGGGCCCGCTGTGTGGGAGCTGTGCTGGTGTTCCCAGAGGGGGTTGGGTCTGGTGTAGCCTGTGGCTGTCTGTGGGGAACCGACTGTCCAGAGGTCCCCAATGGGCAGGGCTGGTCATCTGGGTCCAGGGAGACAGAGCTGCTGTCATCGCTGGGGGCCTCTTCTGGGGGTGGGATGGACATCTCTGGGCCCTCCGTGGCGGTGTGGTGGCGTTCGGGTCCTGCAGGGGTATGAAGGTATGGTTATGGCTTCTGTGTGTGGCATTTCGTGTGATGGGTGGGTGTCCGTGTACCCAAGTGCAGGCATTCCCTTGTGGGGGCTTTTGTGAGGGTGGCTTGTGGGGGTGATGTGTGTGTGCAGTGGGCATGCTTTGGTGATGGGTGTCCATGCTTTGTGGTCGCATGCAGGGCTTGGTGTTGGGATGGGTGGGTTGTGATGGTGTGCCTTTTGCTAGGGGTTGTTGTGATGGGGGAGGGGGTGAGGGTATGATTTGGCATGCAGGTGGGGTGGGGGGTGGGAAGCAGTAGTGAAGATTTGCCTTACCAGAGTCCATTCCTCCAGATACTCCTGCGAGGCCCTCAGGATGCAGGATGTGCAAGACTTCCTCCTCCCACGCGGTAAATTCTGGGGGAGTAGGTGGGGGTCCCCCGCCAGTCTTCTGCACCGCAATGTTGTGCCTTGATACCATGGAACGCACCTTCCCCCGTAGGTCGTTCCATCTCTTCCTGATGTCGTCCCGATTGCGTGGATGCTGTCCCACCGCGTTGACCCTGTCCACTATCCTTTGCCATAGCTCCATCTTCCTGGCAATTGTGGTGTGCTGCACCTGTGCCCCGAATAGCTGGGGCTCTACACGGACTATTTCCTCCACCATGACCCTGAGTTCTGCGTCACTGAACCTGGGGTGTCTTTGGGGTGCCATGGGGTGGTGTGGTTGAGGTGTGGGGTGGCGTTTGTGGTGATGAGTGTGGTGCGTGTGGTGGTGTGTGGTGTTTGGTGCGTGGATTCTGTGTGGGTGATGGTGCTGTGTGCCTCTGTGTTGTGGGATTGTCTATTCTGTGCTCTCTCTCTAGCCTTCGTCAATGATTCCGGGTCGTAGGGGCATGTGGGTGATGTGGGTGTGTGTTTTATATTGTGTTGGGTGTGTGGGAGTGGTGTTAGTATGTGTATCAGGTGTGTGTATTTCATACTGACCAATGTGGCTGAGTTTTCTATGTGTGTGTGTATTTTGACCGCGGCGGTGTGTACCGCCAATGGAATACCGCGTTTGAAAGACCGCTGCGTGGATTTGTGGGTCGGAATGGTATGGGCGTATTTCTGTTGGCGTGACGGTGGAGGTTTGGTCTTCGCCATTTTTCCGCTGCCCTTTGGTGTGGCGGACTTTTGTGGATGTCGGGTTTTTGGCGGTTTGCCAGTTGCGGGTCAGAATGACCGTGGCGGTTTACCGCGGCCGCGGCGGTGTTATGGCGGTCTTCTGACCGGCGGTAAGTGCCTTTTACTGCTGAGGTCAGAATGACCCCCACAGTCCCTGAAGAGCTTCTCAACTGGGGTTATTCGGATAAGACAAGCCATGTATAACTTTGCCCAGAGTTATTTGTATCTGGAGAGAACCACCACTTATGCCAACTTGACTGTTACTGTCATAAATCATTAGCCATCTGTGGAATGATGGTTGGGAAGTGTGCCATGCTGTCGATTGAATCAGAGTCAGACTCACTATCATGTGATGAGCTGGAGCTGTCAAGCACTACTTTGGTTCGAAGGCTGGATGCTGACCTGATTGCTTCAGGTTGGTCTGCCAAGGCTTGTTGCGGGGAGGGTGTTCCACTTGGGCCTAGCGGGAGGGATGCGGGAAGAACAACACTCCAAACCAGATGAGCAGGGGTGACTGTGGGAACCGAACCCGCCATTTTTAGTTTTGGCTCTCCCCATTTCAGCTGCTGCTTGTGCTGTCGCCCCACTGTGGTGCCGGGATTGAGCGCCCGCTAAGGGGCGTCGCAAAACAATATGTTTATATGATGCGGCTCTGTACTATGTAGTCCCAACAAGATATTGAGGCTGTGTCTGCTCAGCTTTGCCTGCAATACCTCAGTGCAATTCTCCAGTGGATTCACAGCATTTGGGGTTCAATCATGCAGAGCTGGAAATGCTAGAAGCCCTTTACAGAGGCCCTGCCGTGGAAGTGGCACCCACGCAGATGGTATTACCATCTGTTGTATCTGAGATTCTACGTGCTGAAAATGGACCCATCTAGAGGAGAGTCTAGACAGAGTCCAGGGTGAGAGGACTAGTGCCTGTGTCACGCGCGAGGCCCTGTCATGTGTGTAGTTATGCAACTCGTGCTGTCACTCCAACTGTAGGTTGATGGATTATGGGACTGTCCAGACTCCCAAAGGCCATGTTGGTATAGTTGGTATTTGTATTCAAGGTTGGTCCACGTTGGCATATAGTTGGAAGAGGGGTTACTTCAGGACAAAGTGGGGTGTTCGATCCCCTGTGTCTGCAAAGCTTTAATAGAGGCCCACCCTGCAAGGCCTCATTGGTGTGCCAGCTTCACATGAGGAGGATGGCTACTGTAGGTGTCACAGGGAGGCGAGTAGTGAGCTGCCTGGCTCCCTGATCCTGAAGGGCCACCTGCTCCCACTCGCCAACAGTGTTGTGGGCGCTGACTGCACGTGGGCCTAAGCCCACCCAGCCCCCGCTACACCAGGAGACAGAGAGGAGGCGAGCTGCTGCAGGTATTGCTGGAGAGGTGAGGAGCGGGCTGCCTGGCCTCCTAGTTCTAACAGGGCCCACCAGCTCCCATTCACCTCCCATCCCACGGGTGCCACCCTCACCCAGGCCCGAGCTGGCTTTGCCCTCCCTGCAGCTGGAGAAAGGAAGCAGGGCAGCACCTGGATGTCACATTGGGGGAGGCGAGGAGAGGGCTGGCAGGCCCTCACACAGCAAAAGGGCCTGGCCACTCCCACTCACCTCATGGGAGCGAGCCACACATGGGCGCGAGCCAGCCCTACCCCTCATCAGCATCGCCAGGTTTACCTTCTTGCGATCACCATTGCCCGCCGAGGCCCAACCTGCCACCCCAGCAGTCCTAAGTCATGGTGCGCTAGAAGCAGCAGCATTTCATCACAGCCCAGCGGTCATGCGGCTCTGGGCAGTGCCATCATCCGGAGCCGATCTAAATGGCAGCAGCCAGCATTGCGGTATCCACTGGGGACCCCAGCAGTGGTGGGTGGGTTTTACAGCCCCCATGCAGTCAATGGCATCCCCTGGGCATGTAGTGGAGATTAGGGGGTCCGGGTCCAGGAGCCACACCGCTATGCGTATACTATCTTGGACAGCTAGCCACACCCCTAAGTGATATTTTATTACACTACATAATGCTTTGGTCATGTGTGGCATGAGGTTGGCCGCAAGACCTGGCCTGCAGCCAGGCCCTGCATTTAACCCCCACCACTGCGCACAGCTTTTGGCTGTGCATGGTGTGTGGTTGACTATGCAATGTTACAGTCTAAAGGGTGTCATTTTAAGTAAGGCAGACCTACTGACTTTGTCAAAGGGTCAAAACACCAACATATAAAAAGTTGTCCTATTGTCTTTATGATGAAGGGGGTCAGTAGGGAGCTTTGGCCAAGATAGAACCTGCATCGGACGCTCTCTAACTGAGCTCCGTGCTGGGTCTGACTTGAATCTTGCCTTTACTAGTGGCATCGAACCTGCCAACATTCCCTTCTTGCCTGAGGTGTCCTGCCTTAACACTAATGCAGGGCAGTAGCACTGAAGATACAGCAGGAGGCCTGAGGCTGATGACTAGTGACTGTGGTGGTGTGAAGAATCGGCGGCGCCACTCGACTGCGTGGCGTGGGAACCCTCCCTGCATGACCTCACACAAATTTTGCGCTCTACCCAGTGGCTTTGACCTTTGTGCCAGCAGTTTACCTAGTCTGAAGGGCGCTCACCACTTCTAGCTGGTGGCCACGACATTCAGGCCTACACCTTTGCTCTATCCCTGCTGCACCAGATGAGGTTTGGGTACAACTGGATTTACCCTCACATTGGACGGCCCGTTCCTTGTTTTTGCACTCTGCGTTACCTACCTGACACTGCAACAGCCCTCCCTGAGAAGATACACTGACCGAGTTTTTCCTCATTTTCCTTTACAAGGATGCGCCTGATTTGCGCTGAGGTGCGCCAGTGCATGCCCTACCTAGCGGACTTGAGGCCGGGTGTTCTTGGCGTGCCTGTTGGATGTCTGCTGTGTTTATTGCTCCTCAACTAGCTTCACGAGCTCGCCCGAACTTCTCTATAATGGTGGGAAGACGAAGACCACAAAATCATTGACCACTGGCACTGGAGATGCCATGACACTCTCCATGCCCGCTGACAGGTCCCTTGACTGCCTCCAACACCTTGAACTGAGTTTTAAAGTTCACTCTACTCAATTTGACAAGGTGCTTCAGGCCATCGTGGACACTAAACCCACAATGGAAGCTCACATTTACACTGCCTTACCAGATGTGAATTTGTTCAGTACTGATCACTGCAAGCTAGCAGAGTGGAGGAAATGGAGCCAGCCCTAGCCTCAGTAATGCCGACAGTGCAGGAATGCTGAAACACATGGAAGAGGAGGTTGCCATCCAGCATCACAGAGTGGAAGATGCAGAGGGGCATTCTAGACGCAACAATATTCACCTCCTGGACTTTCCTGAAAGCCCAAAGGGTCCTAGCGTGGAGTTGTTTCTCGAAGAATGTCTGATAAAGACGGTTCTGGATGACAAAGTGCCAAAATTCTTCTCAACTGAGCGAGCGCACCAGACGCCGGGCCAGCCTCCCCTTCCGGGCACCCCACCGCATCCCATCATAGCCTGTTTCTTCAATTATCAAGACCGTGACCTGCTGCTAAAGCAGTTTTGCACCGAGGCGCCCTGAGCAATAATGCAACGTAACAATCACGGAGTATCCTGATTTTACAATGGAGGTACAGTGCCAACAGAACTCCTTCTCCAGAGTTAAGCGGAGTTGGAACTTAAATATGCTCTATTGTTTCCAGTGAGGCTCAGAGTGATTGATGTGAACCTGGCAGGTGGCAGGTGCTCCAACTGAGGACTTGAGGGCTGACGACTGGCTGATCCCCAAATCGCGACAGCGCAAACGAAGAACCCTCAAGGCGAAACCAACCAAGTGGGAACTGAGCAAATTCGAGGAGTATTGGAGGCCTCCTTCCACAGCATAAACTCCTTTGCCCCTCTGTGCTCCAAACACTCAGCTGAGTCAGGATTGGACTCTGGTGGCTCGCTTTCCTCAACTGCCAGGGCACATCTGGGTCCGAAGATCACCCCGTGATCGGCGGATGACTTCTGATGGCAGGCTAGGAGATCCTGCAGGATTGGATTCCATTGGGGCATGACACTCCTGTAGGAAGGTAGCCTCTTTCTAGCCTTGTTAACCCCACTTTTGGCCTGTTTGTGAGTATATGTCAGGGTGTTTTTACTGTCTCACTGGGATCCTGCTAGCCAGGGCCCAGTGCTCATAGTGAAAACCCTATGTTGTCAGTGTGTTTGTTATGTGTCTCTGGGACCCTGCTAGCCAGGGCCCCAGTGCTCATATGTTTGTGGCCTGTATGTGTTCCCTGTGTGGTGCCTAACTGTATCACTGAGGCTCTGCTAACCAGAACCTCAGTGGTTATGCTCTCTCTGCTTTCTAAATTTGTCACTGCAGGCTAGTGACTAAATTTACCAATTCTCATTGGCACACTGATACACCCATATAATTCCCCTGTATATGGTACTGAGGTACCCAGGGTATTGGGGTTCCAGGAGATCCCTATGGGCTGCAGCATTTCTTTTGCCACACATAGGGAGCTCAGACAATTCTTACACAGGCCTGCCACTGCAGCCTGAGTGAAATAACGTCCACGTTATTTCACAGCCATTTTTCACTGTACATAAGTAACTTATAAGTCACCTATATGTCTAACCTTCACTTAATGAAGGTTGAATGCCAAGTTACTTAGTGTGTGGGCACCTTGGCACTAGCCAAGGTGCCCCCACATCATTCAGGGCAAATTCCCCAGACTTTGTGACTGCGGGAACACCATTACACGTGTGCACCATACATAGGTCACTACCTATGTATAGCGTCAAAATGGTAACTCCGAACATGGCCATGTAACATGTCTAAGATCATGGAATTGTCCCCCCAATACCATTCTGGTATTGGGGGGACAATTCCATAATCCCCCGGGTCTCTAGCACAGATCCCGGGTGCTGCCAAACTGCCTTTCCCGGGTTTCCACTGCAGCTGCTGCCAACCCCTCAGACAGGATTCTGCCCTCCTGGGGTCCAGGCAGCCCTGGCCCAGGAGGGCAGAACAAAGGATTTCCTCTGAGAGAGGGTGTTACACCCTCTCCCTTTGGAAATAGGTGTGAAGGGCTGGGGAGAAGTAGCCTCCCCAGCCTCTGGAAATGCTTTGATGGGCACAGATGGTGCCCATCTCTGCATACGCCAGTCTACACCGGTTCAGGGATCCCCCAACCCTGCTCTGGCGTGAAACTGGACAAAGGAAAGGGGAGTGACCACTCCCCTGACCAATACCACCCAGGGGAGGTGCCCAGAGCTCCTCCAGTGTGTCCCAGACCTCTGCCATCTTGGAAACAGAGGTATTGGGGGCACACTGGACTGCTCTGAGTGGCCAGTGCCAGCAGGTGATGTCAGAGACCCTCCTCTGATAGGCTCTTACCTTTTTTGGTAGCCAATTCTCCTTTCTTGGTAGCCAAACCTCCTTTTCTGGCTAGTTAGGGTCTCTCCTCTGGGGAATTCTTCAGATAACGAATGCAAGAGCTCACCAGAGTTCCTCTGCATCTCCCTCTTCGACTTCTACCAAGAATCGACCGCTGACTGCTCCAGGACGCCTGCAAAACCACAACAAAGTGGCAAGACCACTACCAGCAACATTGTAGCACCTCATCCTGCCGGCTTTCTCGACTGTTTCCTGGTGGTGCATGCTCTGGGGGTCATCTGCCTTCACCCTGCACTGGAAGCCAAGAAGAAATCTCCTGTGGGTTGACGGAATCTTCCCCCTGCTAACGCAGGCACCAAAAGATTGCATCACCGGTCCTCTGGGTCCCCTCTCATCCCGACGAGCATGGTCCCTGGAACACAGGAACTTTCTCCAAGTGACTCCCACAGTCCAGTGATCCTTCAGTCCAAGTTTGGTGGAGGTAAGTCCTTGTCTCCCCACGCTAGACTGCAAACCTGTGTACTGCGTGATTTGCAGCTGCTCCGGCACTGTGCACTCTTCCAGGATTTCCTTTGTGCACAGCCTAGTCTGGGTCCCCAGCACTCCGTCCTGCAGTGCTCAACCCGCTGAGTTGGCCTCCGACGTCGTGGGACCCTCTTTTGTTACTCTGAGCCAGCTCCGGTTCACAAATCTTCTAAGTGCCTACTCTGGTACTTCTGCGGGTGCTGCCTGCTTCTGTGGGGGCTCTCTGAGTTGCTGAGTGCCCCCTCTGTCTCCTCCTCCAAAGGGCGGCATCCTGGTCCTTCCTTCCCAGCAGCACCCAAAATCCTCTACTACAACCCTTGCAGCTAGCAAGGCTTGTGTGGGGTATTTCTGCGTGGGAACACTTCTGCAACCTTCAGCACGACGTGGGACATCTTCCCTCCAAAGGAGAAGTTCCTAGTCCTCTTCGTTGTTGCAGAATCCTAAGCTTCTTCCATTCGGAGGCAGCTTCCTTGCATCGACTTGGTCCCCTCGCCTTGCAGGTCCTCGGGTCCAGGAATCCACCTTCAGTGCTTTTCTGGTGTTTGTTGTTCTTGCAGAATCCCCCTATCATGACTATTGTGTCCTTTTTGGGTAGTAGGTGTACTTTACTCCTATTTTTCACGGTCTTGGGGTGGGGTATCTTGGACACCCTGACTGTTTTCTTACAGTCCCAGCGACCCTCTACAAGCTCCCATAGGTCTGGGGTCCATTCGTGATTTGCATTCCACTTTTGGAGTATATGGTTTGTGTTGCCCCTAGACCTATGTTCACCCATTGCATCCTATTGTAATCCTACACTGCTTGCATTACTTTTCTTCTGACTCTTACTTGCCTGTTTTGGGTTTGTGTACATATAACTTGTGTGTATTACGTACCTTCTTACTGAGGGTACTCACTGAGATACTGTTGGCATATTGTCATAAAAATAAAGTACCTTTATTTTTAGTAACTCTGTGTATTGTGTTTTCTTATGATATTGTGCTATATGATATAAGTGGTATAGTAGGAGCTTTGCATGTCTCCTAGTTCAGCATAAGCTGCTTTGCCATAGCTACCTTCTATCAGCCTAAGCTGCTAGAAACACCTCTATTCTACTAATAAGGGATAACTGAACCTGGCACAGGGTGTAAGTACCACAAGGTACCCACTATAAGCCAGACCAGCCTCCTACACCACATTAACGAGGGGGTCTGGATGGCATGTCATCCAACATGGGTCCACACCATGTCTGCATTGAATATTGACGCTTTCACCCTTTGCACGATTATTTTGGCTGTTCCCAACAGACTGTTCCTTATGGACACAACTATGTTGCAGGGATCTGTTGCATGCCAGTTGAATTGTTTGAGGGGTTGTGGCATGGAGCCAGAAGCTGCTCAGCCCAGGGATATGGGAGTTGTTTCTTATAATTGTTTGACTGTTCTTTTTGATCTGACTGGGTGATTGGAGTGATGGGAGACCCATGGGGGCAACGGGCAAGAGGCAAGAGGAGCGCTCCGATATACATTCTGCACTCATGGCCACTACCTTTCATGCTTTAACTTGGAATATCCTTGGTATGGCAACCCCCTCCAGGAGACATAGACCATATACTTATCTGCGACACAGACATATACTCTTCGCTTGTCTCCAGGAGACTCACCTCCCCCCAGGGGAGCTTGACAAAGTAAATAGGCAATGGAGTGGACAGGTATGGTACCAGGTATTCCGCTTATGCCCGAGGGGTCTTTATTTGGGTCACTCTAGAGTTACCATTTGTACAATCTAGAGCCCTAATCGATAATGAAAGCAGGTATGCGGTCTTGGAAGGAACCCTAGATGGACACCCCTTCTCCATAGTATCCCTTTAAGTGCCCAGTACCGTTCAAGGCACGTTTTTGGATACTCTTTCCCCAACCATGTTGCTGGACCCTCAGGCCTCAGGTTGTGAGGAGGTAATTTTAACTACATACACGACACTGACTTGGATCGATCGGTACCCTCACTTCCTGGTACTCCAGGTATACAAGCAATGAAGCACTTCCAGCAGTGGACCAGGTTGCCCAAATTACATGATATCTGGCACTTAGGGCACCCAGGGAAGATGGAGTATTCTTATTATAAACCGTGACTTTATGTTTACATTTGGTTAGATTACTTCTTTTGTACTACAGACTGCTGGCCTCTTATACATGGTTCTGAGTACCTGGGCATGACCCTGTTGGATCACAACCCGCTCCGGGTCACGTTCCAGTGGGGGCCCCATCCTGATGTGGTAGCTTTGCACAGAAGCCTTGTATGACACAGTTCATAAAGACACATTAGCCACACACATTACCAAATATTTTGAGGAGAACATGGGGTCGGTGGGGTCCTGTGGGTTAGAGTGAGGCACCATGAATGTAGTCATGAGGGGCCAGTGCATCACCAAAACATGGGGAGTTAAGTTGTCTCTCACTCATAGTGTGCTGACACTAGAGACATGTCTAAAGACCACAGAGCTTGAGGTGGTATCTATACATGATGCATGTCGTTGTCTGGCAAACTTGTCTCACCAATAGTGGGAGAAGGTGAAGCGGTTCTGTGTTCTGGACTATAAGTCCTTCCTAGCCCACCAGCAAGCAGATGGTGATAAACCAGGGTGTTCTTTGGTGTGGTTACTGCGATTGTAGACCCCCATGACTCTGGTGCGCACCATACCCGATAGCATAGGTCGCATGAGAAATACTCAAGTAGACATCGATTAAGTATTCGCTCAATATTAAGAGCAGTTGTACTCTTCTCCCCCGGAACCCTCCTTGATGCAACTGCGGGATTACCTGCGAGTAGTGGCACTTACTCGCCTGACCCTGCTGCATTTGTTAGACTTGGAGCAAGATAGCAGATAGAGGAGATTGACCTAGCAATACGTCAGATGGTGCATGGCAAGACCCCAGGTACAAACGGGTTCTCTTGCTCCTTGCCTGCTAGAGGTCTACAGGGAAACGCACGACCGGGGTGTTTTACTGAGTCCTCTGCACAAGGCCCTCATAGTGTGCTCCCAACCCCAGGTAGAGACCCCCTTGAGGTGAGCTCTTATCGACTGTTGTCAATGTTTAACATTGACTACAAAATCTTGAGTAAGGTCCTTGCAAATAGGTTACTTCCGATGCTTGGCTCCCTTGTTCATTTGGACTAATGTGGATTTGTGCCTCAAAGGGAGACGCGCTCCAACATTCGGTGCCTGTATCACATAATGGATGCGATGTCTGGGGGAGGGGCGACATCCCTGTGGCGGTCTCCCTGGATTTTGAGAAAGCGTTTGATACGCTGAGTTGGTCCTACTTACTACAGGTGCTAGAGGTGTTTAAGATGGGTCCTAATTTCCCAGGTTGGGTCAAGCTTTTGTATACCGCCCCATAAGCACGGGTCTGCACTGGCTATCAGATCTCGTGCTCTTTCCCGATCAGTAGAGGGACCCGTCAAGGATGCTCATATCTCCAGTAATTTTCACATTAGCTATGAAGCCACAGGGGCCCTAACTGGGGCATCAGGGTGGGACCGGACTGACACACTGTGTCCTTATATGTGGATGATATGTTCGTATCTCTACGGGAACATTCATTCACGCTACGTCCCTTCATGACCTGTTCGATTGCTTCGGGCAGATGGCTGGTCTCAAGGTGAATTGGGGTAAATCCTGTATTTTCCCTTTATGCTGGATTGAACCGGAGTGCCGAACAGTGCCAGAGATGGGGCGCCTCCGCTGGACCTTTGAGACCTTTCGCTATCTTGGTGTAAATGTTTATCATACAGAATGGGATTTGCTCAATGGTAATCATGGTAAGGCCTTGACCTCGATTCGCCAATCCATGCACTTTTGGACACAACCACCCCTTTCACCTATGGGAAGAGCATTGGTTTTAAGAATACTGGTTCATCCGATGCACCTATATTTCTGTGCAGCTTTGCCAGTGATACCCACTAGATCCTTTTTTAGGACTTTGGGGAGTCTGAACTCATCTGGGGACCTGCTCGGAAGGGGTTACAATCTCCATTCTTCAGCTCACCATGCTTGAGGGGGGTTTGGGGTCCTGGACTTGGAGCTGTTTTTTGCAGCAGCCCAATTGCAGTGGCCAATGTGTTGGTTGGCCAGGGATAGAACAGTGGAGGGTGGCCATGTCTAGGCTTATCTGAGGGACATGGACATACTGGAGTGACTGTTCTCACCAGGAGGCTGACCAGAGGAGTGGGCAAGCTTACGCGAGTGGCCAAGTTCATCTGGACTTGCTATATCCAGCCCAGACGTGCACCGACCCCCATGCGCCACAGCTGCCACTATGGAGTGTGCCAGCCATGAAAATCTGTTAAGGGTTCATGATTCTGTTCCAATAAAGGTTGTCAAACTAGGAGACCTATAGTCTCAGGAGCAAGAGCCCTCAAGCATCACATTGGATGAGTAGCATCATCATCGGGAATTGCTCCTCACCAGGCCGGCACTGCAATGCCTGGTGGGCACCCCGATGTGGGGGCTCTGAACCAAACTCTTCTGATAGTGACTGGTAGGTTCAACTATCCAGACTACAATGCTTAGAATTCAGCACCAGTACACAAAAGAGGAAAAATTAGGATACTTCACACCGGGTCGTCCGTTTCAGAGGGTAGATCCATTACCTTGGACCGGTGACTAATACCGTCACTTTGAGTCCTTGAAACGTGCCTCCCAAGGAACCTGGTCTCTATTTGGGGTTGGGTGACCTGTGTTAACCAGTCTACTTAAATGTAAGTGACCGGATGTGAAGTATCCTAATTTGAGATTCTTTGTTAAAGAGGTGTTAAAAACTTTTTTTGTAGGTCCTGATGAAGCGTCAATGGATCCGGCTGGACCACTAGACGCGAAACATGTCGACCTTAGCACAGAGGTCCTTTAATATCTAGGGCTTTCTGTAGTAACTTTATTTTTTAAAGGTATTGAGCATTATTTCTCAATCTGATACTTTCAATTTTTGATTCTAATCTTGGTCTTCATCCTCATTTAATCAGATTGAATAAATGATGGTGTTTGGTGGATGAATAACCAATTTTAACCTCTTTTTCCTCTTTTGTGTACTGGTGCTGAATTCTAAGCATCGTAGTCTGGATAGTTGAACCTACCAGTCACTATCAGAAGAGTTCGGTTCAGAGCCCCCACATCGGGGTGCCCACCAGGCATTGCAGTGCCGGCCTGGTGAGGAGCAATTCCCGATGATGATGCTAGTCATCCAATGTGATGCTTGAGGACTCTTGCTCCTGAGACTATAGGTCTCCTAGTTTGACAACCTTTATTGGAACAGTGTATTTTCATTTATTCACTATTATTGGGAGACTGTACACTGGACCATTTAACCTCCCGGTCCCTCCCCCCCTTGTTGATCTTAGTCACTCAATACAGTGACAGTGCTCTGTTATCCTTGCAGGGACTGCAGGAACTTTATGAGATACTAGCAGGTCTCTTTCTAGCACACACTACAATCAGGGTGGTATTTGAGGAAGTATGGGCACCAGGAACGCCTGAGCCACCACTGCACTTGAGTTTGCAATGCATTTTAACACACGGGTTAGATCGTCAGGCAGTTTTGGTATTATACGCAGCATTACAGTGGGGATGCAGTGTATTTCTGACCCAGAGCAAGCCCAAATGGGATGACTGCTTAAGCACAGAACTGACCACCAGGCAGTGGATCATGGCCTTAGAATGAGTGAACCAAGTCTTGGCAGTGCCCCTTTAAAATTCACACAATTCAATTAAATACATCAAACCAACCCAACACCACACTGCCTACACAAAATGTTTCCTGGGGTGTCCCCGGCGTGCCCAAGATGTGGTCACATGGATGCTACATTTATTCACATGGTTTGGGCATGCCTGACGTTGATGCACACCTGGACCCAGGTGTTGGAACATGTGTTGACAGTGATTAATGTCCAACTGCCACTTGACCCGCTTCTCTGTCTTTTGGGGATCACGAAACGAACTAAGCATACCAAGCATTACTTGAAGCTAGTTGACCTGACATTGGTCCTCTTCAAATGATTTATTGCCATGGCTTGGAAAGCCCCTCATCCACCCACGATTTAGTGCTGGTATCCGGTGACTCATAAATGGGCTCAGTCAGAAATAGACACCAAGATGTATGACCGTAGGTTGCAAGGGGGAGGCACAGCATCTACAATGTGGGACATGTATGTTCATAAATTGTTCAACAGATTGAATACACCCCCCCATCTAGGCTATAATGTCTCCCATGATGAACCGGGCGGCTGACAGAATAGGGCCACTATGCGACCCATTTGACTCCAAAAACATGCTCATGAGACATCAGCGAGAGAACCTGCGCTCTCCGGGGCTGACCACAAAGGGGTATACCCAGCCCCCTTCCCCCTCTTGGGATCCCCACTAAACATGTACTCTATATGTTTGCAGTATCCTCCGGTTGCCCGCGCTGTCACAATCGCATTGCAAATGGCAACGCCAGCGAGAGGGTTTCAAAAGTTACTGTTTTTGCTTTGTTTTACTTTGTGATATACACACTGGCTAATTCTCAGCATGACAGGGCGCAACATGTCACTTTAGGTTGACAGCCTATGCTTCTTTCTCTCATTATCGTTTGCTCCCCCTCCCATGTTACTTTATGACCTGCTACCAATATACTGTTAATGTTAAAATGATGGGGGGTGTCTTTTTACTCACCTTATGAACATGTTGATTATTGTATCCTATACAATTTGTAGTGATACGTAATAGATGCCAATAAAGACATTTGAAAAAAAAAATGAAGAGGGTCAATGTATCAACATATATAAATCACGCCTCTTGTCTGTCAAAAAATCACCAATAATTATAATCAAATGTATATTTTATTAATTCACACAGTGTAATGTTTAATAAAAGTGATTGTAAAAAAATTGTAGAAAAGGTTAATGAAGTTTTATTTTTAAACAAAATCAGCATGTCTTTGACTCTTTTTTTTAACAGTTTTCACTACAAAGTGCAGCCATTTAACCAGCCACAAGACGGCTCTGCCCTCCAGATGAAATTACACCAAATTAGGCAGAAATTTAGATCTTGGTCCACAGATTGTGGTTTTTGTGATTTGGTGTAGATCCAGGTCGTAGTTTTTTTTTAGAAATGAAGGTTCAAAAATATTTGTATATCTGAATGGTTGAATCCAGGAGCGGCTCGAGAGACTCGTGCGGGATCGCAAGTTCAAAACTAGAGCATTCCCATTGACCCAGGGAGCTTTATTTCCCTTGGTCGAAATCACTCGTCCAGGAGTCAGACTCCAGCGGGAGCGACTGCTCTGGTTGGCTGCCAGGAAAATGTGGCTGGCAGCCATTTCAGGACTCAGGAACTTAGTCCTCTGTCCTGAAGTTAAAAAAAGTGATATAAGGGCCAGGGAAGGTATACCCTGGCCCTCTAAGCCCCCATGGGAGGGACCCAGAAAGACCCCCTAGGGCCAAAATAAATGTGCAATTTTGATGGAGGGACTCCGGTGGGATTAAAAAATAAATGGTGGACCAGGGCCACATTGTTTAATTAGGGGTGTGGAGCACGTGGCTCCCTTTCCCAAACTATTATAGGCTCCAGGGAGCCCACACCCAGGCTGAATAACTTTTTAAAAGAGAGAGGGACCGCACCCCCCATCCCCGAGACTTGTATAACACCCAGGACCCCATCCCCTGGGGCTGGCTCACTTGCTGTGTCCTGGTGAGCACACCCATGGGGACACAGCAGTTTCTCTGCCTGAACTAGAAATTCCTGCCTGGAACACAAAGGGGGTCATTCTGACCCTGGCGGTCATGGACCGCCAGGGCCAACGACCGCGGAAGCACCGCCAACAGGCTGGCGGTGCTTCCTGGCCAATTCTGACCGCGGCGGTAAAGCCACGGTCAGAAAAGGGAAACCGGCGGTTTCCCGCCAGTTTTCCCCTGGCCATAGGAATCCTACATGGCGGCGCTGCAAGCAGCGCCACCATGGGGATTCCGACCCCCTTCCCGCCATCCTGTTCCTGGCGGTTCTTACCGCCAGGAACAGGATGGCGGGAACGGGTGTTGTGGGGCCCCTGGGGGCCCCTGCACTGCCCATGCCACTGGCATGGGCAGTGCAGGGGCCCCCTCACAGGGCCCCATAATGATTTTCAGTGTCTGCTTAGCAGACACTGAAAATCGCGATGGGTGCCACTGCACCCGTCGCACCCCAGCAACTCCGCCGGCTCCATTCGTTGCCTTTTGGCGGTCGCCGAAGTTGGAATGACCCCCAAAGTCTGCTCTCAGTGGGCGGGAAATTTAAAAAAGCTACCGCTAGCTGGGTGCTGGCTTGAGATCTGTTTCTCTGCCTATACTGATGCGGGCAGTGAAACAGCTGCTCCCACTTGGCAGGAGTAATGTTGGCTTCCAGAGCATGTAGGGCGCTGGTTGGGACTGCGAGGGCCCTGCCCCCTCCCCCAACCCTCACCTTGTGTATTCTGGGTGCCCTAAATGGGCACACACCTGTGTTAAACACTGACCCCCAAGGGATGGGGTCGCTGAGGCCATAATAGGCTTGGGGAGGGGGCCAGAAGGCCCCCCTCCTGCTGAAAGTAAATGGCCCTAGGGAATAATGTCCCCAGGGCCTAATAAGGCCCGGGAAAGGAGGGCACTTGGCACCCCTCCAATTAAAAAAAAAATATAAGGCCCTTGGTATGGGTCCCCAGGGCATATTGAGAGTTGCGGGGGAGCAAGTGACCCACCTCCCCTTTAAAAAGCATAAGGCCTTGGGGGATTGGATCCTCAGGGCATATGAGGCTTGGGGAGGGGGCCACACAGCCCCCTGTGCAAAAAAAAGGCCCTAGGGGATGGGGTTCTCAGGGCCTAAAGAGCCTCAGGAAGGAGGGCCATGTGGTACCCTCCGCTTTAAAATACATAAGACTCTGGGGCATTTAGTCACCAGGTACCAATGAGGCTTGGGGGGGGGTTCTGAGGGCCCCCCATCCCCTTTTTTATTGCCTTGACTCCAGAGGTCCTGTAGCCAATAAGGCCTAATAAGGCCCAGGAAAGGAGGGCACTTGGCACCACTCCTATAAAAAAAAATATATAAGGCCCTTGGTATGGGTCCCCAGGGCATATTGAGAGTTGCGGGGGGGGTCAAGTGACCCACCTCCCCTTTAAAAAGCATAAGGCCTTGGTGGATGGGGTCCTCAGGGCCTAATGAGGCTTGGGGAGGGGGGGGCCACACAGCCCCCTGTGCAAAAAAAGTCCCTTGGGGATGGGGTTCTCAGGGCCTAACGAGGCTCGGGAAGGAGGGCCATGTGGTACCCTCCGCTTTAAAATAAATAAGGCTCTGGGGCATTTAGTCACCAGGGACCAATGAGGCTTGGGGAGGGGGGCTGAGGTCCCCCAATCCCCTTTTTTATTGCCATGACTCCGGAGGTCCTGTAGCTAACCCTCTGCTGTGCACGGCTGAAGGCCAAGCGCAGCGTGGGGTTGGCTGCCTGTTACGGGTTTGTCTCAGGGCCTGACTTTATGTATTGTAATAAAATATTACTTGACATAAAAATAAAACCTTAGAAATTCACTGAAACATCCAAGGTTAAATCAACATTATAGTTAGTTGAATATGTCAGTAACAATATTAATGTTTTGAACAAAATAAAAACAGCAGAGCTACCTATAACTTGTGCCCTGTCATGCATTGCTTATGACCTCAGATATTACATCACTCAAGCATGTTCTATGACATCACTCATGACATCACTTATGACATTTCAAATGATATCAAATGCCATCATTGATGACATTACTGATGATATCCAAAATAACATCATCCATTAATTGTGCTAGTTTGTTTTTTAGTTTACTTAGTGGCAGTTAACTACCATATTTTGTACAGCCTGTGTCCAGCCAATGGATGTAACTGTTTACAAAACACATGTGCTTCAGATGCATCACAGGTGTATAGCGATATTGAACATGTTATAAATCTTAGGGGGTCATTACAACATTGGCGGTAAAAAGGCGCTTACCGTCGTGCAGAAGACCGCCAATACACCGCCGCGGCCACGGAATTCCGCCACAGCTATTATGACACACATCTCGGAATCCGCCGAAATTCAGTCACCCACACAAGTCCGCCACACCAAAGGTCAGTGTTAAACTGGCGAAAACAAAACCTCCACCTCCACGCCAACAGAAACACGCCCATGCTATTATGACCCACGAATCCAAGCGGCGGTCTTTCAACCGCGGTATTCCCCTAAACCTAAACCACACTGCTGCGCTCAAAATACACACACATCTCCAAAACACTGCCACATTGGACAATTCTAAATACACACACCTGATACACATACACACACCACCCCCACACACCCAATTCAATATAAAACACACACCCACATCACCCACAAACCCCTACGACCAAAAATTAGAGATGAAGGCCAGAGAGACAGCACTGATTAGACAATCCCACCACACAGAGGCACACAACACCATCACCCACACACCATCCACGCACAAAACACCACACACCACTACACATCACTACACTCATCACCACATACACCACCTCACACACACCACCCCAAAGACAACCCCGCTTTTCCGAGGAGGAGCTCAGGGTCATGGTGGAGGAAATTGTCCGGGTAGAGCCACAGCTATTTGGCTCACAGGTGCAGCACACATCCATAGCCAGGAAGATGGAGCTATGGCGCAGAATAGTCGACAGGGTCAACGCTGTGGAACAGCACCCAAGAAATCGGGAGGACATTAGGAAGAGGTGGAACGACCTACGGGGGAAGGTACGTTCAGCGGTCTCCAGGCACAACATTGCGGTACAGCAGACTGGCGGCGGACCCCCACCTCCTCCCCCACAACTAACAACATGGGAGGAGCAAGTCTTGACCATCATGCATCCAGAGGGCCTCGGAGGAGTCGGTGGAGGAATGGACACTGGTAAGACAAATCTTAACTATCATATCCCCCACCCTACCTGCATGCTATCACACACCCCCACCCTCACACCCTCCCCTATCACCCCAAATCCTCAATAATGTACTAAGAACACAAACCACTCATCCCAACACCAAGCCCTGCATGACACAACTAAGCATGGTCACCCCTCACCAAAGCATGCTCACTGCACATACCCAGAACAACCCCCTAACCATCATAACACAAGCCCCCACACAGGAATGCTAGCACTGGGGTACACAAACACCCACCTATTGCACACCATCACACACACACATGCAATAATCATGCTCTTATGCCCCTGCAGGATCACGAAGGACCGTCACCACACCGGAGGGTCCAGGCATCTCCACTCCACCCACAGAAGAGGCCCACAGTGACGATAGCAGCTCTGCCCTACTGGAGCCTGATGACCAGCCCGGACCATCGTGGGCCTCGGGACAGTCGGTTCCCTTCGCACAGGCACAGCCCAACACTGACCTTCCACCCTCTGGTAACACCAGCACAGCACCCACCCAGCGGGCCCAAACCTCCGTACCCAGGACAGGTCAATCAGCTGTGTGTCCACCACTACAGGGAACCCAGGATAACCCACCACCCCAACAACAACAGGGACCTGGGGACAGTGGTAGTGGGCACACGGTCCAGGGGACGGAGGCACAGGAACCCAGGGGAACTGGGAGGGCTGCTGTGCGACAGGGGGCGGACAGGCCAAGGGAACTCACTCTCCACCTGGCCCTCTCCTCCATCATGGGAGCATACCACCACTCCCAGGAGATGATGGCGACGGTCCTGGACAAGTTTCAGGAGAC
Source organism: Pleurodeles waltl (assembly GCF_031143425.1). NCBI lineage: Eukaryota > Metazoa > Chordata > Amphibia > Caudata > Salamandridae > Pleurodeles > Pleurodeles waltl. The sequence goes on from NC_090440.1 coordinate 875,609,195, forward strand.
CCAGCGCATGCAGGACGAACTGTATTTGGGGTTCAGGGAGGAGCTCAGGACCATCAGCTCCGCCTTGGGCACCATCGTAGGGGTGCTGAAGGACATACAGCAGACCTTGAGGGACACCGTGGCACTCCATGGGGCCCCTGACACTAGCATGGACGATGAATTGCCCACCACCTCCACCGGCGCTAGTGGACAGGACGCCCCGCCACAGGACCACCACACCAGCACCCCACCCCCTGCAGACGGACAACCACCACGCAAGCGGTCCCTGAGATCCAGGAACAGGACAGAGCAAGATGGCAAGACCCCCACCAGGAAATGAGACCACCCTGATTGTCCCCCCACTGTCTCACTTTGTTACCCTGTCCATACTTAAACTGCCCCAGCTCCACTTCCTATGCCCAGATGGGCAGTGCACCTGTGAGACTAATAGACTGGACTCTGCCATGGACATTCCTCCACCATCACCCATCACCATTTTACAGCCCCCCTCCATTTTTGAGCACTTAAATAAACACCCTTGAACCACAAAACATTCTGGAGTCAGTCTATGATATTGTAAAATGTATTATCAATGACATTGTCAAAATGCTTTTATAGTTGTTAACCTCTTAAGTGCGGGCGTCGGCCACTGGCCGACGCCCACACACCCTCCCTGGTGCGGGTCACGACCAGTGGCCGACACCAGGAAGGGCATTAATAAATCCTCTGGTGCGTCGCACCCGAGGATTTTTTATTTTTATTTTTCCCCCCCCGGGAGACACGGAAGCTACCGTGTCTCCCCCCGCCCCCCACCCGCCCCTTTGTGACGTCAGCGCGCCACAAGGCGCGCTGACGTTGCAAAGGTGTTTTCCCCATGAAAGCAGGAAGCAGCCTTGCGGCCGCTTCCTGCTTTCATGGGGAAAACGGCCTTTTACACGTTCGGGAAGGCCTCGTAAGAAAGGGGAGACACTCCCCTTTCTTACGAGGCCTTCCTGAAAGTGTTTCCTGGCCCCCGGTCGCAGCTGTGCTGCGATCGGGGGCCAGGAAACACTTTCAGGTTTCCTGGCTCCCCCGATCGCAGCACAGCTGCGATCGGGGGGGTCAGGAAACATTTTGAAAAGGCCTCGTAAGAAAGGGGAGACTCTCCCCTTTCTTACGAGGCCTTCTGAAACTGTTTCTGGCCCCCGATCGCAGCTGTGCTGCGATCGGGGGCCAGAAACAGTTTCAGAAGGCCTCGTAAGAAAGGGGAGAGTCTCCCCTTTCTTATAAGGCCTTCTGAAACGGTTTCCTGGCCCCCGATCGCAGCACAGCTGCGATCGGGGGCCAGGAAACCCCACTTGACACCAGGGATTTCACTTTTGGGGGGCGGCCCCCCCCGGAAAAAGGGCCGCTCCCCCCGGCATAATTTTCTTTAAAAAAAAAAAAGGTAGGTGCCCCCTGGGGGGTGCGGGGGGGCGCGATCGCGCCCCCCCCCCCCAGGTTTTTTTTTTTTTTTTTTCCCAAAAAAATTTTTTTTTTTAAATAATGAAATGACAGGGGGTCGCCCGTGGGCAGGGTGACCCCCTGTGGGGGCAATTTTTTTTTAGATGTTGTAGGGTTTCCCTGGGGGCCATTTTGGCCCCCAAGGAAACCATACAACAACAAAAAAAATATATATGTATATATCTATATATATATATCTATGTAGATAGATATATCTAGGTACATGGATATATCTATAGATATATCTATGTAGATATATATTTATATATATATATATATATATAGGTAGATCTGTATCAAAGAGATTTATAAAGCGCGCTACTCACCTGTGAGGGTCTCAAGGCGCTGGGGGGGGACGGGGGGGAGGGAAAGGGGCTAGGAGGTTCACTGTTCAAAAAGCCAGGTTTTGAGGCCCTTCCTGAAAAGAAGTAGGTTTTGGGTCTTGCGAATGTGGGTTGTGAGTGCGTTCCATGTTTTGGGTGCAATGTAGGAGAAGGATCTGCCCCCGGTGGTGGTGTGTTTGATGCGGGGGTCAGAGGCGAGAGAGAGGTCAGCTGAACTGACGTTTCGTGTGGGGGTGTGGAAGGTGACTCTCGTTGAGGTAGGCAGGGCCTGTGTTGTGGAGTGATTTGTGTGTGAGGATGAGGATCTTGAAGGTGATCCTTTTGTCAATGGGGAGCCAGTGGAGGGATTTGAGGTGTGGAGGGATGTGTTCGTGTCGGTGGAGGTCAAGGATGAGTCGTGCTGCTGAGTTCTGGATGCGTGTAGTTTGCACTTGAGTTTTAGAGTGGTGCCGGCGTAGAGGGCGTTTCTGTAATCAAGCCTGCTGCTGATGAGTGCGTGAGTGACAGTTTTTCTGGTCTCTGTGGGGATCCATTTGAATGTTTTTCAGTATACGGAGTTTGTTGAAGCATGAGGAGGTAAGAGCGTTGATTTGTTGGGTCATAGAGAGGGAGGAGTCTAGGATGATGCTGAGGTTGCGTGCGTAGTTGGCGGGGGTGGGTGCAGGGCCTAGCGTGGTGGGCCACCATGGGGGGTCCCAGGTTTTTTTGGTGAGGGCCAAAGAGGATTATTTCGGTTTTGCTTGAGTTGAGTTTCAGGTGGTTGGCTGTCATATATACATCACTTTTGTCAATATGTGTGTGGTTTCCCTGGGGGGAAAAGGGTCCGACTTGTCTAGTGGCAGTTTTAGTGCCATAAAGAAGCGCAGAAGGTTTATATGCCTACTGCAAAGAGCACATCTGTATTTTATGTAAATAGCTGAGTACATTAGTAAAGTCTATGGAGAGATGAAGGGCACTTTTGCTGGGTGGTAATGAGGGAATCCGAGGAGGAGGGAGTGGGAGCACCAATAATGATTGTTGGACTGGGAGCAGGAGGTGCTAAAGACTGTGACGAATGGTATGTGACAAGGTGTTTTTTGAGTGTCTTGAAAGTACGTGCTGATTGAGGGAAGAAGCGCAGGTAAGGTGGCCTCTACTGTTGCACGTATCTCACACACACCATCGATTTTGTGACTGTCTACGTAGGCTAGTGTTTTAGAGCAACAGTTTAGCCAATAGCAGAGATGGCATCTTGATGGATGACTGCTGCCTGCACTCGGGTTATAGAGGGCCGCTCTGACATAGGATCAGAGACTGAGACATCAGATACTGAGACAGCATCTGAGGGATAGGACAATGGCGCAGACTCTGGGAGTGATTTTTCAGTCAGAGGAGTCCCATTCGAAAACTCCTCTTCCAGTACATTATGAGGGAGGTGATGAGGACAGTCCTGCTGTCCCTTCGCAAGCTGTTCGTGCAACTGGGTAATAGTGGGTTAGGCCAACCCAGAGAGCAGGTGAATGCGGCAGCAAGCAGAGAGAGAGTGCTCTCTTGGGAGCTCACCAATTTAGTTCAGCCCCAAATTCCACCACCCAAATCATATTGTGGAGACATCAAAATTGTCTATGGCAAAACAAACTGGTTTTGTAAGGCAGGCACCTGTGTTTTTGGTCCTGGATTCGGCGGCCATATAGAGAAACACACTAAACCCAAACATTTCTGGAAACTAGACATTCGGGGGAGTCCACAGAGGTGTGACTTGTGTGGATTCCCCAAAGTTTTCTTACCCAGAATACCCTGCAAAGCTGAAATGTTGAAAAAAAACTCTATTTTTCTCGCATTTCTGTCACACAAACTACAGGAATATGCTGGGATCCACAACATTCCTACCACCCAGTGACTCCTCACCTGTCCTGATAAAAACACTACCCCACTTGAGTGCCTACACCTAGTGCCTGTGTCAGGAATGGATCACCCCAGGGTCAACAGCTGCCTCACGTAAGGACCAACATTGACCATTGTGTGATCTATTCCTGTCGCAGGCACCAGGCCTAACCACACAAGTGAGGTATCATATTTATCGGGAGACTTGGGGGAACGCTGGGTGGAAGGAAATTTGTGGCTCCCCTCAGATTCCAGAACTTTCTGTCACCGAAATGTGTGGAAAACGTGGTATTTTAGCCACATTTTGAGGTTTGCAAAGGATTCTGGGTAACAGAACCTGGTCCGAGCCCCACAAGTCACCTCATCTTGGATTCCCCTGGGTTTCTAGTTTTCAAAAATGTGCTGGTTTGCTAGGTTTCCCCAGGTGCCGGCTGAGCTAGAGGCCAAAAACCAAAGGTAGGCACTGTTTTCTATGAAAAAATGTGATGTGTCCACGTTCTGTTTTGGGGCCTTTCCTGTCGCGGGCGCTAGGCCTACCCACACAAGTGAGGTATCATTTTTATCGGGAGACTTGGGGGAACGCCGGGTGGAAGGAAATTTGTGGCTCCTCTCAGATTCCAGAACTTTCTGTCACCGAAATGTGAGGAAAACTTGTTTTTTTAGCCACTTTTTGAGGTTTGCAAAGGATTCTGGGTAACAGAACCTGGTCCGAGCCCCGCGAGTCACCCCTCCTTGGATTGCCCTAGGTCTCTAGTTTTCAGAAATGCACAGGTTTGGTAGGTTTCCCTAGGTGCCGGCTGAGCTAGAGGCCAAAATCTACAGGTAGGCACTTCTCAAAAAACACCTCTGTTTTCTTCCAAACATTTTGATGTGTCCACGTTGCGCTTTGGGGCGTTTCCTGTCGCGGGCGCTAGGCCTACCCACACAAGTGAGGTATCATTTTTATCGGGAGACTTGAGGGAACGCCGGGTGGAAGGAAATTTGTGGCTCCTCTCAGATTCCAGAACTTTCTGTCACCGAAATGTGAGGAAAACTTGTTTTTTTAGCCACTTTTTGAGGTTTGCAAAGGATTCTGGGTCACAGAACCTGGTCCGAGCCCCGCGAGTCACCCCTCCTTGGATTCCCCTAGGTCTCTAGTTTTCAGAAATGCACAGGTTTGGTAGGTTTCCCTAGGTGCTGGCTGAGCTAGAGGCCAAAATCTACAGGTAGGCACTTCGCAAAAAACACCTCTGTTTTTTTCCAAAATTTAGGATGTGTCCACGTTGAGCTTTGGGGTGTTTCCTGTCGCCGGCGCTAGGCCTACCCACGCAAGTGAGGTATCATTTTTATCGGGAGACTTGGGGGAACGCCAGGTGGAAGGAAATTTGTGGCTCCTCTCAGATTCCAGAACTTTCTGTCACCGAAATGTGAGGAAAACTTGTTTTTTTAGCCACTTTTTGAGGTTTGCAAAGGATTCTGGGTAACAGAACCTGGTCCGAGCCCCGCAAGTCACCCCTCCTTGGATTCCCCTAGGTCTCTAGTTTTCAGAAATGCACAGGTTTGGTAGGTTTCCCTATGTGCCGGCTGAGCTAGAGGCCAAAATCTACAGGTAGGCACTTCGCAAAAAACACCTCTGTTTTTTTCCAAAATTTAGGATGTGTCCACGTTGAGCTTTGGGGTGTTTCCTGTCGCCGGCGCTAGGCCTACCCACGCAAGTGAGGTATCATTTTTATCGGGAGACTTGGGGGAACGCTGGGTGGAAGGAAATTTGTAGCTCCTCTCAGATTCCAGAACTTTCTGCCACAGAAATGTGAGGGACATGTGTTTTTTTAGCCAAATTTTGAGGTTTGCAAAGGATTCTGGGTAACAGAACCTGGTCCGAGCCCCGCAAGTCACCCCTCCTTGGATTCCCCTAGGTCTCTAGTTTTCAGAAATGCACAGGTTTGGTAGGTTTCCCTAGGTGCCGGCTGAGCTAGAGGCCAAAATCTACAGGTAGGCACTTCTCAAAAAACACCTCTGTTTTCTTCCAAACATTTTGATGTGTCCACGTTGCGCTTTGGGGCGTTTCCTGTCGCGGGCGCTAGGCCTACCCACACAAGTGAGGTATCATTTTTATCGGGAGACTTGGGGGAACGCCGGGTGGAAGGAAATTTGTGGCTCCTCTCAGATTCCAGAACTTTCTGTCACCGAAATGTGAGGAAAACTTGTTTTTTTAGCCACTTTTTGAGGTTTGCAAAGGATTCTGGGTCACAGAACCTGGTCCGAGCCCCGCGAGTCACCCCTCCTTGGATTCCCCTAGGTCTCTAGTTTTCAGAAATGCACAGGTTTGGTAGGTTTCCCTAGGTGCCGGCTGAGCTAGAGGCCAAAATCTACAGGTAGGCACTTCTCAAAAAACACCTCTGTTTTCTTCCAAAAATTTGGATGTGTCCACGTTGCGCTTTGGGGCGTTTCCTGTCGCGGGCGCTAGGCCTACCCACACAAGTGAGGTATCATTTTTATCGGGAGACTTGGGGGAACGCCAGGTGAAGGAAATTTGTGGCTCCTCTCAGATTCCAGAACTTTCTGTCACCGAAATGTGAGGAAAACTTGTTTTTTTAGCCACTTTTTGAGGTTTGCAAAGGATTCTGGGTAACAGAACCTGGTCCGAGCCCCGCAAGTCACCCCTCCTTGGATTCCCCTAGGTCTCTAGTTTTCAGAAATGCACAGGTTTGGTAGGTTTCCCTAGGTGCCGGCTGAGCTAGAGGCCAAAATCTACAGGTAGGCACTTCTCAAAAAACACCTCTGTTTTCTTCCAAAAATTTTGATGTGTCCACGTTGCGCTTTGGGGCGTTTCCTGTCGCGGGCGCTAGGCCTACCCACACAAGTGAGGTATCATTTTTATCGGGAGACTTGGGGGAACGCCGGGTGGAAGGAAATTTGTGGCTCCTCTCAGATTCCAGAACTTTCTGTCACCGAAATGTGAGGAAAACTTGTTTTTTTAGCCACTTTTTGAGGTTTGCAAAGGATTCTGGGTAACAGAACCTGGTCCGAGCCCCGCGAGTCACCCCTCCTTGGATTCCCCTAGGTCTCTAGTTTTCAGAAATGCACAGGTTTGGTAGGTTTCCCTAGGTGCCGGCTGAGCTAGAGGCCAAAATCTACAGGTAGGCATTTCTCAAAAAACACCTCTGTTTTCTTCCAAAAATTTTGATGTGTCCACGTTGCGCTTTGGGGCGTTTCCTGTCGCGGGCGCTAGGCCTACCCACACAAGTGAGGTATCATTTTTATCGGGAGACTTGGGGAAACGCCGGGTGGAAGGAAATTTGTGGCTCCTCTCAGATTCCAGAACTTTCTGTCACCGAAATGTGAGGAAAACTTGTTTTTTTAGCCACTTTTTGAGGTTTGCAAAGGATTCTGGGTCACAGAACCTAGTCCGAGCCCCGCGAGTCACCCCTCCTTGGATTGCCCTAGGTCTCTAGTTTTCAGAAATGCACAGGTTTGGTAGGTTTCCCTAGGTGCCGGCTGAGCTAGAGGCCAAAATCTACAGGTAGGCACTTCTCAAAAAACACCTCTGTTTTCTTCCAAAAATTTGGATGTGTCCACGTTGCGCTTTGGGGCGTTTCCTGTCGCGGGCGCTAGGCCTACCCACACAAGTGAGGTATCATTTTTATCGGGAGACTTGGGGGAACGCCAGGTGGAAGGAAATTTGTGGCTCCTCTCAGATTCCAGAACTTTCTGTCACCGAAATGTGAGGAAAACTTGTTTTTTTAGCCACTTTTTGAGGTTTGCAAAGGATTCTGGGTAACAGAACCTGGTCCGAGCCCCGCAAGTCACCCCTCCTTGGATTCCCCTAGGTCTCTAGTTTTCAGAAATGCACAGGTTTGGTAGGTTTCCCTAGGTGCCGGCTGAGCTAGAGGCCAAAATCTACAGGTAGGCACTTCTCAAAAAACACCTCTGTTTTCTTCCAAAAATTTTGATGTGTCCACGTTGCGCTTTGGGGCGTTTCCTGTCGCGGGCGCTAGGCCTACCCACACAAGTGAGGTATCATTTTTATCGGGAGACTTGGGGGAACGCCGGGTGGAAGGAAATTTGTGGCTCCTCTCAGATTCCAGAACTTTCTGTCACCGAAATGTGAGGAAAACTTGTTTTTTTAGCCACTTTTTGAGGTTTGCAAAGGATTCTGGGTAACAGAACCTGGTCCGAGCCCCACGAGTCACCCCTCCTTGGATTGCCCTAGGTCTCTAGTTTTCAGAAATGCACAGGTTTGGTAGGTTTCCCTAGGTGCCGGCTGAGCTAGAGGCCAAAATCTACAGGTAGGCACTTCTCCAAAAACACCTCTGTTTTCTTCCAAAAATGTTGATGTGTCCACGTTGCGCTTTGGGGCGTTTCCTGTCGCGGGCGCTAGGCCTACCCACACAAGTGAGGTATCATTTTTATCGGGAGACTTGGGGGAACGCCGGGTGGAAGGAAATTTGTGGCTCCTCTCAGATTCCAGAACTTTCTGTCACCGAAATGTGAGGAAAACTTGTTTTTTTAGCCACTTTTTGAGGTTTGCAAAGGATTCTGGGTCACAGAACCTGGTCCGAGCCCCGCGAGTCACCCCTCCTTGGATTCCCCTAGGTCTCTAGTTTTCAGAAATGCACAGGTTTGGTAGGTTTCCCTAGGTGCTGGCTGAGCTAGAGGCCAAAATCTACAGGTAGGCACTTCGCAAAAAACACCTCTGTTTTTTTCCAAAATTTAGGATGTGTCCACGTTGAGCTTTGGGGTGTTTCCTGTCGCCGGCGCTAGGCCTACCCACGCAAGTGAGGTATCATTTTTATCGGGAGACTTGGGGGAACGCCAGGTGGAAGGAAATTTGTGGCTCCTCTCAGATTCCAGAACTTTCTGTCACCGAAATGTGAGGAAAACTTGTTTTTTTAGCCACTTTTTGAGGTTTGCAAAGGATTCTGGGTAACAGAACCTGGTCCGAGCCCCGCAAGTCACCCCTCCTTGGATTCCCCTAGGTCTCTAGTTTTCAGAAATGCACAGGTTTGGTAGGTTTCCCTATGTGCCGGCTGAGCTAGAGGCCAAAATCTACAGGTAGGCACTTCGCAAAAAACACCTCTGTTTTTTTCCAAAATTTAGGATGTGTCCACGTTGAGCTTTGGGGTGTTTCCTGTCGCCGGCGCTAGGCCTACCCACGCAAGTGAGGTATCATTTTTATCGGGAGACTTGGGGGAACGCTGGATGGAAGGAAATTTGTAGCTCCTCTCAGATTCCAGAACTTTCTGCCACAGAAATGTGAGGGACATGTGTTTTTTTAGCCAAATTTTGAGGTTTGCAAAGGATTCTGGGTAACAGAACCTGGTCCGAGCCCCGCAAGTCACCCCTCCTTGGATTCCCCTAGGTCTCTAGTTTTCAGAAATGCACAGGTTTGGTAGGTTTCCCTAGGTGCCGGCTGAGCTAGAGGCCAAAATCTACAGGAAGGCACTTCTCAAAAAACACCTCTGTTTTCTTCCAAACATTTTGATGTGTCCACGTTGCGCTTTGGGGCGTTTCCTGTCGCGGGCGCTAGGCCTACCCACACAAGTGAGGTATCATTTTTATCGGGAGACTTGGGGGAACGCCGGGTGGAAGGAAATTTGTGGCTCCTCTCAGATTCCAGAACTTTCTGTCACCGAAATGTGAGGAAAACTTGTTTTTTTAGCCACTTTTTGAGGTTTGCAAAGGATTCTGGGTAACAGAACCTGGTCCGAGCCCCGCGAGTCACCCCTCCTTGGATTCCCCTAGGTCTCTAGTTTTCAGAAATGCACAGGTTTGGTAGGTTTCCCTAGGTGCCGGCTGAGCTAGAGGCCAAAATCTACAGGTAGGCATTTCTCAAAAAACACCTCTGTTTTCTTCCAAAAATTTTGATGTGTCCACGTTGCGCTTTGGGGCGTTTCCTGTCGCGGGCGCTAGGCCTACCCACACAAGTGAGGTATCATTTTTATCGGGAGACTTGGGGGAACGCCGGGTGGAAGGAAATTTGTGGCTCCTCTCAGATTCCAGAACTTTCTGTCACCGAAATGTGAGGAAAACTTGTTTTTTTAGCCACTTTTTGAGGTTTGCAAAGGATTCTGGGTCACAGAACCTGGTCCGAGCCCCGCGAGTCACCCCTCCTTGGATTGCCCTAGGTCTCTAGTTTTCAGAAATGCACAGGTTTGGTAGGTTTCCCTAGGTGCCGGCTGAGCTAGAGGCCAAAATCTACAGGTAGGCACTTCTCAAAAAACACCTCTGTTTTCTTCCAAAAATTTGGATGTGTCCACGTTGCGCTTTGGGGCGTTTCCTGTCGCGGGCGCTAGGCCTACCCACACAAGTGAGGTATCATTTTTATCGGGAGACTTGGGGGAACGCCAGGTGGAAGGAAATTTGTGGCTCCTCTCAGATTCCAGAACTTTCTGTCACCGAAATGTGAGGAAAACTTGTTTTTTTAGCCACTTTTTGAGGTTTGCAAAGGATTCTGGGTAACAGAACCTGGTCCGAGCCCCGCAAGTCACCCCTCCTTGGATTCCCCTAGGTCTCTAGTTTTCAGAAATGCACAGGTTTGGTAGGTTTCCCTATGTGCCGGCTGAGCTAGAGGCCAAAATCTACAGGTAGGCACTTCTCAAAAAACACCTCTGTTTTCTTCCAAAAATTTTGATGTGTCCACGTTGCGCTTTGGGGCGTTTCCTGTCGCGGGCGCTAGGCCTACCCACACAAGTGAGGTATCATTTTTATCGGGAGACTTGGGGGAACGCCGGGTGGAAGGAAATTTGTGGCTCCTCTCAGATTCCAGAACTTTCTGTCACCGAAATGTGAGGAAAACTTGTTTTTTTAGCCACTTTTTGAGGTTTGCAAAGGATTCTGGGTAACAGAACCTGGTCCGAGCCCCACGAGTCACCCCTCCTTGGATTGCCCTAGGTCTCTAGTTTTCAGAAATGCACAGGTTTGGTAGGTTTCCCTAGGTGCCGGCTGAGCTAGAGGCCAAAATCTACAGGTAGGCACTTCTCAAAAAACACCTCTGTTTTCTTCCAAAAATGTTGATGTGTCCACGTTGCGCTTTGGGGCGTTTCCTGTCGCGGGCGCTAGGCCTACCCACACAAGTGAGGTATCATTTTTATCGGGAGACTTGGGGGAACGCCGGGTGGAAGGAAATTTGTGGCTCCTCTCAGATTCCAGAACTTTCTGTCACCGAAATGTGAGGAAAACTTGTTTTTTTAGCCACTTTTTGAGGTTTGCAAAGGATTCTGGGTAACAGAACCTGGTCCGAGCCCCGCAAGTCACCCCTCCTTGGATTCCCCTAGGTCTCTAGTTTTCAGAAATGCACAGGTTTGGTAGGTTTCCCTATGTGCCGGCTGAGCTAGAGGCCAAAATCTACAGGTAGGCACTTTGCAAAAAACACCTCTGTTTTTTTCCAAAATTTAGGATGTGTCCACGTTGAGCTTTGGGGTGTTTCCTGTCGCCGGCGCTAGGCCTACCCACGCAAGTGAGGTATCATTTTTATCGGGAGACTTGGGGGAACGCTGGGTGGAAGGAAATTTGTAGCTCCTCTCAGATTCCAGAACTTTCTGCCACAGAAATGTGAGGGACATGTGTTTTTTTAGCCAAATTTTGAGGTTTGCAAAGGATTCTGGGTAACAGAACCTGGTCCGAGCCCCGCAAGTCACCCCTCCTTGGATTCCCCTAGGTCTCTAGTTTTCAGAAATGCACAGGTTTGGTAGGTTTCCCTAGGTGCCGGCTGAGCTAGAGGCCAAAATCTACAGGTAGGCACTTCTCAAAAAACACCTCTGTTTTCTTCCAAAAATTTTGATGTGTCCACTTTGCGCTTTGGGGCGTTTCCTGTTGCGGGCGCTAGGCCTACCCACACAAGTGAGGTATCATTTTTATCGGGAGACTTGGGGGAACGCCGGGTGGAAGGAAATTTGTGGCTCCTCTCAGATTCCAGAACTTTCTGTCACCGAAATGTGAGGAAAACTTGTTTTTTTAGCCACTTTTTGAGGTTTGCAAAGGATTCTGGGTCACAGAACCTGGTCCGAGCCCCGCGAGTCACCCCTCCTTGGATTGCCCTAGGTCTCTAGTTTTCAGAAATGCACAGGTTTGGTAGGTTTCCCTAGGTGCCGGCTGAGCTAGAGGCCAAAATCTACAGGTAGGCACTTCTCAAAAAACACCTCTGTTTTCTTCCAAAAATTTGGATGTGTCCACGTTGCGCTTTGGGGCATTTCCTGTCGCGGGCGCTAGGCCTACCCACACAAGTGAGGTATCATTTTTATCGGGAGACTTGGGGGAACGCCAGGTGGAAGGAAATTTGTGGCTCCTCTCAGATTCCAGAACTTTCTGTCACCGAAATGTGAGGAAAACTTGTTTTTTTAGCCACTTTTTGAGGTTTGCAAAGGATTCTTGGTAACAGAACCTGGTCCGAGCCCCGCAAGTCACCCCTCCTTGGATTTCCCTAGGTCTCTAGTTTTCAGAAATGCACAGGTTTGGTAGGTTTCCCTATGTGCCGGCTGAGCTAGAGGCTAAAATCTACAGGTAGGCACTTTGGAAAAAACAGCTGTGTTTTCTATAAAAAAAATAGGATGTGTCCATGTTGTGTTTTGGGGCATTTCCTGTCGCGGGCACTAGGCCTACCCACACAAGTGAGGTATCATTTTTATCGGGAGACTTGGGGGAACACAGAATAGCAAAACAAGTGTTATTGCCCCTTATCTTTCTCTACATTTTTTCCTTCCAAATATAAGAGAGTGTGTAAAAAAGACGTCTATTTGAGAAATGCCCTGCAATTCACATGCTAGTATGGGCACCTCGGAATTCAGCGATGTGCAAATAACCACTGCTCCTCAAAACCTTATCTTGATCCCATTTTGGAAATGCAAAGGTTTTCTTGATACCTCTTTTTCACTCTTCATATTTCAGCAAATGAATTGCTGTATACCCAGTATAGAATGAAAACCAACTGCAGGGTGCAGCTCATTTATTGGCTCTGGGTACCTAGGGTTCTTGATGAACCTACAAGCCCTTTATATCCCCGCAACCAGAAGAGTCCAGCAGACAAAACGGTATATTGCTTTCAGAAATCTGACATCGCAGGAAAAAGTTACAGAGTAAAACATAAAGAAAAATGGCTGTTGTTTTCAGCTCAATTTCAATATTTTTTTATTTCAGCTGTTATTTTCTGTAGGAAAACCTTGTAGGATCTACAGAAATGACCCCTTGCTGAATTCAGAATTTTGTCTAGTTTTCAGAAATGTTTAGCATTCCGGGATCCAGTATTGGTTTCACACCCATTCCTGTCACTAACTGGAAGGAGGCTGAAAGCACCAAATATAGTAGAAATGGGGTATGTCCCAGTAAAATGCCAAATTTGTGTTGAAAAATTTGGTTTTCTGATTCAAGTCTGCCCGTTCCTGAAAGGTGGGAAGATAGTGATTTCAGCACCAGAAACCCTTTGTTGATGGCATTTTCAGGGAAAAAACCACAAGCCTTCTTCGGCAGCCCTTTTTTCCCATTTTTTTGGAAAAAACTAAATTTTCACTGTATTTTGGCTATCTCCTTGGTCTCCTCCAGGGGAAACCACCAACTCTGGGTACCATTAGAATCCCTAGGATGTTGGAAAAAAAGGACGCAAATTTGGCGTGGTTAGCTTATGTGGACAAAAAGTTATGAAGCCCTAAGCGCGAACTACCCCAAATAGCCAAAAAAGGGCTCAGCACTGGGGGGGGAAAGGCCCAGCAGCTAAGGGGTTAAGGCAACATACCAATGTCACACATCACAAGTCCTTGAAGGATGCATGCAGATGACACACGTTGGTAACCACACCTGTGAAACCGTAATGGAAAGGAACAACTCAGTTACCAAATAATCCCAGTAAATTACACACAGGATAGAGTAAGACTTGTGACAGTGAATGTAATGTTAAAAATGAAAATGTTCTCACCTGTGTGTCACTGGAAATATTGCTGTATGACTGACTCCCTGTTGTCTTCTTCCTCAGCTTCCTCCTCATCACTGTCCACAGGCTCCACAGGCTCCACAGCTGCCACAACACCGTCATCTGGACCATCCTCCTGCAGAAAAGGCACCTGGCGTCACAAAGCAAGATTGTGAAGCATCGAGCAGGCGATGATGATCTGGCACACCTTCTTCGGTGAGTAGAATAGGGAACCACCTGTCATATGGAGGCACCTGAACATGGCCTTCAGGAGGCCGAAGGTCCGCTCGATCACCCTCCTAGTCCGCCCATGGGCCTCATTGTAGCGTTCCTCTGCCCTGGTCCTGGGATTCCTCACTGGGGTCAATAGCCAGGAAAGGTTGGGGTAACCAGAGTCCCCTAATAGCCACACACGGTGCCTCTGGAGTTGACCCATCATATCAGGGATGCTGCTATTCCGCAGGATGTAGGCATCATGCACTGAGCCAGGGAACATAGCATTTACCTGGGAGATGTACTGGTCTGCCAAACATACCATCTGTACATTCATGGAATGATAACTCTTACGGTTCCTGTACACCTGTTCACTCCTGTGGGGGGGGACCAGAGCTACATGGGTCCCATCAATAGAACCTATGACGTTGGGGATATGTCCAAGGGCATACAAGTCACCTTTCACTGTAGCCAAATCTTCCACCTCAGGGAAAATGATGTATCTCCTTACGTGTTTCAGAAGGGCAGACAACACTCTGGACAGCACGTTGGAAAACATAGGCTGGGACATCACTGATGCCATGGCCACTGTTGTCTGAAAAGACCCACTTGCTAGGAAATGGAGCACTGACAGCACCTGCACGTCAGGGGGGATTCCAGTGGGATGGCGGATTGGTGACATCAGGTCTGTCTCCAACTGGGTACATAGTTCATTGATTGTGGCATGATCAAACCTGTAGGTCACGATTAAATGTCGCTCCTCCATTGTCAACAGGTCCACCAATGGTCGGTACACCAGAGGATTCCGCCATCTCCTCACATGTCCAAGCTGACCGCGCCTAGGAAGGACAACAGCGAAGATCAGGTCAACTTTTTCCAGGTATGTACCCACAGTTACACAGAAGACGACACCAAACACAAAACCCTTCCTGTATGTGTGTTGAGTGTAGGCCTAGCTATGTGTGACGCAGAAGTAAATGAAGCCATGTGGGCCCCTGAAATGGCGGCTGCCTGCCCTCTAATCTGGGACAATGGGATTGTGGGGTAACTGCGTTGCTGTTGCACACCGTCGCGGTAGCCGGTCGTAGACCGCGGCACAATGCTGCATTGGTTAACATTGGACCCTATGGGTCCCACGAGCCAATGGGGAAGTGCGCCGGCGGTGATGATACGCACCGCCGCGGACGTCACCGCCGCGGACGTGCCCGCCATTTTCTATCTGTTCAATCACTAGATACCTGATCTTCGACAGGAGAGGACCTACACTGCAAGTGCTGCTGTGACCTCGGTCTGGAAGAGACAATGGCTGCTGCGTCTGGGGAAAAGGCCCCTGCCTTCACTGCTCAGGAGCTGGAGAGACTGGTAGACGGGGTCTTCCCCCAGTACACGCTACTCTACAGTCCTCCAGACCAACAGGTTAGTACACAGGTAGCACGTTGTATGGGCTAGGCCTGGGTGGAGAGGGCTGGTTGTAAGAGGGAAGGGGGCAGAGTTCAAGGAACATTAATGCATGTGAATGAATGTGCCACATGGCTAGGGTAGGGAGGGGGGCCACGCAAATTGACAGTGCGGTTGTTAATGACTTCTCTTCTTCCCCTGTGCATGTCATGTAGGTCAGCGCCCACCAGAGCAAGGATATTTGGCGTGCCATCGCCAAGGACGTCCGGACCCTGGGGGTCCAACACAGACGGAGCACCCACTGCCGGAAAAGATGGGAGGACATTCGCCGCTGGAGCAAGAAGACGGCGGAGGCTCAGCTGGGGATGCCCTCCCAACGTGGGAGGGGTGCCCGTCGCCCCATGACCCCCCTGATGTTCAGGACCCTGATGTTCAGGCCCTCAAGGGCCCATCCAAATCAACGCGGTAGGCCACCCGCGTTGATTTGGATGGGCCCTTGAGGGCATCACAGCAGACACAAGGGGGTGAGTACAACATCATTCTGCGGACTTTGCGCGCAGTGGAGGGGTCTGGGTGGGGTAGGAGGGCTGTGGGTTTCCCTAGGCCAGGGCGAGTTCCGTAGGCTAGGCCCCTCCGTAATGCAGGCCATGTGCCACTCCACCCCACCGCAGTAGAGTGCCATATACAGGTATAGATGCCCCTGTGGCATCCATGTGTGCAGATGTCCACCATAGCCATGTAGGCCAGATCCCAGGAATTGCATCTGTAGAGGCCAGGAGCACGGCGTAGTGCAGGGGGCTGCTGTGTCTGTATTGTCCGCCAACGGTCGCGGTATGCCATGCACTCAACCTGTCTTTCTTCTGTCTCCCCTGCCCCCTTTTTGTGCTCTCCCTGTTCTTTTGTGCATCAGCATCATCAGGCGGAGGTACAGTGGTACCGGAGCACGAGGGAGCTGCATCCCACATGGCCATGGAGGGTCACACCACGGACTCAGAATGCACCAGCGACACGGAGGGTGAGGGGAGCTTCACGTCGGCTACCGGATCACCAACCAGCAACACGGACTCGTCCGCCGATGGGAGCTCCCTTGTGGTGGCGGCACCATCTGTGCGCCCCACTTCTACAGGTACAGCCGCCACCTCCCCTACCAGCACCGCCCTCCCAGCAGCCCCTCAGCGTTCGCCCCGTGCCCGCTCACCCAGGAGGGTGGGAATCACCTTCGCCCCAGGCACCTCAGGCCCTGCCCCAGTCACCCCTGCTGCCCTCAGTGAGGAGGCCATTGACCTCCTCAGGTCACTCACTGTTGGGCAGTCTACCATTGTGAATGCCATCCAGGGTGCAGAAAGGGAGTTGCAACATGGTAATGCATTCCTGGAGGGCATTCATTCTGGTCAGGCTGTCCTTCAGTGAACCCTGCAATCTCTGGCCTCAGCACTGATGGCAGCCATTGTCCCTGTGTCTAGCCTCCCCCCTCCAACCTCCTCCACCCAGACCCAGTCCCCTGTACCCCAGCCTATCCCAAGCACACCATCAGACAAGCATGCACACACCTCAACACACAAAAGTAGCTCAGGCAAACATAGGCACCACACAACCCACAGGCACACACACAAGTATCACCCACGTGCAGACACAGCAACATCCACTGCCTCCACTGTGTCCCCCTCCTCGTCATCTCCCTCCTTCCTCCCAGTGTCGTCTACACTCTCACCAGCATGCACTACATCTACAGGCACTAGGACTCGCAGCAGTACACCCAGCACCACACCCCGCTCACCTGCACTCACCACCTCCACTCCCATTTACACGTCCCCTGTGTCCTCTCCCAGTGTGTCTGTGACGCCCCCTCCCAAAGTACACAAACGCGGCCACCCACACACCCAACATCCATCCACCTCACGACAGCCTCCAGTACCTGCACCTGCACCCAAAACACCTAAAGTGACCCCTCCTACAACCACCTCCTCTTCCTCCACTCCCAGACCCCCTCCAACTACCCACCCCAGTGTTCGTCAGAAACTGTCCCTGTGTAAAGTTGACCTTTTTGCCCTTCCCCCTCCAATTCATCAGTCGCGTCGTAGCGCATCAGTGAAAAAGCCTCCAAAATCAGTGGTGCCTTTTCAAGGTGTATGGAGTGCACCAGCCAACAGGGCAGGCAGTGTGACCCGGAGCCAAGGCATTGGCAGCCCACCCCCAGTAAAGGCTCTGAAATTGGAAAGTGGGTGACGGGACCCTGTGAAGACTCCTGGAGGCAAAACAACTCATAGGGGTTCCAGGGGGATTGTAGAGTCAGCTGTGACTCCTCCAAAGGTGGGGAAGGGCCAGAGGAATTCTGCACAGCCTAGTGTGAGCAGCACCGCGGAGAAGGGCGGCATCCTTCCCGACATTCGGAACGCCACCGCCAGCACCGTCCTCACTGGTCAGGAGACCACCGCCACCGCCGGAGTCAGTGCCCAGGAGGGCCCAAGTATCGTCACTGGTCAGGAGACCACCGCCACCGCCGGAGTCAGTGCCCAGGAGGGCCCAAGTATCGTCACTGGTCAGGAGACCACCGCCGGAGTCAGTGCCAAGGAGGGCCCAAGTATCGTCACTGGTCAGGAGACCACCGCCGGAGTCAGTGCCCAGGAGGGCCCAAGTATCGTCACTGGTCAGGAGACCACCGCCAGAGTCAGTGCCCAGGAGGGCCCAAGTATTGTCACTGGTCAGGAGACCACCGCCACCGCCGGAGTCAGTGCCCAGGAGGGCCCAAGTATTGTCACTGGTCAGGAGACCACCGCCTCCACCGGAGTCAGTGCCCAGGAGGGCCCAGGTATAGTCACTGGTCAGGAGACCACCGCCAGAGTCAGTGCCCAGGGGGGCCCAAGTATCGTCACTGGTCAGGAGACCACCGCCACCGCCGGAGTCAGTGCCCAGGAGGGCCCAGGTATCGTCACTGGTCAGGATACCACCGCCAGAGTCAGTGCCCAGGAGGGCCCAAGTATCGTCACTGGTCAGGAGACCACCGCCGGAGTCAGTGCCCAGGAGGGCCCAAGTATCGTCACTAGTCAGGAGACCACCGCCGGAGTCAGTGCCCAGGAGGGCCCAAGTATCGTCACTGGTCAGGAGACCACCGCCGGAGTCAGTGCCCAGGAGGGCCCAAGTATTGTCACTGGTCAGGAGACCACCGCCACCGCCGGAGTCAGTGCCCAGGAGGGCCCAAGTATTGTCACTGGTCAGGAGACCACCGCCTCTGCCGGAGTCAGTGCCCAGGAGGGCCCAGGTATAGTCACTGGTCAGGAGACCACCGCCAGAGTCAGTGCCCAGGAGGGCCCAAGTATCGTCACTGGTCAGGAGACCACCGCCACCGCCGGAGTCAGTGCCCAGGAGGGCCCAGGTATCGTCACTGGTCAGGATACCACCGCCAGAGTCAGTGCCCAGGGGGGCCCAAGTATCGTCACTGGTCATGAGACCACCGCCAGAGTCAGTGCCCAGGAGGGCCCAAGTATCGTCACTCGTCAGGAGACCACCGCCGGAGTCAGTGCCCAGGAGGGCTCTGGCTGCCACAGCCCCGCTGGGCAATAAGGGAACGTCATGCCACACACCAATGCCCAGTCCAGAGAACGTCATGCCACACACCAATGCCCAGTCCAGAGAACGTCATGCCACACACCAATGCCCAGTCCAGACACCGCCATGGTAAAGCACCGCTGAACAGTCCAGAACCGCCATGGCAAAGCACCGCTGAACAGTCCAGACACCGCCATGGCAAAGCACCGCTGAACAGTCCAGAACCGCCATGGCAAAGCACCGCTGAACAGTCCAGACACCGCCATGGCAAAGCAACGCTGAACAGTCCAGAACCGCCATGGCAAAGCACTGCTGAACAGTCCAGACACCGCCATGGCAAAGCACCGCTGAACAGTCCAGACACCGCCATGGCAAAGCACCGCTGAACAGTCCAGACACCGCCATGGCAAAGCACCGCTGAACAGTCCAGAACCGCCAGGGCAAAGCACCGCTGAACAGTCCAGACCGCCATGGCAAAGCACTGCTGAACAGTCCAGACACCGCCATGGCAAAGTACTGCTGAACAGTCCAGAACCGCCATGGCAAAGCACCGCTGAACAGTCCAGACACCGCCATGGCAAAGCACCACTGAACAGTCCAGACACCGCCATGGCAAAGCACCGCTGAACAGTCCAGAACTGCCATGGCAAAGCACCACTGAACAGGGCATGCACCGAGGAAGAATGAAAAGGCCGTCACTTCAAGCATCGTTATCCCATGTGCAGGTGGGACAGTGACGGGACAGGAACTTCCACGGGGAGACCAATCCAGTCTTGGCACCAGTCCCCCACCAGAACCAGTGGAGGCTGTTATCTACCTGCAAAACTGTGGCTTTGCACTCCCCAGGATGGTACAGTGGGCAACCAACCCACTGTAGAGACTTGAGAGACTGTGGCTTAGCACTCCCCAGGATGGTACAGTGGGCAACCCACCCACTGTAGAGACTTGAGACACTGTGGCTTAGCACTCCCCAGGATGGTACAGTGGGCAATCCACCCACTGTAGAGACTTGAGAGACTGTGGTTTTGCACTCCCCAGGATGGTACAGTGGACAAACCACCCACTTGTGAGACTTGAGAGACTGTGGCTTTGCCCTCCCCAGGATGGAACAGTGGGCAACCCACCCACTGTAGAGACTTGAGAGACTGTGGCTTTGCACTCCCCAGGATACATCAATGGGCATGGAGACCCGTTGTGGATCTGGCTTTGCACTCCTCCGGCTGAGGTGCCCCTCCTTCCCTTCCCCCTGAGGTGCCTGTAGTGTTTTGATCTGATGCCCCGCCAGTGTTCTCTCCGTGTGTGGACAGGTATCTTTTGTGGGCCTCGCCCATGCATTTTTGGACTAGTGGTGCACGGACATTGATATGTGCATATCTGCACTACTTCTCGGAATGTATATACTTTTGTATGATTTTCTAATATATGTGTATATTTTTGAGACATGTATATTGATACATTACAATGTTTGGACTGATTTTGTTTTGTCTTTGCATTCTTCCGGGGGGGGTGTGGGTTGTTACTGTGATTTTTGTGAATGCATTGGTGTGTGTGTTGTAATATGCGAGGGTGGGGGTGGGGGTGGGGGTGTTGCGTGTGTGTCCCCCTGACTTTTGCCTCCCCCCTCCCCTATGTCAAAGGTGCAGTACTCACATTGTCTTCGGCGCCTACGTAGATGGTGATCGTAGAGGAGCAGAAAGACAAGCGCAGGGAGTATTTGGAGTTCCTGCTCCATGGAGTCCTCCTTCCTTGTGGGATGTGTTCAGGTGAGCGTTTTCCCATTGAAATGGCTGTTTCCGCCGTGTTTTTATCCACGGTGAATCCCCCCCGGAAAAGGTGGCGGATTGGCGGGTTGTGATACTGTGGGCGGTACATTGTCTTCCGCCTGTCTGTTGGCGGTGACCGCCGCGCTGCTTGTCTGTACCGCCGTGGCGGGCGGTGTGTTAAAGTGGCTGTCTTTGTTGGCGGTTTCCACCAGGGTCATGATTCCCTTTTTTTGTCCGCCGGCCTGTTTGCGGTATTACCGCACCTTTAACACCGTCCGCCAGGGTTGTAATGACCCCCTTAGTATTGAAGAGTAAGTCTGTGTGGAAATTACAGTTGATAACTTGAGTCCAGTATGTTCCACATGCGTTTTTAGTTCTGGTTCTGGTCTTAGAAGATACTTTTTAAAATACTTTGTTGTGCATTTTTCAAGAGAGTTTCACTGTCTGCAAACAGCCTGGTACAGAGTAAATTCTCTCCATAGAGTGAACGCTGCTTATACTACCCACTTTATCACTCATATCATGTTCATTTCTCAAAAACGTTTTGACAAATGTGAGGGGTTTGAAATAGGTAAAGGCTGTCCATAGTAGGGCATTAATTTGTTGTGCTACAGTGATCCCACACAAAAATGTGAGAATTTTTTTTTTTTTTAGCTACATTTAAAGTTTGCAGGGGATACTGGGTAAGAAAGTATTGAGGGATCCATGCGAGCCACACCTCGTTGACTCTCCAGGGTGTCCAGTTTTCAGAAATGTCTGGATTTGGTAGCTTTGCCTAGATGGCTGCAGAGGCCGGACCAAAAACGCAGGTGCTCCCCTTGCAAAAACAGGTTACTTTGTGAAAGATCATTTTGATGTGTCCACAATACGTTTGGGGCCTGTCCCTGTCACTGGCACTTGGCCCACCCACACAAGTGAGGTGGAATCTTTCTCGGGAGATCCGGGAGAATGCTGGGTGGTAGGAAATTTGTGGCTCCCCTCAGATTCCAGAACTTTCCATCACAGAAATATGAGAACTTTTTTAGGCAAATTTTGAGGTTTGCAAGGGATTCTGGCTAACAAAACCTGGTGAGAGCCACAGAAGTCAATCCATCCTGTATTTTCCTGAGTGTCTCATTTAAAAAAATGTTCAGGTTTGCTAAGTTTCCTTAGGTGCCAGCTGAGCTAGGGTCCAAAATCCACAGCTGGACACATTACAAAAAAAGGGTCAGTTTTCAGTGGAAAAATGTGATGTGCCCACGTTGCGTTTTGGACCAATTCCTGTTGCGGGCGCTAGGCCTACCCACACAAGTGAGGTACCATTTTTATCATAAGACTTAGGGGAATGCTGTGTGGAACGAAGTTTGTGGCTTCCATCAGATTCTAGAACTTTCCATCACAGAAATATGAAGTAAATGTATTTTTAGACAAATTTTTAAGTTTGCTAGGGATTCTGGGTACCAAAACCTGGTGCCAGCCACACAAGTCACCCCATCCTGGATTTCCCTAGGTGTCTAGTTTTGAAAGATGTACATGTTTGCTAGGTTTCCCTAGGTGCCGGATGAGCTAGGGCCCAATAATCCACAGCTAGGCACATTGCAAAAAGAGGGTCAGTTTTTAGTGGAAAAAAGTGAAATGTCCACATTGTGTTTTGGGCCATTTCCTGTCGCGGGCAGTAGGCCTACCCACAAAAGCGAGGTACCATTTATATCATAAGACTTAGGGGAATGCTGTGTGGAACGAAGTTTGTGGCTTCCATCAGATTCTAGAACTTTCCATCACAGAAATATGAAGTAAATGTATTTTTAGACAAATTTTTAAGTTTGCTAGGGATTCTGGGTACCAAAACCTGGTGCCAGCCACACAAGTCACCCCATCCTGGATTTCCCTAGGTGTCTAGTTTTGAAAGATGTACATGTTTGCTAGGTTTCCCTAGGTGCCGGATGAGCTAGGGCCCAAGAATCCACAGCTAGGCACATTGCAAAAAGAGGGTCAGTTTTTAGTAGAAAAAAGTGAAATGTCCACATTGTGTTTTGGGCCATTTCCTGTCGCGGGCAGTAGGCCTACCCACAAAAGCGAGGTACCATTTATATTAGGAGACTTAGGGTAATACAGAATAGCAGAACAAGTGTTAATACCAATTGTCTTACTTTGCATTTGCACCTTCCAAATGTAAGGCAGTGAGTAAGAAGGGAGTCATTTTGAGAAATTTCCTCTAATTCATATGCTTATTTGGGTACCCACAAATTCAGAGATGTGCAAATAATCACTGCTTCTAAACTCCATATCTTGTGCCCATTTTTTAAATAAATAGGTTTTCTTGATACCTATTTTTCACTTTTTACCAAATGATTTGCTGTATACCCAGTACACAATGAAAAACCATTACAAGGTGCATCTCAATTATTGGCTCTGGGTACCTTGGGTTCTTGGTGAACCTACAATGTGTGTGTCTGTTTTTATATGCGTGCATGTGGGTGTGAGTCGCATTGAATGCGTGCATGAATGACTGAATGTGAGTATACGTGTATGTTTTGTGTTGTGAATGCGTGTGTGCGACAATGTATGTTGGTGTGTGTTGCGGTGAGTGGGTGTGTATGAGTGCATGCCTGGGTGGATGTGGGTATGTGTGTGTGTATGATTGTGTATGTGTGCACGTGTGTGTGTGTAAATGTGGGGGGGCAGGAGAGGGAAGGGGTGGGTGGGGAAGGACTCTGGGGAGGGGGAGTGGGATGTCTGAGACCCCTATCAGTGCCAGAGAAAGAATTCGCTGGCACTGATAGTGCCCACCGCCATGGATTTCGTAGACGAAGTCATAAGCCCGAGGGTGGGATTGTGATGGCTGCCAGGCTGGAGACCGAAGTCTCCAGCACAGCAGCCTTTACCACCCTGGTGACCGGAGTGGCACATTTGCAGGTTGGCTTGCGCCAAACCGCCAATGTCATAATTTGGGAAAAGGTACCGCCAGCCTGTTGGCAGTACCTTTCTCTGAATTACTGCCAACCGCCAGGGTTGAAATGAGGGCCATAGTGTGTATATGCTGAAAGCTTTCCTGGGAACGCATTCCACCAAATGCTTACCATTGGCTTTGTGTTTTATAACTCCACATTATTATTTTACCTGGAGCACTGGAAATCCCTGCACCATCCCTGCACTCATTGCCTCAATGAGATATACAGTCTCTATTGAAGTATGCTTTTACCTATGCAGCCACCCAATCACCAGTTTCGCCGTGCTGTAGCCGTTGAGCCATGTACGCCCATCAAGTTATGCACCTCCTGTTGCTGTAAGCAAACACCTGGTGCATACAGGAAGCATCTACTTGAGAGGCGTCCTTTAATGGTAGGGTTTGAGCTCCTGGAGGCCATTGTAGATAGGTGCCTTACGGGACCACCACAATGTACCACAACATGGCACTTGACTGCAGCAAATGCTGTCAAATATGGCCTGGCAGTGATGAGGAAACGGAGTGCCCACACAAAAATATCTTTGCATCAGAGCTACCTGTTGACCTTTGACTCCTCCATTGCTTGATGTAGACACCCCCTCCTGGGACATGCGCCCCATTTTGGCATGCAGTTCACTTTGAGTTGTGCAGTCCTTGAGGCTCGATTAATACCACAGCCACAGTGAACATTCATCCATCCCTTTGTTTCTTGGAAGGAGTTTCACATTTTTGGGGGGAATGTGCTTGTGCATTACTTTTAGGAGCCTGCTGTATTTTGTCAGTGCTTCCTGACAGCTCACATACTTGTTCAGTGAAACACAACCACAGAGTAGGAGGCTCGTTTCCCAACAGTAAACATGCACATGGCTTCACCCCAGGGGCCGAGATCGCCGGGGGCTGCTGACTAGGCCGTGTCTATTGCTCTGACTAGTTCTGCGGGTGTGTCGAGGAGCCTTTCGTGGTGCTCGAGAGACAGACTGATCCATTCAATTAGTGTGGCACTGGTTCCCCGTGATCTGAATGTTGGTGTGATGGGTAAAGGTCACTGTGCCATGGCGATGGTTTTGGATTTGAGATCAATGCTTAATTTGTAAATACAAAGGTGCAGGTGCCCAAAGCCCTCCTCTTGAACTCGCGGCTGCTGTAATCAAATGTGTGAACATGGAATACTGAGGGGGCGTAATCCCGAAGCCATATCGGGCCTCTTTAATCCATTTAAAGCCACTCGCTGCCACTTCAGCTCACTCTTGCAACTGTTTACGTTCTCCCTTTGTGACGCTTTTTCGTTTTCCCCTTCATCCGTCTTTCCTATATGTGTCTTTTGCTCCAGCAAATGCTTGAGGCATAAGAATAAGCCTCGGCCCTCAAAAATAAGTGCCGGTGCTCAGCACCGGAAACAACAAGCACAAATTAAGCACTGTTTGAGATAATCCTAACCTTTCTCTACTTGTCACTGTCTCTGATGCTAGAGATGATTAACTGTCTCTAAGGCGTAGTCCTCTTCTGTTACACCGAGACCTGGAATATTTAGGATACCAGTTGTCGGGGCCTACTGGGATGGCTTGTGTTCACCCATATTGAAAACGTGGACAGTCCTGGCCAGCTGCAGTTTTTAATCCCACTCAAGGTGAATTTAGCCTTTCATCCTTTCCTGCTTTTTAGTTTATTTTGGTAAGTATGTTTTTTTCTTAGATTTTCCTCCATTTTATGAATTAATTGCAACTCCTGAAAATGGAAATAATATAGGCTGCAAATGAGTAGAGGCAACACACTTTCAGAGTAAGAGGTTGCATTTGCTTGCTGGTGGGGAGCAAAAGAGAAACGTTTCGCCTTTGATGAAGCAGAAAATGAAGGTTTTGATTTATTTACGCATAAAACGTAGTGTGAAATAATCATGTGTGACATTAACCGAACTAACAAAGATTGTACGGGGACAAACGTGCCCTCAGAGTAGTTTGCCGACATTATACGCGTGCTTTATATATAACGTGGTGTATTAAAATTGCACTAATCCGACATAATCATAAACGTATGCTACGATTTGCTTGCTTGAACTACGTTAGCTTAGCATTACTTTAGAGGAGGCTTTGGCCTGGTGGCCTGGTCTCACGGTTTAGATGTTCGTATTTTTCCAATGTGCTATTAAACGTGTATTTCTGCTTGAAGCTGTACTTTTCCACAGAAACTGTTCACATGCTTATCTTAAAGTTTCGTGCCAGCATGGCATATTTTCTCTTTAATTCAAGGTCGACTTGCAGGTGCGGACAATGGAGGCTCTGAAAGTGAGCTAATTGGTAGACAATGTTGCGATTTGCGTACCCATCTCCAAGGATAATGTATGCTTAAGTAAAAGCTTGAGAACTGTCGTTTTTGATTGGACAATTTGAAGCTAACCTATGAACCCTCCAATGGAGACCCTACTGGATTCGAACTGTTGTCTATAAAAACCAGGTGCACGAGAAGAAGGTAGCCATTACCAGCTCGATACCCGCCATTTCGCAGACTTCGTAGCTATTATGGCCCACTTTGCTGCGACGCCATTTTGAGAGACTTTGATGCTTTCTCTAGTCGAGAGAAAGAGACTTCAACGATTCTTGCCCTAGAGACTTTAACTTTGATTTGTCCCTTTGCATGAAGTAGTATTCTTAACTTGCCGCCGTGAGGCGATTGCCACGTTCACCCCTGCCCCCTTTGTCCCGTCCTATGCTGATCGAGAAACGGTACCTGCGAGACGAAGACTTCCTTGTATGCTGATCGTAATTGGTAAATATGAAAGGAAATTGTAAAATTGCATTGTGATCCTTTTAGGTAACCAACTGCTGATTTTGATAAGATCCCTAGCTAAGAGTTTTCTAAATTTATGTTGCTAAATTGTTTTTGCATGAAGTCCCACATGCCGATGCTAATTCAAGGTTAGATGAGGATTCCATATGTTGCACGATGCAATTTGAAATCTTGTTATGCTGACTAAATGTACGCAATTAGTTCATTACAGATTATCGTATTAGTGCTTTGCATTGCTATTATCGAATGCCTTGTGATTCAAATGCTACATAGATTACACTTGTTTCGACGATATGGACAGCTATTAATGTTCATTTATGTTTATCATTTGGTGTTGAGACACATCTATATTGTGCTAGCTTTGTTAATATAGGGAAATAAATTCACTAACTTTGCAATAAACTGGTGTGGTTATTCCTGACTGAAAGGTCAGGGTTCGCCGAAAATGTATTCTGGATTAATTGTTAAGTGTTATGTTGATCAAGGTATTGCTTATGTACGTTATTGATTATTGATCTGATGCGATTGATCGATTAAGAGTACAGAGAGTTCCCACTTAGTCAAAAGATTCATCGGCCTAAAGAGCGTCCAAATACAGGTAAATTGTTACCACGGTTCGCTCTATCAGTAGATGGTAGCAGAGGATGGTTGCGTCTTTTGGGACCCTGTACTATTAAAATACATGGTGTTGAATTACCGGTTACGCATTTTGAGACCCCACTCGAGAAGTTTAATTAGATTTTTCTTGGATAAAACAGATTGACAGAATGATGATGGGCTAGGTCCACCGCGACTTTCCCGGGATCTCGGAGCTTGCGAATGGAGAGAACGGAGGTGTGGAAACAGCGTTGGCGGTACTAGTGATGGTATGAGTGATGTTAGGGTTTTGCGCTTGCACAGCTTATTGCCGCGGGGTGTGTGAAAAGGTTGCGAGGATTTATTTTTTTTTTTTTTTTGAGGATAGCGGAGGTGCGACTCCGAGTGTAGAAGTAGAGAAGTCGTCGAACTTCATAGAGATAGCGGAGGTGCGGCTCCGAGTGTGAGAGTAGGGAAGTCGTCGAACTTCATGTGCGTGTGGCGCTTTGTGCATAAAAAGGTCCACGTGGTTGTTGTTGTTGAGACGGGCCCTGCGAGGTCAAGAGACTCCGGAGTATGTTGATCCATGTTGTGGTCTGGGCGGTTTAGTAGGTTGATCGGGCGTGGTCAACGAGTCGGTATGTGTGTTAGGGAGTGAAAGAAACTTCGACTTCGGGCTTTGACAAGATTCTAAGTGCACTAGAACAGATCATTGACAAGTTGAGAGTAGGTCTGCGGGTCAGATTTGCTTGCGAACGTGGGGACTGAGAAAGACGGAATAGCGGCCAGAGGCTAGTGAAAGGTCCCGAGGCTAGTGAAAGGTCCCTAAGGTCCTGAAGCGATTGTGTTACCCTTCCTGTAGTAAACCGACAGATCTGTTTTAGTTTTTGGTAGCTCGCGATACATGCAAGAAGTTGTTACGAGAGGAGCTGAGTGAAGGAAGACTAGCCGCGAGGCTTTGTCAGCCGCAGTGTGTGTGAGTGTGACGTCACTAGGAGCCGCGCTGGGATAGGTTGGTTGCAAAGAAGGGTCGCGCACGGACTGGACGCAGTCCGTGGGACTCGATTGGAAGGGGAAAGGCAAGCGAAGAGTATTCCGGGAATTAAAGTCACCCATTGATTAAAAATTTGTGGAATAAAAGTGATCTATTGATTATAAACTTTGTGAATTAAAAGACGAGAAAATGAAATTCCTTAAAGCATTTAGGAGCGCGATGAAAGGGGAGTCTTACATCAAAGCGAGCGTAGGAGAGGAGACGCCGCCCGAGGGCACACCAGCTTACATTGTAATGGAGGAAAAAGGGGTAGCTCCGTGTCTTTGGCTAAAGCAATGGCACAAACTGACAGAGAAACATGGGAGCGTAGCATTCCCGATACATGGGACATTCAATATAAGGATCCTAGAGAATCTGAGATTCACGATGTATGACATGAAGGTGCCTCCAAGGCCAGCCCAGTTTGAGGCTCTAGCAATCTGGGAATTAATGGCTAGACAGCAACAGAAGAACAAGTTTGAAACAAGGATGAGGAAGGTAGAAAAGACATTAGCGGATGCTAGGTGGGATAATGCGCAGAAGGTGTGGAGGTCAGATGTATTGCAGGGAATAAAATTGTTTCCAGCAATTACTAAGGAGGAAGAGGAGACAGGTAAGAAAGCTACCTGTAAGACAGACAGGAAGTGTTCCAAGGATAGAGAGGACGAGGAAAAATTGAGAAGAGAAGAGGAGTTAGAGGATGAGGAGTTAATAATGCAATTGCTGAACGACCGTCCACCACCTTATGCGGAGAATGGACAAGGTCCAAGTACCAGTTCTGCCCCTCCGGCATCGGTACAGAACAGTGAAACCCGGAGTTCAGGAGCGCCATCGGGATCTAAGGACCCGAGTTTACTGTTCACCCCGCAAATACCGCAGGTTAGGAGAATATATCCAGATGTGCCCATAATGAAACCAGCAGAAAATTATCAACCGCAGATGCCAGGGTACTACAGCGGTGACAATAGTGGAGGAATGGTTCTAGAACAAACAGTAAGGGGAGTACAGAATGGTCACAATCCAACAATGACACAGGCTGAATCAACTCAGTTTATGATGCCTCAAAAGCAGATGCAGGGAGGAAACGCTCATGCTCAGATGACGGGGAGTCAGATGGGCATGCCGGCAATAATGACCCATAGTATGGGGATGAACATGCCTCAGAACATGGGAAATGGACAGAACCCAGACGCGATATCACTACCCATTACTGTAGGTCCACCGGTACCTCTGTACAGTCAGCCTAACTTAGGTATGAGCGGTCAGGGATCAATACTGCAGATTGGGACAGAGAGAAGGTGCATAGAGAACACTCCAGGGATAACTCCGATAGCGGCTCAGCCAAGTGGATCTGGATCCTTGATGGAGTTTAGTCCCATATGTGCTCAGTCTACGCTGGTGAGGTCAAGCCCCCCACTGATAATACCCCTAACATCGAATACTGAAAAGCTGCCTCAACCATCAATGGCAGTCGACGTGAATGCCACGCTGATGGGGGTGAATGCGCAACAGCTGACACAGTGGTTCAACAGCTTGAATTCCACACAAAGTTCAGACAGCGGGAAAGGAGAAGAGTACCTGAATAGGATGAGGCTGAACATGGAAGCACAAGAATTGGTGGAAGGGAATATGGGTGTGAACAGGTTAGAGTCCTACACGGAAGAGGAGCTGAGGTATCTATGTCCAAAGATCACGAAAGAAGTGAACAAGGTACATAAAAGTTTGCAGGAAGTGGCGGACAGAAACAGGATTGACATAGGCAAGACGAAACACTTGAGCAGGAGCTATAGGTTGGATTTTGGGACCACAGATTTTGAACACATGAGGTCAGCAGGCATGAAGGCACACCTTAGAGAATTGTTGCAGAGTGCCCAAGTGTGGAGGTGCTTAGACAAGTGGGAAAGCAGGTGGGTAAAAAGGAAGGATAAGAGGAGGGACAGTGCTACAGAGCACAACGAGAAAAGACCGCAGAGCAGCGAGACAGTAACCATGTTACCAATGAGGGAGACAGCAGGGGGAAAGTTAATACAGGTACCGTAGCACAGAAGCGACATTCAGTCATTTACGGATGATTTTCCCAAGCTGAGAGAGAAGCCGATTGAATGGTATCAACAGACTGATAGGTTTGTCAAGCTTGCAAAATGTCTCTGGGAAGACCTGAATACTCTATTTGAGATTGTGGTTCCGGCAGACTTGTGGGAGGATTGCAAAAGAGCTGTAGGTTGGCCGACAAGCGAACCAGAGAGAGACAGGGAGACGGGTGCACCATCACCTATGGTGATGAGTTTGTACTATAAGGTGATTGAGCATTTGAAGACGAAGGTTGCCGCGAAAAATGTGGATTGGCAGAAGATTGATCGAACTGCCCAAGAGGCTAAAGAATCGATTCATAGTTACTATGAGAGGTTGTTGAAGGCGTTCAAGAATTACAGTGGCACGGAAACAATTGAGGCAAAGGATATGCTTCATTTTGTGTTTAGATTTGTGGAAGGGTTGAGACCAGAGATAAGTCAGATGATAAAGTCGCATTTGATTTGCTGGCAGTCGAAACCGATTGATGAGGTCTTGACTTATGCGAAATATTGTAGCGACGAGATTGAAGTGAAACAGAAAAGGCTGAAAGAGAAGGTGATGATGATGCAACTTAAAGCAGCTCAGACAGGTCTGCAAGGTTTGCAAGGGATGCAAGGGTTCCAACAGCAGGTACCGCAACCGCAGCCGCAGTTGCAGGGAAACATGGCGTTTCAGCCACAGGCGAGAGGCAGAGGAGGTTTTGTGAATAATGGTCCGGATTTGAACACTGTTGTGACGGGTGTGCAGGCAATGAAGAAAGTGATGCCGTGTCACGCGTGCGGAATTGTAGGTCATTGGAAACGCGAGTGCCCGATGGTGGTGCAGGAAGGTGCAGGTGCAGGTGCAGGTGTTGGTCAGCAAAACAATGATGTCAATGCATTTCAGACAATGAGGGGACCGAAAATGAGAGGTCCAAGCCCAAATTTTCAGACCGTAAATCAATTGCAGGGATTACAACCTATGCAGCCGCAGCAGATGCAGATGCCTCGTATGCAGATGACGCAAATGCAGCCGATGCAACAGCAGTTACCCATGGTACCTAATCAGCAAATGCAAATACCTTTGGCACCAATGAGTCAGCAGCAAGTGATGGTTCCTCCACAGGTCTCGGGTCAGGTAATGAGTACAAATGGCACCGTACAACAGTTCCCATTACACAGTGAGAGTGGAATAAACAATGTATGGGAGAGTGAGAGCTCAGAAGAGGAAGGAGATTGGGTGCTTGCAGCATCCTTAGAAGTTGATCAAAAGGGTCCGTACGTGGAGGGAAGAGTAATGGGTCATCGTGTTTCATTCTTGGTGGACACGGGGGCCACACGTTCAACTGTTAAGAGTAGTGAAGTACCAAATTTGCCACTCTCAGGGAGGACAGTTCAAGTGGTGGGAGTAGCAAACAGGCACCTGACGAACCCAATAACGGATCCGGTACCAGTCAGCATCGGTAACTATCAAGGGGTGCATCAGTTTGTGATATGTGATTCAAGCCCAATAGCACTGTTAGGGAGAGACCTATTGTGCAAGCTGGGATGTTCGATCATGTGTTCGAACGAAGGAATAACAATCCAGACAAACAGTGATGGGGAAGAAGAGGACAGTGTAGAGGGGAATGAAATGGAAACGGTAGACGAAGAGTATCCTCTGATTTGCCTTTTTCCAATGATAACTGAAGAAGATATTCCAGCCGAATTACGGGAAACAGTCGGAAAAGAAGTGTGGGACATGACAGGGAAAGAGGTGGGATTGATGAAAGGAGTGGAACCAGTGAAAGTGACTGTAAAGCCCAATGCAATCTTTCCCCAGACCCCACAATACCACATGCCACAAGATACCCTCATGAAAGTTGCCCAACTCATTGACGAATTTGTGAAACAGGGGGGAATGAAAGAAGTGTTAAGCAGTCCCTGTAACTCACCGATAATGGGACTAATAAAGCCAAGTGGAAAGGTCCGACTCGTGCAGGACTTGAGGAAAATAAATGACATTATAGTCAAATGCTGCCCTGTTGTACCGAATCCAGCTGTGATAATGTTTCAAATTCCTTGCGATGCCGAATGGTTCTCAGTCATCGATTTGTCGCAAGCATTCTTTTCTGTGCCTCTTCATGAGGACAGCCAATTTCTCTTTTGTTTCAAATTCCTAGACAGAGTGTACAGTTGGTGTCGAATTCCTCAAGGGTTTTCTGAGTCACCGTCGATATTCAATCAGGTTCTAAAGAAAGACTTGGAAGAGTTAGAGTTGCTATTCGAGTCAACCCTAGTACAGTACATTGACGACTTACTGGTTGCATCAAAGACAGAAAGTGGCTGCACAGCCGATACCATTGCCCTGTTGAACCATTTGGGAAGAAACGGACACAAGGTGTCTCCTTCCAAATTACAGTTCTGTCAGAAGAAAGTGAAATACTTGGGTCACCAAATAGAGAAAGGGTCACGGAGAATAATGAAGGAAAGAATTACAAGTGTACTTCAGATGAGTCCGCCCAGGACGAGAAAGGAGGTGAGGAAATTCTTGGGAATGGTGGGCTACTGTCGCCAGTGGATTCCCAACTTCTCGACTCTAGCGAAGCCTTTACTGAAACTGACCCAGAAGGATGCTTTGGATCAAATTGAGCTGAAAGGAGATGAGATGGATGCTTTTGTTGAATTGAAAGAATGCATGTGTAGGGCTCCAGCTTTAGGTATGCCTGATTACACAAAGCCTTTCACATTGTTTTGTCATGAACGTGATGCATGTTCTTTGTCTGTCTTGACTCAAGCCCATGGTGGCGTAAACAGACCAGTAGCGTATTTTTCAGCTACTTTGGATCCGGTTGCAGCAGCACTCCCAGGGTGTTTGCGCGCCGTAGCAGCAGTTGGTATCAGCCTCACTCAGAGTGAAGGAATAGTGATGGGACACCCAGTAACAGTCATGGTCCCTCACTCAGTTGAGATACTTTTGACCCGCTCCCGAACGCAACACATGACTGGAGCAAGACTCACAAGGTTTGAAACGATAATTCTGGGCTCACCGAATGTGCAGCTGAAAAGGTGCACTACGTTGAATCCAGCTACCTTGCTTCCTGGAGAAAATGCTGAAATAGAGAACGCTGAAGACGTCGAGCATGACTGCCTTCAGGTGACTGAATTTTGCACAAAACCCCGACCGGACATTAAAGATACTAAGCTTGATGAAAATGACCAAATTAATTTTGTTGATGGTTCATGTCTAAGAGATGGGATGGGGATTTTGAAAGCAGGATACGCTGTATGCACTGTAACAGGGGTCTTGGAAGCGGGATGGCTTCAAGGAGTCTATTCTGCACAAGTAGCAGAACTTGTAGCCCTTACCAGAGCATGTCAACTGTCTGCATTGATGAAAGTCACCATTTACACTGATAGCCAATATGGGTTTGGGATTGTGCATGACTTTGGACAACTATGGTCACAGAGAGGTTTCCTGACTTCTTCAGGATCCCCAGTGAAAAACGGGGAGAGAATAAGGGAATTGTTACATGCCATTCAAGTGCCAGCTGAAGTTGCAGTGGTAAAGTGCAGTGCTCACACGAAAGGACAGGATTATGTTTCTCTGGGAAAGGCATATGCAGATCAAGTCGCAAGATTTTGTGCCTTGAACTGTATATTACTGAGAGATGAATGGAACTCAATAAGTGAGCCAGAACTCGAACCAGCTGAAGCATTTGCCTTGAAGGTCGTGGATACAATAGAGGAACTAAAAGCATTACAAAATAATGTCAGAGAGGATGAAAGAGATTCCTGGATTAAATCACAATGTATAAAGAGACAAGACGAGTTGTGGGTTTCACATGAGGGAAAATTTGTTTTGCCAAATAGTCTCTTATCACAGCTTGCGCGGTTCTATCATGGGCAAGCTCACCTAGGGAGAGATGCCATGATAAGATTATTCAAAACTGATTGGTTTAACCCCAGATTTCGTCAAGCTGCAGAAGCAGTTTGCCATCGATGTGTCACTTGCCAGCAGATGAACCCAGGAAAGGGAACGGTTGTGAACGCGAGCCACATTGGTAGGGCAAGCGGTCCTTTTAGTCGTATGCAGATGGACTTCATTGAGATGCCTGTGCATGGAGGTCTGAAATATGTGTTGGTGATTGTGTGCATTTTTAGTCACTGGATTGAGGCATACCCCACACGTAGAAATTACAGCCTTACAGTTGCAAAGCTATTGTTGAGAGAATTGATACCACGTTTCGGATTCCCGATCTCTTTAGAATCAGATAGGGGAAGTCACTTCAACAACGAGGTGATAAAGTTACTTTGCGAAGCGCTGAACATTGAGCAAAAGCTGCACTGTAGCTATCGCCCTGAAGCATCAGGACTGGTGGAGCAGATGAATGGTACACTGAAATCAAGAATGGCGAAAATATGTGCATCAACAAATTTGAAATGGCCTGACGCATTGCCCTTAGTGCTAATGTCAATGAGAAACACTCCTGATAGAAAAACTGGATTGTCTCCGCACGAAATTCTCATGGGCAGGGCTATGAGACTTCCTGCAGTTCCCGCAAACATGCTTTTGAATATTACAGATGATATGGTGTTAGACTACTGCAAAGGACTGGCTGACGTGGTTCGCTCTTTCTCTCACCAGGTGGAAGCGACCACCTTGCCACCGATCCAAGGTCCAGGACACGCACTGAAAGCAGGTGACTGGGTCGTGGTGAAGAAGCACGTGAGGAAGTCGTGCCTGGAACCCCGTTGGAAAGGCCCTTTCCAAGTGATCCTGACGACAACTACCGCTGTGAAGTGTGCGGGGGTTCCCAACTGGATTCACGCCAGTCACACAAAGAAGGTGCTGTGTCCCACAGATGAGGAAGTTGAAGCGCTGAAATTGCCAGTGCCTGATAAAACAGTGCCGAGTGCTGAGACAGAACAAAAGCGAACTGAAAGCGAACAAGCAGCAGCAGGAGAAAAGGAGATATTATTGGAGAACGAAGAGTCCGACTCACTTGGGGAAGACCAAGGAGAAAGTTCAGACAGCGACGAAGAAGCTGCAGGTGACAAAGAGCCTGAAGCAGCTGAGGGTAGCAAAAAGCCTGAAGCAGCTGAAGGTGACAAAGAACCTGAAGCAGCCGAAAGTGATACAGAGCCTGACGAAGGTAACGGTGAGGAAGGGCTCGAAAAAGGTGAAAAAGCAGGAGAGCCTGATCAGAGGAGGGCTTTCCCAGAAACAGATGATACAGAAAAGGAAAAAGCGAACGTGATCGATTCCCCTGAAGGAGGGGACAAGGCAGAGCAGAACAAAAAAGTTCAAACTTCTACAGAAAAGGTCGCAGGTCCATCAAATGGACATGGTGCAAAGAGGAGACTAAGTATATCACCAGTAAAACAAAGGTCTGGAGAAGGTTTGAACGACGGAGAAAGGCCAAAAGTAAAAGAGAAAAGAAAAGAAGTGTCTGTCGTGGTACCAACCTCGAGTGAAGAAAAAGACTTGACAAAAGAGGAAAGTACCAGCGAGGCAGAATCGAAAAGAGAAGCAAAATTGAAAAGGAAAAGGATACCGAACAGAAGGTATTCCGGTCCTGAATGGGCATATGCAGTCAATGACGATTGGACTGACGAGTTTGTATCTCTAAGCATCGAGAACGAAGAAGAAGAAGAGATACCAATAGAAAAGAAAAGTTTTATGGACAGTGTTGATTGAAAGGGTGATAAATGACATTGCTTGCTACAATCTAACGTGAAATAAACAACCAGCTGAGACATTGCTAAACCGGGTGAGACATTTGCTAAACTGATAAAGACTGAGTTATTGCCGAATTGAGACAAATGCTGCTAACCGATAAGTGACTGGCCTTTTGAAGAAGACGATGTGAACATTGCGCTCGTTCAGCTTTGTAACTGAATAGCTAAATAGTTTCATTTATAAGTGCTTCTAGCTCTCTGATTCTATATAGATCATGACTAGGTACGCTACGCAAAATAATAGAAAAAGATATTGTAAATATGTGTGTATAGGCTTGGTAATCACATGTGTGATAATAATAATGGTGATTGTGTTTGGAATGCATGGAAAGGGTGAAAGTGAGAATATCGAGGCTTCTACTATTGCTCCTGTTACTGTCACTGAATTAACACCATTGAAAAGACTAGCATTGGATGAGAGGCTCTTGCACGATAAGAAAGAGCTTTCGTATAACGTTTTCTATCGCTTACTAACAGAGTATGTCAAGACTATGGATGCGAAGGATTGTTATGTGTGTACACAGATACCGACATCAGTAAAGGAAGGGGTGACATACCACCACATGCCTCTTACATACGGGATTACATGTAGTATAGTAATGTCTAGGTTTTATGGTCAAACTAACATACAGTATTTTTACTCAAATTATGATGTTACCTTTGCTTATGTTCCTATAATAGCGCAGCTAAGCCAGACTGCTAAAGATTGGGATGCTAAAATTATGAGGGAATTTTTCGAGCCAATGCTACCTTTTGAAACGGCTCATGCTCATAGGGAGAATCTTACTTGCTCAGTCTCTGCTGTAGAAATAAGCTTTTTAGATCGCACAGATGATAGAAGGGCACAAATGAAGGCGAAATTAGAAAAAGAACTGCATAAGAGGACTTCAGTAGATAATTATGATTTTGCTGCAATAAAGACACAAGGGAAAATTGCTTTAGATGCTTGGCATGTAGGGAAGTTTTGTATATATCGAGGTGAATCTTATTATGACAACATTTTTGTAGGGGCGAGTGAGTGTAAGCACACGTTTATCTTTAAGGCCAAATGGACATTCATGATGAACGGACTTGACCCTGTTATTCCAGGGGTATATTACATTTGTGGGCATAATGCCTATTATCGTCTTCCAAAGGGATGGTGGGGGAGATGTTATTTGGGTATAGTGTTCCCAAAGGTTTATCAACTGGATGACGTATCGATGATTCAAAAGACATCTGGATCCCATCGTATCCAGAAAAGAGGGACCGCAGCTGCTGTGGTAGGTGATATATTTGGAGCAATGATTCCTTCATTGGGAGTTGTGCTGAATTCCATCAAAATAAGAAAGTTGTCTACTATAGTGGATAACATGTTGACAAAGTTTTCAGGTGCTATAATCCTGATAGATGCTGAACTTGCAGCGGAAAGAGCTATGACTCTTCAAAATAGGCTTGCTTTAGACATTCTTTTAGCAAAGGATGGAGGCGTTTGCAAAATGATTGGTGCCAGACACTGTTGTACCTATATACCTGACAATAGTGTGAAAATTAAAACTATGCTTGCTAATCTAACAAAAGAAAGTGCAGATTTAAAGGAATTGAAAGAACCAGGAGTGTGGGAGAAGGTTGGAAAGGGACTTGCTTCAGTGGGACATTGGATTGGGGGAATTTGGAATGCAATATTATTGAAAATAATAGAAGGAATATTAATAGTGATAATTTGTGTATTTGGAATTTGGGGAATAAAAAGGGGAATAATAATGATTATGGAAAGAATTAAAAGAAGAAAGGAGGAGAAAATTATGAAAAGAATGGCAGAAGAATACAAAGCGCAAACTAGGGGAATTAAAAGGAAAAGGGAACTGACAGAATTTTAATGGGATAAAATTTGTGGGCTAAATTTGTGTGATGACAAGTAGTCATCAGAGGAGGGATTGATGAAGCAGAAAATGAAGGTTTTGATTTATTTACGCATAAAACGTAGTGTGAAATAATCATGTGTGACATTAACCGAACTAATAAAGATTGTACGGGGACAAACGTGCCCTCAGAGTAGTTTGCCGACATTATACGCGTGCTTTATATATAACGTGGTGTATTAAAATTGCACTAATCCGACATAATCATAAACGTATGCTACGATTTGCTTGCTTGAACTACGTTAGCTTAGCATTACTTTAGAGGAGGCTTTGGCCTAGTGGCCTGGTCTCACGGTTTAGATGTTCATATTTTTACAATGTGCTATTAAACGTGTATTTCTGCTTGAAGCTGTACTTTTCCACAGAAACTGTTCACATGCTTATCTTAAAGTTTCGTGCCAGCATGGCATATTTTCTCTTTAATTCAAGGTCGACTTGCAGGTGCGGACAATGGAGGCTCTGAAAGTGAGCTAATTGGTAGACAATGTTGCGATTTGCGTACCCATCTCCAAGGATAATGTATGCTTAAGTAAAAGCTTGAGAACTGTCGTTTTTGATTGGACAATTTGAAGCTAACCTATGAACCCTCCAATGGAGACCCTACTGGATTCGAACTGTTGTCTATAAAAACCAGGTGCACGAGAAGAAGGTAGCCATTACCAGCTCGATACCCGCCATTTCGCAGACTTCGTACCTATTATGGCCCACTTTGCTGCGACGCCATTTTGAGAGACTTTGATGCTTTCTCTAGTCGAGAGAAAGAGACTTTAACGATTCTTGCCCTAGAGACTTTAACTTTGATTTGTCCCTTTGCATGAAGT
This sequence comes from Pleurodeles waltl, assembly GCF_031143425.1. NCBI lineage: Eukaryota > Metazoa > Chordata > Amphibia > Caudata > Salamandridae > Pleurodeles > Pleurodeles waltl. The sequence goes on from NC_090440.1 coordinate 875,647,476, forward strand.
AGTAGTCTTAACTTGCCACCGTGAGGCGATTGCCCCGTTCACCCCTGCCCCCTTTGTCCCGTCCTATGCTGATCGAGAAACGGTACCTGTGAGACGAAGACTTCCTTGTATGCTGATCGTAATTGGTAAATATGAAAGGAAATTGTAAAATTGCATTGTGATCCTTTTAGGTAACCAACTGCTGATTTTGATAAGATCCCTAGCTAAGAGTTTTCTAAATTTATGTTGCTAAATTGTTTTTGCATGAAGTCCCACATGCCGATGCTAATTCAAGGTTAGATGAGGATTCCATATGTTGCACGATGCAATTTGAAATCTTGTTATGCTGACTAAATGTACGCAATTAGTTCATTACAGATTATCGTATTAGTGCTTTGCATTGCTATTATCGAATGCCTTGTGATTCAAATGCTACATAGATTACACTTGTTTCGACGATATGGACAGCTATTAATGTTCATTTATGTTTATCATTTGGTGTTGAGACACATCTATATTGTGCTAGCTTTGTTAATATAGGGAAATAAATTCACTAACTTTGCAATAAACTGGTGTGGTTATTCCTGACTGAAAGGTCAGGGTTCGCCGAAAATGTATTCTGGATTAATTGTTAAGTGTTATGTTGATCAAGGTATTGCTTATGTACGTTATTGATTATTGATCTGATGCGATTGATCGATTAAGAGTACAGAGAGTTCCCACTTAGTCAAAAGATTCATCGGCCTAAAGAGCGTCCGAATACAGGTAAATTGTTACCACGGTTCGCTCTATCACCTTCTCATGGCCTCCTCTGATGTCATTTCCTGTGTTAAAAAAAAATTCCAAAATGGAAGACACAGCAAGTAAGCAATGTTTAGGATACCTTACAAAGAGACTTTGAAAACAAACAAATAAACATAGGGGTTCATTATTTCAAACTGAGCGGTAGTTAAAGTGCTACGAAATGCCTAAATTCAGGTTTTAGGGGGGAGGAGGGGGGAGGAGGGAAGGGATGAGTGTATGGGGGCTGGGGCAAGGGGGTGAGAGGAGTAGAGTCTCAGTTGCCAACTCTAGGGGTGAGTCAAGGACTATCTAGACCCATAATTCAACACCTGCCCATATAGGAGAACTATCACATGTATATTGTGTCATATTCTGAACTAGGTTTCATGATGCACTCTTTGTTAGTCTTGAGAAGCTAAAACATTCCTTGAATTTTTGACAGACAAATCTGTTAAAAGGCAACACATAATAGGAAAGCACAATATGCATGATTTCTGCAAAAAAAAAAGTGTTTGCCCTCTTCAAGATCACATAAGCCAGAGCCAGAAGTGGTCAGTACTTTTGATTAGGCGCCTCTGGAGTCAGTACATGCCCTCTACCCAATGACACCCTTGTTTTCGTAGGCAGGTCACTTGTCAATGTACTTCAATCACTAGGAGAAGCCAGAGAAGACTTGATGGGAGGGGCATTCTAGCTGAAGGGAAACAAATATCACTGTCACGCAGTCTCCGTTCTCACGTCAACCCGCTGGTAGTTAGGCCAGCTTTATGCACAGGAGACCGACTTCATCATGTGTTGAGGCTGAAGCACATTGAATGAAAAATAACAACAGGCCAGTGCACCTGGCAGCTCCTCAAAATACAGCCCGCAGATATGCCTGCTTTTAATTTCCAATTCCCTAGGAAGTCGTAAAGTTGTGTTGTGTGTGCTGCCACTTCCCAAGTATCACTCAATCATTTCTGGCTTCGTGAAACAGATATTCTGCTTTAATTGCCAGGATGACTTCAGCTGTTACCACTACAACTGCAGAAGCATGTTTAAGATGGAGCTGACCTTGAAAATGAGCCACGTCCTGTTAACGAGGTATCCGATTCAGCCAAGTTAGCTGGTAATTCCAGGGCCAACAGGCCAGGCACGAAGCCACAGAGCTGGAGTGGAAGAGTGCAGTATGACCAGCAGGAGAGGAAGCGGGGTTCCTGCTGTGGGAACCGCCGGTGAGGCCTCAACTGCAATAGGTGCTCGCAAGAAATCCAGAGGTGCGCTGCCTCTAGTTCATACTAGGTATCGGAGTAAAAAAGGAGGGTCACTTCTGAAGTATTGTGTCCTGTTCTGGAGGCCTCACCTGAATTAATGTGATCAGTTCTGAAGATCACAACTACGGTACCGTGCCCAGTACCGCAGGCCTTCACTGTACTATGGTGTCCAGTTTTGGAGTCCACGCCTGAATTATCGTGGGCAGTTCTAAAGATCACATTGGCATATTCTTTCCAGATCTGGAGGCCTCGTCTAGAATACTGTGTTCAGGTCTCTGCTTCATCTCATGTATAATGTCCAATTCTAGAGACTAATTCTGTGGTATTCTGTTCTCTTTTCATAAGGCACATTTGGAACATTGTTTCCGGTTCGGGGGCTACATCTGGTGCATTCTGTTTTATTCTCCTGAATATTGGGTCTATTTTTGAAGGCCACATCTGGAGAACTGAGCTAGATTATGGGAGCTACACCTGGAGTATTACACCCATTTGCGGAGGTCACACCATGAGTAATGTCTCGTTTGAGAGGCCACACCTGCAACAGTACACCAAATCCTGGGGGAGAGCTACCAAAATACATTACTGTCTTCACTGGTAATCTCATTCAGAATAGTGAAATCAATATGACTGTAACAATGAGCAATGGGTGTGAAGCTGTGAAGCACAATGTTTAGTAACGTTGCATAATTTTTAGGTCTCAACTAAAATATTGCATGCACTATCTCTTGCCAAATATTTTGTTTTTTTAATAATAGTCTAAGAGACTGCTGACTGTTTACCATTGGTTGGCTTCATTGTCACTCTCATTTTCTTACTTCTTATTGGTCAGCTTCCGTAGGCTTTCTTGGTCTTCTTGTGTTGGTTCTGCTCATGGAGTAAGTATGCTTTACTTGTGTCCTTCTACTGCTCATTCGGTCAAATCCTACCAGACCACACAGCTAACTGGTTGGAAGGACATAGGCCCTCATTATGACATTGGCGGCAAATGCCGCCTACCCCCACGGCGACGGCCACCAACATACCGTCGCCATGGCTAAAAGCCTCCCACCCGCATTATGACCCTCGACGGAATTCCGCCAGAAGGCTGGCAGAATACTGTCGATGGTCATGGCGGCGGACGGCGGTAAGGTGGCGCTGCTGCTGATATTGCCTGGCGGTGTTTTGCTGGCAGACGCTGCTGCTGACAGCAGCGCCGCGTCCCGTCTCCTGCCGGAGGACCCCCTGCAAGCAGGTAAGTCAGGTTCTCTGAGAGGAGAGGGGGATGGGGCTGGTGTGTGCATGTGTGGTGTGTGTGTGTGGGGTGTCTGTTTTTGTATGCATGCATGCGGGTGTGAGTCGCGTTGAATGCATGCGTGAATGACTGAATGTGAGTGTACGTGTATGTTGTGTGTTGTGAATGCGTGTATGCGACAATGTATGTTGGTTTATGTTGTGAATGGGTGTGTATGAGTGCATGCGTGGGTGGATGTGGGTATGCGTGTGTGTATGATTGTGTATGTGTGCGTGTGTGGGTGTGTAAATGTGGGGGGGCAGGAGAGGGAGGGAGAAGGTGGGGCAAGGCTCTGGGGAGGGGGCGGGTGAGACCCCTATCAGTGCCAGGGAAGGAATTCCCTGGCACTGATAGTGCCTACCGCCATGGTTTTCGTGGTGGTATGCTTGCCACGAAAACCATGGCGGTAGGTAGGGTCATAATACTGAGGGTGGGATTGTGACGGCTGCCGGACTGGAGACCGTTACCACCCTGGCAGCCGGAGTGGTACATTGGTGGTTTGGCTTGAGCCAAACCGCCAATGTCATAATTTGGGAAAAGGTACCACCAGCCTGTTGGCAGTACCTTTCCCCGAATTACCGCCAACCGCCAGGGTCATAATGAGGGCCATAGTGTGTATATGCTGAAAGCTTTCCTGGGAACGCATTCCACCAAATGCTTATCATTGGCTTTGTGTTTTTTAACTCCACATTTGCTTGCTTTTTATTTGCTGGCTTTATTTGTTTTAGGCTGTCCAGCATATCTTTGTCCCTCCTGTGGAACATAGGGCCTGATTACAACTTTGGAGGAAGGTGTTAATCCGTCCCAAAAGAGACGGATATACCACCAGCCGTATTACGAGTCCAATATATCCTATGGAACTCGTAATACGGCTGGTGGTATATCCGTCACATTTGGGACGGATTAACACCTCCTCCAAAGTTGTAATCAGGCCCATAGTCTTTTTTCCCACCTCTTTGACTGGTTCTTTGCATTCTTCCACAAGTGCTTGATTTTTAGGAACTCTTTAGATCTTTTTCATGAGGCAATCCAGGGGAGTACATGTGTTTTTCAGTCGTCTCCCTCGTATGTTAGCAGTAACAGTAAGCATGCTATATTTCTTTGAAAAGGTTTCCTACCTCTTATCTTTCTGCTTGACTGATTCTACTTATCTCTGCCACCCATGCCATAGGCACTGGAAGTAGCTGAGTAGGGGGTGCAGAAATAAAATACCATGATGGAGTTTAAAAGTGAATGAGCAATAAACATGCCTTTAAATTTGGTTTTTATCTTGTCACCTTTGCTACGCATTCCAAGACAAAGGTAAAATGTTAGGCTCTGTCTTTCCATGGAGCTTGGTGTTTACTTTTTTTCTTTGACTGCAAAGTGAGAGGAAATATATGACAATCTTGTTGGGCACTGGGGGCTAAAAGGAAAGGCTATTTTTCTAGCACACAGCAACATTTAAATGCCAGTCAATTAACTGTACAACATTTTTCAGACTATATCAGAATTAGAAAAGCACAAATGAAACTCTTTTTTTGTAATTCTGAAGTGTGGTGGAAAAAATATTTCAATATGATCAAAACAAATCAAATACACCATGTGATGCTGATTTGCACTATATCGTTTTAGCACTAAAATAGTATGTCTGTGCAAACGTAATGGTAATTTCAATTGAAAACATGTTGTCTGTAATGGTAGTGCGCTACCACACTATGCATACTCCACTCTACTCCACTGCACTCTACCATTCTCTAATTCACTCAGCGCCACTCTATGTCACTCTACTCCAGCCTATGCCACTCTGTGCCTCTCCACTTTACAACACTCTACTCTACTGTACGCTACTCCACGCTACACTTCTTCACTCTGTGTCACTCCAATATACAACACTCCACACCACCTTACTCCACTCTACACCACTCCACTCTATGCCACTCCGCTTTACAACACTAGTCCTTTCTACACAGCTCCACTCTATGCCACTCCACTCTACGCCACTCCATTCTATGACACTTTACTCCACTCAACTCTAATCCACTTCTTTGACACTCAACTCTATGACACTCTACTCCAGTCTACTGTACTCTATGCCACTCAACTCCACTCTACACCACTCCACTCCACTCAAAGCCACTCCATTCTACTCAATTTCACACTTGCTCGTTGTTTAACTTCATTTAGCTGATTTAACTAGGGCAGTCTTATTCGACTTTCTGCTGCTATTGGGGATGACTGGGGGAATTTTATACCTTTGGCGGCAGTGTCAGCAGACGTGGGCAACAGACCAGTGGTGTCTTAGACCACGTGCATTCTGCATTAGATCTACTGCTGTGCTTTCAACACCCATCATTTTTTGGATAAGGACAGACCAAAGGTGAGTCAGTAGTCTAGCTGGGAGACCAGGAACCCTGATTTAAACAATGTAGGGCCCTGTGGAGAGCAGGACGCAGTCCAGTCTCTCCATGGGAGCATTCGGGCCCGAAGAAGACAGCCAAGGTCAGGATAGGCTGGGGGTTAGAAAGGGAGGGTCTTGGGGTAGGGTAAATAGGGAGGGGCTTGTGGTTGGAACGGCCTCTTCTGCGCCAGCCTGTCGTGCTGCGCTGAGGTTGCCGATCCGGTTAGGGAGGTTTTACGGTGAGGTTAGTTTTATGTTGCATTATGGCTGTGGGCCACGATGTGGAGGTGGTGAGGGGCGCGCTTTGTGTCCTAGTCGAAGCCGGGTGCAGCGACCTGCTCAAGCCTGGCGTGCTTGACCAGGCCTGGGTAGCGATGATGCGCACAATGCGCGTGGCAGCTCATGGGGTAACGGCGGCGGTCACCACCTGCTGCTCTCCATCTAAGGGGGCAAAGAAGAAGCCAAAAGGGGAGCGGGGCACAGCACGTCCACCCCCCCATCCGCACAGAGCGCAAGAGAATGGGTGGGGGGAGACTCAAAAAGAAACAGTGCGGGGCGGGCCTGATAGGGAGGAACTGGCTGATAGCAGGGCAGGGCCCTTTGTGCAGGGCCTGCAACCTGGGCAAGCAGAGCAGCAGGCAGGGCAGCAGCCCAGGGGACCTGGGGGCTGGATCAGCACCTTGACCTCTCTGTGGCTGGGCAGACAGCCACAGTTGGCAAGAAAGGCAAGGTGCATGGGCAGGTTGGTAGCAAGGGTAAGAGGAAGAAGGCAATTGCAACAGCAGGGGAGCCCTGGGGGAACACAGGTTGGCAGTGGGGGGGGGGAAGGTTTGGGTCATGCTGGGGAGCAGTTAGAGACATGTGGCCATGGACAGGTTGGGGAGAAGACCCAGCAGAAACCCTCCACTGACTGGTCAGCAGTGGATAGTGAAGCCAGCATTCAGGAACAGAGGAGGCCGGTGGCAGAGACAGAGGAAAGGTGGGCCCTGTTATGCACAAAGAGGGGGGAGGCGGAAGGGAGGTCCCGAATGGCGAAGCGGAAGTCAGGGGGGGTCAGTGACGGCCACAAGGAGGGGCGTAGGTTGGGGAAGGGCAGTTAGGTGTGGGTTCCTTATGAGGAGAGGGGTAATGGCCCAGAGGCTGGTGCAGCTGGTAGGCCAGGCAGTGTGATGGGTGCAAAGGGCGCACACGGCCAGGTGTGGCGCGGGGAGTCAATGTCAGCGTTAGAGGTTGCCAGAAAGGTGGTGTAGGAAGTTGGCTCTGTATATACTATTTCAAAGTAAGAAATACTGTGCACAGAGTCCAAGGGTTCCCCTTAGAGGTAAGATAGTGGCAAAATTAGATAATTCTAATGCTCTATTTTGTGGTAGTGTGGTCGAGCAGTAGGCTTATCAGAGGGTAGTGTTAAGCATTTGTTGTACACACACAGGCAATAAATGAGGAACACACACTCAAAGACTTACTCCAGGCCAATCGTTTTTTGTACTGAAAAATATATTTTCTTAGTTTATTTTAAGAACCATAGGTTCAAGATTTACATCAAACACTTTAAATGTAAGGTACTTCACTTAGATACTTTAGGAACTTTGAATGAAAACAATATCCTGTACAGTCTTTGTAAAAATGGCAATAAGCTCTTTTCAAAGTGGACACAGTGCAAAAATCAACAGTTTCTGGGGGAGGTAAGTAAAGGTTAGATTAGGAGGTAAGTAAAACACTTACAAGTCTCAGTTCTGGGGCATAGGCAGCCCACCGTTGGGGGTTCAAGGCAACCCCAAAGTTACCACACCAGCAGCTCAAGGCCAGTCAGGTGCAGAGGTCAAAGAGGTGCCCAAAACACATAGGCGCCTATGGAGAACAGGGGTGCTCCGGTTCCAGTCTGGCAGCAGGTAAGTACTTGCATCCTCGGGGGGCAGACCAGGGGGGTTTTGTAGAGCACTGGGGGGGACACAAGGAGGCACACAAAACACACCCTCAGCGGCACAGGGGTGGCCGGGTGCATTGTGCAAAGCAGGCGTCGGGTTTCAGATAGAAAACAATGGAGGGACTCAGGGGTCACTCTAGCGGTGCAGGCAGGCACAGGAGGGCTTCTCGGGACAGCCACCACCTGGGCTAGGCAGGGGGTCACTCCTGCATTGAAGTTTGGTTCCTTCAGGTCCTGGGGGCTCCGGGAGCAGTGTTGGTTCCAGGCGTTGGGTACCTTGTTACAGGCAGTCACGGTCAGGGGGAGCCTCTGGATTCTCTCTGCAGGCATCGCTGTGGGGGCTCCAGGGGGCGTCTCTGGTTACCCACGGGCTCGCAGTCGCTGGGGAGTCCTCCCTGAGGAGTTGGTTTTCTGCAGGTCGAGCCGGGGGCGTTGGTGCAGAGTGTAAAGTCTCACGCTTTGAGCGGGAAACGTAAAGTCTTTAGAAGTTGCTTCTTTGTTGCAAAGAAGTAGCTGGTTTTGAACAGGGCCGCTGTTCACTGGAGTCTCTTGGTCCTGTAGTCCAGGGCAGTCCTCTGAGGCTTCAGAGGTCACTGGTCCCTGTCGGATGCGTCGCTGGAGCAGGTTTTCGAAGTTGGAGACAGGCCGGTAGGGCTGGGGCCAAAGCAGTTGTCGTCTTCCTCCTTCTCTGCAGGCTTGTAGGTCAGCAGTCCTTCTTCTTTCTTCAGGTTGCAGGAATCTGATTTCCTGGGATCTGGGGAGCCCCTAAATACTGAATTTAGGGGTGTGGTTAGGTCTGGGAGGGCAATAGCCAATGGCTACTGTCCTTGAGGGTGGCTACACCCTCTTTGTGCCTACTCCCTGTGGTGAGGGGGGCACATCCCTAATCCGATTGGGGGAATCCTCCAAACTCAAGATGGAGGATTTCTCAAGGCAGGGGTCACCTCAGCTCAGGACACCTTAGGGGCTGTCCTGACTAGTGGGTGACTCCTCCTTGTTTTTCTCATTATCTCCTCCAGCCTTGCCGCCAAAAGTGGGGGCAGTGGCCAGAGGGGCGGGCATCTCCACTAGCTGGGATGCCCTGGGGCGCTATAACAAAAGGGTGAGCCTTTGAGGCTCACCGCCAGGTGTTACAGTTCCTGCAGGGGGAGGTGAGAAGCACCTCCACCCAGTACAGGCTTTGTTCCTGGCCACAGAGTGACAAAGGTACTCTCCCCGGAGGCCAGCAACATGTCTGTTGTGTGGCAGGCTGGCAGAAACCGATCAGCCTACGCTAGAAGTTGGGTAGGTATTAAGGGGGCATCTCTAAGATGCCCTCTGGGTGTATGTTACAATAAATTGCACACTGGCATCAGTGTGTATTTATTGTGCTGAGAAGTTTGATACCAAACTTCACAGTTTTCAGTGTAGCCATTATGGAACTGTGGAGTTCGTGTTTGACAAACTCTCAGACCATATACTCTTATGGCTACCCTGCACTTACAATGTCTAAGGTTTTGCTTAGACGCTGTAGGGGCATAGTGCTCATGCACATATGCCCTCACTTGTGGTATAGTGCACCCTGCCTTAGGGCTGAAAGGCCTCCTAGATACCACAGGCAGTGTGAGGTTGGCATGGCACTCTGAGGGGAGTGCCATGTTGACTTAGTCATTTTCTCCCCACCAGCACACACAAGCTGTGAGGCAGTGTGCATGTGCTGAGTGAGGGGTCCCCACAGTGGCATAAGACATGCTGCAGCCCTGAGAGACCTTCCCTGGCATCAGGACCCTTGGTACCAGGGGTACCAGTTACAAGGGACTTACCTGAGTGCCAGGGTTGTGCCAATTGTGGAGACAAAGGTACAATTTAGGGAAAAAACACTGGTGATATGGGCCTGGTTAGCAGGGTCCCAGCACACTTTCAAATCATAACTTAGCATCAGCAAAGGCAGAAAGTTAGGGGGTAACCATGCCAAGGAGGCATTTCCTTACACAAGCCACCCCCCCCCCCCAAACAAAGAGGATGAGACTAACCTTTCCCAAGAGAGGCTTCATTTGCTAAGTGGAAGAACCTGGAAAGGCAAACTGCATTGGAATGGGCAGTCCCAGGTCTGTGTTCCACTATAAAGTCCATTCCCTGTAGGGATATGGACCACCTCAACAGTTTAGGGTTTTCTCCTTTCATTTACATGAGCCATCTGAGAGGTCTGTGGTCAGTTTGAACTATGAAGTGAGTACCAAAAAGGTATGGTCTCAACTTCTTCAGAGACCAGACAACAGCAAAGGCCTCCCTCTCAATGGCACTCCAACGCTGCTACCTGGGGAGTAACATCCTGCTAATAAAAGCAACAGGCGGTCAAGGCCATCATCATATGTCTGGGACAGGACTGCTCCTATTCCATGTTCAGAGGCATCTGTTTGCATAATGAACTGCTTAGAGTAATCTGGAGTTTCAAAACTGGTGCTGTGCACTTTCCTTGCTTCAGGATGTCAAAGGCCTTTTGACAGTCCAAGGTCCAGTTCACTTTCTTGGGCATTTTCTTGGAGGTACGTTCTGTGAGGGGGGTCACTATTGATCCATAATCCTTCGTAAACCTCCTATAGTAACCAGTCAAGCTAAGGAATGCCCTGACTTGAGTCTGGTTTTTTGGAGCTACCCAGTCCAGAATAGTCTGGATCTTGGGTTGGAGTGGCTGAACCTGGCCTCCACCTACAAGGTGTCCCAAGTAAACCACAGTACCCTGCCCTATCTGACATTTAGATGCCTTGATAGAGAGGCCTGCTGCTTGCAGGGCCTGCAAAACCTTCTTCAGGTGGACCAGGTGATCCTGCCAGCTGGACCTAAAGACAGCAATATCATTAAGATAAGCTGCAATAAAGAAGGACTCCAAGCCAGCAACGACTTGATTCACCAACCTTTGGAAGGTGGCAGGGGCATTCTTGAAGCCAAAGGGCATCACAGTAAACTGGTAGTGCCCATCAGGTGTCGAGAATGCTGTTTTCTCTTTTTCTCCTGGTGCCATTCTTATTTGCCAGTACCTTGCTGTCAAATCAAAGGTACTCAGGTATTTGGCAGCACCCAATTTATCAATCAGCTCATCTGCCCTTGGAATGGGGTGAGCATCTGTCTTGGTGACAAAATTAAGCCCTCTGTAGCCCACACAGAACCTCATCTCTCTCTTGCCATCTTTTGTGTGAGGTTTGGGGACCAAGACCACTGGGTTAGCCCAGGGACTATCAAAGTGCTCAATCACTCCCAACTCCAGCATCTTGTGGACTTCCACTTTGATGCTTTCCTTAACTTGGTCAGACTGTCTGAATATTTTGTTTTTGACAGGCATGTTGTCTCCTGTGTCCACATCATGGGTACACAGGTGTGTCTGACCAGAGGTTAGGGAAAAGAGCTCAGCAAACTGCTGGAGGATTTGCCTGCAGTCAACTTGCTGTTGGCCAGAGAGGGTGTCTGAGTAGATCACTCCATCTACTGTGCCATCTTTAGGGTCAGTGGAGAGGAGATAGGGAGAAGTTCACTCTCTGCTTCCTGGTCCTCATCTGTAACCATCAACATGTTTACATCTGCACTGTCATGGAAGAGTTTTAGGCGGTTAACATGGATCACCCTCTTGGGGGTCCTGCTAGTGCCTAGGTCCACCAGGTAGGTGACCTGACTCTTTTTCTCTAGCACTGGGTAAGGGCCGTTCCACTTATCCTGAAGTGCCCTGGAAGCCACAGTCTCCAGAACCCAGACTTTTCTTCCCTGACTGAAACTCAACCACAGTAGCCTTTTGGTCATACCACATCTTCTGGAGTTATTGGCTGGCCTCAAGGTTTTTACTTGCCTTTTCCATGTACTCTGCCATCCTTGAACAAACGTAGGTCTAGTACATAGTCCACTATATCCTGCTTAGGCTCATGTAGAGGTCTCTCCCAGCCTTCTTTCACAAGAGCTAGTGGTCTCCTAACAGGATTGCCAAACAGAAGTTCAAAGAGGGGAAACCCTACTGCCTTCTGAGGCACCTCTCTATAGGCGAAATGCAGGCATGGCAAGAGGACATCCCATCTCCTTTTAAGTTTTTCAGGGAGCCCCATGTTCATGCCCTTCAATGTCTTGTTAAATCTCTCAACAAGACCATTGGTTTGTGGATGGTATGGTGTGGTGAATTTGTAAGTTACCACACACTCATTCCACATATGTTTCAGGTAAGCTGACATGAAGTTGGTATCTCTGTCAGAAACCACCTCCTTAGGAAATCCCACTCTGGTAAAAATCCCACTGAGTGCTTTGGCTACTGCAGGGACAGTAGTGGACCTAAGGGGAATTGGCTCAGGGTACCTAGTAGCATGATCCACTACTACTAGGATATACTGATTCCCTGATGCTGTGGGAGGTTCAAGTGGACTCACTATATCCACTCCCACTCTTTCAAAGGGGACCCCCACCACTGGAAGTAGAATGAGGGGGGCCTTTGGATGGCCACCTGTCTTACCACTGGCTTGACAGGTGGCACAGGAGGCACAAAACTCCTTTACCTTCTGGGACATATTGGGCCAATAGAAATGGTTGACTAACCTCTCCCATGTCTTGGTTTGTCCCAAATGCCCAGAAAGGGGAATGTCATGGGCTAAGATCAGAATGAACTCCCTAAACTTCTGAGGCACTACCACTCTCCTAGTGGCACCAGGTTTAGGATATCTTGCCTCAGTGTAAAGGAGTCCATCTTCCCAATAGACCCTGTGTGTTCCACTGACAATTCCTTTTTCTTGTTCAGCAGCTTGCTGCCTTAGGCCTTCAAGAGGGGGACACATTTCTTTCCCCTTGCACAGCTGTTCCGTTGAGGGTCCCCCTGGGCCCAAGAGCTCAACCTGGTAAGGTTCTAACTCCATAGGCTCAGTTCCCTCAGGGGATAGAACTTCTTCCAGAGAAGAGAGGTTCTGTTTCTTTTTCTGTGCTGAAGCTGGTTCCCCAGTCTTCTTTCCTTTCCTCTTGGAGGGTTGGGCCATTAGTCCAGACTCCAATACCTTTTGTTCACCCTGAGCTCTGCACTGTGCCCTAGTCTTGACACACACCAGTTCAGGGATACCCAGCATGGCTGCATGGGTTTTGAGTTCTACCTCAGCCCATGCAGAGGACTCCAGATAATTTCCAAGCAGACATTCAACTGATATAGCAGAAGAGACTACCACCTGTTTCAGGCCAGTGACCCCTCCCCATTCATAAAATTACCATACCCATGGGATATACTTTATTCTGATTGTCAGCATTGGTGACTGGATACGTTTGTCCAGTCAGGTATTGTCCTAGGGAAACCAGTTTGTCTGTCACTATGGTGACACTGGCACCTGTATCCCTCAGGGCCTCTACTCTAGTCCCATTAATAAAGAGCTGCTGCCTGTATTTGTGCATGTTAGGCGGCCAGGCAGCTTGTGTGGCTAAGTCCACCCCACCCTCAGAGACTAATGTAGCTTCAGTGTGGACCCTGATTTGCTCTGGCCACACTGTTGATCCCACCTGGAGACTGGCTATTCCAGTGCTAACTGGAGTAGTAGTTGAAGTAGAACCTTTCTTGGGACAGGCCTTGTCTCCAGTTTGGTGTCCATGCTGACTACAGCTGCAACACCAGGCCTTTTTGGGATCAACGTTTTTACCCTTGTACCCAAATGAGGATTGTGAAGAGGCTTTGGACCCATCCTACTGTGTAGGTTTTTGGGGCCCTGTAGGAGACTATTTACTTTTTCCCTTGGATGTCTCATCACTCTTCCCCTGGGGAGGCTTTGTGACCCCGTTCTTTTGGTCACCCCCTGTGGAAGTCTTGGTCACCCTTGTCTTGACCCAGTGGTCTGCCTTCTTTCCTAATTCTTGGGGAGAAATTGGACCTAGGTCTACCAGATGCTGATGCAGTTTATCATTGAAACAATTACTTAAAATGTGTTCCTTCATAAACAAACTATACAGTCCTTCATAATTATTTACACCACTGCCATTAATCCAACCATCTAGTGTTTTGACTGAGAAGTCAACAAAATCCACCCAGGTCTGGCTCGAGGATTTTTGAGCCCCCCCTGAACCTAATCCTGTACTCCTCAGTTGAGAATCCAAAGCCCTCAATCAGGGCAGGCTTCAAGAGGTCATAGGATGCTGCATCTTTGCCAGACAGTGTGAGGAGTCTATCCCTACACTTTCCAGTGAACATTTCACAAAGGAGAGCACCCCAGTGAGATCTCTTTACTTTTCTGGTTGCACAAGCCCTCTCAAAAGCTGTGAACCATTTGGTGAAGTCATCGCCATCTTCATATTTTGTTACAATCCCTTTGGGGATTTTTAGCATGTCAGGATTTTCTCTGACCCTATTTAAGTTGCTGCCACCATTGATGGGAGCTAACCCCATCTCTTGTCTTTCCCTCTCTATGGCTAGGAGCTGTCTCTCCAAAGCCAATCTTTTGGCCATCCTGGCTAACAGGAGGTCATCTTCATTGAGGCTGCCCTTAATGCTTCCAGAGATACTGGACTCCCCTGTGGGAGAACCAGCATCTCTGACTATCACTTGTGGAGTCAGGGCTTGAAGTACCCTGGCCTCCCTAACTAGGACAGGAGGGAGGGAATTTTCCTCCAGGTCACTAGTTTCCCCCACTGTAAGGTTATCTTCAGAGAGGTGGTCTCTTGCAAACTCTGCCAAAAGCTCCTTGAGCTGTACTTTGATAGGGTTTGAACCAGTTTTTATATTTTGTATCTTACAGAGAGTCCTTAACTCTGACATCCTTAGATGCAGGTAAGGGGTGAGGTTGAGTTCCACCACCATCTCTTCTATGCTATACATTATTTTTCTAAAAGTTGGGATACTTTTTAAGAATCTAAAACTATTTCTAGAACTTAATCCAAACTTTTACAAAACATTTAAACTCTAAAAGAAATGCTAACAGGGACTTACTCGAGGCCCTAGCAGGACTTTTAAGAATTTAGAAAAATAGCTCAAATTTCAAAAATCAGTTTCTAATGACAATTTTTTTAATTTAGTCGTGTGATCAGGTATTTGCTGAGTAGTCCAGCAACTGCAAAGTCTTAGACCCCACCGCTGATCCACCAATGTAGGAAGTTGGCTCTGTATATACTATTTCAAAGTAAGAAATAGTGTGCACAGAGTCCAAGGGTTCCCCTTAGAGGTAAGATAGTGGCAAAATTAGATAATTCTAATGCTCTATTTTGTGGTAGTGTGGTCGAGCAGTAGGCTTATCAGAGGGTAGTGTTAAGCATTTGTTGTACACACACAGGCAATAAATGAGGAACACACACTCAAAGACTTACTCTAGGCCAATAGGTTTTTATACTGAAAAATATATTTTCTTAGTTTATTTTAAGAACCACAGGTTCAAGATTTACATCAAACACTTTAAATGTTAGGTACTTCACTTAGATACTTTAGGAACTTTGAATGAAAACAATATAATGTACAGTCTTTGTAAAAATGGCAATAAGCTATTTTCAAAGTGGACACAGTGCAAAAATGAACAGTTCCTGGGGGAGGTAACTAAATGTTAGATTAGGAGGTAAGTAAAACACTTACAAGTCTCAGTTCTGGGGCATAGGCAGCCCACCGTTGGGGGTTCAAGGCAACCCCAAAGTTACCACACAAGCAGCTCAGGGCCAGTCAGGTGCAGAGGTCAAAGAGGTGCCCATAACACATAGGCGCCTATGGAGAACAGGGGTGCTCCGGTTCTAGTCTGGCAGCAGGTAAGTACTTGCATCCTCGGGGGCAGACCAGGGGGGTTTTGTAGAGCACTGGGGGGGACACAAGGAGGTACACAAAACACACCCTCAGCGGCACAGGGGTGGCCAGGTGCAGTGTGCAAAGCAGGCGTCGGGTTTCAGATAGAAAACAATGGAGGGACCCAGGGGTCACTCTAGCTGTGCAGGCAGGCACAGGAGGGATTCTCGGGACAGCCACCACCTGGGCTAGGCAGGGGGTCACATGGGGGTCACTCCTGCATTGAAGTTTGGTTCCTTCAGGTTCTGGAGGCTGCGGGTGCAGTGTTGGTTCCAGGCGTCGGGTCCCTTGTTACAGGCAGTCGCGGTCAGGGGGAGCCTCTGGATTCTCTCTGCAGGCGTCGCTGTGGGGGCTCAGGGGGGGGGGTCTCTGGTTACCCACGGGCTCGCAGTCGCTGGGGAGTCCTCCCTGAGGATTTGGTTTTCTGCAGGTCGAGCCGGGGGAGTTGGTGCAGAGTGTAGAGTCTCACGCTTCGAGCGGGAAACGTAAAGTCTTTAGAAGTTGCTTCTTTGTTGCAAAGAAGTAGCTGGTTTTGAATAGGGCCGCTGTTCACTGGAGTTTCTTGGTCCTGTAGTCCAGGGCAGTCCTCTGAGGCTTCAGAGGTCACTGGTCCCTGTCGGATGCGTCGCTGGAGCAGGTTTTCGAAGTTGGAGACAGGCCGGTAGGGCTGGGGCCAAAGCAGTTGTCGTCTTCCTCCTTCTCTGCAGGCTTGTAGGTCAGCAGTCCTTCTTCTTTCTTCAGGTTGCAGGAATCTGATTTCCTGGGATCTGGGGAGCCCCTAAATACTGAATTTAGGGGTGTGGTTAGGTCTGGGAGAGCAATAGCCAATGGCTACTGTCCTTGAGGGTGGCTACACCCTCTTTGTGCCTCCTCCCTGTGGTGAGGGGGGCACTTCCCTAATCCGATTGGGGGAATCCTCCAAACTCAAGATGGAGGATTTCTCAAGGCAGGGGTCACCTCAGCTCAGGACACCTTAGGGGCTGTCCTGACTAGTGGGTGACTCCTCCTTGTTTTTCTCATTATCTCCTCCAGCCTTGCCGCCAAAAGTGGGGGCAGTGGCCAGAGGGGCGGGCATCTCCACTAGCTGGGATGCCCTGGGGCGCTATAACAAAAGGGTGAGCCTTTGAGGCTCACCGCCAGGTGTTACAGTTCCTGCAGGGGGAGGTGAGAAGCACCTCCACCCAGTACAGGCTTTGTTCCTGGCCACAGAGTGACAAAGGTACTCTCCCCATGTGGCCAGCAACATGTCTGTTGTGTGGCAGGCTGGCATAAACCGATCAGCCTGCGCTAGAAGTCGTGTAGGTATTAAGGGGGCATCTCTAAGATGCCCTCTGGGTGTATGTTACAATAAATTGCACACTGGCATCAGTGTGCATTTATTGTGCTGAGAAGTTTGATACCAAACTTCACAGTTTTCAGTGTAGCCATTATGGAACTGTGGAGTTTGTGTTTGACAAACTTTCAGACCATATACTCTTATGGCTACCCTGCACTTACAATGTCTAAGGTTTTGCTTAGACGCTGTAGGGGCATAGTGCTCATGCACATATGCCCTCACTTGTGGTATAGTGCACCCTGCCTTAGGGCTGAAAGGCCTCCTAGAGGGGTGACTTACCTATGCCACAGGCAGTGTGAGGTTGGCATGGCACTCTGAGGGGAGTGCCATGTTGACTTAGTCATTTTCTCCCCACCAGCACACACAAGCTGTGAGGCAGTGTGCATGTGCTGAGTGAGGGGTCCCCACAGTGGCATAAGACATGCTGCAGCCCTGAGAGACCTTCCCTGGCATCAGGACCCTTGGTACCAGGGTTACCAGTTACAAGGGACTTACCTGAGTGCCAGGGTTGTGCCAATTTTGGAGACAAAGGTACAGTTTAGGGAAAGAACACTGGTGCTGGGGCCTGGTTAGCAGGGTCCCAGCACACTTTCAAATCATAACTTAGCATCAGCAAAGGCAGAAAGTTAGGGGGTAACCATGCCAAGGAGGCATTTCCTTACACAAGCCCCCCCCCCCAACGAAAGAGGATGAACTAACCTTTCCCAAGAGAGTCTTCATTTTCTAAGTGGAAGAACCTGGAAAGGCAATCTGCATTGGAATGGGCAGTCCCAGGTCTGTGTTCCACTATAAAGTCCATTCCCTGTAGGGATATGGACCACCTCAACAGTTTAGGGTTTTCTCCTTTCATTTACATGAGCCATCTGAGAGGTCTGTGGTCAGTTTGAAATATGAAGTGAGTACCAAAAAGGTATGGTCTCAACTTCTTCAGAGACCAGACAACAGCAAAGGCCTCCATCTCAATGGCACTCCAACGCTGCTACCTGGGGAGTAACCTCCTGCTAATAAAAGCAACAGGCTGGTCAAGGCCATCATCATTTGTCTGGGACAGGACTGCTCCTATTCCATGTTCAGAGGCATCTGTCTGCACAATGAACTGCTTAGAGTAATCTGGAGTTTCAAAACTGGTACTGTGCACTTTCCTTGCTTCAGGATGTCAAAGGCCTTTTGACAGTCCAAGGTCCAGTTAACTTTCTTGGGCATTTTCTTGGAGGTATGTTCTGTGAGGGGGATCACTATTTATCCATAATCCTTCGTAAACCTCCTATAGTAACCAGTCAAGCTAAGGAATGCCCTGACTTGAGTCTGGTTTTTTGGAGCTACCCAGTCCAGAATAGTCTGGATCTTGGGTTGGAGTGGCTGAACCTGGCCTCCACCTACAAGGTGTCCCAAGTAAACCACAGTACCCTGCCCTATCTGACATTTAGATGCCTTGATAGAGAGGCCTGCTGCTTGCAGGGCCTGCAAAACCTTCTTCAGGTGGACCAGGTGATCCTGCCAGCTGGACCTAAAGACAGCAATATCATTAAGATAAGCTGCAATAAAGGACTCCAAGCCAGCAACGACTTGATTCACCAACCTTTGGAAGGTGGCAGGGGTATCTTTAAGCCAAAGGGCATCACAGTAAACTGGTAGTGCCCATCAGGTGTAGAGAATGCTGTTTTCTCTTTTTCTCCTGGTGCCATTCTTATTTGCCAGTACCTTGCTGTCAAATCAAAGGTACTCAGGTATTTGGCAGCACCCAATTTATCAATCAGCTCATCTGCCCTTGGAATGGGGTGAGCATCTGTCTTGGTGACAAAATTAAGCCCTCTGTAGCCCACACAGAACCTCATCTCTCTCTTGCCATCTTTTGTGTGAGGTTTGGGGACCAAGACCACTGGGTTAGCCCAGGGACTATCAAAGTGCTCAATCACTCCCAACTCCAGCATCTTGTGGACTTCCACTTTGATGCTTTCCTTAACTTGGTCAGACTGTCTGAATATGTTGTTTTTGACAGGCATGTTGTCTCCTGTGTTCACATCATGGGTACACAGGTGTGTCTGACCAGAGGTTAGGGAAAAGAGCTCAGCAAACTGCTGGAGGATTTGCCTGCAGTCAACTTGCTGTTGGCCAGAGAGGGTGTCTGAGTAAATCACTCCATCTACTGTGCCATCTTTAGGGTCATTGGAGAGGAGATCAGGGAGAAGTTCACTCTCTGCTTCCTGGTCCTCATCTGTAACCATCAACATGTTTACATCTGCACTGTCATGGAAGAGTTTTAGGCGGTTAACATGGATCACCCTCTTGGGGGTCCTGCTAGTGCCTAGGTCCACCAGGTAGGTGACCTGACTCTTTTTCTCTAGCACTGGGTAAGGGCCGTTCCACTTATCCTGAAGTGCCCTGGATGCCACTGGCTCCAGAACCCAGACTTTCTGCCCTGACTGAAACTCAACCATAGCAGCCTTTTGGTCATACCACGTCTTCTGGAGTTATTGGCTGACCTCAAGGTTTTTACTTGCCTTTTCCATGTACTCTGCCATCCTTGAACAAACGTAGGTCTAGTACATAGTCCACTATATCCTGCTTAGGCTCATGGAGAGGTCTCTCCCAGCCTTCTTTCACAAGAGCTAGTGGTCTCCTAACAGGATGGCCAAACAGAAGTTCAAAGAGGGAAACCCTACTCCCTTCTGAGGCACCTCTCTATAGGCGAAAAGCAGGCATGGCAAGAGGACATCCCATCTCCTTTTAAGTTTTTCAGGGAGCCCCATGTTCATGCCCTTCAATGTCTTGTTAAATCTCTCAACAAGACCATTGGTTTGTGGATGGTATGGTGTGGTGAATTTGTAAGTTACCACACACTCATTCCACATATGTTTCAGGTAAGCTGACATGAAGTTGGTACCTCTGTCAGAAACCACCTCCTTAGGAAATCCCACCCTGGTAAAAATACCACTGAGTGCTTTGGCTACTGCAGGGACAATAGTGGACCTAAGGGGAATTGCCTCAGGGTACCTAGTAGCATGATCCACTACTACTAGGATATACTGATTCCCTGATGCTGTGGGAGGTTCAAGTGGACTCACTATATCCACTCCCACTCTTTCAAAGGGGACCCCCACCACTGGAAGTGGAATGAGGGGGGCCTTTGGATGGCCACCTGTCTTACCACTGGCTTGACAGGTGGCACAGGAGGCACAAAACTCCTTTACCTTCTGGGACATATTGGGACAATAGAAATGGTTGACTAACCTCTCCCATGTCTTGGTTTGTCCCAAATGCCCAGAAAGGGGAATGTCATGGGCTAAGGTCAAAATGAACTCCCTAAACTCCTGAGGCACTACCACTCTCCCAGTGGCACCAGGTTTAGGAGCTCTTGCCTCAGTGTAAAGGAGTCCATCTTCCCAATAGACCTTGTGTGTTCCACTGACAATTCCTTTTTCTTGTTCAGCAGCTTGCTGCCTTAGGCCTTCAAGAGAGGGACACATTTCTTTCCCCTTGCACAGCTGTTCCCTTGAGGGTCCCCCTGGGCCCAAGAGCTCAACCTGGTAAGGTTCTAACTCCATAGGCTCAGTTCCCTCGGGGGATAGAACTTCTTCCAGAGAGGAGAGGTTCTGTTTCTTTTTCTGTGCTGAAGCTGGTTCCCCAGTCTTCTTTCCTTTCCTCTTGCAGGGTTGGGCCATTAGTCCAGACTCCAACACCTTTTGTTCACCCTAAGCTCTGCACTGTGCCCTAGTCTTGACACACACCAGTTCAGGGATACCCAGCATGGCTGCATGGGTTTTGAGTTCTACCTCAGCCCATGCAGAGGACCCCAGATAATTTCCAAGCAGACATTCAACTGATATAGCAGAAGAAACTACCACCTGTTTCAAGCCACTGACCCCTCCCCATTCATAAAATTACCATACCCATGGGAAATACTTTATTCTAATTGTCAGCATTGGTGACTGGATAAGTTTGTCCAGTCAGGTAATTGTCCTGGGGAAACCAGTTTGTCTGTCACCATGGTGACACTGGCACCTGTATCCCTCAGGGCCTCTACTCTAGTCCCATTAATAAAGAGCTGCTGCCTGTATTTGTGCATGTTAGGCGGCCAGGCAGCTTGTGTGGCTAAGTCCACCCCACCCTCAGAGACTAATGTAGCTTCAGTGTGTACCCTGATTTGCTCTGGGCACACTGTTGATCCCACCTGGAGACTGGCTATTCCAGTGCTAACTGGAGTAGTAGTTGAAGTGGAACCTTTCTTGGGACAGGCCTTGTCTCCAGTTTGGTGTCCATGCTGACTACAGCTGCAACACCAGGCCTTTTTGGGATCAAAGTTTTTACCCTTGTACCCAAATGAGGATTGTGAAGAGGCTTTGGACCCACCCTCCCGTGCAGATTTTTGGGGCTCTGTAGGAGACTATTTACTTTTTCCCTTGGATGTCTCAACACTCTTCCCCTCGGGAGGCTTTGTGACCCCTTTCTTTTGGTCACCCCCTGTGGAAGTCTTGGTCACCCTTGTCTTGACCCAGTGGTCTGCCTTCTTTCCTAATTCTTGGGGAGAAATTGGACCTAGGTCTACCAGATGCTGATGCAGTTTATCATTGAAACAATGACTTAAAAGGTGTTCCTTCATAAACAAATTATACAGTCCTTCATAATTATTTACACCACTGCCATTAATCCAACCATCTAGTGTTTTGACTGAGAAGTCAACAAAATCCACCCAGGTCTGGCTCGAGGATTTTTGAGACCCCCTGAACCTAATCCTGTACTCCTCAGTTGAGAATCCAAAGCCCTCAATCAGGGTAGCCTTCATGAGGTCATAGGATGCTGCATCTTTGCCAGAGAGTGTGAGGAGTCTATCCCTACACTTTCCAGTGAACATTTCCCAAAGGATAGCACCCCAGTGAGATCTCTTTACTTTTCTGGTTGCACAAGCCCTCTCAAAAGCTGTGAACCATTTGGTGATGTCATCGCCATCTTCATATTTTGTTACAATCCCTTTGGGGATTTTTAGCATGTCAGGATTTTCTCTGACCCTATTTAAGTTGCTGCCACCATTGATAGGAGCTAACCCCATCTCTTGTCTTTCCCTCTCTATGGCTAGGAGCTGTCTCTCCAAAGCCAATCTTTTGGCCATCCTGGCTAACAGGAGGTCATCTTCATTGAGGCTTCCCTTAAGGCTTCCAGAGATACTGGACTCCCCTGTGGGAGAACCAGCATCTCTGACTATCACTTTTGGAGTCAGGGCTTGAAAGACCCTGGCCTCCCTAACTAGGACAGGAGGGAGGGAATTATCCTCCAGGTCACTAGTTCCCCCACTGTAAGGTTATCTTCAGAGAGGTGGTCTCTTGCAAACTCTGTCAAAAGCTCCTTGAGCTGTACTTTGATAGGGTTTGAACCAGTTTTTATATTTTGTATCTTACAGAGAGTCCTTAACTCTGACATCCTTAGATGCAGGTAAGGGGTGAGGTTGAGTTCCACCACCATCTCTTCTATGCTAGACATTATTTTTCTAAAAGTTGGGATACTTTTTAAGAATCTAAAACTATTTCTAGAACTTAATCCAAACTTTTACAAAACATTTAAACTCTAAAAGAAATGCTAACAGGGACTTACTCGAGGCACCAAGCAGGACTTTTAAGAATTTAGAAAAATAGCTCAAATTTCAAAAATCAGTTTCTAATGACAATTTTTTTAATTTAGTCGAGTGATCAGGTATTTGCTGAGTAGTCCAGCAACTGCAAAGTCTTAGACCCCACCGCTGATCCACCAATGTAGGAAGTTGGCTCTGTATATACTATTTCAAAGTAAGAAATAGTGTGCACAGAGTCCAAGGGTTCCCCTTAGAGGTAAGATAGTGACAAAATTAGATAATTCTCATGCTCTATTTTGTGGTAGTGTGGTCGAGCAGTAGGCTTATCAGAGGGTAGTGTTAAGCATTTGTTGTACACACACAGGCAATAAATGAGGAACACACACTCAAAGACTTACTCTAGGCCAATAGGTTTTTATACTGAAAAATATATTTTCTTAGTTTATTTTAAGATCCACAGGTTCAAGATTTACATCAAACACTTTAAATGTAAGGTACTTCACTTAGATACTTTAGGAACTTTGAATGAAAACAATATAATGTACAGTCTTTGTAAAAATGGCAATAAGCTATTTTCAAAGTGGACACAGTGCAAAAATCAACAGTTCCTGGGGGAGGTAAGTAAAGGTTAGATTAGGAGGTAAGTAAAACACTTACAAGTCTCAGTTCTGGGGCATAGGCAGCCCACCGTTGGGGGTTCAAGGCAACCCCAAAGATACCACACCAGCAGCTCAGGACCGGTCACGTGCAGAGGTCAAAGAGGTGCTCAAAACACATAGGCGCCTATGGAGAACAGGGGTGCTCAGGTTCCAGTTTGGCAGCAGGTAAGTACTTGCGGGACAGACCAGGGGGGCTTTGTAGAGCACTGAGGGGAAACAAGGAGGCACACAAAACACACCCTCAGCGGCACAGGGGTGGCCGGGTGCAGTGTGCAAAGCAGGCATCGGGTTTCAGATAGAAAATAATGGAGGGAACCAGGGGCCACTCTAGCGGTGCAGGCAGACACAGGGGGGGCTTTTCGGGACAGCCACCACCTGGGCTAGGCAGGGGCTTGCCTGGGGGTCACTCCTGCATTGAAGTTCGGTTCCTTCAGGTCCGGGGGTCTGCGGGTGCAGTGTTGGTTCCAGGCGTCGGGTCCCTTGTTACAGGCAGTCGCGGTCAGGGGGAGCCTCTGGATTCTCTCTGCAGGCGTTGCTGTGGGGGCTCAGGGGGTTCATCTCTGGTTACTCATGGGTTCGCTGTCGCCGGGGAGTCTTCCCTGAGGTATTGGTTTTCTGCAGGTCGAGCCGGGGGCATCGGGTGCAGAGTGTAGAGTCTCACGCTTCCGGCGGGAAACGTGAAGTCTTTAGAAGTTGCTTCTTTGTTGCAAAGAAGTAGCTGGTTTTGAACAGGGCCGCTGTTCATGGGCGTTTCTTGGTCCTGTAGTCCAGGGCAGTCCTCTGAGGCTTCAGAGGTCACTGGTCCCTGTCAGATGCATCGCTGGAGCAGGTTTTCGAAGTTGGAGACAGACCGGTAGGGCTGGGGCCAAAGCAGTTGTCGTCTTCCTCCTTCTCTGCAGGCTTGTAGGTCAGCAGTCCTTCTACTTTCTTCAGGTTGCAGGAATCTGATTTCCTGGGATCTGGGGAGCCCTTAAATACTGAATTTAGGGGGGTGTTTAGGTCCGGGAGGGCAGTAGCCAATGGCTACTGTCCTTGAGGGTGACTACACCCTCTTTGTGCCTCCTCCCTGTGGGAAGGGGGGCACATTCCTAATCCTATTGGTGGAATCCTCCAAACTCAAGATGGAGGATTTCTCAAGGCAGGGGTCACCTTAGCTCAGGACACCTTAGGGGCTGTCCTGACTGGTGGGTGACTCCTCCTTGTTTTTCTCATGATCTCCTCCAGCTCTGCCTCCAAAAGTGGGGGCAGTCCGGCCACTCCACTAGCTGGGGCGCTGTAACAAAAGGGGTGATCCTTTGAGGCTCACCGCCAGGTGTTACAGTTCCTGCAGGGGGAGGTGAGAAGCACCTTCACCCAGTACAGGCTTTGTTCCTGGCCACAGAGTGACAAAGGCACTCTCCCCATGTGGCCAGCAACATGTCTGTTGTGTGGCAGGCTGGCAGAAACTGGTCAGCCTACGCTAGAAGTTGGGTAGGTATTCAGAGGGCATCTCTAAGATGCCCTCTGGGTGTATGTTACAATAAATTGAACACTGGCATCAGTGTGCATTTATTGTGCTGAGAAGTTTGATACCAAATGTAGGAGGCTGGACTGGCTTGTAGTGAGTACCAAGGGGTACTTGCACCTTGCACCAGGCCCAGTTATCCCTTATTAGTGTATAGGGTGTCTAGCAGCATAGGCTGATAGATAATGGTAGCTTAGCAGAGCAGCTTAGGCTGAACTAGGAGACGAGTGAAGCTCCTACAGTACCACTTAGTGTCATATGCACAATATCATAAGAAAACACAATACACAGTTATACTAAAAATAAAGGTACTTTATTTTTATGACAATATGCCAAAGTATCTCAGAGTGTACCCTCAGTGAGAGGATAGGAAATATACACAAGATATATATATACACAATACCAAAAATATGCAGTATAGTCTTAGAAAACAGTGCAAACAATGTGTAGTTACAATAGGATGCAATGGGGACACATAGGGATAGGGGCAACACAAACCATATACTCCAAAAGTGGAATGCGAACCACAAATGGACCCCAAACCTATGTGACCTTGTAGAGGGTCGCTGGGACTATTAGAAAATAGTGAGGGTTAGAAAAATAGCCCACCCCAAGACCCTGAAAAGTGAGTGCAAAGTGCACTAAAGTTCCCCAAAGGACATAGAAGTCGTGAAAGGGGAATTCTGCAGGAAAGACACAAACCAGCAATGCAACAATGATGGATTTCCAGTCGAGGGTACCTGTGGAACAAGGGGACCAAGTCCAAAAGTCACAAGCAAGTCGGAGATGGGCAGATGCCCAGGAAATGCCAGCTGTGGGTGCAAAGAAGCTTCTACTGGACAGAAGAAGCTGAGGTTTCTGCAGGAACGACAAGAGCTAGAGACTTCCCCTTTGGAGTACGGATCCCTCACGCCGTGGAGAGTCGTGCAGAAGTGTTTTCCCGCCGAAAGAACGCCAACAAGCCTTGCTAGCTGTAAATCGTGCGGTTACCGTTTTTGGGTGCTGCTGTGGCTCAGGAAGGATCAGGATGTCGCAAATTGCGCCAGGAGGTAGAGGGGACATAGAGCAAGACAAGCAGCCCTCTTAGTAGCAGGTAGCACCCAAAGAAGTGCCAGAAACAGGCACTACGAGGATGCATGAAACGGTGCTCACCATAAGTTACACAAAGGAGTCCCACGTCGCCGGAGACCAACTTAGAAAGTCGTGCAATGCAGGTTAGAGTGCCGTGGACCCAGGCTTGGCTGTGCACAAAGGATTTCTGCCGGAAGTGCACAGGGGCCGGAGTA
The DNA here is from genome assembly GCF_031143425.1 of Pleurodeles waltl. Taxonomy (NCBI): domain Eukaryota; kingdom Metazoa; phylum Chordata; class Amphibia; order Caudata; family Salamandridae; genus Pleurodeles; species Pleurodeles waltl. The sequence goes on from NC_090440.1 coordinate 875,673,151, forward strand.
GCTGCAAAAGTCGTAGTTCCCAGCAATGCAGTCTGGCGTGGGGAGGCAAGGACTTATCTCCACCAAACTTGGACTGAAGAGTCACTGGACTGTGGGAGTCACTTGGACAGAGTTGCTGGATTCGAGGGACCTCGCTCGTCGTGCTGAGAGGGGACCCAAGGGACCGGTAATGCAGCTTTTTGGTGCCTGCGGTTGCAGGGGGAAGATTCCGTCGACCCACGGGAGATTTTTTCGGAGCTTCTAGTGCAGAGAGGAGGCAGACTACCCCCACAGCATGCACCGCCAGGAAAACAGTCGAGAATGCGGCAGGATCAGCGTTACAGAGTTGCAGTAGTCGTCTTAGCTACTATGTTGCAGTTTTGCAGGCTTCCAGCGCGGTCAGCAGTCGATTCCTTGGCAGAAGGTGAAGAGAGAGATGCAGAGGAACTCGGATGAGCTCTTGCATTCGTTATCTAAAGTTTCCCCAGAGACAGAGACCCTAAATAGCCAGAAAAGAGGGTTTGGCTACCTAGGAGAGAGGATAGGCTAACAACACCTGAAGAAGCCTATCAGAAGGAGTCTCTGACGTCACCTGGTGGCACTGGCCACTCAGAGCAGTCCAGTGTGCCAGCAGCACCTCTGTTTCCAAGATGGCAGAGGTCTGGAGCACACTGGAGGAGCTCTGGACACCTCCCAGGGGAGGTGCAGGTCAGGGGAGTGGTCACTCCCCTTTCCTTTGTCCAGTTTCGCGCCAGAGCAGGGCTAAGGGGTCCCCTGAACCGGTGTAGACTGGCTTATGCAGAATTGGGCACATCTGTGCCCAAGAAAGCATTTCCAGAGGCTGGGGGAGGCTACTCCTCCCCTGCCTTCACACCATTTTCCAAAGGGAGAGGGTGTAACACCCTCTCTCAGAGGAAGTCCTTTGTTCTGCCATCCTGGGCCAGGCCTGGCTGGACCCCAGGAGGGCAGAAGCCTGTCTGAGGGGTTGGCAGCAGCTGCAGTGAAACCCCAGAAAAGGCAGTTTGGCAGTACCAGGATCTGTGCTACAGACCACTGGGATCATGGGATTGTGCCAACTATGCCAGGATGGCATAGAGGGGGCAATTCCATGATCATAGACATGTTACATGGCCATATTCGGAGTTACCATTGTGAAGCTACATATAGGTAGTCACCTATATGTAGTGCACACGTGTAATGGTGTCCCCGCACTCACAAAGTCCGGGGAATTGGCCCTGAACAATGTGGGGGCACCTTGGCTAGTTCCAGGGTGCCCTCACACTAAGTAACTTTGCACCTAACCTTTACCAGGTAAAGGTTAGACATATAGGTGACTTATAAGTTACTTAAGTGCAGTGTAAAATGGCTGTGAAATAACGTGGACGTTATTTCACTCAGGCTGCAGTGGCAGGCCTGTGTAAGAATTGTCAGAGCTCCCTATGGGTGGCAAAAGAAATGCTGCAGCCCATAGGGATCTCCTGGAACCCCAATACCCTGGGTACCTCAGTACCATATACTAGGGAATTATAAGGGTGTTCCAGTAAGCCAATGTAAATTGGTAAAATTGGTCACTAGCCTGTTAGTGACAATTTGGAAAGAAATGAGAGAGCATAACCACTGAGGTTCTGGTTAGCAGAGCCTCAGTGAGACAGTTAGGCACCACACAGGGAACACATACATATAGGCCACAAACTTGTGAGCACTGGGGTCCTGACTAGCAGGGTCCCAGTGACACATAACAAACATACTGAAAACATAGGGTTTTCACTATGAGCACTGGGCCCTGGCTAGCAGGATACCAGTGAGACAGTGAAAACACCCTGACACACACTCACAAACAGGCCAAAAGTGGGGGTAACAAGGCTAGAAAGAGGCTACTTTCTCACACAACCCCCCCCCCCAAACGAAGGACAATAAGGCTAACCTTGGCCAGTTGAGACTTTATTGTGTAAGTGGTGATAAGTAGAGAGTAGCTCTGTAATAGACTGGTTACTCCCTTTATCATCCACTATATGGTTTCTTCCCTGTGGGGATGTGAACCACCCTATTTGAAGTTTTTTAGCTAAGCAACAATGTGAAGATGTATTTTCAGAGTTTCTATCAGTAAGTTTTAGTTTAGAGCAGTGGGAATTGTCCACTGAACCTATTTGTAGTGATGGAAATGCCAGACAGGGATGCTGTCTCAGAAAAGTCATAGCTGGGCAAAAACTTTGTCCATATGGCTGGAAGAGAGAACAGGGATGCTGTTTCTCTTGGGTTGGAGCAGGGCAGGGATGCTGTCCTATGAGCTCCACACTAGGGCAGGGATGCTGTCCTAAGTGTTGTGAGGCAGTGCAGGTTTTCTGCACTAAAGTTTCTCTGGGAGGGTTGGAGGGATGCTCCATGTTAACTAAAATGGTGCTCTTTTTCTCACCAATGTTAGTTATCCCACAGAGAGGTACTTTTACCTCAGGGAGTACAGTTTTGCCAACTGATGATTCCCTTGGAACAGGTGCCACCCCAGGAGAGGTTTCTCCCACCACAGGAATGGCATCCTGAATGGTAGGGTGGTTAGGGGATACTGTGATACCCTTTTTACCTGTTGATGGAGAGGGATCCTGAGTTTTCAGGCCTTCTCTCCTTTGCTTTTTCATTTCAGTAGAAATGAGAGGGAACAATTCCTCTGGGATGCCCAGCATGGCTGCATGGGCATAAAACTCTACATCAGCCCAACCTGAGGCCTCTAGGTAATTACCTAAGAGACAGTCTACAGGTAAGCTAGGTGATACCACCACCTGCTTAGGGCCAGTAACTCCACCCCAACTAAACTGAATTATAGCTAAGGGAAGAAACTTAGTGGAGTTATGGACATCAATAATCTTATACTGTTGTCCAATGATGTGTTGATCAGGATGCACTAGGTTTTCAGTCACCAAAGTGATACTGGCACCTGTGTCCCTGTAGGCCAAGGCCTCAACACCATTTATTGAAACTGTCTGCCTGTACTTATCCATTGTAAGGGGACAAGCAGCCAGTGTGGCAAGGCCAATGCCACTAGGTGTGACAGAAACTGTCTTGGGACTGACTACCCCAGTTTCTACTATGGACCCATAAGTGAACCCAACTACACCCTTAACTTGACTGTTGCCAGCAGTCCCACCACTAGTACCACTGCTGCTAGGGGCACTAGAGATTGATGTATTAGTGGTGGTAGGCTCAGGGGGTTTACCTGGACAGGACTTATCCCCTGGCCTATGGCCTCTATTTTTACACACAAAGCACCAAGGCTTTTTAAATTGTGTAGGTTGAGAAGAAGAGGAAGAATTTGTTTTATCCCCACCTCCTGAAGAGTGTTTAAGATTTGAAGTGGGATCTTTGGTTTTACCCTTATCCCCATGCTTATCTTGAGATTTTTCACCATCTTTCTTCTTACTGTTCTCTTTGTCACCCCCTGTATGAACTTTTCTGTTCACCCTTGTTCTGACCCATTTGTCTGCCTTCTTTCCCAATTCTTGGGGAGAGGTCAGATCAGAGTCCACCAAGTACTGGTGCAACAAATCAGACACACAATTATTAAGAATATGCTCTCTCAGGATCAAGTTATACAGGCTGTCATAATCAGTAACTTTACTGCCATGTAACCACCCCTCCAAGGCCTTCACTGAATGGTCAATGAAATCAACCCAGTCTTGTGAAGACTCCTTTTTGGTCTCTCTGAACTTTATCCTGTATTGTTCAGTGGTTAAGCCATAACCATCCAGGAGTGTATTCTTAAGAACTGTAAAATTATTGGCATCACTTTCTTTCACAGTAAGGAGCCTATCCCTACCTTTTCCACTAAATGATAGCCATAGGATAGCAGCCCACTGCCTTTGAGGGACATCCTGTACAACACAGGCCCTCTCAAGTGCAGAAAACCACTTGTTAATGTCATCCCCCTCCTTATAAGGGGGAACTATCTTATGCAGATTCCTGGAATCATGCTCTTTTGCAGGATGACTATGGGGAATACTGCTGCTGCCACCATGGGTTTCAAAACCCAACTTCTGTCTTTCCTTCTCTAATTCTAAAGACTGTCTATCCAAATCCAGCTGTTGCTTTTTAAGCTTCAGTCTGGTTTGTTCCACTCTCAACTTATTGAGTTCCCTTTCTAACAATCTGTCATCAGGGTTGGTGGGAGGGACATTTCTAGATACAGAGGTATGATGGAAATGAACAGAAGGAGACCTGTCCCTTACAGAGGGCACCCTAACAGCTTGGCTGACAGTGTAATGTGAGAGCACATCATCTGTATGATGTGACTCCACCTCAGTAACAACTATGCTAGACTGTCTAGTAATGGGCAGGCTCAGAAGTTTCTTTCCTGAATCTTTTCCTGGGGGAGTCCCTGGATCAGATTGGGAACCATTAGCTACTTTTTCAACAGATGGGGCACTTTTAGCCTTATCTTGTTCTCTAAGCATGTTAAGTAACAATTCCAAGGAAGGATTCTTCCCTACACTCAAACCTCTCTCTATGCAGAGACTCCTTGCTCCTTTCCAGCTAAGGTGATCATATGCAAGTTTGGACAAATCAACATTTTGGCCTGTGCCAGACATTTTTAGAGAGAGTTAAAGTGATAGAAAAAGAGAAAAAAAAGTTTTCAGAACTTTTTAGAAAGACAGAAAAAAAACTTTAAAAACTTTTTAGAAAGTTTAGAAGTACTTTTCAGCACTTAGAAAAGAGTGAAAAGAGGAAATGCAAAACTTTTTGGTTATGTGTATATACACTGAACTTGTTTTGTATATTTTTCTCTTATGAAAAGTACAATGACAAGAGTGGTAAGTAGTCTCAAAGCACTTATCCCACCGCTGCACAACCAATGTAGGAGGCTGGACTGGCTTGTAGTGAGTACCAAGGGGTACTTGCACCTTGCACCAGGCCCAGTTATCCCTTATTAGTGTATAGGGTGTCTAGCAGCATAGTCTGATAGATAATGGTAGCTTAACAGAGCAGCTTAGGCTGAACTAGGAGAGGAGTGAAGCTCCTACAGTACCACTTAGTGTCATATGCACAATATCATAAGAAAACACAATACACAGTTATACTAAAAATAAAGGTACTTTATTTTTATGACAATATGCCAAAGTATCTCAGAGTGTACCCTCAGTGAGAGGATAGGAAATATACACAATATATATATACACAATACCAAAAATATGCAGTATAGTCTTAGAAAACAGTGCAAACAATGTATAGTTACAATAGAATGCAATGGGGACACATAGGGATAGGGGCAACACAAACCATATACTCCAAAAGTGGAATGCGAACCACAAATGGACCCCAAACCTATGTGACCTTGTAGAGGGTCGCTGGGACTATTAGAAAATAGTGAGGGTTAGAAAAATAGCCCACCCCAAGACCCTGAAAAGTGAGTGCAAAGTGCACTAAAGTTCCCCAAAGGACATAGAAGTCGTGAAAGGGGAATTCTGCAGGAAAGACACAAACCAGCAATGCAACAACGATGGATTTCCAGTCGAGGGTACCTGTGGAACAAGGGGACCAAGTCCAAAAGTCACAAGCAAGTCGGAGATGGGCAGATGCCCAGGAAATGCCAGCTGTGGGTGCAAAGAAGCTTCTACTGGACAGAAGAAGCTGAGGTTTCTGCAGGAACGACAAGGGCTAGAGACTTCCCCTTTGGAGGACGGATCCCTCGCGCCGTGGAGAGTCGTGCAGAATTGTTTTCCCGCTCAAAGAACACCAACAAGCCTTGCTAGCTGCAAATCGTGCGGTTATCGTTTTTGGGTGCTGCTGTGGCCCAGGAAGGACCAGGATGTCGCAAATTGTGCCAGGAGGTAGAGGGGACGTCGAGCAAGACAAGGAGCCCTCTTAGCAGCAGGTACCACCCGGAGAAGTGCCAGAAACAGGCACTACGAGGATGCGTGAAATGAAGCTCACCCGAAGTTACACAAAGGAGTCCCACGTCACCGGAGACCAACTTAGAAAGTCGTGCAATGCAGGTTAGAGTGCCGTGGACCCAGGCTTGGCTGTGCACAAAGGATTTCCGCCGGAAGTGCACAGGGGCCGGAGAAGCTGCAAAAGTCGCGGTTCCCAGCAATGCAGTCTGGCGTGGGAAGGCAAGGACTTACCTCCACCAAACTTGGACTGAAGAGTCACTGGACTGTAGGAGTCACTTGGACAGAGTTGCTGGATTCGAGGGACCTCGCTCGTCGTGCTGAGAGGGGACCCAAGGGACCGGTAATGCAGCTTTTTGGTGCCTGCGGTTGCAGGGGGAAGATTCCGTCGACCCACGGGAGATTTCTTCGGAGCTTCTAGTGCAGAGAGGAGGCAGACTACCCCCACAGCATGCACCACCAGGAAAACAGTTGAGAAGGCGGCAGGATCAGCGTTACAGAGTTGCAGTAGTCGTCTTAGCTACTATGTTGCAGTTTTGCAGGCTTCCAGCGCGGTCAGCAGTCGATTCCTTGGCAGAAGGTGAAGAGAGAGATGCAGAGGAACTCGGATGAGCTCTTGCATTTGTTATCTAAAGTTTCCCCAGAGACAGAGACCCTAAATAGCCAGAAAAGAGGGTTTGGCTACCTAGGAGAGAGGATAGGCTAGCAACACCTGAAGGAGCCTATCAGAAGGAGTCTCTGACGTCACCTGGTGGCACTGGCCTCTCAGAGCAGTCCAGTGTGCCAGCAGCACCTCTGTTTCCAAGATGGCAGAGGTCTGGAGCACACTGGAGGAGCTCTGGACACCTCCCAGGGGAGGTGCAGGTCAGGGGAGTGGTCACTCCCCTTTCCTTTGTCCAGTTTCGCGCCAGAGCAGGGCTAAGGGGTCCCCTGAACCGGTGTAGACTGGCTTATGCAGAATTGGGCACATCTGTGCCCAAGAAAGCATTTCCAGAGGCTGGGGGAGGCTACTCCTCCCCTGCCTTCACACCATTTTCCAAAGGGAGAGGGTGTAACACCCTCTCTCAGAGGAAGTCCTTTGTTCTGCCATCCTGGGCCAGGCCTGGCTGGACCCAAGGAGGGCAGAAGCCTGTCTGAGGGGTTGGCAGCAGCAGCTGCAGTGAAACCCCAGAAAAGGCAGTTTGGCAGTACCAGGGTCTGTGCTACAGACCACTGGGATCATGGGATTGTGCCAACTATGCCAGGATGGCATAGAGGGGGCAAATCCATGATCATAGACATGTTACATGGCCATATTCGGAGTTACCATTGTGAAGCTACATATAGGTAGTGACCTATATGTAGTGCACACGTGTAATGGTGTCCCCGCACTCACAAAGTCCGGGGAATTGGCCCTGAACAATGTGGGGGCACCTTGGCTAGTGCCAGGGTGCCCTCACACTAAGTAACTTTGCACCTAACCTTTACAAGGTAAAGGTTAGACATATAGGTGACTTATAAGTTACTTAAGTGCAGTGTAAAATGGCTGTGAAATAACGTGGACGTTATTTCACTCAGGCTGCAGTGGCAGGCCTGTGTAAGAATTGTCAGAGCTCCCTATGGGTGGCAAAAGAAATGCTGCAGCCCATAGGGATCTCCTGGAACCCCAATACCCTGGGTACCTCAGTACCATATACTAGGGAATTATAAGGGTGTTCCAGTAAGCCAATGTAAATTGGTAAAATTGGTCACTAGCCTGTTAGTGACAATTTGGAAAGAAATGAGAGAGCATAACCACTGAGGTTCTGGTTAGCAGAGCCTCAGTGAGACAGTTAGGCACCACACAGGGAACACATACATATAGGCCACAAACTTATGAGCACTGGGGTCCTGACTAGCAGGGTCCCAGTGACACATAACAAACATACTGAAAACATAGGGTTTTCACTATGAGCACTGGGCCCTGGCTAGCAGGATACCAGTGAGACAGTGAAAACACCCTGACACACACTCACCAACAGGCCAAAAGTGGGGGTAACAAGGCTAGAAAGAGGCTACTTTCTCACACCAAACTTCCCAGTTTTCAGTGTAGCCATTATGGAACTGTGGAGTTTGTGTTTGACAAACTCCCAGATCATATACTCTTATGGCTACCCTGCACTTACAATGTCTAAGGTTTAGCTTAGCACTCTAGGGCTAGTGCTCCTGCACATATGCCTTCACCTGTGGTGTAGTGCACCCTGCCTTAGGACTGTAAGGCCTGCTAGAGGGGTGACTTACCTATGCCACAGGCAGTGTGAGGTTGGCATGGCACTCTAAGGGAAGTGCCATGTCGACTTAGTCATTTTCTCCCCACCAGCACACAAGCTGTGAAGCAGTGTGCATGTGCTGAGTGAGGGGTCCCCAGGGTGGCATAAGACATGCTGCAGACCTTAGAGACCTTCCCTGGCATCAGGGCCCTTGGTACCAGGGGTACCAGTTACAAGGGACTTACCTGAGTGCCAGGGTTGTGCCAATTGTGGAGACAAAGGTACAGTTTAGGGAAAGAACAGTGGTGCTGGGGCCTGGTTAGCAGGGTCCCAGCACACTTTCAAATCATAACTTACTATCAGCAAAGGCAAAAATATAGGGGGTAACCATGCCAAGGAGGCATTTCCTTACAGGTGGTGAAGCCAGCGGGGCGCAACATGGCCCCAGGATGTTGGCCAGAAGCCACAGAGGGGTCTTCGGCGGCCTTCTCTACACCGCAGGAGTGCATTGAGCACACGCCTGGCATATCCCCTGGGGGACAAGCGATGGAAGAAGAGCGTGACATTGTGGATTCAGCGGGTGCTGATGAGGAGTGGGGTGTAGACGAAGAGGATGTGGTTGAGCTGGATTATGAGAAAGACTTGGACGAATGGGAAGATGGGGAGATTCGCGAAAAAGAGGTGAGCTGGGAGCAAGGAGGTCAAGGGGCGCAAGAGCGGCGCAACCCCCTCTTCTCTTAATGTTTTGCAGGCATCGACATCTGGCATGTGTGGGCACGAGGGTTCACGCAAAGATTGTTGCGGGTGTAAGTCGCTGTTGGAAGCTGGTACCATTGTCCAAGGTGTCCAAGTTAAGGGGGAATGGTGGTCCCCATGGGGTGATCGGAAGGGTAAGGCCAGCACGGCTCAATATAAGTCTATGGGAGTGGGGCAGGACTCGATACACAGCATGCCCAGTACAGGTGCAGTACCAGCAGGCAGCAAGGACCAGGTTGGGGACAAAGTGCTGCTGCCACAGAGTGGGGAAGGGGAGACAGCGGCAAGCGGGGACAAGGAGGGCCACGCCAAGGACAGGGACGGCCATAAGAAGCGACTCCCACATATGGTACTGGCTATGTCATTGGGGTCTCATGCAGCAGACAAGGCAAAAGCAAGGATCTGGAGATACAAGTATGTTGACGTTTTCAAGCTCCTTCATAGAGACATTCAGGAGAAGGAAGGCTCTAAGGAGGAGGAGCGGGGACTGGCGCGTAGGCCTAGGGTCCTCATAACTCTGGACAGTTGGACCTCCGCATTTTTTATTTATGCTAGTATCTACTGTGAAAAACATTCGGGCAGGGCCATTGCCATATTTAAGTACATGGACATTATTTGTTAGGCCCAAATGCATTTTGGGGGTTTGCATGGCTGAGCTACAATGAGGAGTTTAGGGCCAGAGTGAGTGTTAATCTTGAAAAGCCAAGGGGTGATGTGGACTCGGAGTTATGGATGCAGTGGATGGCCTATTCACATTCTGCGACATCCACCCACACAGCTTGTGGTCTGCCAGTGGTCTATAAGCCTTTTCAGCAGCGCCCCGTTCAAGGAGGGGCAGGTACGGCGCAAAGGGTCTCAGTGCCTAGCTCAGGAGCATGTTGGAACTTCAACAAGGGGTTTAGACACCCCTGCAAATTTAAACATGAGTGTTCCAAATGTGAGGGGAGACACCCAGTTATGCAATGTTTTTCCCTTGACAGTCCGGCGGAACAGTCAAGATCTACCAGAGGCAGAGGTGGGCTAGGCGCTCCTGGGCCAAAAGGCGACTACTCCAATTAAGTTGGCTAGGTTACTGTACTGGTTGCACCTGTACCCAGAAACGGACATGGCCCTTAAATTGGAATGGGGTTTCATAGAGGGGTTCTGGGTGGGATACCAAGGGCTGCGTGCAAGGAGATGGGCAGACAATTTGCAGTCAGCTAAAGACATGCCTGATGTGGTGGCGACTAAATTGAGTAAGGAAGTGGCAGAGGGCAGAATCGTGGGCCCCTTTTACAGGTGGCGCATGGATGATCTGAGCGAGGGGGATTTTCAACTGATACATTACTTGTCATGGCCAGAAGGGGCATCTGTGACTGATTGCATCGTGCTGGAGGATACATAGGTAGTGTACGCCTCAGTGGACGATGCCATTCGGCTCAAACAGGGGGGTGGCAGGGGTGCTGAGCTAGCTAAGTGCGACATCAAGGCAGCTTTTCAGCTGCTCCCCATTCACCCCGAGGATTTCTCTTTGCTGGGAATGCAATTGGGAGGGGCAATTTACGTGGATAGAGTGCTGCCCATGGGGTATGCGATTTCTTGTGCATTGTTCGAGGTATTCAGCACCTTCTTGCAGTGGGTTTTTATTGAAGTGAGTGGACATCGGACGGTGTCACACTACTTGGAGGATTTCCTTTTTGTGGGGACTCCACTCTCTGACTCATGTGGTAGGGCGTTGCAGTGTATTGAGCAATTGGCGCTGGACTTTGGAGTGCCCTTGGCTCCAGAGAAAACGGAGGGCCCTAGTTGCGTGTTGACTTTTTTGGGCATTGAATTGGACACAGTGGCCTTCATGGCGCGCCTGCCTGCTGAGAAAGTTGATAAGATTTTACAATTTCTGCGTCAGATCAGGTTGAGACAGAAGATCGAACTGTGTGTGGCACAACAACTCCTGGATTTCCTCAACTTTGCATGTAGGGTGGTGCTGGGTGGTAGGCCTTTATGCAGGTGCATTTGGCTGGCGATGTCAGGGGCATCCCTCCCTTATCACAGGATTCAGCTGACTGTGGGTTTGAAAGAGGACATCAAGGCATGGGAACTTTTCCTGCCACAGTTCAACGGGGTCTCCATGTCCTTTCGGGAGGAAGACACTGTCTGGCAGGTGCAGATTTTTTCGGACGCAGTGGGAGCCTCTGGTTTTAGCCTTTTCTGGGATGGGCAGTGATGCGTGGAGGCATGGCATGCACAATGGTTGAATCAGGTCAGGAGCATTGCCTTCTTGGAATTCTTTCCACTGCTGGTGGCTTTGTCAGTGTAGGGTGACAAACTGGCCAACAGAACTGTAATGTTCCATGTAGACAATTTGACAGTGGTTGACTTGGTGAACAGACAGAGGGCCAGGGATCTCAGGGTAATGCAGCTGTTGAGGAGGTTTATGCTGCGTTGCTTGTTTTTGAATATCATATTTAAGGCTGCACATATTCCTGCGATCAACAATTCTATCGTAGATTCCCTGTCTTGTTTGCAGTGGCAGCGTTTCCGCACATTGGCACCTGGCTCAGAGGAGCACAAGACAGCGGTCCCGGCAGACATTTGGGAGTGGGGGGCATGATGGTCATGAGACTAGTGGAGATGTCGCTAGCGGAATCCACTGTGAGGAGTTATCGCCTAGCATGGTTGGAATTTCAGGACTTTTAGGTTTTTGAAGGGCAGTTCTGGAGGCAGGAGCGGGGAGCACTTGAGGCTCGAGTGTTGCGTTTTGTAATATTTCTGATACAGAGGGGCTTATAGCCAGCCACAATCGGGGGCAAGTTGTCAGGAGTGTCCTTCTATGGGAAGTTGTACTTTGGCTGGGATCCGGCGAAGGACGACATTTTGTGAAAAATGCTGAAAGGTTGAAGGAGGGCAAGATCGGGGTCAGGTAGTGTAGTGCGCAAAGCTATGACATTTGAGTTGCTCTTGGAAATGTTGCATGTGCTGCCAGTTTGTTGTGTGAATGCCCATGAGGTGGCTCTTTTTTTCATTTGTGTATGATATGGATGTTTTTGGGGGCTTTTTGTGTGTCAGAATTGTTGGGTGGGGGAAAGCTTGTGGAGTGAGGGTGGGGGATGTGAAACAGCAGGGTTAGCACTTGGGTATCTGGTTGAGGTGGTCAAAAACGGATCAACTAGGCCAGGGGAAATGGATATGGGTTGGACAGAGGGGGCGTGGTGGAAGCATGTCCAGTGCATGTCCAGACAGTTTCAAGGAGCAGGGGGAGTGTGTTTTGTCATGTGAATAGTAAGAAACTTACGGCTTTCCATGCCTGGGGAGGCAGGCGGGTAATTTTGGTACTCACTCCTTTAGGATTGGTGCGGCAACTGTGGAGCTGGTTGGGTTGGGGCTGGGACCAAATCAGGCATATTGGGAGGTGGCGGTCTAAATGTTGCAAGAGATATGTGAGGGCTTTATTTGGAGTCTTTTCAGGGGACATAGTAGGTTGTGCCACATTGGGGTGGGGGGTCTTTTTCATGTGTTGGGTTAAGGAGAGAGGGGCGCGGGATATTGTTGCACACTGACGTTTGTTTCTCCTTCCAGGTTGCGTAAGTGGCCCAGAGAAAGCAAAAGTGGTCACATGGCTGGTCGGAAACTCCTTCATTCAATTGGGCGGCGAAATGTGTGGAAAAGCAAGTTTATGGATGATCACTGGGACTTCCAAGTAGCAGGCATGAGGTGTTGTGGTGGGGAAAGAGCAGAATGAGGTGGGGCAATTTGCTTCCTTTTATAACAACGATCATGCCGACATGGGGATGTCCTGCTGTATTGGTATTACACCTTGGGGAAAACAATCTTATCCGCCTATCTGGGCTCACCCTACTGCAACACATGCAGCAGGATCTGGCATTGCTGAGGCAAAACATGCATGGGACCTGTTTAGTGTGGATGGAATTTGTGCCCAGGAGAAAATGGAGTGGAGCACTGAAACATGGGGCTATTGAAAGGGCTCGGAGGAAGCTCAATCGGGCTATGTGGGTTTTCTGTTGGGCGCATGCCATTAAGGCGCTGACGCACAAAGGGATTAAGGAGGACAAACAGGTGCTTTTCAGGATGATGGAGTGCATCTGTCGGAAATGTGGAATGCGCATTTCATGTTGGAAATGTTGGAGAAACTATGGCAGAGTGAGCCTGTTTAAAGGTTACAAGGTGTTGCAGTGGGTTCGCTGGTGGAGCAGCAAAATGCCCAAAGGGTTTGTGCTGGGTGGGAGCCAGATGTGAGCCTGGCCACCCTTCCAGGGGGAAAAAGAAGAATGTGAAGGATGACAGAGTGGGGGATGCCCGATTCAGACAGGAGACAAAATGAAAAGGGGTGTGTGTGGGAGAATGGAAGTGGAGGCTGGGTGAACGGAGGAAAAGTGGAGGAATGAAGTGAGAATGGAAGATGGGGGAGTTCCAAAGGTTAAAGATGAAAAGTTGTTTATTTAAATTTCCAGTTATGTTGATGTTATGATATGATGAGCAATCCTAATAAATGGCCTTTTACACTAGTCAATGTGTCGAAGTCTATGTCCCTATGTAGGGCCCCGTGAAGAGTAGGACACAGTCTGTCTCTCCATGGGAGCATTCGAGCCGGAAGGAGACGGCCAAGGTCAGGATAGGCTGGGGGTTAGAAAGGGAGGGTCTAGGGTGTGTGGTATATAGGGAGGGGCTTGGGGTTGGATCAGCCTCTTCTGTGCCAGCCTGTCGTGCTGCAACGAGGTTGGCCACCCGCCCTACATTAGAAAAAGGGGGGGTGCTTGGGTATGGGAGTATGTGTATGGGGGTACTGTGGGGGGGATTAGTATGCCAGTGTTAGGGCATGTTGCTCAGTCCGGGCAGTAGATGAAGGAGGGTGGAGAGTCAGAGGCAGGCCTTGCCACCCTTCCAGTGGGGAAAAAGAAGCAGGTGAAGGATGACAGAGTGAGAGATGCCCGATTCAGACAGGAGACGAAAGGAAAAGGGGTGTGTGTAGGAGAACGGAAGAGGAGGCTGGGTGAATGGAGGAAAAGTGGGGGAATGAAGTGAGAATGGAAGACGGGGGAGTTCCAAAGGTTAAAGATGAAAAGTTGTTAATTTAAAGTTCCAGTTATGTTGATGTTATATTATGATGAGCAAGCCTGTCCTAATAAATGGCCCTTTACACTAGTCAATGGGTGTCGACGTCTATGTCCCGAGGGCACGACGTGTCCCTAGTTGGATCGATGGTTGTTTTTGCTTTACTCATACATTGAGATATATGTGAAATAAGTTTTTATTGAGATTTTAAGGGATATTGCCTTTTGCATTTCACTTCCACATTGTTTAACTTCATTTAGCTGTTTTAACTGGGGCAGTCTGATTTGACTTTCTGCTGCTATTGAGACGACGGGGGTATTTTTATACTTTTGAAGCGATGTCGGCAGATGATGGCAGCAGACCTGTGATGTGTTAGACCACATGGGTTCTGCATTAGCTCCGCTGCAGTATTTTTGACACCCACCATTTCTGGAGGAGGGACGGATTGAGGGTGAGTCAGGGTCTATCTGAGAGACTGGAAACATTGATTTAAACATTGGTGGATGCAGCGGGCGTGCCAAAGGCAAGCGCACCTGTACGTGCACAACTTTCGCCAGGTGCCATGACTCCTGCCCGTTTCAACAGAGGTGACAAGAAGCCTTAATAGATAGCAATAGATAATAGATAATAATAAGAATAGGGCTAAATGTGGGATGGGGTCTGGGACTACTCCTGGACCATTTTCCTGAGCCAGTTGCAAATGGGAATATCAGAATGTAGAAGAGTCATCTAAAATCGGGGGGAACTACAAGAGTTTAGAGAGTCTGGCAACTTTTCAACCCCGGTCCAAATACCACAGGGCTTGGAATTGAGCACAATTTACATGCTTTGAATTTCAAATGTGTGTACTTCAGTGCTAGATCCATGCCCGAACACTGCATGGAAATATATGGGCACTATCAATAATGCTAAACATGACTTGATATTTATTAAAGAAACTTGGGTCAATAGCCATTTCCTGTCCGATTTAACACTTGCAGTGCTAGCTGGGTACAGCATTTTAAAACGTGATCGGAGGGCAGACATGGTAGCGCTATTGCAGTTATTTGTAAGGATTCCTGCAAATGTACGGCAGTGAGCAATTCTCCAAATGGAGACTGTGAGATATTATTCTTCCAGTGCAGTTGTACTGGGTGAAGTCATTCTCTAAAGCCCCCCCCCCAGTTATAACTCACAGCCGCAAACTAACCGATTTGCTCCACTGTCCCCATTGGTCCTAAAGTATAACCGCTTCTTGCTAATTGGCAATTTAAATATTCACTTTGAGAACAAGACGGCCTCCATCGACAGCACGCTGGAAAATGAGATGCAAATTTTACATCTTAAACAATGGATAGAAGGCCCGACTCATAAGGCAGGACCCACTCTGGACCTGCTATTTTCCAACACTGGAATGATTAAGACCCATAGGGGGTCATTCTGACCTCGGCGGTAAAAGGCGCTTACCGCCGGTCAGAAGACCGCCATAACACCGCCACGGCCGCGGGAAACCGCCACGGTCATTCTGACCCGCAACAGGCAAACCGCCAAAAACCCGACATCCACAAAAGTCCGCCACACCAACGGCCAGCGAAAAACTGGCGATGACCAAACCTCCATCGTCACGCCAACAGAAATACGCCCATTCCATTCCGACCCACGAATCCACGCGGCGGTCTTTCAACCGCGGTATTCCATTGGCGGTACACACCGCCGCAGTCAAAATACACACACAGCTCCAAAACACTGCCACATTGGACATTTTGAAATACACACACCTGATACACATACAAACACCCCTCCCACACACCCAACACAATATAAAACACACACCCACATCACCCACAAACCCCTACGACCACCATTTATTGACTAAGGCCAGAGAGAGACACCACCAGCTAGTACAGAGCATTCACAGGCACGTTACACCATCACTCACACAACATCCACGCACAGAACACCACACACCACCACACTCATCACCAGAAACACCACCCCACACCTCATCCACACCACCCAATGGCACCCCAAAGACACCCCAGGTTTTCAGACGCTGAACTCAGGGTCATGGTGGAGGAAATAGTTCGGGTAGAGCCCCAGCTCTTCGGGACACAGGTGCAGCACACCACCATTGCCAGGAAGATGGAGCTATGGCAAAGAATAGTGGACAGGGTCAACGATGTGGGTCAGCATCCACGAAATCGGGACGACATCAGGAAGCGGTGGAATGACCTACGGGGGAAGGTGCGTTCCATGGTATCCAGACACAACATCGCGGTGCAGAAGACTGGCGGCGGACCCCCACCTCAACCCCCAGAATTTACAACATGGGAGGAACAGGTCTTGGCGATCCTGCATCCTGGAGGCCTCGCAGGAGTAGGCGGAGGAATGGACTCTGGTAAGTCTAATCTCAACTACTTCATCCCCCCCCACCCACGGGCATGCCAAATCATACCCCCACCCTCCCCGCCCACCCCCATCACACATCCTCCTTGCTAATGTCTCACCATCACAACCCACCCATCCCAACACCAAGCCCTGCATGCGACCACAAACCATGGACACCCATCACCTAAGCATGCCCACTGCACATACCCAACCCCCCCCAAACCACCGTCACAACAGCCCCCACAAGGGAATGCCAGCACTGGGGGACACGGGCACCCACCCATTGCATGCTATGGCACACACAGAAGCAATAACCATACTCTTATACCCCTGCAGGACCCGAACGCCACGACACCGCCCAGGAGGGTCCAGAAATGTCCATTCCACCCCCAGAAGAGGCCCACAGTGATGATAGCAGCTCTGTCTCCCTGGACCCAGATGACCAGCCCGGCCCATCGGGGACCTCGGGACAGTCGGTTCCCCTCACACAGCCACAGGCCACAGCAGACCTACCCCCCTCTGGGAACACCAGCACAGCACCCACCCAGCGGGCCCATGCCTCTGTCTCCAGGACACGTCATGTCAGCGGTGTGTCCACCACTACAGGGCACCCAGGTTAACCCACCACCCCAACAACAACAGGGACCTGGGGGCAGTGGTAGTGGGCACACGGTCCAGGGGACAGAGGCCCAGGGAAACAGGGGAACCGGGAGGGCTGCTGTGCGACATGGGGGGGACAGGCCCAGGGAACTCACTCTCCACGAGGACATATCCTCCATCATGGGAGCATACCACCACTCCCAGGAGACGATGGCGACGGTCCTGCCCCTGCTCCACCTTCCACAGACATATGGACAATGCAACTGTGAGACTGAAAATCTGGACTCTGCCATGGACATTCCTCCACCATCACCCATCACCGAATTGCAACCATTTCACAAAATTGAGCACTTTAATAAACACACTTGTTGCACAAAAATAATCTGGAGTCTGCCTGTATTTTTGAACAAATGTATTACACAGAACCGTGCCAAAATGTCCAGTTACATTGTGATGACAACATACCACTGTCACACAGCTGTAGTCCATGGGGAAACAAAGCAGCGGTCACGGAGT
Source organism: Pleurodeles waltl (assembly GCF_031143425.1). Classification (NCBI taxonomy): domain Eukaryota; kingdom Metazoa; phylum Chordata; class Amphibia; order Caudata; family Salamandridae; genus Pleurodeles; species Pleurodeles waltl. The sequence goes on from NC_090440.1 coordinate 875,690,522, forward strand.
GGGGCCCACATCTCTGAAATTGGAAGGGAAAGTCACAACTCAGTTAACATACACTGGGGGAACTCAGACAGTAGAGAGGCAGGAGACTTTAAGAAAATGTAAAATGCCGGTGTTGATTCTTACCTGTATGTCATTGAAAATACTGCAGTATTACTGTGTCCCTGTTGTCTGTGTCGTCCTCTTCGTCTTCCTCCTCTTCACTCTCCGCAGGCTCCACAGTTGCCACAACACCACCATCTGGACCATCCTCCTGCAGGAAAGGCACCTGGCGTCGCAAAGCCAGGTTGTGAAGCATACAGCAGGCCACGATGATATGGCACACCTTCTTTGGTGAGTACATTAGGGATCCACCTGTCATATGGAGGCACCTAAACCTGGCCTTCAGGAGGCCGAAGGTCCGCTCGATCACCCTCCTAGTACGCCCATGGGCCTCATTGTACCGTTCCTCTGCCCTTGTCCTGGGATTCCTCACTGGGGTCAGTAGCCATGACAGGTTGGGGTAACCAGAGTCACCAATTAGCCACACACGGTGTCTCTGAAGTAGTTCCATCACGTAAGGGATGCTGCTATTTCGCATGATGTACGCGTCATGCACTGACCCAGGGAACTTGGCATTTACATGGGAGATGTACTGGTCAGCCAAACAGACCACCTGGACATTCATGGAATGATAACTTTTTCTGTTCCTGTACACCTGTTCACTCGTGCTGGGGGGGAACAAAGCAACATGTGTCCCATCAATTGCACCAATGATGTTGGGAATATGTCCAAGCGCATAGAAATCACCCTTCACTGTAGCCAAATCGCCCACCTCAGGGAAAACAATGTAGCTCCGCATGTATTTCAGCAGGGCAGACAACACTCTAGACAACACCTTGGAAAACATAGGCTGAGACATCCCTGATGAAATGGCCACTGTTGTTTGAAATGACCCACTTGCCAAAAAATGGAGTACTGACAGCACCTGCACTAGAGGGGGGATCCCTGTGGGTTGGCGGATGGGTGACATCAGGTCTGGCTCCAGCTGGGCACACAGTTCCTGTATAGTGGCTCTGTCAAGCCTGTATGTCAGTATGACATGTCTTTCTTCCATTGTCGACAGGTCCACCAGCGGTCTGTACACGGGAAGATTCCTCCATCTCCTCGCAAGTCCCAGCGGACGGTGCCTAGGAAGGACAACATGGAGCACAGAGTCAATCGACCCACAGGTACGTTCCCACAGCTTGCACAGTACACGATTCTCAATGCATTGAATGGCTTGTATGAGTGTTGATGCAAGGCCTAGGCATGTGTGACGCAGTAGAAATTAAGATATGGGGGCCCTTGAAATGGCGGCTGCCTGACCTGTGAAGTGCGACAGTGGGATGTGAGGTCAATGCGCTGGCGTGGCACACCGTGGCGGTAGGCGGTCGAAGACCGCGGCGCAAAGCCGCATTGGTTAACATTGAACCCTATGGGTTTCAGGAGCCAATGACGATGTGCGCCGGCGGTACGCCCCGCCGCGGTACGCACCGCCGCTGGCGTGACCGCCATTTTCTATCTGCTTAATCACTCGATACCTGATCATCCACAGGAGAGGACCTATACTGCAAGTGCTGCTGTGACCTCGGTCTGGAAGAGACAATGGCTGCTGCGACTGGGGAAAGGGCCCCTGCCTTCACTTCTGAAGAATTGGAGAAACTCGTGGATGGGGTCCTCCCCCAGTGTGCGCTACTCTCCGGTCCTCCAGACCAACAGGTAAGTACACTGGGACCATGCTTTGTGGCCAATGCCTGGGTTGAGTGGGGTGAATGAAAGATGGTGGGGAGGGGTGCGAATGAGGCATGCATCAAACGACAGATGAGAGCATGTGCCACATGGCAAGGGTGGGGATGGGGGGCCACTCACATCGAGCATGCAGAAGGTGATGATTTTTTATTTTCTCCCCCTGTACATGTCACATAGGTCAGCGTCCATCAGAAAATCAACATTTGGCGTGCCATCGCCAAGGACGTCCGGACCCTGGGGGTCCACAACAGACAGGGCACCCACTGCCGGAAGAGGTGGGAGGACATCCGCCGCGGGAGCAGGAAGACTGCTGAGGCTCTGCTGGGGATGGCCTCCCAACGTAGGAGGGGTGCCAGTCGTACCTTGACCCCCCTGATATCCCGGATCCTGGCGGTGGCCTACCCCGATTTGGATGGGCGCGTGAGGACATCACAGCAGACACAAGGGGGTGAGTACAAGCACATTCTGCTGATTTTGCGCACATTGGAGGTGTCTGGGTGGGGGAGGAGGGCTGTGGGTATCCCTAGGCCAGGGCAATTTCTGTAGGCTAGGCCCCTCCGTTAGGCATGGCCCTGTGCCCCCGCCCCCCACCTCTGTAGGTTGCCTAGTACAGCTATTCATGGCCCTGAGTCACCTATGTGTGTAGTTGTCGTCCATAGGCTTGTAGGCCATGTCCTACGGATTGAGTAGTGTACCCCAAGTGCGCGGCGTAGTGCAGGGGGCTTCTGTGTCTGTCCTCTCCGCCAACGGTGTCGCCAATGCATGCACTCAACATGTCTTTGTTTCTCCCCCCCCCCCTTTTTGGTGGTCTTCCTGTTCATGTGTGCATTAGCATCATCAGGCGGAGGAGAAGTGGCATCGGAGCACGAGGGAGCTGCATCTCACATGGCCATGGAGGGCCATGCAACTGACTCAGAATTCACCAGTGAGACGGAGGGCGAGGGGAGCTCCACAGCGGGGACACGTGGTGACACCAGCGACACAGACACGTCCTCGGAAGGGAGCTCCCTTGTGGTGGCGGCAACATCCGTGCCCACCGCAACAAGAGGTACAGCCGCCACCCAGCGCACCAGCTCCGCCCTCCCAGCAGCCCCTCAGCCTTCGCCCCGTGCCCGCTCACCCAGGAAGGTGGGCATCTCCTTCGCCCCAGGCACCTCAGGCCCTGACCCAGTTACCCCTGCTGCCCTCAGTGAGGAGGTCATTGACCTCCTGAGGACGCTCATTGTTGGGCAGTCTACCCTTTTGAATGCCATCCAGGGTGTAGAAAGGGAGGTGCACCGGAGTAATGCATACCTGGAGGGCATTCATTCGGGTCAGGCTGCCCATCAGCGATCGTTCAACGCTCTGGCCTCAGCACTGATGGCAGCCATTGTCCCTGTCTCCTGCCTTCCTCCTCCAACTTCCTCAACCCAGTCCCACTCCCCTGTACCTCTGCCTATCCCAGACACACCTACAGACCTGCCTGCACACACCTCAACACCCAAGGGAAGTTCATCCAGACATAAGCACCACACATCCCACAAGCATTCACCCAAGCAACATCCACATGCAGACATGCCAACAGCCACTGCCTCCTCTGTGTCCCCCTCCTCCTCGTCTCCCTCCTCCCTCCCTGTGACGTCTCCACTCACACTTGCATGCACCACATCTTCAGCCACTACGTCCATCACCAGCACACCCACCAGAACACTCCGCACACGTGCAGTCACCACCCCCACTACCATTTACACATCCCCTGTGTCCTCTCCCAGTGTGTCTGTCACCCCCTCTTCCAAACCACACAAACGCAGTCAGCCACCCACCCAACAGCCATCCACCTCACGACAGCCTCCAGCACAAGCACCTGCACCCAAAGACACCAGACTTCACTCTCCTACAACCACATCCTCTTCCTCCACTCCCATACCCACTACAACTACCCGTCCCTGTCTTTCTAAATTGATTTTCCTTTCCAACCTTGACCTCTTTCCAACAACTGACCCACCCCCTCCATCTCTTAAGACTCCAATCAGCACCTCAGCCACCACAAAACCTGGACCTACAAAGACAATAGTCCAAGGATTTTGGAGTCCACCACCTTCAAGGCCAGCTACTTCTGCCAGGAGTAAAGGGCCAGCCCACCCCCTGAAAAAAAAAGCCAAGAAAGCCAGTGCCCGGCGCGACAGGCCAAAGACAGCAGGCTCCAAAAGCACTACCCTGGCACCGTCAGGGAGTGGGGTGCCACCTGGCACACCGCCAAAGGGAGGAAAGGGCCACAGACGAGCAGGGAAGGGCGGCAAGGGCAGCACGCCCGACAAGTCCGGCAGCAGGCGAGCTGCCCAGGAGGGCCCCACCAGCCCCATTCCAGGTGTGCAGGAGGACACCCACGGGCCCGGGACGGCAGCACAGGAGGGCCCCGCAAGCGACAAGACAGATGTGCACGAAGGGCCCGGCAGCCACATGTCAGGTGGCGAGTGAAATCCATGTAATGGCCGGATCTGGTGACCTGGACACACATGTCAAGCACCGCTGAACAGGGCCCTTCAAGTCAAGCACTGCTGAACAGGGCACCGCCGTCTCAAGAACCTCTGAACAGGGCCCTTCAAGTCAAGCACCGCTGAACAGGGCCCTTCAAGTCAAGAACCGCTGAACAGGGCCCTTCAAGTCAAGCACCACTGAACAGGGCACTGCCGTCTCAAGAACTGCTGAACAGGGCCCTTCAAGTCAAGGACCGCTGAACAGGGCCCTTCAAGTCAAGCACCGCTGAACAGGGCCCTTCAAGTCAAGCACCGCTGAACAGGGCCCTTCAAGTCAAGAACCGCTGAACAGGGCCCTTCAGGTCAAGCACCGCTGAACAGGGCACCGCCGTCTCAAGAACCGCTGAACAGGGCCCTTCAAGTGAAGCACCGCTGAACAGGGCACCGCCGTCTCAAGAACCGCTGAACAGGGCCCTTCAAGTCAAGGACCGCTGAACAGGGCCCTTCAAGTCAAGCACCGCTGAACAGGGCCCTTCAAGTCAAGCACCGCTGATCAGGGCCCTTCAAGTCAAGCACCGCTGAACAGGGCCCTTCAAGTCAAGAACCGCTGAACAGGGCCCTTCAGGTCAAGCACCGCTGAACAGGGCACCGCCGTCTCAAGAACCGCTGAACAGGGCCCTTCAAGTCAAGGACCGCTGAACAGGGCCCTTCAAGTCAAGAACCGCTGAACAGGGCCCTTCAAGTCAAGCACCGCTGAACAGGGCCCTTCAAGTCAAGAACCGCTGAACAGGGCCCTTCAGGTCAAGCACCGCTGAACAGGGCACCGCCGTCTCAAGAACCGCTGAACAGGGCCCTTCATCTCAAGCACCGCTCCGCTGGGCCCTTCAACTCAAGCACCGCTCCGCTGGGCACCGCCGTCTCTGCACCGCTGGGCCCTTCATCTCAAGCACCGCTCCGCTGGGCCCTTCATCTCAAGCACCGCTCCGCTGGGCCCTTCAACTCAAGCACCGCTCGGCTGGGCACCGCCGTCTCTGCACCGCTCCGCTGGGCACCGCCGTCTCAAGCACCGCTGGCCCATTGGCAGAAGGGGCAGGCCCGCATCTGTGTCGGGCAGGGCTGCACGGAGCACTCTGGGCACCATGCCTCCTCCAGAACCAGTGGAGTCTGTAATCCACTTGTGAGACTGTGGCTTTGCACTCCCCAGGATGGCACAGTGGGCAATCCACCCACTGTAGAGACTTGTGAGACTGTGGCTTTGCACTCCCCAGGATGGCACAGTGGGCAATCCACCCACTGTAGAGACTTGTGAGACTGTGGCTTTGCACTCCCCAGGATGGCACAGTGGGCAATCCACCCAACGTAGAGACTTGTGAGACTGTGGCTTTGCACTCCCCAGGATTGAACAGTGGCCATGGAGGCCCCTCATGGATCTGGCGTCGTGGACTCATCTGGCTGAGGTGCCCCCCTTCTCTTCCCCCTGAGGTGCCTGTAGTTTTGCTATCTGATGCCCCTGCAGTGTTCTCTCCATTGGAGTCGGGTATCCTGTGGGGGCTTTGCCCATGTGTTTAGGCCCATTGGCCCACGAACAATGGCTGATACCCAATTTGGACTGGACAATTTACATATGTATATATAGTTATAGATGTTTGATATATTTTTTTACTTAGCCGTACAATATACTTCTAATTTCATGATCATTTTATTTTGTCTTTGCATTCTTCCGGGGGGTTTGGGGGTGTCACTCTGAGTTGTTGCTCTGCATTGATGTGTATGTAGTTGTGGGTGAGGGTGAGGGTGGGTGTGTCGCGTATGTGTGTCCCCGTAATTTTTTGCCTCCCCCCTCCCCTGTGTCGTAGGTGCAGTACTCACCGTTGTCTTCTGCGCCGGCGTTCGTGCTCCTGGTAGAGGAGCAGGAAGAGAATAGCTGGTAGGATGTGTAGTTCGGGTTCCATGCTGTCCAGATTCCTCGTGGAGTGTGTAGAGGTGAGCGTTTTCCGTTCGTAATGGCTGTTTCCGCCGTGTTTTTATTGGCGGGGCTACCGCCCCGGAAAAGGTGGCGGATTGGTGGGTTGTGATAGGGTGGGCGGTAAATTGTCTCCCGTCTGTCTGTTTGCGGTGACCGCTGTTTGTTTGTCCCGCCGTGGCGGTCGGAGTGTTAAAGTGGCGGTCTCTGTTGGCGGTTTCCGCCAGGGTCAGAATTCCATTTTTTTTACCGCCTGCCTGTTGGCGGGTTGGCCGCCGCTTTAACACCGACTGCCAGGGTTGGAATGACCCCCATAGTCTTGACCCTATCCTCTGGTCTGACAATTTTTTATTATTTTTTCATTCATGTTGTGTAGTGGTGTATCAGCGAATTCCAGCACTACCTCTGCCCAGAAGAGAGCTTGGAGAAAAATCTGTCCTGAGTCCTTTACCCAATACCTTTAGCCCTCCTGGGATCAGAGATGACGCCCACTAGAAAATATTTTATGGGATTTTAATACAGCCATAATTAAGGCATTGGATGCATGCGCTCCTTGGAAGTCATGCGAGTCCTCTACAACATCCTCATCAGAAAAGTGGTGTTCTAACCAACTTAGATTAGGAAAGAGGAATTGCAAAGCCTTGAGTGCCGGTGGCAGCTATCAAAGGACCTCAAAGATCAGCTGGCATATAAAACCACCCTGAAAGCTTATCATAAGGCAGTCAGAAATGCAAAAACACAGTACTTTCTGAAAGGATAAAAGGGGAACAGCGGCTCATCGAGGGAGATGTTTAAAACAATGAAGGAACCGACTCATGCTGAATGTCTAACTCAGTGGTTCCCAACCTTTTGACTTCTGTGGCCCCCTACATTTGGTCAATACTGGAACCCAGGGACCCCCACTAAATCATTATTGGAATCCAGGGACCCCCCCAACTGAGTCATTACTAAACGCTGGGAACCTAATCTGCTAATATTATTTAATTTTCTCAGCAGTCACGGACCCCCTGAGGAGACTCCGCGGACCCCGAGGGGTCTCCAGACTACAGGTTGTGGACCACTGGTCTAAATCACACAATCGATACTTCAGCTCAGCGCTGTGAAGAGCTGACTGAATTTTTCAATGAGAAAATACAGAAGATTTATGCAACTTTTGAAGACTAACCTCCTCTAGTGGAGAGCTCTTTTAAGAATTTTAGAATTTTGACTCTCACGGGAGAGCTTTGGCCCATTTACGCAGCTTGAAACTGTTAGCGCGGCTTTGGCCTATTTATTTTGTGTAAAAAATAGCGAGCATTCGGCCTTGCTTAAGGTCGATTAATCTTTTGACTCGTTTAAATTGATACTGTTAGGTATTTTAACGCACATTAATAATAAGCAGTTCAACAATAATAGAGAGTCAGTAAAGAACACACCATGACCAATTTGTCCTCAAATAACCACACCAATTGGTATCAATTAAAAGGCTTCTTTCCCTATATTAACAATGCTAAAATCATGAAGATTAGTTTCAACGTCAAATGATAAAGATAAAGAAACATCACAGGCTGTCTATATCCCCTAAAGTATCTTAACTTGAATAAAGCAACAAGAACGATAATCTCAACAGCGAAAACACTCATTAATAGCAGCAATATTTGAGAAAAAGATATGTAACACATTTGTTCAGCAAGCAAAATTAACATCAGTTCATTGGCATGATGAAACCCCTCAGTAACCTCAGATTAGCATTAGCATGCTGGGCTTCATGCAAATGTTTTAGTAACACTAATTTGGAAAACATCTAACTATGGCAATATCAAAATAAACAGCAGTATTAGACCAACTTAGCAGCTTTAGCAGTTGGTACCTGAACAACAAAAGACAAATAACAATGCGCAGACCAATCATAATTACCTAATACCTAGGAAAGCCAACAAAGCGGTTACGACTTCATCAGGGGGACAGCAGCATCAGCATCAAGATAGGGCAGGGTGAGGGGGACAGTTTAGGATTTGGACTTTAAGATCACTAAAGCATCAAAGTATTAGTTCAGCATTAGAACAGGCATAATAAAATACCAAGTTGTCAGTAGACTGATTGGTAAAGCATGAAATGTCAAAGTGACAGATTACTATGAAAGGCTCAAGAGCAAAATATGCTCCAGAACAAAGAATGATAGAATGACTGAATGAGTGACCTAAAGCTCTCCGTGAGATGTTCTTTTAATTAAAACACATACGTAATTTTCATTGGTTAAAAGCATCAGGAAAGAAAGAAGATCCAATCAAAAAATCATCTGCTATAGGAAATACATTCGAAGAGACACATTATTGGTTTGCAAGACGTTGATTTGTCGCTTCTCCCATTGACGTAATTCCAAACGATACTAATTGTAGCTTCTTAGACCTGCTTCCAACTTGTGTCAGTGGAGCCTTTTGTTCAACCATTCTAGCATACACTGCTACCGGACACTAGTTACAAAGATGTGGAAACATTTCATATCAGTTTCATTTCCTTGAGAGAAATACATTTAATTGGTACAGACACAGAATAAACTTGTGACTAAAACAAAAGAAGTTTGTTACACAACGGACATGTGCAGAACTAACTGTTTCTTCCGTGGGCAAATTTGTTAGATAAACAGTCGCTGTAATCTCATCTGCTTGAGGCCCAGCAGAAAAGAAGAAATACTCACATTATTTCAGCATTTAATTTAGCAGAGAACATGGTCTTGACATGTTTTTCATTACAAAGTTAGTACATTTTTATAAAATCATGTGCAGGCCTTGCTTTCGATGGTGGACAAACAGAAAATCACAATTGTAGGTTATTAGACATTTTCATGTTAATACATCTTATATGATTAAAGCAAATGTTATTACTAGCACTGAATTTCTTCTCTCACAGCACTTTTCAAATCTGAAGTGGTAGAAAAGGCCATGTTAGAGGTGAAATGTAGTTCACCTTTGGACCCATGTCCTCACTTTGGCCCATATTTATACTTTTCGACGCTAAACTGCGCTAACGCAGTTTAGCGTCAAAAAGTTTTGCGCCGTCTAACGCCATTCTGAAGCGCCAAGCGGGCGCCGTATTTATGGAATGGCGTTAGACGGCGCAATCAGACCGGCGCTGCCTGGTTTGCGTGGGAAAAAACCACGTAGACCAGACAGCGCCGGCGTAGGGGGAAAATGGCGCATGGGCGTCTTAAAATGGGGCAAGTCAGGTTACGTCGAAAAAATCGTCTTAACCCGACTTGCGCCATTTTTTAACGACGCCCATCCCCCATCAACATGACTCCTATCATTGTAAAGATAGGAGTCATGCCCCCTTGCCCAATGGCCATGCCCAGGGGACTTCTGTCCCCTGGGCATGGTCATTGGGCATAGTGGCATGTAGGGGGGCACAAATAAGGCCCCCCTATGCCACCAAAAAAAAATATAAAAAATAAAAAATTATACTTACCTGAACTTACCTGAATGTCCCTGGGGTGGGTCCCTCCATCCTTGGGGGTCCTCCTGGGGTGGGCAAGGGTGGCAGGGGGGGTCCCTGGGGGCATGGGAGGGCACCTGAGGGCTCATTTTGAGCCCACAGGCCCCTTAACGCCTGCCCTGAGCAGGCGTTAAAAAGTGGCGCAAAAGCGCCGTTTTTAGCCACGCCAACTCCCGGGCGTCTCTTTTGCCCGGGAGTATAAATACCACGTAAAGTCCTGGGAGTCATTTTTTAGACGGGAACGCCTCCCTTGCATATCATTAACGCAAGGAAGGGGTTCACGCTAAAAAATGACGCACATTCCGGGAACTTTGGCGCTATTCGCCTCTAACGCCATAGTATAAATATGGCGTTAGTTGGCGTTAGTTTTGCGTCGAAATTGCGTCAAAAAAAACGACGCAATTTCGGCGCAAACGGAGTATAAATATGGCCCTTTATCTTTTCTTGGTTGGCCACTATGTTAAATTCATTTACTTACTCAGATTTTTGACCTCTCTCTCTTAATAGGGCTGAATATCCTGCCATGTGGAGGCAGGCCCTAATCTTGCTTTTGGGAAAGAAAGCGGGGCTCAATGCTTCCATCTTGTCCCATTATCACCCAATCTCTTTACTGCCATATATGTCCAAAGTGCTACAAAGACTAGTAAATGCCCAGCAAATACATTTTTTAAAAAGTAATAACTTGTTGGACCCTACCCAAACAGGATTTAGAACCACAAAATCCAGAAATAGCGCAGAGTCTACCCTTGGCAGTATTGGATAGTATTAGATTGGAGGTTGATGAAGGCACGGCTGCCGCCCCGATCCTGTTAGATTTGTCTGCAGCTTTCGACAGTCTCACATAACCTTTTGATGCAGAGACTGCACAAATTCGAAGTACATTTGAAAGCTTTGCAGTGGTTTGGATCATTTTTGAGCTACAGAATCCAATCAGTTCAGCTGCTCCTTTTCAGGTTCAATCACCTAATTTCCAAATGTGGGATCCCGCAGGGCTCCTCACTCAGCCCCTTCTTGTTTGTTATCTATATGTCTTCTTTAGAGGGTATTGTCAAGGTTTGGTACTTTGAGATCCTCTCCAAAGGTAATGATGCTCAGCTTGTTGTTTCCATAGGAGAGAAACATGGAGCAACACGGGACAATCTTATTGGCTGTCTCTCTGAAGTTGCCACATGGATGAGTATCACTGTTTGAAGCGTAATGCAGAAAACACAGAAATACTGCTGTTTGGTAGGGCAAGCAAAATCTGGAATTACTTTTGGTGGCCATCGCCTCTGGGTCCTGGGCTCAGACCAATGAGAATAGCCAAGAACCTTGGCTTCTTAATAGATGATACTCTATCTAAGCAAGACCAGGTTAATGCAACTTGTGATAAATGTGTCAGTCATCACCGCTTGCTGTGTAAGTTCTTTCACTGGATCCCAGCAGTAGGCAGGATTATAGGAATGCCTTATACCTAGGAATGTCTGGTTTCCTATTTATTCCCTTACAATCAGGGCAGAACACAGCAGCTAGACTTATTTGTAACAGTACACAAAATAGTTCTGCTTGTTTGAACTCACTGTATTGATTCCCTGAACATAAAAGGTCCAAATTCAAGTTACTATGTTATGCTTGTAGAGTACTCTATGAAACTAGGGCAATCATTTTACGGTAGCGAGTCACTTTCCACAAACCCACATGGGCACTTCGCTCCGCTAATCTAGTCATGGTGAGGGCCAAGTACATTAAAAAAGCGAGAATGGGAGAAGACCTTCCAGCCATTTAGCAGCAATCCATTGGAATTCTTTGCCTCTTGATCTCTGTCTTATCTCTGACCTCTTCATGTTTCGAAAGAGCTTGAAGACTTGGCCATTCCCCTAATAATGGTTTGAGCAGATGACAGGTAATCTTCGATCCCAGCAATGGGTTATTGCCTTGGGGATTATGGTAGCACTTTACAAATACGTTATATATAAATAAATAAATAAATAAATATGCACACTACGAGAGTTTGTTTTTCACCTGTCTCCCTTGCATACTTTTCCCCATCTCTGTGATCCTTCATCCAACCCTCTGCTGCCTGTTTGCTTGAACCAAGCACTTCCCTCCAACCCACTGATATCTATGTTGCCCCACACGTGCCCTCCCTCTGTGGACTGTGTTGTCCTCACCTACCCACGCTCCGTTGTCCGTGTTGCTGCTCTCATCATAGTGCTTTTTCCGCCATGTCCTGCACTGTCTGTGATGAACCCCACACGCCAACCTCCTCTCTCTCTGTTGCCTTCCTCCAGCAATAAATGAAAAACGGAGTGGTACGGTCAGCAAAGGTAGCATCATATAGCCTTATTATTATTATTTTTTTACTGTCAAGTTTAGTGGTCAAAGTTCGAGTGATCAGAAGGGCATGACATGCCCGTAGTTTTTTAATTTATGAAAAAACGTTCCCCTACTTTTTTTGAAGAGACACCCATCCGGGGATGATTAATTCCGATAGTTTAAATGCTTCAGCTGAAGTATCATTCAGGGAGCCTCCTGCGCTGTGAAACTTAAGGCAGGCAAACAGCTAAACAATAAACATGCCTTCCTGCCAAGAATGTCTGCTGCTTGAAAGAAAACCTGCAAATGTAAAGGGTGCTTGAGAGTTGGTACTGGCTTTAACTGATGGAATCACTTGAAGCTTTGTGATGACAAAGATTTACATTCTTTGAGTGGTAATGCAAGGGAGTTACCATCTCAGCTGTTAAGTGCTTGTTTTTAAACAAAAAAAGCATACAGTCTGGGTGTTACTAAAATCTATATTTTAGAAGCAGCATTTTATCTAAAGCTTTTTTTATTATTTATTTTGTGGCAGTCTATATTACATTATGCATAATGCAAGTTTAACATATTGACTTACATATTCACAGTGCTTTCTGTCACAGACTGTCATTATTCTCCACTGCACCAACCAAGATTCATGTATGTGGCTCTCTGGTTATACCCAGAACTCTGCAGAGCACTAACTAATAGAGGTTTCATAATGTATGTACTATAGTGCAGTTGACACTCATTAACTTAACTTTTATATTTATTTCCCATTTAAGCTGTGCGCTATTTTAGATGGAGCTACCTGAGGGTGAAAGACCAAAAAACGTACAGAATATTTTGGTTTTCTAACCACACCTTCGTCCCCGGCCCTGCACTCACGGATCCCACCCCCATTGCATGCTGGCGTTCCACCGCACAAAAATTAAGTTGAACTTCGACTAGTTGAGGGCAGGCAAATAGATGGCTTCCATGAGAGGCATTTCACAACCACCACCAAGTGTGTGGTCTCCGGAGTGATGAACCTCTCCTTCATCATGCTTAACATCATCCATACAGGTGAAGAGGCTTGGGCCCACATCCTGACCTGTCCCAGGGCCTAACTGTGGACTGCAGAGTCTTTTTTCCTGTGGGAAGAAGTTTGATGGAGGTTGGGGACACCTTCGAGTGACCCATAAAACATCAAGGGTCATGTCAGGATAAGCTGTGGAGGGACGAGGACTGTTGCAAGGTTTCGGTCTGCCCTTTGATTTATTGACTGTACCTGGGAAAGTTCATACCTCCAGTAAATATGTGTTATTATGTTTGAAAGACCAAAAAGTACAAATGTCCTTTGGTGACCTGTCCGATCATTGCTATCACTGACGTGCCTTTGTGCCTGGTATCCTCTGGCTTAACACAATTGTTTTTGTTGAAACAAGGGGTGCTTAAGCGAATAAAGGGCTGGTTAACAGCTTTATTACATTTCTGGACGTGACTTTGTCTCCGAAGGTGATGGGCACTTATGGTTTGTGTGTTTGATTTTACTCCTCTATTAATGTCCTTTGAAAATAAAATGCAATTTTTCTAAAGGCTAGAAGTTGATAGACAAACACATGTGCTGTATTTTATATGATAGGGTGACTCTGAGGGCTTCATTTAAAAGGCCCTAGCGGCACATTGCGCCACTGGGGCGTCATTTGTTTTACTCTCCAGTGGAGCAGTGTGCCGATCCATATTTACAAGGCCACGCAAAGCCACTTTCTCTTCCTGCACATAAATAATCATCCCTGCAATGCATGCACCCTTGCACCATGCAGCAAGGGTGCCTGCATTGGTGCTAGGAAGCAATTTGTGCACCAGCGCAGAGGAAAGTACAGGGATGTGTCGTATTTCTGTAAATACGATGCATCCCCGCCCTTTTGAAATGATGCAGCGCAGGCAGCTGGCTTGCAGCGCCACTCTGCGTCATTTCCTAGTAAATAAGGCCTTGAGTTCCTACCCCACATTACGTGGAGTATGCCTTGGCTGCCTGACCTTGCTATTCCTAGTGAGTGAAAAACAAAAACAGGAGCTGTGATACTTTTGAGTGGTACCTTTGGACCTGGACCATCTGAAGTGAAAAGAGCAACAATACTCTCACCAATATTATCAAGTATTCATATGTAACCCAGAGAACAAATCTAAAACTTGCCACTACCTCCACTTCCACCACAAAGTCCCCTTAGATGTATACTCTCCCCCCAAGATGGAAGCAACGTGCCTCCTGCGAACCATGTCAGGACTGTTTGTGGGGCCTAGGTCAACAAACTGAAGCAGGGCCCTTCATAGGGCAAGTACCTGTTTCAAAGTTGAAAGCATGTCTTGAAAACAAGGTAGATCTGGCATCTGGCACTATCTAAACATTAGGCATGCTCGCAGCCTCGTCATTAATGTGGGGTTGACTTTGGTTAAAAATCTATAAAAAGATGTTGTAACAGGAGCGTGGTGTACTCAATTAACGTGGAGGCTCGGGAATTATGACGTCTCTATACCCCGAGGGACCTGTGTCCTGTTCATCTTGAAGGCATCTTTGCTTTTGAGTTTCCTCCACATTAGGTCCATGGGAAACAAAAGAGGAGTATATTGTAACTTTCATCAAACTGCCCAAATATCCCTGGCCTTTGACACCTTGCAGGGCCTTCCATGTTTTCTAGGCACTTGAGGGATGCACAATCAGATCTGAAGTATGATAAACGCCACGGGCAGGTATAATTCTGCTGAACGTTGATGCCCTGAAAAGGAGTTTGAAGGAAGACATCGGGCCTGTTTTGAGAGTTCAAGCTGAGTATCTTCCTGACATCTAAGTACTATCATTATAATTTCATTTAAAAACAGGATGGAGTGGAAGCATTAGAAATTTACTGAAAAAACAAAGGTAAAATTAAGGGTATAGTTCGGTGAATATTAATGTTTTGAACTAAAAAAAACACAGAAATTCTTCAGTTCACCCCCCTTGGGCTCCTTATGACCTCATATATTACATCACTCAGTACATGTTACATAATTTATGACATCACTGATGACAGCTCAAATGACATAATTCATGATATCACTGATTAAATCCCTGATGACATCATCCAAGCTTGTACACCCACCCCGGGGGCCAAAATCTAAGGGGTTGGGGGTGTGTAGCCCCCCTCTTTGAGCTCCATCCACCAGGCCAGATACTGTAAAAAACGGGAGGAAGCAACATGGCCCCCTCCGCAAGCCCTACTAGGCCCTGGGGACCCCATTCCCCAGGACAAAATATAATACAAAAAGGGGAGAGGACTTTGCTGCCCATCGCCCAGAGCCTGATGTTTTTTAAATGGAAGGGGCAAGTGGTCCCCCTCCCCAAGCCTAATTTGTACCCTTGGGCCCCATGCCTTAGGGCCACTCAGTTTTTTTTACAAGGGAAGGAGACCACAAGCCCCTCCTCAAGAAACCTTTTCAGGCCCCAGGAAGCCTATTCCCTGGGGCTGTCCATTTTTTAAAAGGGAAGAAGGGCCCTCCCTGACTCTCTTTTGGCCCCAGTTAACCCATCCCCCAGGGCTGTCCACTTTTTAAAGGGAAAGGGGGACACCCCCCTCAGGGCCTATTATGCCTGGGGGACCTTTCCCCCAGAACCAAGTAATCAATAAAAGGAGGGGGGACTCAGACCATCAACCCAGAGACTAATTAGAGTCCAGGGACCCCATCCTGGGGTCAAAATTTAAATAAAAGAGAAGGGGGGCCATGTGGCCCCCTCCCTGAAATGAATTGGGCTTGGGGACCCCATCCCCCAGGGCCATTTTTTATTTTAAGGTGGGGGAGGTTCGTGGTCCCCTTCTCTGAGCCTCATTAGGCCCTGGGGACCCATCCCCCAGGGTCATATTTATTTTAAAGGGCAGGGATGCTGCGCAGCCCCCATCCCGGAGCCTATTATGGACTTGGGAACCCCAGCCTCAGGGGGCTCACTTTAATATAGGTAGGTGCCCCGGTGCCCACCTAGGGCTCCCACAAATACTTGTTTGGGGTCACGGGGGATCCCCAGCCACTCCCTACGGCCCCACCTGGCTACCCCCATGCTGCAGGAGCCAGAATTGCTCCCGTCCACAGGGAACAGCTATTTATGCTGCTCCCTTTGCATCAGCGTAGGCAGGAAAACCGAATATAAGTCTGCTCCCAGCCATTTTAAATCTCCCACCTGCTGGGAGCAGACTTTGGGGGTTATTCTAACTTTGGAGGAGTGTTAATCCGTCCCAAAAGTGACGGTAAAGTGACGGATATACCACCAGCCGTATTACGAGTTCCATAGGATATAATGGACTCGTAATACGGCTGGTGGTAAATCCGTCACTTTTCCGTCACTTTTGGGACGGATTAACACCTCCTCCAAAGTTAGAATAACCCCCTTTGTGTTTGATCCCATTTGCCAGGAGATTTAAAAATGCTCCCGCCAAGCGGGAGCAAACACAAGTTTCCTTGCCTGTGCAGTTGTAGGCAGGGAAGCTGCTGTATCCGAAGGGTGGGTCGCCAGGGACACAGCAAGTGAGCCGGCACCGGGGGATACTTTCCCCAGGGTCATTAAGGGCTCAGGGAGGAGGGCCGCATGGCCACCCACTCCCTTTAAAGTTAAATTACCGTTCTGGAGGATGAGGTCCCTAGGGCCTTTTAAATGCTTGGGGAGGGGGCCCAAATGCCCCCTCCCGTAAACAGTTAAATTGATCCCCTGGGGATAGGGTCATTGGGGGCTGAAATCGGCTCGGAAGGGGTCCACGCAGCCCTCCTCATAAAATACAATAGGTCTTGGGGGATGGGGTCCCTGAGGCCAAATATGGCTAAGGGAGGGAGGCAGCGCACCCCTTTCCTTAACCCGTTCTGTGCCTTGGATGAGATCACCTCGTCCTGCACCCGGCCCACGGGGGGAGCGCTAGCGCTCCCCCCGTGGGTCCCCCACCCACACTCCCTGGTCGGGGATGGAAGGGGAATCCCTTCCCCTTCCACCCCGACCCCCCCCTCAGCTATCTGATGACAGCGCGCTCACATCGTGCCAACGTCATCAATTGTTGCTGAGGACTCTAGCGCGTCGAGGGAGAGGACCACAAAGAGGTGAGTCCTTCCCTTTTTGGGGGATTTGGGGGGGAAAACAGACACAGGGGGAAAGGAAAGGGTTTTTCCTTTCCCCCTGATCCTGTTTTCAGTGGATTCCTGCTCCACGATCGCGGGAGCAGGAATCCCCACTAGGCACCAGGGATTTGTTTGTAGGCTTAGTTTTGGGAGCGACCCCTTGGGCAAGGGTCGCTCCCCTTGGGGGGCATAATTAATCCTATTTCGCCCCCCCCCCAGGGGCAGATCAGCCGATTTTTCAGCTGATCTGCCCCCAAGGGGGGTCCAAAAACCACTAGACACCAGGAAATTCATTTTTGTTATGTTTTTTGGGAGCGACCCCTTGGGCAAGGGTCGCTCCCATTGGGGGCTATTTTTTATCCTATTTCGGACCCCCCTGGGGGCAGATCACCCGATTTTTCGTCCGATCTGCCCCCAGGGGGGTCCGAAAACCACTAGACACCAGGGAATTTAATTTCCTTATGTTTTTGGGCAGCGACCCCTTAGGCAAGGGGGGAATAATTTTTTATATGTTTCGGCCCCCCCCTGAGGCTAGATCGGCCATGTTTTTGGCCGATCTGGCCCCCGGGGGGGGTTGAAACCCACTAGGCGCCAGGGATTGTGTGGTGTGTGTGTTTTGTGTGTTTGGGGGCACCCCTTGGGCAAGGGTCGCCCCCCCAAAGGGGGGAAATTTCGTATTGACCATCTCTGTCCCCCTTGGGGGCAGAGGGCCCTATTTTTGTAGGCCCATCTGCCCCCAAGGAGGGCAGAAACCACCAATACGCCAGGGATTTGTTTTTTGTTCCCCTTTTTTTGTTTTGTGCTGGGGGTGCCCCCTTTTGCCCCCTTTGGCAAGGGTCGCCCCTAAAGGGGGCACAGAGCTGTTGGCCATTTCTGCCCCCCTTCGGGGCAGATCGGCCAATTATTTTTACGCCCATCTGCCCCCAAGGAGGGCAGAATTCACTTAGGCACCAGGGATCCTGTGTGTGTGTGTTTTGTGTGGGGGGGAGGCACCTTTGGCAAGGGTCGCACCCCAAAGGGGGCACGTTAGTGATGGCCATTTCTGCCCACCTTGGAGGCAGATCGGCCTATTTTTTTTAGGCCCATCTGCCCCCAAGGGGGGCAGAAGGCACCAAGATGTCAGAGATTTTCTTTTTTTGGTTCCCTTTGGTTTTTTTGTGTGCTGGGGGCACCCTCATTTACCCCCTTTGGCAAGGGTCGCCCCCCCGCCCCCCAAACAGGGTACAGTGCTGTTGGCCATTTCTGCCCCACTTGGGGGCAGATCGGCCTATTTTTTTGTAGGCCCATCTGCCTCCTAGTGGGGCAGAAGCCACGTAGGCACCAGGGACAATTTCTAAGTTGTTGGTGGCGGGGTGTTTGTCAACTGGCGAAGTATTTGTATTTGTGATTATAACAGTTTATTTCTTCTTTTGTTCTAGTTCAAAGCTTTTGCTTCCTTTGCTGTGGATCCTTGCAGTTTTGGCAGTAGTTGTCCTGCGGTTTGCATAGTTGCATGTTTTAGGGAAGTGAAAGCAATTTACTCCAAAGGAGTATTGCTGACATGTATGAATGACATGTTTGTACGTGGTGTACTAAATGCATTATTGTGTGTGAAAATGTCCTTAGATTTGAGCACAATGATATTTGTGTTGTCATATGTCGAATTTTCTTTTTCCTTTTTTCTTTTTAGTGGGATATCATTGGTGATTGCTGTGTCTGTACAGAGTAGTTGCTAGTGAGTAGCTTTTTCAGGCAAGTGAGTGGTATAGTTTTTTAGTACATAACTCTTTGTGATAAAGCTACACTTTGTTTATTACTTATTTTAGTGCTAGTTGTTGTTGGCAATCCATTTGTTGTTAGTGAGGATCATAGCTAGCCGTAGAGTGACAGCTCAGCAGGTTGTTGGCATGCTCTTTGAGTCATCTTCAGACCATGATTACGAGACTGACTCTGCATCTGAGGCAGAGGAGGAAGTGAGAGATTCTGGAAGTGAGTTTTCTGTCCGAGAGGGTTCTTCTGATGAGGAAGCTACTCTCAGTGCAGATGAAGGGCCTGTTTTAGAGGAGGACATTGATGTGCCAAGAGTGCAGCAGCCTGGGGCTGAAGGGTTTCCCATTAGAAGACCTGACACCTGGATTGCCCCAAACATGGAGCAGCCACAGTTACCTGCATTTACTGGTCTCCCAGGGTGTAGAGTCAATACGGAAAACTTTTTGCCAGTCCATTTTTTTCACATGTTTATGGACGATGTATTTTTTGAAGAGATTGTGGAGCAGACTAATTTATATGCAGAGCAATATTTGAGGGACAATGCTGCCAGACTTAGGCCTCAGTCTAGAGCTACTCAGTGGGTTCCCACATATCTGGAAGAGATGAAAAAGTTTTTAGGTTTGACTTTTTTGATGGGTTTGATCAGGAAGCCGTCACTGGCTTCTTATTGGTCTCCTAATCCCTTGATGGCAACGGCAATATTTCCTGCAACTATGACACGTAATCGCTAATTTGCTTCTTCTTCGTATGCTGCATTTTGTAGACAATGCTTTAGCCTCGCCACGAGATCACCCTGATTGTGACTGACTTTTTAAGATTAGGCCTGTCCTTGATCATTTTTAAAATCGTTTTTCAGAGGTCTATGTTCCAGGCAAAGAGATAAGTGTGGACGAGTCTTTGGCCCTTTTCAAGGGGCTTTTGGTTTTTAAGCAGTACATTCCTAGTAAGAGGGCACTGTATGGGATTCAATTGTAAATGCTGTCAGAAAGCAGTACAGGATATGTGCATAATTTCCGGGTCTACACTGGTAGGGATTCCAGTACTGACCCTCCTGGTTGTCTGGCCACTTTTGAAGTTAGCGAAAACATTGTGTGGGAACTTGGTAGACGACTGTTTAACAAAGGTCACCATTTGTACGTAGATACATTCTACACTGGAGTGCAGTTGTTCAGAGAGTTGTTTAGAGTGGACACTGTTGCTTGTGGCACAATCCGTTCTAACCAAAAAGGCTATCCAAGGGAACTTGTCTGTAAAAAACTTGAGAAGGGACAGTGCAGTGCCTTGCGGAATAATGAGCTGCTAGCTCTGAAATTTTCAGACAGGAGGGATGTGTACATGCTATCTACCATCCATGATGAGAGTACTTCCCATGTGACTGTTTGGGGTCAGGTTGCGGAAGTGCGCAAACCTGCGTGCATTTTGGACTACAATAGGCACATGGGTGGTGTTGATAGAGTAGATCAGAGGTTGGAACCTTACACTGCTCTTCGTAAGTCTTACGTGTGGTATAAAAAGTTGGCCTTACATTTATTTCATTTGGCAACTTTTAATGCTTTTATTGTGTTCAAGGATTGTTCACCTGAGTCAAGGATCACATTTGTTAAATTTCAGGAGTCAGTGATAGAGAGCCTTATTGTGGTGGAACAGGCAAGAGTTCCTAGCGTAGAAGTGGTGGAGGATGCGGCTAGATTGAAAGATCTGCACTTTCCAGATCACATTCCTCCCTCTCCCAAAAAAGACTTGCCCACAAAGAAATGTAGAGTATGTGCCTGGAGAGCAATCCGGAGGGAGAGCCGGATGTACTGCCCCGATTGCCCTTCAAAGCCTGGGCTGTGTGTGCCTGGCTGTTTTAGAAGTTACCACACCAAGAATAACTTTTGGGAAATACCGTGAGCGTAAACTGGCTATTTTATATTTTCATATGTTCAGTTTCACGGTTGGCATTACTGTCATGTATTTAGTTAGAGCTTTTGTGTTTGTAGTTTTGTACTTATTTTATAATTAGTTAGTGGTTTCTTTGTTGTTTATAAACAAAAAAAAAGTGATGGCGGTGTGCGTGGGGTGGCGCTTGGCAGGCGGTGTGCATGTGGTGGCGCTTGGCTGGCGGTGTGCGTGGGGTGGCGCTTGGCTGGCGGTATGGGTGGAGTAGCGCTTGGCTGGCGGTGTGCTTGGGGTGGCGCTTGGCTGGTGGTGTGCGTGGGGTGGCGCTTGGCTGGCTGTGTGCATGGGGAGGCGCTTGGCTGGCGGTGTGCGTAGGGTGGTGCTTGGCTGGCGGTATGGGTGGGGTGGCGCTTGGCTGGCGGTGTGCATGGGGTGGCGCTTGGCTGGCAGTGTGCTTGGGGTGGCGCTTGGCTGGCGGTGTGCGTGGAGTGGCGCTTGGCTGGCGGTGTGCATGGGGTGGCGCTTGGCTGGTGGTATGGGTGGGGTGGCGCTTGGCTGGCGGTGTGCGTGGGGTGGCGCTTGGCTGGCAGTGCCAGCCAAACGCCAGTCCACACACTCATCAGCTGGTGTGATTGCTGTATCAGGCATGTGGGCGTATGAAAATAATGGGCCCTTGAGTGCCGCTGTCTGTCGATGCGAGTGTTGTAATGTGCTGGGCCCATGGCTGGTGGCGTGAATGGTCTTGTGCATGTCATGTATGAAAGGTGTATGAATGGACTGTAAAGCGGTTGGTGCCTTGCCGTGGCTTTACAGCTCACGAGCTGTGAGTCATTGGTTCCGTTTTTTGGCCTTTAAGTTATTAACAGAGCATTTCACTTTTGTGAAATCTCTTGTTAATAAAATTTGATCTACTAAACCATCACTCACCCTCGTGCCAAATCCAACCAGTATGTGTGGTCAAAATTAAAAAACCTGCTCCGCTGTAATCAGGCATCGCAGCACACTTGTGACACACTAGGTGTCTCAGTTGGGATCCCGATGATGAAGCATGCCACCAACTTGGTTGGTGGGTGAGGGGTCTTTTTCACATCACCTAAGTGTGTTTCGTTTCACAATTTTAGTGTTTGCCACATCACAGACGTATGTGGACACATCAAAATGATATATTACAAAACTACCTGTGTTTGGGGGGAGGGGGCACCTATGTTTTTGGTCCTGGGTGCAGCCTTCCTCTAGGGAACCCTACCAAACCCAGACATTTTTTAAAACTAGACACCCCAAGGAGTCCAGTGAGGTGTGGCTTGCGTGGATCCCCCAACTTTTTCTTACCCAGACTCCTCTGCAAACCTCAAAGTTTGCTTAAAAAAGCATATTTTCCTGACTTTTCTTTGTACGATCACCACCCCAGCACAAAATTCCTACTCCCCAGAGTTCCCCTCAGTCTCCCAAGTAAAATGACACCTCACTTTTGTGGGTCCCCAAAGCAGAGTCAGCCTAAAGATGTATAAAAGAAGAATACGTGCTTATCAACTCGCTGTGCTACCCCCATAATCTCTACAAGTTTGTGGCCTTTTTCTGTTGCAGGCACCTGGCCCACCCACACAAGTGAGGTATCATTTTTATCGGGAGACTTTGGGGAACGCTGGCTGGAAGGAAATTTGTGGCTCCTCTCAGTTTCCAGAACTTTCTGTCACCGAAATGTGAGGAAAAAGTGTTTTTTTAGCCAAATTGTGAGGTTTGCAAAGATTCTGGGTAACAGAACCTGGTGAGAGCCCCACAAGTCACCCCATCTTTGATTTCCCTAGGTCTCTAGTTTTCAAAAATGCACAGGTTTGGTAGGTTTCCCTAAGGGCCGGCTGAGCTAGAGGCCAAAATCTACAGGTGGGCACTTTGCAAAAAACACCTCTGTTTTCTGTAGAAAAATGTGATGTGTCCACGTTGTGTTTTGGGGCATTTCCTGTCGTGGGCGCAAGGCCTACCCACACAAGTGAGGTATCATTTTTATCAGGAGACTTGGGGGAATGCTGGGTGGAAGGAAATTTGTGGCTCCTCTCAGATTCCAGAACTTTCTGTCACCGAAATGTGAGGAAAAAGTGTTTTTTTAGCCAAATTTTGAGGATTCTGGGTAACAGAACCTGGTGAGAGCCCCACAAGTCACCCTATCTTGGATTCCCCTAGGTCTTTAGTTTTCAAAAATGCACAGGTTTTGTAGGTTTCCCTAGGTACCGGCTGAGCTAGAGGCCAAAATCTACAGGGAGGTACTTTGCAAAAAATACCTCTGTTTTCTGTAGAAAAATGTGATGTGTCCACGTTGTGTTTTGGGGCATTTCCTGTTGCAGGCGCGAGGCCTACCCATACAAGTGAGGTGCCATTTTTATCGGGAGCCTTGGGGGAACACAGAATAGCAAAACAAGTGTTATTGCCCCTTGTCTTTCTCTACATTTTTTCCTTCCAAATATAAGAGAGTGTGTAAAAAAGACGTCTATTTGAGAAATACCCTGTAATTCACATGCTAGTATGCGCACCCCGGAATTCAGAGATTTTTTTAATTTATTTTTTTAAATATTTTTATTGATTTTATATTTCAAAATATAATACAAATTATTCAATTTGCAACCACAGGATAAACCAATACAATAACTAATATCTAGGTCATTTAACAATCACACACCCCCCCAATATGCACTTCACGGAACACTTCAAGTTTTACAGTATCATTTCTGGCTGCACCCTCCATAGGTTTATCCTTTATTGTTTATTTTCTATAGGCATTCGCTCGTGACCAGTGTGGGCCTTGTTTTGCATGCATGAGTTCCCTGGCTGCCTGAGGAGGGCACCATCTGGATTAGTGTATGCAGATGGCTACCCTGGTTTTCTGCTCCTCACGTGTCTCTGGGACTGTGGTGACGAAAATTTGATGAACAATTAGTACTAGAGAGATGGGAGGAAATTATGTGTGTGCGCTATGATACCTGGGTGCCCTATGAATTTGTTTCCGTAATGGGGGATGCAGAAGAATTTATGACGTGATTATCGCGATTGTATGTGCCCCAATTCAAGGAGGCTTCTCATCGTTTTTAGCCTCCAATTTTGTTACCAAATCCTCCCAAGTGGAGCATCCTGTGTGTTGTCGCCCTTCGCGCACCATTCTTTTTAGTACCTGGTATTCAGTGCGAGCCCAGCGTATTATTAGAGAGTACCAGGATTTCAGATCGGGTGCCTTAGGGGCTTTCCAATGCATTGCTATTAATCTTTTGTACATTAAAAAGGCCAAGTCTATAAATTTGTGCAGGTGTCTTTGTTTTTTTGGTCTCTTCCTCAGTCCCAGCAGGCAGGACCCAGGGTCTGCTAACAGTGCAAGTCCCGTTAGCCCAGATACCTCCCCTACCACCTCCGCCCAGGCCGTTTGTATATTAGGGCAATCCCATACCATGTGGTAGAAGGGTGCTGACGGTATTTTGCATCTGGGGCATGTTGGTACTGAATCAGGGAACATGCGCTTTATTCTTGCTGGGGAAAGATATGTTTGATGCGTGTAATTGAATTGGCTATATCTAAATCTGGGATTCCTTGACACGCCTCTGATGTGAGACAAGGCCTTGGGCCAGTCTCCCAATGGGATCGGAGTGGGGAGTACTGCATTCCATCTACTCCATGCTTTCCCTGCCTGTGCTTCAGGAGTCTTGTTGAGGATTCTATACAGATTGGATATTATTTTTGTTTGATCACTGTGTTGTAGAAGCTGGTGGAGCACTGGGGAGGTCTCTGGTTCCGAAGTGCCTATTCCCCATATTCTTCTGATTTCATGACATACGGCATGATATGTCAGGAACTGACCCAAATTTATCTCTGTGAGGGCCTGGAGAGCCTCGAACGTCATTAATTTGCCGTCTTCAAAGCAATCCCCTACCGTCTGTATTCCTGCTTCATTCCACAGCTGTACGGCTCGCATTCCAGCTGCAGTCCCCGCCAATAGATAATTTAGCGGTATGTGTGGGGAGTAAGGAAGCTTATCCGCTCCTCTTTGCACATATTTAACCCAGCACGCATGCGCGGCTGCAAGCAAAGGGTTAACCAGTACCACTTTGGGGGGCTTTGACGTCAGCCAATTTAAAAGGGGGGTCCCGTTCCGCCGAGGCTCTAGGCTCATGGGTTCCGCTTGCTCTGGTCTGTGGATCCAATATTGGACCCACTGAAGTTGTGCGGCAGCATAGTATCTTTCAAAATTCGGAGTTCCCAGGCCACCGTTATCCAACGGGCATTGCAATGTGGATAGCGCCACTCGCGCTCTACCACCTCCCCAAATGAGCTGCAGTAATGCTGTGTTTAAATTGCTGAAGAAACTTTTGGGAATGGTTATCGGCAGGGCCGCAAAATAATATAGGAGCCTAGGTAGAATCAACATGTTAGCAATCGCCACCTTACCGGGTGGCGAGAGCGGAAGCTTGTTCCAAAATTGTAGGGAGCCTTTTATGGAAGTTAGCGCCTTCCCCAGGTTCCCGTCTCTTAAGTCTTCTGTGGCATGATATATGTTTATCCCAAGATATTTAAATGTTGTCGGGCACCACTTTAGGTGCCCTACCTCTGAGGGGTCTTGGTTGTTGGGGGCCCTTTTTGCCAGGGGGAACACACAGGACTTCTCCCAGTTTACCACAAGGACAGACAGGCCTCCAAATTCAACCAATAAAGACATTACAGGTGGGATAGCTGCACAACCGTTCCTGATATATATCAAAGCATCATCTGCATATAATTAAATCGTGTGATGTAACCCATTCCTAATAATTCCCCATTCGTGCTCCATAAGGCGTACTTTTGCCGCTAACGGCTCCATTGCTATGGCAAACAGTAGCGGGGATAAGGGACATCCCTGCCATGTCCCCCTGGAAATCGGGAAGCTATCAGAAATCACCCCGCCTGACTTCACCCTCGCGCTTGGATTAGAATATAATGTACGGACCCAACGAATGTAATTAGGGCCTATTCCCATACGGGCCATCGTAGCCATCAGGAAGTCCCATTCCAGCGTATCAAAGGCCTTTTCTATGTCTAGTGAGAGCACCATTTCCTCCTGTGCAGTCTTGGGGGTGTCTCCTATTATACTCAGCAATCTGCGAATATTTAGGAAGGCGTTACGCTTTGGGATGAAGCCATTTTGATCTGCATGAATCAATAATTGCATGAGGGGGGCTAACCTATTAGCCAATATTTTGCCTAATATTTTGCAGTCTGTGTTTAACAGCGATAGTGGTCTATAAGATTTAACATCTGTGTGGTCTCGACCCTGTTTAGGGAGTACCACTATCATAGCTTCCCTTTGAGATATAGGTAAGCTTTCTTTAGTCCACGCCTCCTGGAACACTCCTAGCAGATGGGATTTTAGGCTGGGTAAATAGGCTTTATAGTACTCCGAGGGGAGGCCGTCTGCACCCGGGGCTTTGTTCCTAGGCAGTTGTGCAAGGGCTAGTTCTATCTCTTCTGTTGTTATGGGGATTTCAATTCCATCTCTATCTGTTTGTGGTAGTTGGGGTAGGAAGGAGTCCGCCAGGAAAGCCTCAAGTTGTGTAGCTGTGCACGAGGTACGTTTAGTATATAAGTTTGAATAATAGTTCCTAAACGTCTCGTTTATTTCTACTTGTGTAGTAGCCATCTCATGCGCGCCCACCCGGATGGCACCTATCGGAGCTTGCTGTCTATCCTCGCGGAGTAGCCATGCTAACATTCTGCTTGATCTGTCTCCTTCCGTTTGCAACCTGGTTAAGTAATAGTTGTAGTCGTGGCATCGGAGCCTGCTATCTGCCTCATTATATTTTGAGCGCTTTTCTTTGAGGACAGTGCTAGCGATTTCCCCCCGTGCTACCGCTTTTTCCGCAATCCTTAGCTCCTTCTCTAGTTTACTAATTTCCACCTGTAAAGAACGTCTCACTCCCCACGTAGTGGACATGCATACTCCGCGTGCTACTACCTTGTGGGCATCCCATTCTATCGCCCGGGTTGTTGCAGACATAGCGTTTGTTTCCCAATATTGGCCTATAGATTCCCCCAATGTTGCGGCGAATGCTTGATCTTGTAGAGCTTCCGCCTGGAATATCCAAGTGGGAATTGCCTGACGTGCCCTGCCCCAGTTCAGTGTTACTCTCAGAGGCGCATGGTCCGAGACTGTCTTTGCCAAGTATTCAGATTCAGTGATCAGCGCCCCTATTTCGTGGGTGCCCCATACTATGTCTATTCTTGTGTGGGTGTTATGTGGGACCGAGTAAAATGAATATTCTTTTTGCTCTGGATGGCCTAATCGCCATACATCATAAAGACCCATAACATTTGCCCATTCTTGCAGAGGACTTACGGGCTTCCTACTAGTTGGTGTGCTCGAGTGGGCACTGGTTCTGTCCAATGCTGCTGATGGGGTACTGTTAAAATCACCGCCCCAGATGGCTAGGGGCATGGGGTGGGACAGCAACGTTGGGGTGAGAGTGGTAAGAAAGCCCGAGATGCCACTGTTGGGGGCGTATACCCCGATCACAGCCATTTGTCTGCCGTCTAGTCTGCCCTCTACTACTACGTACCTCCCTCCCTGGTCTATCTTGTGTGCTGACATGAGAAATGGAACTCCCGCCGCTATCCAGATCAACACCCCTCTCGCGAAAGCCGAGTACGTTGTGCCTATCAACTGGCCTCCCCACTTTGTGCGTATGGCGCGTAGGTCCCCCTCTAGCATATGTGTCTCTTGCAGAATAGCGATATGCACTCCTAGTCTTTTAAGTCGAGCGTGCACTCTAGCCCGTTTGCTCAGCATCCCAAGGCCCCTGATATTCCATGTTAATATAATATACTGATTTTTCGTATTATTTCGGGAAGACATCATATGGGGTACTGGGGATGTGTTGCTGTGTTGTGGATCTGGGCTTTGGTGTTGGCCCGCCTGGTCTCTGCCTTTCTGTTGCTGATATTTAAATATAGCGGGTGCAGGTCTATGTTTTGTGCATTGAGTAATTCCGATTCTTGCATTGCTGCTAAACTGTTAGTCCCCACCCCCCTAATTAAACCCCCTATACTACTTACAACTACAATGAAACTACAAAACTTTAAAGTGTGTGAAATAACTCTTATCCGGTTGGATTTGCATAGTGGGATTCTCATATCGTGCAGATGTGGCTCTTGTAAGGGGCTCACATCGTGCCGCAGACTTAGTATGCCAATATCGACAGGCGCCCCCCCTTGGCATAAATCCGTTCCCTCTGGCCCCGCCCATCCGCCATGTACCACCTACTTATGCCCCCAATCACTTAGCTTAGTGTTTATATCAAAGATGCATATTATTGAAGGCACTTTATCCCCACGTCTCGGCAGTGTCGCAGAGTCTCTGTAGATTTTCAAGTTTCAAGCATCGTCCCTGGTAGTCTCTCTGGGCCTGAACGAATAATTTATAGATCGTCTGCAGTTCTTGGGGTGACCTTCGGCCCACCTAGTTCCCCTGTTACCGTGGATGCGGAGCTGGCTGTGTCTGAGTCCGATCCCAGCTCCTCAAGACCACTGGCAATTGTATTGCGGCTTTGCATGTGTAACGGCGTCTCTTTTAGCACTTTTGCTCTTTCCTCTGCTGCTTGCCAGACATTGGGCTGGCCTCTGGTGCGCCGTTTGGATCTCTTCCTTGCAGCAGGTTTTTGCCATTTCTCGTCCCCCTCTTCGTCCTCCCGGGGGTGTGCAAGGCCCTTGGCGTGGAGCCATGTCCAGGCATCCTCGGGGTTGGTGAATATATGGGTACGGTCCTCCATCACTACCCTTAGCTTGGCTGGGAAGAGCAGGGCATATTTTATATTCTGTTCTCGTAAGCGTTGCTTGATTTTAACAAAAGAATTGCGTTGGTTCTGCACCTCTTGCGTAAAGTCTGGGTAAGCGTTAATATTCGAGTCTTCATACTTGAACGGGCCCTTATTGCGGAATTGTTGCAATACTGCGTCTCGGTCTCTATAGTTCAAGAACCTGGCAATCAATGGCCTGGGAGACTGGCCGGGGGCCGGAGGTCTGCCCGGGATTCTGTAAGCCCTTTCAACTGAGAAGAACTTGGATGGAGCCCCATTTAACACCTCCTTGATTAGCCACTGCTCTAGGGAGATTTCCGATTCCGGTTGACGCATACTTTCCGGAAATCCCAGGAATCTCACGTTATTTTGGCGCGCCCTACTCTCCATTTCCTCCGATCTTCTCCAAAGTATCTTCAGCTCCTCGTCCATGCGTTGAATCTGTTTTTGGTTCCCTTGCGCTATTGGAGTTAGATCAGCTATTTCAGCTTCAGTTGTTTTCACTTTTTCAGCTAGGCTTCGATGATCCACTCGTAAAAGATTCAAGTCTTGCACGACTGCATCAATTCTGCCTTCCAAGGATGACTTAGTGTCCAATATTGCCTGCAATACTTTCTCGAACTGAGCAGAATGTGCTAGAAGTGTGCCTTCCAGTGACTGTAGGGATGGGCCAGATTGTTGGTCAGTAGGTGTTATCGCTTGGGTAGTCCGGTCTGGGTTCTTGGTTGACTTGGCTCTGCCGGCCATTTTGGCTGTTCTGAGATTACCTCCCAATCTGCAGAGATTACGCACTTTTAATCTTCCTGATTCGATGTTATAAACTTTTACTGAGTTGCCTGGGCATGGAGCGCACATCCGGTGTTGAGGGCGTGAGATTTAGGCGGCAAAGCAAAGGGACATTTAGTCTTATTCTGACTTATTATGGCCTGGATATTCAATGACAAATGCTGCAGTCATTAATGGATTCAATGTTCCAGCTATGAATTCTTGTGGGGCTGTCCTCCGGGCCCACCGGAATATGCGGAGGGTGTAAACGCTGGGGGAGTACCCTCGTTTTTTCTTGTGTGGCGGGAAGGCTTGGTGCCAGAGGCTCCCTCAGATAGAGGGGAGAAGTGCTGGGCAGCCGGGAGAGGCGTCGACACGCGGGAGAAATCGCGGGTCAGGGCGATCACAGGGCGCCGCAAATTAACTTTGTGCAGCTAAGGACAGTCGTGGCAGGGACCCATTGCAGGGGAGTCCAGGGCAGGCCACCCGCCCGCGGTCCAACCCAGCCGTCCACTCTGCGTTGGTTGAGTAGTCCGAGCTCCCAGGAGCACGCGATCCACATCCATCTTGTCCTTTTGCGTAAATGGAGAGGTGGGGTGGGGGGGGGGGCGGGTGCTTGTCGTTCCAAGGGTTTTCCCCTCGGCTTAGTTTTGGTGTTCCCCCCCTCGCAGGTGCCCTCCTCACCTCGTTTTTTTGTTTTTTAAATTCTGCACTGGGGACCGCCGCAGCCTGCTGGCCCGCCGCCGCTGCGCGTCTTCTTTGCTGGGCCTCTTCTTTGTCCCTCAGCAGCTTACACACGCGGCTGCTGCTGGGCCTCTTCTTTGTCCCTCAGCAGCTTACACTGCTGCTGCCGCAGCAAAAATTCAAGATGGCGCCCCAGTTCCTCGAGCCGGCTTCACGCGTCCCGGGGCGCCCAGTGAAATCAACCGTGCGGTCCGCTTTTGGACACGTCTCTTCAGCCCTCCCGGCCACGAGCAGGCGTGTAAGCGGGAGGTGGCCGCGCCCGGCGAGAGCGCGACCGGGGCCGCTGCCACAGCTCCTCCCGCTCCGCGCCACACCCGGCGCGGACTCGCGAGTCCCAGCCCTGCCTTGCCCGCGTACCGAGGGGCGCCCGCGACACAAGTTGGGTGCCCCGGTCTCCCCCGGTCAAGCCGCCGTCCCGGCCGCCACTACCAGGCCGCGGGGGGGCGCCTTCCAGGATGTTTCAAGGTAGCCGGGAACGGAGCGCTCGGATCAAGCGACCGTCCCGGCCGCCATCTTGGCTCCTCCCTCACCCCGGAATTCAGAGAGGTGCAAATAACCACTGCTCCTCAACACCTTATCTTGTGCCCATTTTGGAAATACAGAGGTTTTCTTGATAGCCATTTTTCACTCTTTATATTTCAGCAAATTAATTGCTGTATACCCGGTATAGAATGAAAACCCACTGCAGGGTGCAGCTCATTTATTGGCTCTGGGTACCTAGGGTTCTTGATGAACCTACAAGCCCTATATATCCCCGCAACCAGAAGAGTCCAGCAGACGTAACGGTATATTGCTTTCAAAAATCTGACATTGCAGGAAAAAGTTACAGAGTAAAACGTAGAGAAAAATTGCATTTTTTTTCACCTCAATTTCAATATTTTTTTATTTCAGTTGTTATTTTCTGTAGGAAACCCTTGTATGATCTACACAAATGACCCCTTGCTGAATTGAGAATTTTGTCTACTTTTCAGAAATGTTTGGGTTTCTGGGATCCAGCATTGGTTTCACGCCCATTTCTGTCACTGACTGGAAGGAGGCTGAAAGCACAAAAAATCGTAAAAATGGAGTATGTCCCTGTAAAATGCCAAAATGTTTTTGAAAAATTGCGTTTTCTGATTTAAGTCTGCCTTTTCCTGAAAGCTGGGAAGCTGGTGATTTCAGCACCGCAAACCCTTTGTTGATGCCATTTTCAGAGGAAAAAACCACAAGCCTTCTTCTGCAGCCCCTTTTTCCCATTTGTTTGGAAAAAACGAATTTTTCACTGTATTTTGGCTAATTTCTTGGCCTCCTTCAGAAGAACCCACAAAGTCTGGGTACCTCTAGAATCCCTAGGATGTTGGAAAATAAGGACGCAAATGTGGCGTGGGTAGCTTATGGGGACAAAAAGTTATGAGGGCCTAAGTGAGAACTATTCCAAATAGGCAAAAAAAGGCCTGGCACAGGAGTGGGAATAGGCCTGGCAGCGAAGGGGTTAAATAAACCTGGCCTCAAGGGATGGGGTCTCCTAGGGCATGTAATGGGAGGGGGACCATACTCATGCTCCCCCTTCCATATAGTTAAAAAAATGATGGCCTCTATTTTTATTTATTTTTTGCAGCGATCTCGCAGGAGTCCCATGGAATCACGCCAATACGTACCACTTTTATTTTTGCCTAGGTGGGGTTTCTATGGGCCCATCCCCTGGGGCCTAGGAGGGAAGGGTATCCTTACCCTGCTGCCTTATATTTTTTTTAAAGTTCAGAACAGAGGACTAAGGGGCTGATTTAGAAATTGACGGATGAGTTACTCTGTCACAACGGTGACGGATATAACATCCATCAAAATCTAAATCCCATTATATCCTATGGAAATGAAATTTAGATTTCGGCGGACAGGACATCCTTCACTTTGGTGACTCGTCAGCCAATATCTAAATAAGGCCCTAAGACTCCAAGACCCGTAATGGTGTCGTAGTTCGGACTCTTGCTCTGAGCAAGACTGCTGGTCTTAGGATCACAGTACTTTCGTTCGTAGGTGACTAAGTCTCTTCCTACAACTATTTGTAACTGTTGTCCAAACCTTACCGGCTTACTAGCAGTACCTCACCGAAAACACAATAGTAAAAGGTGATTTGTAGCAGTCGCTTACGCATGGACTCAAAATACAATATCTCAGGGTTGTCGTGGTTAAACGGAAATTACCCTTTTCTCACAGATTTATAATGTCTCATACAAACAAAAGGCAATAACACAGATGCAGTAAAGTTATAATAGTTTTTATTCAACATAACTGCAATTTATGATAAGTTGCATGAACTGCAATGATTAGGATAATGAATATACCAAGCAACAGTATTGTAAAGAGGAGAGTCATTGTTATAAAGACCCCCACCATTATGCTATATAAGATAAAAATATATGTATATGTAAAAGATGGAATAAGCCCTAATACCCTAATGAGAGTAGGTCTAACCTCCTACCTAAAAAGGAAGAGCTGGGTTCGTTAAACCTAATCTGCCAAAACCGTGTCCATGAGAGGAGTCCCCAACCCTCGTTACCTTGGAATGAGGTCTCTATCTCAGACTCCGCAGGGACACGAAGACTGGATCAGTGTCAAGATGACTGCAGCATCGGTATCAGCGATGGTGGCGATGCCCTCTGGTCGGAATCCCTCTGATTATCTGTCTGAAAGTGTGTTGTATTTATACAGATCTACAAGGTCCCCTGACATAAGGGTTATTCATAACAATAGATAACAGGCATGCTTGGGACGGCAATTAATATCAACAATCCCTCGAAAGTTTATAGAGGGAAAATCCCTAGGTGTGAATGCCTACTGTATGTTTGTCTTTCGTGCTTGATCTTGATGCCTTGGCGCAGTGACACTGATAATAGAACCCATAACAAGTAGCCTAACTATAAACAAGGCTGCCATTTTAAAGGAAATAAATAATTAAATGGACTATGACAGAGCAAGCTAAGTAGGTTAAAAGTCACTGGGTGACGGGAGCACGAGTTTACAAGCCTACGGCTAAGCTAACTCCTGTTATCCCGCTAAAACAAATTAGGATTCACTACACCCTCCCCATTGCCGTAACAGGTATGATGAAGGTAAGGAAATCCAAGCGCTAAAAAAGCTGCTACTAAACCAAAAAGCAAAAAAACGCTAATAAAAACTCAAGCCCAAAACATTTACGTAATGACAAAAATAAATGCTGTGTGTTAAAATATGTTTTTTTTCTTTTTTTTTTTTTTAAAACAATCAGAGATGTTAATATCAACCATGACAAGTATAGCAAACTTTCAGTTAAATTGCTAGTCTTTAGAACCGGGAACTGGCAAGCTAATTCACCAAATTATGTGCTATATGCAGGATCTTGAAGAATGTCATCGAAGTCACCATTTAAGGATCTTAAAAATGAGTCAACATCGTCTGAAGTGAAATTCAGAGCTGGACGGACAAACGGATCCACAGAGCAGAAGTGAGCCATATTCATCGGTGTATCGACACTCGCTGCAGCGTCCTCATCCATGTTAGTTTGTATAACAGAAGGCTCATAGGTGGCCTCGTGGAGCAACCTCAGTCTCAAGGGGCATGACCGTGTATGAACCCTCATCGGGGACATCAGCAGTTCGTGGTCCACAGGAGATGTTGGTGCAACAGCAAGAAAGACCATAGGCAGATGTTCAAAGAGACACCATATGCAGCGGAACACTGGTTGTACACACCATAGTAGAGGCCGGAATGACAATGACCAGTCAAACTCTAGTTCCACCAGCAAAGGTGTACCGAATCCGAACCATGCGTTCACGGCACAGCGGTGTTGACGGGAGCGGCTCCATTGCTCTGCGTCGCAGGAAAAAAACAACCACCGCGAATCAGAAAATATAGCAGTAGCAGTCCACCAATTAAAGCCAAAATAATTGGAAAGCCACCAAACACACTGGAAAAGAGTGAATGGATGGCTGATGGGATGACTCCGAAGACAGTCTGGAAGATGGACACGAAACCAGACCCGACAGCCTTAAAGAAATGAACAATCCCAGTGGTGCTTGAAGCATTGAATATTCTCGATACCAACTCTCCAAAGTGTATGGGGAAATCAGTATTTAAAAGGGATTGTATCTCGGCTGATGATCTCGCAACCTGGAGAGCATACGTCTCTTTTGCGGATGTCAAGGCGACCTGTTTTTGAAACAATAGCGCCTTCAGTCTACTCAACTTGTCATAGTTCACATTAATAGTATCAATGTGGGGCCACATTTCAGATACTTGTATCTCTCGTGTGGGGGGAAACAAAACATGGCCACAACACGTAACGACCTTCGTGACTGAGATTGCGTAGGCAATTCCAGGTCGCAAGCCGCAACAGCTGTCATCGCTCAGAAGAACATAACTCCCATTAGAAAGAACATGAAACACTGAACGAATCAAGGGGACGGGAGTACCCTTCAGAAAACAGGCCAAATTTGCGACCCCCGCATTGCAAAGACCGTGAAGAGACACCTGTTTGCATATCATGGAATGACGAACATTAGTCTCACATTCACTTCCGCCAAGAAAGACCTCTTGTTCGCCGTTCAGACATCGATACTCAAAGGGCAACTCCCACTCTTCCTTAATAAAGCTATCTCCTAGCCGTTCATATCGTCCCACTGCAAGATGTTTCAGGCAGCTTGAGAAACGAAATGTTGAAAACGGTAAATAATAATGCTGTGTAAGAGCCAGATAGTTGAAGGACTCTCTGCTACCGTGAAGGGCAACTTATCTAATTTTTCTACTTGAAGCAAGGTGAAACGAGCCTCTCTTTTAGCCATTGTCACTTGTTCCCCGGAAAAATTAAAAGTAGCGAATAGTTCACTCCCATTAAGGTATTTCCATGGAATGTGGCCACTTTTCAGCGTCTGTAATGCCCAACTCAGCTGCATGATGGAACGCAGCTGTGTTTGCCCATGATATAACCGAGACAAATCAGTCTGAGTGATATCAATAGCAGATGACACTATATTCGACAGGGAATAAATCCTGTTGGAAAGCGTCTTCATGCCATTGTCGACAACAGCTAATGTATTTTCCAAATTCTCTTTATCAAGTTGCCGTAAACGTGCAGCAGCCTCAATTTGAGAAAGTTTCCAAATTTCATTATACATGGCATATAAAAACCGTTTCGAGCGTTGCTTTCTAGGACCTAATAGGAAATCTTGTAGGTCTATACTGTCAGAAAGAGTATTCAGGTGTTGTTTCACCGCTGTTAAGGTGTTCGTTTGTACCCATTGTTGGCACAGCTTGCCCACACTGTAAGTTGTAATTATACCAGCATGCTGACCTGACAAAAAGCGAGGGTCTGGTCTATGAATGGAAAAACCCCCTGAAGAGTTCAAAAAACGCCTTTGACACTCATCAGTATCGGTGGGCCATACCAACCATCCCCCAGGACTGGAAAGTGAAGAATTATAGTCACCACCCTTAACCAATGCATCTAGCCTACCTCAGAAACATTTAGAAAGTGTTGCCAATCGTTAAATGTTGTCGGTGTAGGGATACTGGGCGTGTTTAGATCCTTTATTTTAGCTAATCCCAGACATGATGTCTGCTCAACAGTGTCATTTAAAAAAATCATTTGCACAGGAATTAAGCAAGCTCGAAACAAAGCCTCCCTACCCTGTATCTGCCAATCTTGCGTCCCCCATACACTCTTCAAATCGATAGTGTTCTTCCAATATTCATAACCCTCAATTGAAAGTCGGGAAACAAAGGGATCTGAATAAATCAGTTTGGTATCTGTTAGCAACAGTTTTCTAATGTGTGTCTCAGGTAATTTAAAATAATATGATTCAGCTTTCGTTGTATCATGCCCAGAAAAGTATGTGAATTTGTCACTGTAATACTGTGGACTCCCCACCCGTGGTATTGAACAATGTTCCCATTGTGTGTAGTTAAAAAGAGGCCTATATCTAGTTGCACGGTGCAGGTAGTGATGTCCCCAATTATTATAGCAGAACATTTCACCATAATTCATTGTAAAATCATATACATCATCACTTCCAAAAGCGGAGTAGTCCCTCATTTCAGTTAGCATGGAATCCACTGTTTGGACATCCCAATCATCAGAGACAACATTAGGTGTAATAACATCAGACATAGAAATTTTGAACACGTATGGTATTTGAATTATCTCTGTAGGCCCGTATATATCGAACAGCACTTTGTCCCAAACAATCCCATCAGAAATTGGAATAGCTGTAATATTGACAGGGGACAAATCACGTCGGACCTTATGTGATGAATGATGCGGTGTTAAAATTACATCAACAGGCTCCACTGAGGAGCGATCAGCAATATAGTGACCATTAATTAGTAAAAAGAAAACAGTCACAAAACCAATCCATAAAAACAATGCAATAAATGTCAAACAGAACCAGAGATAGTTCCATGGATATATCAAATAGTTCTTTTTAAGCCATTGATAGAACTTGCTACCTCTGGAAAGTTTGTCAGTCTCAGTTGAGGATGAATCTGAAGAAAAATCATCAATGTCCACAAAATAGCCAGAGGAAGTCTCCGCAAACACAGGACTCATCGAATTCCCATCCACTGTTCTTGTAGGTTCATGATAGATGACGTTACCAGTCGTGGAAGTATTTGTGTAAAATACAGCCAAATCCTGTAGCGGTGTGTTCTCCGAAGTTGTTACAGGAACCAACAAAAGTTCATTTTCCGCCCTCCCCATGGTCGAGGAAGTGTCTGGAACAGCAGCTGACATAGTTGCATAGTCAGTAGTAGCGATTGTCATCCTACTATGTAGAGGGATGTCCTGTTGGGTAGTGAGAGGGGATCGGGAACTACCCAAGGGACCTCCTGGTCTACTGTGAAGAATCGGCCACATGGTGTAATTTGATGTCATCAATGGAGATGAATCTGTTTGATTTGGAACCAGACAATGGCGGAAGGATGACAGTCCTGGTGCCTTTTATCCCCAAGACCGGTACAGGTGCTCTGTATGCGGGACCAAACTCTTTTCTCACAGCGATCTTCTCACGAACCAGATCCCCAACGTTAGGAATCCAGCCAGTTGAAGTTTTCACCAAATCCCTTATTCCCAAGGTGGCAGCGCTTGCAGATGATTTATCATCACGGAATTGTTGAAGCTCCTGTAAAACAGCGAGACGTTCTTTTATGTCAAATGGTGTTTCTGCTGCCACCATACCAGGGGCATCAAGATCGGGAACATACACAGTTGTCCCAAAGAGAACCTCATATGGAGACTTGCCCCTCAAGGACCGTCTTGGCAGATTATTCAGTGCTCTCTGGACCCCATATAGGTGATGTAACCAACTACGGCCTGAACCTAATACTCGAGCTGTTAAGGACTGGTTTAGATCACGATTCCGCCTCTCCACGACCAAATTTCCCTCGGGATGGTATGGTGAGGAGTAATGGAGTTCAACACCCATCGTCCTCATGGTGTCCCTGAAAGCCTTAGAGGCAAATGCAGGGCCCTGGTCCGAATTGAATGCTGCAACCGCATATGTACCGATAAAGATCAGCAAATCTTTTATAACAGTCCGGGCGTCAGCCGACCGCTGTGGCCATACCCTCAGGAATCTAGAACAGGAATCTACAGCCACTAAAATGTATTTGTATGCACCATCAGGTTGCAAAGGACCACAATGGTCCAGGTACACACAATGGAGTGGTTTGTCTGACACTAAGAGAGATGTCTGCGGAGGGCGTCTGATAGTCGAGCCCTTAATCTGCTGACAAATGTCACAGCAAAGGACATACTGTTTAGTCCGTCTGCATAGACCAGGCCACCAGTACCATTGTTGTAGAATGGTGATAGTGGCCTGTATACCAGCATGTGCAGAAGCGACACCCTCATGTGCATCTGTAATCAATTTCAATCTGTGATCTTCATTTGGGATCACTCGATCACCAACATCTGGAATTGTTGCAAAAGCAACATTCTGTGCACTGATATGATATGTATAGTTCGTAGGGTATCCTTTCGGAAGGGGCTTGCCTGCAGCCGAGGCTTTAACAGCAAGCAGTATTTCATTATCCAACCTCGTCCGAGAACGAGTCACTGCAGCCACAGAAGCCGTAGCTACTGATGCTTTGGCTGCTTCGTCAGCCAACGTATTACCGGCAACATGTATTCCTACACGTTGGTGCCCCAATGTATGAACTACATGGACACATGGCAGCTTATCCTTAAGATCAGCCACCCTTCCCCACAATATTTTGTGTTTAATGGTGTTCCCTTTAGAATCTCTAAACCCGTTCAGTATCCAATGATTGAGGTATTCATTGTATGACTGGACGCAGTAATACGAATCACAGACGATCAAAGTCTGCGTTCCTGGCTCTGAATGTTCGAGCGCTAGAAGAAGAGCCTTAAGCTCGGCCAACTGGGCTGTGCAGTCCCCTAAGGTCTGAGTGTACGTGTTATGAGGATGAAAAACTCCATCTTCCATTACCCCGCACACGGCTGCGCAAGCTGCCGAGTATTGATGTTTAGTACCCACAGCCGGTTGTGCCGATCCGTCAGTGTAAATGATGGTATCATAACTGTCTATTGGCAATATGTGTAAGGGAGCAGGGTACTCCTGTTCATACTGGAGAAATTCTTGTGTCTGAAGTCTTGGGTCAAACACATAATCAACATCAGTGGCGGTCAGAGATGTTGCCCATTGAATCCAGCGTGGATGCAATGCCTTAGCGTTAGGAACGCTCGCTTTAGTGACAGCCTCTAAGGCCGGAACCGGGGAGACAACAACAATGCGTTTTCCCTGGGCAAGCGGTCTCTCCTTTATGACGGCAATCTGTACTGCCGTCAGAATTTTCTCAGTAGGAGCAAAACGTTTTTCTGCATTGGAGTACAAATGTGATTTGTATGCTATTGGCACAGTGTCACCCTCATTAAAGGTGACATAGGTAAATCCTAGGGCACCAGCTATTATTCTGATGACCAAATTTGTTTTATTGTAACATGTGTACAAGTGTCTAGCTTCTAGCACGTCTCGTTGTATGTCCCTTAGGATGTGTGTATGTTCAATTGTCCATCGCCTGCCAGAATAATTGGGCTGAATTAAGTCATATAGTGGTTTTACGCTTTCAGCATAATCTGAAATATATGTTCTGCCAAAATTAAAGAAACCCAGTAATGACTGTAATTTCTTAAGCGTGTTCGGAGGCTGTAGCTGAGCACACTTCTCCAGGAAGTGTGGGGCCAGGCTCTTCCCCTCGTTTGACAGTTCATATCCTAGGAACAATACACTAAGAAAGGCTATCTTGCTTTTCTTAAAATTAAATTTATATCCGAAGGTGGCAAATCCCAAAATTATCCGATCGACCCTGGCAAGATGAATGTCCAGGGTGTCTTCAGTGAGATAGATATCATCCACATATGATAATGCCTCGGAATCAAGCTCCTGTAAGATTGATGTGACACGGGCCGAAAACAGTCCTGGGCTGTTTTTATAGCCTTGGGGTAAACGACAAAAGCGTTTCTGAGAACCATAGGAAAATGCACTTAGGTCTCTACTTTCATGTGCTAAATTCTGGCAGAAAAAACCATTAGATATATCCAATGTAGTTTTGTATTTTTTATGCACTATATTATTAATTAGCGCTGTGCTGTGTGAATTTTGTATAGCATAAGTGCGTGCATGACTATTCAAGTGCCTATAATCAACCACTATTCTATATGAATGATCAGGTTTCGCAACGGGAAATAGCGGATTATTCATTGCCGATGTACAGGGCTCAATTACTCCCTGGTATTCAAGTTGTGACAGTATCTCCGTCACTGGAGCTTTTGCTTCATGTTTGACAGGGTATTGTGGCTGCGGGTGTGGTGTAGACCGAACGGGAATAACATGGCAAGGAGAATCCTTGTCCCATCCTACATGATTACGGTATAATGCAGGTGCCTGCGCTAAAGCCCATTCAGCAGCTAATGCTCGTTTGTCTGTCTCCGGAACAAGATCGGAGAAAGAAGGCAAAATGACATCTTCCCCATGTGGGAGCATGCGGACATGTTCAGGTGGCCAGTCTCTCTCGGCCAACAGGATATCACTAGTAAGTTCATCCCAGAATATTACACTAATAATGCGTTCCACGTCTCCCTCTATCTGAATTGTTAAATCAAAAACCCGATCGGGTGGAAGTACGCGGCCATCCGCCGTTTCAACTGCGATGTAATCGCTAGTTGCTGTCGCATCCAGATGATCTTTCAGATTCTGGCGACATATCGTGACCTCTGCCGCGCTGTCCAACAGAGTCACTGCCCACTTCTTGTTCCTCAACAGTGTTCTCAATACTACTGGCATTTTTAATGGTCAGTGCAGCCACTTTTTTCTTTTTAAATTGTGGCTTTTGTTGAGGAGTCTTTTCTTCTTTTTTAACAGTAGACTGTGGCGAGTCTTTCTTTTCTTTCACGTATTCCGGATGTCGATCTTGACGGCCCCCTCTCTCGCTACGTCTATCCGGTGCGTCCTGAAAGGAACGAGAAGGAAGTGAATCAGTATATCTGTCTGGAGTTCTAATGTTATCCCTATTTCTGAGATTATATCTCCTTTCGGAGTACTCCGGATGAGGAGAATCAGCTCTTTTGTTTCTCCTATCCTTGAAATCTTTTTGTTTGTCCCAGCGCTTCTTAGAGCCCTCTTGTGCCTGCTTCGTACCTTCCTTATGGGTGGTACTTGGTATGTCCAATTTTTTAGGTTTGGCTCCCAGCCCATCCCGTCCTATATTAGTATAGGTATCAGAGATTATTTTGGGTAGCTGTCTCTCTTGTTCCTGGTGTGGAGTTTCCCGGAGACGCTGGTGTATCGCCAGTGCTACTGCTTCCCCTTTAATATTACTCAATATTATCGAGGAGACGGCGTCGAAATTACGCATCAATTTCATCCCCAGATCTAGGGCTGGTGCAGCCCCATGCTCATTTTGTATTTGTTTCAATACTTCCGGCAAATTGGCCAGTGTAGGGGTACCATGCGTGGTAGTATAAACGGCAGCGAAGACTGTACCCCAAGTGGCACATTCATCAACCGAGGGAACCATCCCGAATGGCAAGCACATAGTGAGCAATCTATGTTTCTCCTGTGGCCCTGTATGGGGGAACACAGCTTCCAGCTGATTTGTTTTCTGAGCAATCCAGAACGGTATTTTTTCTCGATCCGAGGGCACTTTACCCATAATGGTATGTACCGTTTGTGGATTCATCCCAGTAGCCAATTGATATCCACCAGCCACTGGCGGTGCTGGACGCGCTGGTGTAGTGTTCAATGTTCGCATTACGAACTGGACCAATCGTCTATATAATGCCACTAATTCATTATATAATATCCTTAAATCTACAAGCGGCATAGTCTGTATGCCTGGGTGAGGTGTATATGTGGCAAACATGGGCCACGTAGGCCCTTCATTACTTAAAGGACCTAGCCTCACCCGCCGCAGTATATGTGGTAGGGCGCATTCAAACCAGTTTTGATGCTCCTGATATGTGAGCGATAATTCATAATACTGGTATGCTTCATACCTTACGGGTACGTCCGCAATGTCATAAGTGTGAAATGTGTGCGTCCGTTGGTCAGCCTCAGGAAAAGCAACCCAACAGTAAAATGTTTCTGTTTGGTAGGCTTCTGTTGCTTCTATAATCAAAGTAACTTCCCCGCCCTCTTCTGTAAGGCCATGTGCTAATAAATGTTGTGTAAGTGCATGTCTAGCATTTGCAGGAATGTCTATGGTATTAGCCATAGTTGTTTAGAGAAACGGAACACCAAAATAGGGGAAGTTTTTCCTTTTGTGAGTTCGAGCTCGAACAACCTACAGCCTAAGCAGGTGTTACCTGTTTGGCTGAGGAGGATTCTCCCAAAGACCACGGACGTCTCCGTATAATGGTACTGAGGGTACCTGTTGTCTGTGAGACAGTGATAGTCAGGGTATCCGTAAATTAGTGCCTAAACACCATTGTTGGTGGCGCCATGTCGTAGTTCGGACTCTTGCTCTGAGCAAGACTGCTGGTCTCAGGATCACAGTACTTTCGTTCGTAGGTGACTAAGGCCCTCATTCTGACCCTGGCGGTCTTTGACCGCCAGGGCGGAGGACCGCGGGAGCACCGCCGACAAGCCGGCGGTGCTTCAATGGGGATTCCGACCGCGGCGGTAAAGCCGCGGTCGGACCGGCACCACTGGCGGGGTCCCGCCAGTGTACCGCGGCCCCATTGAATCCTCCGCGGCGGCGCAGCTTGCTGCACCGCCGCGGGGATTCTGACCCCCCCTACCGCCATCCAGATCCCGGCGGTCGGACCGCCGAGATCCGGATGGCGGTAGGGGGGGTCGCGGGGCCCCTGGGGGCCCCTGCAGTGCCCATGCCACTGGCATGGGCATTGCAGGGGCCCCCGTAAGAGGGCCCCTACATGTATTTCACTGTCTGCTGCGCAGACAGTGAAATACGCGACGGGTGCAACTGCACCCGTCGCACAGCTTCCACTCCGCCGGCTCGATTCCGAGCCGGCTTCATCGTGGAAGCCTCTTTCCCGCTGGGCTGGCTGGCGGTCTGAAGGAGACCGCCCGCCAGCCCAGCGGGAAAGTCAGAATTACCGCCGCGGTCTTTCGACCGCGGAACGGTAACCTGACGGCGGGACTTTGGCGGGCGGCCTCCGCCGCCCGCCAAGGTCAGAATGAGGGCCTAAGTCTCTTCCTACAACTATTTGTAACTGTTGTCCAAACCTTACCGGCTTACTAGCAGTACCTCACCGAAAACACAATAGTAAAAGGTGATTTGTAGCAGTCGCTTACGCATGGACTCAAAA
The DNA here is from genome assembly GCF_031143425.1 of Pleurodeles waltl. NCBI lineage: Eukaryota > Metazoa > Chordata > Amphibia > Caudata > Salamandridae > Pleurodeles > Pleurodeles waltl. Next base: position 875,733,311 of record NC_090440.1, read on the forward strand.
TACAATATCTCAGGGTTGTTGTGGTTAAACGGAAATTACCCTTTTCTCACAGATTTATAATGTCTCATACAAACAAAAGGCAATAACACAGATGCAGTAAAGTTATAATAGTTTTTATTCAACATAACTGCAATTTGTGATAAGTTGCATGAACTGCAATGATTAGGATAATGAATATACCAAGCAACAGTATTGTAAAGAGGAGAGTCATTGTTATAAAGACCCCCACCATTATGCAATATAAGATAAAAATATATGTATATGTAAAAGATGGAATAAGCCCTAATACCCTAATGAGAGTAGGTCTAACCTCCTACCTAAAAAGGAAGTGCTGGGTTCGTTAAACCTAATCTGCCAAAACCGTGTCCATGAGAGGAGCCCCCAACCCTCGTTACCTTGGAATGAGGTCTCTATCTCAGACTCCGCAGGGACACGAAGACTGGATCAGTGTCAAGATGACTGCAGCATCGGTATCAGCGATGGTGGCGATGCCCTCTGGTCGGAATCCCTCTGATTATCTGTCTGAAAGTGTGTTGTATTTATACAGATCTACAAGGTCCCCTGACATAAGTGTTATTCATAACAATAGATAACAGGCATGCTTGGGACGGCAATTAATATCAACAATCCCTCGAAAGTATAGAGAGGGAAAATCCCTAGGTGTGAATGCCTACTGTATGTTTGTCTTTCGTGCTTGATCTTGGCGCAGTGACACTGATAATAGAACCCATAACAAGTGGCCTAACTATAAACAAGGCCGCCATTTTAAAGGAAATAAATAATTAAATGGACTATGACAGAGCAAGCTAAGTAGGTTAAAAGTCACTGGGTGACGGGAGCACGAGTTTACAAGCCTACGGCTAAGCTAACTCCTGTTATCCCGCTAAAACAAACTAGGATTCACTACAATGGCCGCCAGCAAAATTTTTCTCAGGTTGGTGGCAACCAATCAGAGCGCTCCCTCCTGCTGGTCTCTGACTCCTGCAGGAGTGAGATGGGCCAAGGGAAAAAAAGCTACCTGGGCCATTCAGAATGTGAGAGTGTCCTCCTGCAAGATATGCTGAAAGGGCCTCCCACACTCAGTAGAGGCTGAGGTGCCTTCTCCAGTATAGGTGACCCTGGGGACCCCCACACATTGGGGCTGGGGGCCTCTGCTGTTATGCCCCTGGCACTCCCGCAAGACCAGCGTGGGAGTCCCTTGGACTCAACAGTCCAGATTTACAAACATGTTTGTACCTTTATTTCTCAAAAACTACTGAACAGGATTCCACCAAATCACAAAAAGAACAATCTGCAGCCCAAGATCTAGCATCCTGCCAAATTTGGATTAATTTTCTTCAGCAATTTTTGATGTTGTCCTGCCTAAAGAAGTCTAAGAAAATGCATAGGGATTTCATATTTTGGGATCCCCCTTTTTTTCTCTGCCCCCGCTTGACAGATCGCCCGGAAGCTTTCCATACACAAACTAGACAAAAAGTAGCACCTTTTTTAAATGTTTCGTGGAGATTTGTCAAACAAGGCCAAAGTCTTAGCAAAACAAAAAAGGCACTTCCTATTAGTATTACTAAACAGTGGTGATCGGAGATGGGGACCCTGTGGCCACTATACACTATAATTCGAGCTCTAAGGTGAATATAACTTGTGTCCTCACCATGAACTGCTACTTACCCCACATATTACATCTCTAATGACATCTTCTATGACATAATTTATAATATAACTCCAACATTTGCAATAAAATTATTGAGGGTAAACCTGTGCATTGCGGGTGTGAGTTATAGTTACCTTAGAGCACAAGTTACAGTGTGTTGAGGGGAGTATAACTGGTGAATTTCTATGGTTTTGTGTGTGTAAAATCGGAATCTAACTATAGCATCCCTCTAACCTTCGTTTTTTAGTGAATTTCCTAATTATAACGTCTCAGTAACTTTTGTTTTTTTTGTATATTTTGTTTTTGGTTTGTACATTTACATATATATATATATGTATATATAAAATATATACATATACTATATATACAATGTATATGTATACACATACATATAATATATACATATATATTATTACATATATAGATATAATATATATCCCATCTTCTCTGGTAAACAGAAGGCATCCCACCTGGTCCTCATCCCCCACTCTAGCTTGGAATCATATTTTGGTGGGTGCTGCTCTACAGACTTGCGAAGAACTTGGATCCTAGCAGCTAACTCCATCCCAGCCCTGAGGCTCTTTCAAAGGCAATCAGATGTCTGCGTATCTTACGTTGCCCATCTACACCTTTTTATTTCTAATATCAATCTAAACTCTACCTTGAATGGAGACCAATCACTCCAAAATGTTTTGAAACATTAATGCATTGACCTAAATTACTCCTACAATCAACAGAATGACCATACAAAATGCATAAAATATTGAAAGTTATCCCCAGCCTCCCAAAATGGTGCTAAAAGTCAAAAGCGAAAGGCACTATATCCTAATGAATTTCGATTTTGGCGGACGGGACATCCATCACCTTGGTGACTTGTCAGCCAATATCTAAATCAGGCCCTAAGACTCCAAGACCTGTAATGGCTGCCAGCAACATTTTTCTCATGTTGGTGGCAACCAATCAGAGTGCTCACTCCTGCTGGTCTCTGACTCCTGTAGGAGTGAGATGGCCCGAGGGAAAAAAAGCTACCTGGGCCAATCTGAATGTGAGAGGGTCCTCCTGCAAGATATGCTGAAGGGGCCTCCCACACTCACATCAGTAGGGGCTGAGGGGCCTTTTCCAGTAGAGGTGAGCCTGGGGACCCCCGCACATTGGGTCACATGCAGTTGCCACTAGGTAGTTATAGTTAGGACCTAGTTTCATAGAAAGAGCGTTTTTTGTTTGACCTAAACTTTGGCGCTGCTTGACAAATCTTCACGAAATTTTTAAACGTATACTTTGCTAAGTTCAGCTTCTGTCTTGAAAGTTTCGGGACGATCCATCAAACAGGGGCCAAGAAAAAGGGGGGGGGGTGAAAACGAGTTTTCCCCATTCATTTTTCCTTAGGTCCTTTAGACACGCCTACAGCCCAAACCACTGAACGGAATTGCACCAAATTTGGCATGAAGCTAGATTCTGTTCCACAGATCACGCTTTTTGTGGTTTAGGCGAATCTGTTCAGTAGTTTCAAAGTGATTGAAGGACAAAAAATATAGATAAATAGGGATGCGGATCCTCCGCGGATCCAACTGTCCCTGTGCTGACATCTGATTCACTGCCAACACTTCAACAATGAAGTGATGGCAGCCATCTTGGGACTCGGCTTCAGCCGAGTGCCAGAAAAAAAAGACAAAAAAAAGGAAAGGGACCAGGGTAGAGCCACCCTGACCCCTTAGCCATGGAGCTGGGGTCCCTGAGGGACCCAGCCAGGGCTAAAAAGGATTTACTTTTTTTTTTTTTAAATTGGAAAAATCTGCGGATTGAGCAGTGGATTTTTCTGAGATTTTTTTTTTTTAAACATGGTGCACCATGCTTTTTTTATTTGCCTCTGGGTGGGCCAGGTCCTGAGGGCATTTGGGGTAATATGCTCCCCCCTCCTTGGGCTTTATTAAGCCTCGGGACCCCACCTCCCTGAGGTGATTGTGCACATGTGAGCGGGGGCCACAGTCCCCCTCAACCCAGGTACCACCACCTCCCCGGGCCGATGTTGGAGGGGGGCCGTGTGGCCCCCCCACTTGTGGAGGCCGTGCACGGCGGTGGTTGGATTAACGTATAGTAATGAAAATTATTATACGTTTAAAAAACATAGAAATTCACTGAAAAAAACAAATGTTATAGGAACGTTATAGTTAGGAAATAGAATTTTACAAAAACATAGAAGTTCACTGAAAAAACAAAGGTACAGGGACGCTATAGTTAGGCTCACATTTTAAACGTACAAAACCTTAGAAATTCGCCAGTTATAGGTAGAGTTATCTAAATTGTACATTTACATTTACAATTGTATATAACTCGTGCCCAAAGGTAACTATAACTCATTCCTTCGCCATGCATTGCTAATTACCCACAAATTATGGCATTCATGACATCTTTGATAGCATCATTGATAATTTCAATGTAATATTTGCAGTAACGTTTTTGATGAAAAAACTCTGCATGACGGCGGGTGAGTTAACGTTACCTTATGGCATGAGTTATAGTTAGTTTAGATAACTCTAACTATAACTCATGTGCTCCTTCTGGCGCTTTAAAATATATATATATATATATATATATATATATATATATATATATATATATATATATATATATATATATATATATACTGAAAAAATGTAAATAACTGAGCTAGAAAGCGCCAAAAGGAGCGCACATGAGGGACACACAAAAGCAGTCATGATAACAAAATAGGCATTGCAAATAACACCGAGTGAAGGCGCTATTTGTGCCAATACCGACAGCTGGCAATCCCAACGCCTTAAATAAGGTGGAAATGTTGGCGGTGAAAGGTGGCTCGCAGAGGCCTGGGAGCGGCATATTGGAGCAGTCAGAAGGTGAAAGCAAGGAAAGAATATTTATATTATCTCTGCAGCGGAGACGGAGCTCGCTGAGCTATCATAGCTCTTAAAAGTTGCCCCGTTTGTCACCCTTCATTGACTGGGAAGTTTTTTTGCAGTAAAATGCGACAACAGCACGTTCAGTCAGCCTTCCCTAATGCCAAAGTCCGAACCTGTGGTTGCGACGCGCTTGTAAATACTGAGACCATGGACAGTCCGGTCTGGACACGTAAACACCTTGAACCTGGCAGCCTGCCCATAAACAAGAGCTTCGGCTACAGCCACACCACCAACCGGCGCCTCAACAGCGCCAAGAAGCAACTAAAACGTGATCGGCGAATGTTGCACTATACAAAAGCCACAAGCCAAGGCCAGGCTGAAACAACACAGCAAACACATTTTACATAGCACAACACAATGTAACACACCACAACCGATGTCATTACATAGTCTGACTTATAACATAGCACAAACCAATGACTAAACATAAGATAGAGATTTCAGAACGATGGTTGCCATGCAGACCTCTGCTTGCAGGCAGTGTGTGCGTGTGCGGGTGCTGGCGGCTGTCTGTAAATGTCTCGCCTCCAGAGGACGAGCACTTTCCGCCATGTCTGCAGGAGGCTCCGCGTGCCCTGCCTCGTCCCTAAGTGGGTCTTTATCTCTTTATTCGAATGATGGTCTCGGTGTCTTCCCTCCAGTGGTGTCTGAGGTCCCTGAACCCAGTCTGCCGCTACACATTAGAGAGGGTAGCTGTGGGAAGCCTGTAGCGCGCTCAGACTCCAGTCAAAGGGTGAGTGCCCACTAACTCTCAGGCGAAGAGAGCATGGGGCCTGGGCCGGGTTAAGGTTAGCAGGCATGTCTATGGTGAAATCTGAATGTTACAGTCCAGACTGCTCCCGGTGGGAGGGGGGGGGGCGATTGGGCCAGAGCAGTGTCAGATGTACATATGACTAATTCATTCCCAGCTCGGCTGGCCTGTAAGCAGTCAGGATGGTTTCCAATCCAGTGTAAACTATCGGGCCAAATAAACAATTTTTTAATCTAGTTTTATTTATTCCCAACATCTTTGTTCACCAGTGCATGGAACACATCACCTATCAGCCTTTTCTACTCCACAAAAAATACATCAGTGATGGGGATTTTAATTTCAATGGGGTAACTTAAAATATTCCTGTTACTAGTTTTTCTCCTCCTTCACGAGAGCGACATGATACAGCACTCTCTTACACCAGGGTGACCAGATTTTGAGAACAAAAATAGGGACAGCCATTGACATAGAAATGGGACTACATGTTGGTGCCTACTCTATGAAAAGTACAAAAAACGGTGTTCGGGGTTCTTTGGCTTCCAGTGGAAATGGAAAGGATTCTGGTCTGCGAAGGGGTGTGTTTTATAGTGTGATTTGCAGGTGTGTCCACTATACCGATCTGTGTCAGCTGTGTTGTTTTTAAATTAATCCAATGTGCACTTGTCTGTTACTTTGCTGGATGCATACCGCAGTGGTCGACCACCACTGGCTAACCGCCACAAGGAGACAACCACCACAACTGTGTTTTGTAATAGGCTCGTTGGTTGGAGGTCGGACCGCATAGATACAAGATTGCTGCGCCGCTGGCGGACTGCCTTTTTATTTGGCAGGCAGGGTGCTGCCTGTTTCCATCATAATATGGCGGGCTAGGGACCGCCTGTGTAACGGTCTTATTAGGACCACCAACATGGCGGTCTGGTGGTCTGACCACCAAACTTTTATTCAGGCCCTAGGGCCCTAAATCTGAAACGAGTTTTAATCGTGGGATATTGGGGATATTGCCGGACTACATGAATTTGGATAAGGCAATGACAATTCTTTGGCTTGCTTTTATAAAATACGTCAGCAATAGCTTGGACATTCCAGAATTAAACACTAAACCAGAAGCCTTTTTACCTTCATTTAAACATACACTGAAGGAGCAATATTAGGCATGGAGCAAGCACAATGAGGATCACATTCAGAGTTCTAAATCAATCAATCAATCAATCAAGTATTTGTAGAGCCTGTGAGGGTCTCAAGGCGCTGGGGGGGGTGAGGGGGGTGCTACTACTGCTCGAATAGCCAGGTTTTGAGCCACTTCCTGAAGGTCAGCAGGTCTTCGGTCTAATGTAGGGGCAGAGGAAGGGTGTTTACAGGTCTTGGCGGCGAGGTGGGAGAAGGATCTGCCTCCGGTTGTCGCTCTTAGGATACGGGAGACGGTGGCGAGAGCGAGGTCGGAGGAGCGGAGTTGGCGGGATGGGGTGTAGAAGGTGATTCGTTTGTTGAGGTAGGCTGGACCGGTGTTGTGGAGCACCTTGTGTGCGTGGGTGAGGAGTTTGAAGGTTATCCTTTTGCTGACGGGGGCCAGTGTAGGTCTCTCAGGAGGGGGGTGATGTGGCTGTGGCGGTGGGCATCGAAGATCAGGCGTGCGGAGGCGTTTTGTATGCGTTGCAGTCGTTTGAGGAGTTTGGCCGGGGCTCCTGCGTAGAGGGCGTTTCCGTAGTCAAGTCTGCTGCTGACGAGGGCTTGGGTGACTGTTTTTGTTGTATCTGTGGGGATCCATCTGTAGATCTTGCGGAGCATGCAGAGGGTGTTGAAGCAGGATGAGGAGACGGCGCTGACTTGCTTGGACATGGAGAGTGTTGAGTCGAGGATGACGCCCAGGTTGCGTGCGTGGTTGGTGGGTGTTGGGGCTGCTCCCAGAGAGGTCGGCCACCAGGAGTCGTCCCAGGCTGTGGGGTTGGCACTGAGGATGAGGACCTCCGTCTTGTCTGAGTTCAACTTCAGTCTGCTGTTTCTCATCCATTCTGCGACGGCCTTCATTCCTTTGTGGAGGTTGAATTTGGTGGTGAGGGGGTCCTTGGTGAGAGAAAGGATCAGTTGGGTGTCGTCGGCGTAGGAGATGATGTTGAGGTTGTGTAGCCGGGCGACGTGGGCGAGAGGAGCGATGTAGATGTTGAATAGTGTAGGGCTGAGGGACGATCCTTGGGGAACGCTGCAGATGATCTTGGATGCTTCGGAGCAGAAAGGAGGGAGGCGGACGCTCTGGGTTCTGCCGGAGAAGAATGAGGTGGTCCACTCCAGAGCTCTGTCCCAGATCCCTGCGTTGTGGAGGCGTGTGCGTAGGATGCGGTGGCAGACGATATCGAAGGCGGACGAGAGGTCCAGGAGGATGAGGGCCGCGGTTTTGCCATTGTCAAACAGGACGCTGATGTCGTCGGTGGCAGCGATGAGGGCGGTTTCGGTACTGTGGTTTCTGCGGAACCCTGACTGGGAAGGGTCCAGGATGTTGTTTTCTTCGAGGAAGTGGGTCAGTTGTCTGTTGACGATCTTCTCGATGACATTGGCCGGGAATGGGAGCAGGGAGATGGGACGGAAATTCTTGAGGTCTCTTGGGTCCGCCATGGGTTTCTTGAGTAGGGGTTTGATTTCAGCATGCTTCCAGCTCTCGGGGTAGGTCCCGGTCTCGAAGGAGATGTTGATGATTTTGCAGAGGTGGGATGCGATGGTGGCGCTTGCTTTGTTAAAGATATGGTGCGGGCATGCGTCTGACGGAGATCCAGAGTGGATAGTGCTCATGGTTTTGATTGTGTCGTCGTCGTTTACGTTGGCCCAGACGAGCAGGGGGTGGTGCTTGATGGTCGGTGGAGAGTCAGCGGAGTCGGTGAGTGGAGGGGAGGTCTGACTGTAGAAGCTGTCATGGATATTTGTGATCTTGTGGTGGAAGAAGGTGGCGAGGGAGTTGCAGAGGTCTTGCGATGGCACAGCATCACAGCATAGTTTTTTTAAATGCACCCCAAGCATGATATTGTATATTATTTGGGTTGTTAGTAATTATGAAAGGATTTTACTTACTAGGTTGAGATTAAGCACATTGCACTTTATGGTTGCTTTTCCAGTACCAGTTTCTTATGCTACAAGTTTGGTAAAGTGCTTGTGCAATGGCTTTTCCATGCACTCTACTTTGCACTTAATGCTATTATGTAAATATTATACTGGTTTTAGGAAAGGTTTATCACTACCATTTTTAAGGGAGGCCAGTCTAAGACAATGTAGCCTTGCTTTATGTACACTCCCTGTCTTCTATCAATATCTGATTGACAGTGCCTAATATTACTCAGCGTGCAATTAGTCAGAAACAACAACTTGGTACTATTTGTTGTTAAAGAGGTGGATTACATGCACTTTAATTTCTAACGGATAGACTCAAATTGTGTCAAATATATCAATATATTTCCTAGAGCTAGGATGTGACTCACCTAGTGATTTGTATTTATGGCTATTTTATATTGTAGAATATGTATATCATGATTTATGTGTGTTCTTTTATGGTCTTTTCATGGCCGAATAAAGTTTTCAAATCACTTAATCCTTCTGATCATTCCAGTTGTCTTGGACCAGAACAACAGTCACTGGCAAACTCAGTAGGACTAAAATTGTTAGCAATGTCACAAATAACATACACCACTTTGATTTCTCCACAAGCCATACTTCCTGCCTAAACTCACCCATGAAAGATCAAGACATGAACCAAGCTACCAACACTTTCAACAACTCTCCAACGAGTAATCCGAATATTCTTATCTCACTGAAAGAGAAAGAATACAGACCAAAAGATCTGTCCTTTGTACTGTATTCATCCTAATGATGAAAAACAAGCATTTGCAATGCAATGGGTCTGGCATTTGCTCTTGTTAGAGCTATTCGCATTGTAAATTCCTAACTGGACTTTTCTCGCCACATAAATTGAAAATAAAAAGTAAAACAGTTGACAAAAGCAAGCCGATTCAAAGCGCCACAGTCGCCATGAGCACAAAATAGAGACAAAAAAGGGGAAAAAAGTTCATTCGTAGTCAAACGTATTGGCAAAAGTGCAATTATCCGTGCAACAGGGTCGGTCCCCAAGGCGGTTACAAAACCACCTCAAGGAGGGACAAACGTAAAGCATTTATCAATGTCATCAAAGGATTTTTTAAAGGCAGGCCCATGAACGCGTGATAGTGATGGGTGTGAAGTGGGCATGGTTAAAAGCCCAAATAGATACCAACAAGTTGGAAAAGCAGTGCTTATGCACTGCTATGCTCGACCTAATAACACCTCACTGAACTGAAGTGTGAGAAACCTTCCATAAAGCAAGAAGAGAGTACAGAAAACACTTTGTTGACCTGAAATCCCACACAAACTCAAATCAACCTTGCTAAAAAAAAAATATCTGAGAAGCTTTTCATTTTTGTCAGTGCCACCACAAACTCCAAACTTTGACTAAATATTGTGGACCCAGAAAAGAAAAGTGCGAATTTTGCCAGTTTCTTTGACATCAAGGTCAAAGTTACTGAAGTCCTCCTCTCTTCAACCAAATGCTACTTTGCCCACTTTAAAGAGGAAAATTCCCTGTAACTTCTCTGTCATCAAGTTATTTCATAGCCTGAGCTGCCCAATATTTTTGGCAAACTAAATTCCTCAAATCCCTTTGAGGATTCTCTACCTACTAAACTGGCCAGAGAAACCCAGTGCTACTTAGCTCCGCAATGGACCAAAATCCTTGCCTCTCTCTTTCTCAAGATGCCTTCCAAGACTACCTCAAGGTTGTACAAGTGTATTATTTTCTTAAAAAGCCCACAGCCCAACTGTGATGACTTTACCAACTTCTGCCCAGACCCTGGTCTGCCTTTTTTGGAAAAAATACTGCAAAGCTGTATAAACATTCAACTCAAGCAGTTTATACATGACTAGAATATTCTTAATAACTTCCTGTCTGATTTCAGGGATGGCTACAGCACTAAAAATCACTATTGTGCAACTCATTGATGATGCTGAATGTGACCTTATCCTTGTTGATTCTTGTCTGCTGATCCAACTTGATCTCTCAGCGGCTTTTGATACAGTCAAGCATAGCACGCTCATCCACATGTTGAAAGATTATGGCCCTCATTATGACCCTGGCGGTGTTGCACCGCCAGGGCCAACGGGGGCGGGAGCACCGCCAACAGGCCGGCGGTGCTCCCTTGGGCATTCTGACCGCGGCGCTTTGGCCGCGGTCAGAAATGGAAAACCGGCGGTCTCCCGCCGGTTTTCCGTTGCCCATTTGAATCCCCCATGGCGGCGCAGCTCGCTGCGCCGCCATGGGGGATTCTGACACCCCCTACCACCATCCTGTTCCTGGCGGTTCGCCCGCCAGGAACAGGATGGCGGTAGGGGGTGTCGCGGGGCCCCTGGGGGCCCCTGCAGTGCCCATGCCAATGGCATGGGCACTGCAGGGGCCCCCGTAAGAGGGCCCCGCTAGTATTTCACTGACTGCATAGCAGACAGTGAAATACGCGACGGGTGCAGTAGCACCCGTCGCACCTTCCCACTCCGCCGGCTCGATTACGAGCCGGCTTCATGGTGGGAAGGTCGTTTTCCCCTGGGCTGGCGGGCGGCCTTGCGACCGCGGTATGGTATTTTGACGGCGGGACTTTGGCGGGCGGCATCCGCCGCCCGCCAAGGTCCGAATGAGGGCCAATATGTGTTTTGCAAGTACTCCGCTGGATTGGTCTACATCTTATCTTGCAAACTAATTGCAACAGATCAAGATTAACAGCTATTTGATGTCTCTCAAGGCATCCTACAAGGCTCTACATTAGCCCTGGGTCTTTTGAATTTCTTTCCTGAAAGCCTAAGTGGTATGAGAAAAAGAACCAGCATTATGTACTTAATATATGCCAATGATATGCACCTATACTTGAAAGTCTCCTCCTTGAAATGACATATCTTTACTGGTGTCAACTATAAGCAAAATGCAAATCTAGATGACCTACCATTGCTTCAAATTCAACTCTGATAAAACTGGGTTACTTCTGATCTCACCATGTACTTCCTCAATCTGGGTCAAATATTTACTGGATTGTATGAATATTGTAGGATGTTCTCCGACCATGGTCGAAAATGCCAAATCACTTGGTTTCATTTGTGACAACAGGCTCAGTCTACACAGCCACATTAACACCATTGCTAAGCATGCAGATTATCAATTTAGATGAATCAAAGGCATTAAACCTTTCTAACCGGAATAAGGTGTAAAAGAAGTAAACAACCCTTGGTACTATCCAGACTAGTATACGGAAATGCTGCCTTATCTGGCATTCCCAAAACACATCTTGTGCAACACAAAGCCTCCCTATGTGCAACTAGCCATCTAATCTGAGTAGTTGTAGATTTTAAGCACATTAACCCAGCTCTTTGCTTGTTGAGTTGGTTTACGGTGAAAGGTAAATGCACATATATAATAACATTCAAGACCTGATTCACAAAGGTAAACTTACACATATGAGTAAATTACGTTTTTTTGGTATTCACAATCTAGGAGTTAATAGTAATTTTATGGCTGCGGAGACTCCTCAGTCGGGCGGAGAATTTCGCACATAAAAAGATAGGGCAGGCGAATCTTTTTATGTGTGGAGTTCTCCGACCTGACTGTGGAGTCTCCTCAGTTGTGAAATGAGGACAGACCTATCTTTTTATGTGTGGAGTTCTCTGACCTGACCGTGGAGTCTCCTCAGTTGTGAAATGAGGACAGGTCTATCTTTTCATGTGCGGAGTTCCCCACCCCAAGTGTGAATACCAAAAAATTGTAAACTTACGCAAACATGTGTTTATCTTTGAAGAACAAGCCCGTTGTTTGCACAAACTCCTTCATGCGAAAAACCCTCACATTCTTGCCAAGAAATTAAAGATGGTGGCTCCCGACTCTGACTCTAACATTGGAAATATCACTGTTCAACAAAAAAGGATTGTAAGCCAGTCCTTCTCTGGGTGTGCGTCCAAGATTTAGGGCCAGATGTAGCAATGGGTTTGCGCCTCGCAAACGGCGAAAATCGCCGTTTGCGAGGCGCAAAAGCCTCTTTGATATTCAGAAATGCATATTGCGAGTCGGGACCGACTCGCAATATGCATTTCAGAATCGCAAATAGGAAGGGGTGTTCCCTTCCTATTTGCGATTCGGAGTGGAATGCAATTCCATTTGCGACCGCATATGGGGTCGCAAATGGAGTCGCAGTTACCATCCACTTGAAGTGGATGGTAACCCACTCGCAAATTGGAAGGGATCCCCATGGGACCCCTTCCACTTTGTGAATAGACCCACAAATATTTTTTCAGGGCAGGGAGTGGTCCAAGGGACCACTCCCTGCCCTGAAAAAATACCGAAACTAAAGGTTTCGTTTTTTTTTTTAAGTGCAGCTCGTTTTCCTTTAAGGAAAACGGGCTACACTTAAAAAAAAAAAAACTGCTTTATTTAAAAGCAGTCACGAACATGGAGGTCTGCTGACTACAGCAAGCCTCCATGTTTGCGAGTGCCCATAGTCGCTATGGGGTCGCAATTTGCGACCCCATACCGACTTGCAGACGGTGTCTGAGACACCGTTCTGCATACCAATTTGCGAGTTGCAAATTGCGAGTCGGAAGGACTCGCAATTTGCAACTCGCAAATTGGATTTTTGCTACATCTGGGGCCAGATGTAGCAAATCGGCAATTTGCGACTTGCAAATTGCGAGTCCCTGCGACTCGCAATTTGCAAGTCGCAAATTGCTATGCAGTACGGTGTCTCAGACACCAACTGCGACTCGCTATGGGGTCGCAATGACCCACCTCATGAATATTCATGAGGTGGGTCGCAAATTGCGGCCCCATAGCGAGTATAGGCACTCGCTAACATGGAGGCCTGCTGACGTCAGCAGACCTCCATGTTCGTGACCTGCTTTTAAATAAAGCAGTTTTTTTTTTTTAAGTGTAGCCCGTTTTCCTTACAGGAAAACGAGCTGCACTTAAAAAAAAAACGAAACCTTTTGTTTCGGTATTTTTTCAGGGCAGGGAGTGGTCCATTGGACCACTCCCTGCCCTGAAAAAATATTTTTGGGTCCAGTCACAAACTGGAAGGGGTCCCATGGGGACCCCTTCCAATTTGCGAGTGGGTTACCACAATGGTATTGCATCCCACTGCGACTCGCAAATAGGAAGGGAACACCCCTTCCTATTTGCGAGTCGGAAATGCATATAGCGAGTCGGTAACGACTCGCAATATGCATTTCTGCATGGCAAACCCACGTTTGCGACTCGCAAACGGCGATTTTCGCCGTTTGCGACTCGCAAATGGTTTGCTACATCTGGCCCCTGGCCCTCAAAACTCGCTCTATGTCGCTATTTGCACACCGCCCCTCTGACCTCTTAAAACAGAAACTAAAATAATCTCCTCTCAGTCTGTACTGCCATTCTCTTACCGTCCAATTATGATACCAGTTAAGTCTCTCTCTGTCTCTATACACAGCCCAAGTCCCTTTCGATTCCTGACCTGTTCGAACTACTCTGGCTCCAGAACCCATCACCCTCCTCACCCATGAACTTTTGCTAATTGCTGTTAAGTCATTACACTTTTATGGAACTTGTGCGTAATAGTCATCTTACCTAATTTATCTACGTTTCATATATCGCTACAGCTCCTGGGTTTGTAAAGCGCTCTAATTCTCTTGGACCTTGTCAGCCCTTCATAAAAAAAACGGAATAAATAAAAAATAATCAGTTAATCAGGTGACGTTTTCGTTGCGCTCAGCGGTGGCTCAGATCCTCCAAGCTACCACCACACCAGCCTTGTTTGTTTTAGAAATGTCAATATACACGGACACACGGGTGGGTAGAGGAAGGGAGATGTGGGCTGGGTATATGTAAATAGATGCGTGGAGGGGTGGGTGAGTCGACGGTGCAAGAGAGGTTGGAGAGCGTGGGGGTGGCTGGCGGAAGGTAGTGGTGGTGGGGATGAATGGATGAATAAGACCCTTAAAAGTGTGCACTGAGGTTCATACTGCATTGTGGCACATAAACACGGTGAATAGGAAGGATGGCTTACAAAACCTGAAAGTTACGCTTACCCCTTCACAGCCTTTCTACAACAGAAGAGAAAGAAGTTTAGACAAGGGATGTGCGAAATTTCAGTAATTTGTTTCTGCATTCATATACTGAATTAATACGAAATAATGTAAAATTATATGTAATTATGCAAAATGTGAATACATTTTGGGCTGCATTTTAGCGTGAAATGCATCCTCACATCAATTTTTTGCCGAAGGACACATTTAAAAAAGTGTCGAAAAAAACAGCTGCCCTTTTTGGTTAGTCTCTTGTGTTCTCTGTAAATTTTTACCACGAAAGTGTATAATTAAGCAAAGTGGTACAATGGCATCATTTGGGTATTTTAGCATTTCACTTTTTAGGTCAAGTTTAGACCTCATGTCAGCATCCTTAGGATTTCATGTAATAATCAAGTGAATTCTGGGACTTGTAGTCTGGGGTGATATCAAATGATCTAGAGTACCAAAGGCATTTGTAAAAGGAAATCACAGGGATGGATATGTTATGCACTGACGGCATGGAGCCATTCAGTCAAGCCCTTGAATAATGCAGCTCTCCTGCCTTTGCCAACAACACATCTACAGGTGCTCAAATAAAATGATGACCTTTTTGTTAGAAATAGGGTCTTTGGTTGGCAGTCAGGTTACCCCCTGTGCAAGCAAGGACCCTCGCTCTAGTCAGGGTAAGTCACACACAATCCAAATTATCCTGTGCCCACCCTCTGGTAGCTTGGCACTGAGCAGTCAGGCTTAACTTAGAAGGCAATGTGTAAAGTATTTGTGCAATAAATCATACAATAACACAATATAGCACCACAAAAATACACCACACAGTGTTTAGAAAAATATATAATATTTATCTGGGTATTTGCAGGTCAAAACGATAAAAGATGCAATAAGAAATTGTAGAGATATCACTGAAAAGTGATATGAAGTGTCTTAAGTCTTAAGCAAACAAAGTCTCTTTCAAGCACAAAGTACCTGGTTTGGAGTGAAAAATCTCCACAAAGGGCCGCAGAGGAGGAGATGTGTGGAAAAATGGTGTGTGCGTCGGTTTTGCCCCTTCACACACGGACTTGCGTCGTTATTTTTCACGCAGGGAAGACGTGCGTCGATTTTCGGCGCGTGAACAGGTCTCCTTTGTGGGTGGTGGGGTTTTCAGATGCCCCGGGATCTGTGCGTGGAATCCTGGGCTTGTTGTCCGGCTGCGCGTCGTTCCGGTGGGCTGTGCGTGGAATTTTCTTCCTCACGGCAGGCGCTGCGTCGATTTCCTCTCTGGAAGCCGGGCGGCGTTGTCCAGGCGGGGCGTGCGTCGAAGTTCCGGTCGCACCGCAGGCGTTGCGTCGATCTTTTCCTTGCGGTGTCGAGCGGCGTCTTTCCGGATCGGCGCGCAGTGAATTTTTCACCACGGAGCAAGCTGTGCGTCTAATTTTTCGATGCACAAGGAATCCAGTTGAAAGAAAGAAGTCTTTTTGGTCCTGAGACTTCAGGGAACAGGAAGCAAGCTCTATCCAAGCCCTTGGAGAGCACTCCTGCAGCAAGGCAAGAGTTCAGCAAGGCAGCAGGCCAACAGCAAGGCAGCAGTCCTTTGTAGAAAGCAGTCAGGTGAGTCCTTTGAGCAGCCAGGCAGTTCTTCTTGGCAGGATGCAGGTTCTGGTTCAGGTTTCTTCTCCTGCAAGTGTCGGAGGTGGTAGGGCAGAGGCCCTGTTTTATACTAAAATGTGCCTTTGAAGTGGGGGAGACTTCAAAGAGTGGCCTAGAAGTGCACCAGGTCCCCTTTCAGTTCAATCCTGTCTGCCAGGGTCCCAGTAGGGGGTGTGGCAGTCCTTTGTGTGAGAGCAGGCCCTCCACCCTCCCAGCCCAGTAAGACCCATTCAAAATGAGGTGTATGCAAGTGAGGCTGAGTACCCTGTGTTTGGGGCGTGTCTGAGTGAATGCACAAGAAGCTGTCAACTAAACCTAGCCAGATGTGGATTGTAAGGCACAGAAAGATTTAAGTGCAAAGAAATGCTCACTTTCTAAAAGTGGCATTTCTAGAATAGTAATATTAAATCCAACTTCACCAGTCAGCAGGATTTTGTATTACCATTCTGGCCATACTAATTATGACCTTCCTACTCCTTTCAGATCAGCAGCTACCACTTCAATAATATATGAGGGCAGCCCCAATGTTAGCCTAAGAAGGGAGCAGGCCGCACAGTAGTGTAAAAACGAATTTAGGAGTTTTACACTACCAGGACATGTAAACTACACATGTACATGTCCTGCCTTTTACCCACACAGCACCCTGCTCTAGGGGTTACCTAGGGCACACATTAGGGATGACTTATATGTAGAAAAAGGGGAGTTTTAGGCTTGGCAAGTACTTTTAAATGCCAAGTCGAAGTGACAGTGAAACTGCACACACAGGCCTTGCAATGGCAGGCCTGAGACAAGGTAAAGGGGCTACTAAAGTGGGTGGCACAACCAGTGCTGCAGGCCCACTAGTAGCATTTAATTTACATGCCCTGGGCACATATAGTGCACTCTACTAGGGACTTATAGGTAAATCAAATAGTCCAATTGGGTATGACCCAATGTTACCATGCTTAAAGGGAGAGAGCATATGCACTTTAGTACTGGTTAGCAGTGGTAAAATGCGCAGAGTCTGAAAGCCAGCAAAAATGAGGTCAGAAAAAGAGAAGGAGGAAGGCAAAAAGTCTAGGGATAACCCTGCAGAAGGGCCATTTCCAGCACTTTTGGTCTAAGCACATTTGTTCCGGGACTGGGTCCCATAGTATGGCTACCCCAGTGGAAGTCGCCCACGGGCAGTTAAGGCTTACCCACACATTTATAAGAACGCACCACTTTAGTGAGAGAAGAGGGAGAGACTGGAGACAGAGACAGAGAGATTGTTCCACTTCACCATGAGCTTAAGCACTACATCATGCTTGCCTGCAGTGTAGTTTTTTTTTTTTTTAAGTGTTTGCCACTTTGTTGACACCTATGTCTGAAACACCAACTACTGCTGACAAGCATAGGGAGAAAACATACGACATCATGAAATCAATGTATTTGTCCGCCAGCTGCAAAACATGCAAACAGGTGCTCTGAACAAAAGTGATGAGTAAGCTGGGGTGCATAATGCAGGTGAAGTTGGGTTTAGGCAACTTGATGAAGTTTTTTTCGTCAACTACGCCAACTCAACACGACAAGACTGGAGAAGTTTATTTTAAAAGGTAGTTGAAATCCCAGAAATAAAGCTAGATAAAAAACGTTCAGAACATAGGTTTTGCCAGATCGTTTTCAGGAAAACACCATTTAACGTAGTGATTAATTTTTTGCCAACATACTTACTCCGCTTTATAGCTACCGCTGATTGACACAGAGACAAGCGCGCCACTTAAAAAAAAAGTTGTACATTTGTACTGGAACTGGAAGATATGTTCAAATGCAAGGTGTAAGTGTACGACTTTTGGGGATTCACAGACATTCCTAGTAGTACGCCTGCACTAGATGCTACTTTCCAGTCTTATTTCTGGGAATATCATGTGTGACATCCTCTATTTCGTAAAAGAGGAGTTGTACATAGGGTTTATCTCCACAACAGGGAAAGGCAGCATGTTCTGCAGATGCAACTTCCCTTTTTTACTTTGACAGATAAACCATCTTTTTACATGGAGATGCCCCTTTCCAAACACCCCCACATTGTTTTGAGATGTTCGGTTTCCTTTACAACCCTTCAAAGTGAGTTACTTCACCCTTTTGTTGTAGTAAATCCCCAACCATTTCCAGGAAAAGAAAGGATTGGAAAAGAGTTTGTGAATGACAAGACCTGCAACACAAGAAACAATTTCACTGCCTGCATGACTGAAGATGCTAACTGGATGGCAGCCACCTGTCTCAGTCTGAACACTACCAAGGCAGATGCTGTGATCTTCAGCAAGAACACCGACACCACTGGACTCCAACTTGTGGAGGTGGAACTCGTACCCATACACAGAACCCATGCCGGGAATCTCAAAATCATCAACTGCAAACTGGACATGACTACACAAGTCAGTGTTATCACAGCATCCTCCTTCCACACCCTGAAGGTGCTGAGGAAATTCTTCAAATGGCTCCCATGCAACACTAAAAAAAACTGTCACTTATGCCCAAGTCACCAGCAAGTTGAACTACGGGAACACCCTCCACACTGAAATCAGCAAACAACTCACTAGTAAACTAAAAAGCAAGCAGAACTCGCCAGCCTGACTCATCCTCAACCTCCCACACAGAACTCACACCACACCTCAGGGAGCTACACTAGTTCACGATACACAAAGGTGCTCTATTCAAACTCTTCCCACATTCAAGGCAATACACAGCTCTGGCCCAACCTACCTATACAGTCGCCTCTCCTTCCACCAACTACCCAGACACCTCCACTCCACAGAACTCCTAGTTGCACACATCCACGCCTCTACACAACACAATCAGGAGGACGAGCATTCACTTGCATCGCTCCAAAAGTGTAGAACGACCTCCCACTACACATAAAAGTCTCCTCTCTTCTTGATCTATTTAAGAAGCTGAAGACCTTGCTTTTCAATTAACCAACTTGCCACAGGCAGGGCTAGGCACGAACACCTAAACATCAGTAAACCCTTGTGGGTGGTGGTGTGCTTTAAAAATACATATCACACAACAATGGCCACAAACTCAAGCGAAATCAAACATTGATGCATGATTTGCATTGGAGTTGTGATTGCAGAAATGTTTGTAGTTGCGGTGTTTAATTACACAGTAGCAAAACTATTTACACTTACAGCTGATAGCTGTCCTTTTGTGAACATTTGACAGGAGTAAACAGAGCCACTTTCGGCCATAAAGATATGTTTTAAAGCCATTCATGGCTATGTCAATTGGCCCATAGTCTCTCCTATTTTACATCCCAAAGATGATGGAGAACCTAGACCTGCTGAAGGCCCCTCCCAAACATGCCTTGCAGGCTGTCCAGAAAAAGTACAAAATTATGGTTTCCAGCATGAACCAAGAACTGGTGTAAAAACATTCACATTTTTAGAATAATGTCATGAAAATAATGTAAAATGTTTGAAGTCCATATACAACAAACATTGGCAAAGAAAACAAGTCTGGCGTTGGCTGCTAGCTGTTTTTTGATTTCTCAATCCTTGACTCTTTTGCCATGGTTTCAGTAAAACGTAATTCTTATTGAAGATGCCAGGCCTTCACCAATATAACAATTGGAAAAAGTTAAAATCTTTTGGTCTAAAAGCACACGCTGTCATAGTAGTACCTGACATTGAAAGAAACTACATTGTGTGCAAAGGTCTTCATGTGAAAAAGAAGAATATTGTCACTCAAAGTGAACTTAGCCAGTGGCTGAACATGGTCACCTGCTGCCCCATGCTGCGTAAAGCGTAATAAAAATGTGAAGGACACAGCAACGACTGATTGATTAAGAAGGCTGGCTGAAATCTCTTCTAGGTAAGTATTATATACGGAATTTTAGTAAAATCAAATAGTCTTGGCTAACATTAGATCTAGAAAAGACCAGAAGAACTATTACAAAAACTATTTTATCATATAGTATTGCCAATTCTTTCAATTTTCTGAGAAGCAGCAATAACCAAAATGCATTACGTTGGGACAAAACTCACGTCCTTGTTCAATACCTCAACTGTTCCGGCCACCTTCCCTGAGGACTGGAAACACGTAGAAGTCAATGCCCTACTAAAGAAACCATCGGCAGACCCCCACAAACTGTTCCAGGCAAAAGTATTAGAAAAAGCCATCCACCAACAACTCTCATCACAGCTGGAACAGTACCTCCTAGTCGACGCCTCTCAATTTGGATTCCACAGCTTCCACAGAACTGAGAAGGCCGTCAATGCGGCTGCTGATGACATCCGAACCCTACTCAACAGAGTAAAGACTGTGGCTCTGATCCTCCTATGCCTCTCTGCAGCTTTTGATACAGTCTCCCATCACACACTTATCACAAAACTGCACAACATAGGCATTCAAGAGGCAGCTCTCAGATAGATAACCTCTTTCCTCACTGGGAGAAAGCAAAAAGTCTGCCTTACCCCTTTCACTTCTGAACTGAAGGAAATCATCTGTGGAGTATCCCAAGGATCCTCGCTGAGCCCCACCCTCTTCAGCACTTATATGACACCTCTGGCTAGCATCGTCAAAACCTACTGACTCAACATCATATCCCACGCTGATGATACGCAACTCATCCTCTCCCTCTCCGAAGACAACACCAAGGCCAACTTCCACAACTGCATGACAGATGTCACCAACTGGATGAAGGACAACTGACTGAAGCTCACCATTTACAAGGAAGATATCTGGAAACGAAAGCTCCCCATGGGACGTATCCTAGTGGCCCTTAGAACTTGGACCAACTTCTGTCCCCACTGACCGCACTAGGAACCTAGGCATCATTCTGGACAAGAAGCTGACCATGATTACTCAGGTCAACTCTGTCTCCTCCTTCTGCTTCTCCATCCTCCTTATGGTTTGTAAGATATTCAAATGTCTACCCCAAAGGTAGACATGCACCATCACTCAGGCCCTCACCTCAGCCAACTGCTACACGGCAACACTCTCTACGCAAGGATCGCAGCTCACCTCCTCTGATGACTACAGACCATACAGAACGCCACAGTCAGGTTCATCCTAGATCTCCCTTGATGAACTCATATCACCTCCTGCCTCAGGGAAGTCCACTGGCTCCCTTTACAGAAAAGATGTCAGTTCAAGCTCCTGAACCACACCTACAAGGCCATACAGAGCTGCAGACCTGCATTCTTGAACCTGCCTGAACTTCCATCAGCCCACCAACCCTATCTGCTCCCCTTCGCTTTCTCCTCGACATCTGACATAACAAATGCAGAGGTCACTCCTTCTCCTACCTACCAGTGAAGACATGGAACGAGCATCCCTTATATCTCCGGACCCCCCATCTCTTATAGAGTTTGGAAAGTCCCTGAAGACCTGGCTAATTGGCTAGTCAAATGGACCCTGCCAGCACCTGGATACCCTCACGGGAGACAAGTAGTACTCTACAAATCTACTGATTGATTGATTGATTGATAGAAAGTCTGTAGCAATCCTTCACCTTCATTTCTGCAACATCTGTGCCTGAATGGTGAGGAGAATGTAATCGGGCCTGCGCAAACACCAGCTCAGCAAACTGACAGTGAGGGTTATCTAACACATAAACACAGGTACCGTTTGAGCTTTCCTTAACAGTGTTCTGACTGCAAATAAGGGTCAGACCATCCAAATAGTTTGTTTGTGAATTGTGTATAATCATCAGTTAATGTCAGAGTGATTTACAAGAGAAAAAGAAAGTTAATTTGAAACAGACAGATGGAACAGGGTTAGAACAATAATCTTGAAAACAATGCAAGCTTTTATCATCAACAATTTGTCTTGATGTCTGCCTCCGTACCTTAAGTGCAAGGATGATGAGTAGGCGTCTAAAGCAAAACAAAGACAACACCATTCCAACCTCACAGCCTACGTTGTGTAGCACGCTACCCATGGACGCAAGTGCTTGAGCGGCCCAGGTAGGGGTAATAAGAGCTGTATAAATGTTCCAATGGTTTGTATTTAAGAAACCTCAATCAAAGGTTGCAGAGCTAGCTCAGACAGCAGCAGTGGTTATGTATCCAGAAACACACAGTCCATTTTAATTCCATCACCTAAAGAACAAATCCAGTCTATAGCGCTATACAACCTGACAGGCAAGGAGAGCATCCTCAGGCAGGTCTATTGCAGGAGTACCAAGGTGTCTATGAAGTTCATCTTGGTAACCAGAGTCCTGTCTAGAAACCGAATGCAGTACCCACTGTGGGGGCGGCTAGAGCTGAACTCTCAGCTGAACTACGAGAGGTCCCTGCACAGAAACTACAGGCCAGAAGAATAGCTGACATCTGTCTGGGACACACACTGACACTGTCCAGCTGCAGGCTTAATGACCTCAGACTGGAGACCGAAACGGGTCAATGCTAAGGAACCCCAAACAAAGAGAAGTCAGGCTATGTGCCAAGTGTTACAGCAGGAACTCAAGAACCACGAGCGTTGTCTCCAGAACCGCCCAGCAAGCGCACCTATCAGAGAAGCATTCTTTGTGAAACACTACAAGGTATTTAAGTATATCCAAGAACATAAGAAGTGAGAGTGGAGGGAGTAGAACAGAGGAAAGAAAGGGGGCCCGAGAGTAGAGGAGGTGGAAGAGAGATAAAAGGCAGATAGACGAAAGAATGGAAAGTGTAAAAATGAAATGGTGGTAAAAAAAGAGGATAAGCAACAGAAGGTAGAAGAGAGAAAGCGGCCAAAAAGAAAGAAAAGAGTGAAAAAGGAAAGAGCGAAAGACAATGAAGAATGGAAAGGAAAGAGTAAAAGAAAGAAGAAGAAGAGAGGCAGAGAGGATAGAGAGACAGTGGGTGGGATAATTGGAAGGAAATAAAGACGGGGAAAAGATAAAGCGAGAGAAAAGAGAGGCAGCGAGAAAGAGGAATGGTAGTCGAGAGAGAAAATAAAAGAGCAAAATAGAAGAGTAGAGGGAGAAGAGAGAGCAAATGGAAGAGAAGAAGTGGGAGAAGAAGGGGAAAAATGAATAGATATAAAACGGGGAGAAGATAGTACATGAGAAAAAAGAGAATATTGAGAGGAGAGAAGCTATAGGTATGTGAGAAACAGGTCGAATAGGAGAGAGAGAAAGAGGGAGAGAGACACTGCATAGAAGGGATGAGAGAGAAAGGGAGGTGGTTGGGAAATTGAGTTTAGTGGTGACATTCCCAGCTGCTGAAATAAAACTTGAGCCTGCATTAATATTCTCAAGTATTTGAAGTGCGGGAACAGGAAAGAATGAGCACCTTCGATAAACCTGGAAGACCCCCACTCAGCCCTCCCCGCATTCCTGCGGTCTCTCAACTCATCGTGGACGGGATCGGGCGCAAGATTTCCGCGAAACAAAGCATCCGCAGATAGGGATTGGAACAGGTCCAAGGCCCAGGGAGGGGGGCGGGCCTCTTTAAAAAGAACAACTACAACACCCGCTGCTGTCATACCCATGTGGCTGGAGGAGTCCGAGCTGGTGCATCTCTTATAAGTGAGGCGAGAGATCGAAACTCCTCGGATTTTAGGTGGCAGTGCCTGTAGCACCGACAGGACGACGCAAGCTTTATCGACACTGTAAAGCTATGTCGGCGCTGTAGACGAGCTGTTTGATCCTGGGCAGCCGTAAAGGAATTGTGACTCTTTCAGTGGCGCATGCCACCGTGCACCACACTTTTTGCTGCCTTTCAAGTCACAAAGCGCCTGGAGGCTATTCACTTTGCTGAGCTTCACTAAACATTCATTCACTCAGTGAGCCGTGTTTTGGTTACTAGTGGATGCTAAGGCAAAGACTAGGCCATTTCAAAGAGCCCAAACCACTCATTTCTGAATTCTGCCTTGGAAGTATGGCCCCGCTCCTCGAAGTGATGCTGATGGGGTGGCTGGGCTCCTGCCTTGTTCCAGGGGGTTCCGGCGCGTACCTCCAAGCCGCGAGCGCCCCCGAGAAGCACCGGCACCGGGTACAGCACGGGCCCTGTAGCTACACCTTCCTCCTGCCCGAAATGGAGGACTGCCGGGCCCCCGCTGGGGGCGCCTCGCCTGCAGACTTCCAGGTCTCTAACTCTCTGCAGCGGGACGCCCCGCCGCCACCAGGGGGCGCAGGGCCCACCTGGCCCAGCCAGAGGCTGCAGCAGCTGGAGGACATCATGGAGAACAACACGCAGTGGCTGCAGAAGGTAAGAGGCGGCTTCTGTGCGCTCCACTCCGTGCGTGGGTTGGGTCTGGAGGTTTAGCGGACCATTGAACACACCGAAAGGGTCTGTGTTTGACCCAGTAGGGCTCCAGTACGAGTGGCCATTGTCCGCCAAAATAGCATATGCGATAATACTGCACTTTTTTTAAATCACCAATAAGGGGTCTGTCGGTAACAATATACACCCATCATCTGTCATTAGCGCCAAGACACCCCGAAAGGCGAGCTGGTGCTACGAATACACCTGTTCTACTGGGTTAAATTGGTTTGAGCAGGTTGCATCACTAGCAGTTCTCTGTACTGTGTGAATTTACCGTAGGTCAAAGGTCTTTAAACTTTTTATGCTGAGCTGTCCGCAAAAAAAGAACAAAAATGTTTGGCTCCACTGCTGACTAAATGTAGGTTTTTACTGTTAGTACAGAAAATGTTCAATATTGTCTATCTTATCGTTTGCAATGGACACAAGTGTTGATTGACACCCCCACGACAGGAGCTAAAGTCACATTTTTAAGATCACCGCTTCAGGCCATACTACATTGCATTGTCTGGTATTAGAGAGTGCAGGGCAAGGTTCTGTTAGTTCGAATTACGGGCCAAATGTACGAACACATTTTCCCATTGACACAGAATGGGAAGAACCCTTTGCTACATCTGGCCCTAAGTTAGGCTGGTGTATGCTCAGATGTACTGATGTTTGTTAGGCCAAGAAACTATGTGTCAGGCTGGTTTGTGCTAGAATATTCCACACTTCGATATGTTAGGAAGGGCTATTAAATAGATTGAAAAAAGTGTGTGTGTGTGGGGTGGGAGAGGAGTTCTCTAAAAGTGGTGTGGCTTGTTTTAAGGGTATGGCTTGACCATGTAAATTACATTTCTGTGATTCCCAAAGCGTGTCACCCGACAGGTATTTTGGTGCCTGTCTGAGCTTTCTGTTACTGCATCCAGATATATAACACAATGACTGGCAAGCATCTAAATACAGATATATAACACAATAACTGAAATGCACCTAAAACCATCCAGGACTATTGGCTTTGGCAAGGGTTGTTAGCTGTTTAATATAAATGAGCAACAGCAATGATTTTGAAAAATAATACTGAAATTGTTTCAGTTCTGAAATTGTGAGCCCGTGAATTAAACATTACTGCGGCCTGTGGAAGGGGAAGTGGTCTTCAGTGTCTCAATCACTTCTGTTATGGTCACTCCATGTGAGACATGTTTGTCTTTTTTTCTCTGCACATCTCCCCCACCTGCATATTTTTAACCTCGTTTCTTTCCTCTTCAGCATCCTAATTTCACTCTTTCACTCCCCTCCTTCAAACACGCAATGCACGCCCTCACCGGTAAGCGCTACATTTTCTTTCACTTTCACCTTGTTAATATTTTGACAGCTTGTCCCTCTTTTTCTACATATTTGTGCAGAATAGCAACTGGAACACATGACCACCGCTCTGTGCGCTCCACAGAGAGGCCAAGGATTGAATGGCCCTTTATGCTGAACACCTTTTTGACCCACTGACAGACACTGGTCTTCAGCCTCAATTCCAGAGACCCCAATCTTGGCCTGCTATAAACACCTGGGGTGACTCGGTTCAAAGTATGCATTAAGCAAAAGTAATTTACTACAAGAATAAAATACAAGGCACAGCATCCTGGAAATATGATGTATGAAGAGGAACTAAATCTCTGACAAGGGTTGCCTTACTATTTTTTCACATTCACTGTTCAGAAATCGATCACTGTTTTCACCTGTGAGGTCAAGGGCGTGAATATAGAGCCCGATAGGGAAAATCTCCCACAAAGGGAATTTTAAAAGATTCATATGTTGCCAAGCATATTGACATGAGTGAGCATATGTAGTGCCCACTGCCACCTGATCGGCACCTACGTGCTTGCTTTAGTGGTATATGGCAATGGGCACTGAACATGGGGGTTAAGTTGAAGTGCCAGGAACAGAAGCTCCCCTGGGCTGTGCATCAAACTCCACTGGGTACATGGGGCAGGGTAGGTCAATCCATGATCATTCCATGCATGGCCTCTCTGCTGAGACTACAGAGAGGAACCAATCTGAGTGAACTGTGATGGAGAAGTGCTGGCTGCAGCTGCTCTGCTTCTACCTCACATATCCACCGTAGCTCCTCCTGTGCAGACTTGAGGCCAAGCGCTGCTTCTTGAGCGCCTGCTGTGTGACCTGTCGATCTAGGGTTGTTTCATTTATTTATGTATTTGCAGTTTTCTACAGTACAACCCAAGCTCAGCGAATTTCACAGAAGCAGTAAAGGCAATGCATATGTACCCAGGTGCACATATGTTGTAAACTAGTGTGATGGAAGTGCAGGCTGTCTATAGCATATGCAGCTAAGGGAAAGGCCAAGCATACAACAAGGTGAGGTTCATCAATGCGTCCTGGAAATGACGACAATCTCATGTGTAGGGGAAGTGGGAAGCAAGTTACTTCTGGCACGTCGATGGATCAGTGGTTGCTCCAGGAATTCTCTGTCCCTCTGTGAGAAGTCCCTCTGGGGGACAGATCCTGGAGCTGGTTCAGCAGAATGAGTGCCAAAGCGTTCTTCGGAGCCCCGTAAGGACAAGAGGGCGTCAGAGATTGTACATTTCTGACACAGCTAATTCAGGGAGCCTGAGTTTCTGCAGAGCCCTCGTAAGGAGTTTTGTGGGCCCGGGGCCAAGACACATTTTGGGGCCATTTGTTTGAACAATTAAACATATTTAGTGTTAGGGATAATGTATCCACTTGACTTTGTCGTAATCCACATGTCATTATATACATAGACTTTCTCAGTCACCACATTTGCCAATTTAATATATCCATTCACCATCTACTTCCCCCTCTCAGCCTGTTAGACCACCACTTTGTGCCCTATCTACATACCTGATCCTAAGCGAAATCTCCATAAAGGAAATCAGAGAACTTAACTGCATTTAATTCACTAGTTTCTTTCACTTGGACTTCCAACCTGAACTCAGGGCCATATGTACGAACACATTCTCCTTGTACAGACTCTAAACCATTTACACCAAACAACCTATTGAACCAACGTAGACCAAGTCAACATTGAATCTGGCCTTCACAAACATGCAGTCTTCCAACCTTCAGTGGTTTGAGCAAGTGTTGTGCCATCCTGTCTTCCAAACTGCAATTGATCGATCAGATCGTGGTCGCAACTGCCAACACCAACCACACACCACTTTGATTTAAAACCAACCAAGCCAAATTATTACATATTCATAGATCAGCATATAAAAGCCCCTCAAGCAAAAACTCATCACCTTGGCCGTCAGAACTGACTCCAAAGCCGATTCCAGCACCCTTTTGCACTTATTCAACCTCATCCTGAAAACCAATAATGAAACTCACACCTCTTAATGGTGTACTGTATAAAATCAAAGCTCTCCACAACACAGTGCATGCAAGAACACACTCATACCAAATAAGCTATCAGCTTAAAAGAAAAAAACAGCATAAGCCCCACTTCTGAGACTAAAATCTTCCCGCTAATAATACAGAAACCTCATTTGCACCCAAAGACATCTATAACAAGTTAACCAGTAAGCTGTATCTTCAAAGCCTTCAAGGCTTCATTAAAGCCATCAAGCAGTGCCTCGTTTTGATCCCAGATACTTATAGAAAAACAGAAAAAGAGCAGAAAAGGGAAGAAGAACTAAGGAACAAGTAAAATGAGGAATGAAAGAGAAAGCATGATGGAAAGCAGGAGAAATAAGAAAAAATGTGTGAATCAAGTAGAGAACGAAAGATGGAAAACAGGAGAAATGTGAACATAATAAAAACAAGCATTTACAATGCAATGGGTCTCGCATTTGCTCTAATTAGGGCTATTAGAATTGTAAACTCCTAACCGGAATTTTCTTGCCACATAAACTGAAAATGAAAAGTAATACAGTTTCACATAAGCGAGCCGACGGCAGACATGAGCATGAACGAAACACACAAAAGGAAACAGAAGTTTGCACCCAGTGAAACGTATCGGCAAAAGTGCAATTATCCATATAACCGGCAAAAGTGCAATTATCCATGTATCAGGGTCGATGTCAATCAAAGCGCCCGACTACTGCCCAGCGAGATTGCGCTGCGTAGGAAATAAAATGAAAAAGTAGTCCATAAGCCATGCAGAAAACATGGAGCCACATAAGTTTTCAGTAGTTTACTGGTGTGCTCAAGAAGGGCTAAACACCGGAAAAGGCATGACTTATGCATGCCTATCACAAATCAAATCAAGCGATTTTTAAAAGGAAAGCCCACGAGCCAAGGAAACTGATGGGCATGACATGGGTGTGGTTAAATGCCCACACAGAGATTACAACAGGGGCCAGAGCGCAGGCATGTTTGACCCTAAAGAGTGCTGTGATCAGTAAAACAAATTAAGATAGACATAAAGGAAGTAAAGAGACTGAAAAGGGTGGTTTGACACAACACAGAGGGCGCTAGAGGTCTGGTGAGAGAGGGAGGAAACAGGTGATAAGAAGACAGGAGGTGACCATATTAGAAATAAAATGGAAATGGAAAGCCTGAGATAGGAGTGCAATGAGAAACAAGAAGAGGCCGTATATGTGGGCAGGAACAGACGTTTGGGTTTCATGGGACAGAAACTGAGATAGAAATAAGAGAAAGAGATTTTAATATTCGAGTGAGAGACCAGCTTGGAAGCATGGACATCCATGAGACCACTATAGCATGTTGTGTGCTTTCTAGGCATTTTTGTAGATTTACCTTAAGCTAGCCCTCCTTGACCTATTGTGAGCATCTTAGGCATCATATTGGCCTCCCCTCTCATAATGGTGGCACTGGAATAAAAATGCTATCCTTAGCATACTGTTAGAATCCTTTGCATTATTATGAACATTGCAGGCACAGTGATGGGCAACTCTGGCAAATTTGAACATCCAGGACTTCTGTTAGGCATTATGGAAAAATACAAGCATTTGTGTTAATTGGTATCCACCACTAGCAAAAGATAAACATCTCTGGCATGTGACTGTGATACATTTGCATCTGATGCAGATTCTTTCATTGTGTACCATGTGAGTAGTTCGTGAAAATGATAAGCTGGTATTTGAGGACCAAATGTGTAGATGTACAGATGTTATTTTTTTTAACTTACAGGCTTTACCTTAGAAGCATTGAAGTTATTTTGCCAACATAAAAAAAATAGCATTTGTGAAGAAAACGTTGTTTTTCCATACAAAATCAAGCTGGTGTTTCTGAAATTTCTTGTATTTCCATAATACATTTAAAACATATTTTTTATGTAATAAATAATGTTGAGTTTGGGTATATATTGCTGCTGCTGTTTTCTTCATGCTGGATGGCATCTACTACATTGGCCTTTAGTTCACAATTCACAAAAGCCACTTATCATAGGAACTGCTGGGTAAGGCTAGCATCTGCAAGATTACTGCAACCCTAAAGAT
Organism: Pleurodeles waltl; assembly: GCF_031143425.1. NCBI lineage: Eukaryota > Metazoa > Chordata > Amphibia > Caudata > Salamandridae > Pleurodeles > Pleurodeles waltl. The sequence goes on from NC_090440.1 coordinate 875,762,992, forward strand.
ATTTCAGGTATCTGAAACTGCAATGTTTCTGTAGCCCGAGTGGTAGCTCTTGCATTTGCCTGTGTTATCTGTTTAACCAAATAAGTAGTCCTGCTGTCCACTTCTTTGGCATAACTTTCCATTTTTCACCCTTCCATCTACATATGATACTATATGTCTGCAAATCTTTTTGGAAAGGGTGGATTTGGAAATTAAGGGCCAGATGTAGCAATTTCCAATTTTGCTAATCACAAATTGCGAGTCGGTGCGACTCGCAATTTCCGAATCGCAAAATCAGATGCAGAACGGTGTCTGAGACATCGTCTGCGGATCGCAATGGGGTCGCAAAGACCCACCTCATTAATATTAATGAGGTGGGTCGCATTTTGCGACCCCATTGCGATTCCCTGCACTCACAGGGATGGTAGCCCTTCTGGATACAGCAGACCTCCATGTCTGTGACTGCTTTTTAAATAAAGCATGTTTTTTTTTTGTATTGCAGCCCGTTTTCCTTAAAGGAAAACGAGTTGTAATACAAAAAAATAATGAAACCATTTGGTATCGTTTTCTCAGAGCAGGCAGTGGTCCTTTGGACCACTGCCTGCTCTGAGAAAACATTTATGGCAACATTCACAAAAGGGAAGGGGTCCCATAGGGACCCCTTCCCTTTTGCGAATGGGTTACCACCAGTGTGACACTGGTGGTTACTGCGAATTGCTTTGCGACCGCGGTCACAAAGCAATTTAGCATCGCAGTGCGAGTCGCAAATAGGAAGGGGACACCCCTTCCTATTTGCGAGTCGCATTCCCATTTTGCGAGTCGGTACCGACTCGCAAAATGGGAATGAGCATCGCAATGAGCGTTTTGCATGGCACAAACTGCGATTTTTGCAGTTTGCGCCATGCAAAACACTACCTACATCTGGCCCTAAATGAGATGGGAGATAGAAATGAAGGGAACTGAATACTCAGCATAAATCAAGCCACTAATAGGCACAGAACGCCGTTCAAGACATCAGGCAGTGTATCAACTCCCTGCTGGACCCAGTTATTCATCACTCCACAGAAAAGTGAAATGCCACCAACCTTTTATTCAGTGAAAAAATACAGAAGATTCAACAGCATGTTGACGGGACAAAGACTGCTTCATCGCTTACACCTACACCTACCCATTCCCCTAGGATCCTGCAATGGTCTGCCTTCAAAGCCCCATCTGACTGACATACCCAACTTCCTCCAAGCCATTTCTTATGAAGATGATGTCTTACCACTGTCCTTCATCAAAGCTCTCTATGTGGATATTTTCATATCCCAACTGAATATTCCATAAATTCCAGTTCCTCTCTCACCCAGGGCATATTCTCAGAAGCTCTCAAGACTGTCCAGATACTGTATTTCCTATAGAAATCTACATGAGAACCTGATGACCTTAGTCAACTACCAACCTATCACTCACCTACCATTCATCAGCAAGATCACTGAAAAGCAGTCTATGCTGAGCTCTGAGATTACATCAACGGTAAGTCTCTCCTGTACAACTACCAGTCTGGCATCAGATCATGCTGCAGCACAGAGCCTGCAACCTTATACATCCTAGACACTGATCTCTTGACCATAGATGAAGATGACCCCTGCACCCTTATACTGCTAGTCCTCTCAGCTGCCTATTACACAGCTGACCAGCCCACCTTCATTGGCACCATTGAGCCACAAATGGGATTCACTGGTTCTTCTCCCACCTGTCCAACCAACACGTTTGTTCACATGGGTACCTTCAGGTCACAAAAGAGCCCTATCGGGTTTGGAGTCCCCCAGGGCTCCATGTCATATCCTGTCATCTCCAGTCATCTTCAACCTTTGCATGGGGCAGCTTGGTGCTCTACTCACTGATAACAGCATCACAATTCCCCACTATGCTGATAATACACAACTCTATTTGAAAGTCTCCACTGTTTCAGACATCCAACACCTCAAACACTGCTTGCACTTCATCCAGGTATGGTTGAACCTCAACCCAACCAAGACTGAATTCCAATTATTTGCCAAGGTCAAAAAATAAGATACAGTACAAACCTAGCTCAATAAGATGGACCTTGACTGCTTCGAACCTCAACTTTCACAAAATGCCAAATCATTTGGATTCACCCTGGACACAAACCTTTCACTCAAGAAGCATATTGCCAACCAAAAAAAAGGACAGCGTGGTACCAGCTCTCTCTTCTAAAGAAAGTCAAACGTTTTCTTCCTCAAAGTAACTTTAGAACTGTTGTTCAAATCTCACATATAGTAGTGGTATAGCCCTACTCTATAGTCTCCCAGGCTCTACACTCGCACCCCTAATCGGCACCCTACACGCCGTAGAACATCTAATCCAGGGCCTGAAGAAATATGGTCAAATCACCCAATCGATTGGCCCCCCTTACCGGCCCTCACCTACTGTATCATTTACAAAGCCATCCTGACCAGCGTCTCTGCTTATCTTGCAGACAAGCTCAGCATCTATGGTGGTTCTCGGCACTCCTGCAGCCAGGATGCCATCAGACTGCTGACTAAGAATAGTACAAAATAAAAAACATGGCCTTTTCCATCTATGCACCCAGGATCTGGAATAACATCCCCATACACACTAGGACCTCCCCAATATTTTCCATTTCAAGAAAGACTTGAAGACTGTCCTCTTTAAAGAGCACTACATCACAATGCATTATTCATCCACTACTTAGGTTCTTCACCTATTGCTCGTTGACTTTAAGCTCGCCTTTGTCCACGCATAGTGCTACACTGCCTTTTGACTAGGTTTGTGCTATGGGGATATCATATACCTATGATGCGGTATACCTGCATGGTGACAGTCCCAATCTGAAAAAAGGCTACAGGGCATGTCAAATTGCATTTCAGATTATTTGAACCTCCTGTAAAACCAAAGAGTCGTTAGACATTTTTCAGGGAACCTGGAATGAAACATGCTTCCTGTGATTATCGATTGTTGCCATATTTTATTGGGGTAGGCTAACGAAGTAAGTGCACAAATACTCGGGGGGTGGTAAAACGGGTCTGGCACATCATAAAAATATTGAAATATTTCATGTTTTCACTTTAGCATTGACTGTGAAACCTGTGGCTTCCTAGAAAATGAATTTGAAAATTGCGCTGTAAAGTATGCAATGTGGCGTACATTTTTGAAACATTTTATGAGCAGACGTTACTCTGCCAAAGTCTCAGGGCGGTGAGTTTCGTAGAAAGTCTGAAATATTTTAAATTATTTTATGAGTACCAGCACCGAATTTCCTGGAATATTTGTTGGTTTTTGGACAAACTTGCAAATCGAGCTTAGAAATTGCCCTATAATACCTCGTTGTGTATGTGTGGGGGGTGAAGTAATTAGGGGGTCTGATTCAAGGATGCAAACCTTACTAGGGAGAGGTAGGCTAGCTTACTTGCACAATGAACAACTCTCAAACCTCACATTACACACAATAAGCAAGTGCTGTCACCAACAGTGGAAGCACAAGAACACAATACAGCATCAGTGGCACATGGCAGCACTCCTAACAGAGATTGTTGACCAAGAGCTCTTGACACTTTCACAGTGAGAATACACTAAGACGAAAATCCTTTGAGCAATAGTAAACAAACACTGCCTGGTAATAGCCCTTCTGATTAGATCATGCTTTATATGTTGGTAGCTGATAATCAGCATTCGTGCACTAGTCACCAGTGTAGTAATTCGGGGTTTCACTATTCAGTGCAATAGATGTTGCTCCCCGTTTATGTGGTCATGAGTAGTCTGTGCAATGCCTTCCATTCAATACTAGTCATAGTAACATTTATATCTAGAGTGGGAAATTGCAGTTTTTGTGATTTCTAAGAGCTGTAAGTAATTGCTACTCTGACCCTATTTCTGTTTCTCAATGAGAGTATATGTTTTATTACTGTTGGGACAGAAACGTGCCTCACATGGGGACGTACGTGCACTCGTACACTGAGTACCCCATCTGTAATGATTTCTGGATCCCTGATGCTCATTTATGCTTATTTTTGTTGTCACCAGCAAACAAGGACCATGTGTGTGTGCTGTGACTTAGGCCTGTCTCACGGAATGTGTTCTATTTAGACCGGGAGGGGCACCTAAGGCATTAACCTCAAAGTGGTGAAAGGCTACTGCCATTACCAGGAGTCAAATGCAAAAAGAAAAGTTGATGGACAGTATGTAGAACAAATCAAACATTCACCCCCAGATCTGGGTTTAATCCATCAGTTTTTTTGCTCACCGTGCCATTCCTGTTTGGAACCAGCCATATGCAAATCAGTCTTGACCCTGTTCCCCATGGGAACAGTCCAGCCCGAACTACCGGACCAAGTCCTCCCTGGACCAGAAACAAGCATCCTGGGACTGGTTTCGGGTATCACCCCTCTACAGCCAGGCTAGTTTGAATCTGGTGGCATAGTGAGCACAGGACCCACGTCTGGGCATACCCTTCCCACTTGGGGCGACAAATGCAGAAAGAACAGTTGATGGACAGAATGTAGAACAAATCAAACATTCACCCCCAGTCACAGATCTGGGTTTAGTCCATCAGTTGCTTTTCTCACCATGCCATTCCAGTTTGGACCCAGTTTGTGGATTGCTGCTTCCTGTGAGCTTTTTGGAACACACTGGAGCAAAGGAGAGCCAGGCTCTTCAGTACACTTCGAAGGGTCCTCTGATACAGAGAGGGGTACCTGGCAAGGGGCCTCAGCACATCTCAGGAAGAAGACATGGGGCTGATAAGAGAATCATAGGGAGCAGGGCTGAGGCCCTGGGGTAACCTTTTGATATACATATTACTGTGGCTGACGTCCAGATGTGAACGTTTAGTCACACCCATAACCTCTGTTGTGGTGCTATCAGATTTGGAGTTGCTCTGCTTTGACCAATTGCTTTCAGGAGGAAGGGCAGGAAAGAGAAGAAGTCATTTCAAAAGGAAGCAGACCCCCAACATAAACTTGACAGATTCAGACTCTATATCACATGTGGTGTCTTAAAGTGTGCTATAAGAAGGGGACCTCAAGCCCCCAAAAACTGCCAACAGTCAAGCAGCAAGTTGGGCTGAGTGAGGAGGAGAAGCTCTGAAGACCTCTGCCTGTGACCAGGACAAAGGTCTGCCAATCTTCTAGCTAGGTGATAGAATATCACCCAGGGACTCCAAGACCATCTTCCTCGAGAGCCTGGAGCACCAGTGCATGCCTCCTTGCCAAGACTAGTGTGCCATGTCAGGTAGAGGAGAGCACTGGAGGGAGCAAGGTCCAGTGGGGCATCCTGATGATTCGGTCACAGTAGTGAGATGTGAGAAGAGAGTTGCTGCACAGATCAAAAGTCAGCGACCCCCAAATACCAGAGGTGGTCCACCCTGAAGAGAGTGGTGACTCTTACTGCACAGATCGAACCATCACCTGTGTGCAGGTTGTAAGCGGGTGACCTCATATGCCAGGTGCGGTCGCTATGAAGAGTGTTGCCATGCTGATAGGTCTATAGCCCATGTGAAGAGATAAGTCGGAGACCCCGTAGGCCAGGTAGGGCTGCAGTGAAGAGTACTGCCGTGCCGATCGGGCCGTAGCCCATGCACATCCAAGTTGACGACTCCATATGCCAGGAGTGACCACCCTGTGGATTGCTGCTGTGTCAATCGGGCTTTAGCCCATGTACAGAGTGGTATAGGGGACCCCATATGCCTGAGGGGTCAACCAAGACAAGGCGAGGACCCTGGTCTCATCAAGACCATTGTTGTGAGAAAGAGGCTCAGACTGTGGGCCAATACCAGGAGAGTCACAACCTCCCCACCTTTCTCCTTTGAGGAGAATCCCAAGAGACTTAACAAGTATTGAAGGAGCATCAAGGAACCTCCTCCACCCTTACTGGGCCACTGCCTCTGCAGGACCACAGGCAAGGAATTCGAGGACACCCAACCACTGCCCTTCCCGGGCCATGTGTGCAGAACTTACCGGAGACCGCCACTGCAGGTTCAGTGTCCATGAAATGGGAGAGCTAAGAGGCTCTGGTCTCTCCAGTCCTGCTGGTGCTGTTAAGACTGATTAACGGGCCAGTCGGCCTCCGGGGGGAACTTGCCTGCCATATAGTATTTCAGCGCTGGAACATTTTTTAATTTAATAAACAGTTGGATTGGGACTCCTGAGACTTAGACTACTAGTGGGGCTTAACCTGAAAGTCGCCTATAGTGAATGGGAAATAACCGCTAGTGAGAAGGGAATGGGACTCAGGGACACTTCTATGAAACACTAGAGCCCGGACCTGAGAGGACTGTGTATATTGTTTATGAATGTTGTGTTTTACTCTGTGTTCATATATAAATACTCCTTTTTTTCACAAAAACAAGCATTTGACTGGCCAATCCTTTATTACTGCTGATGATTGTATTTTGAGTTGCAGGCCTGTGTTCACCCCCCTGTGTCTACTTCCCCCCAACTTCTCTCGAGTTTTCTTGGGCTGCTTGATAAGTGCTACCACTGAAAGTCAAGTGCTGAAGGGGCACTTGGCTGAGTTGCTCAGGATCCATAGTAGGTTGGGCCCCGGGACATCAAAAGTAAGAGGCCTCAACACCCACCTTTCGGCCCAGTAGCTCCTACTTGCCCTGTGGCCCTCTGAAAAGAGGTCTGACAATAACATCGCCTACTCTGACATATGTTTGTTTAACCTTGCACTTAGTTACCGAGATATGATAGCCTGGGAGAGGCACTAATGAGTGGTGCCCACTTTTTTATATTTTAAAACTACTTATCATGATTTCAGAGAACAAGTTAACAGGTCTTAGAGACCACACTAGTAGTAGAAGTGAACTACATAAATGACAATTTCACATCATGACGCAAAGTTTGTCCCACCCTTCGCCCTAACTACCCAGTACCAGAGCAATCACACCCCAATTCCAATGCAGCTCAGTCCTGAGCCGTAGTACTCTGGACAATGCAGCGCAGGGCCCACATATGGGGCCTGATTTATACTTTTATAGTGCCGCATATGCGTAATTTTTTTACGCAGAGGGTGCGCAAAGTTTTGTAAATTAGTGCTGCTTTTGCGTCAAAAAATGACACAAAATGACACAAATGTGACGTTACAAAAGTATAAATCAGGCCTATAGTTCTAGCTGGGCTGGCTTTCTCGAAGGGTAAATATTTTTTTACTCAAGCTGCAATGGCGTGGAATGTGCCACATATTTATGCAGTTATTGCAGTGTTTGTGCGTCTTCAACCCACATTATTCATTAGTTGCTTATCAAAATGTGTCTCCACATTCGGTATTTACTCCACTTTCAGTGTATTGTTCTCTTCAGACATGAAAACAAATAACTGCTGAGAAGCCTGCATACCTGATTATATAAACCTGCTCACACATAGCTGCTTAGACACATCTGCTTACACACACCTGCTCACAAACCTCTTTACACAACTGCTTTCATGTGCCTGCTATCAAATCTGCCTATAGGTACCTGTTTGCAAACACCTCCATATAAACCTGCTTCCAAATGTGCCCAAACGAAACTCATATAAACCTGCCTATACATACCTTCTTACAAACCAACTTGCTCGCTCCTGCTGGGAGACCTGCTCAGACAAATGGTTACACATACCTGCTATCAAACCTGCGGTATACATACCTCTTTACGTATACCTGCTATCAGACCTTCCTATACACACCTGCTTACACATACCTGCTTACAGACATGCCTACCAACCAGCTTACACACTTCTTACAGATACTTGCTTATAGACCTGCCTGTTTCCACTCCTGCTTTCAAACGTATTCACACATCTGCTTACACATACCTGCTATCAAACCTCCTTATACAAACTTGCATAGAAAGGCCTGCATGCAAATCTCTTTACACGCCTGCTTAAGAATTCCCACTTAAATGCTGCTCACAGTTAAGTGTTTACACACAGATGCTTAAAGTGCATGAACGGGCCTTGTGCTTTTACTGTCTCACTGACCCAAGGTAAATCTACAACTTTGCTTCTATTGGGGGGGGCGGGGGGGAAGGGGCGCCTATTGTCATAATTTGCCTGTTGATGTGTTCCAGGACTTGGTGACGTTCTGTCTCCAAGGGAATTTTGATTACATATTGAAATGCTTTTTTGGATATTGCTTGTGCGATAGTGCAAACCTTGAAACTGGCCGCCATTGCAAAAATGTTGTCAAAGTGCAGTTTTATGACACCTTTACAACACCACGAACTGCAGTGTGGATTGTGTACACAGAAGGGACTACTGGGCCTATGCTCTGCAGAGAAACAGTTATCTATGCCTTGCACGCGGAGGAACCTTACAGGATATGTCACTTCAAAATAGAAGTGTAAGACAGACCATCCATTATTAATACTAATAACAGTTTACAAGGACGACTTATTAGAAAACAAGATGAAAACAGACATGGAAGTTAAGACACTATGGTGATACCGAACCAGACTTTTCAACCGAAATCCGTACAACAACAAAATCACCTGTCAATTCTGGTAACAGAAAACTAGCCAAAACTCCAAAACCGGTATGAAACTTCAAACTATCACAGACTTTAAAATTAGGCCTTCAGCGTTAGACCTACATTTTTTACTTCGCATGTTTTAAAGTAATTTTAGTGGGGCCTCTGATTTAGTGAAAACAACTGTGGCAAGTTCTCAGCAAATCCAACCTCACATCATAAATTTGATCGTTATTGACAAATGGTTCCTTTAAAAAAATGTGAAGAGAGCCAAGCTTTAGTTCATCCAGATGCTTTGTCAGCACCCCTCCCCCCCATAATCCATTAGACTTTACAAGACCAATCAAAAACATACATGGGTTTACATGTGCATGGTGGATGGCGCAATCGAGAGCGCATAGGCAGCCGCTTAAAACAAAACCCTATGCGCAAGATCCAATGGAATCAATGCTCGTTTCCATTTTTCACTGCCCCCGCCACTGATTACGTGTGTGAAAACATGCAGGCCAGTGCAGGCCAGTGGTAGAAGCTGGGCAAACGGAACGGAATAAGAGACAAAACAGACACTGAGCTCTACACTGTGGCTTGCCATTTCTGGGGTCAAGGAAAGCTGCAGGTGATAGTGAATCTCTACATAGGGACACCTTAAGCCAGTGGTTCCCAACCTTTTGACTTCTGTGGACCCCCACTTTATCATTACTGGAACCCGGGGACTTCCACTGAATCATCATTCGAATCTGGGGACCCCCACTGAGTCATTATTGAAAGCTGGGCACCTGATTTGTTAATATTATATAATTTTCTAGACAGTCGCAGACCATCTCAGGAGGCTTCGCGGGCCCCCAGGGGTCCCCGGACCACAGGTTGGGAACCACTGCCTTAAACTGCTTGTCATTGGAACACTAAACATAACTGTGCCTGTGAAATAATATACACTTGAATTATCTCTGTCTAACCAATTCTCTATGCCTTGAAAGGGGAATGAGAATTCATGAAAGATAAACATAAATACACCTAAATATCTTGATTTAATTCATATAAATGTATAAAAAAATCACTATTAGCATAACTATCTTACGCTGTGTCACTATACCGGGTTTTGTGGACAATGACTAGGAGGAACATTATCATTTGCCCTCGCCAAAAACTTGTAAATATGCCCCTCAGTGCCTAATTCTTGTAAATTACCCTAACTGGCAAATTAAAAAGTCTAAAAACAAGCCTCTTGTTTTCTGCACAAAAACAATCATGAGAGGTGATTCTCTCTTTCTTTGTGTGCTGCATGGAAAGCACACATAGAAAAAGAAAGGACGAGAAGAAATAATGCCAAGTAATGGGATTTCTCCTCGTTGCTCCTTCCTTTTGCCTCCCCTGGGGAGGCGTAGGCTTTTGATGCATTTTGCAGGTTTATTAAATATTAGAACTAGATAAAACCCCTCACAGAGTTTGACTCCACCAAATGTCAGAGTAAAAGTAGCTGACATCATGGCTACCTACAACTTCGATCGACATTCCACGCCAGGTGGGATATGGAATCAACAAATGCTCCTGCTTACTTTTTTAGGCAGTGCTATGAAGTTGCAACCTTTCTCAAGCTGGAGCTTTATCCAGGAAATAAATAAGCATATGTGATGTCTGTAAAATACCCCATCCTAGATGTATGATTTTCGAGATTGAAAACATGACATTTTAGTGACATGAAGTCATCTGTTCATACTAAGTACGGGTGCACTGGGGTTTCTGTGTTTCGTGCTATGAAACTGTGGGCCCTGGGTACTTAAAGGCAGGACAAATATTTATGAATTTGTGGTGATGACATTTTTCCGCGTAGATGCCGCATTTGCCACATAATCTATTATCTGTTGCATCATCTGCAGGTTTTAACAAAAATAATTGTTTGTATCGTAAACAGATCAAAGGTTACTGAAAACGCTGGAATGTGTATTGCTGGTTAGCTGTACGCCCTTAACAAAGGTTGACTGGTCCCCTTTCTGTTACCTACTGCAGTATTTGTGGTTTAAGCAGGTACTAATTAAGTGAACATTTTGCCCAGGGAGTGTTAACCTCTGTAAAAATGACAAGTTAAGGAAGCAACACTATCGCAAAATGTGGCGCAGTGCGCCGCATATTTTTGCCTTTTTTGCAGCATAATTTAGTCAACCCTGCCGCATAATTTGGTCGGTCCCTGCCGCAGGATTCCAGTGGCCCTACTTAATACAGCATGGCCTTATAGAATGGAGTATCCGGTATAATTGCAGAGCACGTTGCCGACTTTAAACTGCACAGATGTTGTTTGTTTCTCCAAGAAGCAGCCTCTGTGTTGTACAGATGCACTAACATCCCTCAGGCAGCGCACCCTCGCGGCTCTTGGCTCGAACCAGTAACCTGCCCCGTTACATCCTAAGACCAGGCCAGGTTGGTTCGTGGCCTTCTATTGGGCGTCCTGCGGTAGGCCGCTGGCTCTGGAGACTTGATTCTATTCCAATGTTTAGATGTTGAGGTGACAGGAGCCAGTGTCACAACTGAACGAGCCTAGCGTGCCGGTGACAACTCGCAACCCTGCTGTCACAGATAGCGAGGCCTCTGAAGCCCCACAGACTCCTCACTTTCTATTTCAGAACTGACAGCTCCTCGGCACTTTGAGAGAACCAGGTCGCGAGCCACGCATAGAGGACAGACCGCCTGTTCTTGCAGATTGGGTGCGTTCCTTCAAGCTGAGCATGCAGAGGTAACTGTGACTGACTCTTTGGAGCTCTACTTGCTAGCCCTAAGCAAGCCCGATAAGGGACTGACTGAGCTTAACACTCCCGCCCCTTTGCTTTTCAAAAGTTATTATTAAAGTCGTTTCCAGTACAAAACACAGTCAAACCAAAACTATTCACAAAGTCACCAAAACACAACTCCCAGCAATCCTCCCTCAATACCACCCTCTCATCAAGCCACTAGTGACTTAGATGGTAAAGGGAAGAATGACATGTGACTGACATGTCCTGCTCTACCAGCCATTCAGATGCAAGCCGTGTTTGCTCCAACAGCTATTAACAGCTGAGCTTGACATTCGACTGACCCCGTCTGGCTGGACTGACATTTCCAAGGTGAATCAGCATAACCTTTCAATTACTCAGCGCTAACCCATTTTTCACATTTCAAATTTCTCTAAGAACCTGTAAAGTCCTGTGACTCCCCCATCAACCTCAGTGAACTGAAATAGATAAACCAGGAAAAATAGAAACACTGAATAAGATTACCAATTATTGGTTAAAAATCACTGCCATCCAGGTTCCTCCCCTCCAGGGTTTTTGCATACTCAGGTGGCCTGCCCGTGCCCAGAGGCAACATAATGGTGGTGCCCCCTGCAGCGTGTGAAGGGTGTCTCCTTAGACTCGCACATGGGCTGAATTGTGGGGCCTAAAGGTCCCCTAAAGAGTTGGTGTCCCACTGCACCCCGTGGGGCTATATGGGCCGGTGTTAGGCTCCTGCCTGTGCCCTCAACATTTGTTGGGACAGCTACGGGCAACAGGTGACTTGTTGAGAACAAACACTGGAGTAGAGATGAGAGACACTGAAAGCTCGAGCCAGGCTCGAGCTAGAAGCGTGACTCTGTCTCACCGCTGGGTTCTCTTGTAACCTTGAACCTAAAATGACCCGAGCCTTCAGGAAGGTGACCTGGCCTAGTGGTTACAGCTCCCTATCATGCACCATGGGGGCCCAGGTTCGTAATCCCAGCCGAGGTTCAACATCTTGTCTCTGTATATGCTGAAAAGAGCTCTTGAGCAATGTCTGAGCTCTTTACCAACGAGCTAGGCTTTGGTTCATCTTCCTTGCAGGTTACTATGTTACTCTGCAAGTTTCCTCAGTGCAGCAGAGGTCATTCCTCCTCTACTTGTATTTTGATTACCCATTATAACAAGCATTGGCAAATCCATTAGGGTTCGCCTATGCAAAATCTAATGGCTTTGTCATTTTTTTTACATGTTGCACAGCAGATTTATTTCCCTTATAATGAAAAAGTCAGGGAATTTGCAATTAACAAGTCAAAGGCAGTTTTCAACAGTAAGGCAATTAACCCATTGAGTTACGTGATACGAATATAAAGGTTCTTACAGTTTTATGGTATTAGACGGTATATTTTATTTTTATTTTTCGTATATGGTAGTGCTTCGAAGTTACAAATGTCAGTCGGTGCTTTTTTGTTATAACTATCAACGCTTTACATAGCACCCAAATAAATAAAACATTGGGTAAATACTTGCTGCTTCTAAGACTAAGTGAAGCTTACAGGCCAGTTTATCTCCGAGTTGGGGGATGCGGGGAATTGTTGGGGTCTTTTCCCATTACTCCACAAATGTCCCACTGTCTAACATGGTGGCCCAGAATGCTGGAGCCCAAACGGAGTCCAAAGATGATTGTAAGGTGGATGTTGAAAATATTTATTAAAATGCATTTTAACCTAAATTAAGGAATATGTTATTTGTTCTTTTGGAAGGCTGAATATACTGTATGTATTGATGGTGGACAAGATGTGCTTGTTGTCTTTGTGAGGTGTTGTTTCTAAGGAAAAAAATTAACATAACAATTGTGGCTGTTTTATAGGACACACGAACAAAAAAGCAAAGGGGTTCAAGCAAAATCAGGGAGGAGGGTGGGAAACACAATGGAGAGTGGTAGAGAGGGTGGGTAAAACAGGGGGTTCGGACTGAAACAATGAGAAAATGGGAGGAAGGCAGGGGTATTTAGAAACAAGGAATGCAGGAGGGTGGATTAGAAAAGGAGAGCAGAAGGAGGGTGTTGTGACTTAAAAACAACAGTGGGATGGGTTAAAACCAACAGCAGAGGGAGGGGTGAAGGAGAGGAACTGCAGGCACAATGTGGAAGACTAAAAAAGAGTATCTTCAGTCAGTGGAAGCACTCTGGCCACAGGAAGCAGTACTTGGTCCATGCTTCATGGCATGGACAAAGACTCCAAAGCTCTTGAAGAAGCCAGAGTCCAGTAGGAGCCTTTGACCAATAGTAAGCAAGGAAACAAGAGTGACGTGGGAGGCAACCAATGGTAAGAAAAGGTGAGTAATTGGCAGGCTCTAAGACCCTTCTAAGATTTTTTTCTTTTCATTACAAGAGATTTCCAAGCATAGTGCAAGCTCTGTGCAGGCAAAACGTAAAAATGTAAAAAGTCCTGCAGCACTTATCAGACGCTCTTCTGCTCCGCCCAGGGGTAGGTAGCACCAGTGAGCCTTCAGCATGTTGATAGTGGGGATAATCAATATACAAAAGGTCAAAGGCACTGACCAGCTCTTCTGCTGCACACCCAGAGGGATCGCTCCAGCACTGTGCACCTTGTGTAAAACTGGAATGGCCCTGTTTTCCAGGCATGGAAGGAGAAGAGCAAAAGAAAGAGGAAATTGGAGGGTGAAAGTAGCACATGAGAGGGTAAAGAAGAACACAAAAACAACGCAACATATTAAAGAAAAAGAGAAGATGAAAGGAAGTCTGGTGAGAAAGAGTTTGGAGAAAGGAAGCAGATAACATGGTCATAGTCACAAAAGTTTTGTTCTTGGTTTCCTATTGGAAAGGATGCAACCAAACCTAGCACCAAGGTACATGCACTTAATGATTTTACAAAGGGTACTGCCACAGGCTTTACATCACGATGCCAATTTCTTTTAATCGTGATCATCGACACCTGCATCACTGCTTTCCAGGAGAAGGCCATACTGCGCTCTGGAATTTTAAAATGAGTCATCCTCCACACTTCACGTGGGATTTGCCCGAGGATGCAGGTCAAGGAGACATGCTCAGCCTCTGCTGCTTCTGTGCAAGATAAGACCTTCCAAAGGTTGCGGTGCTAACATTTTGCAACATACAGGAATGTTTTTTTCTTTCTTTCTAACATCGCATGACTCTGGTAAGGGACAGAGTATAAAGAGAGCAGAGAGAGGAAGAGAAAGTGAAACAAAGAGATCTTGTAAGGCCGAACCAAAAAGGGAGAGTGTGGGGTTTGTGAAGAGAAAATGAGAGAAAAAGGTGTATAGGACAAAAAAGTTAAAGTATGTTTGAGAAAGGAAATAGAAGTATCGTGTGCTGACGTGAGAAAAAGGCAAAAAGGCAGCAGCCTTAGACCATTACTAGCGATAAATGGCACATAGTGAGGAAACATTTTTTTTAGGCATGGCTCGTGCTTAGGTTCTTGGAGACAATTCAAACCCTTGGCTCTGCTCTGGCTCGGCTCTCTTCACTAATTTTCAGACTCACTAACAGCTACACTGGGGCAGCAAAATGCCCACAGTGGCAGGAATCAATGCGTGATAATAGTAGTGTAGTGATCAGGGTCCTCCATTAGGGTTCTGGGACGCAGCCCCTCTAAAATTCCTACACGTTTATCTACAAAAATATTCATTAGATCAATTTATTTAGAGATATGAGTGTATCGCTAAACAAATTAGTGTATTTAATTCTGGGCTATCTGTCCCAAGCTTCCTGTCCCATCTCATTCTGAAGCAGTAGATGGAAGCCAGGCAGTAAATCAACTTTCTGAAATGTGACGCATGATGCAGGGCATACCTTTCTAAAGCCCTTCATTGCTATTGTAGCCTATGGTGGCATCCGCTGCAGGATAGTGACACTGTCAGCGTTGAAGTCTGCCTCCCTGCGTGCAGTCCGATGTCCGTCATACACAGACATAGATCCCGCCCATTCGTCACACGTTAGGACAGGATGCAAGCATTTGTGATTTGGAGCCTTGTCCTCAGTAATGGTAAGTATTACAAAGCTAATCATGTGTTATGTATATTGTGCTGAGACACCTGGTCATGCTAACCTTCTCCACTGTGACACCCCAGGCCATGGCTGCAGGCCCCTTTAGAACTGGAGCAAGTTCCCCTGCAAAACTGATACAAAAGAGAAGTGGGGTTTTTGTTCCCTTGCGAAATTGTTCCAAATATCCAAGTCAAGCACAAAAGGAGAAATATGAACTCATAGTGAAGAGAGTTCCATGCTGTATGGCGTTAAAAGTGGCCCTGTCTTCACACCCTTGCCATTAATGCTGAAAACATGGTTTGACTTTTGAATAATGAATGTTAAAAACACTAAGGTAATGCATTTAGTTCCTCTTTTATTTCATATGTATTACTTAATCTTGCTTCCCCGAAGATTGTTAGCTATTTCATCATGTTCTGATCAGTATTTTTTCGTGCATCTTATTTCTCTTGCATAGTGCATACTTTAAGCCATGCCAGGTGTTTATGAGGGGCTTTGATTGAAAAGCTCTGACGCTGAGGCTGAAGCCAAAGCAAAGTGTCTGTCAATGGGTAGACTTTGCAGAGCACACAGAACAGGGGTCATGTATTCTAGTGGCAATTGAAATTCCGTATACATGTGTGAGAAGGGGATACATAGATGTCAAAATATTTACAAGGCAAAAATTGATGAAAATAAAGTACCTGAATATGAGTGAGCTGAGTGTATGTTTGGGGGTGGTGAAGTGTGGGAGATGCAAGGAAATGCATTAACGAGAGAGTCAAAAGAGGGTCCTGAAAATGAAAGGGATGAGGTTGAATATGTGCAGGTGGATGGCATATGGAGAGAAAAAAGGCCTACAAAGGTAACATGAAGAGCACATAACTGAAGGCCTATACTCCTTCCACAGGCCTCAATAGTATTTAATTCACAGTCTCACAATATCAGAATCGAAACAATCATTGACGAAGCCAATGACACTGGCAGGCTTTAGGTATGTGTCAGTAGTTGTGCTATATATCTGGATGCATAACATCTGAGAGAAACCAAAATACCTGTCGGGTGGTAGACTATGGGAATCACAGAAATGTATTTTACATGCTCTGTTTTAGAAAGCTCCCCACTTTTTCCATCCCATTTAAAGACCTGGTTGCACATATTTCTATAAGACTGATTGCGGCCAGCAGCTGTGGGTGCTTCCCGAAGCCTGGTTGGAGCATTTTTTTTTCCAAAGTCAATGCCACATACAGTTCAAGACACTGGGCAAGCACACACTTTAAACAACCTGAAGTTGTCAAGTTGTACAATTTGTACATTAATGTTACGCTTGAGCATATTAATGAAGTAAGATATAAGGCAGTTTTTAATGTGTTTAATATTTCAAGACTATACATTACCACTGCTTTATAAACCTAGCTTTCTTGCTGAATTCATTTGTATTAAAATGCACCATTTGCCAATCTTTTTTCAGTTTTTTTTGGGACTCCCCCGGCTCACGATGGTCCATTAAGCTTGCTCCCTTTACTCCCTAAATAGAAGTCATACCCAATGTTTACACCCCACCACTTTCAAATGTCACCAACCGCCACTGATAGTGATACTAGACAGAAAAGTTCACTTGAGATATACCTTTGATTCATCGCTACCGGCATTAAATAGTTATGACACACAAACGACAATTGTGTAAGCCTTTTCAAAGAATGCAAAGCCCGTTCATGGCTGAGCAGTGGTATTGCTTGTCCCAGCATCCTCTCTGTTTTCGCTTTGGTGCACTTTTTACCCGCCCTGGCTTTCTCTGGCCTGTACCTACTTCCTGAGTGCAGGGGTGCCCAGAAAGCGACACCCAGGTCAGATGGAAGCCGGGACACTACAGCTTAATCCATTATAGGCTTCAAAATAGTGAGTTCTTTCTTTATAGGAGATTTATTTTGTATCAAATGTATCACGTTTGAGGTTACAAACCTTAAAACACAGCTAAACCCGTCTTCCCTTTACACAACATTTCATCACGGAGAGCAAAGTTTTGTTTGGAGTTCATCTTGGCCAGCTTTTTGATATGCTGTGCCAGTGACCCTCTGGCTGTGACCACACTGGCATCTCTCTATACATTGCTAGTTAGGAAAGGGCTGGCCTGGGCAGCCTGTGGGGAACTATGTCAACTTCAGCTAGGAACTGGAGCTATTAAACAGCGAGGGCAGGGGTTTAGGGAGAATTTCTCATGCGTTTCCCAGCTG
Organism: Pleurodeles waltl; assembly: GCF_031143425.1. Taxonomy (NCBI): domain Eukaryota; kingdom Metazoa; phylum Chordata; class Amphibia; order Caudata; family Salamandridae; genus Pleurodeles; species Pleurodeles waltl. The sequence continues at coordinate 875,780,409 of NC_090440.1, forward strand.
CAGCCATCACGTCATCAGTAAATGTCTCCCAAGATCACAGGGCTTGGGCTTTGGTTGCCAACTGTGGGCAAGCTGTGTTTAAGAGAAATAAACATGCACAGAGGGCAAGCTGGGCTATTGGGAAAGTGGTGTCATGGCGTGAATCGTTATCATCATGGAATCGATGTAGAGCTTATGTCCCAGAGGTGCTATTAAGCGCTTAAAGCAGAAAGCCAGAACAGGAACAGCTCTTATCAACCAGACCAGGTATGTTTTCAGTAACTTTCTGAAAGGCATGAGCTGCTCGGTTAACATGACTAGTCTGTTCCATTATGAGCTCAGGGTGGGTGGGGAAAGCACGCCCAGCTGTTTGTACCAGTATCTCCTCGTCGGGCTTCCTTGTCCCAGTCCTTGCATACTAAGGCCCATCCTCTGGTCATAGACAACACTTTACCTACCTGAGTGAGCTTTTAATCCAAGCCAGAATCGTAGCCTACCCAGCATGCTTACCATTATCTCCGCCCCTTATGCCAGAGTTAAAAGTGATGTCACCACAAATCTCGTCCTGTTTTATCTATCATTGATGGGTTCACCTACTTACTCTTGAGTTTATTTACTGTAAGTATGAATTTATAGTATCCGTGTTTACATTTTAGGCCTGCTACAGTGGTTTTCACTTTCAGCCTTGTCAGAGCGGCCGCGCCTGAGCCGGCTCCCTATACTGAACTTTATGCTAAAAGCAGTCAGCAGGTCCTTAGAGTGGTCCTGAGTCCTATCAATGCCCTTTTAGGGGAGAGCGCAAAGCGCTCCATCCCTCTTTTAATCTCTCTTTAGGGGGATTTTAACCATGCCCATGTTACATCAGTCACTTTCATTGGTTCGTGGGCTTGCCTTTTAAAATCTGCTTGTTTTCATTTGTGAAAGGCATGCATACGTCATGCCTTTTCCGGTGTTTAGCCCTCCTCGAGAGCACTGGTAAACTACTGGAAAAATACGAGGCTCCAAGTTTTCCGTATGGTTTCTGGACTACTTTTTCTCTTTATTTCGCAGCGCGATCACACTGTGTTTTACACAACGCCATCACATTCGGTTTTTTTTCATTTAATACGGCAAGAAAAGTCCAGTTAGGAGTTTACAACGCTAATAGCTCTAACCCGAAGTAATGCGAGACCAATTGCATTGCAAATGCTTGTTTTTCTTGCTGACTGCCTGCTCCTCGTCGTTTACCTCACAAAGCATACATGTGAAAGGCTTCAATTCAGACTCTGGTGTCCCAAGATCACTGCCTGCAGGCTTCCGATGAACTTTCCACGGTGGGATTCTTTCTCACAGGATCATAGGGGTGAGGCGATTTGGTTGCTATAGAATCAGCCTCAAACAGGAAGCCCTTGACCTATTCGGAGAGTTGTGTTTGTTGAGATAATGTATGCCGGAAAGTGCAGCGCCAAGTGGAAGCACACTTATCCCCCTTATGAAGATGCTCCAAAACAGGAGGAAGAAGAAAGTTATGTCATTAGTGCATCTGACTTTTCTGCTCTAGCTAAATTGCAAGAGATTACGTTTCTGCATCACTGCAGTCAAGATATGGCCCTTTTTGTGTCCAAACATCCCAGACGCAGTCTGATGACATTGAGCCTGAAACAGAGAAGGATGTTGTAGTGTCCTGCTGGACACGTTCTAGTGTTTCACCAGCCACTCGGCTTAGTGCTGGCTTTAGACACACACCCCACACCCATCCAACACAGGCGTCACCGGTCAGGTGACCCTGACAATAAAAAGGGCCGGGCGCATGTGCCCAAAGCCAGTTCCTAGAACCATGCTACTGTGTCTGTAGCATGAGGGCCTGGGGCCCCCAACACGGCAGATGTGAGGGGCTGATATCCTAGGGACTGAGCTTGGGTGAGTTTGCACCACACAAGGAATGATGTGGTGAACTCATTGTAAGATCTGTGCACACTGACTTTCGGAAAGAGACTGCCTGGGAGGCAGGAGGCTAACTGTCTCATGGCTAGGATGCAAGGTAAATTGGTCTCCCAACTATTCTCTTTTGGATGCTTGATGATGGCTTGCTCACTCTTTACCCAAATGTTCGAGCTTCGACTTTCTTGCAATAATTATGTTTTTTTCTGCCACTAAAGTTATTGCATGTACAATAAGTGTGATCGACAAAGAGCTATCGGCGATCGTGTTGCAGCTACTGTTGTGCTCAGTCTAATGATGGGATCAGAAGTAACGGGACGGTACCACTGAAGGAACGCATGCTATGCACCCTCTGTAAGGCTAGAGGCGAATAGGCCAACTTGTATCCAATTCCTCCTTCCAGTCCTTACTAAGACGAGGTGTATGCAGCTCCCTGGCTAGCGCGCCGCTGCCCCCCTCAGAAGACACACGTCCTGGGTCCTCACTGGTGGGGAGTCTGCTCTGTCTAGCGCCTGAGGACCAGTTATCCACCTCCCTCAAGTCGTGCTTTTATGTCTGTCTGCGACAGTCTCCCTGCTGCGTCTCCATCTGCGGACTCTGCCTTATTATTTTTTTCCAGGCCTGGTGCTCAGCGCTGGCCTAGCGTTATTGTATTATGGAGGTGTTGGAGGACCATACTAGCTTGAGGGGTTATGGCCTGCATCCACATAAAAGATGAGGTTTGTGCCCAACTTTGGAGTGTGTTTGCCTTTTCTTCTACCTTCTTTTCCTTTCCCTCTATTCTCCTGAGTTTAGGATTATGGAAAGGATGGGTGGAGTATGTGTGAATTAAGTGTGGTTAATGTTGAATGATTGTGTTTGGGGTGGCTGCTGGGGTGGGGAGTGGGTTCAAAGATTTCACCCATGTTTGGGGGTTGGAGTGGGTGGGAGGTGGGTTGTGTCAAAAGGCATCCCACGCATGGTTATGCATTATCTCCTTACTTCCTTCAGACACATGTTGCGCTTGGCCCCACCTTCCACATCATTGCCCATGCCTCCCTGAGCACAATAACCACCACTAGACGCCTAACATAGAATATTCACGGACTAAATGACCACAGAAAGGCCAGATTAGTAGACACATGTCTCAACAGGCACTGCATAGATATTTGCCAACTTCAGGAACTACACTTAACCCCATCCACTGCATCCCGACTTCGCCCGGGCTGGTGTGCTGAAACTTACTCCTCGCTCTATTCTGTCAGAGGAGTAGCAATACTGCTCCCGAAAAGGCCTTCTCTGGCAGCTGCAATGCTCCATATGTGACAACAAGGGGAGATATGTCCCTCTGACTGGCACACTGCATAGACACCCTGTCATACTGGCATACATATACGCCCCAACACAGATAGCCCCAATTTTTTTTCTGAGTTGTGCATCTGATCATCAGCCTGGGAGACATTCTCTGCGGGGTGGGACTTTAATGTGGTCCCTGACAGTGCGGTTAATCGCTAAGGTGCCCCTAGATGTCTCAGCACAAATGCAGCAGTACAGCTCCACACACTTAAGCATGACAACTACCTGAACAACGTCTGGCAGCCCACAAATGCAATCCACGTGGAGGGCACGCGTGTTACCACTTCAGACAATGCGTGGCCATGTATTGATTACTAACTACTCTCTCTTGATGCCCTTAGTTGGTCTACCTCAGTGACACAATTACCTCGCACCCGCTTGGACCATGCCCCTGTTTTGCTAGGGCTTTCCTCACTGCAGTCGATTCCACATGCCTTTTCTTGGCGACTGCCCCCTGGAGCATTCCGGTATGGAGTGGTCCAGGATGAGATCTGCACCGCAATCATAGATTATTTTAGTACTAAAGTTGGTTTGGTAGCTTCCCCATGACCTTATGGGAGGATTTAAAGCAGTCATTTGGGGCGCCTGTATTGCCAAACAATCTGGCATTCGCAGAGCAATACGTTGGCAGCTCACAACACTGGAAGAAGACATTAGAGCCCTAGAGCTGGAATATTACACCACTAAACAAGCTACTACCATGGCAGCCATCCATGCAAAACTCTCCGATTATGAAGAAAAGGCCCTGCGTGAAACCAAACATCTATGCCGGGAGGCGACGACATGCTGAAACGGCGAGGTGGATTGCCCTGGCCAGACGCTAGCCTGTGTGCTACGCAGGTCTTGTGCCTCGGACCATGACATGGAGCCACTGAATGAGCTGCAGGCACCCTAGTCTGCTCCCAGAGGTATTCTCCAAACCCTGACCTCCTTTTACTCCAAGCTTTACGAGGCAACGGTTCAGAGGAATTAACCACATACCTGGACTCAATGCAGCTGGTCTTACTGGACCATGTGCATCATTCATACTTGGACACCCATTTCTCAGTGGAGGAGGTCATTCAAGCCATTTGGACTATGCCCATGCAGAGACTAGATGGCTTTACCACCTCTTTGTATAAGGAGTAAGCAGACTTGCTTGCTGCTTACTTGTTGATGTATGAGGACTCCTTGGCGTTCGGGATGCTGCCAGTGCCTCTGCGTGAGGCAATTATAGTTACCTAGCATGCCAGCGGATCTTTGTGACTCCTACTGGCTGCTCTCTATGCTAAATGTTGATAATACAATACTATCAAAATGTCTCACAAACCGCCTCCTCCCCTTGTTGCCAGACATCATACACCTGGACCAATCCAGGTTTGTGCCTGGTAGATCCACATCACATAACCTGTGCACAATGTTTGCCCTCATGCATTCCACTGATCCTGAGCTTGCTGCTGCTGCCGTACTACTAGCTGCCACAAACGCATTTGACTCCCTAAAGTGGCCATATTTATTCCATTTGCTATCACAGCTCAGTCTTGGCCCATGCCTCATTCACTCGATTTCTTTTCTGTATACCCCCTTACAGCCCGACATTGACTCAACGGCATGCTGTCAGAGCCATTTCTGATTACCCGCAGGACCCGCCAAGGGTGCCCACTGTCTCCGATCCTATTTGCTGTGGCAATGGAGCCTGTTGCAGCCCGATTGCGGCAACATCATGCCCGCAGAGGTCTCTGTTTCATGGCCAGGAGTCTGGTGGTCTCCATCTACGCAAACAATGTGACACTATACATTCGGAAACCCCAAGAGAACTTAGGTCCAGTTATCTGTGAAGTCATTCAGTTTGGTGGCTACTTCTGTATCCAAGTCAACTGGGCCAAGTCCACACTTCCACTCAGGGAGTGCACACTTCCGTTTCCCTCAGATTACCCATTGCAATGGGTCTCTGAGCCAGTGCACTATCTGGCTATTTGGCTCAGCACCGACCTTGATGAACTCTGGAAAGTCAATTATGGCCGCACCATAGAGTGGCTGGAAGAGAGGATCCCGGTGTGGACCTGAGTGCCCTTATCAGTGACTGGTCAGATAGCTATTGTGAAAATAGTTGTCCTACCTAAGTTTCTATACTTATTTATAAACATGCAGATCGCACTCACTATGCATTTTTTATGGTGGCTGTGCTCCAACCTCGTTACCCTGATCTGAGCTGGCAAACAACCGAAGATAGCATGGGAGACACTTGCCATACCCTTCCAACAGGGGGGACTGGGCGTGCATGATTACACAGGTGCAATACGTTCACTTCTGGCTCTACCCAAGGCAATTCCAATTACGTACGGCTGTTGAGGCTGATCACGCAGATCCGTGCCCTTTGCTGTGGAATTTTATGAACCATATAAACCACTGTGGACTGGGATTGGTACAGTGGAATGTGTGTGATGGGCATGGGAAGGTTTGAGCCATCGTGCCTGATTCTCATTCCTACGCGCCCTCCATCCCCCTCGCTTGCAACCCTCTACTACCACCACTGCAGGATGAGGTGGCGAGGGCAGGGCACATGGTCGCAGCCGCCATACCTGTGTGGATCTATAGCCTAATGACCATTTCTCACCTCCATTCGTGCCCTCCGAATCCACTCCACCTACAGCACTTGAGATCCTTCTTTACCACAGCTTCGAGCCACATGTTGTGCTCCTCATGGTACATTCCCAGCTCCTCTTCCTGCACAGCATGCCCTTGAACACATACTAACCAACCCATTGCCCCGCCATTTGGCCACTCGCCCCCTGTGGCAGCCCGACCACCCGAACCACCTGGGAAGAAGACAACAACCCCCCAAATACTGATGCCCAGTGGTCATATTGCTGTCTGGGCTGCGCTGCTCCTCAGGCTTCCTTCCTTCACCTTGCCTGGAAATGTCCTCAAGTAGCTACATACTGGTCCAGGGCTTTTTCAGCTCTGCTCCTTGTCACTGGCCACCACACTCCTCAATCTCCTCTGGTTGGCCTCTTGGATTATGTCAAAGATGTCCCACCTGGGGTCCGCAGTCTCTCTGCCATACTCCTTCTCCGGGCCAAACTCCTGGTGGCCATTCATTGGGGGAGACTTCCTGCTCCCATGGTGTAGGATTGGCTGCAGGACGCAAGCTACTGTCAGGAGCAACTCTCCACGTTTTCGGAGCTTATGCCTCCTCGCTCCCAACCAAAAAACATCTGGGAACCTATTTAAGGCAGAGAGACTCGTCCCACTAGCAGAAGGCGGGTAAGTCCCCCCTGGATGCCGCCTCTTCCCCATCCCTAGCAACGCACATGCTTGTCCCTGCTGCCCTGTCTCCACCTGCTTTCCTCTCCCCCTGATGTTGAAATGTCCGAAATCTGCAGACATCATGGCCCCCTGCCCACTCCTCGCCTGCTGGGCCACGGTCTGCACATACGTGGGCAATGTCTTATTGCATTTGTGGTGAATGTAACCTCTGGCTGGTGGGTTAATATGATGCCTTGCTTGTACCCTTACTTGCTTCCATGCGGTGCTCCTCCTCCTCACTCCCCTTCCCTCCTGTTGTAGTATGGTTATTTTTTCTCTTAAATACCATTGAAGATGTTTTTTCTTTTTCTTTTAGAAGCTGTGTTTCATGGCACAGGTAAACCAAGCACCAGCAATACACGAAACACATTATTTTTTATTGTTTTTCGTTATCAGATTTTAACCCAGACCAATAGAGAGAAAGGCAGAAAAGGGAGGAATAATGAGAAGAAGATAGGAAAGCAGTCACAAAGGGAGAAAGAAGGGATGAAAAGAACCTCCGAGAGTGAGATAAAGAGGCGGGGAGGGTAAGCTGGAGGAAGAAAGAGTAATATGGTGGAATGAACCCTAGACAGCCTTGGTATTAGGCCGCCATAGTATTTGATAAGCCAGCAGTAAACACCTCTGGGCACAGCTCTTAAGAGAAGCTTTGGGCCCCACCACTAATTTAATTATTTTTACAAATTAATTGCTGCAATTAGACAAGAAACTCATGCAGGAGGGCTCTTGTGGTAAAAAGGACAGGTTTAGACAAAACACTAATGTACGACCTAGACGTGAAGACATATTTGCAATCACAATTAGATGGGAGTACACAAAAACTCCCTTAAGTACCAGTTTGGTGTAAAAAACCGTGAAGCTCAGACCATCCCTCCAAAGATGGGTACGGAGGGCTCGATTCACAAAGGTACTTACGAGTAGTAAAGTTACGAGTGCGGAGTCTGTGCACTAGCGTCAGAATCTCCACAGTGAGGACGGATTCTCCACACAACGCACTCTCTGCATGTAACTTTACTGCATAAGTACCTTTGTGAATCGGAGTGTCCACAGAGTCAGACTGGGACAGAAAATGGGCCCGGGCACCAAAATAAGTGGCCTTCATTAGCGAATCGCACAGCTAAAAAAGTGGTCCACATTTGCAAATAGGGCAGTTTTTGAGGTTGTAAAGACACGTGGTATAGATGTTCTGCAAGGTCTGAGAGACTGCATACATTTGTGCTTACTACATGCAATGTTTGTGGTAATATCAAGAAAATCTACAGTACAAGCCGGCCATAAACATCCATAAAATGGCCCACACACTGACCTTTCTGACCAACTCCTCGGGCACTCCATCGCTGCCCTATAGCTATAGGCCAGCCCCACCCTGAGTGTCCATTGAAGATACAGGAATGCTGAATCTAAGAAATGTTTTCACAACAGCCTCTGACTCTGTAAATGAGCGCATCCAAATTCACTTGAAATTTACCTTTTACAGATATTCTGAAAATCTGCCCTGGTCCTGACCCTCCTGGCTGGCCATTGAACCTCCTGCTTTAAAGTATAAATTAAATGAAAGAGTCAGACAAAGAGGTAATGTGCTCCGGGAATCTGTTATAACCTCGCCTACCCATGGCAAAAGCAGTGCTTAATTTGTGCTTGTTGTTTCCGGTGCTGAGCACCGGCATTTGTTTTTGAGGGCCGGGGCTTATTCTTCTGCCTCAAGCATTTGCTGCGAGCAAAAGGCTCATAAGGGAAAGACGGAGGAAGAGAAAAACGAAAAAGCGTCACAAAGGGAGAAAGTAGAAAGCTGCAAGAGTGAGCCGAAGGGCAGGGAGTGTCTTTATATGGATTGAAGAGGCCCGAGATGGCTTCAGGATTAAGCCGCCTCAGTATTCCGTGTTACCACATTTTATTGCGGCAGCCGCATGTTTAGGAGGGCTTTGGGCACCCGCACGTTTTTATTTACAAATTAAGCACTGGGCAAAAGATATGTAAAGACCTAATATCCGAGCATCCGTCCTTCGTAGTTATGCGTTTTGGACCAGTACAGAGACCCCTTTGTGGCTGCTCTACAAATGGACTGTGTCGTGAGTGTTAAAATGAGGGGTTTTTTTGCGTTTAACGCTTCTTTGCAGCTTGTGCCCCGTATTCTTTATCACGGTCAAATAGTCACTGGCAGGACAGGGCGGGAGGGTGACTTGTAGCCCAGGAGCCCCACTCAAGAGTGCTCCACAGCCCCTCTGAATAGCGCCCACTGCTCGCTCGCCCAGTGACCTCCAGGCAGAGCCCTCGCAGAGACCCCCGGGCATGTTTGCTCTGGCCCTAGTGAACTTTGGAGTCAACAAGGCGGGGACCAATGTGCACGTTGCACCCTCCTGTCGAGCATCAGTCAAGGGTGCTGCCTACAGCCCTGCTGTGAAACGCACGTCTGCATACACCAGGAGCGCCCTACACAAAAGAGAGCGAGAACGGTAAATCTGCTTCTAAGCACTAATAACTAGACCCCCTTCCCCTGGCATGAGGTTAGCAGATGACTGCCACTGGGCTCGCCGTTTATTTCACAACCACGTGTAAACAAGTTATTTTGTGTAATTGGAATTGAAGCAAGACTACATATCCCAGAATGCAATATTTTATTAATTGAAAATCACAACCGGGGGTGCATTGTTCATTCACGACATATTCGGAAACCCTTTGTAGACTGGGTGTGTTAGTGCTGGTTTCAGAGCCGGCTTGGTTAAAGGATCCACAGTTCATTAGACGATAAAACGGGCCTGTTGGAGTGGCACATAGTTTCCCCCAGACGCACACATACTTTTCTGAGGCTGGGAAATTATGCATCTGTGTATTGAGTCCGGCATTGCAGTTCTTGAATCGTTTCAGTTTCAATTGAGAACTGTCTGTAAAACTTGTGGCTTTTTAACCAGTTTAGAAAATTGTCCCATAACATAGATCGCTTAGCCCTTTAAAACGCTTAAGGGGTGGAGACGCAGAAAAAACTCCTATATCTTTGATGCAATCTTTTCTCGTGTGCTTGTAATACCTTCTACAGTTTGGTTTGTGCACATACAAGTACATCAAGCATTGGTAAAGCCAACAGGTTTGACTTTTTGAGTCATTACTAAACTAATAAAGCTTGCTGCAGTGAAAAAACACAAAACAAAAAAACATTGCTTTCTGTATACAATGCATAAATGAAAATCAGAGGGCCTCATTTACAAGAATCTGACGCATCAGCTTTACTGCATCAGATTTCTTGTGCTGCCCTGTGTCCCCCTAATGATGCCGTGGATTAACTGTATTTACAATACAGAGCTCCATGGCACACTTTTCCACAGATGCGTCAGAAATTCTGACGCATCTGTGATGCTAAACTCTAGCGTGAAAAATTATGCTACTCCAGCAATGCGAGGAGGCGCCCATAGACCAAAACCTTGCATCAGTTTAACGCCTTCTCTGAGCAGGTGTTAAATTTTTGACGTAGTGAACGCACAGAACGATGCAGTGAACTCTTGTAAATTTCACTGCACCCGTTCTGCATGGCTTTTAACGGGCGAACGCCTATCTTGCATACACTGTACCTGGCTCAGGTATAATATGGCGCAAGGCTTTACAAACTGCCGCAATGGTCCCATTGCACCAGATTGTAAGTGTGGTGCACTGTGGGGGACTGCTTTGCGCCACCACTGCATTAAAAAAATGATGCAATGGTGGCGCGACGGGCTTGCAAATAAGCCGCATATTTTAATGTGATTATTCAGTGTACTTTTTAGGTGTGAAATAATTCTTCGAGCACAACAATGCAAGGGTTTTATTCATAGGAAACAGAATGATTCAACATGCAGCCAGTAGCATGAGGTGAGAGAGTAATGGTGCTCTGAGTATAGCAAAAGTCAATTCTATTTATATTTCAAAGGAACTAATAACAGCAGATCATGTAGAATCCTGCACTGTCAAGACTGACCTAGCAAGCATTGGCAAAGCCAACAGGTCGCACCTGTAGGAGATGTATTTGGTTTGTTAATGGTTTTAGCAATGTTCCACAGCTGCACAGCCGCTGAAGACCAACATGGTCAGAAGTAAAAAAAATAAAGGCGCTATGACGAGGTCTGCACTGGCCGCATCATAACGCTTTTTATTTTACTTTCTGCCATGTTCGACTGTGGCCGCGCTCCTGTGCAACATGTCGAAACAAACATTGACCAGGCCAGTGAATCTCATATAGGCGAGACCTATTGGCTTTGCCATGTGCTTGTTAATAGTGCCTCAGGGTTGATCCGAGTCAGTACTCACGTATGCAGATAATGATAGCCCCTGTAATCTCACACACACAACATAGTGCTGTGGTGGTGAGTAACCTTAAAGTCTTTTATTTTCAATATTATCTTCATGTGCACAGTGGTCGAAGTGCATTAAAAACAAGTTGGAATTACGGCTCAAAATGTCTATTTTCTGTGCAATGCCAGCTATTATGCGGCAATGCAAAATATAATAATGCATGCACATAAGAGCAGAATTAGATATAGGGGGTCATTCCAATGTTGGCGGGCGGCGGAGGCCGCCCGCCAGAATTCCCCCATCCGAAATACCGCGCCGCGGTCAAAAGACCGCGGCGGGTATTACAAGTTTTCCCCTGGGCTGGCGAGCGGTTGCTGAAAAACCGCCCGCCAGCCCAGGGGAAAACGACCTTCCCACGAGGATGCCGGCTCGTAATCGAGCCGGCAGAGTGGGAAGGTGCGACGGGTGCAGTGGCACCCATCGCGTATTTCAGTGTCTGCAAGGCAGACACTGAAATACTTTGCGGGGCCCTCTTACAGGGGCCCCTGCCGTGCCCATGCATTGGCATGGGCACGGCAGGGGCCCCCAGCGGCCCCGCGACCCCCCCTACCGCCATCCTGTTCATGGCGGCTTTCCCGCCATGAACAGGATGGCGGTAGGGGGGGTCGGAATCCTCATGGCTGCGGAGCACGCTCCGCAGCCATGGAGGATTCACACGAGCAGCGGAAAGTCGGCGGGAGACCGCTGACTTTCCGCTTCTGACCGCGGCTGAACCGCCGCGGTCAGAATGCTCGTTGGAGCACCGCCAGCCTGTTGGCGGTGCTCCCGTGGTCGGTGGCCCTGGCGGCCACCGGCCGCCAGGGTCAGAATGACCCTCATAGTGTCTGGCTGCAATACAAAAAATGCTGTCTTAGAGCCAAGGGACAACTAATGTACATGGTGATCTCTCCTTCCACCATGGTGCTGAGGTATACGTCCGAGATCCTCTCAGCCAAGACAGGATTACACAGACCATGCAGCTAATGTACACTGTGATCTGAGTACTATACGTTTGAAAGCACGTTTCAGGCATTTGTAGAAAGCATTTTTATTTACAGTTTAAAAACAAGCTTGTGGTTATCTTGTCTAGTTTGCTTTTCAAGTGAGAGGTTGTGGTGTAACATATAGAGCTGTTGACTTTGGGACTGGAACACCGGGTGCGAGTCTCGCTATCAGCTGTCCCCTGCCTACTAAGAACATGCCGATCTGAACAAATACAATTAAACAATGGCAAAACCAAACAAAATTACAAATGCCTTTCAAATGCCGATCGGACTACAGCAATGGTTGAACTCCCTTTAGGTGAACGCCTATCGAGTGAACACGTACAGGAACAAAAGGCCAATCAAGAGACAAGGAGAGAGAGGAAAGAAAAAAGTAGTGCACCAAAATTAAACATATGGCCAATAGTAAAAGGATCCATGTAGCAGGGGCAGCCTCCAGGGCATAACAAAACAGCCAAAAGGAGGGACAAATATTAACTATTTACCAGAGAAACCAAAGGAACTTCGAAAGGCAGATGAAACAACCAATGGAAAGCGCTGGGTGTGCCCATAGCCCATAAAGTGAATTCAGCATGTTTTGAAGAGACAGCACATGCACTGCCTAGGTGAGACCTAACTTGGCTGAATCACTAAAGGTCTGGGAATACTTCTGGAAGGTTGACAAGGTGGCTCCAGGGAAGCAGGTCTACAGTCCAGTGTCTTCCTTATATGAACCATTGTCATCTGGCACGTTAGTTCCATTGAAGGAAGTCAAGACTACAAATCCAAGTATATATTTGCTTTTTCATTGAAAGCTCAGGACTGGAACCCTGGACTTCTCAGTGGTCTAGAATCTCAAGGTGACTATACTTCTGAATGGTGCTATGAGTGTTCTCCAGTTTGATTGACATTTATGAATTTCTGCAGGATGGAAACCTCTAGCTCTCTTGTGTGAGATACTGTGTTGCGCAGGGAATCAGCTACAAGAAGCATTGGGCTCGATAATTTTAAGCCACTACAGCAAGGAAAGAAAATGGCTTAATGTCTACCCTTTGATGATGAATTAGTCGCATCAATCTTGACAGCTGTTCCACTCCTGGGAGACATGTCATTTAATCAGAACTCACCACAGCATTGCGACTGGGACTCCCTGGTGAAATTGAAGAAGACGCAGGTGAAAACTCTTATATGGAGCCATTATGACCTGAGAGTTAATGTAGCACCCTGATCTCTAATCATAGTAAGTGAACCAATAATCTTTTTTGAGGATAAGGAGTTCCAGAAGGATTGGTCCCTGATCGCACGGAAGTGTATCCATGATTGGCTAGTGCTGATAATGAAAAAAGTGAAAAAACTCTCTGACAACCTCTTAATTTAAATAGAGAAAAGTGAGAAATGAGAACACATTAAAGACACAGATTACCATCACTGCTTTCAAGAAGAAACTTGAAGAAGCAAAAAAGACAGTCTCAGATTTTAAGGAATTGTTAACCAACTCTAACATACAAAAATTCCAAAAGGATCTTAAAAAGTACTCCCTAGAAAAGATTTACGCTTAGTCAAGAAAGTATTTTGAGTGGAAAGAGAGGAACCTTTTGGAGACTTAATTGAGTAGCAGTGGGTCATCTGATCCAGAAAGCACTGGGTTAGGGTTATACAGGACAAAAGGAAGACAAGGCAAAGAGAAGGGACGTACCAGCACCAAAACCGTACGGCCCCCAGTGTGTTTCAGGATCCGTATTGGGATTAGTTTGGCTCATATGGGTATCCACAGCCTGTGAACCCACCATTCTTACTCTGCAAACTCAAGCACAGCTGCCTTTTTTAGGAAGAAGCAGGAGATGGGGAAGAGGAAAGAAAAAAAACTGAGAATCAAGTGGAAACATATGTGCAGGTATTTGTGACAACAAGTACATTACATAGTATGTGGTACACATATGTAAAAGTGGCACACCTCAACAGGCAGTAACTTGGTTTCTCCATTTAGGGGTATATGTACCAGTGGAAGACAGGAGTACTGAAACATAGTAATCAACAGCACTGGGTGGTATGTTATCATTTGTTAGCCAAAAGGGCAGCCTTCGTAGGGTTATATACATTCGGAATACTTTCTCACCTTATTCATACGCACTGCGACTGGTATTTAGACTGATGGAAAGACACTTTTTCCTTGAGTGTCTGAACTAAGAACAACTGACGTATATGTAAGAAGATCCCTTTATGACAGTCAAATAAATATTTACTTTGTTTTTGAATAAGTATATGAGTACAGAGGTAGTTCTTCCCCGCTGTGATTGCTATGCTTGAACTATGTAAAATTTGCGTTAATACGTACACCAGTTGTGCACGCTCACTATTGTTTTCTTATGAGTGATAAGTGTGCAGTGATTCCACGAGTATACCTTGAGTTTTACAGTATGAGATTTCCTGAATGAGTTGGAAATATTCTTGGGTAACAAAAAAATAATAGATATAATATATCAAAGAAAAAGATAGGACAAACATGACAATAATTATAATTTATTTTCATTGTTTGTAGGTGGAAAAACTATTGGGCGGGGAGAGGTAAGACTTACTCTTACCTGCATGTACAGATGAGAATGTAGGATGGATTTTAGGGGTATCTTAATTGTCCTGACAAAGGCCCTCGATCCTTTCCTGAGGGATCTTAGTGTGGCCGAAACATGTTGGCAGACTGCAAACAGAGAAGATGCTGAGACATAAACTCACATTAGCATCCTGTTATGCTTTTAATCTTGCCCTGTGTGCTCACTGAATAACAGTAGAACCTGGGTTTACACAGAGACTGCTTTATAAAAATTATCTGGACTCCTCATGTGACCAGAAAGCGTTTATTCAGTTCTCCCTCTCATAGAGGTTGAGACCACCTTATTGGTATTATCTTAACATGGTGGAGTAGACTAGCCAATGATGAAGCATGCCACGAAAAAGTGGGTGCTGGTTTTCCGTCCAAATCTCCTTTGCCTTTTGTTTCCCAAAGGCACAGTCCTTTTATTCCATTAAGGTAAAGGAATAGATAAACTGCAGCATTTATTGTGTGCTTGAGTTTAGCTGTGGAAGGTATGCAGCAGAATAGCAACCTCTAGTTCTGTTGCTGTGTGACATTACTGAAGTTCTGCATATCCCAGGATTGTGCTCTTTTAACCATTTTTTCGATGACACACTAGGGTTATGTGTCACATCATGAGGCAGCATCAAGGAGCATCAAACCAGATGACAAGAGTAGGTGGTGATGAATAGCACCATCCATCGGTGTTAACACAATACCTTTTAAAAAAGAGGAATGGCAGGAATGTAACAAAAAGAGTTACACGCCAAGTGAGTATGAGAGGGGAGGCCTTTGACCACAGAGTTCCGTATACATTGAAGCAAAACAGCCTACAAGTTGCACACACATGATAGAGGACTCTAAGTGTAATTTAGAACTCAATTGGTCTGAGCCTACTTTACCGGGTTATGGAGACTGAAAGTAATTTACAGGGTCACATGGACGAAGCGTGATTTACAGCATTCATTAGTCTGAGTTTAATTTACTAAATATGATTTGTTTTGCTAAATTCTACTCTGTCACTTGGTCTGAGATGATGGCCTTGCTAGGATTAGACCTGGTTGGATTTGATTTTTATTGCATTAGATACACTTAGGTGTTTCAAACACATCGGATGCAATAAATTCCACTTCTTGAGAGTCTTGAAGAGTAACATGGATTTTGGAGCTTACTGCACCAAAATGTGTCTGTCCATGTAACTACTGAGGGTCTCGGCAGACAGGTTACTCTGTCACAGTGATGACGGATATCTCGTCCGCCAAAATATAAATCCATTAGGGTAAAATGGGATTTATATTTCGGCTGATGGGATATCCGTCACGGTTGTGACCGAGTAACCCCTTTGCCAATCTCTAAATCAGGCCCTGAGTCTTTTCCCCTCATTAATTTGCAGCAGTTTTGAGCACCTGGAATTTATTACAGGGTGAGATCATTAGTGCACCTGGTAATTACTGGGTGCTATCCCTGAGCAAACAGGTATTTGCTCAGGGATCACAGTTAAACAGGCCACCTATGGCAATCAGACCCTAAATCACATAACGGCCTATGGGCTAATGGGTTGAGTCCTAGCCACGGGTTGCATGGCACGGGTCTACATTACAGAGTCATATGGTGTGAAAGTAATTTGCAGGTTACACAGTTACGTGGTCTGAGAGTAATTTACAACCTCATATGCTCTGACCCTAATTTACAGAGTCACATGGTCTGAATATAATCTTAATTGACGCCTAGTTTAAGACTAATAGACAGTGATAAAGATGCAACTCAAATTAAGGGTGAAATGACTGAAGTTTAATTCACCGAGTCACGTGGCTTGAGAGTGATTCACAGGGTTACATGTTGCAAGAACCATTTACAAGAACACGTGGTCGGAAAGTAATTTACGGGGCGTAATTTTCAAGGTCACACGGCCTGAAAGTAATTTGAAGGGTGTAATTTACAAGGTCGCATGGTCTAAAAGTAGTATACAGGGTGTAATTTATTATATCACGTGATCTGAGATTGAATTATGCCGCTGTTTGCTCCTGTCTAATTTAGTGTCAGGTGCCCTGAGGATAAGCAATATTGACCTTGTTAAAGAGTAAATCACAGGGGTTACCAAGGACTGAACCTAGATTTAACGCAAGGCTGAAGGTTCGTTCATTGCGTCATGCGGTCTGAGAGCAATTTACAGGTCCATTTGGCCAGAGTACAGTTTACTCTGTGATGTGGTTTGCATATAAAATAGTTGCATTATCTGAGTGTAGTTAATAGAACCTTGTAAGTTCTTAACATAATTAAAACACCATAATAGATGAGTTCCAGCCACAGCATCCGTCAGTACGCCATTAAGTTATAATAACAGACTTTGGTTCTCTTGTAAACTTCCCTGCAGTATGACTGACCTCGACCCACAAGTCATCATCGCTGCTTACACCCCCGGAAAGCTGCGCCAATATCACCTCATCTACAGCGCGCGTAAAATATTCATCCATCGGCGCAGGCCCCACCGCGCGCCGTCCGCTCTCTGAGGGACCCTCGCGCTGCTGCGGTGCCAGCGATCAGGCTTTAGAACAGCTTCCAAGAGGCATTAATCAAAAGCCATGTTTGTTCGCAAGAGCAGATTGTTGCAATGTGCGCAGTGCGGCGTAGAGCCACGATGCAACCTTAACATTGATCCATCAAACGGATCCTCAAGCAGAAACCACCCCAGGGGAGGTCAAATCCTGTTAGCGGCCATCTGCTTCCTCCCGGGGTCCCAAGGTGAAGCCCTCCTGGTCCATTTAGGCGATAATAAGCAAACAGGGAATGCGTGACGCAACTTAGATTTGGGGTTTCCAGAGCTGATGACGTGTTCTCTTCCGTCTAAAATTAGAGGTTTGGCATGTTGTTTAAATTATTTTGCTCTGCGGAGCTACCCATACTCACCTTGAACAAAAACAGTTTGTGTTTAATCCACTTTTTGAGTTATGTGTAACTTTACCAAATATAAAGCAACCTTTGAGAAATGCAAGCCAAGGTGAATTGACACAAATCATTACTGCATACCAAACTTGATGGAAATATCTTCAAGGCTTTGAAAAAAGGTTTAGCCTGTTAATTCTGTCCAGATATAGAACAAACAACCGCTCTAATGTGCACCAATTTTTCAGACAGGAGTATCATAAGTTATCATGGTGTTTTCATTGAAGTGGAATGAAATTTCGGATCATTTTAAAGGAATAGCTGGAAAGATCTAATTTTCACAAATTTATGGTAGAGATTGCCATAATCGCTATTTCATCATGTTTTGAAATACAGATGCGATCCCACTCACTCTTCTCTGGAGCATTTTCAAAACAAACTTGCAGGCTTGGATAAAGAGTTACATGCAATTCTACCTTTGTAAATTATATATTTAATGCATTCAAATTTCAGTAAAATTAAACAGTTTATATTTATTTTCAGAAACTCTATAAATTAATTATCAGTAAAAATAAGCAGCTTGGATTTTACTTTATATACATTGTAGTCAGTAATTCATAACTTATTCTTTAAAGTCTTTTTATAATGGTCCTTATGTTTATTTGATATCTTAGGCAGTAGAGCGTGATCATCATGGATGTCATTTATGGGTCGCCAGGGGTCGCAGTGATAGCTCGTCCTTATGGACATCAGTTTTGACTCCACACTCTTTGTTTTCTGTCAAGTTTTATTTCGCTAATAGTGAATAATACTATATTATTTACTATAAGTGTAATAAAAATGGAGTACATTTAGCTGGAGTATTCCCTTCCATGGCAGATAACTAAAACTGCCTTCAAGTTTATATTGTGTGAGTGCTTGTGGGTGAGAGTGTGTTTATGTGAGAGAGAGTGTATGTAAGTGTGAATTTATATGTTTGTGTAAGTATATGTGTATGAATGAAATGTGGAGGTCAAAAGGCATGTAATGTCACTTCCGCTAACCCTGGCATTTCGGTGAATTGACGTACATGGTGATCATCATTTGCATTTTTGACTCAGGTGAGATAGTAAAGGGTGAGAGCATGGAAAAAGTCAAAGAGTGAGTGAGAGAGAGAGAGAAAGAGAGTTCACACTCAAAACCAAAGGTGTTAAAAGTATTTACAAAAGGGCCAGATTCTCATGTGGATATCCTGAGAATGTGGCATTGCTAAAGCTCTCACATAGAAACTATAGACATTGCAACCCTGAACATCGTAGCATAGTGCATCCTCTTTGCTTCCGTTGTCCCTAAAATAAACCTCTAGAAAAAGTTAATCATTATATAATTGTACTTGCCAAAGGCTTTTCTGGTGACAAGATTCTGTGAGTGCCAACCATTTGACTCAAGAGCAAGCTGAGTTGGAATGTTGGTGTCTGATGATGTAGTAACCATGGCAACTCAACTATTTAATAGGATCTGTGGATATTTCACTGCGTGGCAAACACCACCTCACTCTCAACGCCAGTGTTTGCCCCACAGTGATTGCTTCTTTTTTTTTTCATGGGAATAAGCACTGTACCCCAGATTCCCTTCCCAAACTACTGACAGACATTTCACCACCTACAACTGTACACTATTTAATTAGGTGCAGCAGTGTAGGCGGTGAAATATCCGTCAGCAAGTGATTCCATACTATTAATACATATTGAATGGAAAAAACTGTAGACTATATAAACCAGGAAACCTTACAGTTAAGTATCATCACAACATTTTACTGATGACGTCTTGCAGGACAGCAAAGATGGCATCATCAGTTATGTCTTCAGTGACCGCCTCAATAATAAGCTAACCTATGACTTGATAATGATGCTACCATTTATATAATTGATGTCATGAA
Source organism: Pleurodeles waltl (assembly GCF_031143425.1). Taxonomy (NCBI): domain Eukaryota; kingdom Metazoa; phylum Chordata; class Amphibia; order Caudata; family Salamandridae; genus Pleurodeles; species Pleurodeles waltl. The sequence continues at coordinate 875,799,583 of NC_090440.1, forward strand.
TTGATTGTTAAAGATGGGATGAACATTAAAACTGCCAAGGTAGGAGATTCAATGGGTGGCTGGAGGAGGGTAAGAGAGTACTAATACTTAAACATTTATTGAACTCACCATTTGACTTGTTCTTGCTCATCCAAGGATACATCTCTTGCATGTAAGCTGCCAAAGCTTGTATATTATGTTGCAAAATGGTGCTTAAATCCTCTAATGACAGTCATGCACCACCTAAATATTTGTCTATTTGAGTCTCGTGGTTGACATCCAGAAGCATAAGTGAAATTTGTTGCTGGTCTGACCTCACACTGGCTTCGAACGAAGGTGCAATAGCTCTGTCCTGGTTTATCTGGTTCAGCCATTACATCAGTAGAATAAGTCCATGTGTTACTCCCGTCACTGTAGAAATCTAGTTGCAATCTACAAGTCACAGATTTGATCCCAATAGGGTATTTTATCCTAAGGCAGTTGACTAAAAGAGTACAATTGACGTAGATTCTACTGAAATTTGGTTTAAAGAGTGCTGGCAATTGAATAATATTCCAAAAATCAGTCATTGAGCTGTCAGACGTCTTCATTGATAGTTATGGCTCAAGCAGGGATGCTAGATGCAGGTAGAATGACCTCTCAATACAAGAAGAAAATTAAACCAATACACCTCGTTACATTTTCTGTTTTCAGACAAATAGAAAAATGGACACACAAAGTAATGTACAGGGGAAATAACATTTACGCTTGGAAATGAATGTTTTGTATAGCACACACTGCAAACGTTTACTTCAGTGTGCAGACCTGGTGCTTTTGAAAGTTGATGGACCCTGAAAACACAACAGTGCATATTTTGGCTCTTTTCCTTCTGATCTAGCCCTCTCCCCTCACACCGCTGGCAAGTGTACATCCAAGCTGAGTCAGTCCTTCCTTTGTCTACTAAGACTTAAAGTGAAGGGTCTAATGTTTACAAATGGGTTGAAGGTGGCATAGCCGGGCATTTCAGAATTTCAAGTAGATCACAATTCCAGTATTCCACAACCACCTAGAACTTCAATATGTCAACATTCGTGAGTTCAGATGAGCTAGCATTCCTGTTCTCAGCAGCTCAACATCCTACGCTTCAAAAGGGGGACAATTTGAAATCTCATGTGGACTACCATTTGAGAACTCCAACAGGCCAACATTCCAGGGCGCCAATACTGTAGATTACAATTTTTGCGCTCCAATGGGCCACCTTTCCAGAACTCTAATGGCTCACCAATCCTCAATTACTGCAGGCTTTTAATGGGCCAACCTTCGAGAGCTCCACTGTGACAACATTTCAAGGTTTCAACGGGCCAATGATGCAGAAGTTCCAAATTCTAAGAGTCCATATCTCCAATAGGCCAACACTCCTGAATTAAAATGACATATTGCTAAAAGGACTTACTTTGCTGACCTAAAATGGATGCATAGCCCACAACTCCAATGGGACTAATATTCTACAACTCTAATAGGAAAAAAACTATATCTTCCTGAGAGGTGAAATAAAAAAAAGACTCCCTGTTTAAAGACAAGAGTCGGATATTCAGAGGATCAGGGGAAAGGATGGTTAAATGACTCGCATAATGTTTCAGTCACCCAAAGATTAGTCATACAAGATATATAAAAAATAAAGAAATAAATCATCAATCATGCAATACGTACCAAATACGGGGCTCAGTCTTCCTCATACAAACTTCTTATTAAAGACTTAAAAACAAGACCTACTGTGTTTTGTTTGGTGAAAGGAAATGACAGGTAATCTGTTTTCTCAGTGAAGCCCATCCTGCCTTGCCAGCCCTTATTTGGCACCTGGACATGGTGTTCTCAGGAATGCTGAATCCTGCTCCAGTAATCCATCATGTCTTTCATGACTTAGACTCCGCAGACGCTGCCATACAAGCAGTGCTTAATTTGAGGCGAGTGTTGCCTGTAGGGTGGACAAGCACTAATTTTTGGGAACTGGCACTTATTTTTATGCACCAGACATTTAGAGAGAGTAAGAGAGAGAAAATCAAACAAAGTGGAAGAGTAATATAGAAAACCCCAAAAACATCATAAAGGGAGAAAGCAGGAACCTCTAAGAATGGGATAAATTGACAGGGAGTGTTTGATAGTGGTTTGCAGAGGCATGCAATGGATTCAAGACTAAGCTGCCTTGATATTCAGCATGCCACCTTTTAATTGCACCGGCCGTGGGCTTCTGAGCGGAGCTTCAGGCATCACACTCAATCTATTATAAATTAAGCATTGCATGCAAGTAGTAAAAATGCTTCATTATTAGATTTATTTTCATGGACAGCCAGGGTCCACTCAACAGAAGTCACCCAACTATTACCAAACACTTTCCCCACAAAATGTGACACCTGTTGGTTTTGTGAATGCTGGTTAATACTTTATTTCTGTGATTGTACGTTGCCTACAATGTATAAAAGAAGTCAACACCTGTCAAAGGTGACATGTGGTTCAACACAAAACTGATACATTTTGAAAAACACTGTGTGATACCCAGTACCTTGCAGCATCTGGGGCAGGAACACATTGGCGTGCTCAGTTTGTTAGTGAAGTGAGGGGTTTGAGGGCTTTGGCATGGAGAACAGCATAGAGACATTTTAGAGGTGCTGTAGTGTGACAAGGCCCTCAGAGGGCTCTGTTGCATACCACATGTCTTTTGGAGCAGTAGGTATAGGGATGGGCAGGTGCTGCCCTGTTTTTCTCTCTTTTAGTTTACCTCATACCATAATCTCACCTGTTAGGACTCTGCCCATACCTTCATCTTGGTTGCCATTACATTCATTTCAATTATCCAGTCTAAGGGTTAAGGGTAGCTTTAGGATTAGTGTCAGTAGAACCATAAGGGTAAAGGTTGGAGTGAAGGCAAAGTACGGGTTAGAGTTTGTGTCGGAGTTAGGCATCTGGTTCTGGTTAGGATTGGGATAAGGGTTAGGATAAGAGTTAAAGTCATGGCCATGTACGACTAAGAGTAAGAGCTAGTGTATGAACAGGGGTAAGGGTAAAGGTTAGATTGAAGGCAAAGGTAAGAGTATGGGTTAGATTTAGAGTTGTAGTTAGGTTTATGGTTAGGATTGGGTTAGAGGTTAGGATAAGAGTTAAAGTCTGGGCGTGGTAAGGGTAAGATTAAGGGCTAGTGTATGGGAAGAGGGTAAGGGTAAGGTAATTATTTTCAAACATATAAACTACATGAGAAGGTTCTACAGTCCTGTACTTGTAAACCTGTGATATCACCTGTAAAGGTGAATTTAAAATTGATAAAGGGAATTCAAAGGTGGATTTCACTATAGAATCTAGGTGGTTGGTGTGAGCATGGAATTTAAATATTTTAATCAATAAAAAAAAACCAGACAGAATATTTACTAAAGAAATCTTGTGCTACAACAATATTGCAGCAAAAATAACACCAACCACACTATTGTGAAAGTAAGCACATGTTGGTAACTATAGATTTACTGTTCTTACCTCTACTTCTTTGTAACTTGAAGTTATATATTTGCACAGTACATATATGTGGAGTTAAGTATAGTAACCTATGCTTACCTATATGTACCCACATTCGCAATATTTTTGCTATGGTATTCTCTTAGCACAATCTTTACAACATACCATCACTTCCTTTCAAACTTCTCTTTCACAACCCTAGCCTAAGGTCACACCAAACTGTGACGTGAGAGGACACCTGGGTTTGTAAGGAGATCCACCCTAGTATTTTGATTTGAAACCATCATAGAGATAAAGTCATGTCTACCAAATAATTAGTCAGAAATCGTGGCCTTTGCACATTAAATCGAATACCATGTAAAGATATCATAGCACATTCACTGTTAGTCATTGGCGTTGCTTAGTGGTTTTAGGTGTGATCAATAATATGTTCTTGTGTAAAAGTGATTTGAGGAATACATGCTCTGTATTATTCCCAACATTGCTACCAATATATATTGGCCAACACAATGGCTGACCTTTATATACATTGATTTGTTTTATTTATCACAATCTTTTGTTTGTGTTCTCATCTACAAAGTTTTAATATTGTGATGATGGGTATTCTGTTGGATGTGTTGGACTATACAACATGTTCATAAGTTACTTTATTGTGTATGTCTTGGTTATGTTACATCCTTGAAAAAAGTGACAGTGTTGGTTTTTACAAATATGCGAAGAAGTTGCTGAACACTCAATCAATTCAATAAAAAGAAGAAACATTAGTCAACAATTAGGGAAATTACATTGATGGCATGTTGATGTCTTCCGTCACAAGCAATATGTATTAGGTATACCCAACTTGTATCTAAACTACACGTTATTGTACTTTTGGGTAGTAACTACTTCAGGGTCTATTCACCAAGCTATATTTACACTTGAGCAAAACTACACATGTAAATTTACTCCTACACTTTGTATTGAATATGATCTGTTCACCATTTGCAAGGTAAATTTAATACAAAGTGTAAATATGTATGGGGTGGAGCCAAAAGTAAAGTGAATACAAATACTTTTTCGCATGCTGGGGGTGAAGATCTCCCTATGGTAAAGGGTATGAAAAAGTAAAAAAAGTTTTTTAAACATGTATATATATATATATATATATATATATATATATATATATATATATATATATCTTCACACCAGCTTGACACTTCTGTCAACGATGCAGCACTCACAGGATTATTCAAATCTTCATTTAATGGATAAATATATATATCAAAACAACGAAGCTCCCACAGGAACTTCAATTGGCACTCACGGTGTTTAAAACTTCAATTTATTTACACCCAGGCAGACGCGTTTCGGCAAAAAGCTGTCTTTCTCAATGTCGGTATTCACATGAAAAGGTCTTCTCTCAGACTTGCACTTTTAAAAAGCCTTTTGCGATACGGAAATAGCGATTTTTAAGAAATCGCCATTTCTGAGCCGCAAAATGCTATGTATCATATTTGCGATTCGGTAATAGCGATTTCTTTAAAATCGCAAATGCTATTACCGAATCGCAAACTGCGCTACAGTCCCTATTCGCACCTATGGGCCTGTCGGCCCATACGTGCACATTTTTTGCATTTCCCAAATTGCAAATTCCTAACTGGAATATGCACATTTGGGAAATGCAAACTCCAGGGTGCTGAGGGCCTAAGGCCCCCTCTGCTGCACCCCAAAACTATTTTGGAAGACATGTAAGGTGTACACATGCCAAAAGGGCATGTGTGGGTTACATGTCAATTTTTAAAATGCATTTTAATGCATTTTTAAAATTTGCACATGGTTACCACCAAGGTCAACTTGGTGGTAATAGCGATTCCTTAATGCCCAATTCGCATTAAGGAATTGCTTCATACACATGCTTAAGGAATCGCAAATAAGGATTCCTTATTTGTGATGCCACATTTAGAGAATCGCAAATTGCGATTCTCTAAATGGGGTCACAATTTTAAGGAATCGCTATTTTAGCGATTCCTTTAAATTGCGTTCAGAATGCCTTTCATACATTCTAAAAGGCCTTTTTGCATTTGCAAACCGCCAGTCGCACCGTTTGCGAATGAAAAAAGGCTTCAAACATCTGGCCCTAAGTCCCTTATCATCCTGCCGCCATCTTAGCATGGTTTACAAACTGTAAGTTAATTAATTGCAATTAATGTGTGTGTGTATAAACTCTATTATTTTTACGTTAATTTTCTGGGGTGTTATTTTATTTCCCTGCCTTGTCTATAGGGGAAGGTATTGCAGGACCAGTGGTAGACTATGGGCCTGATTCTAACTTTGGAGGACGGTGTTAAACCGTCCCAAAAGTGGCGGATATACCACCTACCGTATTACGAGTCCATTATATCCTATGGAACTCGTAATACGGTAGGTGGTATATCCGTCACTTTTGGGACGGTTTAACACCGCCCGCCAAGGTCAGAATGAGGGCCTATGTGTGTTGCTGGACTTTCTCCAGGTCTGAGATGAAATACATTTACAACTGTCTCAGTATTTTTTTGGCTATAGTAACTTTAAAAGTGCAGTTTGTGAATAGGAATGTGTAGAAAAGTACCATCTTTTGGCAAGGTTAACCCCACTTTTTGCCTGCTGTCAGTGTGTTTTGACTGTGTTCATTGGGATCCTGCTAACCAGGGCCCCAGTTACTGTGCGCTCTCCCCCTAAATTTGGTTACCTAGGACTTAGCACACCCCACAATTGGCATACTGGTGCCCCCATATAAGTCCCTAGTATATGGTACTTAGGTACTCAGGGCATTGGGGCACCAGGGGTTCCTCATGGGCTGCAGCATGTATTATGCCAACCATGAGAGCCCATGCAAAATGTGTCTGCATGCTTGCCATTGCAGACTGCGTGAAAAGGTGGAAGCACCATTTCACTACAAGTCACTGCACCAGGTCACTGTAAGTCACCCCTATGGTGAGCCATCCTAGCCCAGAGGGCAAGGTGCAGGTACCCGTGTGTGAGGGCACCCCTGCATGAGCAGAGGTTCTCCTATAAATTCCAGCTCCATTTCACTAGACTTCGAAAGTGCGGGGAAGCCATTTTACATGTGTACTGGACACAGGACACTAACTGTGTCCAGCTACATTATCGTAACTCCGAGCCTGGGCATATTTGGTATCAAACATGTCAGAATCATACCCCAATACTGTTGCCAGTATTGGTTGAATGATTCCATGCACTCTAGGGGCTCCTTAGATGACTGCCAGCATTGCTCCTACCAGTCTCCTGGGGTTTCCAGGTAGCCCGCGCTGCTGCCGCCCCTCAGACAGATTTCTGCCCTTCTGCTGCTTGACCAGCTCAAGCAGATGAAGGCGGAACAAAGGATTTCCTTTGGGAGAGGGAGGCAACCCTCTCCCTTTGGAAATAGGTGTTACATGGCTTGAGAGGGGTACCCTCCCCAAGCCACCGGTATGCTTTGAAAGTCACATTTGGTGCCCTCCTTGCATGAACTGGGTTACAACAGGCTAGGGACCCCCCAGTCTGTGCTTTGGCATGGAACTTGACAATTGAAAGGGGAGTGACTACTCCCCTGTCCAACACAACCCCAGGGGTGGTGCCCAGAGCTCCTCCAGGTGGCCACTTGATTCTGCCATCTTAAATCCAAGGTGGGCAGAGGCCCCTTTGAGCATCTGAGTGGCAAGGTCAGGCAGGTGACGTCACAGCCCCCTACTGATAGGTGGTCACCCTGCTAGGTGACCAATCCCACTTCCTGGGCTATTTAGGGTCTCCCTCTTAGGTGGGTCCCCAGATTTGACGTGCATGATTCCAGCAGGACTCCTCTGCATCATTTACTTCATCTTCTGGGCACCAGGATTGTAACTGGACTCTCCAGGAACCGACATTCTGCAACTCCAGCGATAATTCAGCTCTGCAACATTGTTTCTCGGGCTCTTTCCAACATCTGCAACATTTCTCTGTCTGTGCATCCTCTGAGGGTGACGCGTCTTCAGCCTGGACAAAAAGTAAGAAGGAATGTCCCTTGGAGTGAAGGAGTCACTCCCCTGCATCTGCAGTCACCAACTGCAACAACGACTGGCTGTGCGGATCCTACCTCCTCCAAAACTGCATGAATCCTGCATCACAGGTAGTGGTCTGGAGAGGTCCTCTTGGTCCTCTCTGCCAGCTGTCCAACTTGGGAGACAGTAAGCCCTTGCCTCTCCCTGCAGGAGAGTTCCCCTGTACACTGCGACTCTTGCAGCTACCAAGGCTTGTTTGTTCATCCTCAAAGGGGTCTTCAGACTCCGTGTAGCCCCCGCCTCCAGCACTCTTCCCTGCAAAGCACAGTCTCCTGCCTGCTGCTCCTGCAATGTGGGACTCCTCTCCAGGTGTGCAGAGTGGGCCTCACTGAAACCCGTCTGTGGTTTGCCTGAGGGGGGCTGCCTCTTCTTCTTGTGACTCTAATAGCTGCTGAGGGTCACCTTGGACTCCCCTCCTTGGGTCGAGTCCTTTGGGCCTTGCTGGTCCTCTTCAGCCTTGCAAAACCCTTGTCTCCGGCTCTTGCATTTGCCAGGGTTTGTTGTGGGTTTTCCAGCACCATTGATTGCATCACGACCGCTGACGTGGGAGATCTCTTGCATCACTTCTGGAACTCCTCTTCTGCTCCTGTGCTGCACTGTTGACTTTCTTCATCCACCGTTGACCCAGTCCTGCATCCACAGAAGGGTGGGTAGTGGCTCCGGCCACAGCCGGACACTCCAACTTGAACTGGACTTGGTCCCCTTTTTTTGCAAGTCCTCTTCTATCAGGATCCACTTTTGGTTTCTTCCAGTCTTACCTGGGTCTTGCACAATCCTTTTCCAAAGTTCTCCTGTGGGTTGGGGAAATACCAGGTACTTACCTCTTTTCTCCTGGTCGCTGGGGGGGGTTCTTTGGTATTTACTTTTTAGGGTTCCCAGTCCTCCAGCTCCCCTCCACTTCCTTGGGTGAGGGACTGCCTTTCACAATCAATTTACTTAGTATATGGTTTGAACTCCCCCTAGGACTTTCACTATTTACCATTGTTTTCACTATTTGCTATTGCTTTCTATGCTGATCACTGACTTCTAATGTGTACATAATAGTGTGTTTACTTACCTCCTATTGAAGCATTGCCTATTCATTATTATAGTATTTGGGTTACTATAATAAAATACCTTTATTTTTGTAACACTGTGTGGCTCTTTCATGTATGTAAGTGCTGTGTGACTACAGTGGTATATGCCTAAGCTTTGAATGTCTCCTAGATAAGTCTTGGTTGCTCATCCACAGCTAACGCTAGAGAGCCCTGGCTTCCTAGACACTGTCTAAACCTCACTAATAGGGGTTACCTGGACCTGGAATAAGGCGATAACACCATAGGTGCTCATCACACACCAGGCCAGCTTCCTACAGAATGGCCTTAGTCTTTTGTGAGGGAGCACACGTCTCTATCTAAACCTCTCTCAAGCCATCCCTTAACACCTCCTTACCCCTCCCTAAACCCCTTCCATTTGTAGTAAGTATCCCTCTTTTTCTAGCCACTCTCTCCTCTTCCTCTCACATTTACTACTAAACCATAAGCACATTTTTGCAGAGACGTGCACAGTTGGGCCAGAGATTTACACGTGTTAAAGACAGGAAAGGTGGGGCCATAGACCTCTGCATGTAGAGTAGTGAAAAGTGTTTTGTAGTAAGTGAGTAGCGTGACTGGAGTTCAATAAACATACTAAAACATGCAGTTTGTGAATAGGCCCCACAATGTGTGTATTTGTGTGTGTGCATCTAATAGCTCCCATTCATATTTACCTGTTTGCATCCAAGAGGCAATTGTTGACCAGGTAGTAAAAGTGGGGCATTATCATAGGTTTGGGCACGGTAGATGGAGCTGGGATGCCATTTCTAAAGTTAAATCCCATGAGGTCAGGTGTTTAAACTCAAGAGCTTGAGACTGGGGCAAGGTAGGTACCTTTGCAAAGACAAATGTACTGCAAACCTTTCAAAAGAAACTTGACAGATTTCTGGTCGAATGACTCATCAACAAGACAAAATTGTGGACATTTTTGCACTTGAGAAATTTGTGAAATTTTGGGGTAATGCTACATTCACTCAGATTTGATATGGATTTACTGTTCTAGAAAATGTTTCTATAATCAGTTTGCATAAAGGATCTCAATTGGATTTTTATCCTGAAATCACAGATTTTTTTTACAAATTGTATGGGTTGCAAAATAGCCACATATGTCTCAGTAGACAGTGCACATAATTGCTTGAGGAACAAATAAATGACATTTTGGTTCTTGTGTTACGTTTCATCTTTGATGTTTCCCTTGCCGTTTTAGCTGGAAAACTATATCCAGGACAGTGTGAAGACTGAGATGGCGGAAATCCAGCTCACAGCCGTGCAAAATCAGACAGCAGCCATGTTGGAAATCGGCAGTAACCTTTTGAGTCAGACTGCAGAGCAAACACGCAAGCTCACTGATGTGGAGACACAGGTTAGCCACCATGCTCACCTTACCAGTCATGCCACTGTGTCAACCCAACCAAGCATTCATTCACCTCACCTCAGCCAGTCTTATTTCCCTTATTATCCACCGTAGGTCCACATAGAAAGACAACTGATGCTGGCCTGGTATTCAATGGGAGCCATGCATCATTAAGTGTATCTTCTGGAACACCCTACCATCTTTCCCTAGAGCCATTAAAGCTTGCTGCCACAGGCCCTGTGTCATCTTTTTATTTAGTGACTGTGGTCGATATGTCGTTTGAACATTTGCAATGAATCCAGCTGGGACACGTGTTTTTAGACACTAAGCTGTACAAAATGTCTCAAGCATTTGTAACTACAATAAGTTTATGTAACCTATTGGCTTTGCCAATAGATTTTGCTGATGCTGAATAGCATCAGCACAAAAATAGGAAAAAAGGCTTAAAATATGCACGCATATGCGAGATGACATATGCTTCCGCATGCAAGATGATGTTTGCTCGCATGTGGGAGATGACATATGCTCAGGCATGTACCTCCACATACAGAAGTCCTCAGCTAATGACGTGAGCGCATTGTTTATTTATCTATCCAAGATGGTTGATGCCATTTGGATTGGTAATTTTTCTAGTGTGAAAGTACGCAAAGGCCAACTGATGGGCCCTCCAAAAAATTAAATTATTAAAAAAATGTTGCAGATTGCATGAAGTCTGAGAAATGGAGGAGTAGCGGGGAGAAGAAGATGGAAGGAAGCAATCAGAAGTGGGTGGGCAGGTGCAAGGGAGCAAAGGAAGTGCTTAATTCTTAGGAGGAGAAAGCCCAAAAAATAGCAAAGTCAGGGGTGGGAATGGAAAGCAAAGGACGAGCTTGGGCGTAGGGATGAGGGAGCAACACGGAGTGAACGCTGTTGCCGGTATTTGGGGGTGGGGAGCAAGCAGCAAACATTAAGAGAGCTAAAAAACACATGTTCTCTCATGGAGTGCTAAAAGAAAAAGAAAACAAATAGTTATCTAAATGCAAGCAGTGGAAGCATACAAATCAGCCAATCAAAAAAATGGTAAAGTAGTTATTCTCCAGAGAAGGGATAAACAGAAGAAGGGGAAGGTAAGACACTGAACAAGAAGCAAGCAAATGGGAGTGACTATAATGCTTTAAGCCTATCCTGGGTTTTTGGTACGTTTCAAAAGAGGCTTTCACCTACAGACAGCTAAAAGGTCCCTGGTAGGTGAGACCTAAAATCAAAGGAAACTCTCCTATTTGAAAGTATACCAATGAAACCCAAAAAGACCCACAAGAAACCAGTAGCCAACTCAAATAAAACTTTCTTCACAGTAGTTTGGTAATTGTCAAGAAACATATGAGATGCCAAATGTATGAAGCAGGAGCCATCTGTAACTAGTCAGCTGCAATTCTTACTGGGGTGCCCTTGGAAGAAAAATAATTGTACATTGAGGTGGGATTGGGGAATATGTCACTCAAGTACTTATAGAGGTTCTGGACAGTTTGTCTCTGGCATACAGGAAAGAGACAAGAGAACAGATCTCATTTGTCTATGTAAATCCACAAATATTACTGGTGCCAATGCTCTCAAGTTTAACTACTTGGAATTTGTTAGAGAAGCTGCTGCCATTTTGTCTGAAAATAGGGGAAGCGAGAGGACTGATGTTAAATTAAGTTTCCCTACCCAGTAGCATTTAACCTGTATCCATTCTATAGTTCACCCATACTGATGAGTTTGGCCCTGAAGTTATGTAACCTTTTTCAAGAACACCAAGTTGATCCGCCCAATCTATGTTTTTGTTCTTTTAGACATCTGTACCAGTCACACAGTTATTGTCAATCATATTCTTCTCCCTATCAGTACTTCATCCAAATTCCATTACAAAGCCAGACATAGGCCCTCATTATTACCCTGGTGGTCTTTTGACCGCCAGGATAAATGTGGCGTTATCACCGCCAACAGGCTGGCAGTGAATACCACTACAGTATGTGTGTGGCAGGTTGGCCTCTGCCAACCCCCCACATCTCCACTCATATCACCATGGCGGTATGAACCGCCGAGCCGGAGATGTTCATCTCCGACCCAGCGTTCCACAGGAGATCGCCTGCGGCATTATGAGCAGGCCTACCGCCATGGTTACCGCATCAGTAGCACCACCATGAAAACTATGGCGGTAGGGCTACCTGTGACAGGGAACTCCTTCCCTGTCACCGATAGACTGCTCCCCCACACCTCCAGCAATCACTTGATCCTCCCACACACATAGCACCCACCACCCTCCCTAAAGTCACTGCATCCCCCACTCTCCATTCCCACATACATGCATACACACACGCAGCATGCATGTACCCATTCAACTCCACTTCCGTACACCCATTCACTCACATGCATACAGGCATGCATACACCACAACACTCACAGACACATTCACACATGCACACACACATTCAAACACACAGGCAGACACCACACATAACACCCCCGCACCTGTTGGACGCCCGACTTACCTTGTCCGGAGAGGAGGTCGTCTGGCAGGGAACGGGAAGGGGCGCTGCTGCTGCCGGCAGCTCCCTGCCAGCAGGACACCACCAGGCCATATTAATGGCCATAATACAGCTGGCGTGTCCTTCTGGCAGGGCGGTGCAGGTGGTAGCACCGCCCAGGCGCCTCACCCACCAGCATGGCTACTGCCTGATTTCCACCCTAATTGTGGCGGAAATCTGGCAGTGTCCATATTATGGCGGGCGGAAGACTGCCAGCACTGGTGGTCATCTGGCGCCCGTGGCATCGGCGGTCTTGGGAAAAGACCGCCAATGTCATAATGAGGGCCATAGTTTCAAACCTTATAAGGTAGACTCAGTATTTTCCAGGTTCTGGGAGTGCTTGACACTATGTTGATATGTCTCATCTACTTTTTTCTCCAGGTATTGAACCAGACCTCCAGACTGGAGATCCAGCTTCTGGAAAACTCCCTTTCCACCAACAAGCTGGAGAAACAGCTACTGATGCAGACCCAGGAGATCAGCAAACTGCAGGACAAGAACAGGTAACGTCCCATCCTCTGTACCTGTCAGTGCGACCAGATCGGTTATTGACAAGAAATCACTGAAACTGGTGTAACAGCCAAAAAGAAAGGGTGGGTTATGAACAGTGGTTAATTGATAAATATACAAGTGCTGTGACCAAAGGTATTGCTGAGGAGGCTACTGCAAGTTGCACCTCTGATTGGAACTGCCATTGCTTCCACATGTCACTATAAATGCTCCCTACTAAACATAAGCCTCCTGTAAACATGACAGTTTGAGCTGGTCCAGGTAACCCAAAACAGAAACAAGCATTTGCCATGCAATAGGTCTCTCATTTGTGAGAGTTAAAACTATTGCAGTTGTAAATGACAATTACATTTGGTTTGGAGTGTAGTGGATGTATGCCAGGTGCAACAGCAACTCTCCCAGGCCTGTCACTGAAGGAGAGAGGACATGACAAGGCCGCCATCTTGGGAGTGTTTTTGCCTCGTTCCTACACACTGGCTGGGATATTATACACAGGAGTCCAGAGGGTGATGGGGAAGCGCTCTGCACCTGTGATAGCGAATGTGGAGGGTATTTGAGGTGGGGTCTCTTTAAACAGAAAGCAGTGCTATTCGAGCGCTGTTTTAGACAGCGCTTCCGGAAGTGGCATCTGCAAGGTTGCAGTAGCTGTGAGGGGACTGTCAAAGCCATGACACAAGTGAATTCTGAGAGGGGGAAGTGATGGAGTTTGCTCCACTTTTGTGCCCTATGATACGCGGCTACTCTCACTGTGACACCCTTGTATTAGCTTCTTTGCGCCACAGGGCGAGGAAAATGGCTGCCTCTACTAACTGAACTATATTTGAAGAGGCCCAATTTACATCCAAAGGCTAGATTTCTTTCTGCTATCACGCTTGAGATTGCGAAGTGCTTGGCTCTGGAGTCACGACTCCTTTTCCACCATTTTTGAGGCAGCAAATTTTGCCATCTTCTTGCCTCGAACTAACCTATGTGCTTGGTTGGCGACCCTCCAGAGATTAACAAGAGCATATGCTATCGCCTAGTGTTAAGCTCTACTCAAGTCAGTTGGTTAATGTACCCACTGCAGTGGTCTTGACAGAACCTGAATGTCGCAGATTACAATCCTGACATAGCTTTTTTACCACTTCATCTCTGCAAGGTTGATGCAAATGAATTATAGTGATTTTGTTAACCCCTTTGCTGCCAGGCCTTTTCCCCTCCTGGGCCGAGCCTTTTTTTGGCTATTTGGGGCAGTTCGTGCTTAGGCCCTCATTACTTTTTCTCCACATAAGCTACCCATGCCAAATTTGCGTCCTTTTTTTCCAACATCCTAGGGATTCTAGAGGTACCCAGACTTTGTGGGTTCCCCTGAAGGAGACCAAGAAATTAGCCAAAATACAGCGAAAATTTAGTTTTTTTCAAACAAATGGGAAAAAAGGGCTGCAGAAGAAGGCTTGTGGGTTTTTCCCTGAAAATGGCATCATGAAAGGGTTTGCGGTGCTAAAATCACAATCTTCGAAGCTTTCAGGAACTGGCAGACTTGAATCACAAAACCCCATTTTCCAACACAATTTTGGCATTTTACTGGGACATATCCCTTTTTTAAAAAAAAATTCTGCTTTCAGCCTCCTTCCAGTTAGTGACAGAAATGGGTGTGAAACCAATGCTGGATCCCAGAAATCTAAACATTTCTGAAAAGTAGACAAAATTCTGAATTCAGCAAGGGGTCATTTGTGTAGATCCTACAAGGGTTTCCTACAGAAAATAACAGCTGAAATAAAATAATATTGAAATTGAGGTAAAAAACAGCAATTTTTCTCCACGTTTTACTCTGTAACTTTTTCCTGCGATGTCAGATTTTCAAAAGCTATATACCGTTACGTCTGCTGGACTCTTCTGGTTGCGGGATATATAGGGCTTGTAGGTTCATCAAGAACTCTAGGTACCCAGAGCCAATAAAGGAGTTGCACCTTGCAACGGGTTTTCATTGTATACCGGGCACACAGCAATTCATTTGGTGAAATATAAAAAGTGAGAAATAGGTATCAAGAAAACCTTTGCATTTCCAAGGCTTGTGTTGAGAAGCAGTGGTTATTTGCACATCTCTGATACAGGGGTGCCCATACTAGCATGTGAATTACAGGGCATTTCTCAAATAGACGTCTTTTTTACACACTGTCTTACATTTGGAAGGAAAAAATGTAGAGAAAGACAAGGGGCAATAACACTAGTTTTGCTATTCTGCGTTCCCCCAAGTCTCCCGATAAAAATGGTACCTCACTTGCGTGGGTAGGCCTAATGCTCGCGACAGGAAACGCAACATGGACACACCACATTTTTACACTGAAATCTGATGTGTTTTTTGCAAAGTGCCTAGCTGTGGATTTTGGCCTCTAGCTCAGCCGACACCTGGGAAAATCTACCAAACCTGTGTATTTTTGAAAACTAGACACCTACGGGAATCCAAGATAGGGTGACTTGTGGGGCTCTCACCAGGTTCTGTTACCCAGAATTCTTTGCAAACCTCAAAATGTGGCCAAAAAAACGCTTTTTCCTCATATTTCAGTGACAGAAAGTTCTGGAATCTGAGAGGAGCCACAAATTTCCTTCCACCCAGCGTTCCCCCAAGTCTCCCGATAAAAATTGTACCTCACTTGTGTGGGTAGGCCTTGCACCCGTGACAGGATATGCCCCAAAACAAAACGTGGACACATCACATTTTCCCAAAGAAAACAGACCTGTTTTTGCAAAGTGCCTAGCTGTGGATTTTGGCCTCTATCTCTGCCGGCACCTAGGAAAACCTACCAAACCTGTGTATTTTTGAAAACTAGACACCTAGGGGAATCCAAGATGGGGTCACATGTGGGGCTCTCCCCAGGTTCTGTTTCCCAGAATCCTTTGCAAACCTCAAAATTTGGCCAAAAAAACACTTTTTCCTCACATTTCGGTGACAGAAAGTTCTGGAATCTGAGAGGAGCCACAAATTTCCTTCCACCCACCGTTCCCCCAAGTCTCCCGATAAAAATGGTACCTCACTTGTGTAGGTGGGCCAAGTGCTTGTGACAGGGAAGAGCTAAAAACATGTCGAAATTGAGGGGGAACCAAAGCGGGTCCAAAAGGGCAGTTTAAAAAAAAACATTTTTAGGCTAACAAGTGCAGCAGAATTTTTATCAGTATAGATGAGACAATGCTGGGTGGTAGGAATTTTGTGGATTCCTGCAGATTCTGGAAGGTTCCATCACACAAATGTGGGGAAAATGTGTGATTTCCAGCAAAGTTGGAGGTTTGCAGGGCATTGTGGGTAAGAAAATGGTGCGGGTGCCTGTGAAGCACACCACCCTGGAATCACCCAGATGTTTAGTTTACAGATGTGTCTAGTTCTCGTGGATTATTCTACATGGCAGAGTCCCAAAGTCCATAAAGTGCAGCCCTCACCATTCCAAGTGGGACGATTTTGAGAGTTAGCCAAGCTCTCATGGCCCAAATGTAAAACAAAAACCCAAAATAATCAAATGTCCTCTTGCTTGCCGGGGTATAAGATGTTTTAGTGTGCGGGGGAGAGCTGAAAGACTGTTACCCCCTTCAGATGGGGTGGGGGCATAACCAGGCCCATACTGGTTGGTAGCCATCACCCCACAATTTTTTGTATTTTTTATTCCCTGGCATCTAGTAGACTTTCTGCCCCCCCCAAGGGTGTGGATCGGGGTAATTGTCCCATCTGCCCACTGGTGGGCGGAACAACTTTGTCCCCATTTATTTGGGATGGGGGTATGGCCATACCCCCACCCTTTTATTTTGAAAAAAAATCTTCCCTGGTCTCTGGTGGGCTTTCTGCCTCCCTTGGGGGCAGAAGGGCCTTCCAAAAATAAAGGGGCAGATATGGCCAACAGTAATGTGCCTCCATGGGGAGCGACCCTTGCCCAAGGGGCTGCCCCCCCAAACAAAATACACACATACACACACACCAATCCCTGGTGCCTAAGTGGTTTCTGCCCCCAAGGGAAGGAGAAATGGCCTAAAATAAATCCCCCCCCCAGGGGAACGACCCTTGCCTAAGGGGTCGCTCCCCTTGAATGAAATTGACGCAAAAAAATAAAGATCTCTGGTGTCTAGTGGTTTCTGCCCCTCTTGGGGGCAGATTGGCATAGCAAAAATCAGCCGATCTGCCCCCAGGGGGCAGAAATGGCCTAAATACAATCCCCCCCCCCCCCCCCCCCCCCCAGGGGAGTGACCCTTGCCTAAGTTGTCGCTCCCTTTCTGTAAAACAACAACAAAAAATCCCTGGTGCCTAGTGGTTTCTGCCCCCCTTGGGGACAGATTGGCCTCATAAAAATGGCCTAAATATAATTTGACCCCAGGGGAGCAACCCTTGCCTTGCCTAAGGGGTCGCTCCCCTTGCGTGAAATTCGCGTTAAAAAAAACTCCCTGGTGTCTAGTGGTTTATTGGCCTCATAAAAATAGGCCAATCTGCCCCCAGAAATGGCCTAAATATAATTTGCCCCTAGGGGAGCGACCCTTGCCTAAGGGGTCGCTCCCCACCTCTAAAAAACAAAAAACGAAACGAAAAAAAATGATCCCTGGCACCTAGAAAAGTCCTTGAAAAAAAATGCCCCCTTCGGGAGCGACCCTTGCCCAAGGGGTCGCTCCCCTTATGCCAATTTCCTAAATGAAAATAATACCTGGTGTCTAGTGGGCATTTTAGCAGCCGGATCGCTTCACGATCCCGCTGCTAAAATGCTCTGAGAGACTTCAAAGGGAAGGAAAGCCTCTCTGGGCCCCCATCACATGATCAGAAGAGAAATGCAAAAGCATTTCTCTTCCGATCGTGCTGGAAGCTGAGCTTCCATCGCGATGGGAGGGGGCCTCTGTGAGGTCAGCACGCGATCGCGTGCTGATGTCACAGGGGGGCAGGGGGCTCAGGGGTGGAAGTGGAAGGGCTTCCCCTTCCATCCCTGCCTTTGGGGGGTGGGAGGGAAGACCACAGAGGGAGCGCTAGCGCTCCCTCTGAGCTCTGTGCCCGGGACGTAATGGTTACGTCCTGGGCACACGAGCACTGTGCCGCAGGACGTAACCATTACGTCCGCGGCACAGAAGCGGTTAAGAATGTCAACTGCTTTGCAGTGCTATGAAATGACGAAAGCTGTATTACCAAGCGCTATATAAAAAGAAAACAAGTTATTCACAGACTGCCCCAACATGCACCAGACAAAGAATCATAGGGGAGAGAATGTGGTGTAAGGGACCTTGCTGCCAACTTTGGAGCTGGGGAAAACGGTTTGAGCCTTGGTGCGGGCTCAATATCCTGTGATTCCAGGCAAATCGCTAAATCTCCCCTTTCTACCAAAAATGAATGTGTTCTTGCGTAATGTAACCGGTGCTCCTGTAAAGCGCTGTAATACCTTGGTATTGAATTTGGGATAACTGACCTCTATTGGAAGAGGCCATATTTACATCCAAAGGCTAGATATTTTTTGCTATCAAGCTTGAGGCTGTGAAGTGCTTGGGTCTGGAATCATGACTCCTTTTACACCATTTTGGAGACAACACCTTTCGCCATTTTCTTACTTATAACTAACCTATGTGCTTGGTTGGTGACCCTCCGGAGTTTGGCAAGAGCACGTACTATTGCCTGGTGTTACGCTCTACTCAAGTCAGTTGGTTAATGACCCCACTACAGAGGTCTTGACAAAACGAGAATGTCACAGTTTACAATCCTGACATAGCTTTTTCACCTCTTCATCTCTGCAAGGTAGATGCAAATGAATTATAGCAATTTTGTTAAGAATGGCACCTGCTTTGTAGCGCTATGAAAAGGCAAATCCTGTATTATCAAGCACTATATTAAAAAATGAGTTATTCCAGACTGCCCCAACTTGCACAAGACAAAGAACCCTAGGGGAGAGGATGTGGCGTAAGGGCCAGGGCTGCTGACTTTGGAGCTGGTGAACGCAATTCAAGTCTCAGTGCTGGCTCAACATCCTGTGAGTCTGGGCAAATCACTTAATCTCTCCTTCCTACCAAAAATAAATGTGCTTTTCTGTAATGTAACTGATGCTGATGTAAAGCGCTGTAATACCTTTGTATCGAGTTTGCGCCATATAAAACTGCAAAATAAATAAATAAATGAATAAAGCACTCCAATACCTATGTGTAGAGTTTGTGCTACATAAAACTGGCAAAACAAATTAAAAATAAAGCACTCCAATACCTTTGTGTTGAGTTTGCGCTCTATAAAATTTACAAAATAAAAAAATAAAAAAGACCTCGCTACACTAAGTTGCATGGCTGATCATGAAATAATCCATGTAACAAGGTCAGTCCCCAAGGTGGTAACAAACCAGCCTCAAGGTGGGTCAAACGTAAATCATTTAGCAATTACATCAAGGGATTTTTGAAAGGCAGGCCCAGGAACCAATTAAAGTGATGGGCGTGAGATGAGCGTGGTTAAAGCCCACAGAATAGATTACAACATGTTGAGAAGAGCAGAGACCTAAAAATGGACTGGACATTCGAAAATAATTTTTTTTAATGTGCTTTTCATTGGTAAACTGATGTGCTCTATACAGAGGTAAACAGAGGGCTCCACCATGTGGTGAACCGTGATAAGTCAGCATCAGTGTTAACAATTAGGTGCTTCTGCCCCACACAGGACACCATTGGCTCAAATTATGCACTGGTTATGAGGCAAAATGTTGAGGAGGTAAAACTAGAATGATGGGAGGGATAAGTAAGGCTGAGCAAATATGGCACAGAAGCAGCAAATACAAGAAAACTAGGACAGAAAAAAACGGCTGCTGGATATCGCCGGTAAGAAAAAAGGCACTAGCCCAGAGGCCAGGCTGAATCATTTGCTCAATTGCCATGTGAGATGAAGCTCACATGGGTACAAGCTTTACTCAGCATCTGATATTCCACACTCACTGTTTGCATGATAGTGCAATGGGATGCAAACCCTGGACTAGCCTAAGACAGGACAGTGCAATGATTCTTTGTTTCAGGTTTTTTGGACAGATGACAGCCACTACCAGCACAAGTGGTAGCCATTGAGATTCTTGCATTTTAAAGTCGTGTGCACTACAATCAACCCTCTGATAAATTACTAAAATGTTAAAAGCTTTATAACAGTTTGCAAAAAGCCTCCCTCCCAGGTATCTAGTCCCTTAGTCTGCTCCAGACCTAATATGACAGGTTACTTGGCTACCGAGTCTTGAAAGGTTCACCACTAACTCTTTCTCTTCTTAATGGTTCTCTAAAATCACTACTAAACATGAATGGAAAGACTGCCAAGTGCTTAAGCTCTGCAACTGGAACTCCTACAGTAGACCTCCGGTGTTATTGATCAACACCTACGTTCACCCCACCTCCGCTCGCAAACGAGCTGCAATAAACAGCTTAACTGCCATCATCAGGTATTATCGCCAGACCCACCCTGACTAGGACATAATCCTGACAGGAGACTTCAACTTGAACTTATTTAAGGCTCAAGAGGCAGACAAAATACTAAGCACTGATAACTCCTACCGGAACGTCCCAACACAGGTGTCATCAACCTTTACTCGTCGTGACCAGCAGAGAGCTCAATTGGCGACATCACTAGAATACCTCAAACTTCGGGTACTAAACGGGAGGTTCACTGGTGACTTTCCACCAAGTCACGTCTTTCACAGCCCCTCTGCACGGTCCATCCTAGACTACACCCTAGTCACATTACCCCTGATCCATTTGGTACAGCAATTTCAAATAAAATACACAACTTCCAGTGATCACTCGTACCAAATATTGACCGTCAGGTTCTCTTTACCTGTCCATGACCCTGCCCTGGTACAAATAGGGAAAACAGAGTCAACAAGCTTGAAGAGACTATGGCCCTCATTTTGACCCGCGGGCAACGGAAGCACCGCCAACAGGCTGGCGGTGCTTCATTGCCCATTCTGACCGCGGCGGTAAAGCTGCGGTCAGAAAAGGGGATCCGGCGGTTTCCCGCCGGATTACCCCTGGCAGGGCTGAACCTCCATGGCGGCGCTGCAAGCAGCGCCGCCATGGGGATTCCGACCCCCTTCCCGCCATCCTGTTTCTGGCGGTTTTGACCGCCAGAAACAGGATGGCGGGAACGGGTGTCGTGGGGCCCCTGGGGGCCCCTGCACTGCCCATGCCACTGGCATGGGCAGTGTAGGGGCCCCCTAACAGGGCCCCAGCATGATTTTCACTGTCTGCATAGCAGACAGTGAAAATCGCGACGGGTGCAACTGCACCCGTCGCACCCCTGCAACACCGCCGGCTCCATTCGGAGCCGGCCTCTGTGTTGCAGGGCCTTTCCTGCTGGGCCGGCAGGTGCTCCTTTGGCGGGCGCCTGCCGGCCCAGCGGGAAAGCCAGAATGGCCTCTGCGGTCTTTTGACCGCGGAGCGGCCAAATGGAGGTGACCTCATGGCGGGCGCCTACCGCCGCCAGCCGCGGTCAGAATGACCGCCTATGTTGGTTATCTGCCACAATAGGAGCCTTCAGCTGCAAAACTGCAGACGTTGGAGAGCCTCAAAATCCACAAATACATAATGGATGCTTGAGAGGACTTTCGAATGAAAATACTAGACCAACACTCTCATCACAAACCATCAGTGCCAATTCGTCTAATTCCCCTGGCCTGCCTCTCAAAACAAGCCCAACTCTTGAAAAAATCTTAAAGAAAGCTTGCGAGACTACTGAAGGCCAGCCCAGGCTACTGGCCACTCTGGGAACAAATAAAGAACTCAAAGAAAGAGTACAAGAGCAACTACGTAAAGAGAAGGCCGAACAAACGAGCTCCCTCTGGCTAAAAATAACACATGTCGCAAAAGGAAAAAATCCCAGGGAATTCTGGGGTATTATCAATGATCTAAACATGCAAGGGTATCCAATCGACAACTCCAACATCCCGGAAAATACCTGGGTGAGCCACCTTAATACAATATTCACAGCAAAGCCCAACCCCCGTGGAAACACCCCACAAATGCCAGCATGGACCCCCATCACAGAAAACATCTTGCTGGACGATGGGGAAACGATGAAACTCACTCAGTCAATCGATAAGACACATCAACCACCCCTCTGACAGGAAGGAGTACCCGGGCCAAATGGCCTTCCACAAGCTATCTTTACGGAGGAAGTAATCTTCTGGTCAGAAGTGTTAACCTCCTTATACCAGGAAGCAAGCTTAGGAGGAGGAATTCCTGAGAGCTGGCAAGGCTCTATAATCGACCCAATTTGCAAGGGTGGTAACAGAGACAATCTGGCCGACTATAGGTTAATTGCCCTTATTGATGTAGAGGCAAAGAACTATGCCTCCCTGCTCCTAGCTGAATTAATGACATGGTCTGAAAAACATAAAATCATCCCAATCAACCAAACAGGTTTCAGAAAAGGAGTGGGTACTACGACGAACATCCTAATTACTTCTCTCCTGAGAGAGCAGAGCAAACGGCGGCATAGGAAACTACATCTTGGTTTCATTTTTCATTAACTTTAAGGCCCCCTTGGACCGAGTGAACAGACACTTGGTCTGGAGTAAGCTAAAGCAATGGGGCCTCCCAGCCCCCTCCTCAACGCAATAATTGCTTTACACTCAGACACATGAGTACACATAAAGATCGGGGATGGCACAAGGCTCTCAAGAAAAATATCCACAACCCTTGGCCTGAAACAAGGCTGCGTACTCGCCCAACATCTGTTCAATATATTCATGGCAGATCTGACTCCAGCTCTGAATGCCGGTAACATTCCCCCGCCCTCCCCCCACCCGGGAGGTCTCTCACTGACACATCTACTTTATGTGGATGATTTCGTATTGTTCAGCTGCACCAAAGTTGGGCTACAAAGATCTCTAAACATTCTTGCAGACTATATCCAATCCAACCAGCAGGAAATCAACGTCTCAAAATCAAAAATAATGTGTGTTGGCTGTAAGCTCACCCTCAAATCTAGGATGGCCTTAAGCAATGTTTCATTAGAGTTAGTGGCATATTACAAGTATCTTGCAGTAATTTTAGATGCCATGGGCTGCTTTCGTCAACAGAAGAAATATATTGCGCAAAAAGTCCCAGCACTAATCTACGCTTTCTCCTTACTGGCTAAACAACTACACAGACCGTCACTTCGTCCACTGCTAACAGTCATTTCATCCAAACTGCTTCCTACCCTAACCTATGCAAGAGTGGCTCTGCACGGTCAAGATGAGCCCCTTATAGATAAAGCACAGCTCAAAGTATTCAAGCGAGTCCTCAAACTACCAAACATTACCTCTCCGGCACAGCTCCACCTGGAATTCGGACTTGTTCGGCAAGACCTGGCCGCAAGAGCAGAAGCAGTCAAAACCTGGTATAAAATCAGTCACTCTGTAGACAGTCTGAACGAGGCCCTCTGGCAGGCCTTAGAACATGACCAGCACTCAGCCTACCATAAGTAGGTCCAATCCTCAATTGTCGAGTTACAACTCAAGGATCTGTGGGAGGCTGCTCCAAAATAGAACTCTTTTTCCAGAGGGGCTACCAAGGCCACCAAAATCCTTTCGTTCATAGAGGACAAAGACAAATTTAGTGCCGGGGCACACGCACGGATGACCATAAAACACTACGCCAAACTTGAACCAGCAGCCTACCTCTTTGCAACGTTTGCACCACACATAAAACATAATCTCATGACAATGCTACTAGGAAACCTGCCAACCCTGGACAATACCCTGTCCTGGAAGAATATTACCTCACAGCAGTGCCGGCACTGTACTTTCCAAAAAGGAAGACCTAATACACATAATCTGCATTTGTCCGGGCCTGCTAGATCTTCGAAAGAGATTTCTCAAGAGGCTGTTCATTGACAGAGCTATCAGGACTTGCAGGGGAGCCATTGTAGCCTGCTTTAATTCACATGACCCCCCAGCTAAACTGCAAGCTCATCAAGTTTTTGAAACACGTTATGCAAACTGTCCCCCCCAGTTAAACTGTAAGCTTTTTAAGCTCCCGAAATGCGCCAAGTAAAAAACCAATGCTTAGATCTTCAAATCCACTCGCACACCTTGGAAGGTCTACAAGTACTAATGACAGTCCTCAAAACTGGGACAGTAGTTAAACCTATCTCTAACGACATTCTGGACCCCCGGTCTGCATATCTTCTATCCCCCACCTTAACTGAGTTATTTTTTAATGATTTATTAATTTTAACTTTAAAACCTTAAACGTTCATTTAATGTTTTTTTTATCACAGATCTTGTATCCCAATCCTAATCTTCTTTCTTTTCCTTAGAATATTTTTAACATGTACTGTGGCAAAATTGTTATGGTTTTAACCAACTGAAACAATAAACATTTACCAAAAAATACCACTACTAAACATTGGCACGCATTGCTGCAGCCACTGACACTCATGCAATCACAACACGCAGCTACTTTTCTTTCTCTCTAGCACACCAGGTGGGTTCAATATATGGATATATAACTGGAGACAGCTGAAAGGTGGACAGCAGTCCGATGATTGTAAGTCTCAAAAAGTATTGGCAAAACCAAGTTGTCCAGCTTACATTGTATTGATGACAAATAAGCTCCAAATGAATGTATACCTGCAGTAAACACAATTGATACACAGTGGTATCATTATTGAATGCATGTGAAATTGTCAAGTAGAAAATTACCTTCATCAAGTCCAGAAATTCATGAAGTGACAGTTTATTCGAGTGATTTGTCTAGGTTTGTGTTCAGATTTGCAGTGCTGTTGATTGATAAGTCAAGTTCTAGTGGCTAAGCGTTGTTAATGAGGTGATCTGTCATATGATAGCTGAAATCTGAAGTCTTGGGTGTTGTTACAGATCTGCATGCAGAACTGCCGAATTCTGGTAATACTTTGTGGTGCTTTTGTGGGGCACTGGACATCTGAGAACCTGGTTGAATAGTGAACTCCTTTCCTTTTTTGTTTGATGGTGGATTTCAAAATCCTATTCAGTCAGGTGCCGCAAAGTAGAAAGTTGGGGTGTTATCTTCTTTGTTTCAGCATTCACCCATGGCGTTCTTCATTTCCCAATTGGGTGTACAGCGGTGGTGGCTGGTGAATCTAGAAAGTGGAAGAGCGCAAACAAAGTCATCGACCTTGACCGAACAAGATAGAGAAGAGAACAAGGCAAAACTCTACTGGTGGGCACAGTGTCTAAAGGGCTCTCTGTCCAAACAAAATAGCTTGAAAAAAACAAAGCCAAACGGAGCATTCCACACCTCCATCATCCCACACTTTGACCTAAAAATCAGGATGATGAGTGAGTCACTGCAGGCCCAAGCCAAATGCCTGTGTGGTTCTGAGGTTCTCCTTGACTTTCCATCACAAACCAAACCAAACCCCCTTGTGGGCTCTGCCTGCCATCAACCTTCCAACCCCATGCGCCAAGAATGAAACACAAAGCACTAACGTATGGTGCAAGACACCACCATTCTTCGGACAGTTGTTCACCGGAACTTTAAGGGGACCAATATGCGTTTAAAAGGAAATCATACTTATTTTATTAACCTACGAAGGTTTTAGAAGTGGGTCAGCCCATGCCTGGTACTGGAAGAGGTTACTTTCATCTTACACACCGATGTCTGCAACGCGCATAAATTCACCTTAAAAAAGTGAAATTGGAAACTATGGCCCATATTTATCGTTGTTTTACGCCGCATTTACGCCGGTTTTGATGCAAAAAAACGACACAAACTTACAAAATACAATTGTATTTTGTATAAAAAGTATAAATATGGGCCTAAGTGCTGCTAGTTTTACACATGAAGCTGCGCCAGTATATCTCCTAGAGATTTGAGCTTGTGACCTACAGATTATGCTAAATGTCTGCAGAAGGCTCTTAACTTTGTGAGGCTGGGATTCAAACTGACCTGTGAGCGGTGGGTTACGCACACAGGCCCATATTTATACTTTTTTAGCACCGCATTTGCGTCGTTTTTTGACGCAAAAGCAGCTCAAACTTACAAAATACAATTACAATCAAAAAACGACACAAATGCGGTGCTAAAAAAGTATAAATATGGGCCACAGTTGCTGCTGTGGGCTTCTCCGAGGCAAGCACATTAATACCAGTGACATAACTTGCTGAGATTGAAACCAGGAGCTTGCAGGTTACACACACTTCTCTCTCGCCGAATCAGGGCCCATATTTATACTTTTTTAGCGCCGCATTTGCGCCACTTTTTGACGCAAAAGTGGCGCAAGCTTACAAAATACAATTGTATTTTGTAACTTTGCGCCACTTTTGCGTCAGAAAATTACGCAAATGCGGCGTTAAAAATGTATAAGTATGGGCCCTGGTACCTTAACACAACGAGCTGCCTCTGGGAGGTTGAAACCAGCGACTTCCATGTCTAACACAGATCTGACTTCCACGTCTAACACAGATCTCCGCTGCAGGCGCATTACCCAGCTTACTCATTGGTGCTGGTTGAAAGAAACGGATTTAGTTTTACAATAGATTAGCCACAAATGGCTCTCTTCTCGTGCAGAGTGGCCGCAGCACGGTATTCTCATACCCCTTTAATGCTGTCTCCCGTGCTCTGCAAGATGAGTGTATGCAACGACCCCCGTCAAGATGCTCGACCCGTTGCCACCTCACCTACCCGGAGAATCCTGTGCCCTTCTAATGCCTGATGGGCATAACCCCCACTATAACCCTGAAACGCCACGGTGGCACTACAAGCTACCACACCCTCGCTAACACGTGCTGCATCGTCTGAGGCTGGCTTCATGCGCAGTGAGCGTGGGCATCTCTCTTACCTTCCTCCCCCTGCACTCCGACCCAAATCCCGCCCCCAGCACCGGAAGGATGTGTGAGGGAAGCGGGTGCCCAGGTCTCTCCTGACGCCTCTCAGTGCTGCACGAGCCGTGGCGCAGTCCCGGGAAGCTGGCTCCGGTGCTTCCGGTAGACTCCCTCTGATGGCAGCAGCTCCCACTCTAAATATGTGATGCTTCGTGTGGGCATACCCAGCAGAGGTGGTAACCACCAAAAGTGTCAGAGACTGTGAAATATTTACACAAACCGTGATAATTGTCCGCCCATGTAAGGCCAAGTTGATGCGTCATTACTTTTAACGCTCCAGTTCAACTCCCCCCTTTGTATAGTCACCCCTCCTCCACTGTCCGCCACTCACCCCGCAACAATACTCCAAACAACCTCACTCACACAGACACTCAAACACATCCCTCCCCGCACACAAACACACCCTCGCTGACGGATACATAAGCAACGTAATAATGCTCTCACGCATACACATCCGGTGGAAACTCAGCTGGGGCAGTCGATGCACACTTTGCTGTGCACATCAAACGGCAACCAGAATACCAACTTCCGGATCCAATAAACGGAGTGCCAGAGCGAGGCTCATAACCTTGTGCACAATCAGAAGTTTATTTTATAAGGGCTTCTGTTGGGACAATGGGCCCCCAGTCACCACTGTCTGACAAGGTGTACGGCCTGATGCTAGTGCAGCATGCCAGATATGCAATGCATCTATATGAGGACAGACCATAGCAGCTAAGTCTGGGATAAATTCCAATTACGCTGGAGTAATCAAAGTAATTTCAGTATTCATGCATTACCCTTGCAATGTGAAATTACTGAAATTATGTAGTTACACCAGTTTGAGTAATTAAGAGTAATTTGGGGTACAAACCCTACCGCAGGAACACAGAAACAATGAACTAAGAGAGAATGGGTGGCTGAAGGCTACTGCTGTTTGTGTCCTGTAGCATTTAGTGCTATTTTCTTAGTGCAAAATGCATCTTCAGGCGTTTTTTCGACATGAGGGTGTATTTTGTGCTAAAACAATAACACTAAATGCTGGACTACGCTGCTCATACAATTCCACACAATTATGAGTAATGTTGCTGTAATTATGAGTAATTAAGCAAAATAAAATTACACCAGTTACGTCCACCCCTAGTAACATCCCCTGCCTGACACATACACATTACAGCCAGCAGAGCCCTCCTTCACAGTATTTACAAGCAAACAACCGAGCAGTGAGATTGCTTGCTTCCACGTAAATGCTGCTATCTGTAAGCAAAGATAAGCAGGGTGAAGAGTGATCGTTTGGTAGGTCGCCACCCTTGCAACCCCATGGAAGAGCTGCCACTGATGTATACAAGCCTTGAAGGGAATTATCCCACTGAACATTTTCATCATCGAATAGTGCAATCAGTCCAGCTTTGTTTAATTTATATGTGAGACCTCATGCTTCATTGATTCTTTCTTATACATCACACATTATGGCTAAGCAGATGACACTCAACTCACTGTAAGTCTAGGAAAGGTCACCAAACCCACTGCAAATTTCATAAATGCATAAAACTGGCAGCAGACGTGGATGAAACGTAATGACCTCCAACTTAACACAGACAATGTTAGTGTGTTTTTGTTGGGTAATAAGCCAGATATCTGGGCTAACAATTGGTGGCAAGATAGCCTAGGATTACCACTGTTTCCATTTAAAAAGAGTGACGAATCTGAGATTTTTTTTTTATACCAAACCCATGTTAGCTCCCAAAATTACTAAACTCACTGTTACTTGTTTTAGGATTCTAGAATCTCTTAGAAAAAAATCCTCTCATCATCCAATTGAAGGAAAATTGAAGTGCAGGCCTCAATTATGTTTCAGCTGGTCTATAACAATTCATCCAATTTGGGTCTACCAAAAAATCTATTAGCGAGAATCCAATGGAATATGACAGCCAGACTGATTCTAGGACTGAATAGGTACAAAATTAGGCCTCTTCATTCTAAATTGCTCTGGCTTCCTCTCCCAAAATGAGTGATCTTCAAATATCTTTGTATTGCTCATTGTGGATTCTCTGGATCTGGGCCTTACCAATGGAACAGATTCACCAAATGCATTCCTTGACAAAATCTAAGATTCAAAATAAAATTGCTCTTACAAAAACCCAGAAAGTTCAATCAACACTAAAAAGGAAGCACACCACTTTACATTTAAGTAGTTGTTGCAATCATGCCTGTTTGTGAGTCTTTTGAGGGTATTTCTCTCTTTCAGGGTTGCTTTTGTGTGCCTCTCCCACACCTACGCACCCTTCAGGGTAGTGTCTGCACTTTATAAATCTCAAATCAAATCACTTACTGAGATACTTTTTTCCGGGACTAATATTACAAACAGGTGAGTATCAAATTCGTCAGTTTTCACTTCCCACCACTGTCTAGATGCTCTAGCGTGTGAAGGAGCACTGCTAGCTGGATTTGGCGAAACAAGATGAGTGAATGAGATGAGGTGATGGTCTTCCAGGATAAGGGTTCAATTTTTTGCCTCCAATTGATTCCGGGTTCCTGCAAACAATGTACATTGTACATCCTGGTGAGTGAGTCAGTTCCAAGAGGAGTTCATGCTAGGCTTCCAGTCAGGTTGTGATGCTTTTTGGATAAGGCATTTTTTATTTGTCTAACCAAAGGTTCATGTTTCAAAGGATGGATTTGGTGGAGATACCAGATATGACGTCAAGGTCAGTCTGTGATCGTCCCATTACTTGGGGTTAGTGTGTACTGTAGTAGAATAACGCAGGAAAAAGTAGGGCTAGAACTATATCTTATTATTGATTCACATGCCGGTAGCATTTTCCCTTCAAATTTTCATTATTTAATCAATTCTTTGAACATTATTGCTAAGCCTCCTCAGGTTTTGCCTTGGCTGTTTATATATGTGGCTTCAATATCCTAGTGAAATTGTGCTGTGAATTACTGGTGTAATGTCATCTCTGAGCTGTGTTTCAATGGTAAAGAGCAGGTCGAGGTTTGAGTTTGTTTTTGGCAGTGCTTAATTTGTGAGAGAAAGCCTTCCTTTGCACGGGGACATCCAGCACAATTAAACGTTGGTGTGTGGAATGTAAAAGCCAGTAGTTTTTAATCCACTACCGGACACTCCCTGACCCTTTTCCTCGCACTTGCTTTCTTTTTATGATAGCTTTGCCATGTTTTCCTTCCCTAGTCTTTCGGATCAGTGGATTTTTCCCTCTCTTGCACTCAGTAGATATCTGAGAGAGGAAAAAT
The DNA here is from genome assembly GCF_031143425.1 of Pleurodeles waltl. Taxonomy (NCBI): domain Eukaryota; kingdom Metazoa; phylum Chordata; class Amphibia; order Caudata; family Salamandridae; genus Pleurodeles; species Pleurodeles waltl. The sequence goes on from NC_090440.1 coordinate 875,829,604, forward strand.
ATGTGCCGTCCCCAAAATTATATGTCAGTGCCCCACTACTGACAACAGCCACCTCAAGTTAAGCACTGATTATTAGTTCAAAGATGTTTTGTATGTTTGTTCAACAATCATTGAACATTGACCAGAAGTAAGTTTGGGGAAGATGGTGTGTGGGGAAGTGGAGGCATGAAGGTTTTGGGTCACTTGGAGGCCTGGTATGAGATGGTGGAGAAGGTTGTCTAGACTGATGGTTTGGTGTATATAGGGGTTGCGGATTTGTGATGTGAAGACATGGGATTGGGCCCATATTTATACTTGTTTTGCGCCGCATTTGCGCCGCTTATTGACGCAAAAACGGCGCAAATTTACAAAATACAATTGGATTTTGCAAGTTTGCGTCGCTTTTGCATAAAAAAATGACGCAAATGGGGCGCTAAAAAAGTATAAATATGGGCCTAGATGTATTAGATGATGTTTGCAAGATCTCCTTCTTGGCCTCTTGGTGCCATAAAGTTCCAATAATCCACAGAAGGCCTCTGCTTACACCAGCCTAGGAAGGATTTTTCTTATAGATGACAGCAGTTTCTTTTATCAGTGACTTTCCTGATTGATATTTACAGTATAAAGAGTGCCCTACTTGCCGATTCTGACTGGACTATTGAGCCCTAGAGATAATAGCACTGGCATGTTGAGGAAGTCACTGAATTCTATCTGTAGGCCAGTGAACAACTGGCGCCATGAGGGCTAGACCACTCGTTAGGAGAGAATCCATAACCCTGGGATCTTGAACCCAGCTCAAAAGACTTGGCACAAGTATCTTCAAAAACCCGCTCAAACAGAGTCACAAAGCCTTCAGCTTTCAGCAAATCCTTCAGGTAACACCACCTAATCTTCAGCAGGCAAGGGGGCTTCAGGCTGCCAAATCAAACCTTAGTGGGGATACCACCGTGCCAAGAAAGTTAATAGAAGGAGCTTTGAGAGGAACAGCAACAGACAAGTTTGAACACTAGAGAATTTCACCACAAGAGCTCTTACAAGGCTTGCATTCCGTCCTAACGCTTTTCATTTGTACAACTGCGTGTTGTAACCTTGTGAGTTGCTGGAAAACCTGTACAACTTATAATAATTTTATTTTCATACAGTACTTTGTGTAAATAAGAGTTGTTGCTATTACCATCCTCTATGGCACCCCTTTGACTGATGTTTGATGTGCAGGGTGACAAAAAACATAACTGCAGCAAGTGCATTAACTCACTGAGCTAGCTTACCAACTTTTGAGATGTTCGAGAATAGTATGAAGTCAATGGAAAGAACTGTGAGATGTTGGAGAAGTAGAACATTTGGATACATTGGACATTGTCTTAAAAAGTGCTGGTTAGTTGATTAACAGATAAGACAAAGATGAAGCACAAAGGGGTTTCTTCAGTCATTCGGGCATATGACCGGAGGGATGTACTCTGTTGCCCTGATGGCGCCCACCCCGAGACAACTACAGATCTCCTCCAAGAAGGCGGAGATGCCTGTCCCTTCAGAAGAGCCACCGCTACAGTGGTTCTGCTACAGGCACTGACGTTTTGCTGTGAAAACGCCATGTTCAGTTCTCGGACGAAACAACCTTTTTATTTTAAAAGCAATAAAATCCTGACGTTTATTGTTGAAGGAATCGCCCTAATCCAGTGGGGATGTTTTCCCAGCGCTTGGATGGGGATGTCATTATTCCTTCACAGGAATGCAAGGCTTTTCCTTGCGGTCCCAGAGCAGAAACAGTGACGTTGGAACATCAGCAGTCAACTGGGCAGACAGCCTGAAGTCCACTCACCACTGGGCTGTCAGTCAAAGGTTTCCTCCGTGGGGCGGGAAGCCGCGAGTTTGGTTCACAAGGTGCTCTGCCATTTTTTATGTCAGTATACCATGCCCGGCCAACTCTAAGTAGGCCCTAAATTTGAAAAACTTCACCCCTCAGGAAAGCAAGCGAAATTTCCTGACCGCCCAAGGCAAGGTTTAGTCAGTTTGATGTAGGTGACAATTTTGATAGGTGTCCCACTCACACATCGCTTCAAGTAACGGAACCCCAAAAAGAAGGGGTTACACACTAACACTCAGGGCTCTCCGTAGCGCTAAACAGCGGCAGGTAAATAGTTGTCGTTCAGAAGACGCAGACACCTGTGTCTCTTTGAGAATTTGAGAGTGGCGGGGAAGCATCAGTAATGCTGCCAGTCAGCTGTGGTTCACAAATGTTGCCTTTTGTGGAATGTAGCAGCAGCAGGAAAGGTTTCTTACTACTACAAAGCTTGATAAACCGGTGTTAACTAGGGCCCTTCATTTTACTCAAATTATATCTATAATAATATAGTTACTTATAGAGGATATGCAGGCCTTCAGCCTGCATCTTCTTCCATTGGGCTGCTATTGTGTCACTCACATTTTGTCTCCGCCCACTACAGAATGCAGCATAGGGCCACCCTACATTTACCATTGGCTAACTGCAGTGTCAGTGATGACATTCTCCTCTTTCACAAGAGCACATCCACACACAAAGTAGTTGTCCTAAGTGCCAAGGACTATGGTGGTAACTTATGTGTTTTGATACCAAATAATAATTTTGCTCTAATTTTGCTTTTGCCATTGTCCCGTTTAGATTGATGAGTTTACAACAGCTTCCCCAAAAATATTTTTTTGCAAAAACTGTGACAGACAAGCTTTGACAAAACTCAAAGGCTACCCTCCTGGGTGACATGCATGCTCTACAAATAGAAATGACATAATATAACTTAGCCTGAGAAGTTTAAAAGAATTATGTAATCTCAGACTTGGCCACTCTGCTCATCTACACCAGATCAACAGAAAATAGTTGAGAAAACACAAGATAACATAATCTAATTAAACATTTCCTGAAATGGCAGGTTTGCTTGCAGCTTTCTAAAGCCAAGCATCTGACACATTTGTCAGCACCAAACTTTCAGCTCACATACCATTTCACTCTGATACACTTGTGTCATCCTACAATAACGGAATGGTAACATAAAACAGGAAAGAAAGGATGGGTGAGTACTCAACAAAATGCGATGTGCAAGAACTGTGAAGAAAAGACTATCACTTTCTACATCTGTGAATTGTGGTCCAAGTCTGGTTCAGCTCTTCCAATCCAGATACTTGCATGCTCAATCTGCCAGGTGAACCAATAGCTTGTGTTTTTGGCTCTATGAATGCTGGATTTGATGATCCCTGTGGAGGTATTTAAAGAGCTTTGCGTCGCAGCATTGGCATCGCTCTCCACTTCAAAGGTACAAATCCTAGAGATCCATAGTATGACACTTTCCGATCAGTGCTTAATTTGTAATAGAATGAGTGCTGGTGCCCGAAGCTTTGCTCAGAATCCCATGGCCGGTGTGCTATTAAATGTCAGCACATCGAATACCAAGGCTGCCTAGTCTTGAATTCACCTTAGGCCTCTTTAATCCTCTACAAGTTACGCTTCTCTGTATTATCTCACTCTGGTTGGTTCCCGTTTATCCTTTTGCAACAGGTTTTCAAACTTTCTTTTCCTCCTTCTTTCCCCTTTGTGAGTCTTGCCTCTTTTGCTCTCTGTAAATGTCCAATGAGGAAAAATAAGTCCACAAAAGTGTTGCTGGTGGCACCCACTAGCAAACACCATACACAAGTTTTTCCCTACATCTCTCTTCTTGTACTTCACCAGTGTGAGATAGAGACAAGCCATTGCAAGCTTCTTTGACATTAATGCAGCTTGATTGTTTAGAGTGCTGACAAATGTGTTCTGTAGGTCATGTGTTAGAATCCCGACAAGCAGACTCAGCCTTCCATCCTTCCAAGGTTAGTAAATTGAGTGCCCTAACTCGGGTAACAATAGTATCTGTTATTTTCAGTGTTTAGAAATGGCAGAAGTGTGGTATGAAGCAATATATAAAAACAAGTTATTTCTGTTAACAAAGCACACAGAGCCATTGTTCGGGCACCTTAGAAAAGTGAGACTCTACTCTTCAGGTTGAGTGCACAAGCACTTTGACCTATTGGAAGCTTTGTGGGCTTTTAACCACTCCACCTCACGCCTTCCACTTTCATTTGTTTGTGGGCTTGCCCTTCAAACATCACTTGATGTAATTGATAAATGCTTTACATTTGTCCCGCCTTGGGACGGTTTGGCTACCACCTTGGACACCGTCCCTGTTACAGGGGTAATTGCACAACAACCGATATACTTCAGCGTGGGCGAACTACTTGTTTCTTTTGTCTACAATCTGTGGCTCCCTTGGTGCTTACAGCGCTCAGAGCACGAACGTGTTTACACTGTTACCTAATAAGAGTCATTTAATTTTTGCTTTTGGCTTTTATTTGCGTGATCTGTAGGTTACTGGATAATCTTCTTGGAAAATGCATGGTAAATATTTATGTGTTTGTTTTTTTATGGGCACTAGCGCTTCCAGGCACATCGAAAAGCATTTTCTTTCCAGGTCCTGAGGTGTGTTGAAAGCACCGTCACCTGTCATTCCCAGCAAAGCTGTAGGTCAGTGTCACTGTGTCCAGTGTGGGAAATGAGGTCTCTGAGGAGTCAGAAGCAAGGTGTAGGGAACGTGGACAAAACAAAGGGTCACCAGGACACATAGCAGAGACCTCGCGTGACTTCATAGTCGAGATTTGACCCAAAGGTGGAAATACAAATCTGTACTCTCTCCAGAAAGAACATTAATGTCCAGAGTTATTTTGACATTTTGACATTATATGCACTCTGATCCGCTTAGTACATGTTCTTTGCAGCAGGTATATTAACCCTATCCGCTACCTTATAATGACTCCAAGCTTACACTAGACAAAAGTGTGTTCTCTCTCCAGAAAGAACATTGATTGCCAGAGTTATTGTGACATTTTTATATTATAATCACTTTGTGATCTTCCTTGTAGACGTTCTTTGCAGCAGGCACATTAACCCTCTGTGCTACCTTATGGTACCTACAAGCTTCCATTAGACAAAAGTATGTTCTCTCTCCAGAAAAAACATTGATCATCGGAGTTTTTTGACATTTTGACATTATATGCACTTTGTGATTTGCCTAGTAAATGTTCTTTGCAGCAGGCACATTAGCCCTCTGCACTACATTATGATGACTCCAAACTTCCACCAGACAAAAGTACATTCTCTCTCCAGAAAGAACATAAATCACCAGAGTTATTTTTACATTTTTACATTATATGCACTTGGTGATTTGGCTTGCACACATTCCTTACAGCAGGCACATTGACCCTCTGCACTACCTTATGATGACTCCAGGCTTCCACTAGACAAAAGTACGCTCTCTTTCCCCCAGAAAGAACATTAATCGCCAGGGTTATGTTTACATTTTTACATTATATGCACTATGATCTGCTTAGTACACATTCATTGCAGTAGGGATATATTTGCCTGTACGCTACTTTATGATGACTCCAAGCTTCCACTAGACAAAAGTATGTTCTCTCTCCAGAAAGAACATAAATCGCCAGAGATATTTTGACATTTTTACATTACATGCACTTTGTGATTTGCCTAGTACATGTTTTTTGCAGCAGGCACATTATCCCTCTGCACTAACTTATGATAACTTCAAGCTTCCACTAGACAAAAGTACATTCTGTCACCAGAAAAAAACATAAATCGCCCGTCATTTTCGACAATTTGATTTGCCTAGTTCTTTGCAGCAGGCACATCCTGTCCAGGCTTCCACTAGACGAAAGTAAATTTTCTCTGCACCGTGAGCTGAAGGGGCCGGGAGTTGCTGGACATGGAATATATAGGCCCGATATAGATTTAAAATTATGTTGCTTTAACATTTACATGCTGTAAAGAACACAACTTTCATGGAGGAATCATTTGTATACAAATATTTCAGCGATATTAAACACTATTAATGTCATAATTAGCTATAAATCAAATTTCATAAATGAATAAATATTCAAACAGCATGTAATTTGTTTCTAAAAAAAATAAGAATTTTAATATATTCACTAATAATATATTCATCAAATAGCAAAGTAACAAAGATATATTTTTTTGTTTTTATACAAACAAACTGGTGACCCCTCAATTCCCCAATCTCTTTACATCCAAGTGACAGAAGGAGAACACCAACCCTCCTGGACTCCAGCAGCTCATGCGATGAATTGCGTCATGGAGTGTGTAAGGTCAATATTTCGGTCTCCCAAGGGTCAAACCATCCATGAGGCCATCCTCAGGACAATGTGTCAAAGTGGATTACATCACAATAATTGTTGTTTTCAACATCAACTTGCTGGAAAAGCACTGCCTAATCATTTTCGTCCAGCACATCCAACGCGAGTCGGTTACTCCAGTATAAAGAAAGGACAATGCAATTTCACCACAGATACGTAAACTCCAGCCGGGCTCGAATCAATCACAAAGCAACAATTATTCTGTCACAGGCTGCCTAGCAAGCCACAGACACCCCTTGTGATCCACCTAAATAAAAGAAAAAACGCTAAAACAGTTTTAACAAAAAAGAAAAACACACATACCTGTACTCAAGATGGTAATCGGCTGCCGAAAAAAGAAACAGGAAGTCTTCCCAGGAAGTGATGTCTATATATTCCTTTGAATGGGGGCCATCTTGGATTGGGATGGAAAAGTCAAGTTTTGTAATTATGTTCTGCATGAATGGAGATAAATTTATACATAAGGACAGTGAGAGGAAGACGGATGAGGAAGTAATGCAAGTTTTAGTAATGCAATGTACTAAACAGGATATAGTTCTGTGGCTGTGTGGCTACACACAAACATCTGCAGTGATCCCACTAACCAATAGTGGTTTCATAACTTAAAATAGTGCATTTCCCACTGATTGGTTTAAATTGCATTTATTTTTACATGCAGTTAACATAAGGTGTAAGGCCAACAAAATAGGTACAGAATATTTTTGTCTTTTTAGCCACACCTTTGACCCTTCCCCCACGCTCACTGTTCCCACTCCCACTGTACTCAGGATCACAGTTCCCAAACTTTTTTAATGCACTTCGACTACTGCTGACTACACATTCACAAATTACATGACAAGCATCACCTTTGGCAAGAACACGCCAACAGGCCTTTCTAAATCTCTTGGAGGATCTCTGCTAGCTGTGAGTTTGACTATCATGAACGTAGATGTTCTCAAAGGTGAAAATGTAGTGAGTTTCCAAGGTAAATCCAGGAGTGTGACTCTATAAATTCCTTTTGTCAGTAACTTTCCAGGGTGTCAGACTACTCTAAAAATTCAACTCAAAAGCTTGGGAAATTATAGGGAGGAAGGACGGGTGTAAGTTTACCAAACTATAATCTATGATCTCATTCAGCCCTTTTTAATCATGTTAATAACGGGATTCCTGAGGCATGTGTGCATGGCTGGCGACGAGAAGGCTGCCAAATTCTGTTGTGCAAGAGTTGGATCTATTCCCCAGACCACCAAACGCGCTTGCTGCAAGTAAATGTGACAGCTCTGGAGTTTCAAGAATGCACTTGAAGAATGAAGTGGGCGTTTGGACACAACATTTGTGACACCGACAATATTAACAAGCATCTGAGCACCAATACGTCCGGCTTTAACGTACTAACACAGCCATGCAAAAATGTTGTTTTGCACATTAAAGCCAGAAATGTTGGCTGTGGTGACAAATAGTGCAATGTTTAAGCGTGATTTCATATATGAAATAGTTCCTGATACATTCCAAAGGAAGCATTCATTCAGGGCATTGTAATAAAACCAAATAGTCAATGGCATGAGGGCATAATACCTTTCTGTGTACATTAAAAAAATTATTAAGAATAAGTAAGACATACAACTGTGCTGTGAATCCAGTCCTAAAAAAACTACGGAACAGCTCAGGGGTCTATGAAATAATGAAGACTCCAGGGGGCAAAGAAGCCACCTTCTTTAAGAAGTTTCCTCCAGCGATTTCCAAAGCATCTGCATTGACCTTCCGGGTCTGTGTTATGCATATGGTGCACTCTTCCTGTTTGCTCCATGGCCGACCTTTCAAAAGGTGCGCTGGGTGCAAACAGGGACAGTGCACCCTATTACTAAGAATGCCCTGTCCGAGGGCGGTCATGAACTCCCGCTGCCCTCGGAGCAGGGCATTCAAGTGAAATATGGAGGGGCTGCCTCAACTCTGCTCACCTCCACTTTGAAAAAGGGAAAAAGATCCGCTTGCGGGTTGGTACAATGAGTGACTACACCCACCTGCAGGAGGATGTCTGGTGGGGGGTCATGGGACCCCCTTTCTCCTGCCTCGAGGAGGAGCACTGGAAGTGCACCACCTTTTTGGAGCACACTTTCAGTGCACCTCCTCAAGGCATGTTTGCGTCCACACTCATATCCGTAATATGGTGAAGGTGCAGCGGAAGAGATTCCCTCATTTGCATGGGCCCATGAAGGAATGCCCTCTCATCATAGCACTGGCACTACATGTGAGCCTGCCCTATTAGTGTTACAGAAGGGGCCCTTCTGTAATACCGTTGTGCTCGGGGCACAAACCAGGCATGTTGTGCCAGGGCCCTGTTGTGCCCCCGGGGCACAATGTATAATACGGCCCATGGTATGCTGACAAAGAGATAGGTGACAAAAATAGGCACGAGTGAAAATGTTTGTTAGGTTTTCATAATCTTACATCATTTCCAGCATTTTGCGTTACACTTGTTGCAGAAAATTTCTGAAATTGTGCTATTATATCCTATCACATAATTTTAAATCCATTTGGGTAAAAATTGTATTTCGTGTGCACAGGAACAATGTAAACAAACAGAACATGAGGAGTGGCTGGTGTTCACAGCACTTGTCTTTTTTGGTGCTATTTTTTGTGTGCAAAATGCATCCTCATGACCAAAGTGGATAGACGGATGCATTTTGCACTAAAATATAGCGCTAAGTGTCAGGTTTGCCTTTTGTGTAAATGTGCATTGTTTTTCTGAAATTTCACACAATTACCCAAAAGGAAAGTATGTGAAGTTTGCACACCCCTAGAGATATTCCAGCATGCAGTTGACCAGTTAGCCAACTACATAATGGTATGTCTTTTTAGTAATAACAGGGAGCATGCATTTCAGCTGTTGAAGTAGAAGCAGCGGTGGCAGACGCAAATCTCAAGGGGAGGGGTGGAGTGGTGGGGGAGATAAAATATTACTTTTTTTAAAAGTATGTGCTGCCACTGCTGCCCTCCTCAATCCTCTTCTTGTGATTGTGCTGGTGCCCCAGCAGTCCCTGAGACACCGGCACAGGCTCCCTAGCAATCCTGGCACTGCTCTCATGCTATGCATAGCATGAGAGCAGCATAAGGATTGGTCTGAGCTGCTTCTTCTGCTGCTCAGACGGTGCCCTGGGATCTGTGCAACACAGCCAGGTTGGAGAAACCTAAGTGTGCATGTCGTTTTGGCCGGCAGAAGACGGCGGGCCAAACTGACATGCGCACTTAGTGCAGATGACTCCACTCCCCCTCATCCCCCCTCCCATGGACTGGCCCTACCTCTTCCTGCACCTGTTGGTTGAGCCACCAGCTGAAAAATACAATGATATTAAAATATCGTTTTATTTTTCAGCTTCTGGCTCAGCTAGTGGGGCGACACTCCTTTGCCATTGCGAAGAAGCCACCCCTGAGTAGAAGGAATCCATATTTCATCCTTGAGCTAGCCTGGACTGGGATGGAGTCCAGAAGAAGAATTAAACTTCTTACAGAGTTAGCAAACGTGATCAAGTATCAAGTAAAAGATAAGTGGGGAAGGGTTGTGCTGCTGCTGTAGCGATCAGATAACTCTCTGGTGCCAAAATTCGAGCCATCGGCTTTACAACCATAGAGATGTGCAGAGTGGAAGGAGGAAATGTTAAGAAGTCAGGGAGCGAGGGTATGAAGTTTTGTAGTTATTTTCTAGACAAGCGTTTTAAGCATGGGATGTTTGATTGTTTGGACTGATGAGTGAGTTGGTCTTTTGAGTATGGGATTGTTCTGCGGTGCGAAGTAGACTTTGTAGAACTTCAGGCTGCTATTCTCGATGTCACTGTTATAAAAGGTTAAAAAATAAGAACATGAAATAATTCTTGCAGAAAGTAGGATTTCACGGAGTTACACGTGTGATATATGGAAGGGAGGGGCGCCTAAGTGTTGTACCCACTGAAAAAAATTGATTCTTTGCTCAACCACAATCATGCCTTCCATTTCCGAGTTAACAAATGGATTCCTAAAATTGTTCCTTCAGCTTCCTCGAGAAGAAAGTTCTGGAGATCGAAGACAAACACGAGGCTGAACTCCAAATCGTCAAAGCTGAAAAGTTGCAAACACAGGACCTCCTCTTCAAGCAAAGCGAGGTGATTGGGGAGCTCAGTCAGCAGCTAAATGTTGCCACACTCAACAACAGCCTGTTACAGAAGCAGCAGTCCTCGCTTATGGAGACCATGAATCAACTTATTAACCTGGTGTCACAATGCAACCGTGAGTATTGACAAACTCTGTACCTTTAGAAATGCTTCTAATCTCCCATTGGTGGATTGGCCATGTCGCACCATTGTTGTCTAAACAAAAATGGCGTCCAACTTACTCATGAGAAAATGGGAGATTTCACTACAGGGCCTTGCTCTGAAAGTGTAGCAGAGGTTTGTCTGAAATTTGACCTTTCACTTTTCCAGCCTATCAGAGGCACCAGGCTTTCATTGAGTCTTTCAACTTCAAAATTCCCCTTTGTGCACTGTTGTCTGATTGATTGTGCCAGGCGCACAATCAAGTAGAAACATTTTACACTGCACGTCTCTGCCAACAGACCAGTATGTTTGTGTGTGTGTGTGTGTGTGTGTGTGAGAGCACCTTGCTGCCAAAAGAGCAGTATGTGTGTGTGCGTGTGTGTGGGTGTGTGTGCTCACGCGTTTAAGAAATCCTTTAAGACTCATGTACTCATGCCATGTGGGCACTGTCTGAGTCACTAATACACAGTCTCACACCTCTTACAAGAAACACAAGAAATCACCCTATCTGTTTCTTCCGTGCACAGTGCAGTCAATGAATTATTAAATATGTAAGAAAAAGACAATATTGTCATAGTTTCGAAAGAAACCTCATAACTCACCAGTAAACTCATATTCACGGAATGTAGAACCCTGGAGCTCTGAAGCTCTGGTTGTCCTGGTATTTAGTTGGGTACTGGATGTTATTCATTTCCGACCTCAAACACACAGCCCGGGGAGTAAGCAGTTGTTTGTTTGCTCTATTTCAGAAATTTCTATGGTCCCCAAGGAGGCACAGAAGGACTTCAAGGACTGTGCAGATGTCTACAGGTCAGGGTTGACTACAAGTGGTGTCTACACCCTCCGTTTCCCCAACTCTTCAGCTACAGTCAAAGTAAGTTGCAGGAGGTTACAAAGTGCATGTAAATTTGTGTCAGCAAAGTCTCTGTCTGGGGGTCCAGGAGTAGGGTGACCAGATTCTCAAAACAAAAAAAACGGGACAGGTCATAGACATAGAAGTAGGACTACAGTTTGCAGCAACCATTAACATAATAGAAGGACTACTTAACAGCTTTTGTAGACATAGAAAAAGGACTTCAATGACAGCCTCTACCACAGGTACATATGAAGAAATTGCAGACAACAAATCAGAGGTCTTATATTGACTGTAAACTTAGTTCCATTTTCACAGTCTTTGCTTCCACACTTGTTATAGCTTGTGACCACCCTTGCCTTGTACATATTTAAACTTGTGAGTCAATGGGAGATGTAGTATCTGATGGTGAAGAGATGGGGCTTTGGGTTAAGCATTTCAAGACTTGGAAAGCGAGTTTATAGAGAATGATTGAAAACCAGATGGGAAAAACTAGCCCAAGCTGCATGGTATATTTTCTGTTCTCAGTGCCAAAGTATGATGAAGGTGCAAAACCTTCAGGATGTAACAAGTTCCTTAAGAATGTTTTGGATGAGGGACCAGCCCTCCACTACCAAGCAAGCCCTTCAACACCTCAAGAGTCCATCTAAGGAGTTTCTATCAGTTTCGTTTCCGCTCCAGTGGCACTCCTTAAATTCATTCTGTCACCTCTACAGCAGTAATATTTACCTTCTCCCCTCAGTCACACACAAATCCAGTCCCTCTGTCAACCTTACCTCCTGGTTAGCAGTCACTCACACCCAGGGCCGGCTCTAGGGCGGTACGACTGGTGCTGTCACACCGAGTGCTGACTTCAGGTAGGGCAACGGATTTGCAGGTATATTATAGTTTTAACTCTTGCTTCCAGCAGCTTTTAGGCAACAATAAATATGTCAAGATAACTCTGGTGATTAATTTTCTGCCTGGTGAGAGATAGGATTCTCTAGTGGACATTTTAAGGTAGCGCAGAGGGTTAATATGGCTGCTGCAAAGAACATGTGCCATGCAAGTTAGATGCATATAATGCAAATAGGTCAGTGGCTTACTACTTTTGTCAGAAAGATCCTTTTGTTAAGTTAGAGTGCTAATCTAGAACAGTGAGCTGCTACCTGTCTAAAAAGAGCTGCATGCAAACTGCAAAGTATAGATTAGAGCGCTATGATTTTTTCCCAGTTTTTCCTTATCCTATTGTTGCAAAAAGGGCTCATTTTGGTAAAAATCAATTATTTTTATTAAAGAGAACCCCCAAATGTAGTGTGACATTTAAAATTCTGAGTTTGTGCTTTTCCATACCAAGCACTTAAACTATACCGCCTACCAGTATGGATGGTTTCACTCCAGGCCCCTTTTGCCTTTAGCAGCTGCTTGATTCTGAGCTGCGTAAAAGGGCAGAGCAGGGTCACGAAGGTGGGTGGCTGGATCTTGCTGCTGACTCCTGTGAGCAGGGCAGGGTCATGCTGGTCACAGATGGTTCGAAGGAGCTTTTGTCCCGATGGCTGGCACACCACCACTGTTGCTGCTTTTTATAAAGAGAAGGGAAATCCACAGAGAAAATGTCTCTTTTCTCTCTGGATTTCCCTTAAGTGACGTCACGCCGCAACATCTCAAGCAGTGAACTCAAACACTACTGGAAAACCGGGACATTTCTATAAAAATCTAGCTAGTTTCCAAAAACCAGGACATTTCTTTATTTTTGACGAAATTGTCGGGACACTGGGACACTTCTCAAAAAACGGGACCGTCCGAGGAAATCCAGGACGTTTGGTCACCCTACCCAGGAGACTCACATCACCTACCCTCTAAAATCCATCAGCTTCCGTAGCAGTTTAATTGTGCCCTGCTGCCTGACTTCTGGACTGTCAGTTTCAGCGACAGTGCAGTTCTGTCTTGCGTCCAGCCACAGAATGAGCTTTAAGGCAGTGGATTTTGCCAGTGCCTGTGGACCCGAAGCAGGACTGCTGATTGGCGGCTCCTGTAAGAAAGGGACCACATGAGATGAAGGCGTTGTAACACTGTGAGTTACTCCCCTGCCACTTTTCCTTTTGTTTCTTGGTGCTGCACCACAGTAAGGTTGGCCCCGATGAGGGTCCAAGAACGGTGGCATCTGCTGCATAGTCCTACAAAAGGGTAAAATCTGTAATGGCACACTCAAAACATTTGTGTGTGTGCATGCAGTATGTCTGAAATAGCATGGTGTATGTGTGCAGAAAGATGCAACGAACCAGAAAGAGAACTGTGTATAATCATTTATTATTGTTATTATGTTTTGGGAGGAAAGACATTGCAGTTGATGGTTCATGTCCACCAACACATATTTGTCGTGAGGTGTGTGAAGTTGATACGTCAGACAGTTTGCAAATACAAATACAAAATAGTGATGACTGGAATGATTGTCATTGGTAATTACCTGAGCCATATCCCAGTCTGTCATCCTTTTGCCCACAAGGAGTCCTCAGATTCGACTCAGCCATATGCAAAACAGTCTTGTTTCTGCTCCAATAGCAACACTCCAAGCTGAATAGCCAAGCCAGGCCCCACTCTGAACCGGAATATTAGTAACCCAAGACTGGTTTAGGCCTAATTGGGCCTCTTCAGTTAGCTTGGTTCCAGTGAGACACTGAGCGTTGGATACATGTCTGGGCCATTACCTTACAGTTAACACATCACACATAGGATTACAAAAAATAAATGGATGGAATGTTTATGTTAATCTCAGCCACTGGAACCAAGCAGCACCCCACTGAAGATGCCCAAAGACAAGAGCCCGTCTTGAGTTGTATGTGCTCCTTTTTGGAGAGAATCTGTCTCGGCAGTTCAGCCGGAATGTTCCTGCTGAAGCAGGGCCAGGGCTGATTTGAATATGGCTGGGTCTATTTCGAGGTGGCACGTTAAGCAAATAAATGATGGACTTTGGTGCAGCCCCAAGTATTTACCACTGGTTCAGATTATTTCAAGCATTCCACCCATCACTTTTGTATTTTTATATTATAAAGCAACCTATACAAAAATAGCTAAATATTAATCAGGCCTCTTCCAAACCCACCAGCTATCCACATTGCTACCTCCAACACTGAGCGCAAACTAAATAGCTCTGAAAGGCTTTTCCAAAATTGGGGGCAGAGCATTAAATGTGGCAGAAGTTACAATATGTACAGTCCCCAGACTTTAGTTAAATCAATTACCGCTCCAGTTTTAAGTGTAACGTAAACCAATTCATCCTTAATTGGTAAAGAAAAACAACTTGATGCACTATGATGTAATTCTTCCATAAACCTCTATTTTCTTTTCCCTCTCTCCTACTTCATCCTGCTGTATTTCAACCCCTTTTCACCCACCGCACGTCAAGACTGTTCACTTCCCTTTATCTTGACCCTTGCTCTTATTACTGTCTGCCATAAATGTCTATTTTATATCACCAAGCTTATTTTACTGTTCATTTATCATAATCTCTGCTTGTTTTCTGTGTCTGTCCTTGATTATTGTATGCTGCGCTGGTAGCTGGACCTCTGGCACTTGTGCATTAGAAATAATAGTTAAAAATACAACACCATGCAGACGCAGCGAATCTCACCAGCGACTTGAGGGGTCACAGTATGTCCGTACCCCGCATGAGCATCTACACCATGCTGACATTGACAATGGGAAGAAGGAACCCCTTCCCAATAAACCAGCAAGAAATACTCTCATGTAAGAAACACATAATGAGATCACCACAGCCCCCTGTGTGCACCCCTCTGACTAGAACAATTTTCGAAAAATGTAAGAAGGTATATTGGCATACAGGAGGTCATAAACTGCAGAGCTGAAGGCATTTTAATGGCTGTTCCAGAAAGTCCATGGGGTGGTCATGTGGAGATGGCTGCAGCGCCTGTAATTGGAACCTGCTGGGTCAGATATACCCGGGGTGAGGAGAAACCTTCCCTCCCGGCCCAGCCCTGCCCCGTCACGGACTCAGGGCTGTGCCTTATTCACAGTCTGCTATCGCTTCCGCGCCCTCTTCGCGCCGGATCAGCTGTCTTCTGTCTCATAACTTCATTCATCATTGAAAAAATTCAAGTTAAAGAGATCTGGGTCAGAAAAAACCTGCCGCCCTGTGCCATGTTGACAGACCCACTGCAGACTGGTGTCCCCTGACCTGATCTCTTTCATCGCGCCTGATGTTCGCAATCACTCGGAGCGGTTAAAAAAACAAAATGTCACTTGGTCCCCTCAGCCCTACCTGCGTTTGTGGGTGGCATGCCACGCCCGCCCCTCTGTGTTGATCAAGGGAAGGGTATGTGAAACCCTTCCCCCATCTGCCCCGGGGTGCGAGGGATTTATTTACAGCCCCTGCCTTGCCCTGTTGCTAGGGTGTGTATGTGCGGTTCCTCATACCTTTCCCACGTCCCGAGAGGTGTATTTATACCACCATCGTGCCCAAAGCAAGCGAACATTCAACGCTGTACCATGCGCATTATCCAAGGGTGAAGGGAGCATTTTCTGACCACTGACCAAGTGAAAGCGGTTGTCTTTGTTCACCCCCTTTGCAGCCCAATGTCGGGGGAAACACTGTGTCCTTCCGCCTGCTTAGATCAATGGGTGCATTGTTGGTATGTGTTAGGTACCCCACCTTTCCCAAGAGTCAGTCTCTTTAGTGCCCTTCCCCCCATTGCTCAAGTTTAAGGGGTCTTTATTTGCCTTTCACCTCGCCCAAGAATTGGGAATATATCTGTTTACCCAGACATATAGGGCAGGTAGGTCTTTGTTTGGCCCCCAAGTTTGATCAAGTGCAAGGTCTATTTTGTGTGTCCATACCCTTGCCCACGTGCAGGTAGGTATTTTCCGTCACCCTGCCTTGCCCAAGAATGGGGATCTTTGTTTACCCCCCAGGTTGGCCCAAGGGCTGAAAACTCTCTCTTGCCCCTGCCTCAAACCTTCCAGTAGATAGAGTCCTTCTACTTTTCCAATCCACTCTTGGAGAAGTTGAGAGTAATACTTTCTGCCCTCCCCCTCACGCCTGGTGTGCCCTAGCTTGTCCAATGAGGAGTTGTTTCTTTCCATCCACGCCTTGCCATAAGGCCGGGGGTTCTTTGTCAGCCAGATGAGGACTATTTCCACCACCCGTCCCCAAAGGCACAACTATTCTTATTGCCTCCCTCTCCTTGCCACAGGGTGTGGACTACAATAACACCCCCCCATCTTGCCCAAAAGTGAGGGTAGTTATGCTTTCTTCCCCTTGGCTAAGCCTAGGGCAAAGTATACTTTCCTACAGCAAAAAAAGACTGGCACCTGTGACAGCTGACATCTGCCCTAGGCTTCCTTCATACTCATTTTTGCAAGAGAGAAGGAGACTATGGTCGTTTTTAGGTCTTGATTTTGCAGCACAGCTGTCAAACTGATCTGCTTTTAAATATTCAGATAGAGGGAGCTTTGGGTCCACACTTTTTCGACCATTGGCTTTATTCAGTAATTGTCTTTTATCCATTGCCTGAAGACTGCCAGTCATGCCTTACAATAGCAGAGTCAAGTATTCATCTCTCCCCTAAGGCTACTGACTGTGTGCATCCTTCTGCCTCCTCGCCACTGCTTACAGTGAACTGCATGAGGTGCAGACTACTTTACAGCTATGACCCTCTCAATCTGCTCCTGCTGCAAACATTACATGTGTTGGCATATTTAAATCCAGACCTATTGGCATTGCCAGTGCTTGTTTTATCATGAT
This sequence comes from Pleurodeles waltl, assembly GCF_031143425.1. Classification (NCBI taxonomy): domain Eukaryota; kingdom Metazoa; phylum Chordata; class Amphibia; order Caudata; family Salamandridae; genus Pleurodeles; species Pleurodeles waltl. Next base: position 875,846,663 of record NC_090440.1, read on the forward strand.
GACATACTCCACTTGTCCCTTTCTCCAGGCAAGGGGGAATACTTACCAATCAGCCATGGGGACAAAGTGGACAAGGCATTATGCAGCACCCCGATCTAGGGCTAGGGTGGGGCAAACCTCAAAATACATATCTGTCCTTGCATAGAGAGTTCCGACACACTTGGGCAAGGGAGGGAAGTGGCAACAAATTCCCGATCTTCCCTTGGGTAAATTGGTATTGGCAAGAAATAATCCCAGCCTTGGTGAACTCAAGGGTCACTAAGTACCAACCCTTCACTTTTGCAACCCAGAAAAAACAGGCAACGAGAATCCATCCACACTTAAGCAAGGTGGCAGATACCTCCCTGGAATACCAACCATTTCAGCCCTTAGGCAAGACCAGGCAACCACATGACACTGTTGTGTAAAAATAATATCCTCCTGCCATTGGGAAAGGCACGGGCTGTGTCTTTGTAACAGTACCTGGTCCTGGCCAGGCCAGTGTGGGTGAGTACGAATGCCCTTTGGATATTATTTTACCTCTCCCAGCCTATATGACAGAAAAAAACTAAATATATGTGTGGACCTTATGCATATTACATCGTCAGCTCTCCATCTATGTTACTTTTATTGTTTCTATACTATAAGTGTGAAGTGTGCAGGTGGTGCGCACTTGTACTCTTTGCTAAAATTCTGTACTGTTCAAACAATTATCCAGAGCTATACAGCAGTAGAGTGTGTGCAATGGACTCCTGGGCCCTCATTACCAGTGGCCCGAAAAATGACCAATAGGCAATCACAAATGGGACCCTGATGTTCCCTTTAGAAATTAGGAATTACCAAGGACATTTGCTCTTTCCAGTCTCTTCGGAATTAAAAGGCAATCCTTAATAATGGCCTTGGTTTTTAGCTTGAGAGCTGTATTATTTATAGGAAAGGGCCCATTGGTTACTATTTGTTAGCTTCAGTGTCATTATTATTTTCTACTGCCTAATTGCCCTGTGCAGGCCAAGCATCATTTCTGTTCCTTCCTGCGGAGCATGGACCAAGGACAGATTGATTCAACTTAATTAGTACCCGTCCGCTGCTCACATGGTGATTGAGATACTATTTCTTCTTTCCCCTCCCACTCAACCTTTCTCAGTTCTGCTGTCCCCGTCTAGTGCTCCCTCACACCTCCCTCACATTACTTTTCACCTCTCCCGTTGTTGCTGCTCCCGCCCTCCTCTCTCACACCTGCCTCATGTTGCATCCCACCCGCTACTTCTAATATATTGCACAGCAATCCATTGTGCTGAAAATGCACTATGTTGCGGTACACACTGGCCACTTCATCGCACTGTTTTTTTCTGCATGTTGCCCAGAAGCTCGGGCTGCTGTGCGACATGTCTAACAAAACATTGACAAAGCCAATAGTTCTCACATAGGCAAGAACTATTGGCGTTGTCAATGCTTGTTGCTTAACGAATTGAAAACAGCTGAATGAATACACCATAGTAAGGAAAGGCATCAAATGGAACCAAGCACCATGTGCCTGGCCAATTGGGTAAAGTTTTGTTCAGCGTCTTTTGGTTTCTTTGAATATATGGTGGTTTCAATGTTATTTGCAAAAAGTCACTTATTTATACACTTTTGACCCTTTTTATCAATATGCACTAAATTTGGCAGCTGGAATGCTGAATTTGGAAGCCTTTTTTCCCCAAGTTTGACTCAAATTCGACCAAGAGGGGACTGAAGGTTGGTGAGAATTATTAATGTTGTGATAAAATGATTGCTATGTAATGAGGTAGCAACTTTAACTAGAGAGATGCAACTGCACCACTTTACTATGTTATTTATATACGATTAAATAGACTAATGTTGCTTAACCATTATATATTGTACAGTGGTGTAACAAAACGTGAGGGGTCCCACTGCAAGATATGCTAAAGCCCCCCCGACATTCACATTAGTCAGGGCAGAGGTGGCCCCCTCCAGTATTGCTAAGCCTGTGGGCCCCCACATGGGCTACGGGGGCTCTATTACGCTCCTGATACTGCCCACAAACTACTGGTTTATCTATTGGGGCACCTTCTGGGTCCCCAGGCCTACAAACGAATGGTTAACTTACATTACAACCTCCCAACTTATCGAGTATAATCCACCAATGAACTGTGGTCAATCTGATGAGTCCACCTGAAGGCAGTGAGCCTGACAGAGCTACAAACAAACGAGTTAATACCACCCCAGTTCAAGTGACATCCTTCATATTCAGCTACGACAGGAGTGCCGTAAGCTCTGGAGGGGGGAGAGGGGCGCAAACCATACAATACTCCGATGAAACGCTCCATGGTAGTATTGGTTCTTCCATGTTGTCCTAGAGACAGAGGAATGCACTTGTACAAGTCACAGACAGATGGTAAGTGGTTTAAGACAGCACTTTGTTTCTGTAAGTACTGTGAGGCAGTATCCAGCACTGAAGTGTTATTGGTGGTAAACAGGTCATCTGTTATTGATTCATTGGGAACAATTATTAACATTGCAAGCAGTAACTCACACACCACTGCAGGCTCCGGAGGTCTAACCTGCTTTTTGAAAGAGCCAGGTGAGTACCTGTAGTCCTAGGTACCAGAGTGTGTTGCTTTGGTGTTGCTAGTGTGCAGTCAGCATTAAGGAAATATGTCGCTTCTCTGATAGAGGATCACTGGGATGTTTTTAACAATGAAACCACTTATATTTGTTGCTTACCAGGATGGGTGATCTTGGGACTGTGGTGGTGAGCAACACCTCCAAAGCCTTCTTGACTTACTTAGGTAGCTTGGTACAGCGATCAGAGATTGGGGATAAGATTTGCAAAGGGTTTGCATTGCTCTTGCAACACAAGCCTTTTTGTGAGATTTACTAAGCCACCCTATGCAGCTCCGTGTGGCTTAGTAAATCCAGAGTAATGCAAAGTAGTGCAACTGCCTTGGGTTACTCTGTGTGGAAAGGCGTTTCATGGGTGGGGCATGTGTGTTCCCATGCATCCACCCATGATTTTTGGCACATTCCCAGATTTAGTAAGACTAGTAAACCTGGGAATGCCTCAGAAAGCAATGCCTTCCCAGGTGAGACATACCTAGAAAGAGGAAAATGTCTCTGGGAATTGATTTTACTGTTTTACTGCACAAAAACAATCCTGCTTGTAATGTAGGAACCCATGCACCATGGCACAAGGGTACCTGCGTTGGTGCTTGGCAGCCACAAGTGCGCCAGTGTAGAGAGAGAGAGTTGGAATGTGCCAAATCTTAGTAGATATGGAACATTCCTAGTCTCTCCAGTTTTCTTGCTGTGTTGCTCTGTGCGAAATCCTAGTAAATCTGGGCCTGAGTCTGTGGAGGTGTATGAAGGTTGAGTTAACTATTGTGTGACGTAAGTATTGCAATCAAAATAAAGATGAATGACTAGTGAGAGTTATTATCGGGAAAGGGATATCTCTTTGAGAAACACGTAATTAAACAATTTAAGTAAACACTAGAAACAATGGATGTAGCCTGATGTTCCAAACAATAACCGCTCAAGATATAGTCAACTAAAACTTTGGGCAGGATCCCTTTTCTGAGGTTCATGGGCTGGCTCATCAATGGTATGACGTCTAATGCTATCCAATGGGATGTCAGCACGACAGAGAGCTCTGGAGCTGTCCAGTATACAGAAATATTTTACCACTGAAGTCTGAGAAGGTGCCTTTGGGATACTTTGACAGATAAATAGTCCACCTTGGGAACTCAATGCAAACCCTCTTCTTATGGGGTTGTTTAAAGACGTAAGCCAAAACACATTTATTTTTCATAGCCATAAAATCAATGTTCTTCTCTGTTGGTCATGGTTGTTTTTGTGTTGTCCTCAGGATATCAGGATTACTAGAACTGAAGTAGCTTAATAGACTGATCAAAAAATGATGTTTCTGGTGCACAAAGGGGGGATAACCAAATGACCAGCCGTGGCAGCTAAAAAATAAAAAAAGGTCCTCTGCAAAACAAACTTCAATCACAAAAGGAGGGAGGAAGCGCACTGCCCAGCATACCAGAACACAATTAGCCCAGATGCACTCTAGTACATGCAGGCTATAATAGCACTCACTTTAGTCGAAAGTCTTTAGTATTCACCATTGTTGGCTCGGCCAGTGCTGGGTATCTCTAGACACTATTTTAGGGTATATTGTCCATCTCCAGTAGACAGTAACAACGTAAATTTGGGAGCGTTGATAGTGCTGCTGACAGCCTTCTCAGCTTTCTGTACCACTCTCAGAGCGCAGGAGCATTAGCCATGAGCATGTAAGACCAGTAATTCAAAGGAGCCAATCACAAAACTGGGGAGGGAGCACACTGTCTAGCATATCAGCATACAATCGCTTAAATGCACTGTAGTAAATTGTGGTAAATGCAATGCATAATAATCACATTAGTGGAAAGTGGAAGCTTTTGTTCCATTTATGACAAAAGTACGGGAGCAGAAGATGTCAGACTCTGGAGAATTTCTCTAGTTTGGGAAAATGGAGGAAACAATTCCTCCTGCATCAAAGATAGTTTGCAGGCCAGTGCTCTGAGGAGCAACGGCGCACCTAAAGGATGTGCATGGTCCGCGATCTCTGGAGAGAGTGGGCATGGGAGCTGGTGGGTGCTTGACCACCACACAAGCATGCAAGATGAGGGCACCCCCAAGTGTGGTGCAGGGGACACTTCTACTAGCACCCAGTTTGCAGCAGGGCAGAGGCTGGTGATGAGCTTGTGGTCATCTCATGTTGGGCACAGGCTAGTGCATACTGGGAGTGCTGCAGGGGGGGGTCCACATGAGATCACAATGCAAACAGTGGTAAAGGGGAGCAAATTTACCCATCAGATTCACCGATCCTATGTGTAGCTCACCTATACTTTAGACTGATATCACTTTGGCTCAGCAGTATTTCTACTTTTGAGCTCCTCTTGTCCCCTGTCTGGGAAGCTGGTTACCAGACAGCAAGCATGTAGAGCAGTGATGCCTGGCAGAGTGCCGGGCTTAGTCTTAGGTTTTTATGTTAACTGTGCCAGTTGTCCTTAGAAGCCCAGTGCCAATGAAATTCAGATGCACTGCTCAGGGTTAGGCGATAATTAGTCGAGTCCAGCTTTGTGGACTCTCCAATGCTGGGGAAACATATGTGTTTTAAACGGGCTGTGGAACATTGTGGAGAGTTAAGGTGATGCTGATGGGCAGTGAAGACATGAGTTACAATGGCTACGTGCAGCATAGGACATTTGTGTATCCCAGCCAAACATGAACAGCCATCCCACGACTTGGATCGACACAGCCATGTGCGCGTGCAGACACACACGTATACACACGTGCCCTTACGTGTTCTCACCAGCTTCAAGTGAGCGATGTAAGTAGTTTCTAGTGTTGAGGGTCTCTGGACTTTACATTGACAGGCCAATTGGTCTCCACCCTGTGAAACAGCCCCCCCAAAAAAACTGGTAAACAGCCATAGCCCAAAAAACATGCAGGAAAGAGAGCGTAGAGGATCATAATAAACATAAGTGAGGCTCGCTGTGGGATCCTCCCCGCAACAAGGTGCTGATGGATAGCACTGGACATGGTCTTGGATGACTCATGGTTTTAGCACCTAGTTAGGCACCATAACAACAGGTGCTATTCTGAGGAAAAAGTGAAATGCAGCTGAATAGGATATCTGATATGAAAAGCTGCAGACTTTTGTACTTACACAGACTATATTTTAATGTATTTCTTGCGCAGAGTACTGGAGACTTACCTTCTCAGAGAAAACGTGTGAAGGGTACACTTGCAAATAAATATGGATTTAAGCATGTTTACTGTTTGCTCTGCTTTCACCAGACAATTATCGTGTTTGATTTGAAACCCTGATTTTATAGCTCTCATACCTTCCATCCAGTCTGTCACATGGTGCTTCACCAAAGTGCAGAAACCATTCATTGCGAGGACCAGGAATAGAGCATTAGTCTGATGCCTTATTTAGACACTTTTTGTGAATGTGTCTCAAGGAAATAATGTGAAGAAGTTTAGCTTCAAAACACATCTCCGAGAATATGTAGGATTCCTCATCAACTAGAAGAAATTAGTTCTCACCTCAACACAATCATCGTCCCTCTTGGACTTCAAGACATATACAGATTCAGAATCTTCTTCCAGAGCATCCGACAATGAGAATAAAAGAAGGTGCTGGCAGGGATGTTTTCTTTACCTCTTCTGGGATCACTTATCTCTGCTCCTGTGTTACTACAAGCCATCCAGATATGGGCACAGAGAGTGGACTACACGAGCTCTGGAACACTGCAAGAACATAGGCAGAGATTCACAAGCCCATCAGTAAATAAACCTCTGGAGCAGTACAGCAGTCTTATATATCAGTCCAAATATAAACACATGGTTCAGGCAAAGGCTTGGGTAGACCCCCTAGAGTGGTAGGAAACAAATACACTCTCTACAGCCAAAGAGCTTGGAACTCTGATCTATTATCAGGTGCATTTGTTAAGGCCCAAAAGATTCCGTTCTTTATATCTAAACCTTACTATATGAAAATGTAAAGGCATTTGAGAGCTTGGAATTCTCAACTACTATCCGGTGCATTTGTTAAGACTCAAACGAAATCAGTTATTTATATCTTATCCTTACTATATAAAATTGTCATGGATTCCAAGAGCTTGGGAGTCTTACCTGTTATCAGGTGTGTAGGAAACTGGCCACTTGTTGCAGTACCCCCCCACTTTTTGCCTGATATTTGATGCTACCTTGACTGAATGTGTGCTGGGATACAGCTAACCAGGCTCCAGCACCTGTGTTCTTTCCCTAAAACTGTACCATTGTTCCCACAATTGGCACACCTCTGAAACACAGATAAGTCCCTTGTAAGAGGTACCAGTGGTACCAAGGGCCCTGTGGGCACAAGGGGTCCCTAAGGGCCGCAGCATATATTATGCCACCCTAAGGGACCCCTCACCAAACACATGCACACTGCCATTGCAGATGTTTGGTTTATTGAAAAATGTACACAGAGGGCATCTTAGAGATGCCCCCTGGATTTCACCCAATCCTCTAGTGTAGAGCTAACCGATCTGTGCCAGCCTACCACTAACAGACAAGTTTCTGACCCCCTGGGGTGAGGAACAAAGCCTGCTCTGGGTGGTGGCGCTTCACACCTCCCCCTTGCAAGAGCTGCAACACTTGTTGGTGAGCCTCAAAGGGTCCTGCCTCCTCTGATACTGCCCCAGGGCACTCTAGCTAGTGGAGATGCCCACACCCCCTGACCAGGCCCCACGTTTGGCAGCAGGTCTAGCGGAAACATTAGTAAACACCAAGAGGAGTGTCCAACCCAGCTGGGTCCGCCTCTAGGGTGTCTAGAGTTGAGGTGAACACCTCCTGGCAGAAGCCTCCATCTTGCTTTGGAGGGTGCTAGCCAATACAGTTAGGAATGTGTCCTCTCCCCAAAGGGAGGAGGCACAGGAAGGGTGTAGCCTCCCTCAGGGACAGTATCCATTGGCTACTACCCTCTGACCCCTGTAACGCCCCTAAATCAAGTATTTAGGGGCACTCCTGAACCTTGCTCTTCAGATTCCTGAAAAGAAGAAGGGCTTAAGAGCCACCCCAGCAGAGAAGACTCCAAACAACAGCTGACTTTGTCCCAGCCCTACCGGTGAGTCTGCAGCTTCAAGAATCCTGCTACAAAAAGACGACTCATCCTGCAGGACCAGCCACCTCTACAAACCCCCAGAGGACTGCCTGCCTCCTCCAGGACTAAGATCTCCTGAGGACAGTGGCCCTTTCCACAAAGAAACCTCCAAGAAGGACTCAAGAGCCACCCTGGATCTGTGAGTCCTGCCCACTCTACACCCAATGCCCACAGCCAGTGTCCGGTGGCCCACTTGTTCAAAGAAGATCCCCAGGAGATTCCAACCTCGAGTCCACCCTGGGTTGACCCCTACTGGCCAACATGATCATGCCAGTAGCCTAAATCCAGAGGAACCCCTGACCGAGACCGGCACTGGTGAAGATTACTCGACCCCTAAAGGTACCCCTACTCCTGCAGCCCCTGGCCTTGGGGAACTCAACTGATGGTCCAGCAATGTCCAGTGGGTTCTCTACTTACCTGTCCAGCAGTTGGTTTTCTTCACTTGACTACCTGGACCAAGTCTACAGCATCTTTGTGACCCCTGGGGTTTCCCCACTGATAAGCATTGGGTGCCCAATGCTGTGTTTTCACTTCGCACCCAGCTGCCCCTGTGCTGCTAAGGGTGTGTGTTTAGTGCTGACCAGTGTCCCCCCAGTGCTGATCTAAACCCCCCAGGTCGGTGCCCTGAAGCTGCAGGTACTTACCTGTAAGCTGTTTCTTTCTCACTGCCCCCGTCTCCGTAGGATTCAACTGGGTATCCAACACCAACTTTGACCCTGTGAATTCTAAGCAAAGTGCATTTGTTACATGAAAGTGATACATTCTTGAAACTGTACCTACCTGCAACAAAGATCCTTTTGGTTCTTGAAATAAAGTAACAAAGTATATTTTTGATAAATAAAACATTGGCATGGAGTTAATCATTGAGAGTGTGCCTCTTTTCTTGACTGTGTGTGTACAACAAATGCTTGGCTCGGCCCTCTGATAAGCCTAACTGGTCGACCATACTACCACCAAAAGAGAGTATTAATATTATCTACTTTAGCCTTTGCAAAGCCTCTGGCTATCCACTGGACACTTTGCACAGTATACTTTATTGTATATTCAGAGCAAGCTTCCAACAGTGGTAGATCAGCGGTGGGGTCTACGACTTTGCATTTGCTGGACTACTCAGCCAATATTTGATCACATGACTACGTTAAAAAATTAAATTGATTTTTGAATTGACAATTTTTCCACATTTTTAAGAGTCCTGCTAGGGCCATGGTTAAGTCCCTTTTAGCATTTCTTAAAAAGTTAAAAAAGCTATCAAAGTTAGGGGTAAGTCGCTAGAAGTAGTTTTAGTTCCTAAGACAAATCTCCAACCTTAGTAACATAATCAGCAGCTCAACAGACATGGCTGTAGATCTTGACCTGACCCCTTACCTCCATCTCAAGATTAGAGAGTTAAGGTCTCAGTTGCTGCAGTCTCAAAAATATTAAAACTGGTTCTAACCCTACCAAGATCCAGCTCCAGGAGCTCTTGGCAGAATATGCAAAGGAACACCCTGCTGAGTAAGATGACCTCCCCTCTGATGAGGAAGAAGATAGGGAAGAGGATAATGACCTCCGCCCTCCTCACCTAACTAGGGAAGAAAAGGTCCCAGTGCCCCTGGTTCCAAGGATGGTACTCACAGGATCTGGATCTCCCACAGGGGAGTCTGGCCCTCTGGGAACACTGAGGGCAGCCTCAGTGAAGAGGACCTCCTTTTAGCAAGGATGGACAAAAGACTAGCTTTGGAGAGACAGCTCCTGGCTATAGAGAGGGAGAGAGAGCAGAAATGGGCTTAGAACCCATTAATAGTGGCACTAACATAAAATCTAGGGACAGAGAGCAATCTGATTCCCCTAAAATCCCCAAAGGGATTATCCCCAAGCATGAGGATAGTGATGATATCACCACGTGGTTCACAGCCTTTGAGACACCTGTGGAATAAGAAAAGTGAAGAAGTATCACTGGGGAGCTCTCCTTTGGGAACTGTTCACTGGTAAGTGTAAGAATAGACTCCTCACACTCACTGAAGCAGATGTTGAATTCTATGACCTCACAAAGGCTACCCTGATTGAGGGCTTTGCATCCACCACGGGGGAGTATAGATTTAGGTTCATGGGCTCACAAAACCTTGAGCCAGTCCTGGGTTGACTTCATAGACTACTCAGTGAAAACAAAAGATAGTTGGTTAACTGGAAATGAAGTGCATGATTATGATGCACTTTATAATCTATTTATGAAAGAACACATCTTAAGCAATTGTACTAGTGAAAAGTGGCATCAATATCTGGTAGACTTAGCTCCAAGTTCTCCCCAAGCATTGGGAAAGAAGGCAGACCACTGGGTCAAGACTAGGGTGACCAAGAGTTCCACTGGGTGTGACCAAAAGAAATGGGTTACAAAATCTCCCCAGGTGAAAGTGGGTGACATTCCTAGAAATAAAGAAAAAGAGTCCTCTGTAGGCCCCCAGAAACCTGTCTAGGTTGGTAAGCCCCAAGACATCTCACAAAACAAAGGTGGGCAACAGGGTAAAAATTGGGATGCTACTAAGGCATGGTGCCACAACTTTAGACAAACAGAGCACCAAACCAAGGACACTACTTGTCCCAAAAACAAAGACACTAGCAAACCCCCAGGGGTATTTACTCCTCAGAGGAGGAGCTCCTTATAGCCTTTAACTGGAAAGTGTTCCCAGAGGTGAGATGGAGATTCAAGAGGGAAGTAGACACTTCCACCACCTACTGATGAATGGAATCCAAGCCATTGCCCTGAGAGATACCTGTGTCAGTCACACAATTGTGCATGACTGGCTGGTGCTCTCAAACCAGTACATCCCAGGTGAGACTGCCAAGGTAAGGGTTAGCCCAGGGGAGGTAACTGATAGGCCTGTAGCCATAGCACCCCTGGAGATAGCCGGGTCCTTTAGCTGGAGAAGGGTGATAGTCAGTACAGATCTTCCCCTTGATTATCTTATTGGAAATGACCACCCATAGGTTGGTCAGAGCCCAGAAGAGGAGCTGGTCCACTGCCAGCCCTCTTCTAAGGATTCTGAAGGTGCTGCCCCTGCAGTGTCTGCAGGTAGCCCCCAGAAGAAAAATGGGAAACAGAAGTGCAGGAAAGGTGAGAAGCCTTTAGCCAAGGTTCCAGTAAGCCAAGGAGATTCTGCCCCAATAGGGGAGAACTCCAAAGTTGGCACTGGTGAAGTTCAACTTGACCCACAATAAGTCCGGACCAGTCAGGCAACTGTTAGGCATGCGTTTGTGGCTCCTCAGCTGGCATAAGAGAGAGAGGAAGGAGGGTGTTTAATACAAGATAAAACAACCCCACTCTAACACAGCAGATGGACACCCTGAACACAAAGAAGCCTGTAACTTAGCACCTTCCCTTGTTGGTGAAGATCTAAAGGTATGGGTCTGGGCACTGACAGCTGTCAGTGTCCTCTGCTGGGTGTTAACCTTTATGCCTACACGGTCCTTGGCATTGTGGTCTGACCCCATACCAAAAAGCAAGATAGGTCCCCTGACCTTGCTGGTCATGGTGGGGTTACTCAAGCTGTGGGAAACCTCTTTGGGTAAGCTAGGGTGGCCCTTGCTAAGATAGAATTAGCAGGGGTGGATGCTTCCAGCCCCAGGATAAAAAGAATGTGTGAAGACATAAAAAACACAGACAGGAGGCAATTCAGATTGTGTCCTATAACTGTTGAGGTAGGTCAGTTCCCCAGAGAGAATGACCTGGATATGAGGATGTAGGGTAGAGCTGGCCTTGCAACAAACCAGCCTGTTTCCCTACTCTTCCTCATCTGACAGACTAGGAAGACTGTCCCAGTTTTGGCTGGGTCTCCTGGCCTGTGGGCTTGTGTAGGAAACTGGCCCCTTTTTGCAGTACCCCCCCACCCCCACATGCACACTTTTTGCCTGATATTGGATGCTAACTTGATTGAGTGTGTGCTGGGATACTGCTAACCAGGCCCCAGCACCTGTGTTCTTCACCTAAAACTGTACCATTGTTTCCACAATTGGAACACCTCTGGCACACAGATAAGTCACTTGTAAAAGGTACCAGTGGTACCAAGGGCCCAATCTCCAGAAAGGGTCCCTAAGGGCTGCAGCATATACTATGCCACCCTAAGGGACCCCTCACCAAAACATGCAATTTTGTGGGGAGAAAAAAGGTAAAGTTGACATGGCATCCCTCTCTGGATGCCATGCCCTCAAACCACTACCTGGTGCATAGGTAAGTCACCCCTCGAGCAGGTCTCACAGCCCTAAGGCAAGGTGCACTATACCACAGGTGAGGGCATTGCTGCATGAGCAATATACCTCTACAGTCTAAGTCCATTCTTAGATATTGTAAGTGCAGTGTGGCCATAATGAGTGCATGAACTGGGAGTCTGTCATTACGGACTCCACAGCTCCATGATGGCTTTATTGAAGACAGGGAAGTTTGGTATCAAACTTTTCAGCTCAATAAACCCACACTGATGCCAGTGTTGGATTTACTGAACAATGCACACAGAGGGCATCTTAGAGATGAACCCATGCATTTCACCCAAACCTCTAGTATAGGTCTGACCAATCTGTGCCAGCCTACCATTAACAGACAAGTTTCTGACCCCATGGAGGGTGAGCCTTTGTGCTCACTGGGGTCAGGAACAAAGCTTGCTCTAGGTGGACGTACTTCACACCTCCCCTGCAGTAACTGCAACACATGACTGTGAGCATCAAAGGCTCCTGCCTCCTGTTACATTGCCCCAAGGCACTCCAGCTAGCGCAGATGCCCGCCCCCGGACCAGGCCCCACTTTTGGTGGCAGGTCAGACGGTAAAATTAGTAAGCACCAGGACGAGTGTCCACCTCACCTGGGACCAACCCTAGGGTGCCCAGAGCTGAGGTGAGCCCCTCCTGGCAGAATCCTCCATCTTGATTTATAGAGTGTTAGCCAATAGGGTTAGGAATGTTCCCCCCTCCCAAAGGGAGTGAACACAAGAAGGGTGTAGCCACCCTTAGGGACAGTAGACATGGGCTACTGCCCTCTGACCCCTGTAACGCCCCTAAATCTAGTATTTAGGGGTACCCCTGAACCTTGTTTTTCAGGTTTCTGGCACCCTGAAAAGAAGAAGGGCTGAAGAGCCGCACCAGCAGAGAAGACTCAGATGACAACTGACTTGGCCCGAGCGTTACCGGCCTGTCTGCAACTTCAGGAATCCTGCTACAATAAGATGATGTGTCCTGCAGGACCAGTGACCGCTACAAACCCCAAGAGGACTGCTTGCCTTCCCAAGGACGAAGATCTCCTGAGGTCAGCGTCCCTGTCCACAAAGAAACCTCCAAAAAGGACTCCAGAGCTGCCCTAGATCTGCAAGTCCTGACCACTCTGCACCTGATGACCAAGGCCCATGTCCAGGTGGCCCAGTGGTCTAGAGAAGGTTCCCAGGTGATTCCAACCTCGAGCCTACCCTAGGTTGACTCCCCTGGCCAACACGACAACACCTGCAGCCTAAATCTAGAGGACCCCCCCTGACTGCGACAGACTCCAGTGAAGATTTCCTGACGCCTTAAGGTACCACTGCACCCGCAGGCCCCTGGCCTTGGGGAACTCAACCAACAGTCCATCAACATCCAGTGGGCTCTCTACTTACCTGTCCAGCAGTTGGTTTTCCTCCATCGACTCCCTGGACCAAGCTTGCAGCATCTTTGTGAACCCCAGGGATCCTCCGTTAAAAACCATTGGGCGCCCGATGCTGTGTTTGAACCCCACACCCGGCAGCCCCTGTGCTGCTGAGGGTGTGTGTTTGGTTCTGACCTGTGGCTACTCCAGTGCTGATCTAAACCCCCCAGATCTGTGCCCTGAATTAGTGGGCACTTACCTGCAAGCTGTTTCTTTCTATGTGTCCCCTGTCTCCATAGGATTCCATTGGCCTCCGGATCCGGACCTCTGCACCCAGCCGGCCCCCTGTTGCTGGTGGTGCATCCTTGGTGTCTTACCAAACTTTGCCCTGTGGACACCTTAGCCTCTGAAGACTGGGATCGTAAGTCGAATACTTCCCTGTAAATTGTGTTGTTACTTTTCCTACCCTAGGATTGCATTGCTTCCTATGAGAAATGGCACTGTCTAATTTTGAAATTGAAAAGTATTACTTACCTGTAAACTGTTTTACCTGTAAATTCTAAACAAAGTACAGTTGATACATGAAAGTGAGACATTCTTGAAACTGTACTTACCTTCAACAAAGATCCTTTTGGTTCTAGAAATAAAGTAATAAAGTATGTTTTTGATACTGGAGTTAGTCATTGAGAGTGTGCCTCATTTCTTGACCCTGTGGGTGTACAACAAATGCTTAGCACTGCCCTCTGATAAGCTTAACTGCTCGACCACATTACCACAACAGAGAACATTATATTATCTACTTTAGCCTCTGTAAAGCCTCTGGGGATCCACTGGACTCTGTGCACACTATACCTTACTTTGATGTAGTATATATAGAGCCAGCTTCCTACAAGGTGCATTTGCTGACTCAAAATAAATCAGTTGTCTAAATCCTACCCTTTCCCAGTGAAGTTATCATATATTTCAGAGTAGGGTGGTATGTCTTGTTTGTTTGACAACCCCAATGAAGACGTAAAAGGGGAGTAGTAGGGCTGGGTAGCACAGTAATGCAAAGCTTTAATAGTGAGTACGCACATATGTGTAGTGGGAATCGACTTGCATTTGATGTAGATGAAAAGTGACTCATTTTATGCTAAAGGAAGACAACCCGTTCCCACCAACAAGAGTCCTTTTCATGCTCTGGCCTATTTTACTGCCGAGGCTACTTTCCTCTAATTACAGAGATGGGCCTCAATTATCCCAAAGATGATGATTACGTTAAATTGAGTAAAAGCCCGTATTCCCCAAGTACATAAAGTGCTTCTCCATTTAAAAGGGCTCTCAGCACTGGAGCTCCGTGGTGCACTCTCTGTGGTTTGTATTGCTGCTGTTCCTTGAAGCGTTGCACATGGCATTGTACTGCTAGAACATTCTATGATGGCGTGACAGGTCAGGCAGGTAATACCAATGTAAACTCGCCTCTTTTACAAAGTACTGCAGACATTGTAATTGTGGATATTGCAGTTCTGGTGCTGTTTTCCACCATGTGATCTTTTTAAGAACCGTGACCTTTGGGGACATTTTTGGCAGCACTCTGTGCCCTTTCCTGTAGTTCTGCAGGGATTACCAAGATATTTCATTCTTTCTTTTCTACAAACAATACCTTCTTTTTCCTCGCTGAAGGTAGGAAGGTGTACAGTTTGTTATGGAGGGGCGTGCCGGCCAAAAGGTCTCTTGGTGGCTACTTCTTCCAGCATGCAGATGCTGGTCTCTCTGGGTTTGTGGACTCATGTTTGTTTATTCGTCCCACATTCCAGCCTTTGATCCTTCAGTCTGTAGTTTGCTTGTGTGTTCATCTGTGGTTTGCACTTCTGACAATTGCGCTGGCCTAGAGTTATTTGTGGCATTCTGGATAGTTGGTAGCTTCAGCGATGTCCCCAGTAGGCGGCATTTTGAGTCTCCAGAGGGGATTTAATCCAGAATGTTGAAACCTGTGTCTGCCTTTGCTTTCTCCTGCCGTGGTTCTGAAAGATGGCCCATATGTATATGGGCAAATCTATATTCAATGGGATCAAATGACTAACAGCTACAAAAAGTTAAAAAAAGAAGAAAAAAAACATTTACAGGGGACATAGCCCTCTGTTGGTCAGGGGGCCCAGCTACCTGTATGGTCCTAGGGCCTATAGATATGTGTGAGATGTTACATTTCCAGTGGACCTTAGTGATATTTTGCAAGGAGGAGGCGTTTTGGGTTACACCCCTGCTAGCTTCAGAATTCTCTCTGTAACAAAAACGTGGGAGATACTGACGCACTGGCAGCATCCGATGTAAGTCCAGAAGGGCTGGATACTGGCTGGAGTTTTAAGATATCAGCGTTAGATACATTTACATATAATAACTGTAATGTAAACAATTGACATAGTCGCTGGTGGTCCTGAAAATATAGGGTAGAGATCCCGCTGTCACGGGCATTCCTGCCATATACTTCCGCATCCACTCATTGCCTTTTTTTTAAAGATTAGCATATTAATTAAAAACAAGGAAGTTATAAATGTATTCTGGCAAACCAATATATAGGGAACAATGAGTAGAATATAAAAAACGAATTATTAAACTCATGCTAACATTGGAAAAACAAATAACTCCATTGTATAGGTAACCGCATTGATTAAAGTATTGTTGAGGGAAAGTGGGAAGGAAAGATTAAAATAGAGAGAATATAGAAAAGAGAGATAGAGAAGAGGATGAGATGAAAACACACATTGCCTACTAATACGTCACTTATCTTTAAACCCCCCTGCATCTCACAAAGCACCTCTTAAATCTGAGCCAAAAATAATACCTTCTTTTTCAGACAGCTAACCCCTCAGAGCTTCAGCAATCTCTTAAAACTGCCTCACTGAAGAGACAATTCGCATGAAATTATAAAATGGACTTCATTTTTCGTTCGTATTACATGCGGAAGGATACATTATGCTAAATTCACATCATCTATGTTTATGTGCAACAGGAGCTTTTCAGGCATCTTAATCACCAGCTAAGTAGGGTTCCTCGGCTGTAAACTGGGTCAGAGGGTATTTTCTTAAATGTTTGTTTCTCCAAAATCCTTTAATCGCCGAAAACACTTACACTGTTGCTTCGGAATTATAAACATGTGTGCCTCAAATCTCAGAAATATACAGAAAGAGAGGATTTTAAATAGTCTAAATATTAAACATTTGCATATATGGACAGAGACATAAAAGTGATAGATTAAAATATAAAGTAACACAAGGGAATACTTGAGTGCGATGGTGCAGTGAGCATTGGACCCACATCTGGGTCTGGGCATACCCACGCAGGCTGTATTCCAAGCCATCGTTTTCACACATTATGATATTCTAGACAGAGACCTGTCTTATGAAGATTAGCCTTGGCACCGCTCCAACAGGAACAGTCCAGGTCAAACCATCAGGATAGGTCCCCTCCAGATGGGAACAGAAGCGCCCTCAGACCGGTTTTGACCTACTTCGGTTGCATCAGTGAGTTATAGCTTGAGTCCTATGGCACAGTGAGCACTTAGGCCATCTACTGCAAAAAACAACAAGGTGATGGAAGGAATGCTTGAATTCATCTCAGCCTCTGGCAATCACTTGGACCGCATTCCATGCCATCATTTTTTGTCCCCTCTGCTATTCTAGACCGAGGCCTGCCTTATGTACGTCAGTCTTGGCCAAGCTCTAGAAGGAACAGTTCAGGCCGAACCACCAAATATAAGCAATCCCAGTCAGTTTTTGTCCTACTTAGATCTCATCAGTGAGGTATACATATGTTTTAGGGCACAGTGAGCACGGGACCCGCATCTTGGTATACCGGTCGCTCTTGGGGCTTTTACTGCAAAAAGCAGTAAGGTGAGCCGGAATGCAGCTCTAAGTGATTTGTGGTGGTTGAGATTAATTCAAGCATCACATCCACCACCTTGTTATGTTGCAGTTAAAAAGTGTATGGAAATTGGCTCTTATTTAAAATGTTCGGTTCTCATGTAAAGTGTTCACATGCCCTTAGGCCACACTCGAGATATATTTTAAAAAATGCAAAAAAATGCAAATGGCAGTAATTCCATCTTCCATTCTCTGTGTTTTAGTTTATAGACCATATGGGGCTGTTTTCGGCTGTGCATTTATGACCACCATCAGGCGGTAGTGTCACCAAGCAAAATGGCACCAGACTTGCCACCCATATAAGGCTGGCTGGTCTGTCACCATTTTCAGTGGCTCCATTGCGGTTGAAGACCACCGTGTTGCTTTTCCATGGAAGTTCTGCACACGTCCCTGAAATGCTCGTAGAACTACTACCACACCAAGGACACTTGTAATGTGGAGACTGGAAATGTGGATCCATTTCGAGGATACATTTCTAACACCCACATTTGCTGGCGGCAACTCCACCATGCCTCGTGAGCATGATGTCATTGCCGCCACAGACTCTTCCCTGCAGGGCCACTCCCGCATGAAAGTTGAAGCCACCTTGGGTGGGAAAAGTCCCACCTGCCTGATGGCCATTTTAAAATAGAGTGAAGTGGTGGAGATATTTCTTGTGCCACACCAGTCGTTGTTTAACTCTGGCTAGAACTGTCTTCCGTAGGATAGGGATGTTGACAACTTCTGCTGGTGCTCCAAACTTAGGGAAACAACCTGCTACTTACATACTATACTGTATATTATAATGTGTGTATAAACCCACTGAGCTATCTTAGGCGCTTCAAACCATGACAACAACTCCCTCATTGCATTTCGAAATGTTTATCTTATGATCTCTAATTCAGACAGAAAGGCTGAACTTGGTGGAGAAGCTACTACTGGTCCAGCTGGACCCAGTCAACCCAATGTTTTCCTCACTCTTCTCTTGTTGCCCAACACTGGAATTCCTGCCAAAGGAACAGAATGGTTTTTGTTATTGAGTTCTGTATTCTTGTCATTTTTGCGCATTGATTCATGCCTCAGACTAGTACAAACATCGTCAGTCGAGCCAAGCACTGACAAAGCCAATCGTGCTGTTTTTTTGTATAGTGAAAAGGTTTTCTCGGTTCAGTAAGGCAATGGGAACAGGTACTATGTAGATAACAGCAGTGCAAGTTGTGTCCCTCTCGCTTTGACGCAACCCCACAGAGAAGTACTACTCCCCAGTCAGCATGAAAAGCAGCAGAGCGAGCTTCACTTATGCTAATCTATGAAGTCCCTCTTTATGAATGGCCCGTTAGTAGTGATGGAGTTACCGGGCACATCTAAATTTTAAATGAATGGGAAAGGCGCTGGTGGGTGGTGGTCCACCTGAAGGTTTCCCCTGCTGCAAGTCTCCGGGTGGAAAAACGTGGGAAAGCTGTGAATCTCTGAATCCGTGAATCAGCCCAGTAAATCCAGTCCCTGAATGTTACTCCCCAAAACACCTATAATCCTCATGATATCACCCCCTTCAAAATTACTGGGATCCACAGTAATGGTAATTCCAAGAAGGGAAATTAAAGAAATTGTAATGGACCTCTCATAATGGCTTAAGTAGACAACTGTTTTATCTCATGTTGAAAGAAGCGGGTACCTCCTGACCCAGCATGGCTGATGCTTCGACTTGCATAGATGATACACAGGCAAAGAGACAGAAAGGGTGCATGTGGGGACCAAAGGTAGAGTGGCGGCTTGGGGTACATGTGAGGACATATTGATGGAGACTCAGGGGAAGGGGCAGGGAGTGACGGTGAGCAGGAACACTCAAGGGAAGGGGAGGCCCAGGCGGTGCAGTGGGTCAGGGTGCTGCAGTGTGGCAATGTGGCATGGGGATGTGAGGTGGAACAGGGAGGGATGGGCAGGATGGTGTGTGGCAGACGTGTTGCACAAAAGGGACACGAACAGAGGGGTGCATTCAAAACTAGATGTTGCTCAAATACTACAGGGTGTAACAATTATATTTTAGGGGTTTGAACAGCGGTGGTTTCTCCACGAGGGCAGAGAGCGTCACCGTTCTGCCCACTGCAAGCCACGGGTGAAAAACTTAATTGCCATTTTATGGTTTTTCCCGATGTGCACGTCCAAGTGCCCCAAAGCCAAAAGGCATGTGGTGCATGTCTTCTGCCGCCGATTAACAGCAAGCAGGACAAGTGCAGTGGCTGCCTGGATGCTCCAAAGTGCGCATGTCAGTTTGGACAGCTGTCTTGTGACGGCCAGCCTGACATGCACACTTTAAAGCTCTCCATCCCGGGTTGCCTTAGATAGCTGGGTGGAGAGAAAGCAAAGACCTCCAGGGTTTGAAGGAGCGTCCAGCCAGCCTGCTTCATCCAATCCAGGCACTTCTCTCATGCTGGTTAATAGCATGAGAGCAGTGTCTGAATTGGTTAGCGGACCTCTACAGCAGACTGCAGCTTGCAGAACACTGAGGAGGATGTGGTGCAGTGGGTAAGTACCTTTTATTTTAGTTTTATTTAAAATAGTAGTTTTATTTCGTGGTTTTAAGGAGAGGGGTTGTTTTATTATGGTCTTTTGGTGGGAGAGGGTATTTTTTGGGGGGCTTTTGAAGGAGGGTGTGTTTTTTTTTTTTTTTGGGGAAGTGGTGGGGCACTTCACACGACCCACCACTTTTTAAGGTTACCAGCCACCCCTGGGTTTGAATTAAAAATTCGAACGTACTGCTAAAAAAAAGGACGCTCTGTGTACCTCTCTGCTGAGGGTGCTCGTTATATATGTCAGTGCTGTGTTCAATGTGCCACCATGTCAAAGGTGGTTACAGAGACCAGGGCTGCTCATTATGTGTAGGGTCCACTCACTGTGCAGCCAGGTACAGTTGCTCAGTACTGTAGCTCTTGGCACTAGTATAGGGGCAGGTCCCTTACTAACCTGTGGCTATTAACCATACTGGCCCAAATCCTGTATAAACAGTACAGTGGCACAGTAGTATCAATGTTGCCCCAGGCTGTAAAGCACATCTTCTCAATCCAGGATCCACACTGCCCACATATTAAAAACTGTAATATTATAAGTCAAAATAAAACAGTAAAATTAATGTTACAACATCAAATAATTCACAAAACAGGAGTAATGTTATGAGAAACATGGTTCAGTTTAGACTGGAAAAAAGGGGGAGATGTACTCATTTGCTGCACAATGCAACACAACAACCTATGTTGCTGCGTTGCACTAAGAGGAGAGAGATGGGCAGAGCTCCATCTACTAAGATATGGCACTTCTGCTGTCTTCCCTAGGCACACAAACAGGCTGTCTAGCACCACACATGCACCTTCGCATCATAGAGGAAACAAATGTGTGTGATATCTAGCATAGGTTTTGTACTGCGTGGGTAGCCTTGCTGTACAAAATACAATGCAAAGACATACTTCAAGACCTTTCCGACAGTGTATGTGTGACATACAGAGCAGCACAAATCCAATCTGTAAAAAGTTAGGGGAAATTAGAACATTTCCCATTGTTAGCATCTGCCTCGAGGAAGTCTTACATTTTGAGGCAAAGCCCAAACTACCATTGTTAGTAAATAGGGTTTTGAGTCGAAGCCATGGTGGTAGCGCATGGTTTTTTCTGTGCCTTAACCACGCATGTGCATGGTTAAGGTACAGAAAAAGCCATGCGTTGTATGGGAGAGGACGTGGAGGAAATGTGAGGTAGGTGGGGTTGGGACATGGGTGGGGGGTAGATTAAGGGATTGGAATTCGGATTGGGGTGGGTGGGGTATTTTTTTTAAAGGGGCAGGGGTTTGGGTATTTTTTTAGGGCTTAGAGTAGGGCGATTGGACTATTTTTTTTTCAGGGCCGGAAGTCGGGGGGTTTGACTATTTTTTTATTTAGGGCTTATGGTGGGGGTGGGGTAGTTTATTTTTAAAGGGGGGGGAAGGTTTACTGAAGGCTGGGAGGAGAGAAGAGGAGGAAGGATCGGGAGAGGAGGCAATGAGGTAAGGGGGGCAGGGTTGGTGGGTAGTTTTTAGCTGGGGTGGATTTAAGGATAAGGGTGGGTGGGTGGGGGTTCGGGGTACTTTAGTTTTTAGGGGTGGGATGGGGGGTTGGGATAGTTTTCTTTTAGGGCTTAGGGTGGGTGGTGGGGTCCCAGTAGTTTAAGTATTAGGGGTGGGGTTAGTTTTGGGCCTCCGGGCAGGTGGGAGTGTTGTATGCAAGAACCACACATACCGTTTCACATGCTGTTTCCACGCATGCCTTTACCTGGCACGCTTTTACAACGAAATTCGTTGTAACATCATGTGTGGTGAAGGCATGAGTGGAAACAACGCGGTCGTGGTTCCGACTGCGTTGTTAAACAATGCGTTGTTCCGGCAGCGTGGTTCCATCATACAACCGTGAGAATGCCCATATATCACCCATAGAACTCTCTCTTGTTGCAAAGTAGCACACGGTACTATTTGCGTTACTTGTTAGGGCTATTTTCCAGTGTAAAAAATGTCTGCACTAGGAAGTAAATACTTTATCACCATTTTGTGTGTGTTAGTGTCAATGTTTGAGAATTTGCACCACTGCAATGTGTTAATAAACCTATCCCTTAGAATATGTGTTTATTGCCGAGGCCGTCCACCAACATTCACCAGCATTCCCTTGTGATGATCACCAACTACTTGTTAGTTTGACATTAAATTTATATTTGCAATCTGCAGCTTGTAAAAATCCCTGATAACTGGTTTCCTAAAGCATAAATGGATAGCAAAAATGTGCAATGAATATGTTATTGAAGAGCAACTCATCAGATAAACAAATAACATAGGATATGCAGACCGTAAACTCAAAAAGATAAAAAAGATAAATGACAAGCTTTTGATTGTGGATATTTTCATAGTTTTTACTGTGGCTGAATAGTTCATGTTAATGTACTACTGAAGCTATACAGGAGACTAAAACACTGGTGTAAATGGTGAAACTAACATCACAAATATACTTCTAAACTCAAAGTAAATATTACAAAGTCCTATATGCTAAATTTTAACGTTGTATACCCTTTCATTTTGATGAATACAAGCATAAAAACCTCAAAGAAAAGAGAGCTGAGCACTATTTAGCACAGCTTCAATCATATAGATACTGTAGGAAGTGTGGTTGAATTTCATTGGTGAGCTCTGTTTTGTGTTCACTCTGACACCTGTCTTACGAGGTCTTAAATTACGTTTTCCATTTGTATTTGTTCGCTACAGGCTCTTTGTGACATGGAGACGAGTGGGGGTGGCTGGACCGTCATTCAGCACCGGATGGATGGATCAGTGGACTTCCACCGCACGTGGAAGGACTACAAACAAGTGAGTCAGCCACATAGATGGTTTCAAGAGAAAGGACACATTTCCTGACAGCTACAAAGCCTGAAAATAAGCAGGACAGGCAAAGTGACTTTTTGGATGTAGTATTTTACTGCTCCTAGGAAAAATATTTTTATGTCATTGTTGAAGGCCCTAAACTTTATGCAAGTTCGGCCAGCCAGCCCAGCTATATTCGGGGGATCGGAGGATCACATTATTTCAAAAGTGTACTGCTTTTTAAAGGCTATAATAAGAGTAAGGGATTTCATGCTTGATTAACTATGTTGGTGTCTCTCGTTCTTTTAACATTTGTAATTTGAGGGTTGTCTTTTACTGGATTCTAGCTGAGGCCTTTATTTTGAAATGTTTTTAACTGTTTTGTATGTTTGAAATGTTTTTTAATGGTTTGGATGTGCTTTTATGGTTATAGTATTACCGAATAGAGTTTGGTTTGCTTACGGTGATATGGAACAGAGGCCTACTAAGACACAAGGGCATAGGGAGAGCTCCATTTAATATAGTGACTTTTTAATGCAGATAGGGCATGGGAATGTTTAAAGGCACACTGACTACCATAGCCATGTCTCACTTGTTTCCCAATGACTACCTCTCTTCGGGGCATATTTACAAGCCCCTTGCACCTCCTTGCGCCATCCTAGCATCTGTCATTTTTTTTAACGCTAAGGAGGTGTTCAGGGTACCCCCACGTGCGCCATATTTACAAAGTGGCGCAAAGCATCCAATGCACCACTTTGTAACCCCTTGCACCATATTGTACCTGCACCACGAATAAAGTATGCAAGGGAGGTGTTTTACAAGGTTTCACTGCACCATTTTTTCCGTCATTTTTAATGCCTGCTCAGGGCAGGTGTTAAAGTGACGCTCCCATAAGAACCTATGGGCCTCCCTGGGCCTCGCTGGATTAGCGCCATAATTTGTGGCACTAATCCAGCAAAGCAGCACAAGAGTGTCATAAATTATGACGCTATTATGCTAACGTGTGCCATAGTGCATTGAATAGTAAATACAGTGCTACCATGGTGATATTAGAGGGACACATGGTGACGCAAGAAAAGTGGTGCATCAGAGCATGCGTCACTTTCTTGTAAATATGCCCCTGCAGCTCTTAATCTGGTACAACAGGTCAGTGGGGTAATGCACCTGCAGAAAATACCTCTATTACAAGTTTGGTAAAAATCAATACAAGTTAGGTGACAGCAATAATGCTTCATAGTGCCTGAAAATAAGTCTGTGGTGGTCAACCTTCCTATGTTCCCCAGTACGTTATGTGGGATTGAAATTCAGATTACGCATTTTATTTGTGAGTGATATCAAGGTGTCTGGATTCCTGGAGAAAAGTAAGAATCCAGTTCCCAGAACGCACCGGGTATGACTTGAGAACACCATGTATTAATTCAGAGGCTTTTTAAGGGTTTAGTTAATGAAATACGAGACAGTGTCATTTTGGTTACCACAATGTGGATTTACCATATCAAATTCTCCTTCCTATTCTTCCTTTCTCCCAGGCTCTGCCGTGGTTTGTAAGACCATAAAGCATTCTGGTAGGCACTCAAAGCAGGGCCAGACCTTTTCCATCCCTTAGCCGTGTAATCAAAGTACAAACGCCTTTGTTGTGTGCTGTGTACTGCGTTTCTCGACACAGGCCCGTGTCAGGCCACTGCTGGGCAGATCTTCCAATCTCCCAGAATGCAGCAGGGCTTCAAGAATGCAGCTCTGCTGGGCCCAAAGCTTCTGTTTAAAGGATACTGTAGAGTATGTATTCTCTTCAAAAGTAGCAGGCGTGTCAGGACAGTTTGTCATTTGTAAGTGTGATGATTTTGTGTCACGAATACATAGCGTTTTTCTTATGAAAAAAAAACCTGACAAGACATGTTAATGTATGCGGGTGCATCACGAATATATCTCAGTAGGTTGAGGAAGTGTTGCATAAATGTCTGTGTTGTGTGCAGGTCGCAGGTGTGGATCTCCAAAAAGCTGAATCCATATTACATCATTTTAAGGATAGTTGGCGTGTCACTTAAAAAGGTAACAATAATACTTCTGAGTTTAGCTCCAAAATATAATTCCGTTTTTGATGGTGCTTTGTAGGCGCTTGATGAATATAGAATTTAATTTAATGTGAGGGTCACTGGGTGGTGACTGATGACCCCCACCCCGGGTTTAGGCCAATGCTCACAACCAAAGGAACCAATCAATGGAAACTACAACGGCGTGTACCTGTCTCTGAGAGAGGACCATCACCCAGCGTTCACATTTTCGGATAATGTGCAAACTTCCAGAGCGACAATAACGGCAACGTTAAGTGAAGAGGGCTCTTCGTCTTAAGCGACAACCACTTCATGTCTCAAACACAGACGGGCCTCAACAGTGCTTAATTAGTAAATAAAAAGGTGCCGGTGCCCAAAGCCCTCCTCTTGAACACGCGGCTGCTGCAATTAAATGTGGGGACACGGAATACTGAGGCAGCGTAATCCTGAAGCCATGTCGGGCCTCTTATATACAGTTAAAGCCACTCCCGGCCCCTTCAGCTCACTCTGGCAGCTTTCTGCTTTCTCCCATTGTGACGCTTTTTCGTTTTTCTCTTCCTCCGCCTTTCCCAAATGTGTCTTTTGCTCGCAGTAAATGCTTGAGGCAGAAGAATAGGCTGGCGGTGCCCTGCACCGGAAACAACA
Source organism: Pleurodeles waltl (assembly GCF_031143425.1). Lineage (NCBI taxonomy): Eukaryota > Metazoa > Chordata > Amphibia > Caudata > Salamandridae > Pleurodeles > Pleurodeles waltl. The sequence continues at coordinate 875,871,860 of NC_090440.1, forward strand.
AGCACAAATGAAGCACTGGACCTCAAAGACATAAGCTAAATACAGGCTTTCAATCCCAGGTGTTCGCCGCTGCCACATCACAGAAGTTCCCTTCACTCCCATCACAGTGCAAGGAGTGGCACACTTCCCTTCCTGTGCCCTGCCCACCTGCCACAGCTATCTAAAAACAAGCATTGACATAGCCAAGAGTTCTCACTTTTTGGACCTTATAAGTGTCTAGCCATGCAGCACAATATCCTGGGTGCTGTGCTGCCAGGGATTGAAGATCTATACAATTGCTACACACTTTGCACCTTTTATAAACAGGAAACAGTAGCCATCTGCAAATAGTCCGATTTACCACTGAATTTCGCGGCAGGTGTGTCAATAAAGATCATAGTACACGCATGAAATGAATGAGGCGATGGGATATAATGTCCATTGCAGAGGAGCTTTGAAGTACTGTCACAGTCTTCAGCGGAGAAAGGTACTCTGACCCAGTCTCAAGAGGATAATAGCGAAACACTTTTGATCCATTTGAGTTAGAAATCATTTCTTTTGGTAAACATTTACAGTTTGTGTAGCAGATGATGGATTATGTGGCAAGTGCAGCACATTCATCATTATACAAACAAAGCATATGTAATGCAGTAGTGCAAAACCTCTGCATTTCAACCTTCAATGGGCTAGCCTATACAGTTGCTCATTTTTTATTTTATGAAACACAACAAATGTATGCTTTAGTGCAGTATTTTAATGTGGTGTTAGAGGTGAGGAATGACAAACACACGTATATGTACATATACGACATACACTTAATTTGAACACTACACACAAGTACACACTGCACAGAAACCACTACAATTTACATTTAAGTTTACAAATATAATGTTGTTCTGCAACATTCATTTTTATTATTACAAAAAAAAAATCTATTGAACCAACTGAGGTTTAATCTGTGCATTAGCAAACAAAAACATCCAATAATGCTTTATAAGAAAAATGCAATTTTAATGGCATTGAAAGTGCAATGCCGCACAGTGAGGATCGGCTCCTCTGACCTCAGCATCAGTGTTCACACTACCTATGTTGGTGTCTCACAAGTTTCAAACTGGGTGAATGTTAGTTTGTTTTGGCTGACCAAGTTGGCTCTCCGACGACCCTAGTTTTAAAGTGAGTGTCTGACTCTCCCTCCTACCCCTACTCCAGACCATCAGGGTGAGTCATTCAGTACTTCTAAATATACACCATGGAGATACTGATCTCTTGTGAGATATCACGCATCACTGTGGTGTAAAATAGCCAATCTGCCTTTGCTTAAATTGAATACCACACTTCTTGAAATATGCGTTAGATGTGCAAACTAATCAGGGAGACAGGAGGGGGGTTAGCGTTTGTGATGAGGGGCACAACATACACAACCTGTAATCGGCTCACCAGAATGCAACAGATTTACACAATCCAAACTTGTGTGCCTGCAAATGTGAAAATAAATATTGTGTCACCTCTTACAATACTGTCCTTCTGACATATTCATACAGAGAATCTGATTGAAGTTTAAATTGCAAAGATTTACTGACTTAATTATAAATGAAACATTCAAAAATAGTAATGATATTAGTAGTGATACAAATAATGGTGAAAAATTATAATAGGTGCATATCTTTTTTATAAGGGAGCAATACTAACACCTGCTGTTTACAGCGCTAAAAAACATTCAAAGTGCATTATGAAGCGCTATATCAGTAAATATTGTTATTAACAACAAAGACAATTGGGTGACTAATTTGAAGTGAACTTTTGCTTCAAAGCTAATATTTGGGAGTTTGGGGTGAGCAGTAACATAGTACTGTAGAAAGAGGCCAAGAGGCGGCTAAGTGAGAGGGGTGCGCAGAGGGGCTCGCGCAGTGCAGGCTCTGCGCAGAGGGGCTGTGGGGTTACTTTGAAAGACCCATGCGGTGCAGACCCTTGTGGGCAGAGAGTGGCACTTCACCTGATGTAGTCCCTCTTGCCGTAGGTCTTCCCATCCCGCACAAAGCATGTGCATGTCTCGTCCAGAAACTAGTTGCACTCAGTGCACTTGAGGCAGGCTGCGTGCCACTCCAGGTCCGGGGACACGCGTGTGATGATCAGGTTGTGGATCTGACTGCCACAGTCAATGCACAGGGCCAGGATGAACTTTGCAGCCCCAGTGATCTGTCTGCACCCAGCCCGTGTGGAAAGCAAATGACAGGGCAAAGAGCAATGGAGTGTAGGGGAAAGACAACACTGCCTCCAAAATAAGTTTAAATAAATATTTCAAAAACATGGTCTGAAAGCATGCACTGTGTAGATAAAAGTAAAATTAGGCATGTGGACGCCATGCTGAAACATGAAGCGTGGCAGCCATGAAGCTGGCACCGTGCTGATCAAATGAAGGGTGCGAGGCCTCCAAAATAAAATAATTCAACAATGGTTAAATAAACATTTCCAAAACAAGGTCTGAAAGCAAGTGGGAGCGGGTGTGCAGCGACATGGGAGGGTGTGGGAGAGAAAGAAAAAAATAGTGCCAGAAACAAGCACATAAACAACCAAAGCGTGAAGATATAGTACTTGAGTGGTGCTCCATGGGAGGATCAAAACACAAAAAGGATGGACAAAGAAGAATGATTCGCCAGTAGCAAGAAATCATTTTAAAGGACAATGGAACGAGCAAATAAAAAGTTAATGGGGGTGCTGTCAACCCACAAAGTATATACAACATCCCTTGGAGAGACAGCGCAGGTGGTGGAGGGAATGGTCCTGACAAGGCAACAATATGAATGGGTGAAGGAACAGCATTTGGGCAAGGAAACAGGTCATTACACTAAGGGCATGGCCACAGTGGGGGTAGGGCTGAGACAAACAAAGACACTTCCACCTCAGACCAAGGTGGGAAAGGGCAGAAACTAGTAACCAGCAGCTGGGCAAGGTGTGGAGAACAAAGTAACCCCCCCCCCCTTAAGCAAGGTTGGTGTAAACAAAGAGCCCCTGCTGTTGAGCAAGGTGGTAGGAGAAGAGCACTAAATACCCCATCCTAAAGGAAACCAGGGGGGCAAAATACACCCTCCACTGTATGCAAAGGTGATGGTAGGAGAACAAAGTACCCCATGCCTTTAGGCAAGGCTTGGGGTGGGATGTTAAAAATAAACACAGACACACACACCCTAAGGTAAGGCAAGAGGGGCCCAGGCTACAGCAAATCTCTCGGTCCTTGAGCATGATGGGAGTAACCCAGGATTCCCAGGGCTTGTACAAGGTGTGGTGTAGGGGCAGGCAGGATGAACCTCTGTGAGTCCCCAGACCTGGGCAAACACAGGGGCTCCACATAAAAAAATAAACTTAAACTTCACTCTGCATGATTATTGATAACCAATGAAATTTTCCTGAAAAAATAATTTTGGTGAGTGAGGTGAAACTGAGTTTGATGAGATGTGACTACTCGGTACAACACAAGACCTAAAAAGACAGCACATTAATCAGTTAAGATTGTTTCTTAGCCTTAACTCCCAGCCATTCCTTACACTCTTTACAAAGTTACTTATTTTCTCACACATGCAGAACTACATTACATACCATAGCTAATTACATCAACAATTATTACATTTGGACAGAATTCCACTTTTAGATGTCAAAATGGCTATAGTAAAGATCAACTGCCAAGAACTCTTCAGGCAGGTAGGTACCTTGCGACCTACTGCCATGGGCAACACAGGCTCTTTAATGACTGGGCCACATAGCTTCTCTTAAAAAGACAGCCCTTCCCCGGAAGCTGCTTATGTTTCAACCCCTTCCTCCGCAGCGTGCTCCTAATATGCTGCAAAAAGTACATAGGGAATCTACCACCTTTTTTGGATAGGGTGAGGGGATTATGGGGGGAAATAAAAGCCCTCACATTTACTTGCATTATCTCGCCGACAGCAAATAGGGGGAGGCCTGCATCCTAATTACTGCACTGTATTACAGATCAGCACTCTTTTGCTCCATGGCAGAATGGTCCAGAGACCAATGGGAGAAATACTGGTGTTTCATGGACAGGTGGATTGCATGGATCCATGATATGTGGAAGCCCCAGTGGCTACACAGACGACATAGACTTTGGAGCTTTTATCCCTTCCTAGTCACGAGATCCACTATGCTGGTGGGGGATTCGGTGCCATAAATACAAAGGCCTCACTACCTTCCTCTCCCAAGTCATACTGATCATAAATAATCCAGAATTTAATGCAGGTGCTGTCAGGAAACCAATTCCAAGCTTGGCAACAGGTAGGGTGCAAACACTTTGAGGATCTGTTAGAGAAGGAGAGGGTGAGTACATTTAAGCAACTCAAAACAGATTGGGTCCTTTTCAGAGGGAGAACACTACTCTACACCCAACTTAGACACTGGCTATCAAAGGCGGCAAGTAGGTCTTTAACACAGTACGAGAGGTGGCTATTGACTAGAAACATATGCCTTACTAACTATACTCTCTTCTGAAGTTGCTTCTCCCCCCAAAGGTTAAAGCCATGAGCCCCAGCGGTTGGAAGAGTAATTGGGGGCGTGTACTACTGTACTATCTGGCAATGAGTGGAAGTATTTCTTCCACAGGGTCCACACAACAGCACATTCTGTGGCTAACAGGAAAACAATGACTACGATAGACTCATACTGCTACTGCAACCCTGCCAGACTTCTCGCTGGCCACAATAAGTCGGACCTTTGTTGGAGGAACTGTAGGATCACAGGTACCCCCCCCCCCACCTGCTTTGGCCTTGTCCCACACTGACAAGATACTGGCATGAGATACTTGATGACCTACAAGAGAGTACAAGGCTAGAAATTCTCTGTTTTCCAGCACACACTATATGGGGCTTCCTCAACAAACTGACATATCTGCTTCATTCTTTGAGAGGCAAGCAGATGGCATTAGCACTATGCACGGCACGTCAAACATTGGGTTTGGATAGAGTCTCACTGATCAAATGATGGGCCTGGAAATACTGTCAATGTCGTTGACCCAAACTGAAAAAGCATTGTCAAAGGTATTAACTCCCTTAATCATGTTTCTCCCCACTAAACTGAGAGAACTTCATTCTGTGATAAACCTCTAGCATCAGCCACTAGCCGACAATGTGACCCACTGCTGATGACAGTGGACACCATAGAACGTCTTGCACCAGAGTGACCTGTGTCAGCATCGGAGCTAGACTCTAAGTGAACTTTGCATCCTCTCCAAACTCTATATAGCGTGATTCACGGGATCAGGTGGGATGGAGCTTTCGTTAACATTCAGTATTGTAAATCGGCCTTTGGATTGTAGGCTGCATTGCTCTATATGTGGGTTTACTTTTGTTTGACAATTCAAATAAAGAAAATTTACCCATAACTGTCAAAAAGGAAGAATGTCACGGCATGAGACCCCAAAGTAGTATCATAGACTGTCCTGCAGGGAGTACTACGAATGTCACATAGACTGTAACGAGTATAACAAACTATTCCGGGAAGTACCAAGCGACACACAGAAACGATGCAGTTACAGTGTTAGTTCAGGTCTCGTGCCATCACCTTAGAAAGGTAATTGTACAATCTCTCACAGACTCACTGAAGTGCTCAGTTACAATAGTGCATAGTGGAAGTTAAGCCTAAAGAGTCCAGTCAGTGCTTTAAATGGGAATAAATAAGTCCAGGAACTCATAAATTGACCGGTGGACTAAGGCGGGCTAGGGTAGGACTAAATGGTGGGGCTATTGTGTGCACATTTAATGGGATCGAGATTTTCTTGGCGTCAAAATGTGGTTGATGACACAAAGACATTTCTCGTATCACTAGAGTAATACTTTTTGTCCTTACGTGTACAGAAGAGTACATTTGATATTATATTCTTAAGTGTGTAGATTACCTCTGCGTGCGGCACATAAGACATTTTGCATATTAGTATTATGCAAAGTAATTGATATTGCGAGGACTATATAAAAAAGAAACCTTCAAAGTTAAACACAATGATCTCATTCTGTTTAATAACAGCCCCTCTCTTTTTAACATATATGCTTTCCACACGTCCACAAACGTGGCAGTCAGCAAGTCCTGTGTCACACACCTAGTGAGTCGCTCTGAATTAAAACAAGTGAGAGGCTCCTCTGACAGACTTGTCAGCAGCTGTTCAGTAGCACCTGTGTAGCAATTTCACTGATCTTGCCTTGGTGCCTCATGAGTGCCGGTACTCTCCTCGATGACGGAGAAGTCCCGGTACTCAAGGGCAGCAAATTCAGAAGTGCCGGTCCGCGGTACCGGTGAGCAACGGCCCATTTAAAGCACTGTTTCCAGTGAAAAGAGAATGTTTGTGCTTGTACCCAGTCTTACATCGGCAACAATCACCAACAATAAGGGTTCCACATCATCCCTTTATGTGATGTCTGGTTGCGTTGTAAAATAAATTGTGGCATCACCAGCTTATCGAGTGCTAAATATCGTTTTACAAAAATATTATAGCAAAAATATCAACAGCCAAAATAGGCAGGGTCATGGAATTATGCGTCAATTAAATTATGTGGCAAGAAAAGGCAAGTTACCCAGCATGTTTTGCTGCAATATTACCTTATGATTTTTTGATTTTTACACATGCTTATAATGTCTGGGCAAAGGTGTTACGTCATTAGTATAAATTTAATACCTAAATAGACTAAACAGCAACTGAAAGATGACCAGTTAACCTTTACAATTGGCCTGGTACTGCACAGCAACATTTGTGGCACCGTTTTAGCAAACTGTTCTCCTTTTCAGTTACAAGCAATTTTGTTAATATCTGCAAATTACCTTTACATACTTACCTTGCCGGTATTTTTATCGTTGACATTTTTGCGACAGGATTTTGGTAGCCAGATATTTACAACTCGATATTCTGCCAAACCAATTTGCTTGCTGGCCGCCTTAAAGTATTAGCTTAAATCGATGAACATGCCACCTTTTATGTTTTTTTGCGCTCTTTTAACACCAGCCCGCCCTACCCCTTGACTGCCACTGACTTTAGTTTTTCATATAAATCTTGAATAATCATTTAGACACATCTCAGTAACCTCTGCGACACTAAGCTTTCATAGAGTGCCTGCTTAATAGAGACTAGGAAAATCGGCCCCTGGACAGACGGTTCTCGTCCTTCTAATGGAACATGACTGAACCGGATTTTCCAAGTGTCGGGGTCAAGGGACTGTTTCAATTATTTCGCGAAAATGAACGGAATGTCGCTGCTCTGCAGAGAAAATAAATTGTTTGTATGATTTCGGAAAAATCCCTTGTGTAATGGGCGGCTGGCCCCATTATCCGCTGTGAAAGTGGATGTGTGCACCGCTGATGGGTGCTGAGGAATGGCACTGAAGAGCATTCCGCAGGCGCCATGTCTGGAGGGATGTCTGCTGTGCACTGAGAGCGGAATGAGCCTGTGCTGAAAGGGCAATTTATCACCAGTGATGACAGACTTTGCTTTGGTCCAGAGTACATTCAGCTAGCTTCATTGGCAGATCGCGGATTCGATCTAAATACACTGAATAAACGGATATTGGTATATTTCAACATTTTAGAGGGTGTAATGCCTAAAGGGATACATTTTCTGCAGAGTTATCGCATGCCCTCACTCCAGTTTAGGGGCCTGGTTTAACACCATTTTACAACTGGTTCAACAGAATTGAACCAAGACTGCAACTCCCAGAATGCATTAGGCTGTTGAATGTTGAAGGCCCAACGTCGGCCCATGTAGTAATCTGAATTCAGGTTGTCCCGCCAAATACAAAAGCCTCGCATTCAACCACATATGCTATACTTTAATGGGGCAGTACTTGTCCTGACATATATGTAAGGTGACGAAACAGTCACTTCTGAGCCAGTCTGCCATATATATAATGTGATGATGCTGCAGCTTCTGAGCTGGGTTGGCATATATGTAGTGTGACAACACTACCACTTCTTGGCAAGTCTGACATACATGTAATGTGATGTTACTGCCATTTCTGACAGGGGCTGACATAGGTATGATGTGACAATTCAGCTACTTCTTGGGCTGGCTGGCATACATGTAATGTGGCAATACTTCCACTTCTGACCAGGGCTGACATATATGTAATGTGATGATACTGTCACTTCAGTGCTAGGCTGACATATAGGTAATGTGACAATACTGCCATTTCTGAACTGGGCTGACATGCATGTAATGTGATGGTGCTGCGCCTTCTGACCAGGATTTACATATTTGTAATGTGACAATACTGCCAGTTCCCTATTGGGCTGACATATATGTAATGTGATGGTGCTGCCACTTTTCAGAAAGGCTGACAGACATATGATGGTGCTGACACTTATGAGTATGGCAGACATATAGGCAAAGTGACGGTGTAGCCTTCCGCAATGCTGATATATGTGACGGTGCTGACACTTCTCAGCAGGGCTGACATGTATGCAATGTGAGGGCATTGCCTTCCACAGTGCTGACATATGTGACAGTGCTAACACCTTTCAGCAGGGTTGACATATATGCAATGTGATGGCATTACTTTCCGCAGTGCTGACATTTGTGATGGTGTTGACACTGTTCAGCAGGGCTGACATCTATATAATTTGACAATACTGCCACTTGTCTATAGGGCTGACATATAACTAATGTGAAGGCTGACATACATGTAATGTGGCCTCTCAGGAAGTCTGAAATATTGTGAACAAGGCTACGGTCGAAATGCGTCAATAAAATAAACACAATAAGATTGCACTGCCATGGTGTCCGGTTTCCTTTTCCTGGATTGAGGAAACTGCTTTAAATTGAGATTTTTGGGTTCCTGGGACCCGCACCGGACGGCTTAAGAATCTTCCTCTGCGTTTTACTAGGACAATGTTTGTTCGTTTGGATATATATATATGTATATTAAAGGTTACAGGGACGTTACAGGTGGGTTGACGTTTTACCCATACAAAACCATAGAAGTTCAAATTCAGCAGTTATAGTCATACTTATGTTAAGAAACTATAGCTTGTTGCACAAAGTTACTTTCCGGCACAAGTTACATTTTCTTCATATAAGTATAACTATAACTGCTGAATTTCTATGGTTTTGTATGGGTAAATTGTGGGAAACTGGTACCCTGTTACAGTACCTTTCCACTTTTTGCCTGGTTTCTGGATGCAACTTTGACTGGGGTGCACAGGGATCCTGCTAGCCAGGTCCCCAGTGCCAGTGTTCTTTCCCTAAATATTGCAAAGGTATTGATTGGCAACACCTTTAGCTGCCACTGTAAGTCCCTAGTAATTGGTACTTAGGTACCCAGGGAATGGGGTGCTAAGGGTAGGCCCCTGAGGACAGCAGCACATATTGTGCCACCCTCCTGGGTCATGCATCCAGAAGCCCCAGCACTGCCATTGCACGCTAAGGCCCTCATTCTGACCCTGGCGGTTCTCTACCGCCAGGGCCAACGGGGGCGGGAGCACCGCCGACAGGCCGGCGGTGCTCCCTTGGTCATTCTGACCGCGGCGCTTTGGCCGCGGTCAGAACGGGAAAACCGGCGGTCTCCCGCCGGTTTTCCACTGACCCTTAGAATCCTCCAAGGCGGCGCAGCTCGCTGCGCCGCCCAGGGGATTCTGACCCCCCCTACCGCCATCCTGTTCATGGCGGGAAAGCCGCCATGAACAGGATGGCGGTAGGGGGGGTCGCGGGGCCCCTGGGGGCCCCTGCCGTGCCCATGCCGATGGCATGGGCACGGCAGGGGCCCCCTAACAGGGCCCAACTAGGCTTTTCAGTGTCTGCGATGCAGACACTGAAAAGCGCGACGGGTGCTGCTGCACCCGTCGCACGCCTTCCACTCCGCCGGCTCGATTCCGAGCCGGCTTCCTTGTGGAAGGCGCTTTCCCGCTGGGCCGGCGGGCGATCTGAATCAGATCGCCCGCCGGCCCAGCGGGAAAGTCAGAATACCCCTCGCGGTCTATTGACCGCGGGGCGGTATTCAGGCGGCTTCCGACGGGCGGGCGGCAACCGCCGCCCGCCTAGGTCGGAATGACCACCTAAGTGTTCTGATGCAATCATGAAAGACAAACTCGACATGGCACATAGCCCGTGCGCCCTGTCCAATACACACTGTATGCACTATAGGTAAGTCACCCCTCTGGCAGGCCTTCCAGCTCTAAGGCAATTTGCACTATATTGTATGTGTGGGCATAGATGCATGAGCAATATGCCCTACTGTGTCCTTGGCAAACCCTGGACATGGAAAGTGAACAGAGCAGCCATTTTAACACATGTTCCGGACAGTGGTCAGTACGAGTTTCACAGCTACATGATGGCTACTCTGAACCCTGGGTTGTTTGGTATCAAACAACTCAGAATGATAAATCCCAACTGGTACCAGTATTGGATTTAATACAAAATGTACCCGGGGGGGCCACCTTAGAGGTGCCCCCTGCAAAAGCTAACTACCCAGGTATGGTTGCTGGCCAGTTCCAACCAACCTGCCACCACCAGAGAAGATTCTGGAACCCTAGGGTGAGAAATCCTGCTCTCTGGGTCCCAGAACAAAGCCCTTCCAGGATGGAGGTACAAACACCCCCTCCCTCAGGAATTTGCATTGCCCTGCTAGGGAGCTTATCGCCCCTGAAAATCGACCCCCAAGCCTGATGCTAGCAGCAGATGGCCTTCCCCGTTGCAAACCCCCACTTTTGGCAGGAGCAGCAATGGGAAAATCACACAAAAAACAGGAGGAGTGATCATCCCCAGCTTGCAGCACCCCTAAGGTGCTGCATGTGAGGTGAGCCCTCCATTTCATTTCCCTTCATCTTGCATGGAAGGAAAATAGCCAGTCAGGTGAAGGGAATTGACCTCTGCCCACAGGAGATGGTCACTTAGTGGGGGTAGCCCTCCTAAGTTAGATGACCCATTGGTCACTACTAGTTATTCCCATAAAAGCCCACTAAATACAGTATTTACTGGGTATCCCTAGGCCAAGAATTCATATTCCAAGGACAAAAGAAGGCCAGCAACAAAGAAGACCCAAGCTCGAGAGCTGAAGTCCTGCTGCACCAAGAAAAGGTGCCAAACCCTGCCTGCTGAACCCAGGACTTGACAATCGCTGCTGATGGGCTGCTTGGACGTTGGACAGACTCTCCAAACTCCCAGAGGACCTCCACTCCATGAAAATTGCCAAAGATCTGCCTTCAGAGTGAAGGCATCATTCTCCTGCAACCCAAGACCAAAGACCCAGTGAAGACCACCTCACTGACTAGCTGCTGACCAAGGAACTGGATGCGGCAGCCAGACCAATCTCTACCCAATGGACCATGAGAACAATCCCTGAAAGTATGCCAAGTTTGGTGGCACTGCACCCTCCAGTGACCAAACCGTCCAATAGCCCTCGGTACTGGTCACCTCACACCGGACACCAAGAAGGACAGTCCACTTTGGACTGAAAAATGACCAAGAGGATCCCTCAGTCAAGGGACTTCAGAAACCACCAGGACCCCCCACTAGAGTGCCCCTGCTGACCTGCAAGCGACCCTCAAAGTGACCTACCTCCTGCTTTCCAGGGCACCTTTGCGCACAGCACCCGGCTGCCCTGTGCACTGCACCAAAGACCCAGCTGTGCCCTAGGAGGCCTCCACCCCTTGAGACCTCGACACACCAAGGAGATCTACCAGACTTACCTTTAAGTCCACCTGTGCAGTGCTTTTCCAAGTGGTCCTCTGCAGTGACCTTGCACCTGCTGCAATGACTTTCTGCAGCTGCTCCTGCCAAAATCAGGAGCTGCCTGAACTTCTCTAGCTGGTCCATAGTACCCACCGAGGACGTCAGCATACCTGCAAATGGACACATTGGTAAACACATTGGATTGGAGGATGCATTGATCATCAGAAAAAAGGGCAATTTATTTTGCCTATGACAGGTCCCTAAGGGACCCCTCCATGTGTCCTATGTGGTCAAGATACCTGTATCCTGACCCCTTATATGATTTACACTATTTATCCCCCCCCCACCCAATGCAGGAAACAAAAGGGTGGCTGCAACTTTTCTGTTAGGTTGCGACCAGCCAATCAGGGCCTTGCTTTTCCTCCGGATCCGAGGAGGATCCGTGCCTCTAGATATACAAATGTATTTTTCTTTTAATAACTCTGAAACTACTTAATGGATTTACACCAGACACCAAAAAGCATGATCTCCAGACCAGGCCCTGCAGTGAACCACAGCTGAGCATGCCCGAAGGCTGTGCGTAGCATGGGATTGGGTGGTAATAGGGGTTGGCCGCAGGGACTGGCCACAGGCCAGGCCCGGAAGCCAACCCCAGCCGTGCAGGGCCTTTGGCCTTGCACAGCAATGGTTGGATTAACGTTTAGTAATGAAAATTTCTTTACGTTAAAAAAAACCCATAGAAATTCACTGTAAACCCAAAGGTTACAGGGATGTTATAGTTAGGAAACAGAATGAAAAAACATAGAAATTCACTTAAAAATACAAAGGGTACAGGGACCTTATAGTTAAGCTCACACTTTAAGCATACAAAATCATAGAAACTCACCTGTTATAGTTAGAGTTATCTCAGGCAACTATAACTTGTGCCCTAAGGTAACTATAACTTGCATCCTTGCCATGCACTGCTAATTACCCCACAAATTACAGCACTCATGACATCTTTGATAACAACATTAATAATATCAATGTAATATTTGCAGTAAAAAAAATTTTTTTTAAATGTGCATGGCGGGACCAGAGTTATAGTTAATTGAGATAACTCTAACTATAACAGGTGAATTTCTGTGGTTTTGTATGTTTAAAATGTGAGCCTAACTATAACGTCCCTGTAAACTTTGTTTTTTTAAGTGAATATATATATGATTACTCAAAAAAAAACACAAAGATTACGGGGACAGTATAGTTAGGTTCTGAATTACTTGCACAAAACCATAGAAATTCAGCAGATATAGAGTTATTTCAAGTAACTATAACTCGCGCACTAAGGTAACTATAGCTCGCGCCCCCGCCATACACAGTTTTTTCTTCATTAATTTGACTTCTGTTTCATTTATGTTTTTATTGATGCTATAAAAGTTGTCATGAGTTTTGTAATATCTGGGGTAGTAAGCAGTGCATGGCGAGGGCTTGAGTTACAGTTACCTAAGGGGTGAAGGTACATGACCTCTTATGCCACTTTTCATTTTATTTTTCAGCCCCAGGGACTGTGACCTATACCCTAAAATGGCAGCCGCAACTTTCTAGTCAGGTTGCACCTAGCCACTCGTATCATTCCTGTTGAAAAGCGCATTCACAAATACACAGTGATCGCTGCAAAAACATCGCGACTGATGCATGGCCCTAGATATACAAATGTATTTTCTCTTTGATATCTCAAGAACTACTGATTTACACCAAATAACAAAAAGCATAATCTGTGTACTGAAAGTTACCTTTCTGTCAAATGTGGTGTAATTTCGCCCAGCAGTTCGAGCTGTAATCCTGCTAAAAAATCCTATGGGAATTAACATGGGAAACACATGTTTTTTTTACCCCCTTTTAATCGGTCCCTGCTTGACGGATCACCTCAAAACTTTCCATGTGAAACAAGAATCACGGGCACACTTTTTGTGGTAAATTTCGTGAAGATTTCTCAAACGTTGCCAAAGATATAGGCCAGTAAAAATAAGTTTTTTTTAATGGAACCATGGTCCTAACTATAACTACCTTCTGGCGACCGCCAGTAGGTAACGTATCCAGCACAATGACCTGGAGTACAAAGGCTGTAGTAGGGTCGGTAACCACATCCATATGAAAACAAACTCCTTAACGTAAAGAAGGATCCGGACTCCGTGGTACTGCCGAAATCCTATTTAATAAAAAATTACAGGATTACAGGCTCCCACACCAATGCATTTCAGCTGTAGCTGAAATGAATAATTAATTATATATATATATATATATATATATATATATATATATATATATATATATATATATATATATATATATATATTTACTGGTGATAGCCAGTAGGTAGTTATAGTTAGGATTAACTTTTCCCATAGACGAACCAAAGCGTTTTTTCTTTTACTAATAACTTTGGCATCGTTTGATGAATTTTCACAAAATCAAAACTAGTTTTTCATTCACTTTAGCTGCTGTGTGGAAAGTTTCAGGGTGATTCGTCAAGCAGGGGCTGGGAAAAGGGGGGTGGTCCCAAAATACTTTTTCCCACTGCAATGAAAAAACCTGTATACATACATACATATATATATATATGCATACATACATATATATATATATATATATATATATATATATATATATATATATATATATACTTATATATATATATATACACACACACACACACATACATATGTACGTATATATTTAAATTTGTTTTATGGCAATATTGTCACTTCTCAGCAGGGCTGATAATATGTAATGTGGCGTCTCAGCAGGGCCCGTATGTATTTAATATGGCGGTATTGTCACTTCTCATTATGGCTGACATGTATGTAGGCACACATACACTGTCAGCAGGGGTCTTGTACAATTAAAGGCACAGTACCGCCACTTCTTAGTACCACTGCTGTACCCATAAAGGAGCAGTGCCAACACTTTTCACAAAGCTGCAATACAATACATGCAATTGGAAAGTGCTATGACTACCTGGGATTTCTATTATACTTTTTACTGGAAAGTGCAAGCACTTCTCAGCAGGGTCATTCGACATTTAGCCAGTAGTGCCACCTCTTCGAAGCAGAGTTGCTATCATTTTAAAAAGGCAGTAAACACACTTCTCATCGAGACTTCTATATATTTAAAGGGACGGTACTGAAATGTCTCAGTAGTTTGCCCTACTTTCAATGGGACAGTGCGTCAGTTCTCAGCATGGCTGCTATACTTTCAATGGGACAGGACAACCACTTCTTACTATGGCTTCAATGATTGTAATTAAATAATATACATTTAATGGGACAGTACCAGAGCTTCTCAAAAGGGCCTCTGTGATTTAAATAGGAAAGAATCAGCACTTCTCAGCTGAGCGACTATTGGACCACTTCAGGGAAATCTCAGTACATTTGCAAATATTTTGAGGTACTGTGCCAGCACTTTCAAGTCGGGGTTCTATAGTTTTAATGGCACAGCAGCATCACATTTGATGTCCTACATTTAATGGGATGACGCCAGCACTTCTAGACAGGGCCCCTGTGCAGTTGGTGGGCTGCTGTGCGTTTCTTTGAGCAGCACCCACACTTTACCCCTGGGCTTCCACACTTTTGCTAGAGGCGGTGTTGCTACGAGTGGGGCAGGGGCTGTCCCTTCCATCAGAGCTGCTCTCGCGGGACTGCTATGCTTTTATTTGGAAAGTACCCACACTTCTCAGGATGACAGCAGGGACAGGATGAGCTGCTCTTAGCAGGGGGGCTCCACCTTTAGTGGAGCAGTGCCAGAACTTCTAAAAAGGGGTGCAATAGACGTGGGGTCGAGCTGTGCTCCTGTCTGCGCCCCCTGCCTGTGCAGCAGTGTGTCCCAGATCCGCACCCAGGGAAAGCGGGCACCGTGTCTCGAGACACAGAATCACTGGGTCCAGGCACTAGGCCACCTGTAATGCCCGGAGCAATATCTGGTCCGGAGTTAACACTCAGGCCTTTTATTGCACCGGTCATTCCCCTGGTGGGCTGCAGCTCTTCGGGGCTACTCCTGGTACCTCTGTCACCTTCCGCAGCTCCATGACGTTAATACCAGCACACAGGTGGAGGCGTCCAGACAAAGTGAAGGAGAGGGGTAAAATAGAGATAAGGAGATCATAGAGGGAGAAAAGAGAGAGGCTGGCTGATGGAAACAGAGAGCTTGTGCAAGGAGGCAAAGGGACTGGGGCTGTTGGGAACATTTCTGCCAGGGCTGCTTTTGGTTCCCCAGTCCACTGCTAACAATCAGGGCCTCAGTAGTCATATTCGCAGCCTCCTTCGCAGGGGGAGAGACCACTCCCCGCTGCGTGCCTGGATTTATTCAAAAGCTAAAGTTCTGAGACGGCAGAAAGGTTTTGCACCCTTAGCAGGGGCAGACTTTGGGGAAATACATGATTTCGTATTAGGAGAGGCGGCCTAAATCACAGTTCCTTTCTTTTTATTTAAAAAAAAGCATTGTATTAATTTTGAATCATACAAGAAAAATATAGAACCCCCCTTCCCCAATCTTCCCTCCCATCCCACCCCTCAGGTCTAAATCGCTTTTCCACTGGTAAATTGGGTTCTCTTGATACCTGACTTTGGGTGCTGAGCGGGCTTGTTTCAATTGGATCCTTTGTCAGTGATAGAAAGTGTAGCTCCCAACCGCTAGTATCAATGCTTTTTATATTTTTTAAGCACTGTAACCCCTGAGGAACGTGGGGGTGACACATTTACACCCTGTTTTGCCAGTTACTCCCCCTACCATTGTGCACTGTGATTGTTATGTAAGGTTGAAAGATGTCTTAACGCTTGCTTAGCAATAGCAATACATGACACATCTGGGACTATGGGGGTTATTCTAACTTTGGAGGAGTGTTAATCCGTCCCAAACGTGACGGTAAAGTGACGGATATACCACCAGCCGTATTACGAGTTCCATAGGATATAATGGACTCGTAATACGGCTGGTGGTAAATCCGTCACTTTTCCGTCACTTTTGGGACGGATTAACACCTCCTCCAAAGTTAGAATAACCCCCTATGTTGCATATATTTGCACTAGTAAAATGCCGATCTTTGAATCGATGCAAAATTAGTTTTCACACTGGTCATTTGATGTTGATGTATTTTTTCAAAGCAAATATGGATGCAAAATTGCACTGCACTGGAGCAAAATTAATGCAAACCAGGTCTAGTTGCGTGTAAATCATTTTACACGTGATAAGGTTTATAGCAAAGATTAATGAGCAAACTATGTATAGAAAAAAAGGGAGAAACTGATGGAGCACTGCTACCATGAAAAAGAAATGGAACAAGCTGATTTTACCTCAAACTTCTGCCCATCTTTCACATTTGAAAGTGGGATAAAGGTATCGGCAAATGAGGCATCGATTCCCCTGTTGCCTTGTGTCTCCGGTTCTACGTCTCAGTCTCTGTTCCTCTCTCCTAGGGGTTCGGATCTCCACCTGGGGAGTACTGGCTGGGCAATGAGTTTGTGCACCAGCTCACGGCACACAGCGCCCACACACTGCGGATCCAGCTGAGGGACTGGGACCAGCACGAAGCCTTTTCCCAGTATGACCACTTTTCCCTGGGCAGCGAGGAGCAGCACTACAGGTAAGTGGCCTGCGCTTACCTCTGGAGTCCACAAGGTGGGGTGGTCCTGTGTGTGTGGAGAGTGATCCAACTTAACTCACTGGGAAACATTTGACCTTTTAGGAGAGTGGGAAGGATCCCAAGGCAAGTGTGACTCTCCAAAAGTGGTTGAGTTGAGAGGTGTGGTTGCGGTATATCAGGGGTGGGCTACCAGAAGACTCCATGTCATCAGGGGACCAACGATTCCAGCCCTGGTCTTTCTTGAAATATCCCCCAAGGTATTCTGGGATTTCAATGACATTTGGATTACAAGTTGCAGGTTACACTGTTTTATGAAAGGGGGGAACAACTCGAAGTATGGTGTCCAGGGGAGTGGAGTCATCTGGTAACCTTACTCTTGGGTCTTCTTGAGTGAGAGTCAATGACTTACTAGATATTTAATCATCTAGAGTTTCATGTCTTTTGGTGTTTGCTGCTCATTTCACAACTTTGACTTTTATTGGTTATGGGATATTGATTCAAATATACATACAACGAAAATGACTGTGATGAACCACAAGCGTCAATGAGTCTGCCTATTGCCTCCACTTATAATATCAATGGGGCCTGCTTAGTCACCAGCTTTACCCCGGTGTTGATCTGGTTCCATGTGCCTGCACAGAGTGCTGCAGCCGCTTCACACATCCCTACGACACCAGAGGTGGGCATGGGTCCTGTCTGGCCAGCCCTAGAGGACTCTGCGCAGCGCCCCTGCTGTGTATCAGCATTGAAACCATGTGACGTCAGACTGTGAGGAGACAGAACACTCATCTGAGAATGAGCCTGCCCCACCCTCTCCAAACATTCAGAGATACCGGCCTCCATGGACATTGCGTGATTTCTCTAGAGACAGTTCTCCTGTGACAACGTCCTCTCTGTAGAGGATACATAGAACAATGATTTAAGTGGTACTACAATTTGTCAACAACCCATGAAAGGACAAAAGCCACAGTTTGGGTCTCCAGTTGTCCCATTGTGATGTTTTTATTTTTTCCCCTGATGGTCTCGTTTGATTTTAGTTTTGGCGTGTCCCAGGAGTCCTCAATCTAGAGCATCCTCAGTGCACTAAACTGTGCTCCTTTACAGAGCATCGGTATGTTGCAGAGAAAATAAGGGACCTCGAAAAGGGCTCACTTGCCATTGACGATAAAGTGCCATCTCCTTGTTGAATGTTACTGGCTGGTGGCAGTGATCCTGAAATTTGTGGTTGCAACGTGGCTGTACCCAGGGATGAGGTCCATTGACTAGCTCACGCTCTCGTGTAAATGTTCCAGAGCGCCCCCCTTCCCCCCCAGTAATGGGGTACCAGACCATCCCTTCAAACTCTCCGGGTCTGTGATTACTTCTTAGGATGAGCATTCAGAGCTATTTGTGTAACAAGATGATGGATGTGTGACGGAAGGATACTAGTTTCCTCTTCTTTTTTTGGATTTATTTTGTGGTCCAGGTTGTCATGATGATTAATAGGCTCATGGAGTAGCTGTTTTGGTAAATCTACATGTGCCCATCCAGAATTCTTTGTTTCCACTTCACTGTCTGGGACAATCCACAAAAATTTCAGCCCAGGCAGCCTCCCAAAGAAAGTGAGGGAAGAACATTTGAATAAGCAATGGCAGAAGGAAACACTTTACACGGAGTAGCTTTTCTCACATCTGGCTTGGATCTAGAATACACAAAGGATATTTAGCTGAAGGCTGCATCTGAACTCCTAGGTTTCCAGAACGCCAGCAGAAAAGAGGCAGCCAGCTTTAGGTATTGGTGCCAAAGTCTTGTGCACAGCATCCATTCAGATTGGCAGGTGCTGCTTCCTCAGCTTCCAAAAACTGAGGTGATAATGAGGAGCATAATCCAGCATTTTGAATGCTGTCCCTAACTCGACTTGCATGGATCTGTGGTGTTTCCTGGACACGAAGATGCATGCTACATGTCTACCCTAGGGTGGATCCTGCCCCTGTGATCAGTGGAAAAGATTCCAAAGTCCTTCTGTGATTAGCTGAAGAGTGTTACCGTGCCCCTATAATCAGTGGCACTTAACATGGCACTCTACCCGCCAGCTGAGTTCATAAGGTGCTATAAGATCAGTGCAAAGTTAACTTGCCCCTATAATCAGTGTTGGAATTCTTAGAGTAGTGGTAGAGATTGTATTTATTTGCCACTGAAAGCAATGGGAGAATGTTTTAATCCTTCTTTTCTCTAGAGTCTGCTTCCACACGCGCCTCTTTCCTCACTGGTTCATTTCTACCTTCACAAAGTGGTATAACTCCTCCTAACGAAGGCTTTTGGCCAAGCACTTGCTGTTCCTCACTGACTACCATTGTAGAACCTGCCTCATGAATACACCATCACATATCTCATGCTTTGTGGGTTCACTGTGTTTAGTTTATGTATTCACACTGTCTGCGCAGGTCCACCAGTGTGATCTCACCATTACACCATATTGCACCACCACTGTCTACTGAAATATTATTTGTTTCAGTATTTGAAAGAACAAATTATCTTTCATCCCACTGTATGGACACAGCACCGGCGACCACAATGCACCAACATGCAGAACAGTGGACTGCCCCCGCTCCATCCAGCACCCAGCAAGCTCTAATGCCAAGTAAAACGACGCTTTGACCCACACAGAGCCCTGGTTGATGGCAACCAAAGAGCGCAAACACTAACTCTGGAGAAACACTACTCCCACGTCCAAATGAAAGCAGTTGATGGGATTTGGAGTTATTTGACAAAAGTCATGCTGCCCAAATAATTAAGGCCCATATTTATGGGAAAATTACAGAGCGTGATGCTTCGCCAAAATTGGCAGTGATGCGCTGTGTCATTTTCACAACACAAGGATCTGCCGTATTTAAGTGAACACAGCGCACCCTTGTGTTGTCCCCAGCACTGATGCTAAATTTAGCTGCCAGCGCCAACGCAGGCATCCTTGCACCATCTTGCAAGGATGTCTGCGTTGAGGGGTGTGATTGTTTATGTGCGGGAAGGTGTCCCTTCCTGCACATAAACAATCACTAATGGCGCTTTGGCACTTCTGTGTGTGCTGCAAAATGCAGCACACACAGAAGTGCCAAAGCGTCATCTTGAAATGATTGTTTATGTGCAGGAAGGGACACCTTCCTGCACATGAACAATCATTTCTGGCATTTTGCGCTTTCAGCACGCATAGAAAAAGCAAAAAACGAGGAGGAATAAAAGTATTCCTCCTCGTTGCACCTTGCTAATGCCACCCTTAGGGTGGCGTTAGATTTTGACACTGCCTCAGGTTTACGAAATCTCGTAACTCTCAGGCAGCATCAAAATGCAATAGGTGTTGCTGTGGCATGCCCACAGCAACACCCATTGCACGCCCCTCTGATGCAGAATACTGCGTCGGAGGGGGGCATATTTACAAGGAGGTGTAACGCTACAAAAAGTGGTGTTACACCTCTTTGTAAATATGGAGCAGTGGTTAGCGCCACTGGAGCGTCACGTAAAATATATTTAAAAATCTTCAGATTTCCAGGTAAGCATAGATAGCTTCCTCATCAGTGAGCCATTTTTCTTTAGTGATTGTCAAGTATGGAACCAGCTGACGGGTTCTAAACTCAGCATCTCTAGTAGATGACATTTAAAGATTTTTGGTGTGGCGAAAGTCCTACTTAAGGGTTAGGAAAGCTGTGCATACCTGCCCTGTTTGACTTTCTGCTCTGCCCTGTTCTTTCCTCTGTGAAACCGACAACTTGTGAATTGATCAGAGGTAGTCTGCACTTTAAAATTGTTGTTCATACGCAGGACTTCGCTCTTAGGATAGTGTCCCCTGCAGTCTGAGTAATAGTGTCTACGTCCCCTCCTCTAAGGTTTCGAGATGACAGGTGGTGGTGCCAGCGAATCTGTAGCAGAGGTGTGGGCCTTTTTAGGTGCATTCTAGTATGGAAACTGCCTACCGGCTTTCCCATATAAAAGTCCACTCAGTCCTCTGTAACTGGGGTCCCCTGCATGTCCTCATGTATGGGGAGTGTTTGTATGTTGTCTCTTTGCTACACTATAAGAATGACCGGAGGAGCCTATTTGGGACAACATGGCCACACAAGCTTAAGACAGTGTTCTCCTGTTAATCCAATCGTTTGCTATGGTGAGCTGGACAGCCTACACATTCCGTCTCAGGACCCTCTCCCTGGCATGAGGTCTTTGAGTGGGGTGGAAGGAGTGTTCCCCGCCCCTTCCATCGCTCAGAGTATTTTGCATCTGAGTCATCAGAACTCACCCTTTGCCCTTTTCCCATGTTGCTTGCTGTGACCTAGAAAAGGTGTCCATCTTCATGGCTCACCCTGGAGCCAATCATATGGTGCCCATTTCCATTTCCAACCGGTGTGCCCAGTGACTGCCTGGCCCATCTGCCCTCAAATACTAAAGGCAAAGGGATAAGATGCACTTTCTCTGAATGGGAGAATGCACTAAAATAGGAATAAACCAGAGTTTGGTTGAGTGAGGCTTCTAGCCTGGGCCTTGAAAGTTTGATAACCACTGCTTCCCTTGGCCCACTATTTGCACATTGCTGAGTCATCAAGGAGACCCTTAACATCAGTGATGGGCACATTGCCAGGGGCAGAATCTCTGCTGAAAGCTATCCTCCTCAGGCTGGGGCAGAGCCGATTTGTTGTGCCCGGAAAATAACAGGAAGTGTTGTACTGCGTGGCGAGGAGAGAGGTTGATCCCTCAACTCATACAGGATCGGCACAGGGTCCAGCAGTCTGGTAAGAGTGCATAGAGAACCAAGACAGTTGAGGAGTCAAAGGATTCCTGCGGTCCAGCAGGTAGGAGCAAAATCAAGAGCAAGGACAACAGACAATATGTCAAAAAGCTTCAGGGGTGCTTTCTGAGCTTTATCCCTGGTCATCTGCACCTTTCCAAACTCCCCAATACCCGCACCATCCCTATCTGTGCCCTGCCTCGCGCCCGACTGGCCTGGAGATTTTAGACTTTCACTCCCCTAATATGGAATCAGGGGTAGCTAGAACTTGCTGCCTTAATTCTGGAACCATTTGAATTCTCTTTTTACCACTCTTCGTCAGGAAATATAACAGTTTGTAGCCACAATTAAACCCTAAATCTAAATCACCTTCGCAGCTGGAACTGGTGAATTCTTGGGGCCTGTAGGATGCACCAAGTTCAGTGGATGCCACTTCGAAGAACCATCGGACATTGAGTTTATTGAGTGTTAATTACTGTGTCGACGGTGAAGGGTTTAGTATAAAAGCTCTCTGCAGTGCATTGTGGGATATCTTCCGGTTGCGACCTACCCAAGTCCCCTGATTCTGTTAGACACATGAGGTGGCAGGAGGGCCATTGTCGCAGGTGCTGTGTGTTTGGCATGTACTAGGCTGAAGATGGTGTGTTTCAATTAATCCTGACCTAGTTCTCTTTTCCTGCAGGCTTCACATCCGGGGGTACAGTGGCACGGCCGGGCGGGCCAGCAGCTTTAGTCCCACGGGTACAGATTTCAGCACCCAGGACATGGACCATGACAGGTGCAGCTGCAAGTGTGCTCTGATGGCATCTGGAGGTAAAAGGAGACCTGACAGTGTATTCTTTTCTGCAATTTTATACAGAACATGTTTGACCCAAATGTATTAGAGCGCTTTACATTAGCACCAGTTACGTTACACAAGGTCACATTAATATTGCTTAAGGCACAGGGAGATCAAGGGCCTGATTTAGATATCAGTGGACGGGTTACTCTATCACAACGGGGTAGGATATCCTGTCTGCCAAAATATAAATCCCATAGGAAATAATGGGAATTATATTTCAACGGACGGAACATCTGTCACAGTTGTGATGGAGTAGCCTGTCTGCCGATATCTAAATTAGGCCCTAAGGGTCTGATTTGGAGTTTGGTGGATGGGTTACCCCTTCACAAATGTGATAGATATCCCGTCCACTGTATTACGATGGGATCGTAATATGGAGGAAGGGATATCCGTCATGTTTGTGACGGAGTAACCCCATCTGCCAAATTCTAAATCAGGCCAAGAGTGATTTGCTCAGTATCACAGGATGTTGAGCTGAGCTGTTGGCAGATAGTTAGGGAGTGATACCTTTTTTGTGGGGGCACACTCACAGTTAAATAGAAGTGGTTAGGTAAGGGGAATTCAGCAGCCCTCACATCTTAAATGCGCTCCATTATTTTGCATGACACCAGTTAATGGCAGACATATAAGTACACGTGAAATGAAAACGAAGTGAGAGTTTATGTCTGAGGGGTTGGACACAAATGAGCAGTGATATCAACTGAAGTTAACGGGGCCTGGGCCATGCCTATGTACACCATAGAAGGCTTAGGAAATGAAGAAAAGTTATGCAGTGTATTTAATAAGAGGAGTTTTTAGTGAGTGAGATGTTTATCATTGACAGGAGACGGGTGACTGAGGCGGGGTCTGCATGGAGTCATGTGCAACTCAAGCTGTTGAATACACCATAGTCATCCACATTCAGCTATTTGGTATTCACCAGCAGGAGAGCGCTGAAGTCGGTGCCTCCTTCGAATTATGTGACATCCGTCTTTAGGATTTGATTGAGTGTGTCTGCCTCCTTATCGGGTATTTATTATAAATAAGTCCTCGCGTGGCTCCTCGGGATTCCGCGGTGTGTCCTTTTAGGTGACAACTTGACTGAGTGCTCCCTTTGCGTGATGTGGTATTCCTCTACAGATCACGACGGGTGTGCTTGTCTTCTGTTGTGCAAAGTATCTCTACGGTTAAAGCCCAGACTGAGCGTCTCTTTCAAGTGTTATGTTGACACCAATAAGTGATGTCTGGAGTGAACGTGTCCTTCGAGCTATGTGGTGTCCCCCTTCAGGTAAAGACCGGGGCGAATGTCTCCACAAGTTACGTGGTATCCCTCTAGGTGGTAGGACTGAACTGTCTTCTCTGACTTGTGGGGTACCCCATTCTAGGTTTGAACTTAAGTGAGTATCTCCTTATTTAGAATCCCTCTGATCCCACAATAGGTGAAGACTGAAATGAGTGTCTCCTCTGAGTTATGAGATACAGGGGAGTGTCATGTCGGCGACGGGATAAACAAAGACACAAAAACAGCAGGCTCCGGGCAAGGCTGGACTGGCCATACCAGGCATCGGGCGTTTCCTCAGGAGGCTGGGGGGTCGCTGCACTACAGAGATCTTTGCATAGCCAGCAGTTTTCAGGTAACAGTAAAAGTGCCAACATAACTCTGGTGAATAATGTACCTGCTGGAGAGAGATCAGGGTTTTGTCTAGTGGCAGGTTTGACCTCATCTAAGGCAGCGCAGCGGGCTAATATGCCTGCTGCAAGGAAGGTGTACGAGGCAGATCACAGAACAGTATTTTGTGTGCATGGCTTAGTGGGATACATCTTTTGTCACAGAACTCCTTTTGTTACTGTGCAGATCATAAGTTACAATCAAAATCTAGCACAGTGAGCTATGAACTGCCATATAGCTATATAAGAGCTGCATGCAAACTGTATGGTACAGGTTAGAAAGTTATGCTTTTGTCCCAGTTCAGCCCAGTCCTGTCTGCAAGGGCATGGGGGGGGGGGGGTATCAGTTCTTTGTATGAGGCCACTGGCCTTTGAAGTGTAAATGTCAGGCCCTCCACCCTTCCAGCTCAGGAAGACCCATTCAGTATGCAGATGTGACTGAGTGTCCTGTGTTGGGGTTGTCTGGGTGAAATGCACAAGGAAGCTGTCAACCAACACAGACCAGACAGACTGGAGACAGGCTGAAAGGCACAGATGGTTTTAAGTGCAGAGAAATGCTCACTTTCTAAAAGTGGCATTTCTAAAATAGTAATATAAAATCCGACCTCACCAATAAGCTGGATTTTCTATTGCCATTCTGGCCATACTAAATATGACTGGGTTACTTTTTCAGATCAGAATCTGCCATTCAGAAAGTATATGAGGGCAGGGCTAATGCTAGTCTATGAAAGGAGCAGGCCTCACAAAAGTATGATATGAATTTAGGATGTTTTCACTACCAGGACATATAAAATACATAGGTACATGTCCTGCCTTTTACCTACATAGCACCCAGCCCTATGGGTAACCTAGGGTCTTCCTTAGGGGTGACTTATAAGTAGAAAAAGGGGTGTTTAAGGTTTAGCAAGTACTTTTAAATGCCAAGTCAAAGTGGCAGTGAAACTGCACACAAAGGCCTTGCAATGGCAGGCCTGAGACATGGTTAACGGGCTACTTATGTGGGTGGCACAATCAGTGCTACAGGCCCACTAGTAGCATTTAATTGACAGGCCTGGGGCACATGTAGTGCAATTTACTAGGAACTTATAAGTAAATCAAATATGGCAATTGGGGATGAACCAATGGTACCATGTTTAAGGAGAGAGCATATGCGCTTTAGCACTGGCTAGCAGTGGTAAAGTGCGCTGAGTCCTAAAACCAGCAGAAACATTGCCAGAAAAGTGGAGGAAGGCAGGCAAAAGGTTGGGGGATGACCACCCTAAGTTTGTCAGGTCTAACAGGTAGAAATAAATTGTTATTAGTAAAGTCAACCCTAACCACTGTGTTACTTTCTGAAGCCTGAGTTTTTGCTTCCCCAGGCCAAGCACTCTTAAAAAATGCCTACCAGTATGGATGACATGTGAATCCTGCACCTTGTAGTCTCCTTTATCAACATTTTCTATACACTGATTTACACATGTATGATTCATTGTCTCTGCACGTGTGTGTGGTGTACAGTGCTCCAACACTGTAGGCTGGTAAACCAGGAGCTATTAAATGTTTTTTTAAAACATGTGAGAGAGAGACTAATGCAGAGATAAGAGGCATAGTTAGTGGGTGGTGGTGAGGGAATCATTGAAGAATCCCAATAAAGATTGCTGTGTCCTGGTGCACTGTAAGGTCATCATTTACTATGCTTTAAATACTAATGCAATAGAATATATCATGAAAAATATGTTGTAGAATGCATTGTTTTTGCCATTGTTTATCAATATTCTTGGGGTGGGGAAGAACCCCCTAAGCCCAATCGTAGTGACCATGCTCGCTCGCTATGCACCCTAAGGGTACTGGTCTGACAAAATTTGGCAGGGCTGCTTGGGTTCTCAGTCCGGCCCTGGCTCCGGGGCACCCCAGATGACCTTCTGGACACTGGTCATCACTGAAGTGAGGCAGAGGAAGGGAACAAGCATGGTTTGGGATCTGGACGCTGAAGAGCTAACATGGTGAGGGGCCAGCCCCCTTTGAAGTAAATACGTGTATTTTCGTGAGAAGTGGAAAATAAAGGTAAAATGCTTACTGAGAAGGTGGACAGTATCTGTGCTTGAGGCACCTTAGTTTTGCTACTTGGGAGTGTCACCCAGTGATCTCACAGTGAGGTTTGGTGTGTGTGTCCTCCAAGTTATATGCTAATTTGTAGGTGCAGATAGATGAGTGTCTCTTGTGTGTTAGGTTATGTCCAGTTAGAGCAGTGTATCCCAAACTATGTCAAACACAGGCTGATTTTAAAGATGCCATTAAATTCTGTATTTATTTGTCACATTTGCTGTACTTCAAGGACAAGGGTAACATTTCAGGCTGTGTGTTCTAACAAATTGGTGTTTGTTTTTTAGCATGGGGATTGGTGTTTACAAACTCCTCTCACTTTGCAATCAGAGTAATAAAAGTACATTGAGTTATTTGACAATCTTTCTGAGGTACAGGGAGAGTGAAAGGAAAGGCTGTAGGACGTCATTTTTTGTAACACACAACAAAATGTAAATACCTGTAAATGAACAGTACACATTTAGCAGTTAGGAAACAAAAAGAAGCACATTTTTATGTAATTGTGAAGTTTGATGAAAACAAAGATTTTTATATGATCAAAGCAAATCAAGACACATTATTTGGTGATGCACAAATGATAAATATTCACTGAAACCTGATTTCCACACATTATTTAATGCCACCCAGGTGTCATATTTATACCATAACACTGAGTGGCGCTTAAAATAGTTTAGAGTCATTTTTCTTGACGTAAACCATTGCGCCTTGTCATAAGGCAAAAATGACATTAACTCATGAAAAATGACTCTAACCCGTTTTAAGACACGTAAACAATTTGCAAAATGGAAATGCACCATTTTTGCCTGCATTAGTGCCAAATACAGACGCTAACGGAGAAGACAGTGCAAAGGAGAGGCAAAATGGAGCCAGAAAGCCAGGAGAGACTCCAGGGTGACCGCAATCTACCAGGAACCAGCCAGGAGGACACAGACAAGATCCAGGGGAGGGAGAAGAAAAAGAGAAAGTGTCGTTTCAGTGTGGAGGAGCATGAAATACTGGTGAGAGAGGTGACGGAGCATCAACATCAACTCTCATTACCTCAACACTGCCAATTTGCTGGAGAAAGGCAATTTGGCAGCAGATAGTAAAGAAGATCAACAGTGTGGCAGAGGTAAGGAGAACCGTGACTGAGTGCAAGAAACGCTGGCATGATTGTAAGTGAAGGACAAAGGGAAAAATGGCAAGAAACAGGAAGGCAGCCCTGCAAACTGGAGGTGGGAGTCCACCACCAGAAGAGGACTTGGATGAGATGGAGGAGATGGTTGCAGCGGTCATCCCGGAGGAACTCGTCACAGGAATCACAGGACAGGACAGAGCAGACTACCAGAAAACACCACAAATGCAGGGTAAGTTGCATGGGAGAAAGTAATGCTACAATGTCAAGTGCCAGAAGGGGGAGGCACGTAGGACTTACACAATGCATTTTAAGGAGCGCATAGGAACACATTGCACATAAAGCAAGTTGACCATGCTGACGTAAGCCACACAAGTACTTATGCGTTGGTAGTGCCATGCACCATAACACATACACAACCTGGACATATGTGATCACCAGGCCTAAATACCGACATGTACATATGCAGCACATAGGATGGATGGCATGTATAATGGCTTTGCCTCTGGTTGTGTCACCACAACATCCCTTGCATATAGTCACATCAACCCTACCAACACGACCAAGACTTCAGAGACTAGGTAGTCAGTCAATACCATTCCTAGGGTTACGTCATGGTGGTGTCCCTTGCAGTAACACCTTGCAACAGTCTTGCCTCATTGCCCAAACACATCTGTGCTGCATCTTACAGCACACAAGTCATTACAACTGTCCCAACAGTGCCTAGACATGTACCAGTAGCACCACCACCCCGCACATTGATAACACATCCACATAAGGCAGCCACCACTCCATCATGCAGTCAGGATGCCCCCTGGGTGCAGGGAACAATAATCTGAGCAGGCACTGGGGGGATAGCAGGCTGGTCCTGTATTATTGGTAACATGCCACTACCCAGACCAACTAAACTGGTGAAGTGTTGAACCACACATCTTGATGCAGAACAGAAATGTGCCACTACAGAAAATATGTACACCGCAACTGTAGGTCACAACAGTCACTCTGACACAACCATGTGAGACACACAGGAATGGGGAAATAAACACACACATATACAGCACATGGTGTATGACTGTGAACATAATGGTGTATAATTCCACATTGACGGGTGGGGGATGGTGAATGGGCAAGTCTGGTCCTGGTAAGACTGCCAGTGCAGTTTACCCTTTGCGGTTGGCATGATGAGTCACACATACGGATGGCAGGTGGAAATCTGTCTGCTCATAGATAGCATTGTGGGGCACTTAGCACCACATTGTTGAGGGATCAAATAAAGTCAGTGCCAGTTTTAGGGTGCATTAGGTGTGACAGGACACGCTGCACTTAACCCTGCAAAGGGGCAGGGCATGGGACCCCATGCACTGCCCATGCCAGGTGCATGGGCTTTGCAGAGACATCCAGGGGCACACCACACCATATCTACCCCCATGCAAAGGCTGGTGGAAATGTGGGAACATCCCTGGAGTGTAGTGTTGAATGTAATACTGGTCTGGTGTCACAGGACAGGTGGCATTGCCAGTCTGTAAGTTGCTGGAAACCTGCTAGTGCCAGGCCACTGGCCCATGGGACATTCCCCATTGACAAAAGTTGCCACTACTACCTCTGCTGTTGGGGATGGTCATATAGACAATGGCAGTCAGGTGGTCATAGGACTGCCGCACTTGAAATGAGGGGCCAGTATGACTACCTGCAGAATCACCATCAAACTAGCTTGAGACCCTTATCTAAGTTCAACTCCAGTTAACTGGCTATGTCCATAAACTAATTTACCATCAGGCACTGTCACATAGATAATGATGTACGCAGCAGAAATATTATACCCATGCCGGTCATCCCTGGGTCTGTGTCAAATTAGCTGCACTGCCACCATGCTGCACCTCATGTATCATAGTGCAAGGATGGCTGCATTGAGGGGGATATCATATGTGTATATGAAGGCGAACCTACCTGCACAGACAGAAGATGAAATTGAACTCTGCTAGGTCCAAGTGTTCTGTGCAATGTAGCACACATACACATACATCAACATGAGGAGCCATCAATGGTAACAAAAGCATAGTGTCTTGGCAATGCCATCCCTGGGGTTGTGCAAGGTCTCTGCACCGCATGGGTGTAAGTGAAACATGTAAGACTGGGACAGGGGCAAATTCCATTGTGTGGTGCTGTGGCTTGAGCACTGCAACACCCATTCAAAGGTCTCACCATGCAAATGGATGCATAGGGAGGGTTGACAACGACAAGATGGTGTCAAGCCACAAAAAAGATATACATCACACCTTCTAGATATGACGCAGCCAATTGCACCACCTGAGCTTCCCTTCATGTGACACACAGATGGGGAAAAGGGCTGATAGACTGCAACCATGATGTAAAGGAACAATGTCCGGGAACTAAGATGACAATGAGCCTCCAATAGCAAGTCAGTGACGTGACATATCAACTGCCACAACACAGAAAGATTTATTTTACACAATCTCATTGGAGAGGATGATGACTCTCCTGCAGATCTGCCTGTTCTGGAGTACCCCGATGACCTGATTGACCAGCTGACAACCATCAGTCAAGAGGCCCTCCAAGAAGTCTTTGTATCCCTCACAACACCACCTCCAGTCGCAAGGAGGAGTATTAATGTAGCAGTCATCATGAGGCCCCACCCAACACCCCAATAGTACGGCCTGCCAGCACCGACACAGCTGAGGACTCCAAGGACCCATGGACTAGCTTTGAGAAGACAGTGGTAGGAGTCCAGCGGGAGCTGGCTAAGGAGGTGCGGGTGGGAATGCAAACTATGGCAGCCAGCCTAGAGGGTACACGCATGTGCCTTGTTACGGCCAAAGAACACACTGCAGCCAAACAAGGCACACACTCCCCAATGCATGGAGTCCAGCAGTGTCTGAGGGACATAGCTGCTGCCATGATGGAGATACCTCAACAACTGCCCTCTCAAACTGGCAGCTGCATGATTGAAGACAAGCTGGACCCCATGCAGCGGGAAGTGGCCTCTCTCAGGGCAGAAATGGCTGCCTACCACAGGGATGTTGCTGCTATCCTTAAAAATCAGCAGCTCCTCCTTGCTGCAGTGATGCCATATGTAGTTACACAGATGGCAGCTGCCGGGAATTGAGAGTCCACATCTCCAACCACTGAAGTGTGTGTGGCCCCCTCTACCTCCCCGCCACCACCATCAAGGGCAGAGGAGACACCACACACTTCAGAGGATGAAGATGTGGAACAGATCATCTTGACCCGTAAGAGTTCCCGGTAGCACGATCCCATGCCACATGGCCAGTGTTTTCCTTCGTTCTGTGCTTGAGATCATGGCAGTGTTAGCAAAGTTGGAGATATGTACTCTTCACCGACACACTGTTGAGCTTTCTACTATGGACCTCAATTGTCTCTCACTTTCCAATTGGCAATTCATGGTCCTCTGCACTGAACAACACTTCACCCAAGCATGTCCCATGACATGTCCCCTAACCCTGGACTTATGTTGTGTCACAACTGTATGGATTTCACCAGTGGGGTCATTGATCTGCACAATGTATATATTGCACTACGACACTTGTAAATAAACACCTCCTACACAACCATCATGTTTTTGTGTATTGTAACACATCTACTATGCTTAGGAATTGTGATGTGTGTAACCATGTCTTTAGTCACAGAGTGTCAGTACAAGAGTGCAGGAATATTGGGGCACATATCTACGCACAGGGTTCCTACATGATAAACGACAATGCTGCACTCATACCCAACAACCAATTCACTGAGTATGTCAAAAAAGTAGAACACATGTATGCTTCACCCACTACATACGGCAGGAATGGCTGTGAAACAGTCCTCAGGCAGTATCGTCAGCTGGGAGTACCAGCAGAACACATTGTTGTGAAACAGAGGTACTTAACCTCATCTGTAATTGCCACTGGTCAGTTTTGCAGGATAGATTTGAAATGTAGGTTGTTGTCAGATGTGCCACAGTACCCAACATTCCTACACAGTACCCTAGCACTGACAGCTGAATTACCACACCTACCTGTCCAATACAAAGTAAACATAGTCACCTTGAATGGTGGGTACACTGGATGGCAGATGCATAGACAAGTAGATGTGTTGTTGCTGCCAAAGTGACAGCTCAGTTGTAAACAGGTGATAAACATGTCAAGAGAGGGATTTGGCAGCAGGACGGAATCCCTAGGGCATCACACAATTTTCACTGTGCACTCATGGGAATACCCAGAGACACCAGCATATGACACATAAAGTAAGGGTGTACCCAAACATTTTTATTAACAATGAAACTAAACTAAAATAATCAAGAGAACCTATCCTAACCTAACCTAACCTATTCTAACTATATTTAACCAACAACTAACCCAAACTACCCTATGCTAGACTTACCTGACACATTTAACGACACACTCTAAACATTGGCCCCTCACCCCCCTTATGTTACGAGACACATGCAGGACAACATGTAGTAACCTACACATATACTAACTATAACTAAACAAATATATCTCTTTTTGGTTTTATTTTTTTGAATTTTTTATATATATATTTTTTTCTAAAACACATATATACCCCAACATTACCCCCCACCCACCTACTCACAAAGTAACATGTAAAAAGTAGAAACCCACCCCAAAACCCACTTATCCTAACTAAAACACATACCTACTCTAACGTAACACTAACCCCCTAAAATCCACTATAAAACATTAATACATATGAGGAGGAGGGGGACAGAACTGGGGGTCTGAGTACCAGAGCCAATCACAGTTATGCCTTCTTGAAGTTTTTTTTTTTGTATGTACTTTAACCTCTTCGTATTGCCTGCCACCTCCTTCTCCAAACTGTCCAACCTTTTCAAGACTAGTGTCACGTCCTTCTGCAGATCTTTCAGCATTTTCTGGTCCATGGCAGCAGGTGGTGTGGGTTGATGCACAGATTTGGAAGGTGTTGCAACTGGGCTGTAGTTGTGGTGGCACCTGTGCCACCCTGCACAGCTGTGGAGCCTGGTCTACTCTGTGTGGCCTCTGCCAGTGTGGGCCCCCCTTGGCTGAATGCCCGCCACTCCTCGGTTGATCTCTCTGCGCTATAGCGACGAGCCATCCTCTGGAACCCAGACTCCACTGCCAGGATCTGTCTGTAGCAGACTGGCCTCTTCTGGAATACTCGCAGTTCCTCATTGCTCATGTTGGCAACTGTTAAATTGAGACAGGCAACCATCAGTGTCAGCATTGTGTAGAGTATGTCCAGAATATTGGCTTACACACTACATCTAATTATACATGCACTCCGACTCACATGCCGGAAAAGACAATGGACCTGAGAAATGCAACGACAATGCTGCCTTAGCATAATTTCATTAACACCATAGCGACGCACAACAGGATTAGGGACCAAACCAAATGAGGTGTGCATTGCTTTTGTGCAAAATGTAATGATGCAAAGGCAGCGTAAACTTCACATAGATCCGATCCAAATTTCCTCATCAGGTGTGGTAATTTTTGACCATATGTCACCAATAACTTGAATATGTTATTGGGAGGATGGGATGCAGTTGGTAACCATAAGGGGTCAGTGCTGATAGGTACACGTGCAAGTCTGATCAATATGACTGTCACCTACACTGTGAGCATCACATCTACCTACAAATTTGGTATTCTTCTCCCCCTGTGCCTAAGGGGTGATGGCCATGCAATCCATCATCTCAAGTGTCCTGGTAATCCACCAAAGCATGCCCACTCATACATAGAGTCAGGGAGTGGACCATATGTTAGGAGGGCTGACAACTAGGAAGCTGGTATCCAGAGGTCTATCATATCTACATTCATGTGTCCAGGTGTACACACCCATCAATACCTGATCTGCCAATACTATTCCTTACACACCCATATCCATGCCTTCACACGTTTGGCCTTGACCTGCATTCCACATAAGTGGTACGTACATGTAGGGCAAAATACAGAGCGCCATTATGGGGGACAATTGCCAGCCCAGTCCTCCATAGTCATTACAATACAGAGATGCACCAAATTGGGTTCAAAATGGTGCATCCCTGTGTTGTGAGAATGACGGAGTGCCCCAGTGCCACTATTTTCACAGCGTTGCACTTCTTAGTCACTTGTGGACCTACATGAAGCCTGTCATCACCTTGTTTACACAATGCTGCCCTGTGAGCACCGCGAGCCTCACAAGATATGACGCTCTGGTGGTGCATGGAGAACCTTTCAATGGGACACCATGTCACCATCCATCCTACTTTGATAACTGATCATTTGACAGCTTATTACATCTAGCATTGTGTGTAACACACATGACTAACTCACACCAAACCCTGGATTACTTCACAGGACACGCATTATCACACTTACTGGATATATCTGGGTCCTCAAATCTCACCAGTTCACCGATTGTGTAGGGGGCAGGTCCACCTGTAAGATATAAATGGAAAACCATGCTTAGTGTCATATCACTGTCACTACTAGTGTGCAACAAATTACAGTGTGTACTATTTTAGAGGAGTGAGCTAGTTGTCCTGGTGTAAAACAGTGCAACAGACACACCACTATAAACACACTGACACTCAGGTGAGTGAGAGCCACACATCTGCACACTTACACTGGGCCTGAGACTCATGTAGCGCAACACCCTGCAACAACCATATGTAGCCAATCTATCGAAGATGGAACTCCGTGGAATAAGGGGGAGTTGTGTAACAAATACATGACACTACCCTGGTGCTTCATAAGACATTTGACCCAGGTATTCAAGCTTGTCCTGCAAGGCACCCAGAGGCAATATGAGATGGACATGCGGCTCAATTATAAGTCTGCAATGATCATGCATTAAGCAATCCATGACTAATGTGGCAACGTTGTCTGATGGGATCAAATGCCCCATTTACATTGCCCCTAAGGCGGGTAAACCCCCTTTGCGAACATAACGGCAGGGTTCATGTGTGTGAAATGATGACAAAGTAGTGCTATACATGCATTGCCCTACTTTTTTGACACAATCCAGGTAAATATGGTAGGCTGACGGTGTCTTGGCGTACCATCAATGACATTATGCCGGGGCACCGGTGCCACCATGGCCCCTCAAATGTGTGCCTATGTGATGGTTGTGCATGACTCACCAGACATCTGACCTGCATTGTTATAATGGTAGGATTTGTGAACTCCATGTCTAGACTGGTGCAGTTACACTTCATTCTGGTTGCATGCAACCTGTCCACAAGCATTGCATACAGCACTCCAACATGTCTGCTACTGTTCTTCAAGAGCGGTGAACAGGAAATAGTATGCTAATGGGAGACTCACCAATAAGGCCATCGATCTCCACACCAAGATGATGGAGCAGATCTTGCTCCCTGGCCACCAGATCTGCCCAGCGATGCTTCAGCTGGTGCTTATTCCAGGTGCTCCAAAATACCCTCTTCAGGTGGTAGAGCATCTTGCCCCACCGCAGCCGCCTCGCCTCGGTCCAGTAACCCTGTATGACCAGCCCCCCCATCTCCAACATCAGCGGCAGGTAGTTGGCTACCAGCCACACAACGCCACACAACTCTTCCTCTCCCATCCTGTTCAACCTCCCCCTGCCAGACATATTATGACAGTGAAGGTTGACCACAACTACTTTTTAAAAAAATGAAATGAATATAAAAGAAACTTAAGCTCACTAACTAATCCCAACTTAACAACTATCCCGGACAGACACCCCACAGTACAAATACAATTATACACAAAAAAACACACAAATTTACAAACAGTGGGACATAGTACAGACAATAATTAACCAAACACGGCAGGAGAGACACCACAAGACAGAATACGCAGGGAAATCACACCACCAACTCAACACAACCACACAGTCAAAATAGGCCCAGACTGTAAAGAGAAAGTGAAAGTACACCCACTGTACCATGCTCGTAAACAGGATTTCCTATTACATCACTTCCTGTCCCTGTGCGTCACGTTTT
Organism: Pleurodeles waltl; assembly: GCF_031143425.1. NCBI lineage: Eukaryota > Metazoa > Chordata > Amphibia > Caudata > Salamandridae > Pleurodeles > Pleurodeles waltl. The sequence continues at coordinate 875,907,524 of NC_090440.1, forward strand.
CTGTTATGCGTGTATTTATTTGATGCATGTAATATTTGCGTGAGTATTTTACACGCATGACGTACGTGCATCGTTTTTATTGACGCATTACCTATATGCATCAAATTCACTTGAAATCAGCATTGAGAAGAGTGCGAAGGTGGAATTCACGCTGGGGGCCCATGTGTCATATACTTTGCGTTAGCGGTTATTGTAGACGCATTTGCATCCATTTTTTGACTCAATTCCTGATTGCTTGATTTTTGTTCCATTGTCTATAGATGCACCCTGTATCAACATACAAATGACATGGACTGTGCTGCAGTGTGGCATATTGTGTATGGCCACATGTGGTAGTTCATGCAACAATGTGATGATGGTGTGATTGGTCTGTTACACCGATGTGTGTGTTACACAGTCAACAGCATGCAAATAGTTGCATGTTGTGCATATGTATGCATGTGTGACAACAGTGTATCCACATATGTATGGCAGTCAGTACAATGCAATAGTTCTGGTTTGTTATTGTGAATTGTGCTTTGGAATGTGATGTGTGAAGTAGTCTTACAGAGCATAATATTTAAGATGACATACACAGCTCAGGCATTGTTGATGATGGCTGAACAATGCTACTTAGGAAATGTTCCCGTTCCCCGACAACTGTCTCCATATGTAGATTTGGAGTTTATGGTGACTTGTGTGTGGCCTACACATATGTCTGACATGTGTACATCTTTGGTACATATTGTGTATGACACACTCTGCCTACATTTGTAGGAAAGTACCATCTTGCCTGGCATGTTACCCCCATTTTTTCACTGTATATATGTTGTTTTAGTTGTATGTGTCACTGGGACCCTGGTAACCCAGGGCCCCAGTGCTCATAAGTGTGCCTGAATGTGTTACCTGTGTAGTGACTAACTGTCTCACTGAGGCTCTGCTAATCAGAACCTCAGTTGTTATGCTCTCTCATTTCTTTCCAAATTGTCACTAACAGGCTAGTGACCATTTTTACCAATTTACATTGGCTTACTGGAACACCCTTATAATTCCCTAGTATATGGTACTGAGGTACCCAGGGTATTGGGGTTCCAGGAGATCCCTATGGGCTGCAGCATTTCTTTTGCCACCCATAGGGAGCTCTGACAATTCTTACACAGGCCTGCCACTGCAGCCTGAGTGAAATAACGTCCACGTTATTTCACAGCCATTTTACACTGCACTTAAGTAACTTATAAGTCACCTATATGTCTAACCTTTACCTGGTAAAGGTTAGGTGCAAAGTTACTTAGTGTGAGGGCACCCTGGCGCTAGCCAAGGTGCCCCCACATTGTTCAGAGCCAATTCCCTGAACTTTGTGAGTGCGGGGACACCATTACACGTGTGCACTACATATAGGTCACTACCTATATGTAGCTTCACAATGGTAACTCCGAATATGGCCATGTAACATGTCTAAGATCATGGAATTGCCCCCTCTATGCCATCCTGGCATTGTTGGCACAATTCGATGATCCCAGTGGTCTGTAGCACAGACCCTGGTACTGCCAACCTGCCCTTCCTGGGGTTTCACTGCAGCTGCTGCTGCTGCCAACCCCTCAGACAGGCATCTGCCCTCCTGGGGTCAAGCCAGGCTTGTCCCAGGATGGCAGAACAAAGAACTTCCTCTGAGAGAGGGTGTGACACCCTCTCCCTTTGGAAAATGGTGTGAAGGCAGGGGAGGAGTAGCCTCCCCCAGCCTCTGGAAATGCTTTGTTGGGCACAGAGGTGCCCAATTCTGCATAAGCCAGTCTACACCGGTTCAGGGGACCCCTTAGCCCTGCTCTGGCGCGAAACTGGACAAAGGAAAGGGGAGTGACCACTCCCCTGACCTGCACCTCCCCTGGGAGGTGTCCAGAGCTCCTCCAGTGTGCTCCAGACCTCTGCCATCTTGGAAACAGAGGTGCTGCTGGCACACTGGACTGCTCTGAGTGGCCAGTGCCACCAGGTGACGTCAGAGACTCCTTCTGATAGGCTCCTTCAGGTGTTAGTAGCCTATCCTCTCTCCTAGGTAGCCAAACCCTCTTTTCTGGCTATTTAGGGTCTCTGTCTCTGGGGAAACTTTAGATAATGAATGCATGAGCTCAGCCGAGTTCCTCTGCATCTCTCTCTTCACCTTCTGATAAGGAATCGACTGCTGACCGCGCTGGAAGCCTGCAAAACTGCAACATAGTAGCAAAGACGACTACTGCAACTCTGTAACGCTGATCCTGCCGCCTTCTCGACTGTTTTCCTGCTTGTGCATGCTGTGGGGGTAGTCTGCCTCCTCTCTGCACCAGAAGCTCCGAAGAAATCTCTAGTGGGTCGATGGAATCTTCCCCCTGCAACCGCAGGCACCAAAAAGCTGCATTACCGGTCCCTTGGGTCTCCTCTCAGCACGACGAGCGAGGTCCCTCGAATCCAGCGACTCTGTCCAAGTGACCCCCACAGTCCAGTGACTCTTCAGTCCAAGTTTGGTGGAGGTAAGTCCTTGCCTCACCTCGCTGGGCTGCATTGCTGGGAACCGCGACTTTTGCAGCTACTCCGGCCCCTGTGCACTTCCGGCAGAAATCCTTTGTGCACAGCCAAGCCTGGGTCCACGGCACTCTAACCTGCATTGCACGACTTTCTAAGTTGGTCTCCGGCGACGTGGGACTCCTTTGTGCGACTTCAGGTGAGCACCGTTTCACGCATCCTTGTAGTGCCTGTTTTTGGCACTTCTCCGGGTGCTACCTGCTGCTGAGAGGGCTCCTTGTCTTGCTCGACATCCCCTCTCTCTCCTGGTCCAATTTGCGACCTCCTGGTCCCTCCAGGGCCACAGCAGCGTCCAAAAACGCTAACCGCACAATTTGCAGCTAGCAAGGCTTGTTGGCATTCTTTCGGCGGGAAAACACTTCTGCACGACTCTCCACGGCGAGAGGGATCCGTCCACCAAAGGGGAAGTCTCTAGCCCTTTTCGTTCTTGCAGAAACCTCAGCTTCTTCTGTCCAGTAGAAGCTTCTTTGCACCCGCAGCTGGCATTTCCTGGGCATTTGCCCATCTCCGACTTGCTTGTGACTTTTGGACCTGGTCCCCTTGTTCCACAGGTACCCTAGATTGGAAATCCACAGTTGTGGCATTGTTGGTTTGTGTCTTTCCTGCATTATTCCTCTAACACGACTTCTTTGTCCTTAGGGGAACTTTAGTGCACTTTGCACTCACTTTTCAGGGTCTTGGGGAGGGTTATTTTTCTAACTCTCACTATTTTCTAATAGTCCCAGCGACCCTCTACAAGGTCACATAGGTTTGGGGTAGATTCGTGGTTCGCATTCCACTTTTGGAGTATATGGTTTGTGTTGCCCCTATCCCTATGTTTCCCCATTGCATCCTATTGTAACTATACATTGTTTGCACTGTTTTCTAAGACTATACTGCATATTTTTGCTATTGTGTATATATATCTTGTGTATATTTCCTATCCTCTCACTGACGGTACACTCTAAGATACTTTGGCATATTGTCATAAAAATAAAGTACCTTTATTTTTAGTATAACTGTGTATTGTGTTTTCTTATGATATTGTGCATATGACACTAAGTGGTACTGTAGTAGCTTCACACGTCTCCTAGTTCAGCCTAAGCTGCTCTGCTAAGCTACCATTATCTATCAGCCTAAGCTGCTAGACACCCTATACACTAATAAGGGATAACTGGGCCTGGTGCAAGGTGCAAGTACCCCTTGGTACTCACTACAAGCCAGTCCAGCCTCCTACAACATTCCACCCAGAATATTTTTGCACCACACATGTTTGGTTAAACTCATTATATTTAGCAATGTTTTTTTTTTTTTGTGATGGACCTGCAGCCCTAGCTGCATATGTTTTCATCAATACTGATGTGCATTTCACAGATGTGTCCGTGCAAAGTGTGAGGTCATGTGTACCCTGTGTCAGGATTTGGCCCCATGGCAGTGGCAGGACTGATTACCATGGATGTACTGCACAGGTACAAGTTCTTCTATTGCATGTCATACCTGGGCTAATCATGATGACCATTGTTACCAATGATGCCCCCCTTGTCACACATATTCCATGCAGCCATTGCAACTCTCACACTGACGTGTGGCAGTGTTCTGTTCCAACGTTACTGTCTTCTAATGTTGGACATCCACTACCTCATGTGTGGCTTCCTTGCTTACCTCCTATTTGGACATGTTGTACATGTGTGTCAAGAGCTATTGATGAACAAGTTGGAAAAGTAGATGTAATATTTATGGTGTGGTCCATAGATTGTGTCCTTCAGTTGTCACATACCAGTGATTGGGCTGTTAGTGATATGTGTGATGGTGGCAGTACAATCTTATGCATCACAAGTGATGTTGCAACAGTACTTTTCTGATTAGTATTTGTAACATGCTCCCTGAAGATAGACTCACAATCCTAAAGTATGTTTTGCGGAGATTGAAGAGACCAAAGCAGGATTGTTTGAATGAGTGAGGTGTTTATTTACAAAATGTACATGGTGAGTTAAGTGATTTTTAAGTGAAGAAGTTATCAGCTATGTGCTGTCTGTGGCATATCCCAGCAGCTGTGTTGTGCTGTTCCCTCTCCATTCCTTCACCACCATCCTCCTCCTCCTCCTCCTCAGGCAGGTCATCAACCTGTCACACAAGGGGACATTTATCTGAACACATATGTTGTGCAGGATAGTACATGTCATTATGATCTTGCAGACAATGTGTGGGGCATATAGGAGGCTGCCTCCTGTGATGTCTAGGCACCTGAATCTTGACTTCAGGATGTCAAATGTCCTCTCCACGATATTCCATGGCTTCCAATGTCCCTCATTATATGCACGCTCTGCTGCTGTGGTTGGGTTGGCAAACGGGATCATAATCCATGGCTGTATGCCATAATCCTGATCCACTGCAAAATATAATAGAAGTAAGTTGTTGTTAAGGCTTGCTTAACACAAACAGAGAGTAGGGGAGAGAAGAAAGACTAACAACCCATATTGTCTCCCCAGAAACAGACCATATACACAGGAAGTATGGGGTATTTGTGTGGGACCCACTGGCAACAAATTTTACCTTGACCCTTGTATCTCAGATTTTGAGATTTGTTTTGCATGCTGCTGCCTCCGAGTTCTTTAAACGGTGAGGTTGAGTCCGTCCAGGTGGCATTGTCCTACTTGGATGTGGCTAGGTGGACATATGGTGAAGCAAGACACTATATAGTGTCTGAGACCACCTAGTCGGTAAAGGAAATGTCCCCCACCACATAGCTTTAAGCAGCACGCAAAACAAATCTCAATATCTGAGATACAAGGGTCCAAGGTAAAATTTGTTGTCAGTGGGTCCCACACAAATACCCCATACTTCCTGTGTATATGGTTGTTAAGGCTTGCAACAGGTTTCTGATATAGCATGGCAGTTGATATTTTGAGTTAGTTGTGACTCATAGGTGTTTGTGGTATGGTGTGAGTTCCTGGCCTTGTGCAAGGGTTTCTCAGCACTGTGCTTTTGGACATGACAATCTTGAGTTTGGCTCATGGACCTGGGACATATGATTTGGGATCCTAACTGATGGTCAGTATGTATGTACCATGCATTGTGTAGTGTACCTTTGTATCAGTGTGCTATCACTAGAGAGGACATGACACATCCTCACAACACAATGAGGTCAGATGTAGTGGCAACATGGTAGCACTACGGAGCCTGGACATCCCATCCATTTTGACATGTGTCATTACAGATGATGTGCGACACTTAGGCCCATTGAAATGGGTAAGTGACAATGCGCAACACATCTCCAACATTGGCAGCACTGTCCTGCAACATTTTGACTATGCAAGAATGCCCCATGTGTGACATGTTACTAGGCAACCCTCTGTTGTCCCCTGCGCCAGTGGCTAATATGCAGCCCTGCTCCTACACTACCAACCTTGCACCAGGGTGCTTGGCTAGCTGCCTTGTGGAGGTGGATGTACCTGTGCAGGAAGGGACACTGCCCTATACATATGCTGTTTTGTTGGACAACTGCCTCTTTCTGTATGTGCAGCAGTATGCAGCATACATTGGTGGCACATTCATATGAGTTCAAAGCACAGTCTACTTCCTTATTGCAACCTACAAATGACACCCCTGGGTTGGTGTTTGATGTTGGCACTGCCTCAGGTTTTAGGTGACACCTACATCTGAGTCAGCATCATCATGCTATGTATGTTGTGGTGACTGACCTGCAGCAACACACATTGCACACCCATTCCATGCTACATACTGCAAGGGAGGGTGGCTGATTTACAATGTGGCTTCAAGTCTCAAAGGAGTGGTCATCTGCCATGTTGTGCATACAGTGCAGACCATGACAATGGCACTGGCGGCTTTTACATAGGTCCCTTGGTGATCCTGAGTGGCAGCTAATGTTTGTGGCAGCCATCAGGTGTCCAAGGGTGTGTATGTCATTGTTTCAGGATGATCAACATTACTACCAGTGTCTCTTCTATCTTACAACATATGATTCAGCATTTCTACTGTCAACACACGCACAGTGCAGGCTATGGGATGAAGCTCAGCTACTTAGCAAAGATGTCCAGTGGTACAGTGCATGTGAGGTCAGTGATGTCCTGTGTTCCCCTACAGGGTCCCTCTATGGCATCCATGATCTGCTCTGTCTAACAGTGACTCTGCCCCATGGTGGACCATTTATTGTTTATGGTACTGGCATGATGGTGTTGTGGGTCAGTAAGTGGTGCATGTGAGGTGGCACTACAGTAGGTGTGGTGCCACTTCTCACAAATCTGGCACATGGTATGTGATGGGCACTGATTTTGTATTCCTATGAGTGTGACCCAATGCGTCAGGCAGATGTCTATGTACAATATAGGTGAGTCAGGTATGTGTTGATGAGATGTAGTTGGTATTGGCACCAGTTGTCTGGCATTTGATGTTTGTTCTGGGAGTGACTTGCATGGCATGATTTGAGGGATCTGTGCCCAACTGAGACTTACATAAAAGGAGCATGGTGTATGCCATTGACATGGCTTTGCTATTCTTTGTTTGGTGTACTGTGTATGAAGTGTACGTATTGGGAAACCTGTGGGCACTTTTAGTGGTCTTTGTAGTTCTTCTGTTAGCAAAAGGTATATATCTGTACCTGTCCTTCACATGGTGTGCCTGTCAAGTTGTGGGTGTGTTACGTACATGTGGGTGTATGTGTTTGTGGTGTGCACTGATTGTGCTGTACTGCAGCATGATGCATATGTGTTGTTACCTGCACATCTGTGTTACCCTGGCCATGTGTTCATGTAGTGGTGCATGTCTTGTGTGTCCTACAAGGTTCGTGTGTTGTGTGTATATGGCTAGGTTTCTTGACTTACCCACAAGTCGGCCATTTCCATACTGTCCATCCTGTAAGTGTTCATTGATCCTGCTGTGAATATGAAGGCAACATAGACACTCCCAGGATACTTTGCCAAAATGTTTATGAATAGTCCCCGGTGGTCCACTATACCCTGCAAATTAATGGAATGCGTGTGCTTGCGGTTCCGGTATAAGTGCTCTGTTGCTGCAGGTGGGACGAGCCGGACATGTGTGCAGTCAATTGCACCAAGCACATGCAGGAAGCCATGGATTTGGTAGAACCCCTGTTTTGTCTCCTGCTGCTTTTGCTGGGTGTTGGGGAAGCTGATGTGGCAGGGAGTCAGGGAGATTATAGTGCCTAACACTTTTGGCAGGAACACAGAGAATGACGGTTGTGAGACACCAGGGCACCCGTTGTTTGGAATGAGCCACTTGCCAGCATGTGCAGGACAGCTAGCAGCTTTGTCATAGGTGGTATGTTGTGTGGGGTCTGCAGGCTGGCTGTGATTGGTGGCTCAATGTGGTGCAGCAGGTGTAATATGGCATCTGGTTCAGTCCATAGGTCCTTATGATGTCCTTGTCCTGAGGCCAAGGAGGGTTGTCCTGGTTCTGAAGACCCTCTCCTGCCTTACGCGTTGCCTTTGTGGGCCACGTTGTAGTGGTGGTGATTGCTGTAGTTGTTGCTGTCCTCTGCGTCGTCTCTCAAGCTGGACCAGTATCACCTCCATCTTCTCCTGTTGGTTGGTAATGTTGCTTCTGTGTGTTTTCCTTAGGTAATGATGATTTTGCCTCATTTTAACACCTGGTCTGACCCAGGTGTTAACATTTTACGCTAATCGGAGTTAATGTAATTTTTTTGGCTCCACCTCCCACTCTTGCGTCAGTTTTGCCCGGGTGGATAAATATGGCGCTAGGGGCTTAGAGTCATTTTTGGGACGGGAACGCCTACCTTGCATCTCATTGACGCAAGGAGATTTCACGCATCCAAAAAAATTACGTTAACTCCAATATTTTGACGCTAGACAGGTCTAGAGTCAAAAATATAAATATGGTGTTAAGTTTGTGCTGAATTAGCGTAAAAAATGACTCTAATTCAGTGCAAACAGAGCATTTCAATGGAACATGTGCTGTCTGTTAGTCACAGTGCGCTACTCCACGACACTTTAGTTACATTACTTGCCTCATGTCCATTAAAGCAAGGTGGGTCGCCAGCGCTTGTCTTTCCAAAAATTGGGTCATGGTTCTAAAAAGTTTGTGAAACATTGCATTTGAGAATTGATGAGTTTATGTGCATTTCTGAGTTATGGGGTAATCCCCCATAGGTGAGGTCTGGAGACTCTTCTCTGAGTTATGTATTAGTGTACTACAAGGATATCATTCAGGGGTCACTAGGGGTTGCAGCTGCCACTCCTGTCTTGCTCCTTGCGACACCTGGCACTGCCTTTGTGACTCCTGGCCTCAGAGGGGGCAACATCAGTGCCTGGCACACAGCGGCATCTTGTCCTAATGGACATCAATTGGGGCTCCACTCTCTTTGTTTTGTGTCAATTTTTCATTAAACTAATAGTGAATCATATTATTCACTCTTTAATATTAAGTGAAGTGCAATTAGCTGGAATCTGACCCTGTATGGCAACTAGTGTAAGTAAAAAATGCTTTTAAATAAATGCTGTGTGCGTGCTTGCGGGTGAGAGTGTATGTGAGTGATACTGTGTGTAATGTGTGTATGTGTAGGTGGATTGACGCCCATGGCATACTAAGGGTGAGGTCTGGAGTGAATACCTCTTGGCTATGTTGTATCTCGCTGTAGATGTGCTCTTATACAAGTGCCTCTTATCTGTATGTTGTATGCGTGTCTTGACCCTGCTCCCAGGGGTTAAGGACACCTCTAGTAACCACAATATTCTCTTGTGCCACAGGGTGGTGGTTCGATGCCTGCGGCCCCTCCAACCTGAATGGTGTTTACTATCCCGGCGGCCAGAACCCAGTTAAGTACAATGGCATGAAGTGGCACTACTGGAAGGGTCCTAGCCATGGTCTAAAGAGCACAGTCATGATGGTCCGGCCGGCTGGCTTCTGAAGAGTCCTCAGGACAAGGGCAGGGCAATTAACCCAGTGTGGAGGTCAGAAACTTCCAATGAGGACTCATCCGTGCAGGATGAACTGTAGGGCCAAGCCCCACAACAACAATTGGTCCATCCTGGAAGCCCTGCTCCTTTGCTCATTTTGGTGATTCCAGGTCAGGAAGCCTCGCGCTTGAAAACCTAGAACTCGTGTATGGCTGTCCATGCTCATACTGCGTCTCTCGCACTGTCATGCTGGTTCACGGTACTGTAAACAGGGCCACTTTTGACATGTTTGGTATGGAGGGCACAGTGAGTAACAGCCGCACTCTATAGGCCTAACCCCTCCTGCCCAGAGACATTACTGTACCCACAAACACTCTCCAGGGGTACCAGATATGTAAAGAGGCATCACACCATCACTTCGGAAGCTGGCCGCGTACCCTGACTTATTTTGGAAAGAAGAGGTCCTAAATGCCTTGATTTTCTACCCAGAATGACTGCCTAATCTTCTTAAAGAGTGTCGCCGACTGCTCACCAAGATCTTGTATTGCAATACCTGTTTCCTGACTCCAGAACCGCTCAAACACCTTTGCCAAGCCAACACCACTCTACTTTCAGTTAGATGTCAAGACCAGGAATGGAGATTGGGATGAGGTTCAAAAATCACTTGGACGTTTCAGGGACACGAGGGTCTATTTCAGTCGACTGGCCATTTCTTACAATGGAATCTGGTTCCCAGGTCCGAAGCGCAGCACTCCAGACTATTGCATCCTCGACAGTAGGACGCCCAAACAATGGTACACATCGCTGTCATGTTACTACTGTTGCTTCTTCTTTTTCAATATTAAACTTTTAGATAGAACCCATTAGTAGAAAATCAAACTGTTTGAAAACATTTAGTTGAAAACATTTTTTTAGAGGAAACACTTTTTATTAAACAAATATATTAAAACCGTCACAGTATTAGTAACATTACATTTCTTTATCATACTTATGGTCCGGTGAAGCATATTAAATCTAGGGTCTGTGATGAGCACCCTGCACCACATATTCGACGACTGGAATCAAATAGAAATGTATGGAGGTCTAGTATATACATATTTCAACGGATTTATTTCATAAAAATAAAGTAAAGTGTTTTGCAATGTAAAGAGTATTTTTCAAACAACATGTGTAGATTAACAAGTTTCAATCAAAAGGTACTTTAGCCCCTTCCCTGCCTGAATCACTCCTAGATCCCTTGGTTCCATTTCCTCCTGTTATTCATTCATCTAGCATACTGCGTCTTCCATGCTCCTTGATGCAGCGGTGTCCCTGGAGATCGAGGCGCCCTTGCACATATGCCCTAAGCTGTCTCTTCCAGGTGATTTGCTTCCTCCTAGATGAGTGTCTTGTTGTGGAATAAAAGACTAGCACTTTTTATTCCAGTACCCATCTGTGTTTGTGCAAGATGCATATCCTGATATCATAACTTATATAAGAAAGAAAAAAAAGACTTTGATCCCCTTTCATATATCTGTGTAGTCTTTAGTTAATATGACGCTTGTATTTCAAACACCACGGGAAAGTGCTGAGTAATTTTGTAAACCTCAACCAGACATGTTTTCTATCACACTTTGTGGTATGTGCTGCACATGTACGTTACTTGGCTGTTCATCAAGTTCTGGGTGCGATTGAAATCTGCATTGTGTTGATTAGTGCATTTGGAAATAAACAGAGTGTTTGCTCTTCGTCTCTGTGCTTTATTTTATGGATATCTGACGATACTCATTGTTTTTAAGAAGAACATTTTGACTTACAATTATTAATAACATGTACATAGATTTACATGCACACCTCTTGATGACAGGATGACAGGCAAACAAAGGTGAGTCTTTTGAAGCAAGGCCACATTAAGCAGGATTTTCTGGGTGGCAGTGTGTGCTTAGAACCACAGCATACATAGATGCTGTAGTTGAAGCTGGGGGACACCCACACAAAAGGGAACTGAGAATAAGTCAGGAGCAAAAAACATAGGGCCAGATTTAAGAAAAGCGGCGCTACATTACATGTAGTCCCGCTTTTCCTGCGGTCCCTTGCGCCCCCCTACCACTACCATGAGTGCGCCGTATTTAAAATACGGCGCACCATGGTGCAAAAGCATAAAACTTTCTGACGCTATTGATGTACTGCTCAGGGCTCACGCCACAATTTTGGCGCTAACCCGGAAAAAGTACATAGGGGCCTATTCAAAACAATGGCATGCCCCTTTTATTGCCTGCTTTGGGCACCATTTAATTGCCCACCCGTGTATCTAAGAGGAGGGCTTTGGGCACCTGCACCTTTTTATTTACAAATTAAGCACTGCTTCTGGTGAACCAGAAACAAGTGCCAGAGCACTCAATGCCGAGGCATCAATTCCCGGAAGAAGAGGGAGAGGTGACACTTGCTGAGAGTCAGTGTTGTGGGCGGCACTTTGATGACTCTTTGCAGGGGGGAGATACGTGAATTGTTGGGACTAGTAAGAGTAATTAAGCACACAAACTCTAGGCGGGGTATAGCACTGCATCTGTGCCTGATACCCATGTTTGCCCATAGGCAGCCCCAAACCCAGGAATAGAGGCAAGAGGGAGAAGAGGAGAGACATGCAGGAATTACTGATTCTTGGGGTACAGTGGCTGACGCCAGTGAAGTGTTTATATCTGTGTGTTGGAATGTGTAGTATTATGTTTTCTGTGTGTACTAAAGTACGTTCTTTTTAACAAAGACACACACTGGGATGGATATTTCCCTGCTTTGTGATTGGTGAGACCTGAGCTTGAAGCACTCCCATACTACCTTCTTGAGAAGACTGTGACTGCTCGCCATCGCTACCACTGAGAGTCAAGTGCTGAAATAGCTGTGCTTGGACAGTTTGAAGAGCCACAGAAGGGCACACCCTGGGACATCGGGGGAGTCAAACCCAGCACCCACGGCTTAAGGCCGAACAAGTCCTGGCAACCACTTAATTTGCAGACTTCACAAAAAGGTTGTTGCAAATACAATGAATAAAAATAATACATCTAGAGAATGTGCAGCATAATTTGACTTTTTTACCACCTAATTTAGGTAATGCTGCCACAAAATTTATATAACCTTGCCACATAATCCTAGTGGCCCTGACAATGGTAAAGCTCTGTGGGCTGGTTTGTGGGCTGTCCTTATGATGATGAAACTCATAGTTCATAGGATTCCATGAAATATTTCCACATTTCATGGTTCCCTGTAAAGTACAGGTTTGCATGCCACTGCATTCTGTTCAATAAAAGCACCTAAGCATGTGATATATATATATATATATATATATATATATATATATATATATATATATATATACTCACACTCTAGAACAGCCACATAAATACAAACAATTTTCTCAGTGGACAATAGTATGTCGTACTCTATGTAGCACTGGGGGTATCCGCTGTGAGAATGTTTCCTTTCAATGTACAGAGATGCCTGCTGGACCTGCAGTTATTTCTTAATTTGATGGAAGGTAGCCCATCGGGGGGGTGGACTCTGACCAGTACTGTGGGTCAAACTATAAATTAGGCAGTGAATAGTGCATTATTGCAAGTGCCCTTGTTATCAATTTAGGCGACCTACACTATTTATAACCAGACCTGAGTCATACTGGGCCTAAGAGGGGTGTTCATTTTTGATACTGCAAGGGCTTGCTGCTAGACTGCAAGGCCTCTCTGTGACTGGCAAGTACCACAAGCCTCCAGGGAGGCATGATGTGTGAAAGACGATGGAGCATGGCATCACATCCGGCTCCTGTGAGTCAGACTGAGAAGCAGGCTCTGCTTATATACCCATGTGTCACCCAGCCAGCCAGTCGCTAGAGGATGTGGACTACCGGAGCCTCTCATGCTATGCCAGCAGCCACATAGTCATACAGCAGGTTGCACAGTACTATGGGCCATGTTTCTGAGGTCCAGTGGCGGGCTGTCACTCAGCCCGCCACTATGAGCACTCGAGGCCGAGTCTCAAATGCCCTACAACGGCATAGGTTTACTGCCACACTGATCCCTAGCCAACAGGCCTCATCAAATTTGGTCTGTAAGATGAAGCGGCTTGGCCCCCAGTGCAATCTTAATTCGTTGATGGTGCTTTCTATTTCCATTTCCATTGGTATTGTGTTCATTTTGCCTTTTTAAGCTAATTGTATGCATCGCAATCCACTTTCTGGTACTGCTGCCTGCCAAGCATGTAGCATGGCACAGCAGGTGGAAAGCAGGCCTGAGGAAAAGGACCCCCCTTCCGTCTCTTTAGAAGGACAATCCCGTGATTATAGTTCTCTCCTGACCTGCAGTTTTAAGTGGGTCATGAGTGCTTCCATGGATGATAATGTCCATCCAGCTGTTTCAGAGGCTATCAAGCAGGTAAAGAATATGTTTGAACGCTTATCACAAAACTGTCTTGGGTTCAGTCAGGCTTGTTTTAAAAATCTTTAGCCAATCTTCAGTACTGTGGCATCAAGCAGCAATGCTTAAACAAAGGAAATAGTGTAGAGCATTTAGAAACACGAAACAATGAAATAAGAAACTCACAGAACACAAATTACATCCAACACCAATTTATAAAAATTTAGTATATTTTTATGAATTTTTAGACATCAAGATGAGCAAAATCCACTGGAGGGTTCCAGAGATATACATTTTTAAGAAAAACATAAATTGCGGCTTTTTTGTTAATAACAGACTGCATCTAAACCCATAAGTTAGTGGTAAACTGTGGTTAGTGATTCCTTTCTGTACTGATGAAGGAATTTGTGTACACAATAACAATCACACATATTCACTGTGTCCAAATACTCATAGAGCAAGCTATTACATACATTTGAAAATAAATCTCCTTTTGTGTCATCTAAGTGAAGCAATACCTCGTCTTTATAAAACTTATATTGCTCAGATACCTGCAATCAATAAAATATATGCAATCATGCACACTGTGATCAAACCAATTTACGCATCTTTACTCCTGCTGTGTGTCATGGCTTCTGTAGATTCAGAGAAGAAAAGAAACAAAACAATATAAGAGCAAAAGCAAGCAAAAATAATACAAAAACTCTTTTTAAAGTCTCTTTGCACTGTTTACAGCAGTTCTCGATCTTCAAAAAAAGTTCTTGAGCTCAGCAACAATCATCAAAAATCTATTAAAATGTTAATTTCAATAGAACACAGTTTGTTGATCACCTATTGTTATTTCTATCGTGTAATGTCTTTGTTGATCAATTGGCAAAGTTATTTCAAAGCTCAGTTCAAATGCAATTTCAAGGTCCAAAATGTTCAACTGAATCCTCACGATCAAAACAAAAGGCCATAAACTTGTTCTCCCATTTATTTGTGGCAAAATAGATCCATTCAGATGAAGAGTATCTGCGACTTGGCCCTCTTTTTGTTTTTGTTCTTCTTACAGCACCATCTTCACCTTTGCTCTGATTTGACTTTTCGACTGCTTCTGTTACTGATGGGAGTTTATCCGCTACCAGTTCATGTGTGACTGCAAGCCATTTGTCTCCTTTCACAGTTCTCTTTCCCGGTGCAACTGCTTTCACGTTTGCTGCACTGGCAGGAATCAGTTGATGTTGACTCTGACTTGGCTGTCTTGCACTTTTGTCTGTTTGCAAGCTGTTTGCTCTTTTGTCTGAGCCTTTATCTGTACCTTTATCTGCACCTTTATCTGCATGCAGACTGCCTGTGCCTTCACCACTTTGCAAGTTTTCTGCCTCAGCCACTGGTTCCGTCCTCACAGCTTGGTCAAGTCGAATTCCTTCTTCATCTGCATTCGCTCTTGCAGGATCAGACTCTGTGTTTTCAAGAGGACACAGAACGTTGCTCTTGCGGCTCGTGTGTATCCAGTTTGGAAGACCAGCACACTTCACAGCAGTCGTCAACACCAATATGATTTGAAAAGGACCTTTCCACCTTGGCTCCAGGCAAGTCTTCCTTATGTGCTTTCTCACTACGACCTAGTCACCAGCTTTCAAGCTGTGACACTGTTCCTGGGCCATTGGAACTGTTGCTGCCTCCACCCAATGAGACAAAGAGCAAACCACATCAGCTAGACCTTTGCAATAATCCAGCACTAAGTCATCGATTATGTTCACATGTACATTTGCAGGAACTGCTGGCAGTCTCATTGCATGACCCATCAGGACTTCATGAGGAGACAGTCCTGTCTTCATGTCAGGGGTGCTACTCATTAGGGCAAGTGACAATGCATCAGGCCATTTCAATGCTGTTGAGGCACAAACCTTTGCCATTCGAGCTTTCAGTGTTCCATTCATTTGCTCCACCAATCCAGATGCATCTGGTCTGTAACTGCAGTGCAATGTTTGCTCAAAGTTCAGTGCTGCGCAAAACTACTTTATGATCTCATTATTAAAATGAGTTCCTCGATCTGTTTTCAAAGAAGTCGGGAATCCATAGCATGGAATAAGTTCCCTGAGCAGTAGCTTATCCACGGTAAGATTATCATTCCTACGTGTTGGATAAGCCTCCACCCACTTAGAAAACACACACACACCATGACTAACACATACTTCAATCCATTGCAGGCAGGCATCTCAATGAAATCAAGTTCCATTGTGTTAAATGGACCTCCCAATCTGCCTATGTGGCTCAGATTTACCACTGTGCATTTCTCTACATTCATTTGTTGGCATGTAACACATCTGTGACAAACCACTTCTGCAACCAATCTAAATCTGGGGTTTTGCCATGCCTGCATAAATGTACAAATCATTGAATCTCTGCTGAGAGGAACCTGACCATTATAATATCTAGCCAAGGAGTTCAGCAAGCAGTCTGGCAACATGACTTTCCCTTCCTTTGAAATCCAGACATCATCTCCCTCTCTTTGAGCACAACCTGCTTTTCTCCAACCTCTATGTTCTTCCTCTGTTGCCTCTTCCTGAAACCTCTTAAATTCATCCCAAGTATCAACCACTGCCATCAAGAAATTTTGATTTGTCTCACTGGTGTCACTTTCATTACTCTACTCTTCATAGAAGGTGACACAATGAAGTACACAATATCTGGCAATGTGGTCAGACTAGGCATCACCCAATGTTACATAGTCATTTGACCTCTGGTGGGCCACACTCTTGATAATAGCAACCTTCTCAAGTAACTTTAAAGCATTTAACAAACCATGAATTCTTTCACCATTTCAATTGGGTGGTCCAGGCAAGGACATGAAACTCCCCTGGTGCCATAACTGCCCGAAACCATGGACAACACCAACTCTGTATTGACTATCTGTGAAGATTGTCACTTTGAGGTGCTCTGATATGCAGCATGCTCTTGTAAGAGCAACCAATTTGGCTACTTGAGCAGAAATAACACCTTGAAACCTTGAGGCTTTGATGACTCCCGAGAGGATGCAAACTGCATAACCTGCTCTCAGAGTACCTTCACTGTCTCTTAAACAGGGGCCATCAACAAAACAACTTGGTCATTCTCCTCTAAAGGAGTATCCTTAATATCAGGCCTGGGTTTGGTGCACAGTTGAGTGATCAACATCAACATTTACAAGCTTTAGTGTGGCAGGGTTCAAACTTGAACACCTCTTGATCACAACTTTATGGGATCCAAGAATTAATAACTCATAACGGGTAAGTCAGGCACTGTTCAAATATTGAGTCTTTGATCTCGTCAAGAGTATCTCGACCGAGTGTGGGACAAAGACAATTAAAGGATGTTCCATCACAATGCCTTAGCATTGACTAATTCTCAAACCAGCAGAAGCCATGGTTTTCAAGCAGCCAGGCAAAGCAGCAGCTATAAGATACAATGTGGCAGAAAAATATGCCACTGGCCTGTTAGTTCCTCCATGCGGCTGCATCAAAACAGAAAGAGCACAATCATCATGTTCACCAATTCAATCAATTTAATTCGCTTTTGTAAAGCGCAACCACTCATCTGTAAGGGTCTCAAGGCACTGCGGGGGGTTCGGTCATGATAAAACAGTTTCAAATCCTTTCGTGTAATCAGGCATTCCCAAAGCTGGAGCTGTGCACAAACTCTCTCTTAACTCTGGATCTGTGAGTTCTTTCTGTGTCAACTTCTGCAATGCGTGGAAATTACTGAAAAATCTGTGATCCATTGGCAGCAATAGCTCATCATGCCTAAAAACATTCTGACATCTCTCTGTGTAACTGGGGGATTCATTTGCATAATCTCTGCAACTCTTTCTCCGGACACTTTTCTTGCACCTTTCTCAATTTGGTGACCCAAATACTTCATTTCTTTCTGCCAATACTGTAACTTAGCAGGGTAAACCTTGTGTCCGTTTTCACCTAAATGATTCAATAACACTATGGTATCTTGTCACAAGTTTCAAGTGTATTGGACGCAACCATCAGGTCATCAATGTACTGCACTAAAGCAGACTGAAATGGCATGTTCAAAGATTCTAAGGGCCAGATGTATCAAGACATTTTGGCCCTCATTACAACCCTGGCGGACAGTGCAATGATGGCGGTATAACGGCAAACAGGCCGGCATTAATTACCGCCCTATTATGACATTGGCGGTTTTGGCACATGTCAAACCGCCAATGTACCACACCGTCCGCCACAGCGGTAACGACCGCCAAGCTGGAGACAAGGGTCTCCAGCCCTGTGGCTGTCACTAGTCCGCCTGCGGGATCATGACCCCGCATACCGCCATGGATTTCGTGGATTTTGAACCGCCACTAAATCCATGGTGGTAGGCACTATCAGTGCCAGGGAATTCATTCCCTGGCACGGATAGGGGTCTCCCCCTCCCCCACCCCCTCCCAGGAGTCCCCCCCAACAACCACAACCCCCCTACCACCCTCCAAAGCTCGTAGGGCCCCCTCCCCTCCTCACCCCCGACCTCCATGGGCCCCCTCAGACATACCCACCACCCCCCACTCACGCACGCACATACCACTCACACACATACACGCGCACATAGATGTACACATACATACACAAGACATTTCCCCTACACACATCACACCTCCCGCATACATACACTCACACCCCCATGCACGCACACACCACACAACACCTCCCCACCCCCTCCCCTGTAGGACGATCACCTTACCTGCTTCGGTGGTCCTCCAGGAGGGAACGGGTTCCATGGGGGCTGCTCCGCCACCAGCACCCCGTCACCAGAACACCGCCACGCCGAATACTGGAACGTAATTCGGTGGGCGGTGTTCTGATGATGTGGCAGTGACGGAGGAGCAGCCTCCACTACACCACCGACCGTCAGTATGGCTGCTGGCGGCTCTCCGTCCAAAAAATGGCAGAGGGTCGCCCCCAGTCATAATATGGCGGTCTTCGGCCTGGCGGAACCTCAGCGGTCTTACAAAAACACCGCTGAGGTTGAAATGAGGGCCTTTGTATTTGCAAATCGCAAGATTTCACTGTTTGCGAATGCAAAGTCACCTTTCACGATGTATGAAAGGCATCGCAGTGCAATTTTAGGGAATCGCAATTTTTTTAGCGATTCCGTAAAATTGCGACTCCAAATAGGGAATCACAATTTGTGATTCCAATAATAGGAAATCGCAAATAGAGAATACCTATTTGTGATTATCTATGCACATGTATCATGCATTTCCTAAATGCAAACTGGGCATTTAGGAAAAGCACTTACCACCAACTCTAAGTTGGTGGTAACCATGTGCAATTTTAAAAAATGCATTGAAAATGCATTTTTTTAAAGTGCCATGTCGCACACACATGCCACTAGGGCATGTGTGCGTTTTACATGTGCACAGTTTTTTTGGGGGGAGGGGTGCATCAAAGTGGGCCTTAGGCCCCCAGCACCCTTGGATTTGCATTACCAAAGTTGTGAATTCCTAAAAGGTATTCACAAATTAGGAAATGCAAAACCATTCACACCTGTGGGCCTTCAGGCCCATAGGGATGAATGGAGTCCCATTCCCTAATAGCGATTCCCTAATATCAATTGCAAATTTTAAGAAATCACTATTAGGGAATCACTATTTTCATACATACCAGTTTGCATTTCTCAAATAGTGCATTCTTAAAATTTGCTATTTAGGAAATGATAAGCGATACTTTGATACATCTGGCCCTAAGATCTTCTTCAGGATCTGATTAAGAATGGACAGAATTTTCAAAAAATCCTTTGTAGTACGATGCCATGAATACACACGGTTGCTGAATCGGAAACAAAAGAGGAACTGGTTATCCTTGTGCAAGGGCACTGAGAAAAATGCTTGTGACAAATCAATGCCTGTAAACCATTCTACTTCATTTGGAATCTGAGATAAAATCACAGCTGGATTTCGCACTACGGGACAACAGTATACTTCAATTTCGTTCACCTTTCTCAAACCGCAGACTATGTGATATTTCCCACTTGGCTTTCGCAACCCATAATTGGTGAATTATATAGGCTGCCCATCACTTCTTAAAGCGCACCTTGCTCAACAAAATCTGCAGTTACTGGGGTAGTACCTTCGATCACTTCTGGAGTCATGTGATACTGCGGTGTTCTGTGAAAAACTGCGTTTGGCGTAACAGTTACTTTGACTGGCTCAACACCTCAAATAAGTCCAATATCCTTTCCAGAGAGGTCCCAAACTCTCATCATTACTGTCTCTTGTAATTCATCAGGTAAATCTTTAACTGTCATGGCAGCAAACAATGTAATCAGAGGATACATCTCATCATTTTTACTGAAGGTCTCATAATCGCTATTGGCTTGAATTTCTATTCCTACCTGTGTACAAGTAATGGAACATTTCAATTGGCATAGCAAGTCTCTTCCTAACAGACTCAAAGGACTTAAATCGCAAACCACAAATCGGTGCAGACCCTCAAAAGTTCCAATTTTAACTGGAATGGGCTCTGTGATGGGGTTTGCCAAGTGCTGATTTGCTACTCCTACAACCTGAACTGTCCTACCTCGTAGGGGCACATTTGAGACTTCTGTAGTTCCAACAGTGGAACAGGTTGCTCCAGTGTCAACCAGGAATGAAACAACATGACCCATAACACTTACATTCACATAAGGACCTTGCTGATCGACAACCAATGAGACAGCCAACACACATTCCTCCTCTTCTGAACTCTCACTCATGCATTCTTCACTCATGTCAACATCAATTAAATCAATCAATTGGCATTGTGTGATTAACTGTTTTGCAATTGCATTTACTCTTTGGTTCACATTCTGCTGAGGAATCATCACCTTGTTGCTGTGCCATCGGAGCTTGTGGTATCGACATTTGCCGTGGGACTTGGATTTTCTGTTGTGGAAATTGTTCTTGTTGCTGAGGAACCTGCAGTTGGACTGCTACATTAGGGACATTCATACTTTGATTTCGGGATCTTTGGCCTTTTGCATTTTTAAATTGATTATTGTCAACCATCTGTCCAACACCACCACCTTGCACCAAATTATTTACATCATTAAAGGGACACTCTAATTTCCAATGTCTGACGTTGCCGTACGCATGACAAGGAAGCATTTTCTTCATGTTCTGAATATCAGCCACATTCATCTTCTGACCTACTCGGATTCCACAATCTCTACCTCTGAACTGAGACACAATATTGCCTTGCTGTTGTGCTCCCGGCATTCCTGCTACTTGAGCAGACTTAATCTGCATCATCATTACCTTTTCCTGCAACCTTTTCTTGTTCAAATCAGTCTTGTCACTACAGTATTTTGTGTACTGCAACACTTCATCAAATGGCTTTCTTTGCCAGCAAATCAAATGATTCTTAATCATATTGCTAACTTCAGGCTTCAATCCTTGAATGAATCTAAACACAAAATGAATTATGTCTGTTGGCTCAACAACTTCTGTGCCACTATGTTGTCTGAATGCTTTCAGCAGTCTCTCATAATAAGCATGAACAGATTCTTTTGCTTCCCAAAATGTCCTGTAAAGTCTTTGTAAATCAATGTATTTAGGGGAAATTCTAGTTTTCAGAAATTCGGTCACTTTGTAATAATTTTTCATCAAGTCTTCAGACAGCGCACCTGTGACTGCATCTTTCGGTGGCTCACACGCTGCCCAATCAATACTCCTCTTAAACTCAACCCACAAATCTGCTGAAACAACAATCTCAAATAAAGTTTTCAGATCTTCCCACAAACACTCCACAAGCTTGACAAACCTCTCTGTTTGCTGGTACCATTCCACTGGTTTCTCCCTCAACTTTGGGTAATCTGTAATTTGTAAATGACAATATGTCACTTCTACTCCAAGGGACATGAAAAATATTTCCCTCCCCGGAATTTCTCTCATTGGGATCATTTTTACAGCTCCTTCAGCCTGCTGTACATCATTTGAAGGTGCAGTCAGCTTTTTCTTCTGATCTCTTTTTTTCGCCCATCTGCCTTCCCATTTATATAATGCTCCCCATGTTTGAATTCTTTGAATCAACTCCTTAATGTGAATTTTCATCCCAGGTGTTCTCATGTTTGCAATGTCACTCAAATCAAATTCTAATCTGTAGCTCTTCATCAATTGTTTAGATTTATCCATTTTGATTTAATATTTCTCTGCCAAATTAGTTAATTTCTCATAAACGTGTCCTGCTCTAAGAGTAACATCACTGTACATGAAGCACAATTCGTTCTCATTATAATAATCTAATCTATTCAATTAAAGTGTTCCCTCATTCATTTTATTTAATTCCAGTTTTAATCTAGCCATGTTTAATGTATTTTCTCCCTCTGGCATATTTCCTGAAGCTGAAGTTCCGCTCAAATTGTCCAGCTATTCTGTCAATTGTTGGGCTGTCAAACCTTGAAAGCTAATGTTGTTACCATTATTTCAAGGCACACGCTGCAGTATATTACTTGGGGCTCTCAAAGCCTGCTCTTAGGTAATCACAGATGATCCCATTGAGCATGGGGGACATGTCACATCAATTGGTGGACCAACTCCATTATGTGTCTGGCTCAAATCGAAGAAATTCATAGGGGTCATGGCTGGCACAGTAGTGCTCGGTCTCTCCATTTCTGCATTAGTTCCGAAAGGTGAATTCATTACAGATACTGGATTTGAAATCTGGAGACCACCCTCATTATTATTCTGAACACACAATAGGACTTCTGGACCTATGGTTATGGGAACTGTTAATGCTTCTGGTCCTGTCAAATCCATCTGATTTCGTGGGAACATTAATCTTTTACTCTGACTAGTTAATACTGAACCAAAAGTCTGATTTGACTGATTCAGGGCAACATTCTGTGTTGTCATTACTGGGGAATACATTGGCATGGTCTGTCTCTGATTCACAAACTGTGCAGGTGTCTGGACATTAGGTGTGGACTCAAACTGAGTCATCCCTGCATTCTGAATTGACTGCGACATAACTTCGGCTGGAACATTCTGAACTGTGTTTACAATTTGAACTGTCGGATACCTGTGCACCATTTGCAGTAGGCACATTTGGAATTATCTGAATCTGGCTTTGAGGAACTGGAGCTCAGACAACATTCGGGACAATGTTTCTGATTTACTGATTCAACTGCATTATACGGTGGGAGACGATTATGCAACAACTGAGTAATAAATTCATCATCCAAATCAGTCTCGACATCTACTAATCTTTTACTTTCATCCGAATTTTGTATGTTTCTCAGATTTCTTATTAGCTTTCAGCTTAACACTTCCATCACTTTCCTGTGTAATCGCTGGAAATAACTTCACTGCATTTAATGTATCTGCTCTCCACATTCACTGCTCTGCATCCCACTTGGCTTCTGCTAGCGTCTTTTCTGCTTTTCTCATTCTCCTTTCGAATTTCTGAACCTCTTTTTGTCTTGCAACTAATTGATAAATAGCAAGTGCTTCAAATTGTGCAGGTCTAGGAAGGGGCTTTGATTTATATATCACCCTCCTCAGATTCTCCAAAATTCCCAAATTAAAGGTCCCATATACAGGAAAAGCTAAGGTACACTCCTTCTCAGTTAATTTGCACCAGTGATTTACCCAAAGACATGCTGAAACTCCTCTCTCTTCCATTACTTCGAATGCTGGGGTACCCTCAAGTGCAGTAGGCTCACCCTCCCTAACTGGAATAAAGATATCCCATCCTAATGCACTCCTTGAAGTTTTGAAAAACTTCATTTTTACACAAATTTAATTCACAAACATAAAATCTACGAAACCAGGAAGTAATTTTCAACCCCACAATCCTTTTCATGTGCGCCGGGTATGCCCAGACGTGGGTCCCGGGCTCACTGTGCCACTGGATTCAAGCTAGCCTGGCTGATGAGGGGTGAAACCCCGAAACCGGTCCCAGAATGCTTGTTTCCGGTCCAGGGAGAACCTGGCCTGGCAGTTCGGGCTGGACTGTTCCCATGAGGAACAGGGTCAAGACTGATTTGCATATGGCTGGGTTCAAACTGGGGTGGCATGGTGAGCAAAATAATGGATGGATTAAACCCAGATCTGTGACTGGGGGTGAATGTTTGATTGGTTCCGCATTCCGTCCATCCAGTTACGCTATCCCACAGCGTTTGTGTTTTGCTTTGCTTTTGCCGACCTAAGTGCACCGGGTATGCCCAGACGTGGGTCCCGGGCTCACTGTGCCACTGGATTCAAGCTAGCCTGGCTGATGAGGGGTGAAACCCCGAAACCGGTCCCAGGATGCTTGTTTCCGGTCCAGGGAGAACCTGGCCTGGCAGTTCGGGCTGGACTGTTCCCATGAGGAACAGGGTCAAGACTGATTTGCATATGGCTGGGTTCAAACTGGGGTGGCATGGTGAGCAAAATAATGGATGGATTAAACCCAGATCTGTGACTGGGGGTGAATGTTTGATTGGTTCCGCATTCCGTCCATCCAGTTACGCTATCCCACAAGTGCGCCGGGTATGCCCAGACGTGGGTCCCGGGCTCACTGTGCCACTGGATTCAAGCTAGCCTGGCTGATGAGGGGTGAAACCCCGAAACCGGTCCCAGGATGCTTGTTTCCGGTCCAGGGAGAACCTGGCCTGGCAGTTCGGGCTGGACTGTTCCCATGAGGAACAGGGTCAAGACTGATTTGCATATGGCTGGGTTCAAACTGGGGTGGCATGGTGAGCAAAATAATGGATGGATTAAACCCAGATCTGTGACTGGGGGTGAATGTTTGATTGGTTCCGCATTCCGTCCATCCAGTTACGCTATCCCACAGCGTTTGTGTTTTGCTTTGCTTTTGCCGCCCTAAGTGCGCCGGGTATGCCCAGACGTGGGTCCCGGGCTCACTGTGCCACTGGATTCAAGCTAGCCTGGCTGATGAGGGGTGAAACCCCGAAACCGGTCCCAGGATGCTTGTTTCCGGTCCAGGGAGAACCTGGCCTGGCAGTTCGGGCTGGACTGTTCCCATGAGGAACAGGGTCAAGACTGATTTGCATATGGCTGGGTTCAAACTGGGGTGGCATGGTGAGCAAAATAATGGATGGATTAAACCCAGATCTGTGACTGGGGGTGAATGTTTGATTGGTTCCGCATTCCGTCCATCCAGTTACGCTATCCCACAGCGTTTGTGTTTTGCTTTGCTGTTCTTGACCTATAGCAGCACAGTCTTGTCCATCAATCCATGTGCTGCTTTCTTACCAACCGACCTATCCCAGCGCAGACCAAATGATGTAACACTTCCTCTGGTTAGCAGCTGCGACTCACTTCAGAGCTGTCTCACACACTTCTCGCATAAAACCTAAATACAGGGACGGGGCTTTGCAGCAGCCAAGATGGCCGCACTGTAGAGGAGCTCCGATAACCACACATAATTAACCCCGATATCCGTTCAGAATCCGACATCGGCACAGGAGAAACTGCTTCATAGCAGAAGGAATGACACCCTGCTAAACTGCACGGGTGCCGAATTCCGCTAACCGGCTGCAGCGAAGGAGCAAGCCATGTGGTGCGCCGGAGAGGGGCGGTCGCTGGCGCCCAAGGGAGAGGAGTGCTGGTGAGCTGACGGAGTCACAGAAGAGGGACTGGTCGGCAGCTGATCGGCGACGGCCCATTACATGCTGGCAAGTAAGGAGTGGGGGCCTGGGAGGACATAGCTCGGCCCGCGAGTCGTATCAATGAAGGCCAGTGAGGGCACCCCCACAGCTGGAAAAGGGCTCGGCGGCTGGCGGGAGAAGTGGGGCCTGCCCAGTGTGAGTTGGAAGAGGGGACCCCAGACCTTCTCCCACCAGTGCAGTACGTTGGAGGGGGGGAAGAGGTGAAGAGTGTGTAGAACTGTGGCCGGGATAGGCTGGCCGGCCTAGCCGAGCCCCTAAGCACGGGCTGCTGAGACCCTACGGGAGCCAGGAAGACAGAAGGGAGAGCGAGCGGGCTGGGAAAGGAGGGAGGTCTGGCTCGCTGAGGCAGGTGGTGCCTTCCCGGAATCACGCTTCGGCCGGCTTGCAGGCCCGTAGGGTGAAGGCTGCCAAAGTAAAGAGAGTGAACATGCAGCAAGGAATGGAGGGGCGTGGGTGGGCCAGAAGACTGAGGGAGAGGATCAATAGAGGAGCAGCGATCCCCGGGGTGGAAAGGTGACAGCAGTAGGGGCCTTGAGACCCTTACGGGTGGGTAGTGCGCTCTACAAATACACTGATTGATTGATTGATTGTAGGGGCAGGTGGGGCCT
The DNA here is from genome assembly GCF_031143425.1 of Pleurodeles waltl. Lineage (NCBI taxonomy): Eukaryota > Metazoa > Chordata > Amphibia > Caudata > Salamandridae > Pleurodeles > Pleurodeles waltl. The sequence continues at coordinate 875,933,540 of NC_090440.1, forward strand.
GATCCAGCCCGTGGGGGCAGCAAGCAGGTGCATGTGGGGCACAGTGAGTGACGGTAAGAAGCTGCAGCCTGGGAGAGGTTGCGGCGGAGGGGAGTCCCCCCCCAGAGGATGAGTGGGGGAAGAAGGAAAAATGGTGAAACCAAAAAGTCACCCAAATGCACAGTTAAATAAAATGGACAAGTACACAATGGCGAAGCTACCGGCAGCGAGTGCGGTAGATGGGGAGCCACCGGGCGATTTGGAGCCCTCTTTGGAAGCCATAATGGAGGCCATTCGAGATGTCAAGAGCTCACTAGAACCTGAATTAGACACAGTGATGCTGGATGTCAATTTTAAGCGAGCGGAGTTTCACGAGATGTCTGAAAAAGTTAAATCTGTGGAATCACACATCCACCTATTGCAATCTACAATAAAAAAGCTGGAAGACCAGGTTGAATCCCTAAAGAAACAACATGCTCAGATGGCGGCCCGGTTAGAAGACCAAGAAGGTAGGGCGAGGAGAAACAATATCTGGGTGGTGGGGGTTCCAGTGGGGGCGAAGGGGGCTGCTGTAGATCTCTTCCTGGAGGACTTGATCACCAACCACCTCCCTCTGAAAAGACTCTCCAAATTCTTCTCTATCGAGTGGACGCATAGGACACCAGTGCCCCGCCAAGGACTATTATAGCTAGGGTGTTCAACCACAGAGACCGAGATGCCATTCTGCAAGCAGCCCGGTCAAAGGTAGACCTCCTTTATGAGAACACCATGGTGAGGTTCTTCCCCGACTTACTGCAAGTTCAGTGTCAGTGAAGGAGTTTTGATGAGATCAAGAAAGCCCTGAGAGCAAAAGACATTAAGGCCTGTATTTATGGGCCCCTAGCACCACAGGAGCGTCACTTTTTGTGACGCTCCTGTGGCGCTAAGCACTGCACCGTATTTACAAGGTGGCATTAAGCCACGTTTTGTGGCTTAAAGCCACCTTGTGAATACGGCCTCTTCCCACGCAGCACTGTGCTTGGAAGGGGCGTGAAATGGGTTTTGCTGTGGGCATGTGATAACGCGTCCAGCCCTTATAAATTACCTGTACCTGGACACGTTGGAGGTCGGTGAATCTTTTAACCAAGTCGGGCTCTCCTCATCCTAAAATAGTCGAGTCACTCAGATCGATAATCAATAACTATTGCAATCGGTAATCAATACTCAATTAATAGATCAATTACAGCACATCAGAAATCAATAACAGTTGGTATTTCGGCGCACCATGACCTTTCAGTCATGAATAACCACACCAGTTTATTAAAAGTTAGTGAATTTATTTCCCTATATTAACAAAGCTAACACGATGTATATAAGTCTCAAAACCAAATGATATATGTATATGAACATTACTGGCTGTCCATAACGGCGGAAGAAACGCAATCTACGCAAAATCTGGATGATGATACTCTCAGTTATGGCAATGCAAATCACTAATATGACTAACTGTATTTGACTAATTTCATACATTGGTCAGCATAACAAGATTTCAATTTAGAGTGGTACATTGAATGAATACCTCGACTAACCTCTAATTAACATTGGCATGTGGGGCTTCATGCAAAACGAATTTAGTCAACACAAATTTGGAAAACTTCTAGCTAGGACCCTGTAAAAATAGCAGTTGGTACCTAAAAGGAAAAACACAATGCATAATACATTTATCCTTTCATATTTACCAAATATAATCAGCATTCAAGAAAAGTCTTCGTCCTTCAGGTACCGGTTGATCAGCATGGGGCAAGTTTCAAAAGGGGCAAAGTTAAGGGCAAGCTTCCTTGCAGCGGCAAGGAGAATGGGGCAAAGTTACTGCATGGGCAAGACGGGGCAAATCAAAGTTAAAGTCTCTAGGGTGAGAATTCTTAAAGTCTCTTTCTCTCGGATAGAGAAAAGGGCATCAGGGTGTCGTCCAAAATGGAGTCTGGCATCAGGCTTCAAACTGGCATCGAGGAAAATGGCTGACTTCTCTTTGTCCGGTGGGTTTAAGTAAGAAACATTCCGAATTCTGCAGGGTCTTCCATTGGAGGGTTCATAGGTTGGCTTCAAATTGTCCAATGAAAAATTGTCTTTTACTAGCGCTCATTTATGCATACACTGTCCTTGGAGCCTTGGAACACAAGTTGTAACATGGGTTGCCAATTATTTTACTATCTGTACCTTCATTGTCCGCACCTGCAGACTGACCTTGTATCAAAAGGGATGAAACCGGCCTAGTACGAAACCTTGGAGATAAGTGTATCAGTCAGCTCTACTGGAAAAATACAACTTCAAGCAAGAATATATGTTTCATTAGTTCAAGGAAAAACCACGCAGTTAGAATTTGAAACCAGGCAACTAGGCCAAAGCCTGTACTAAATTTAAGCTAAGCAAAACTGTTTTCAAACAAGAAATCATGGCATACATTTGCAATTATGACGGATTACTACATTTTCAATACTTCATGATTAATAAAGCTCGTTTACAATGATGGCGAACTACCCCGAGGGCACATTTTCCCTCGTACATTATTTTCTTTACTGAAATCACACTTCATTATATGTTTTGATTATGCGATATGTATGAATATATGTTGGACCCTCTTTTTCTGCGTCATCAATCCCTCCTCTGATGACTAATTATGTCATCACATCAAATCTACCCACAAATGTTATTCCATTAAAATTCTGTATAGTAATTTGGTACTTCAGTCAATTCCCTTTTTCTTTTAGTCCCTTTTGATTTTTCCCTATATATTTCCACCATTTTGTTCTCTATTTTCTCTTCTCTTCTTCTTTTGTTCCTTGCTTTTAATATTTTGAAAGCTTTCCATGTTCCCCAAGAACCTAATAGACAAATTAATATTATTAATATTCCCTTTACTATTTTTAGTAACAATCCGTTCCAAACGTTGCTGAGCCAATTTCCCACAGAAGCAAATCCCTTTCCAACTTTCTCCCAAACTCCGGGTTCTTTCAATTCCTTTAAATCTACACTTTCTTTAGTTAAATTTGTAAGCATCATTCTAATTTTTCCACTGCTGTCTGGTATATATGTACAACAGTGACGTGTACCAAGCATTTTGCAAACGCCGCAATCCTTTGCTAAAAGAATGTCTAAGGCAAGCCGATTTTGAAGAGTCATAGCTCTTTCTGCAGCAAGTTCAGCATCCATCAGGATTATAGCTCCTGAAAACTTTGTCAGCATGTTATCCACAATAGTAGACAACTTTCGTATTTTGATTGAATTCAATATGACTCCTACTGAAGGAATCAATGCTCCAAATATATCTCCTACCACACCAGAAGCTGTCTCTCTTTTCTGAACATGATGTGATTCAGACAGCCTTGGAAATTTCTTTAAGTCGTCTTGTTGGTAAATCTTTGGGAACACTATTCCCAAATAACACCTCCCATACCATCCTTTAGGAAGACGATAATAGGCGTTGAGTCCACAAATATAATATACTCCAGGAATAACTGGGTCTTGTCCATTAGGCATGAACGTCCACTTAGGTTTAAATGCATACGTATGTTTGCATTCACTCGTTCCCACAAAAACTCTGTCATAATATGATTCAGCTCTATATATACAAAATCTCCCTACGAGCAATGTATCTAAAGCTATTTTTCCTTGTGTCTTTATTGCGGCAAAAGCATAATTTTTACAGATGTTCTTTGTGTAATTTCATCTCTAATTTCTCCTTCATTTCATTCTTCCTATCATCAGTGCGGTCTAAAAAATTGATTTCTACTGGTGAAAGCAAACATGTAAGGTTCTCTCTATGCGCGTGAGCTGTGTGAAAAGGTGACATCGGTTCGAAGAATTCCCTCATCAATTTGGCATAATAATCTCTAGCTATTTTACTTAGGTGCCCTATTAGGGGGACATATGCAAAAGTAACATCATAATTAGTGTAGAAATAATGAATGTCCTTTTGGCCATAAAATCTGGATGCTATTATACTACATGTAATTCCATACGTAAGAGGCATGCTGTGATACGTTACCCCTTCCACTACTGAGGTAGGTATTTGTGTACACACATAACAATCTTTCGCATCCATGGTCTCAACATACTCACTCAGCAAGCGATAGAAAATGTTAGATGAAAGTTCCTTCTTATCATGCAAGTGTCTCTCGTCTTTCTCAAGTCTCTTCAGAGCTGTTAGTTCAGTAACAATAATATGTTTAGAAGTAGAAGCATCATTCGTCTCACTCTCATTTTTACCATGCATTCCAAGAACTATTGCTACAATGATTAGTACGCATGCGGTTATTAGACCGATACACATATATTTACAACACTTCATTTTACGCCCCTGTGTAGTGAAGCTAGTCATGATCTGTATAGAATCAGAAAGTTGAAGGCACTTTATCAAAGCGTATTTGCAGGTATTTACAAAGCTGAACGAGTTCAATGTTCACACAGTTTTCTTTAGCAGCTTTTGGTCTCTTATCGGTTAGCAGCGTTGTCTCAAAATCGGTTTCAAAGTCAATCAAGTTAGCAATGTCTTAGCCGGTTGAAAAGTCAATCAGGTGATCAATGTCTTTAATCAGTAAAGTTCATGAAGTTTTATTTCTCATGTGCCAAAATGAAGTTCTGCCTCTTCGTTCTCGAGACTGAGGGATACGAATTCGTCTGACCAATCGTTATTGGCTAAGTATGCCCACTCCGGACCGGAATACCTCCTGCTCGGTATCCTTTTTCTTTTCAATTTTGCATCTCTCTTTGATTCTTTCTCACTGGTACTTTCCTCTTTGGCCAAGTCCTTTTCTTCACTTGGCGTTGGTACTACAACAGACACTTCCTTTCTTTTCTCTTTCACTCTTGGCCCTTCACTGTCGTTCAACGTTTCTCTAGTTCTTAGTTTTACTGGCGATATTCTTGGTCTCCTTTTCGCACTGGGTCCACTTGATGGACCTGCAATCTCTTCTGAAGGAGTTTGAGCAATTTCGTTCTGTTCTGCCTTGTCCCCTCCTTCTGGGGAGTCAATCAGGTTTTCCTTTTCTTTTCCTGTATCGTCTGCTTCTGGGAAAGCCCTCCTCTGATCAGGCTCTCCTGCTTCTTCACCGGTTTCGAGCCCTTTGTCACCGTTACTTTCTTCAGGCTCTTTGTCACTTTCAGCTGCTTCGGGCTCTTTGTTACCTTCAGCTGCTTCGTCGCTTTCTGAGGCTCCTCCTTGGTCTTCCCCAAGTGAATCAGTTGCTTCGTCCTCAGTGAATATTTCTCCCTCCTCTATTTCTGCCTGTTCGCTTCTAGTTCTTTTTCGCTCTGTCTCAGCGCTTGGCACTTTGTTATCAGGTACTGGTAACTTCAGCGCTTCAACTTCCTCGTCTGTGGGACACAATACCCTCTTTGTGTGACTGGCGTGAATCCAGTTGGGAACTCCCGCACACTTCACAGCGGTGGTAGTCGTCAGAATCACTTGAAAAGGTCCTTTCCAACGGGGTTCCAAACACGACTTCCTCACGTGCTTCTTTATCACGACCCAGTCATCTGCTTTCAGGGCGTGTCCTGGACCTTGGATCGGTGGCAAGGTGGTTGCCTCCACCTGGTGAGAGAAAGAGCGAACCACATCAGCTAGACCTTTGCAGTAGTCTAACACCATATCATCTGTAATATTCAAAAGAGCATTTGCAGGAACTGCTGGAAGTCTCATAGCTCTGCCCATGAGAATCTCGTGTGGGGACAGTCCAGTCTTTCTGTCAGGGGTGTTTCTCATTGACATTAGTACCAAAGGCAATGCGTCAGGCCATTTCAAGTTTGTTGATGCGCATATTTTCGCCATTCTTGATTTCAATGTGCCATTCATTTGCTCCACTAGACCTGATGCTTCAGGGCGGTAGCTACAATGCAGCTTTTGCTCAATGTTCAGTGCTGCACAAAGCAATTTTATTACTTCGTTATTGAAGTGACTTCCCCTATCTGATTCTAAAGAGATCGGGAATCCAAAACGTGGTATTAGCTCTCTCAAGAGTAGTTTTGCAACTGTGAGACTGTCATTTCTGCGTGTAGGGTATGCTTCAATCCAGTGACTAAAAATGCACACAACCACCAACACATACTTCAAGCCTCCATGCACAGGCATCTCAATGAAGTCCATTTGCATCCTGCTGAATGGACCCCCTGCTCTTCCTATGTGGCTCAAATTTACTACGGTTCCCTTCCCTGCGTTCATCTGTTGGCAAATGACGCAACGGTGGCAAACTGCTCCAGCAACTTGACGGAATTTGGGGTTATACCAATCAGTTTTAAACAATCTAATCATGGCATCCCTCCCAAGATGAGCTTGTCCATGGTAAAATCTGGCTATCTGTGTAAAAAAGCTGTTTGGAAGAACAAATTTCCCTTCACTTGAAACCCACAATTCATCTAGGGCCAGATGTAGGTAGGCTTTTGCACCTCGCAAACGGCGAAAAACGCCGTTTGCGAAGTGCAAAAGCCATCAAGCGATGCAGAAACACATTTTGCGAGTCGGAACGACTCGCAAAATGTGTTTCCGACTCGCAAATAGGAAGGGGTGTTCCCTTCCTATTTGCGACTCGCACCGCGATTTAAGTTGATTTGTGACCGCGAAAGCGGTCGCAAATCAACTCGCAGTTACCATCCACTTGAAGTGGATGGTAACTCATTCGCAAAGGGGAAGGGGTCCCCAAGGGACCCCTTCCCCTTTGTGAATGCTCACAAACTTATTTTTTCCGAGCAGGCAGTGGTCCTATGGACCACTGCCTACTCTGAAAAAAAACTAAACTAAAGGTTTCGGGTTTTTTTTTAAGTGCAGCTCGTTTTCCTTGAAGGAAAACGGGCTACACTTAAAAAAAAAAAAACTGCTTTGTTGAAAGCAGTCACGAACATGGAGGTCTGCTGACGACAGCAGGCCTCCATGTTTGCGAGTGCCTAGACTCGGTATGGGGCCGCAATTTGCGACCCACCTCATTAATATTAATGAGGTGGGTCTTTGCGACCCCATACCGACTCGCAGAAGGTGTCTGAGACACCTTTCTGCATAACATTTTGCGAGTTGCAAACTGCGAGTCGCTAGTACTCGCAATTTGCAAGTCGCAAAATGTTATTTTGCTACATCTGGCCCCTAGTCTCTTTACACATTGTGATTTGGTCCACGAGAGTTTCTCATCCTCACTGACATCATTCTGTAGGGATTTCAATTCGTCCATCGTATCTACCACTTTTAGAGCAAAGATTTCGCTTGGTTCGAGTTCTGGTTCACTTATCAAATTCCATTCATCCCTAAGCAATATACAGTTCAATGCACAAAACCTTGCGACTTGATCCGCATATCCATTTCCCAGAGAAACATAATCTTGTCCCTTCGAGTGTGCACTGCATTTTACCACTGCTAATTCTCCTGGTAGTTGGATGGCATGTAACAATTCTCTTATTCTTTCACCATTTTTCACTGGTGATCCTGAAGAGGTCATGAAGCCTCTCTGTGACCACAATTGTCCGAAATCATGCACTATTCCAAACCCGTACTGGCTGTCAGTGTAAATGGTAACTTTCATCAATGCAGAGAGTTGGCAAGCTCTAGTAAGGGCCACCAATTCTGCTACCTGTGCAGAGTAAACTCCTTGAAGCCAAGATGCTTCCAGAATACCTGTTACAGTACATACAGCATATCCTGCTTTCAATATTCTCAGTGCATCTCTTAAGCATGAACCGTCAACAAAAATAATTTGATAATTTTCTTCCAATCGGGTATCTTTGATATCAGGTCTTGGTTTGGTGCAAAATTCAGTCACCTGAAGACAGTCGTGCTCGATGTCTTCAGCGTTCTCAATTTCGGCATTTTCACTGGGAAACAAGGTTGCTGGGTTCAACGTAGTGCACCTTTTCAGCTGCACATTAGGTGATCCCAGAATTATTGTTTCATACTTTGTGAGTCTAGCACCAGTCATGTGCTGTGTTCGGGAACGTGTCAAAAGTATCTCGACTGAGTGAGGGACCATGACTGTTAAAGGGTGTCCCATCACTATTCCTTCACTCTGAGTGAGGCTGATACCAACTGCTGCTACGGCGCGCAAACACCCTGGAAGTGCTGCTGCGACCGGATCCAAAGTAGCTGAAAAATATGCTACTGGTCTGTTTACGCCACCATGGGCTTGGGTCAAGACAGACAAGGAACATGCATCTCGTTCATGACAAAACAATGTGAAAGGCTTTGTGTAGTCAGGCATACCTAAAGCTGGAGCCCTGCACATGCATTCTTTCAATTCAATAAAAGCATCCATCTCATCTCCTTTCAGCTCGATTTCATCCAATGCATCCTTCTGGGTCAGTTTCAGTAAAGGTTTTGCTAGAGTTGAGAAGTTGTGAATCCATTGGCGACAGTAGCTCACCATTCCCAAAAACTTCCTCACCTCCCTCCTCGTCTTTGGGGGACTCATTTGAAGTACACTTGTTATCCTCTCCTTCAAAATTCTTCGTGACCCTTTCTCTATTTGGTGACCCAAATATTTCACTTTCTTCTGACAGAACTGTAATTTTGAAGGAGACACCTTGTGTCCATTCCTTCCCAAATGGTTCAATAGGACAATGGTGTCGGCTGTGCAGTCACTTTCTGTCTTGGATGCAATCAGTAAGTCGTCGATGTACTGTACTAGGGTTGATTCGAATGGCAATTCCAACGCTTCCAAATCTTTCTTTAGAATCTGGTTGAAAATTGACGGTGACTCCAAAAACCCTTGAGGAATTCGACACCAACTGTAAACCCTGTCTAAGAATTTGAAACAAAAGAGAAATTGGCTGTCCTCATGAAGAGGCACCGAAAAGAATGCTTGTGACAAGTCGATGACTGAGAACCACTCAGCATCACAAGGGACTTGAAACATTATCACAGCTGGATTTGGTACTACGGGACAACATTTGATTATTATGTCATTTATTTTCCTCAAATCCTGAACAATTCGAACCTTTCCACTCGGTTTTATTAGTCCCATAATTGGTGAATTACATGGACTGCTTAACACCTCTTTCAGTACTCCCTGTTTTACAAACTCATCAATGAGTTGGGTGACTTTCATGAGGGTGTCTTGTGCCATATGGTACTGTGGGGTCTGGGGAAAGGTTACATTGGGTTTTACGGTCACTTTCACTGGTTCCACTCCTTTCACCAATCCCACCTCTTTCCCTGTCATATCCCACACTTCTTTTCCGACTGTTTCCTGTAACTCAGCAGGAATATCTGCTTCAGTAATCATCGGATAAAGGGTAATCAGAGGATACTCTTCATCGACAGTCTCCATCTCGTCCCCTTCTACACTGTCCTCTTCTTCCCCATCACTGCTCGTCTGAATTCTAATTCCATCGTTCGAACACATAATCGAACATCCCACCTTGCACAATAAGTCTCTCCCTAACAGTGATATTGGGCTTGAGTCACATACCACAAAATTATGGGGGTGATTCTGACCCCGGCGGTACAAGACCGCCGGGGCCAGGGTTGGCGGGAGCACCGCCGACAGGCCGGCGGTGCCCCGCAGGGCATTCTGACCGCGGCGGTTCGGCCGCGGTCAGAAGAGGCAAACCGGCGGTCTCCCGCCGGTTTACCGCTGCCCTTAGAATCCCCCATGGCGGCGCAGCTTGCTGCGCCACCATGGGGGATTCTGACACCCCCTACCGCCATCCTGTTCCTGGCGGTTCGCCCGCCAGGAACAGGATGGCGGTAGGGGGTGCCGCGGGGCCCCCGTAAGAGGGCCCCGCAAAGTATTTCAGTGTCTGCTAAGCAGACACTGAAATACGCGACGGGTGCAACTGCACCCGTCGCACCCCTGCAACTCCGCCGGCTCAATTCTGAGCCGGCGTCCTCGTTGCAGGGGCATTTCCTCTGGGCCGGCGGGCGCTCTTTTGGAGAGCGCCCGCCGGGCCAGAGGAAATGTCTAAATGGCCGCCGCGGTCTTTTGACCGCGGTGCGGTCATTCAGCGGCGGTACCTTGGCGGACGGCCTCCGCCGTCCGCCAGGGTCATAATCAGGCCCTATGTGTCCCTTGATAGTTACCAATTCTGACTTGTACTGGATCTGTGATTGGGTTCGTCATGTACCTGTTTGCTACTCCCACTACTTGAACTGTTCTCCCTGAAAGTGGCAAATTTGGTACTTCAATGCTCCTAACAGTGGAACGTGTAGCTCCTGTGTCAACCAAGAATGAAACACGATGACCCATAACTCTTCCCTCCACATACGGACCCTTTTGATCAACTTCCAAAGATGCTGCAAGAACACAATTTCCCTCCTCATCTGAACTTTCATTCTCCCATACATCATTTATTCCATTCTCGCTGTGTAGTGGGAATTGGTGTACTGTGTCATTTTGACTCATTCCCTGACCCGTGACCTGTTGAGGAAGCATTGCTTGCTGCTGATTCATTGGTGCTAAGGGTATTTGCATTTGCTGATTAGGTACAATAGGAAACTGCTGTTGCATTGGCTGCAATTGTGTCATTTGCACACGAGGCATTTGCACCTGTTGCGGTTGCATGGGTTGTAAACCCTGCAGCTGGTTCATACTGTTTTGGAAATTTGGGTTTGGACCTCTCAGTTTCGGTCCTCTCATAGTCTGGAATGCATTGACATCATTGTTTTGCTGACCTACACTATCCTGCACCATCATTGGGCACTCCTGTTTCCAATTCCCGACAATTCCGCACGTGTGACATGGCATCACCTTCTTCATTGCCTGTATACCATTTGGAATCATAACGGTATTCAAATCAGGACCATTATTCACAAAACCTCCTCGGCCTCTGCCTCTCATCTGCGGCTGAAACATAGCATTTCCCTGCTGCTGCGGCATCTGTTGTTGAAAACCTTGCAAACCTTGTAAACCTGTCTGAGCTGCTCTGAGCTGCATCACCATCACCTTCTCTTTCAATCTTTTCTGTTTGGTCTCAATCTCATCACTGCAATATTTCGCATAATTCAACACTTCATCGATCGACTTCGACTGCCAAAAAATCAAATGCGTTTTAATCATCTGGCTGATTTCGGGTCTCAACCCTTCCACAAACCTGAACACAAAATGGAGCATGTCCTTTGCCTCAATCGTTTCTGTGCCACTGTAATTCTTAAAGGCTTTCAACAACCTCTCATAATACGCATGTAGAGATTCTTTAACCTCTTGGGTGGTCCTGTCAATCCTTTGCCAATCCACATTTTTCGACGCAACCTTGGTTTTCAAGTGCTCGATCACCTTGTGGTATAAGCTCATTACCGTGGGTGATGGCGCACCTGTGTCCCTGTCTCTTTCTGGTTCACTCGTCGGCCAACCCACAGCCCTTTCACAATCTTCCCACAAATCTGCCGGAACCACAATTTCAAACAAAGTATTCAAGTCTTCCCAGAGACACTTTGCGAGTTTCACAAATCTATCTGTTTGTTGATACCATTCAATCGGCTTCTCTCTCAATTTGGGAAAGTCATCCGTAAAGGATTGAATATCGCACCTGTGCCACGGTACATGTACAAGTTTTCCCCCTGCTGTTTCTCTCATTGGTAACATGGTTATCAGATCGTCATTCTGTTGTTTTTTCTCATTCTGCTATGGAGTATTTACTTTCTTTTTGTCCTTTTTCTTAACCCATCTGCTTTCCCACTTGTCTAAACATCTCCAGACCTGTGCACTCTGCAGTATCACTTTAGGGTGTGTTTTCATCCCTGCGGATCTCATGTGTTCAAAATCTTTTGTCTCAAAGTCTAACCTGTAACTCCTGCTCAGGTGTTTAGTCTTACTTATATCGATCTCGTTTCTGTCTGCAATTTCTTGTAACTTCTTGTGTATGCTGCTTACTTCTCTTGTAATTCTAGGGCACATGTATCTCAGCTCTTCTTCTGTGTAGGATTCTAATCTGTTCAGGCCCATTGTTCCCTCTACCAGTTCATCTGCCTCCATTCCCAACCTTATTTTATTCAGGTATTCTTCTCGCTTCCCGCTAGATGCACTCTGTGGGGAGTTCAGGCTGTTGAACCATTGTGTTAACTGTTGCGCGTTCAGTCCCATCAGTGTAGCAGTTACATCAACTGCCACTGACGGTTTCTGTAATGTTTCATTCTGTGAGGTTAACAGTACTAATAGTGGTGGATGTGACCTTACCACGGTTGACAGAGCACAAATCGGAATTGGGCTAAATTCCGACAAGGACCCAGATCCATTTGGCAGTGTCGCTATCGGAGTTGTCTCTGGAGTGGTTTCTATGCATCTTCTCCCTGTCCCATTCTGTATCATTAACCCTTGGTCGCTTGTGCTTGAATTTGCCTGTATGTACAGTGGTACCGGTGGACCTACAGTGATAGGTAGAGATATTGCGTCTGGATTCTGTCTGTTCCCCGAATTCTGTGGCATGTTAATCCCCACATTGTGGTTCATCATTGCTGGCATACCTAACTGGCTTTCTATTACTCGCACTTCTTATGTCTGCTTTTGGGGCATCGAGAACTGTGTTGATTCAGCTTGAATCAATGTTGGTCTCTGATATTTTCGTCCTCCCTGCGCCATTAAATCGGAAGTCATTCCCATGTTATGCTCATCACAGCAGTGCCTTTGAACCTGTGGCTGATAGTTATCAGCAGGTTTCAATGTAGGCACTTCTGGGTATATTCTCTGAATCTGTGGTATTTGTGGTGAGAAAGGCATGTCGGAGGTGCTCGGCCTCTGAGATATTCTCAAATTTGGTGTTACATTACCCTGTATTGGTTCTGGAGGGGCAGTACTAATGCTTGAGCCTTTTTCGCTTTCCAAGTATGGTGGTGGGCGATCATTCAGCAACTGTATAATGAACTCCTCATCATCTGACTCGTCTCCCCTTTTCGAGTTTCTATTGTTCTCTCTATCTCTGGACTGACTCCTGTTTGTCTTATAGGTGGCTTTCCTTCCTTCCGTCTCCGCTTCATCAGTAATCGCTGGAAACAATTTAATCTCCTGCAATACGTCTGATCTCCAAACCTTTTGTGTGCTGTCCCATCTAGCATCCGCTAGTGTCTTTTCTACTTTTCTTATTCTTGTCTCAAATTTCTTTTGTTGTTGGTTTCTAGCTATTAGCTCCCAAATTGCTAGTGCCTCAAACTGTGCTGGTCTTGGAGGTACTTTCATTTCGTATAGCGCAAATCTCAGATTTTCTAAAACCCTTAGATTAAACGACCCATGGATAGGGAACGCTACACTTCCATGTTTCTCTGTTAATTTGCACCATTGTTTTAACCATAGACATGGCGCTACACCCTTTTCTTCAATGACAATGTAAGCTGGTGTACCCTCAGGCGGTGTTTCTTCTCCTACATTTGCTTTAATATAGACATCTCCCCTCATGGCACTCTTAAATGCTTTATAAAATTTCATCTTTTCGTCTTTTATTTTTCTAAAATATGTAATCAATAAGTGACTTTAATTCCCGGAATACTCTTCGCTTGCCTTTCCCCTTTCAATTGCGCTTCACGGACTGCGTCCAATCCGTGCGCGACCCTTCTCACCAACCGACCTATCCCAGCGCGGCTCCTAGTGACGTCACACTCACACACTGCGGCTGACAAAGTTCCGCGGCTTGCCCTCTTTTCATTCGGCTTCACTCATAAACTAATTTCTGCAATATAACGCGAGCACTTAACCAAAAGAATAAAACAGATCTGTCGGTTTACTACAGGAAAGGTAATACAATCGCTTCAGAAACCTTAGGGATTTTTCACTAGCCTCGGCAGTTATTCCATCTTTCTCGGTTTCCCACTTTCGCAAGCAAAATTTGACCCGCAAACTTTACTCTCAACTGATCAATGAACTATTCTAGTGCACTTTAGAATTCGTCAGATCTCAAAGTCGAAGTTTTCTTTCACTCCGCAACGTTCATACCAACTTGTTGACCACGCCCGATCAACCTATTAAACCTGACCAGATCACAACATCAAACAAGTGTCACATACACTTTTCAACATACTCCGGAGTCTCTTGACCTCGCAGGGCCCGTCTCAACATCAACAACCGCGTGGACAATTTTTTTTCTGCTCAAAGCGCTACACACACGTGAAGTTCGACGACTTCCCTACTCTCACACTTTTGGAGTAACACTCCTCTAATATCTTTTGACCCCCCTTAAAATCCTCACAAACTTCTCAATTAATCTGCGGCGATAAGCTGTGCAAGCGCAAAACCCTAACTTCACTCATACCGTCACTAGAAACGCTGAGACCATTCTCACACCTCCATGTCCTCCATTCGCAAGCTCCGAGATTCCGGGAAAGTCATTGGGGACTTAGGGCATCATCATCTCTCCAACTTGTTTTATCAAAGAAAATTCTAACTTGACTGTGTCTATTGTTCGGATGGGGTCCCAAAGGGCGAAACCATCAATCTCTGCTACCATCTACTGATAACGCGTCCAGCCCTTATAAATTACCTGTACCTGGACACGTTGGAGGTCGGTGAATCTTTTAACCGAGTCGGGCTCTCCTCATCCTAAAATAGTCGAGTCACTCAGATCGATAATCAATAACTATTGCAATTGGTAATCAATACTCAATTAATAGATCAATATAGCACATCAGAAATCAATAACAGTTGGTATTTCGGCGCACCATGACCTTTCAGTCATGAATATCCACACCAGTTTATTAAAAGTTTGTGAATTTATTTCCCTATATTAACAAAGCTAACACGATGTATATAAGTCTCAAAACCAAATGATATATGTATATGAAAATTACTGGCTGTCCATAACGGCGGAAGAAACGCAATCTACGCAAAATCTGGATGATGATACTCTCAGTTATGGCAATGCAATTCACTAATATGACTAACTGTATTTGACTAATTTCATACATTGGTCAGCATAACAAGATTTCAATTTAGAGTGGTTCATTGAATGAATACCTCGACTAACCTCTAATTAGCATTGGCATGTGGGGCTTCATGCAAAACGAATTTAGTCAACACAAATTTGGAAAACTTCTAGCTAGGACCCTGTAAAAATAGCAGTTGGTACCTAAAAGGAAAAACACAATGCATAATACATTTATCCTTTCATATTTACCAAATACAATTAGCATTCAAGAAAAGTCTTCGTCCTTCAGGTACCGGTTGATCAGCATGGGGCAAGTTTCAAAAGGGGCAAAGTTAAGGGCAAGCTTCCTTGCAGCGGCAAGGAGAATGGGGCAAAGTTACTGCATGGGCAAGACGGGGCAAATCAAAGTTAAAGTCTCTAGGGTGAGAATTCTTAAAGTCTCTTTCTCTCGGATAGAGAAAAGGGCATCAGGGTGTCGTCCAAAATGGAGTCTGGCATCAGGCTTCAAACTGGCATCGAGGAAAATGGCTAACTTCTCTTTGTCCGGTGGGTTTAAGTAAGAAACAATCCGAATTCTGCAGGGTCTTCCATTGGAGGGTTCAAAGGTTGGCTTCAAATTGTCCAATGAAAAATTGTCTTTTACTAGCGCTCATTTATGCATACACTGTCCTTGGAGCCTTGGAACACAAATTGTAACATGGGTTGCCAATTATTTTACTATCTGTACCTTCATTATCCGCACCTGCAGACTGACCTTGTATCAAAGGGGATGAAACCGGCCTAGTACGAAACCTTGGAGATAAGTGTATCAGTCAGCTCTACTGAAAAATACAACTTCAAGCAAGAAATATGTTTCATTAGTTCAAGGAAAAACCACGCAGTTAGAATTTGAAACCAGGCAACTAGGCCAAAGCCTGTACTAAATTTAAGCTAAGCAAAACAGTTTTCAAACAAGAAATCATGGCATACATTTGCAATTATGACGGATTACTACATTTTCAATACTTCATGATTAATAAAGCTCGTTTACAATGATGGCGAACTACCCCGAGGGCACATTTTCCCTCGTACATTATTTTCTTTACTAAAATCACACTTCATTATATGTTTTGATTATGCGATATGTATGAATATATGTTGGACCCTCTTTTTCTGCGTCATCACATGCCACAGCAACACCCATTGCATTTTGACGCTGCCTCAGATTTATGAAATTTCGTAAACCTGAGGCAGCGCCAAAATCTAACGCCACCCTCAGAGGTGGCATTAGCAGGGCGCAACAAGGAGGAATACTTTTATTCCTCCTTGTTTTTTGCTTTTTCTATGCACGATTGTGCAAGGATGCCTGCGTTGGCAGCTAAATTTAGCGCCAGTGCAGGGGGAATTATAGGGGTGCACCGTATTCAGTTAAATATGGTGCAACCCTATGTTTCTAAATTGACACAGCACAGCGCTGCCAATTTTGGCGCAGCACCGCGCTATGCCACTTTTCAATAAATCTGGCCCTAAATATGTAATGCTCTTCCCGGCCAGACTAAGGGTTGTGGCGGTGGTAAAATCTTGGTTCTTCGTTATGCCAGCAGAGGCATGGGGCTGGATCGAGGGCTGGGGCACAGGGGGTAAGCGTGCCCCAAGAAGCGAGAAGTTAGCAAGGACCTCGGACCAGCAATCTAGGGTCACAAAGGTACAATCGGTACCGTCCACATCGGACACAAACTCCACGGAGCACTGGTGGAACCGTCGAAATGGACACCGGGAAGCAGAGACAGTTCCGGCAGACATTGAGTCGCGACAATCAGGGGCCAAAGTGTGAATATAACAGACGGATGGCAGATGGCTTAGAAACATGTTTGACTCAGGGTGTTGGTGTGCAACGATGGAGGATCGCCAGGCAGCAGTCATCCTACTATGAACAAAACAGTGATTATTTGGCAGATAGGCAGAGCCAATGTTTGGTTACTAGAGATAGACAAGGGGTATAGGGCTCGTACATCCACTTTCCAAATGCTGGTTGGTGACGCCAGCCAGTCCTTCACTAGTTAGATTGTTTTATGGCGACAGGCACTCTGCAAGTTGGCGAGGTGAGCAAGATCAGGTCCACAATGCAGGGTAGCAGGGTGGGGTGGAGTGGAGTCTTGAGGAAGGTTGTCCAGGGACAGTTCCCGTCCCTTTAGAAATCTTTTGCTTCAGCTCAGCAACACGACGCATGCAGGGTGGGGCCACGGCTACGACTCAGGAGGGGGTGGCACACATGAACATGACATGTCAAAGCAGACTAAAACAGAGGTCAGGATTATGACCTAGAATGTCAATGGCCTTGGAAACATAATTAAGTGCACTGTAGTCTTACAATACATCCGGCGAGCCGCACCAGACATTATCTTGCTTCAAGAAACTCAGTAGAAAGGGAACAGGTATAAGGCACTGGATCGAATGGGCTAATCCCTGATTGCACATGCAGGTTATACAACTAGTTCGAGGTGGGTTGTAATAATGGTCAACACAAAGGTGGCATATACCCCTGAGGTTACATGCGCAGACCCCTTGGGAAGATACGTAATGCAGACAGGTAACTGGGAGGGTCAAACAATAAACATTTGTTTGCTCTACGTGCCTCCCAGATTGCAGGGGGGCATGTTCCGAGAGCTTGGGTGGGAGCTACTGGGACTGCCCAGGGGTATCTTGATCCTGGGTGGCGATATTAATGATATTATGGATGTCAGGAGGGACAGGGTTTCAGGGCCCAAAGGGGTAGGGGGGGAGTGAGAGTCCCCTCAGGATGTTCGTAGAAGCGTTCAGTCTGGTAGACCTCTGGAGGGAACACAACCCAGGGGGGGAACCAATATACGTACTTCTCGACAGCAAACAACAGTTTTTTATGAATAGATTACATCTTTGTGCTCTATCCCCAGCGGGACTGTTCTATGGTGCGACTCATCTTGCGAGGGGAGTCTCGGATCACTCCCCAGTGATGGTGGTACTCAGTGTCCGAATGCGGAACGGGGCTGCCTCCAAGGTTAGCCCCTTCACACTTCACCGATCCAGAACTCAGGGATAGGGTAAGAGTACAGACCACTTTGTACTTCCAAGAAAACGACGGGTCCCTGGCATCGCCAGTTATCCTATAGGAGGCCTACAAAGCAGTGATCCGAGGCCAGGTGCAGGCGCTGATAGGAGGAATAAAAAAGGAGCAACTGATCAAAGTAGAGGGTCTGGAAGCAGAAATCAGGGCGCTCGAGATGGCAGCCATGCAGAGCGGTCGGCTGTGTCCTGAACGATGTCATCAACTTAGGCTTCGCCAGCAAGAGTTGAGGGGTTCGGCAGATGGCAGGATGAGGGCGCACGGGCTTGCAACTCAGCGTCGACTTTACGATGTAGGGGATAAGGCCAACAAATTAATAGTCTGGCTTGAAAGGAGAGACAGGGGGAGAATTTGGGTAGTGACACTGCGAGATGCGGTGGGGCAGGAGTGCAGAACCAGTGGGGACATCACTGAGGCCTTTGCGGAATACTACAAGTGGCTGTATGAGTCCAGGGTCGAGTACACCGGAGTGGAATGCGCAGACCTCTTGGAGGATGTTTCTGTGCGGACCCTCACTCTTGAGGACCACGATGGATTGGAGGAGGAACTGTCATAGGAGGAGTTTGGACAAGCCCTCCGAGAGTTACAGTCCGGAAAGGCCACTGGGCCAAATGGTATCCCAGTCGAGCTGTAAAAGTGTATAGTCAAGGAGGCAGCAAAGCACATGCTGCAAATGTTCAGGACAGCAAGTGCAGAAGGGATCCTACCCTGGGATCAGAGAATAGCCACTATAGTGGTAATCCCAAAGAAAAGGAAGGACCTAGGTATTTATGTCACATGAAACGTTCCCAGGTTCCTGGAAGAAAAACCACTAGTGCAGCTGAGACGCCTCCAGGCAGCTGTCTCACACTGGAGGGGACTCCCAGTCTCTCTGATGGGACATGCTGTACTCTTTAAGATAATGGCCCTGCCATGGCTGCTGTATTGTCTGCAGAATACCCGTACGGGGCGCCACCCGGAGTGTTTCATAATATCAATAGTGAACTGAAGAAGCTCCTGTGGGACAGGAGTAGCTCGAGCATCTCCCTGACTAGACTCCAGAGGGGAGTGTTTGAGGGAGGACTGGCAGTCCCGGACATGCTTACATATTACTGGGTGTTTGCAGAAAGAGAGGACTTGGCATTTTGGGTGGACAGAGAGGCAATGGGACCTCAGGGCTTCCATACGCTCTTTACTGGGGCGGGCGGTTGGGTCAACTGCCTTTTCATACACAGATGGTGGTTAGAGCCTGGAGGGCAGCCAATAGATTTTTAGTGTGGGAAGGGAAACTCACAAATAGAACTCCACTATGGTCAAGTACACTGTTGCAGGAGGTGGGGAAACCCCAGGGATTTAGGAAATGGGATCTCATTGGGATAGAGTGCCTGGGAGATGTGTGGAGAGGGGGAGCATTATTGAAATTTGAGGGCCTTGAGTGGGAATATGAGATGGGACAGTCGGAACGCTATAGGCTGTTGCAGCTAGGGCACTACACAGGCACATAGTAGAGGGAGAGCAACTACCAGAGTCATCGCCCCTGGAAGATAGATTGCTGACGGAGTCCTTGACAAGCAAGGCTATCTCCATGATCTATAAGAAAATTATGAACAACTCCCCAGGCCACCCGGGAAAACGATTTGGGAACGCACAAGGATGAGGATTGGGTGGAGGTGGCTCAGAGCCCCAGGGTGGTAGCTATAACGACCCACTTCCGTCTCATACAGTTGAGGGTTCTACATAGAGCATATTACTCCAGAACATTACTGCATAGGATGGGTCATACTGACTCCGACCTGTGTGCCAGGGGATGTGATGCAGTGGGATCCTTTTTCCACACCCTGGGGGGATGCCCAGTGATTCAGGAGTACTGGAAAAGGGTGGCACAGATAACGAGTACAGGCTGCACAATACATTAGAGGCGAAATGGCTGCTACTGGACATTACGGGAGACAAATGGTGGCCCAGACTCGAAGATTTGGCTACAATTAGTGGCTGCCTTGGCTAAACGTAATATTGCACGAGGATGGGGGAGAGGGACCCTCTGCGAACTGCAGACTGGGAGAGGGACTTAGATTGGTGCCAAGGAGCGGAACATGTGATCTACAAAAGCAGGGTGTGTGTGCAGAAATATGAAAACATATGGTCAAAATGGATGGCATATAGAGACACAGTAGAATAACCTGGAAAGAGCGGTTTATCATTTGGACTCTCGGGGGGGAGGCAGGAGTGACAGGGCAAGGCATAAGAGATGGTTTAGGTACAGTGGTCATGTAATTCTGGTTGGTGGCCGGATAATATTGTGTGCCTTGTCTGAGCTACTATTACTATGTAACTGATATGGGTTCCACTTGTATGCTGAGCTTTGTTTGCAATAAAAAGAGTTATTAAAACAAAGAAAAAACTAAATTCAAAATATTGAGAGCACAAAAAACAAAAACCTGTCTGCTCACTACGGGTAGTAACACTTTGGAAGCTGTGAGGACATTTTTTTAATGTGGCCTTTGGCTCAAAAAGCTACACTTCCAGCTGTGTTTTTCTTACAAACGCAAGTAAGATTTGACCCGCAAACCCTACTCCGATTAGAACGGATGCTCCATGTGCACTCAGAATTCACCTAATACCAACTAACAACACACACTCTCAAGGGAAATACTTCTGGTGTTTTCGACAACTCTCAATCGACCAATACCTTACCTGCAGACAATAAATTAACCAAGTGTCTCCATACACTTGTACAATACTCAGGATTCTTAGGCCTCGCAGGACCCGCTACCAACAACAACCATGTCAGCATTTGTTTAGCACAAAGGGCAGCATTCACTTGGATAATGCCAACTCCCCACTCTCTTACTTTGGAGTACACATACTCCCTACTCAATTACTTTGAAGTATGCAAACTCCCTACTTCCTTCATACATCACACTTTATCGCAATTTAGCCAAAGCAGTGCAAGCGGTAACCCTACTCAAAACACATACTGTACACTTGTAACACAGCTCTTTGATTTCATCAACCTTTACATTACACCAAAAAACTCACAATGTAGGCAAATTCTGACTCTACTCCTCATAAGACATAAACAGAACTCTGCCAACAAAACTGCTGGAGTGCCGCCAGGTCCCCAGAAAATAGTTTTGACCTCTCCTATTTTTATAAGTTGGTTTTGCACATTATTTACGTGACCTTAGCACTGTTAATATAAGGGCAATAAATATTTAACCTTTACTAAATAAGTGTGGTGATGCATGACCACATAGATCATGGTGCATTTAAATTACTGACTCCTCATTGCATATTGTTGTTGTTTATGTCTATTAGTGCTCATTGTTTGATTTGATGATCTTATTTCTCCTGCCTGAGTCAAGAGATTCGACTCGACCTCTGAGGGTAGTTGATGTCACTGGCCTATTACATGTCACTTTAACCTAATGTTAGGAGGTCATATGCCAGCAGAATTTGGCAATACAAGATAGTTTCATCTCAATAGAAAATAGATAATCTATGGTTTTTGGTTATTTGATTTTGCCAATGCTTCTTCTGATGGTTTTGTCTCAATAGGACAGAGATCATCCTGATTTTTTTAAAGACTTGGTTTTGCCAATGCTTGTTTAAATAAGATTGGTATATTCCTACTGTTCCCAGTGTTGTATGAGTTTTAAGTAGGGTTTGCGCTTGCAATGCTTTGACAAATCGCAGGAGAATTTTGATGTATGAGAGAAGTAGGGGTTTGCTTTCTCCAAAGTAATAGAGTAGAGAGTTTGCTTACTCCAAAGGGTGAGAGTAGGGAAGTTCTCGAACTTCAAATGAGTGTGGTGCTCAAAAATTGCCCATGTGGTTGTTGTTGTGACGGACCCTGTGAGGTCTAGGACTGAAGTATTGTACAAGTGTATGAGACACTCGTTTGTTGTTGTTTACTTGTGTGCAGTTGGTATAGTTGTATTCCTAGTATGCAGGTTAAGTGAGTGCTAGTTTGCCAGGTACTAGGTGATTCCTGAGTGCACAAGGAGGATCTGGTATTAGTCAGGGATGAAATTTGCAGGTCGAATTTTACTTGCGCATGAGAGAAAGCCACAGCCGGATGAGTAGCTGTTTGAGCAAAAGACCACATTTGAAATTTCCGTAAAGCTTCCAAAGTGATTGAGCGCTACCTGTAGTAAGCAGACAAGTTGGTTTTTGTTTATTTTTTTAGTGCTTGCAATATTTTGCCTTCAGGTTTCTGTGTGAACGGAGTTCTGAAGGACGAGCCGCAAGGCTTTGTCAGCTGCTGTGTGAGCAAATGTGACTTGCTGGATCGGCACTGGGATTGGTCGGTTGGTGAAAGGAATCGTGCACCGATTGGTGGTCAACAGTGAACAGCTATTGTTTGAGAGTAGCAAGAGAAAATGATTTTGGGATTAAAATACTTCCTGTCTTGGATTTAATTTGTAGTTTAAGCCCTATTAAAGGTAAAAAATGTCATTTTTCAAAGCATTAAAAAAAGTGTGATAAAAAGAGATGCTTTCATTCCAGTTAGAATAGGAGAAATTGCTCCACCAGAAGGCACCCCTGTATACATAGGAATCGAAGAGAGAGGTCTATCAGCATGTATTTGGTTAAAGCAGTGGTGCAAAATAACAGAAAAGGAAAGATGTTTAGCATTTCCTGCTCATGGAAGTTTTAATATGAAAATTTCAGATAATTTGAGAAGAGTACTTTATGAATTAAAGCCCCCTTGGAGACCAGCACAATTCAAAGCCTATTTGGGAGTTAGTAGCCAGACAACACGCAAAATTAAAATTTGAGAGACAAATGTGAAAAGCTGAGAAAACATTGTTAGAAGCCAAATGGGATAAGGAGCAGAAGTTTTGGAGAACAGAAAACTTGCACAGTACTGGAATGTTTCCTGCAATTTCACAAGAAAAAGGGGACAGTGTCAGACCAAAGACGAAGAAAAAGAATTCTGAGTCGAGGTCAAATGAAGCTAAACGATCACTGAATTATGATAGTGATTCAGATGATGATGAATTTATAACACAATTATTGAGAAATCGTCCTCCTCCATATGCAGCAGAAGAGGCAAATCAAGGTGCTATTGCCAGTCCAAGTGCACCTTCAGTTGTGGTAACACAGAGTCAAGTACAGGTTGCAACTAATATTCCTACTTTTGTACTTTTGCAGAAACTCTGACTTCTGTGATTCAAACTGTAGGTCAGCCTGTGATATATTCTAAAGTTCCTGTTGTTAGTTCTGCACCGAGTATTACAGTACTGGTGGCACCACAGATTATTCAGAAACCAACAATTGTTCAGGTGGGGTCTACACCTAATACAATAACTCCTGTGCAAGTTGTTAGTCATGCTCAGACAATGCCAATGTATATCACAGTAACAACACCACAATCAAGTTATTCTGTATTAACAGGTCAAAATTCTGGAATGATTTACTCAAGTAATCAGAATACTTCATCAAGTCCAGAAGCATTAACAGTTACTGTCACAGTTGGTCCAGTTGTTCCATTGTATGCTCAGGGAAATAATGAGAGTAAAATGCAGAATTCTAATTTAGTTAAAGCTGCAATATTTTCACCTTTCAATTTAAATGCAGAAATGGAGAATCTCAATGCTACTGTGGGAGTTATGTCTCAGATAAACCAAACTTTTGACAAAACAGGTCCGCTTATAGAAGTAACTTGTCCTGTGATCTCACTAACTTTAGTGTCCCCAAATTCACTTCTGGTGTCACTTGAGAGAGTGATAGGTCGGCCATGTAATACTCCACAATGTGTGCCTAATGTGAATAATACTGTTTTTTACAAGGCTTGACAACTCAGCAATTGGCAGAATGGTTGGAGAAAGTGAGCGGAGCCACAGCAATAAAACAGTTGCTGAAGCGGAAAGAACACTGAATTTGGCAAAATTCAAATTCAAATTAAATGAAATGATTGAGGGAACACTTGAATTGAATAGAATTGACTCATACAATGAAGATGAAATATGTTTCTTGTGTAAAGATGTCACAAACAGAGCAGGATTGGCACATCAGAAATTATCAGAATTTGAGGAAAAATGTGAAGTGGATATTGAGAAATCAAAGCCATTAAAGAGGAGTTACAGATTAGAATTTGATTCAAAAGACATTGCAAAGATGAAATCACCCGGAATGAAATTCATATTAGAGAATTAATCCAAAGTACTCAAACATGGGGAGCATTAGATAAATGGGAAGGCTGATGGGTAAAGAAAAGAGAGCAGAAGAATAGAGAGTCTGGAACTTCAAACTCTACTGACACTCAGCAGACTGATAATCCAGTAAACATATTACCAATTAGAGAAATTCCTGGAGGGAATTATGTTCATGCCCCTTGGAGCAGGAGTGATATTTTACCATTCACAAATGAGTACCTGAGAGTGAGAGAGAAGCCAGTGGAATGGTATCAACAGGCAGACAGGTTTGTGAAGCTTGCAAAATGTTTGTGGGAGGATTTAAGACTCATGTAGAAATAGTGTTCCCAGCTGATTTATGGATTGAATGCAAAAGGAGTGTTGATTGGCCAACAATAGAGCCTCCTCGAGATCCAGTTACAGGTGCGCCGTCTCCTGAAGTAATGAAAAGTTATTACAATGTTGATTGAATTTTTGAAAATGAGAATTCCTCCAAAAGATATTGTTTGGCAGATAAGTGATAGGACGGCTTTGGAAGCAAAGGAGTCAATACATGCATTTTATGACAGGTTGTTGCAGGCATTCAAGCATTACAGTAAAACAGAGACAAATGAGCCCAAAGACATGATTCCTTTCATGTTCAGGTTTGTTGAAGGATTGAAACCTGAAATTAATAACATGATTAAGAGTCATTTGATTTGCTGGCAAGCAAAATTGGTTTATAAAGTATTGCAGTTTGCTAAATATTGCAGTAACGAAATCAACATGAAGCAGAAAAGATTGAAAGAGAAGGCAATGGTGATGCAAACTAGAGCAGCGCAATCAGGGGTGCAGGGAATTCTACAGCAACAGGGAAACAAGCAAGTGATTCAGTCATGGAAAGGCAAAAGGAAGAGGATGTGGTGGTGATGGAAATGGAAATCATGTTGATTTGAATACTAATGTTCATCCAGGTGATATGCAGGCAATGATGAAAATGTTACCTTGTCTTGCGTGTAGGGGGCCTTGGACACTGGAAGTGGGAATGTCCATTGATGGTAGAGGAAGGTGTTGTGCAGATGAATGAACATATTCTGTTTCAAAAATTTGAGAGAATCGAGAAATCGGAATCCTAATGTAAATGTTCAGAATATGAATAATCAAATGCAGATTCAACAAATGCACATTCCCCAACAGCAAGTGCCACGTTTTCAGGTACCACAAAAGCAAATGTAACAGCAGATGCAAATGATGCCAGAGGAGCTGCAAATACCTCAAACTCCAATGGCACAGAAGCGGGTACTGGTTCCTCCGCAGAACATGGGTCAAAGCTTAAGCAAAAATAGTCAAATACTGATTACAGAGTACCCATTACACCATGAGGATGAACTGAGTGATGAAATTGTGAGTGAGAGTTCGGATGAAGAAGAATATGTATTAGCAGCTTCATTAGAGGTGGATCAGAGTGGACCCTAAGCAAATGGAACAGTTATGGGTCGTGAAGTTTCATTCTTGGTTGACACAGGAGCTACATGCTCTACTGTCAGAACTGCAGAAGTTCCCAATGTGCTGCTTTCTGGGAGAACAGTACAGGTTGTAGAAGTAGCAAATCAACATCTGACAAATCCAATTACTGAGCCAATTCCTGTAAAACTTGGTACTTTTGAAGGCATGCATAAATGTGTACTTTGTGACTCGAGTCCAGTATGTCTACTGGGAAGAGATTTGTAGTGTAAATTAAAATGTTCGATTACTTACACAAATGATGGAATTGACAATCAAACAAATAGTGGCAATGAGGAATCATGCATATCAGTTGGCTGTATTCTAATTAATGAAGAATTCCCATTGATTACTCTTTTTCCTGCATTCACATTATAGGACCTGCCAAATGACTTAAAAGATACGGTTAATCTAAAAGCTTGGGATCTTTCTAGAAAAGATATTGGTCTAATTAAAGGAGTGGAACCAGTCAAAGTCACAGTTAAGCTTAATGCAGATTTCCCGAAAACTCACCAATATCACATGGCACCAGATGTAATTGAAGAATTACTCCTGTAATTACAGATTTTGTTGAGCAAGGAGTTTTGAAAGAAGCTCTGAGCAGCCCCTGTAATTCAACTATTATGGGTTTGCGAAATTTCACATAGTTCAGGGTTTAAGAAAAATTCATGACATAGGCCCTCATTATTACATTGGCGGTCAGCTGACCGCCATGTCGGCAATGTTGGTAGTATCTTCGCCAGGCTGGCGGTAATGACCGCCAAATAATGACCATGGTGATGATTCCTCCCATAGACAGCCAATGTACAACCCCAACCGCCAGTGCAGTACAAATACTGTCCACGGCGGTAGCCACCTACAGGCTGGTGGAAGACAAGGATCCACCCACCATATTATGACATAGCACACCACAAGGATTTCCGAGGCGTTAGCAATGCCACCAAAAGCCTGGCGAAAGCACATCACATAAAACAAGACACTCACCTCCAGGTACACAAAGGTGTCCGTGACCGCCAAGGAACCAGAACTGGAAGTCTCCCTGATGCTGTACCACACGATGGCAGTCCAGGAGCACCAATGCCAACAAAGACGACGACGTGAGTACAGCAGCCTAGCACACAAAGGAGGGAGGAGAGAGTGGCACACACACGCACAACACACACCAAACACCCGGAACACTCTGAAGTGCAAATCGACAGCAACAGAACCCAGGAGCAAAGAAAGCTAGGACACATACCTCTGGTCCAACCACTGTAATCATTTTGGATAACGAGCGTAAATTTGAATAATGATAACGTTCATATGTACAAGCAGGCCTATTGGCCAGTCCAAAGTCCACATATGTCCAAGGTCCCAACTTGACTCCTGACAACATTGGCCCTCCACTGGGCAGGGGCATCATCGAGATGGCAGGCAGGCACCTCAGGGGGCAGGGGGCGGGGTGGTTTGGTAGGGGGTTCCTTGGGCTTGGGCTTGGGCTTGGGTTTGGGAGGGGGCGGGTCTTTACCCTTCCATTTAAGGGTGGCGGAGTGGGCTTGGGGAGGGGCCATAGTGCCCCTCTTGTGCTCCTTAGTGGCAGTTGCAGTCTTAGGGGGAGGAACAGGAGTATAACGGGAGGTGGCGGTACTGGGCTGAGGGGGTGGGACCTTTCTTTTATGGGCAGGATGGGGGGATGTGGGAGGGAAGAGGTCAAGGCAGGAAAGGAAAAGCTTTTTAGGACCAATGGGGCAGGGTTTGGTAGGAGGTATGGGAGTGGAGGTACAGGGAATGGTTGTTGGAGGAGGAGATGTGCTGGACTTGGGTGCATGGACAGTGTGGGTGTGTGAGGTGGATGGCTGTTGGGCGTCTGAATGGGAGCGTTTATGTGATTTTGGAGGGGGGCAGACAGGGTGGAGATAGGACAAACATGACATGTGGATGGATGTTGTGGTGGTGTCTGCAAGTGAGGTGGGTGTGCTGCATGAGGTGATGGTGGTGGTTGTGACTGCGCATGTGGTGTGTGGGTTGCATGTCTGCGGGTCTGCTGTTGTGTGACTGTTGGCAAGGCTGTACAGGTGGCAGGATCTGGGACTGTTGATGCAGTGAATGCAGGTGTGAGTGCTGATGTGACTGTGAGCGTGGAGGAGGAGGGGGAGATAGTGGAGGCAGTGGCTGTTGTTGTGTGTGCATCTGTGTGTTGGCTGTGTGTGTGCTTCTGGACTAAAGTGTGGTGCCTGTGTTTGTCTGTGCGAGTCCTGTCTTGTTTTGGGTGCATGCTTGTCAGAATGTGTGCGTGGGATGGGTTGGGGGAGAGGAGATAGGGACTGGGAAGAAGTAGTTGGATGGGGGACGGAAGAAACAAGGACACTGGCTGCAGTCAGAGAGAAGGCCAGAGCCTGAAAAAATTTTCTGTAGGACCACCAAGCCACCGTGAATGCCCTCCAGGAAGGCATTGCATTGCTGCATCTGGGATGCCAGCCCCTTGATAGCATTCACTATGGTTGACTGCCCTGCAGAGATGGATCTCAAGAAGTCAATAGCCTCCTCACTGAGGGCAGCAGGGCTGACTGGGCCAGGGCCTCAGGTGCCTAGGGTGAAGGAGATGCCCACCCTCCTTGGTGAGCGGGTATGGGCAATTGGGTGGGGGGCTACTGGGAAGGCGGTGCTGGTACGGGAGTGGCAGAAGATAAAGTAGCTGGGGTGGTCCCAGAGGGGTCCGCCACCACCAGGGAGCTTCCAGTGGAGGAGGAATCAGAGTCTGTAGTTGTTGCTCCAGTCTCCTCTGTGGTGCTCCCCTCGTCCTCCAACCCACTGGTCCCCTCGGCGTCAGTGGACTCTGCCTCCTGTGTCCCGTGGGCTGCAGCTCCCTCACTCGCCGGTGCCCCTGCTCCTTCGCCAGATGATGCCAATGCACACACGGACAGGATGACAAAAGGAGAGGGGGGGGAGAAAGGGAGCACAGGGTCAATCACTGCACCAACAGCACAGATGGCATACACATCACAATCAATCACTGGGACTACGATTGGGCTGTAGGGACCACAGTGACAAACCATTACCTAGGTACTACAGCAGGAAGGAACCCAAACACTACCGTCTGCACACCTACTGGGACCAACTAAACCCTGTCAGCCATGGCAAGCTAGCTACCTAGCAATACCAAAACATGCATACCACCCTACATAGCTAAGCAGGACCACGCAGGAATGGCCAAACCAGCATATTGGGGCATCCACTAACTAGAACCTTGAGCCCAAACCCCATGGCAGGCAAGAAATAATGAATGCCACACACACTGTACTCACCCCCTTGTGGCTGCTGTGCTGTCCTCAAGCGCCCATCCAACTCAGGGTTGGCCACCGCCAGTATGCGGGCCATTAGGGGGGTCAAGCTCCTGCTGGCACCCCTCCTTCATTGGGAGGCCATCCCCAGCTGGGCCTCCGCGGTCTTCTGGGCCCAGCGTTTCAGATCCTCTCACCATTTCCTGCAGTGGGTGCTCCACCGGCTATAGACCCCCCAGGGTCCGCACGTCCTTGGTGATGGCACTCCACAACCCCTTCTTCTGATGGGCGCTGACTTGCAGAGGAAACAGACAGAAGGACACCATGAACCATACAATCCAGCCTGTCACACAAATGGCCTACATATTACATTTGCCCCTCATCAATCACACACCTCTGCATTCACATTGTCTGCAGCCATACCCCCCCAAATTACACACTGCTATGACACACATGTATCTCCAGGCATCCATGTTGCATGCAACGTACTCATGATGTACTCAACTGTTGGTCTGGAGGCCCATACAACTGCCCGTACAGGGGTAAGACCCCATCCACGAGCTTTTCCAACTCCTCTGACATGAAGGCTGGGGCCCTTTCCCCGGTAGCACGGGCTATGGCAGGTTCCAGACACAGGTCACAGCAGCAGACACAGTGGAGATGTTGTCCAGTGGAAAGTCAGGAATCCAAGTGAAGTGGTCGAAAGAAAATGGCGGTCACGTCCGCGGCTGTCAACACCGTCACCGCCGACGTTGATCATCATTGGTTTCTGTACTCCATAGAGCCCCATGTTCGCCAATGAGGAATTGCACGGCGGTGCAGACTGCCTTCCTCCATGGTGCCTAACGACCGCGGAGTGAGGTGACTTCCACCTGTCCCTGCATAGAGGACAGGCAGTTGCCATTTCCTAGTGCTAGCACTCTTTTTTGGTATTTATCTGTGCGTCATTGGTGTCGACTGTACACACCTAGACAATTCTAATGACCTACACACATACATGCTCTGTGTACTCTGATGTTGTGTGTCCATTGGTCCTGTTGTCAAACCCATTTTACTTTTGGCTCACTTAGATACCAACCACTGCAGAGGAATAGGAGGAGGAGGAGGCAAGCACCCGTGTGCAGACCCCTTGTGGACTTGGCTACACTGAAGGACAGGCACATCATACTCACCTATTGTATGGACAGGGCCACAATCACAGAGCTGTGTGCACAATTGGAGCCTGACCTAATTCCTGCTATCCGTAGCACTACAGCAATCCCCCCTTGTTGTGCAGGTCCTGTCAGTGCTCCATTTCCTGGCAACTGGTTCCTTTCAGGTGACTGTGGGCTTGGCTGCAGGAATGTCACAGCCAATATTCTCGATTGTGCTTGGAAGGGTTTTGGCAGCCTTGTTATAATACATGTGCAGCTACATCGCATTCCTCCAGGTTGATGATTTGCCCACAGTGAAGGCTGGATTCTACGCAATGGGACACGTCCCACATGTGATCGTGGCCATTGACGGGACCCATATTGACTTAGTCCCTCCCAGGGCAAATGAACAGGTGTACAGGAATAAGAAGAGTTTCCACTCTCTCAATGTCCATATGGTGTGCCTTGCTGATCAGTACATCTCCTACGTCACTGCCAAGTACCCTGGATCTGTGCATGATGCCTATGTCTTGAAGAATAGCAGCGTCCACAGGGGATGGCACAACTACAGAGGCACAGAGTGTGGCTTATAGGTGAGCTTGAGTCTCCACCCAATGTATGTCAGTGTATGCCTACTGGAGTCATTCCCCATGCCATTGTGCATGGTTAATGTGTGTCCCTCTCTTCTTCCCGGTGACTCCGACTACCCAAACCTGTCCTGGCTGTTGACACTTGTCAAGAATCCAAGAACAGGGTCTGAAAATCGGTACAATGATGCTCATCGGCGTACCAGGAGGATTGTGGAACAAACCTTCGGTCTCCTGAAACCAGGTTCAGGTGCCTCCATTTTACAGGTGGATCTCTATGCTACTCCCCTGAGAGGGTATGCCAGATTGTGGTGATCTGCTGCATGCAACACAATTTGGCCCTCAGACGCCAGGTGCCCTATCTGCAGGAGGAGGGGGCTGGCAATGCACCTGTGACAGCAGTGGACACTGAGGACAGTGAGGAGGGAGAAGAGAAGGAGGATATGGACAACAGGACACAAATCATTCAGCAGTACTTCCAATGGCACTCAGGTTAGACTGTTGAGCTATACATATCTCCACTTTAGTGATGTGCTGTGTGGCTGTAGCATTATGTCGGTCACTACCTTTGCATCCCAATTGACTGTCACCTATAGCTTCCCTTATTGCAGATGTTGGTATGGTCACAACAGTGTATTGATGTAATGATTATAGACTGCTGAGACACATTTGTTGGATGGATTCAGACATTACAGGACATTTGCACAGGATCATACAGTTCAATACATTGCACAGTACTAAATGATAAAGCACTAGTACTCCAGTTGTGTTCAAGGTTGTTTATTGAGGTGACAATAATGAAGGGATGGTCTAATAGAGTGGGGTGATGGTTGAGGAAAAGTTCACAGTAGCGGCCCAGTTTGTTTGAAGCACAGGTCCAGTATCCAAGGGGCCAAAGGAAGAGGAACAATGGCAGTTCAAAGTAAACAAGATGACTCTGTGGAACACAAGGAGAACATTCTGGAAGGGCTCATTTCCTGGCGGCGGTCTTAACAACAGTCTCTGGTGTCTGTCTGGGCAGGAGAGAACGTTTGTGGGGTGGCTCACCTTCTGCAGGGGGAGTAATGCTGGGGTCCTGCTGGTCCTGTGGCAGGGCCTCCTGTCCACTAGTTGCAGCAGATGTGGATGGCTGGTCAGTCCACTGGCTAGTGGTAGGGGCCCGCTGGTGTGCTGTGTACTCCTGCATGATGTTTGCCATGTCACTCAGCACCCCTGTAATGGAGGCCATGGTGGTATTCAAGGCCTGCAATTGTTGCATGACCTCCTGGTGGTGTTCCCCCTGCAGCCCCTAGCTCTCCTGCATGATGTTGAGCACCTGACCCATCCTGTCCTGCGAATGTTGGTACGCCCCCAGGACAGTTGTGAGTGCCTCCTGGGCAGTCAGTTCCCTGGGCCTGCCCTGCCCCTGGTGCACAGCTGCCCTCCGAATGTCCCTGGCCCCCTGTGCCTGTGTCCCCTGAACGGTGTGCTGACTCCCACTGACACCAGGACCTTCATCGTCTTGCCTGTGTGGTGTCTACTCGGGTACCTGCACAGGTGGGCACACTACTGATTGACGTGTCCTGGGGACAGAGGTTTGGTTGCATTGGCTGGCTGCTGTGATGTTTGAGTCTGAGGGGGGGCTGTAGTGGACTGACTGTGAGATGTGGTAGCCGACTGACCAGTGGTCCCAGATGGGCCAGGGAGTTCATCCAGATCAAGACCTCCAGAGTTGCTGTCATCACTGAGGGCATCTTCTGGTGGGGTACTGTGTTGCCATGACACCTCCTCTGACATTGGCTGGGGTACCTGTGGGGATGAAAGTGATGTGTTAGGGTAATTGTCTGTGACATATTCCGCATTTCCAGCTTTCTCACTATTATTGGTGCTGTCCTCCCACTTTTGGTGGTGTATTGTGATGTATTGTGGGATTGGTAGTTCTCTGCCCATGCATTAGTGGTGGGTGTGCATGCAGAGCTGGGAGGGATGTGCTTGCAGTGGGTATGGCATGCAGGGGTAGACATTAAGGTGTGGTAATTGGGGAGATGCACTGTGTGTGATGGAGTGGGGTAAAGGGAGTCAGGGTGAGGGGGTGAGTTGGCATGCAGGAATGGGGTGGTGGTAGGTTGTTGATGTTGACTCACCAGTGTCCTACGGCTACTCCAGTGAGTATCTCAGGATGCAGTATTGCTAAGACTTGCTCCTCCCATACTGTCAGCTGTGGGGGAGGAGGTGGGGATTCACCACCAGTCCACCTGATGGCAAGCTGGTGCCTTGCTGCAGTAGAATGCACCTTCCCCCGTAGGTCGTTCCACCTCTTCCGAATGTCGTCCCTTGTGCATGGATATTGTCCTGTGGAGTTAACTCTGTCCTAAATCCTCCGCTATAGCTCCATCTTCCTGGCAATTGAGATCTGCTGTACCTGTGCTCCAAACAGCTGTGGCTCTACCCTGACTATTTCCTCCACCATGACCCGCAAACTCCTCATCAGTGAAACGGGAGTGCCTTTGTGGGGACATGAGTGATGTGGTGGGATGTGTGGTGCATGACGGATGAATGGGTGGTTTTGGTGTGTGTGTGCAGTTAGCTCTGGGATTGGTGTGGCAAGGTGTAGCGGTCTTCTCGTGTTTGCAAAGGATTGTGGGTAATGTAGGGGGGTGTTTTATAGCACTGTTGGTGGGTGTGTGGGGTGTGTATTTGTGTCAGGTGTGGGTTTTTGTTCTGGCCAATGTTGTCTTGTTTTGTTTTTGGGTGGCCATTTCAGCCATGGCGGTGTGCACCGCCAATGAGTTACCTCCGTTGAATGTCTGTTGTGGTGATTCGTGGGTCATTATTTGGAGGGCGTTGTTTTGGTGGCGTAACAGCATGGGTGCTAGTTTCGACAGTTTATTGAGTTTGTTGGATCTGGCGGATTTGTGGTTGTGACTGAATCTGTCGGTTTTGTGTATGTATGTCATAATTTGGCGGCCGGATGTTTGCCTCCACAGCGATATGTTGGCGGCAATCACCGCTGCAGTATCCGGGATTTACTGCCAATGTCATAATGAGGGTCGTAGTGGTCAAATGTTGTTCAGCGGTACCTAATCCAGCAGTGATTTTGTTCCAAATTCTGTGCGATGCAGAATGGTTCATAGTAGCAGACGTATCTCAAGCATTTTTCTCAGTGCCTCTACATGAGGATAG
The DNA here is from genome assembly GCF_031143425.1 of Pleurodeles waltl. Taxonomy (NCBI): domain Eukaryota; kingdom Metazoa; phylum Chordata; class Amphibia; order Caudata; family Salamandridae; genus Pleurodeles; species Pleurodeles waltl. The sequence continues at coordinate 875,967,143 of NC_090440.1, forward strand.
CCATGTTCTCTTTTGTTTTAAATTCTATATTTGTGTGTATTCCTGGTGTAGAAATCCACAAGGATTTTCAGAATCCCCATCAATATTTAATCAAGTGTTGAAAAAGAATTTAGAATCATTGGCAATGCCTTTCCAATCTACATTGGTTCACTACGTTGATGACTTAATGGTTGCTTCAACGACACAAGATGCATGTATGCAAGATACTATTCACTTATTGAATCATTTGGGTGAAAATGAACATATGGTGTTTCCAGCAAAATTACAGTAGTGCCAGAAAGAGGTGAAGTACTTCGGACATCAAACAGAGAAAGGTGCAAGAAACGTTTCCAAGGAAAGGGTCACAGCTGTATTGCAAACAAACCCTCTTGTTACTCAAAGAGATGTCACAATGTTTTTGGGAATGTTGAGTTACTGTCACCAATGGATTCCCACGTTTTCTGTTATTTCTGAGCCTTTGCAAAGATTGACACACAAAGACATTACTGACGTAGTTCCCTTTGCTAAAACTTGTATGAAAGCTTTTACTGAGCTGAGAGAGAGTCTGTGTAGAACATAAGCTCTGGGAATGCCTGACTACACAAAACCATTTTCACTGTTTTGTCATGAACGTGATTGTTGTGCTCTTTCTGTCTTAACATAGGTATGTGGTGGCATAAATCGTCCTGTAGCATATTTTTCAGCTACATTGTATCCGGTTGTTCCAGGCTGCCTGAAACAGGTGGCTGCAGTTGGTACTAGTCTTGCCCAAAGTTAAAGTATTGTGATGAGACATCCTTTAACTGTTCTGGTCCCTCACTCAGTTGAAATCTTGGTGACCAGGACCAGGACTCAATATCTGACAAATGCTCGGTTGACTCGCTATGAGTTACTGATTTTGGGATCACTAAATGTAACCCTGAGAAGGTGCAGAGTACTTAATCCTGCTACCTTGTCACCTATAGACACTGCTGAATCTGAAAATGTAAATGAAGCGGAACATGACTGCCTGGATGTTACTGAACTGTGTGTATGAGAAAAATGGCCAAATCATTTTTGTTGATGGTTCCTGTTTAAGAGACAATGCGGGAACATTGAGATCTGATTATGTTGTGTGCACCACCTCTGTTGTACTCGAAGCTTCATGGTTTCAAGGAGTATTTTCTGCACAAGTGGCTGAATTGGTTGCTCTTTTTAGAGCATGCTGTATTTCATCACAGCTGAAAATTACGATTTTTACAGACAGCCAATATGGATTTGGTGTAGTACACGACTTTGGGCAGTTGTGGTCCCAGAGAGGTTTTATGACCTCTTCTGGCATCCCTATAAGAAACAGGGACAGGATTCCTGCTTTGCTAGGAGCCTTACAATTACTAGAGAAAATCGCCGTTGTGAAATGTACTGCACATCACAAAGCAAATGATTATACCTCTATGGGTAATACACATGCTGATCAAATTACCAGATACTCTGCACTTAATTGGGCCACCTTCAATGAAGTGTGGAAAAAATGTAATAAATACTGATGAGACAAATCAAAGCGTTCTGTTGACAGTGGTTGACACTTGGGAAGAGATAAAAAGATTGAAAGATGAGGTTCCAGAAGATGAAGAAAGAAGCTGGAAAAAATTGGATTGTAATCAAAGAGAAATTGATGAAATTTGGGTTTCAAATGAAGGGCAAGTAGTCTTGCCAAATTGTATACTGACACAAATGGCCAGGTGCTATCATGGTCAAACTCACATTTGGCAGAGAAGCAATGATTCGAACATTTAAACAATCTTGGCTCAATCCAAAATTAAGACAGGTTGCAAAAGCAATTTGTCACAGATGCATTACATGCAAGCAACTGAACGCGGGAACGAGAACTGCTGTTAATTTGAGTCACATTGGAAGATCAGGTGGACCATTTAACAGAATGCAGATGGATTTCATTGAAATGCCCGTGTGTGGTGGTCTGAGGTACATATTGGTGATTGTCTGTATATTTAGCCATTGGATTGAAGCCTACCCTACACATAGAAATGATAGCCTCACAGTAGTAAAGCTGTTACTTAGGGAGTTAATCCCAAGATTCAGTTTTCAGGCCTCCTTAGAATCAGATAGAGGAAGTCACATCAATAATGTGGTGATAAAAATGCCACGTTCGGCCTTAAACATTGGGCAGAAACTGCACTGTAGTTACCTCCCTGAATCTTCTGAATTAGTAGAACAAATAAATGGCACTTTGGAAGCTCGATTGGAACAAATGTGTGCATCTACTTCTCCGAAATGGCCTTATGCTTTACTTTTGGTTCTGATTAGCATGCAAAGTAGACCTGACAGAAAGACTGGTCTCTCGCCTCATGAAATACTAATGGGCAGAGCCGTGAGTTTACCAGCTGTTCCTGCAAATGCGATTGTAAGCATAATAGATGACTTGGTGCTGGATACTGCAAGGGTCTAGCTGATGTGGTTCGCTCTTTGTTTCACAAGGTGGAAGCTGGTGCCGCACCACCATCCCAAGAACGATGTCACTGTCTTGGGATGGTGATTGGATGATGATCAATAAGCATGTGCTGAAGATTTGCTTGAAGCCTAGGTGGAAAGGACCTTGCCAGGTCATTCTAGTGACGATGACTGCTGTGAAGTGTGCTGGATTTTCAAACTGGATTCATGCAAGTCACACTTGTAAAGTGCCATATTCTTTGGATGATGAAGATCCACTGTTCCCGAGAGCACCAGCAGAAACTGTACAGTCTCAAGAGGAGCAAGTGACAAAGACAGAACAAGAGACTGCAGAAGTAAAGACAGTGCAAACTGGTGAAGATCCAAATCCAGGTACTCCTCTGACAGCTGAAATTGAGGACAATCCTGATATTCCTCTATCAGCAGAAACAGAAGTGGAGGTAGCAGGATAGTCAAGTCTGACCGAGGACTCTTCCAGAAGCAGACGATTGGGATAAGGAGATAAAGCAATTCTCATTTCCTGAACTAGCCAAAAGTGGAGTTGAATCAAAGTCATTCAGATTTGACTCCTGAAGTGGCTGATGGTGCAGGTGAAACAAGTCAAAGTCAAAGAAGAGCTTGTCAAATTCCTGCTAGACTAAGAAGAATTATAAGTCCAGTTGTGCCATCACAGTCTAGAAAAACTGTGAAAGAAGATAAATGTCCTTCCTTGCATGCAACTGAAAAGGTTTTTGATGTGTTTTCAAGCCTAAATGAGGAAGCAGAAACAACAGAAGGAACAGATCTGAGTGAAGAAGAAATAAGTGCAAGTCGAAAATCAAAGACAAAGAAAGTTGCAAGTCGAAGATACTCAGGTCCTGAATGAGCTCATGAGTGGGAACTAAGCCTGGGTGAAAAACTCTGCTCTGCTGGTGGAGTTTGCGGAATTCAGTAACTTTGCGTTCCACGGAGAATGCAGAGTTGCCAATAGACTTTGCACTCAGCAACGTAGCAGAGTTTTTTCCTGTTTTTCCCCTGGTGGCACATGCTTGCTATCATTTCACACACGCAAGAAGTGAGACAAGAGACTTCTGGTCTCTCACAAGCACAAACAAGAATTTGTATCCGCTTGTGAGAGTTAGCGCCATGCTAGCAGCTTCCGGCACATCTTTTGTGATGTAGGCGAGCCCGAGTGGGTGCGCTCGACTGCTGCTGCAACCTGGTGAAGCTGAAGCAGCTAAAATCTACAACTTCAAGTAATAAATCTTCTTTAATTGACTGTTTGCATTGATATTGTTGTGCAAGGAGTACTTTTTTCCCCCCACCAACAGGAAGTGCCCTAGAAACTCAAACTTCCTGTTCCTGTCCAGCAGGCTCCACTCACTGCTTTGTTCATCTCCTGGTCACTTTCCTCTTGGATTTCGAGCTGGAAGGATCACCTTTTTGTCTCCTGGATATATCATTGGATTTAAGGACTTTGTTGTATTTGAGGTTTCACAAATGAGTTAAAAAACACTTTTATAAGGGTGGTGTAGAACTTTTTTGTTCGATAGAGGGCATGCACCAGGAGTTATCTGTACCTTTATTCGTTTTTTTAAATTTATTGTGGTGGGTGGCCTGCATTTGGGGCCTATTTATAGTGTTACTTGTAATTTGTGTTCTACAAAGGAAAACTGTTTTACAGTTCACTACATTTTCTCCATGTTTTGTTTTGTAATTTTGCAATATTCATTAAATGCACTATGTTAATGTTAAGTGGCCTAGCCTGATAATGGAATAGGTGTTATAGCTGTAGACCCAGTACTAGTCATGGGTACATGATGAAACAACTGTTTGTGGTGTGTGTGGAACTGAAACCCTATGGATGGAATTGTATTAAAGATAACAAAAAGTAAGTTTTTTTCTCCAAACAGCATATGGTGGGGCTATAGTACTTGATGTCTTTGTATGATGTGTGTTGTTGGGAAATGTTTAGCCCCTTTCATTTTAGTTTCTGGAATTATTGACTTAATGTTTTTTTCTCTCCTGTACCAATGCCATCTTTGTCTAACCAACAGTGCATGAGAGTGTTTGTCATAGGCCACCATTTGTCTTTGTTCCCCATGCTATGTGGCCAGGTGCCCTTTTTGTATAATCAAAATTATGGTCCTATACCTGTGCTTTTTGTTTTCTATTTATCCTGCATGTTGATTGACCATGTGGCTGGTGGCAATTTTGTGTAGGCAGCCAGTAGTTCTGCATGTGTTCTTCTTTGTTGTGGTGGCCATGCCTCCTTGATGGTTGTTGTTTGACCTTGTGGCTGACGAACATTTTGTGTAGGCAGCCAGTGTGCTGTAGGCCTGCATGTGTTCTTCTCTGTTGTGGTGGCCATGCCTTCTTGCTGGTTGTTGTCTGACCATGTGGCTGGCGGCCATTTTGTGTAGGCAGCCAGTATGCTTTAGGCCTGTGTGTGTTCTTCTTTGTTGTGGTGGACATGCCTCCTTGCTGGTTGTTGCTTGACCATGTGGCTGGCGGCCATTTTGTGTAGGTAGCCAGTGTGCTAAAGGCCTACAGATGCTTTTTGTTGTTGTGGTGGCCATGCCTCCTTGCTGGTTGTTGTTTGACCATGTGGCTGGTGGCCATTTTGTGTGTAATCCAGGCCTAGTAGGTCAATGCTTATTACTGAATGTATTGTATGAGCAGTTTTTTATATTTTATTACATACTTTAAAAAAAACATTTTTCACCTCCACCACTCCTTGCCTCTCAAATCCCTGCGGTTTTTCATGGTAGTCCCCTTCCCCTAGTACATCAGCAATTGAAATCTATTTTAAATAAATGTTATTCCTTTTTTCTAATTTGTTTCACAAACTTTATTTAATTTAATTTTATAATAACAGCATAATAGTGATATTATTTAAATATTTTCTTAATTTCTTTCGTGGTTGCAGATTAAAAAAAAAAATAATGTTAATTTCTTTATTTTTTCCAATTTTCCCTACTAGCCCCACGTCTGCCATATGCGCACAGTTGCAATATGTCAGTGATAAGGAGCTTCCCACCACTGGTATGTCGCTCCAGGCCATTTTTGGGACAAAAACGTGTCCCTGCTGCACAAGCCTTTGGGGAGAAAGCTGGGAGCAGCACTCCCACATAAGTGGCCCATTCCAAACTAGGCCCAAGGCCATGTCTGGCACAGAGGCAGTCTCTCTAATCACAGGTACGCTGACAAGCAGTGACATTGAATTGGACTTATCTCTTTTTCAAAGTAGTACACAATCGTTGCCGGAAACCCAGGCCAGTGGACAGCAAAAGCCGCAGCCAGCAATAGCAGCTCCTCTGAATAAGGAGCACGTCAGAATGATGAGCTTTATGCAGAGGAAGCCAAAGAAGCCCCTCTTTCACAAGATCCTCTCTCTTCCACATATCCGCCATCTTCTTCAATTCCCCCTTCTGATGATCAAGACTCCACTTGGATGCCATCTCAGTCTGAGACACGCCAGGAGAGGCAAGGAATGAAAAGGAAGGTTCCTGAAAGCCTTAGAGTTATGGATGAAAAATACGAGGATTAAAATGAGTGAGGTCAGCTTTCAGTATGAACCTTAAGTATTTGAAGTTGAATTGAAAATAAGAAAGGTAAATGTCTTCAGACACACCCTGAACAGAACCCTCACCTCTCAGTGGGAGGGCTTGTGATCGTGACCATTAAGCCATAAAAGACTGCGTATTGTATTGTGTGGAGTCATACCTATGACATGCACCCCACAGATCGTCATAGCACTGAGTCCTGAATGTTCCATCACTACAAAGGTTTAACAGTCAAAAGAAAAGTAAACAAAGAGACACACTGTCATGACATACTAGGATTCAATCCTTCCACCTTCTGAGTAACAGCCCAGCACCACTATCAGTAGGTCAGAAGTCGCTCTGTGTGCCCTGCATCAAAATGTAACTATAACATTCCAACCAAAAATCTTGTTAGTCTGACGTTTGAAGTATTTGTATGGAGAGACCATTGCAATAACAATCTCTCTCTTCCTCTCTTCCATCCCATTGTGGGATGGAAGAGAGAGAGATAGAGAGAGGAAGAGAGAGAGAGAGAGAGAGAGAGCGAGAGAGAGAGAGAGATTGAGAGAGAGGGAGCGAAACTGTGAGAAATGGGTTGACAGGAAGAGCTTGAGAGAGAGAGGGGAAGAGAGAGAGGGAGAGGGTCTGTGACTTTGACCATTAGGCCACAGGTGAGGTGAATCAGCACTATAATGTGTTGAGATGTACTTATGACACAGGGGTACAAATAGACCTGAACTTCGGGGGAGGGGGGCTAGTACTAAAAGCCGCAGTGGTGGAGCTATCAGCATGAGAGCACACGTTGCCAATTAATCTGGCTTTAATGTGCTAACACACACTAAAAACATTTTTACTTGTCTGTATTTTAATGCATCAGCACATTACAGCCAGGTATATTGTTTTCCAATAATTTCCACTCAGACACTAAGCACAGCTGGAGCTTTAAGACTAATCACCACACCTGTGAGCATCGGACATCTGCAAGATGGTTGGTACTCAGTCATATGCATGTGTGCATGTCTAGCACTTAGAAAAGAAAGCACTGAAGCCTTGTTGGAAAGGTATCTTCTATTACCAGAAACAACTAAAGACACATAATAAACAAAAGCATCCATGGAACAAGAAGATGTGTATCTCCCAATAAACACAAGAAAGTGCTTCCACAGACATCAAGAAGAAGACTTACATGAACCCTAATAAAAGTGTAACACGTGTATGAGGATAAAGAACATTATATGGGACTGCTCTCTGAATGTCACAAAATGGGGGGGTCACAAAGAGTTAAAAAATAAGGCGCATTCACAGAGCGGAATAAGTGGTATAACTTCACAATGTATAAGCATATGTGTTTATATTGTTATAGCACAGACTTAGCTGAGGAGCAACAGAGCGCTGTATATTATGAGCGATGGAAGCTGAAGCAAGATTACATACATAATGTGAGAGCTTAAATCTTTGAATTACACACAGTTACATTTAATTAAGGCATCATCAGACAGTAAGTGATTTGCCCAGAAATGCACAATTTTAGGTCAACTACCAAGCTGTATTCAAAACTAGTTCTCCTTGTTGACTTGGTCACTACTTCACATCTTCTTTCTTGGTTGATGTAATAAAATATTCAAAAAAGGTCATGAGTTGAAAATGCTCACAAAGTTTACCTTCACCAATCCTTGTGAACACTTAGATTATTTTGATGTTTTCCCATGGACATTATGCTATGCTCCTTGTAATGTCTAGTGAGTAGAATGAAATTATTATGGTGTGTTGGTATGTTAGATGGATTACACCTTGATTACGTGTGTCTTATTTAAGGCTCAGGTTTATAAATGTGTATATGCACTATAGGCCAAAGTATAATGTGATATATAACAAAAAAGTTTACGTAGTTCTAAAAAATGTAATGATTTATTAATAGTGATTCATTCCCTTTGTACCAATCAAACTGGATCAGAGATCATGTTCCAGATGTTGAGTACCTTTTTTAGTGGGGTATTTTCTATCTTTTAAAATAGTATACAGAGGGGTGATGAATCTTTTTTCAGTCTTTGGCATTTCAATCTTTTGTGAAATAGCTATGCTCTGCTCTGACGGGAAAGCACCAATATTGCAAATTACAACTACAAAGCCAGTTTCTGATGGAGAGTTGCAGGTTAAATATCTTTCAAAAAAATACAGGTACCTGCCAAGGCCACATTTCCACCCAGTCACATTTTCTTTTTCTCCGAATGAAAGAGGGTTGGCTGAAGATGCCAAACTTTACATGTGCATATGCTGTACTAAAAATTCATTTTGGTAAATAATGTTGTCAGCCATGTTTATGAAGGAGCCAAAACTGTGTAAAAATTAGATTAAATCTTGTTATGGTCAGCATCAACAGCACGAGACACACTGCTGCAGGCTTAGAATGAGTGACATGTGGATAACCAGACGGAGACCTGGGCATAGACATATGTATGTGGGGAGGTGTGAGCATGCCCGTGAACCTGCTACCCCTTCAAACTGGAATGCTGTAGCTCCAGCTAGCTGGCACCACCTGCACTACCAGCCAGTAAGGACCTCATGTTCATCCACCTGCACCGACGCCGATGATCTCTCACAGGAAGATGAAATGAATAGCTAGCAGTCTGGGGGAGTGCTAAGACCTTTTGTCTGCAGAGGGAACCATGATTGGAGCCTGAGGCTGCTGAAGGAAATCCCTTTTCCTCCATTCTTGAAGTTGACCTACTCTCACAGGTTTTATGCTTCACTCATCCATCCATTAAATTTGGGAGTTGCCTACTGCAATCACGTCCAGAGAGGTGGTAGCAGCAGCACTGACCATGAATGACAGCAGTGTGCATGATATCCTGAAGAAGCAGGACAGTGGCACAAGTTATATTCATTGACAGAAGACCACAGAGTAAAAGTAGCAGGACGGACAGTATATTCTACGTGCAGCAGCTTCACCCTCACACAGTGCATAGTTTCAAAAAAATAAAAGCATGTTTTCTCTCTGCTTACCATCTCAGTCACATTCTCCTCTCATTTATTTTTCCTCTCTTTCATCCATCTTTATTGTCCTATATGTTCTCTCTCTTCGCTGTTACTATTCTCTAGCTTGTCTTTGCACCTCTTTTTTCACAATTTCTTTCCTCACTCCCTTCCTTTTCACTCTCATCAACCCTCCTACCTTCTTCTCTTGCCTCCCTTGCAGAGACAGGCTATGCCAGGCAATAATGACTCCCACAGATTAGGAGCTGGTGACTGGTATCTAAATCCCTACAAAACTTCAACTTTTACGATGCAGAAATGAATGTTGAAAGAGCTGAACTCAACAACACAATGAATGAATCAACACAACTCTGTGTGTAGGGCCTCAGCTCTCTCTATACCGGGACTCTGCTCTGGTTCAGTGCAAGAAATAAACTGTCTGCAAAGAAACTCAACATATCTGGAGGAGCTCAGCTCCATCTTTGCACAAACTCTGACGTATCTGTGCAGGGGTTAAGGACTATGTATGCAGAGACTCAGCTGTATTGTTACGGCCAGAGCTGCCACCTTTGGAATTGAGAAATCACGATCGAGTCTCAGTGCAGGCTCAACATCCCTTGATTCTGGGAAAGTCCCTTAATCTGCCAATGCCAAAAAAATGAATGTGACCTTGTGTAATGTCACTGGTGCTCCTGTAAAGCGCCCCATTACCTTCCAGCTGAGTTTGTGTTAAATAAAACTGTGGAAAAGAGGTCAACTCTATCTGTGAATGTGCTCCACTCTTCAATAGGACGGGTTCTGATTACAACAGCTCTAGTCTTTCTGCAATGTGCAGGAACTAATTGTATTTGTGCAGGAACTTACCTATGTCTTCCAGGTATTCCGGTGAATCTCTAGAAGTGCAACCAACTTCAGTTTTGCAATCCTGGGAGCAGGAAAAAAGGAAGTGGTATATGGAGAGTATGACTAAAGGGACAGAGAGTAGTATGAAAGTATAAACAGTGCTGAAGCCCAACTGACTGCCTATAGATGATGTGGTAAAAGCAAAAATACACTTCAGTAAATGGGTAGGAAAAAGTGGACCTGGGCAGAAAAGCAAAAGACAAAGAACTAATATGAACAAAGGAGGCTCCATGTGCCACCAGCATTTAAGCAGGGGTCAGGGGGAGGCGGTAGCCAATGGCAGTTCTTGCCATCGTATGTGAAAATTTCAGCAAACTTCAGCAGAAGCCAGAGATCGAGCAATGAAGCCTGTGAAAATGGGAGCCCTAGAAAGTCAGATTAATTCTTGATTTGGCTCCAATTATTACCCCATAGGGGAGTAGTGGGTCAGCGGTCTGCAGTCAGCTGCAATTTGGATCCTACAGTAACAATATTTTGGCTGCCAATAGGTGCTTCTTTAACAATGCCTAGGGGTGATTTAAGAGATGGTCTAGCCCCAGGGAACCAAGATATGACCAGTTACTGAGGTACTTCTTCAAAGATTGCCAGGGGTATCCAATTTTGGGCTGCTCTGGAATGGTTTAGGGCCCAACTTACTGACTGACCCCAGGGGGCTTCCCTGGTACTAGAAGGTGAAAGAGTTTACCTTGTTGAGTACTAAGTAGGAGTCATAAAGGAAATCTGGGGATACAAATTCACATTGTTTTTAGCTGGAGCTTGAAGTGCCAGCCTGATGGGTAACCATGATTTTGAGAATTTCAGACAGAACATTTGATATCTAGCCTTGCATTGAAACGAACATTAAATATACAAGATATGAATATTTTGAAGTGAGTCAATATCAAGAAATTATATTTACTCATCTTTAGGAAAATAAATATGGCCTGGTAAAGTTTAATTCTCCAAACTATGGCCCTCATTACGATTCCGGCGGGCGGCGGAGGCCGCCCGCCAGAATTCCGCCCTCCATAATACCGCTCCGCGGTCAGAAGACCGCGGAGGGTATTATGAGTTTTCCCCTGGGCTGGCGGGCGGTCTCCAAAAGACCGCCCGCCAGCCCAGGGAAAAACTCCCTTCCCACGAGGATGCCGGCTCGTAATAGAGCCGGCAGAGTGGGAAGGTGCGACGGGTGCTGTTGCACCCGTCGCTTATTTCACTGTCTGCAAGGCAGACAGTGAAATACATTTTGGGGCCCTCTTACGGGGGCCCCTGCAGTGCCCATGCCGTTGGCATGGGCACTGCAGGGGCCCCCAGGGGCCCCGCGACTCCCCCTCCCGCCATCCGGTTCCCGGCGGGAGAACCGCCAGGAACTGGATGGCGGGAGGGGGAGTCGGAATCCCCAAGCCGGCGCACCGCCGGCCTGTCAGCGGTGCCACCGCGTCCCGCGGCCCTGGCGGACGTAATCCGCCAGGGTCGTAATGACCACCTATGTGTTGTGTCCTCATGCTACTTCATAGCTTCAATGGGGAATGGGGCTGGTTTACTGTATTCACCAAGATGTCATTCTACTCATTCTACTCATTCTACTCAACATCAGAGAGTCCCTCACGTGTGCTAATGTGAACCGTTGTATCTGGAACCAAGCACGAACTTTAAAAAAAACACTCTTCAGGCAGATATTCAAACAATAGGGGGTATCTGTACTGTGTCTCAGTAAAAGGTGCATTAACAGACAGGACTAATTTGGCAGATTGATGTTGGCACAGGGTGAAGAAGGCAGGGTGGGCAACACCTGCTGCAGCAGAACACTTTGGTGGGCACAGAGCCAGGTGCTGTCCATGCACAGTGCCATGTAGCTCCATTTGTCAGTCTATTACATGTTCAGCTAAGAAAGACCTAGGGCAAGAGGCACACACAGCTTTGTTTGAGATGGAGTGTTTGAGGTCAGCACCCAGCAGCCCTTGATAAGTCGCACTTTATGGCAAGCCATGTTTGTCCCTATTGTGGTGCACATGTTCTGCCATAGCCAAACTGAGCTAGACTGCAATCATGAGGTAGAGAAGCACTGTAACGGGCTGCTCTCCTCTGCTGCCTTTGTATGGAGAGTTAGAGTAACTGCATGACTATTAATGTTACGGTGTGACACGACATTATTATCAGACCATCACCCTGCCAGCAATACTGCCATCTTTTAAAAGTCCCTCACCCCACTAATAAGTGCTGGTGCCACCTACCATCAACCACCGAAACAAAGTAACTACTGACCAGACCCATATATCACAATATCATTTTGCATGTTCTGACTTTTTTAGCCAGTGCTTGGAATTTTTAGATGCAAAAACACAAGTGCCTCAGAACGCAAGAAGCAGTTGGTAAAAATTCTGGACTGCCTGATGGACACTGAATCATTGCAATACCAATTAAAGAAAGAAAAACATGTTCTTACTTTTTATTGCATGGATGTAGCGCTTGCTCTCCCTTGCCAAGGGTAGTAAGCACTATATACATTAAATTACATACTATTAGGGCCACAGGTGAGGACCAATTTATGCAACATGATTGATTAAATTATGTGGCAAGCAAAGGCAAATCACATGGCGTAATGTGAAACACTATTACTTCATTATTTTGTCATTTGTACACTTATTAGCACTGTCTGGGCATTAATTGCACTTCATTAGTATCACTATAAAACCAAATAAACCAACAGATAGGTGGCCAATCAAGGTTTGCAAGGAGTCTTCCACTGCCCAATAACACATGTTGCTGAGTATTTAGTAATTGTTTAACGAACCATTTGAGCTAGAAACAAATGTTATTTTTGTTAAAATCTACAGATTCTGCAGCAGACGGTGGATTATGTGGCAAATGCAGTAAATCTATGGTTATGCTAAAAATGCCTGCAGACGCACAATCGCGTAATTCTAGTATCCCTGCATACATTATCATTTGGCATTTGTACCTTCTTTGCCTGGAAGGATTCCGGTTAACAGTCAGGGTGGGAACAGGGTCAGGACCGGACTGGGAACCCAAAGCAAAATTTGTCAGACTAGCCTGCATAGGGTACATAGTGAGTGAGCCTGACCATTAAAACTGGGCTTGCTCCCTGATGCCCAAGACAATTTGGGGAAAAATGTAAAAAATAGTGCATTCTACAATGCATTTTTTATCATACATTCAATTGTCTTAGTTTTTAAAGTGTAGTAAATGATGACCTTACAGAGCACCAGGATACAGTAATCTTTATTGGGGCTATTCTGTGATTCCCTCACCATCACCCTCTAACAGTGCTTCTCATCTCTCCGTAGCCCCTCTCTCACATGTATTTATGTGTTGGAGCACTACAAGGTGTAGGATTCACATACTGGTAGGCATTTTTTAAGAGTTCTTGGTCCAGGGAAGCATCAACCCGGGATTCACAACGTAACACAGTGGTTAGGGTTCACTTTACTAAAAATGTATTTCTACCCAAACAAACCCTATTTAGCAAAATTTGGATAACCAAACACTGGGGAAAAAACATAGCTTCCTAACCTGGAACACGCAGTTTGCATGCAGCTCTTTGATGGCAGTTCATAGCTCGCTGTGCTAGATTATGATTGTAAATTATGAACTACACAGTAACAAAAGGATTTCTATGACAATAGCAGCATCCCACTAATTTCTGCACATAAAATACTGTTCTGTAATCTGCATAGTGCATGTTTTTTGCAGCAGGCACATTAACCCTCTGTGCCACCTTAAATGAGTGAAAACTGACACGAAACAAAACTCCAATCTCTCTCTGACATTAATCACCAGTTATCTTGCCACCTTTATTGTTGCCTAACAACTGCTGGGTATACAAGGAACTAGAAAGTGCTTTTAAAACTGCTGCCCTGCTACAAAACTGCACCCCCCCCACCTCCAGGAACAAAAGTGGCCCTCTCCATTCCAGTCTCCAATTTGCCCTATGTCTGGTGTGGCCAGGTCCCGCCTTGGCAGGGATCACATTTCAAGTGCAAATGCTGCCTTCGTAATCACAGTGATAATAGCCAATCATTGTTTCAAAGACGAATGCTAAAGCACATGCCATTCACAGTGAAAGCCCCCACCATGGTGTCTATGAACTAGTATTTTATTATCACTGGTGACCTCCACCCATCCTTTAAAGGCACTTTCCAGCGCAGGAGAAGGTAAATGTGTCTCTTGAAAAACACAGAAAATTATTTATCAGAGTCAGACGCAGGCTTCCGAAGCAGTGCCCTGTCCAGGCAGAGAAAAGCATCGACCAAGCTGTAGCCCGGGCTGTGACCACGATGGGGGGTGAGGTGGCTAAAGCCCATTTAGCCCAATGGGTTTTGCGCCCCTGTTATGACATGCAACTCACAGATTGTGATCGCACAGATAAGTGAATGTTCCATCACTAGGAAGGATTATTACTAAAAAAAAAGTAGGGCAGAAGTGACTCAAAACGTAACTATAACATTTGAACCAACGATCTTGCTGGTCTGACTTTTTGAAGTATTTGTATGGAGAGACCATTGCAATAACAATCTCTTTTTCTCTAACTGGAAGAGACAGAGAGAGAGAGACAGAAAGTAAGAGATTAAGAGAGAGATGGAGAGAAATTGAGAGAAAGAGATTGACAGAGAGAACTTAAGAGAGAGGGAGAGTAAGGGAGAGAGGTTTTTTAGGCTTTGAAGAATGATATACATAGAATGAGATATAAGTGAAAAGAAAAATGTATTTGTCAAATAAAACAAGTGCAATCAGCTGTCAGTATCAACCTAAAACATTTGAAGTTGAAAAGAAATTAAATTAAAGGAGAGAAATGACAGACACCCTGGGAGTAGAACGCTCATCTCTGACCATTAGGCCACAGGTGACTACTCCTATACTGTTTCGATACGTACCTATGACATGCAACCCACAGATCATGATCACCAGGGGCATAGCATCAGGGGGTTGTATGGGGTGTTACACTCCCTAATAAATGTATTTTCTGATAAATGGTTGGGTACAGGTGCTCTCAGTTGGGTATGGTGAGATGTCTGTCAGGTTTCTCCAGGAATAGTTACATGCACACAGACAAGATTCCAAACACAAACTCTCCCTCTCTGTTTTGAAAGTCTTCGAAAATGTAAGTTATTTCACAAAATATTTTATTTTACCTCTTAGTGCTCCTACCAATCAGCATACTCTCCCTTTCCACTGTCCCACAGGCCTCTCATATGCATTCTGCATGTCATATAAAGTACTTAAACATTATGGGCCATATTTATACTTTTTGACGCACAACTGCGCCAACGCAGTTGTGCGTCAAAAATGTTAACGCCGGCTAACGCCATTCCAAAGCGCCATGCGGGCGCCTTATTTATGGAATGACGTTAGCCGGCGGAGCTGACTGGTGTGCGTCAAAAAAAATGACCCACACCAGGCAGCGCCGGTGTAGGGGAAAATGGAGCTTGGGCGTCAAAAAATGGGGCAAGTCGGTCTGAGGCAATAAATCTGCCTCAACCCGATTTGCGCCATTTTCTTTTACTCCCACCCTCCACTGACATGACTCCTGTTTTAGCAAAGGCAGGAGTCATGCCCCCTTGCCCAATGGCCATGCCCAGGGGACTTCTGTCCCCTGGGCATGGTCATTGGGCATAGTGGCATGTAGGGGGGCACAAATCAGGCCCCCCTATGCCACAATAAAAATTTTTAAAAAATGCTTACCTGAACTTACCTTAAGTTCCCTGGGATGGGTCCCTCCATACTTGGGCGTCCTCCTGGGGTGGGCAAGGGTGGCAGGGGGTGTCCCTGGGGGCATGGGAGGGCACCTCTGGGCTCCTTCCGAGCCCACAGGTCCCTTAACGCCTGCCCTGACCAGGCGTTAAGAAATGACGCAAAAGCGGCTGGACGTCATTTTTTTTGACCCGCCCACTCCCGTGCGCCATTTTTGCACGGGAGTTTAAATAAGGCGCACATGCCTTGGAGTCATTTTTTAGACGGGAAAGCCTACCTTGCATATCAATAATGCAAGGTAGGTGTCCATGCTAAAAAATGACGCAAACTCCAAGATCTTTGGCGCTAGACGGGTCTAACGCCAAAGTATAAATATGGAGTTAGCTTTGCGTCGGATTTGCGTTAAAAAAAACGACGCAATTCCGGCGCAAACAGAGTATAAATATGCCCCTATGCGTCAGCCTGATTGTTGGAAAATCTGAAGCTCACACCCCCCTCCGCCAATCTGACTGATCAAGCTATGGCCCTGCTTTGTGGAGAGGAGGCACAGGCCCCCGTTGCCTGCAGAAACATTAGGGCAGCCCACTCCGGATAATCCTGGTGCTGCTCTTATGCTGCTAACATTATCAGCAGCATGACAGTAGCATTCAGATTGGTATGGAGAGCTGCTGAAGCCTTCAGACCAGACCAGCACCGAGGGACTGAAGCAGGACCACCGGAAGTGTGCCAGTGCATGCAGTGGGTGAGTACATTTTTATCTTATTCTTTTTAACCGACGGATGCACTGTTAGACTTGCATAGCCTTCAGCCTCAACACCAGAGTTCTCAGTCGTGGTTCATTATAAACTATGCTGGTCAACAGCTTTGGTGTTGACCAGGCACTGCTGGTCAGTGGCTGCCCCCTCCCAAATATTTTGACTGCCAGTCGCCACTGGCTTCTAGTGATGGAATAGAACAGACACCAGGCCACCATGAGACAGAATTGATCTCCATCACTCTTATTATGTCTCCCTTTCTGTGTCTGGGGGAGGGGTACCATCAGCCCATAGTAAAGGGACAATCCCCTTGGAAGACCTGCCACCCTAGTTGTGATCTACTCAGTTAGTTAGAACAATCAAACCTGGTGACATGGTTTTCAATCCTGGGACGCTACATTTGGGGAAATGATGTAAACTTGGTGAATCAAAGTTTGAATGTATTCCTCTGCTTCCTTATTGGCAAGGCAAGGAGTATTTAGAACCATGCTATAAGCTGTGTGCTTAAAGAAATATAACAGTTCTTACAATTATCTGGCATGAGGAGATAGTATCTAGTCTCATGTGTTATTCACCAAAATGTATTATGGCACTAAAGTTATAGACTAATTTGATAAAATGTGATCTTTAGATAGTGAAGAGATGCAGGGTCTGTGGAAAGATGGGGCAGTGAAGAGCTGTTAAGATGGTAAAACTGTGGATGGACGGGGCAGTAAATATATGCTGGGACAGTGGAGTGGAGTGAAGAGATGCAGAGATAATAGAGAAATGTGACAGTGACAGGAGTCTGGGGCTGTTTACAAATTATATAGACAGTCCAATGCTGGGGCTGTGGAGAAAAAGGGTGGTGAAGGGATGAGGAGCTGCGGAGAGAAGGGACAGTGAATAGGATGTAGCGAAATGTGATAGATAAAGGACATAGTGGCAATGAAGAGTTGCTGAGACTGTATGAAAATCTGAAAGGGGAGAGATTCAGGAGTTAGGAAAGAGTAAGTAGAGAAGACAAGATGGGTTTGTAGAGTGATACTGAGTGATGAGAGGCAAGGGCTGCAGCATACAAGTAATCGCAGCCCCATAGTTCAAACTGCTGGGGAGCTTTGTACAATGGGGAATTGACATTTTGTAATGCTTTTGTGTCTGACGTCAAGGAGTCAAGTTCTTCCTAAAATGTCACTTCTCTCAGCCAAACACATTATTGCTTCCATCATAAGACCAGAGGACATAGTGGTCTAGTCCTGAGCTTTCCTTTTACAAACACTTGTAATCCAGTGGTACACTCTAATTGTACTCAATCGTAAGACTGCAGACTCAGGCTACCACATTGTACTATTTTTAAACAAAAGTCCAGGACTGGAGTGTTCCATCGTTTGTGGCATGCAGTCATTTAGTCACCGTAATAACGTGTGAGTCAATGTTTCATGGTTCATTACAAATCATTTACATAGTTAGCTAGTACAATCCCAACATTTTAACTTGAGACATCACAGTATTCAGCACGTTTTGCTCAGATTAAAAACATTATGGGGCATATTTATACTCCGTTTGCGCCGGAATTGCGTCGGTTATTTTTACGCAATTTCGACGCAAAACTAACTCCATATTTATACTTTGGCGTTAGACGCGTCTAGCGCCAAAGTCCATGGAGTTAGCGTCATTTTTTAGCGTGGACACCTACTTTGCGTTAATGAGATGCAAGGTAGGCGTTCCCGTCTAAAAAATCGACTCCGAGGCATGTGCGTCAGATTTATACTCCCGGGCAAAAATCACGCCCGGGAGTGGGCGGGTCAAAAAAAATTACGCACGGACGCTTTTGCGCCGTTTTTTAGCGCCTGCAAAAGGCAGGCGTTAAGGGACCTGTGGGCTCTGAAGGAGCCCAGAGGTGCCCTCCCATGCCCCCAGGGACCCCCCCTGTCACCCTTGCCCACCCCAGGAGGACACCCAAGGCTGGAGGGACCCATCCCAGGGACATTAAAGTAAGTTCTGGTAAGTATTTATTTTAATTTTTTTTGTGGCATAGGGGGGCCTGATTTGTGCCCCCCTACATGCCACTATGCCCAATGACCATGCCCAGGGGACAGAAGTCCCCTGGGCATGGCCATTGGGCAAGGGGGCATGACTCCTGTCTTTGCTAAGACAGGAGTCATTTCTATGGGGGTTGGGAGTGAAAAAAAAATGGCGCAAATCGGGTTGAGGCGCAAAAATTGCCTCAACCTGACTTGCCCCATTTCTTGACGCCCAAGCCCCATATCCCCCTACGCCGGCGCTGCCTGGTGTATGTCGTTTTTTTTAACGCACACCAGACGGCGCCGGCGGCTAACGCCGGCTAACGTCATTCAATAAATACGGCGCCCGCATGGCGCTTCAGAATGGCGTTAGCCGGCGCTAATTTTTTTGACTCAAAACTGCGTTAGCGCAGTTTTGCGTCAAAAAGTATAAATATGGGCCTATAAATGTATGGCTGCCATCAGGACTCGTGTCACAAGGGTCACAAAAGCCAGGGCTGCTGTTTGTATGCCGGGCAAATGTGTAATAGGCTATTCATTACCATTCTTGAGTGAGGGCAGGGGCCGTGACTTACATACTATTGGAGAAGGCTGGTCTATATCAGAGTGTTGGTGTAGGTCATGGTATTGGTTTAGGTGACAGTATAGTCCTTGATTGCTGTATTGGTCAAGGTCACAGTTTTGGTCTAGGTTAGTGTATTGGTCTAGGTTACTGTATTTTTCTAGGTCACAGGACTGATCAAGTTTGTGGTATTAATGTAGGTTATGGTCTTGGTTCTGTGTTGGTCCAGACTGTGGTGTTGATCTAGGTCGTGGTATTAGTAAAGATCATTGTGGTGGTCTCGAGTGTGGAATTATTGTTGCTCAAATTATTGTTCGAGGTTTCTGCTTTCGTCTTCTTCTTTGATGCATGAGAGATGGGGTTGCATCAACTCACAATTCGCCTCTGCGTGATGAAATACCAGGGCGACAGGAAGGTTCTGTAGACAAGAGTTTGTGTAGAGGTGTTAAAATTCATTTTTGGAGAGAAGAGAGCAAGGAATAGGAAATAATTGGCATCCAATATATATGTTCTAATTAAGAGTTTTCAGTTATGGATAACATACCTATGTGCTCCATGGTCTCTCATCCTTCCCTCTCCGGTTCTTCCTTTTTCTGCTTTCCCTAATAGCTTTCGAGCAGAAAAATGGTGCTGTAAAGCGCTATACCAGCGACCTATAGAAGCGCTTAGGCCACATAAGGTATATGGAAAGCTCTATACAAATACCAATACAATACAATCAACATGGCTCCTGTAGCGATTAGGCTGGCCAGCCTTGGGATGCACCTGGGTGCTTTACAGAAGTAGTTGTGATAAAATCAGTGGTGGCTCCTTCGCAATGGCAGACGAGCATCGTCCCGCGGGCTCACAGCCAGCAGCAGAAAAATAAAACAATATTTCATATCATTTTATTTTTCTGCTGCTAGCTGAGCCAATGAGTGCAGGGAGGGGTGGGGCTGGGCTATGGGAGGTGGGAGTGGAGTGTGCCCTTAACTGCGCATATCTGTTTGGCCGGCTGTTCTAGGCCGGCTAAACAGACATGCACAGTTAGGTTTCTTCCAATCAAGGTTTATGTGACAGCTGGGTTGGAGAAACAGCACAGACTCCCTGTGCCTAAGCAAGCGGATAACCAGCCCACTCAAGCCAATCCCCGCGCTGCTCCCATGCTAGATAATAGCATGAGAGCCACACGGGGATTGTAGAGGGAGTCTTTCATGGTGTCCCAGGGACTGCGGGGACCAGAAAGCAGGGGAGCGTGAGATGGCCTGCAGCACCCGGTAAGTGTTGTTTTTTATTAACTCGCCTCCTGTGCTCCCCACTCGCGCTGCCCCCTACGCTCCCCCCGCACACCCTCCACCCGCTTCACCACTTATAATTTATGTTGCCCACCGCTGGATAAAATAAAAAGTAGCATTTCAAGAACAGCCCAAGAGACCTGCTACTTTCCGATGAAGAAGGCCAATCACCTAGAAACATGTATATGACTACACAGACTTACCAGTACTAGTTGTACAACGGATGGTGAACAGTTCCTTTCTTATGAGTTACTCAGATTATCATGAACTGCATTTACTAAAATGCAATAGGGATTTTATCACAAGACTGGAGGCTCATATTACGCTGTCTTTCTTGCTTTTTAGTAACAGCAGCCAAGCAAGAGAAAAAACTACATTTCCCAGAAAACCTGGAAAAGGGGCTAGAATGGTGACAGCACAATAGGATAACCAGTAAGACATTGAATAACCCAGTAATTATCTGCTCGCATTCAAGATAAGTTTATATTTCAATTGACATTCTTATATTGCTCCTATTTACATATATTGCTTCATTTTATCGTATTTTACTGTATATTTCATACCATTTTACTTGCCTTGGCACGCATATGCGTTCTCTGTTTCACTCGATTTTGACTTGTGTGCTTTTCTGCCA
Organism: Pleurodeles waltl; assembly: GCF_031143425.1. NCBI lineage: Eukaryota > Metazoa > Chordata > Amphibia > Caudata > Salamandridae > Pleurodeles > Pleurodeles waltl. The sequence goes on from NC_090440.1 coordinate 875,987,889, forward strand.
GAGCCACTCTGACTTTGAGCTCCATAGGTGGCGTCGCCTCAGCAACACGTTGCAGCTATTTACAGACTTTCAAGCCAGCCGCTAGCGGTATCGTCTTTCCTTGCCCTATTCTTCCAACTTCACATTCCTTTCGCTGGTAGAATAACCCCTCACTATTTACACACCATCTTTTCCTGAGAACCGCCCATTAAAGGCTCTTTTAACTTTTAGTCCCGATTTTATTAACCCTTTCTTTTCCCCCTTAGGGAACATTTATTTACTATAACAAATAGTGTTTTTTCTGAGAGATTTACTTATTTCATTATTTTTAAATTATATATATATATCTATGTATATACATTTATATATAAATATATATGATTTCCCTTATCCAAAATGTCTAAAGAAGAAGAAACACAGGTTTTTAAAGACACAAACGTGTCAAAAAACGTAGAGGCTTCCCTCTCAAAAATGCTTTCTGCTCCTAATGAAGACCCCTCAAATAAAGGTAAGAAATGTGCAGCTACTCCTTCTGGGTCTTTTAAATCCGTTTCACCTAAAATTGGTCCTCTCACCCGAGAGGTTTCTTATTTGGGGCTTTCCTCTTCTCCTCTTCAGGTTACCCATTTAAAAGACACTGATGATGATAATGATGAGGATGTCATGGATGACATACACAATTTTGATGGATTTTCTTATCCTTATAATTATGAGCCTCCCGAGAAAGTACAAAAACATTCTCCTACTGATGGTGGTGTTTCTCATGGATTAGTTGATCATCTCGGGGAACCCATGTTTGATCCCTCCCTTATTCATCAACCCAACTCTACTGAGTGGTTCCCTTCAGAGCATGTGGCTGAATTTGTTTATTTTTACCTTCACCATTCTGTTTATAAAACATCTAAAAATAAGATGAGGTCAAAATGTCCCCTCACTTCTCTTCCCAATAATGTTATGGCTACACCTGTCATTGATCCAAACATGTTAATGTTTTTACAAAATATGTGAAAGACCCAAAGAAAGGAGTGGACAGGGCGTTGTCCAACTATCAAGATACAGTTTTAGATTTGGTTGGTCCTTTCACCAGAATACTGGACTTGGCTGAAAAGGTAAGAATTGAAGGCACACAAGTCGATCCAGATACCCTTTCTAATTGTACCCAATGGCTATTTGTATCCTGGGCAATGCCAAGGCACATATTTCACAGGAAAGGCAGAAAAGTTTGCTATTGAAAATAGAACCCAAACTTAAAAGCCTGGTTACTAAGGAGGAGGGTCCTCTTGCTAAGGGGCATTTTATTTGGAGATTCTTTATCAAAGAACTTGGAAAAGATGTTTCAACATTCATCACCATGGACAAGGCCCAACTCTCACTGAAGAAAATTTTCTCTTCTCTGGTATTTGCTAGGGCTGACAAAGGTAGGAGTCACTTTGCTAGCCATTATCCCTCAAGGAGACAATACCTTAACAGAGGCCCCTTTGATCAGCAGTCCGAAGTTGATGCCTGCAACAGTTACAAGCCCCAGTTCTATCCCTGTCATTCCAGAGGTTACCGGTCCAGGGGATACCGGAACAAAGGAGAAATGTTCTCAGGTAAGAGTTTTCAGTTCTGGTCTTTCTCTCGCATGAGATGAGCTCTTTGCATTAGTACATAGCTTTCTCTCACCACGATTCCTGGATACTACAGACTGTTCAAGGGTATTGCATAGAACTCTGTCAACCGCTATACAGTTTCAACTTCCCCACCCTCTTCTTTTTTCCCAAGATCAATCTGTTCTCATCCATGATTAAATCCCTCCTTTCCAAACAGGCTATGGAACAGACTCAGTTGGAGCCCATGGGTTTCCTCACTACCATCTTTTTAGTACGCAAAAAGATCAAAACGTTTCGCCTTGTTTTCAATCTAAAAGTCTTCAACAATTTTGTAGTCTATCATCGCTTCAAGATGAAGACTATACTCCATCTCAGAGATATTCTGCTTCAAAACAACTGGCTAGTCAGATTAGATATTCAATATACTTACCTTACAATCCCGGTACATCCCTCTCACAGAAAATAGCTTACGTTTCAATTGGGGACTTCTTTTTTCTGCTTCAGAGCTCTTCCATTGGGTCTTTCATCAGCTCACTGGTGTTTCACGAAGATCCTCAAGTCAATGGTAGTATTTCTCAGGGCTCAAGGAATCACACTAATTGTATATCTTGACTATTTCCTGATTATGGCCCAAGACAAGAATGTTCTTCTTTCTCATTTACAGGTCTGCCAAGATCTTCTTCTTTCTTTAGGTTTTCTTATCAATGTTCAAAAGTGAGCTCTAGTTCCTTCTCAGCGAGTGGAATTTGTAGGATTTCTGATAGATACATCCCGGGCTATTCTACAACTACCTCAACACAAAGTCGCTTATATAAAAAAGGAAATTCATCATTCTTTCACCCTTTCTCAGTTTTCTCTCAGATCTTTGGCCCATCAGGTGGGGCTTCCCCAATTCAAGACATATTTCCGGGCCCGCTTCATCATCAGGCCCTTTAACAATTATAAAAATTGCTGCAAAAATGGGATATGCATAAGCAAGACCTATATGGAGCGGTCTTACTCATGCATATCCTGTTATTCTAGATCAAGAGTCTAAGGAAGAACTTCTTTGGTGGTCGACTCACTTAGATGCCTAGAACAGGAGAATCATTTTCTCTGCCATCCCACATCTTCTCTTAGAATGCAATGTAAGTCGGACAGGTTGGGACACAAGATGAGGTCAATACTCGACTGGAGGTACATGGTCTCAATAGGAGTCATTCTTGCATATCAACAGTTTATAGATGCTTGAAGATTCCTTGCCATTCAATCCTTTAAAGAAGACAAAGTAAAGTGCACCATTCTTTTACAGATGAACAACCTGACAGCGGGCAGATATATAAATCACCTCAGGGGTACAAGAATACGTGCAGATCTCACCAAACTTCAGCGGAATCTTTCAGTCATGGCAGTCTGTCTCCCAGGCAATATGAATGTCACAGCAGACTGGTATTCCAGACATCTTTGAGACTCAAGCGATTGGCGTCTGCATCCTTTCAATCATCTTTCTTCCACCTTTGGCAACATGTCAATCAAACTCTTTGCCTCTCAAGTGAATTACCAACTTCTTTCCTTTTTCAGCTGGAAACCAGATCCCCTAGCTCTGGCCACTGGTGCATTTCTTCAAGCCTGGCCTCAGACTTTTCTTTGCACTTTTCCCCCCTTTCTATCGATTGCCTCAGTTCTGGTGCAGGCACGCAGACAGTCTTCTTCATTGGGTCTAATCACTCCCTTTTGGCAAGCTCAACCTTGGTATCCAACCCTATTAGAAATGGCATTGGACTTCCTGGTTTGGATTTCTCACTTAACAGATTTACTTCTCAATCCTCTGGGTCTTCAAGAGAGCATGATTTTAGAAGGCTCTCTTTTCCTAATCCCTTGGAACATTTTGGGTCTTCCTGGAGAACCCCAGTAATTTCAGAGGAGGCTATCCACCTCATTCAACAATCATGGGCCCCCGGCACTTCTAAACTCTACAGGTGAGCTTGGGTGACCAGGTGTAGCTGGTGTATGGACAGAGATCTAGATCTCATGTCAAAAGATGTAACAATGGTGATTAATTTCTTAGCATTGCTTGCATCTCATATGTAATGCCTATCGTTCTATTTATTTATACTTACAGATCCGCTATTTCAGCGGAACATCTCAGAGTGGATGGAAGACCCGTTGGAGAACATCCTCTGGTCTGTCGCCTATTAAAGGGAGTAAGATATGTTAACCCTCTGGTTCCCAAATATAATACAATGTGGGACATTAATTTGGTATGCAATTTGTTTCATTCATGGCAAGATAACGTACACCTTTCTCTAAAACACTTATCAGCAAAGTTGACAATGCTTTAATTTCCTTGAAACGTGTGTCTGATGTTGAAGCTTTAGACGTGTCTTCTTTCCACTGTTCTCCCCTTGGTGCATAAACATACTAAAACTAATCTATTCTCAATTCAATATCCTTTTTTCCCTTCTCAACCTAAATTATGTGTAGGAAATTGTCTAAAAACTTATGTTTCACAAACTGCAGATTTGAGATCCTCATCTTCCCAACTGCTTATTTCTTTTCAGAAACGCTACAAGCCCATTTCTTCTCTCACTTTAGCGCGCTGGGTAAAGTGGATCATGTCCTTGGCTGATTTTAATATTGATTCTTTTGGTGCTCATTCGGCCAGAGGGGATATGGCTTCTAGGTCCTTCTGGTCAGGTGCTAGTTTGCATGACATTCTCAAATCTGCAGGTTGGTCAAACGATACTACTTTCAGAACTTTCTATTGTAAAACTATCTTCCCTGATTCTGTTATTGTAATGCTTTGAAAAAGCATAATATGAGCCTCCTGTCTTGTAATAAAATAGAGATTTTTCTAGCCTTGATTTCAGAAAGGCTAGATTTTATTTAAGACACCAAAGCAAGTATTACCTCGCCACTGTTTCATTAGCCCTCCCTGGTCTTTTCCCTGCTACAGTTCAAGCACCTTCTTCGACTTCTGGTGCCTCAACGTAATTCAGTGGGAATCTCTTCTATTATGCAATCTACTGACCTACTCCATGGATCATATCCTCTTCACTGGATCAGAGTTCCTCTCCTTCTTTTGGATTGCCTTGCAGACTTTTTGACTATGCTAATTACTTTATATTCAGTATTGTTATATATTTATATACCTCATTTTGATTGACTCGCTACAAGAAAAGAAGATTTGTTGCTCTCAGTCAAGATAATTATTTGGTTATTGGAAGTCTTATTAGTTATGTTATTGTAATGTGACTGTTGTAGGTCTTTTTCCAGGTTTTCTGGTAAAGGTAGTTTTTTTTCTCTTGCTTGGCCGCTGTTAATCAAGAGCAATAAAAGACAGCATAATACTCACCTCCGTGTCTTTAATAAAATCTAACCTTTCTGACACCAAGGCTAGGAAAATCTCAATTTTAGGTTAGATCCTACTCCCCTCCCCCCCCCCCACTCTACTTACTGTATTGGTGAAGGTCACTTGATTGCTGTAGGTCACAATACTGGGTTGGTTGTGGTATTGGTGCAGGTCATGGTATTCGTCATAGTTGCTGTATTGGTCCAGGTGTAGTATTGGTCTAGGTTGCAGTATTTGTCTAGTAGGTAGTATTGGTCAAGGTCATTGTTGTGGTTTAGAGCGTAGTATTGATGTCACTCATGTTACCCGTTTAGGTTTCTGCATTGGTCTTCTTTGTTGATGCTAAAGAGCTAGAGCTGCATCAGGCCACCAGCCACCTCTACATGAAAGTGACATAACTCAAAATGTTGCCCCACTCCATTCAGAATACAATGAGTGGCCCCTGAGTCTCCCATATCTCACAGATATTCATTGGTCTTGAGCTAAAGGGCCATCCTAATGGTTTAGGAGCCCGTTGAAGAGTTGCCCCTCTTCCCCCCACCAACCCTAGCAGGGCTGCAGGGACCTGCGTTACATCCCTGCTACATGACAAAACATCAGTATATCAAGGAAGGTGCAAGTGATATTTGGTATAAAGAAGTTAAAAGTCATTACTAGGGAAATGAGAATAAAATATGGAAAATATTGTACAGATAGATGGCCTCCAAAATAATTATATTTTGATTGTCAGTTTCCAGTATAGCTAACATGCTATGTGCTCTATGAGGAGGGCCACTGGAATTATGTGACTGTGCAGCCGTGGCAATTTTCGCGTAACTGTCGAATTGCTGCACTCGCTGCATAATCCATCACCTGCCGCATAATCTGCAGATTTGAACAAAAAAAATTGTTTCCAGCTCAAAAGGTTCAAAAGTTAGTAAAAATGCAGTGGCACGTGTTGCAGCCCAGTGGAAGGCCCTTTGCAAAGTTTGACTGGCCACTTTTGTGTAGCTTATTGCTATATTTGGGTGTTAAACTGGTCCTAATGAGGTACAACGAATGCCCAGACAGTGTTGACAAGTTTAAAAATAACTAAATAATTAAGTAATACTGTCACAAAATGTGCAGCATATGCCGCATAGTGTGCCTTTTCTTGTCGCATAGTTTGCTGAACCCTGTTGCATAATCTGACCCTCCCATGCGACATTATTGTAGTGACCCTGTCCATGAGACGTTCTCCTCCCCTCTCTGTCTCTTCCTTTTCTCTGCTTCTGGACAAATGGCACAGTAAAGAGCTGTAGGAGCGCACTATCCAAGGTGCTTTGGGCCAAACGAGGGGTATGGAAAGTGTTATATAAATACCAACATAAATACCAATACAACACGGCATACCTATTTCAAAATTAGATTAGAGGCTAAACTACTCATGGGGAGCAAACGCTAGTGCAATACTGCCATCTAGTGGCCGAATGGAGTAGTTAGTTTCCCGAGGGTTTGGTGTGAACTTGTTTACTGGCAAACACATTTATTTAGCTCGCTTGTGCCTCTGGTTTCTTGAAATAACTTTTGAAGATCTAGGAAAGCAGAGCTTCAGAAGCCATTTTACTATATAAAACCATTGTAGGCCACTTTTATTCTGTGCTCACTTTTAAGTTACCATATCGGAAACAAAATAGAGCCGCGAGATGATTTGAAGAAATGGAAAACTTGAATTGATCTTATAATGATTACGATGATTATTATCGTCGGGGCATTTTGGGTAAGTCACACAAACAGCTGCCTTTGTGCGCCGGTCTTTGATTAACTTGTCAGAAAGGGTCTGAAAGGAGTCGTGCTTACATTGTTTGCCTTTATCGTCTCAAATGTTTCCTCTCTGATGCAGGCTCGGATTGTTCCATCAGTAGACCTGAGATATACTTTCTCAGTGTATGTGCACATATGCTGCTTAGCTGCTGTTTGATTTGGTTATAACAGCCGCCCTATGGTCTCAGTGTACTGGTGCGTTTGTGTGATTTGGTCATATTAGTTAGGCAGCAAAGGAATAGCTATTTCTTTCATTTGGACATTGCAGAGGCAACTATAATTTTACTCATGGCTCCATTGAAAGCCGAAGGTGACCTCTTTTTTGCAGATAGGTATCCTCTTTAGACTTGCTGCCATACACACCCACATATTTTGGTGAACTGACGTCTTATCTTTGATAATCTCCTTGTATAGGGCATTCCCGTACTCTAATCTGATACTGCCTACTGCTCGATTATGATGTTTCTTTGGTTTAGAAGGACTAAAATGTTTAGCTTTTTTAAAGCATGTGATATGAACGATAGTGTTATATATGTCATTTGTAAAGAGTCACTACCTTGAATAACTAGAATTAAATCAAGCTATTAACTGATATAACATAACAGGGGGAAAACATGCTTCTTCCCGTTGTTATGTCACCACACAACGCAATAACTTCCCTTGCATTCCACCGCCTTGCCTCGAGTATAGTAAAGGAACTGTAGTGTCTTCCCCAGCTTGGTACCCGCTCAATAACTAGGCCACACATGGAGTTGTAAATCACACATCTTTATATCTCTGTATGCACCTGTGAACTCCAACATTCTAAACCAAGAGTTCATACATTCTATTCTAACGATTATGTTACACACTGATATGGAGCCCTCGGGGAGCCAGAAAGGTTCCATTCTGAATAATGCAAGACACTACACCTTCCCCTCAGTTAAATGAAACATTGCAAATATTTAGAAAATCATGAGACAGATACAAAAAATGTTGACCAGAGATTTTCATTTTTGAGTTGTGTTTTTGTATCATTAAAGAAGCAATTTAGCTTGGGTAGACATTGCTAATCCAGGCCGATTTTGGTGTCAAAACATAGGTTTTGGGGTCAAGTATTCTTGTAGAGACCGAAAATAAGAAAATAACTCCTCAGAGCAACCCTTCTGCCTTTTTTCAAAATTGCAGCACTATAATGATGTGTTTTAGCAATCATATTGGTAATTTATTTTCGTATTGTTTTTGTTTCAGGTTTTCCATTGATTCATATTTGTAAACATGAGCGAAGCAGGTGATAGCAGAGGATCTTTACAATCTGACAGAGTGTGCCTAACTACAAAATCTGAGGACTCCTTCAACAAAGGTAAATGTGTCATATGCCAAACTAATCCAAAAGAAAAGCTAACATCAGCTGTGGCTGCGCACAAGAGAGTTCCACATGCTGCAGAAATATGTCAAGATGAAGTTCACAAAAGATTGAAACTGATGGGTGAAGGGGATAAAATATTTTATCATTGTAAAAACAAGTGGTACAAGTCATATACAATGGAAAAATACCTGGAAACGTGTACAAAAATAGCAGAAACCAGTGAATCACACCAAGAATCCAATTATTCTGAGAAAGTGATAACAATCAAACCCAAAGCCCATCCACTTAGAATATCAATGGCTACCCCTCGTCCACTTCCAAAAACCGACCAGAAAGTAGAGTATTTTGAATGTGTTATCTGTTGCTTAGCCAGAACAAAGTCTAAAGAGATTGACGGAAGAACAAAGTGCACAGTATATGAGTCTCAAAGGGCAAACTAATTTCTTCCAAGATGAAGGTTTCAGCCGAGTAGCTGATCTAAAAAGTGAGGTGAATGTATTTGCAGCGGATTTGTAAGTCCACCCAAACTGCATGTATGCATGCATTTGAAAATATGAAGGTACAATGAGCTCCTAGTAGCAACGTAACTGCCTTCAGTTAAGTTTGCACCGTTTGAAAAAGCAAATTAAGTTTTAAAGCCACTCTTGTGTGCTGGCCACAGGTTCACACTCAGTGACATCCGAGAAATAATGGTCAAACTGTATTGATCCATAATAATGAAATTAAGATTTTTCTAGTGAGAATGTACAATGACAGAATTCATTTTTGTCAGTCTAAGTAAAAGACTGAGCCGCTTAGGGTGTTCTTAGCTGTTTTGACTCCTGAAGTTCTTGCTGACAAAATAAGATCACAAGATGCAGTAAAATCAGAAGGAACCATTTTAATAAACATCTTGAAAGATTTCGATTTTAGACTTTATGACAAATTTTGTGATGCCCCAGAGCTCTGCAAATCATGGGAGTCAACAAGAATGCCTGATGTTGTCTTAACATGTTTTACATCATTGTTTAATATCAGCAAAGCAAAACTGTTACAAACTAAAGTTCTTGAGTTTGGAACAGAAGCCAACAACATTGATGATGGCTTTGAAGATATAAGCAAAGAAGTGGAAGACAATCCCATGAACCAACAGGCTACTGCTGTGCAAATGTATTGGCTTTTCCAAATCATGTTTTATGAATTACGTCACGGCAAAAGGAAAACTCTGCTACACATGATGACTGCCCACGCAATCTATGACAAGTGCAAAAGTAGAGAGCTAATCACTTCAATGAAAAGTATTGATGTATCAACAAGTTACAATGACAGTATGGAGCAGGAACTTATTAGTAGCTCATACTGTAAAACCCTGTCAATCTGACAGCACATCACTTCCAAATCACTTTACTAGGACAGGATTTACAATTGCTGCTCTTGATAGTTTTCATTTTGAAGACAGCTCTACTTTGTCAGGAACATTCAGTACACATGATACTGCGACTGTACTTTTTCACGACTGTACCAATGAAGTAGCTACTGGAAAACAAGCTGGTTCAGCTGTAGGCATAAACAAACGAAGCTGCAAACTTATAACCCAACTGCCTTGCCAACGTGTGTCAGCATCACTACAAGCTGTCAGCAGGTCCCAGTCTAACAGAAAGTTTCAAAGTGACTGAGGACTTGGATCTTCTTCTACCTGATGCTGCAGTCCGCAAAGCTGACTTAACTGAATTTATCGTATCACTTATTCGGTGTGGACTGGAATTCGTGCTCTGATCTCCCAGACTACCGTCCCACTGAGGAAGGTTGGGTTTTTACCAGCAATACCACCTCCAGTCACAAACTATGCAATAGTATACAGAGCTCTAAAAATTTATAAAATGTACATACTTGGCTTGAAAACCAGCCTATCCTGACAAGTTTCTGCAATGAAGGTGTTTTCCATATTATAGCTGACATTTTTATGAGTGATTCAGTAGATCTTGATGATCTTTATCCAATGATGGGCGTTTTCCACATCACAAAAGTTGCAGTGCAGGAAGTTATCTCAGTGGCTGTGGCACAGACAATGCACTTATTGAGGATGAAAGCTTTGGAAGCAAAACTGTCCAGTCAGTATTGAGCAGTACTCATTATGTTTTCTATCAACAAGGTATGCTCATCGTAACCGAGGTTATAGAAACATTGCGTTGTAATGCTTTCTGGAACAAGAATGACAAATTGGGTTTTGCATATCTTATCTCAGAAGTGAACAAGGTACAGGGTGCACTTCATTCAAAAGACTTAGGCCCTCATTATAACATTGGCGGTGACTGTAAAACTGGCGTTACTACCGCCAACAGCCAGGCAGTAATTACTGCCAAACTATGACCATGGTGGTGATACCTTTCATAGACAGGCAATGTACCACACCAACCGCCAGGGTGTGAACACCACTGACCACAGCAGTAGCCATCAACAGCGAGGGGGAAGTCAAGGTACTGCCCACCATATTATGACATAGCAAACTGCCAGGGTTTCCGGGGCGGTATCAAAAGCCTGGCGGAAACACTGCACACAAGAGGAAAGACTCATCATCAGGGACACAGAGGAGATGGCCGCTGCTATGGAACCGGAACTTCAAGTCTTCCCGATGCTCTTCAATGCCATGGCCCTCCTGGAACACCAACGCTGACGAAGATGACGACGGTGAGTACAGTCGCCTAGCACACAAGGGAGGGAGGGAGGAAAAGGAGAGTGACACACACATGCACAACACACACCATTCACACACACAACATACACAGAACCAGCTCCAGAGTAAAACTAATGTCACAGGTCCCACGTCTAATTAAAACAAGGACAACACTGAGATTTAACGAACACTGTAATTTGATGCCAACAGCCACCATATTGTCCATTTGTAACCAAATGCAGGCATCAATATCCAGAAAGGGCCAATGGCCAGTCCAAAGTACAAAAGGCCCACATGGCCACAGGGCACAGTCCAAGGCCCAACTTGACTCCTGACACTATCCGGAATCCACTGTGCAGGGACATCATGTTGGAAATGTACAGGCACCTCAGGGGGAATGGGGTGGGGGGGCACCTCAGCTAAAGTGGGGAACTTGCACACTGGTTCTGGAGGGGGCTCCTTGCCCAATTGTCTCAGGTGGGGAGACTAGGCCATAGTCGCTAAAGTGGGGAACATGCCCAGTGGTTCTGGAGGAGGCTCCTTGCCCATTTGCCTCTGGTGGGGAGTCTAATGCCACAGTCTCTGAAGTGGGGAACATGGTCACTGGTTCTGGATGGGGGTCCTTGCAGAATAGTCCCTGGAGGGTGGCCTGCATGCCCTCTGCTGGAGGTGAGGGCTGCTGTGCCTCTGCTGGAGGTGAAGGCTGCTGTGCCTCTGCTAGAGGTGAGGGCTGCTTTGCCTCTGCTGGAGGTGAGAGCTCCTTTCCTACTACTGGTGGAGATGTAACCCTGGCTGCCTCTGCTGGAGGTGGGGACTCATTGCCCTCTGCTGGTGGAGGGGGCCTCTTGCCTCTCTTTGGTGGTGGAGTCAGAACCATCTCTTTCTTTGGTGGTGGAGTGGGAACCTTCCCTTTCTTCTGTGGTGTTGTGGTGGGAACCTTCCCTTTCTTTGGTGGTGGAGGGCGATCCATGTGTCCCCTCTTGTGACGGGTGCCCTTGGCCTTTGACATGTCACTTGTGTCCTTGCCTCCAGGACTAGGGGTGCCTCCACTGTCCCCATCTCATGTCCCTTGGTCTTCACCACCCTATTCCTCCCTTTCTGAGGCAGAGGTTTGCTCACAGTAGGAGTGACAGCCATCACACTACGGGCCCCTTTGTGCCAGCAGCTGATGATTTCATGGGAGCAGTGGCAGACTGTTTGGCTGAGGTGCTGTGCTGGGTCATTGGGACCCTGCACTTACGGGTAGGACAGTGGGATGGAGGGGAGGGAAGAGGTCAAGATGTGCATGGAAAAGCTTCTTAGGGACATTCGGGTGGGATGTGGGAGGAGGGATGGGAGTGGAGGTTGAGGGAGTGTTTGTCAGAGGTGTATGTCTGCTGTACTTAGGTGCAGGTGCATGGGCAGTGTGCGTGTGTGAGTTGGATGGCTGTTGGGAGTCTGAGTGCGTGTGGTTTTTTTTCTTAGGGGGGCAGAAAGGGTGGGAGAGGACAAAGGGGACGCGTGGATGGATGTTATGGAGGTGTCTTCAAGTGAGGTGTGTGCGCTGCTTGATGTGGTGATGGTGGTGGTGGCTGTTGATGCAGAGCATGCAGGTGTGAGTGCGGATGTGACTGTGAGGGAGGAGGGGGTGGGGGAGACAGTAGAGACAGTGGTTGTTGTTGTGTGTGCAACTGTCTGTTGTTTGTGTGAGTGCTTGTGGCTTGAAGTGTGCTGCCTGTGTTTGACTGTTCTACTGTGTGATGTTTTCTGTGCATGCTTGTCTGTATGTGTGGATGGGATGGGTTGGGGTTGAAGAGACTGGGACTGGGAAGTGGTAGTTGGAGGGGGGACAGTAGGAACAGGGACACTAGCTGCCATCAGAGAGGAGGCCAGAGCCTGAAACGATCTCTGTACGGCCGCCAACCCACCGTGGATGCCCTCCAGGTATGCATTGCATTGCTGCTTCTCGGAAGCCAGCCCCTGGATGGCATTCACTATGGTTGACTGCCCTACAGAGATGGATCTCAGGAGGCCAATAGCAATAGCCTCCTCACTGAGGGCAGCAGGGCTCACTGGGGCAGGGCATGAGGTGCCTGGGGCAAAGGAGACGCCCACCCTCCTGGGTGAGCAGGCACAGGCAACTCAGTGGGGGGCTACTGGGAGGACCGTGCTGTACTGGGGTGGCACCCGTATCTGTAGCTGGGGTGGATCCAGAGGTGTCCGCCACCACCAGGGAGCTCCCATTGGAGGAGGAATCAGAGTCAGTCTTGTCGCCTTCTGTCTCCGCCGTGGTGCTTCCCTCGCCCTCCATCCCACTGGTGCCCTCGGTCACTGCCCTCGGACACTGCCTCCTGGGTCCTGTGGGATGCAGCTCCCTCAGTCGCTGGTGCCTCTGCTCCTCTGCCAGATGATGCTAATGCACACATGGACAGTATGACAGAAGAAAATGGGGGTGGGAGAAAAGGAGCACTGGGTAAATAACAGCACCAACACCACAGATGGCATGCACATTATCATCACACAAAGGGATCAGGATTGAGCACAAAGCATCGCAGTGGCATTCCATTGGCTAGGTACCACAGCAAGATGTGAGCCAAACACCGCCAACTGAAACCCTCCTGGGACCCACTAAGCCCTGTCTGACATGGAATGCCACCTAGCTAGGTTACAAAATTTTGCTATACACCCATTTACCTTGAGCTGGACCAAGCAGCAATGTCTGAGCTGGCATTAAGGGGCACCCACTAACTGAAACCCACCACCACAATCCCATGTCAGCCAGCAAAAATGGTTGTCACACTCACTGTACTCACCCCTTGTGGCTGCTGTGCTGCCCTCACGTACTCATCCAGCTCTGGGTAGGCAACCACCAGTATGCGGACCATTAGGGGGGTCAGGTTCTGACGGGCACCCTGCCCTCGTTGGGAGGCCATCCCCAGTTGGGCCTCCGCAGTCTTCCGGGTCCAGCGTCTCAGATCCTCCCACCTTTTCCTGCAGTGGGTGCTCCGCCTGCTATAGACCCCCAGGGTCCGCACCACCTTGGTGATGGCACGCCACAATCCCTTCTTCTGATGGGCGCTGACCTGCAGAGCTAATACAGACAGGAGGACACCATTAACCATACAATCCTGCCAGTCACACATATGGCTCACAAATTAAATTTCCATCTCCATTGGCACACACATCACCTGGAGCCCTGCATGTACACTACCACCAGACATACCCCACACCTTGTTGCATGCATCGTCCCCATGGTGTACTCACTTGTTGGTCTGGAGGCCCATGCAGCTGTTCATACAGGGGTAGGACCCCATCCACCAGGCGCTCTAACTCCTGTGAAGTGAAGGTACTTTCCCCTGTCACACGGGCCATGGCAGGATCCAGACACAGGTCACAGCAGCACACGCAGTGTAGGTGTTGTCCTGCGGAACGTCAGGAATCAAGTGAGGTTATAGATAGAAAATGGCGGTCACGTCCATGGCGGTGTAGACCGTCACCACTGCCGGTAAACCCTATTGGACACTGTACTCCATAGAGCCCCATTTTAGCCCTTGAGGATGAGCACAGCAGTGCAAGACCGCCTTCCGCCATGACTCCCATCACCAGTGGAGTTACATCACTTCCACATGTCCATACTTACAGGAGAGGGGCTCACCATTTAATGGTGGTCGACAACAATCTGAAATTGGAAACTGCGTCATTGCTGTGAATTGTACATACATTGCCATTCACATTGTCTGATTACATACATGCTCATTTGCACTGGGGTGGTGGTTCCATTGTTCAGTTTGTGACACCCTTCTCACTCTTGTGTCCCTTAGATACTTACCACTGTGGAGGAATAGGAGGCAGAGTACAGACCCCTTGTGGACTTGGCTACACTGGAGGACAGGCATATAATACTGACCTATAAACTGAACAGGGCCACAATCACAGAACTGTGTACTCAATTGGAGCCTGATCTGATATCAGCTATCCATCATCCCACTGGGATCCCCTCTCTTGTGCAAGTTCTATCAATGTTCCAGTTCCTCGCAAATGGTTCTTTCAAAGTGACAGTGGGCTTGGCAGCAGGAATGTCACAGCCAATGTTCTCAATAGTGCTGGCAAGGGTTTTGTCTGCCTTGCTCAAACACATGTGCAGCTACATAGCTTTCCCCCAAGTAGAAGATTTGGCTACTGTGATGGCTAGATTCTATGCAATGGGACATACAGGGAGTGCAGAATTATTAGGCAAGTTGTATTTTTGAGGATTAATTTTATTATTGAACAACAACCATGTTCTCAATGAACCCAAAAAACTCATTAATATCAAAACTGAATATTTTTGGAAGTAGTTTTTAGTTTGTTTTTAGTTTTAGCTATGTTAGGGGGATATCTGTTTGTGCAGGTGACTATCACTGTGCATAAATATTAGGCAACTTAACAAAAAAAAATATATACCCATTTCAATTATTTATCATTACCAGTGAAACCAATATAACATCTCAACATTCACAAGTATACATTTCTGACATTCAAAAACAAAACAAAAACAAATCAGTGACCAATATAGCCACCTTTCTTTGAAAGGACACTCAAAAGCCTGCCATCCATGGATTCTGTCAGTGTTTTGATCTGTTCACCATCAACATTGCGTGCAGCAGCAACCACAGCCTCCCAGACACTGTTCAGAGAGGTGTACTGTTTTCCCTCCTTGTAAATCTCACATTTGATGATGGACCACAGGTTCTCAATGGGGTTCAGATCAGGTGAACAAGGAGGCCATGTCATTAGATTTCCTTCTTTTATACCCTTTCTTGCCAGCCACGCTGTGGAGTACTTGGACGCGTGTGATGGAGCATTGTCCTGCATGAAAATCATGTTTTTCTTGAAGGATGCAGACTTCTTCCTGTACCACTGCTTGAAGAAGGTGTCTTCCAGGAACTGGCAGTAGGACTGGGAGTTGAGCTTGACTCCATCCTCAACCCGAAAAGGCCCCACAAGCTCATCTTTGATGATACCAGCCCAAACCAGTACTCCACCTCCACCTTGCTGGCGTCTGAGTCGGACTGGAGCTCTCTGCCCTTTACCAATCCAGCCACGGGCCCATCCATCTGGCCCATCAAGACTCACTCTCATTTCATCAGTCCATAAAACCTTAGAAAAATCAGTCTTGAGATATTTCTTGGCCCAGTCTTGACGTTTCAGCTTGTGTGTCTTGTTCAGTGGTGGTCGTCTTTCAGCCTTTCTTACCTTGGCCATGTCTCTGAGTATTGCACACCTTGTGCTTTTGGGCACTCCAGTGATGTTGCAGCTCTGAAATACGGCCAAATTGGTGGCAAGTGGCATCGTGGCAGCTGCACGCTTGACTTTTCTCAGTTCATGGGCAGTTATTTTGCGCCTTGGTTTTTCCACACGCTTCTTGCGACCCTGTTGACTATTTTGAATGAAACGCTTGATTGTTCGATGATCACGCTTCATAAGCTTTGCAATTTTAAGAGGGCTGCATCCCTCTGCAAGATATCTCACTATTTTTGACTTTTCTGAGCCTGTCAAGTCCTTCTTTTGACCCATTTTGCCAAAGGAAAGGAAGTTGCCTAATAATTATGCACACCTGATATAGGGTGTTGATGTCATTAGACCACACCCCTTCTCATTACAGAGATGCACATCACCTAATATGCTTAATTGGTAGTAGGCTTTCGAGCCTATACAGCTTGGAGTAAGACAACATGCATAAAGAGGATGATGTGGTCAAAATACTCATTTGCCTAATAATTCTGCACTCCCTGTATTCCTAATATTATTGGGGCGATTGATGGAACACATATTGCATTTGTCCTCCCCTCTGCCACAATGAACAGATGTTCAGGAATCAGAAGAGTTTCCACTCACTCAATGTGCAAATGGTGGGCCTGGTGGACCAGTACATCTCCCAATTCACTGCCAAGTATCCTGGGTCGGTGCATGACGCCTTTGTCCTGAGGAATAGCAGCTTCCCAAATGTGATGGCACAATTACAGAGGCACAGGGTGTGGCTAATAGGTGAGCCTGAGTCCCCAACCAAGATATGTCAGTGTATGCCTTCTGGAGTCATCCCCCATACCATTGTGTATGGCCTATGTTTGTCCCTCAATTCTTGCAGGTGACTCTAGCTCCCCAAACCTGTTGTGGCTCCTGACCCCTGTGACGAATGCCAGGACAGGGGCTGAAAATCTGTATAATGATGCACATGGGCGAACCAGGCGGATCATAGAACGTACCTTCGGCCTCCTGAAGGCCAGGTTCATATGCCTCCATCTGAGAGGTGGATCCCTGTGCTACTCCCCTGAAAAGGTATGCCAGATAGTTGTAGTATGCTGCATGTTGCACAACCTGGCCCTCAGACGACATGTGCCTTACCTGCAGGAGGAGGAGATTGGACATGCCCCTGTGGCAGCAGTGGACCCTGAGGACAGTGAGGATGAGGAGGATGAGGTTGTGGACAACAGAACATCAGTAATACGGCAGTACTTCCAATGACACATAGGTAAGACAGTGGAACTGACCTTTCCTCTAATTATTTATGTTTCAGTGTGGCTGTAGCATGATGGCAGTCACTTACTTTGCATCTCAACTGCCTGTCACCTATGCCTTCTCAATTTACAGATGTTGGTGTTCTTACTGTGTACTGATGTGACGACTGCAGAAAGCTGCAGCTCATTATTTGTATACTATACCAAAGTTCATGTCAATTGAAGATGTAACGGTTAACATAATTGCACATTTTCATCACACAAAGCACTATCACTCAAGTTGTGTCCAAGGGTGTTTATTGTAGTACAATTTATAGAAGGAATAGTGCAACGGAATGGGGTGATTGTAGAGGTAAGTCCAGGGTATTGGTCCAGTCTGTTTGTAGCACAGGTCCAGTGTCCAAGAGCCTGCCCATAGGAAGGAGAGCAATGGCAGTACAAAGTGGACAAGGTGAGACAGTGGAACACTAGGGGGACATTCAGGAGGGTCTCATTTCTTGGCAGTGGTCTTGGTCTTGGCAAGTGTCTCTGGCATCTGTCTTGGTCACAAGGAACGTTTGCGGGGTGGTTCACCTTCTTAAGGGGGAGGGGTGCTGGTGGCCTGTGGGTCCTGTGGCAGGGTCTCCTGTCCACTAGCTGCAGCACATGTGGTGGGCTGTTCACTTGACAGGCTAGTGGAAGGGGCCCGCTGGTGTGCTGTATATTCCCTCATGATGTTGGCCATATCAGCCAGCACCCCTGCTATGGAGACCATGGTGGTGTTGAGGGCCTGCAAATCTTTCCTGATCTCCTGATGGTGTGCCTCCTGCAGCCGCTGGTTCTCCTGCATGTTGTTAAGAATCTGGCCCATCATGTCCTGGGATTGTTGGTAAACCCCAAGGACATTAGTGAGTGCCTCCTGGACAGTCGGTTCCCTGGGCCTGTCTTCCCTCTGGCGCACAGCTGTCCTCCAAGTGTCCCTGTCCTCCTGTGCCTCTGTCCCCTGAACGGTGTGCCCACTGCCACTGACCGCAGAACCCCAATTGTCTTGGCTGTGCGGTATGGACTGGGGTCCCTGTAGAGGTGGGCACACTGCTGATTGACGTGTCCTGGGGACAGAGGTGTGGGGACATTGGGTGGGTGCTGTGGTGTTGGATACTGAGGGGGAGGCTTTGTGGTGGACTGGGATTGAGCTGGGGTGGCCGATTAACCAGTGGTCCCAGATGGGCCAGGTAGTTCATCCAGATCCAGAAGTCCAGAATTACTGTCATCACTGGTGGCATCTTCTGCTGGGGGACTGGGTAGTCGTTGCACCTCCTCACCACTGGGATTGGCTGGGGCACCTGTGGGGATGTAAGTGATGTATTATGCTTCAAGTCTGTGACATATTGTACATCTCTAGCTTCCCCTGTATAGTTGCTGTTGCCCTGCCACCTTTGTTTGTGTATGGGGATGTATTGTTGGATTGTTAGTTCTCCATGCTTGCATGCATTGGTGGTGGGTGTACATGCAGGGCTGGGAGGGCTGTACATGCATTGGTATTTTATTCAGGGCTTGGCATTGGGGTCAGTCAAATGTGTAGCTGCATTGTGTGGGATGGAGTGGAGTGATGGGAGTCAGGGTGAGGGGGTGAGATGGCATGATGGTATTGGGGTTGATAGGTAGTAAATATTGCCTCAGCAGTGTCTAGTCCTCTGGCTACTCCAGTGAGTCCCTCAGGTTGCAGTATTGCCAAGACTTGCTCCTCCCATGCTGTCAGCTGTGGGGGAGGAGGCAGGGGTCCAGCACCAGTCCTCTGGATGGCAAGCTGGTGCCTTGTTGCCATGGAATGTACCTTCCCCCGTAGGTCATTCCACCTCTTCCTGATGTTGTCTCTTGTTCTTGGATGCTGTCCCAAGGCATTCACCCTGTCCGCAATTTTCTGCCATAGCTCTATCTTCGTGGCAATGGAGATTTGCTGTACCTGTGCTCCAAACAGCTGTGGCTCTACCCTGACTATTTCCTCCACCATGACCTGCAGCTCCTCATCTGTGAAACGGGGGTGCCTTTGTAGGGACATGGGTGTTCTGTGGTGTGTGTTGTGCAGTGGGTATTGAATAATGTGGTGGGGTGTGGGGTGCGTGACGGATGGATGGGTGGGTGTTTGTGGTGTGTGTTGTTGTTGCTGTAATTTGCGTGAATATCTCTTGGCTATTTTTCGTGTTTGTATAGGGTTGTGTGTAATGTGGGTGGGTGTTTTATAGTGCTGTGAGTGGATGGGTGTGGTGTGTGTGTCAGTGTCAGGTGTGTAATTTTAGTTTTGGCCAGTGTTGTGTTGTTTTGTATTTGGGTGGCCATTTTGATCACACCGGTGTGTGTACCGCCAATGGTTTACTGCCATTGAATGTCCGCCGTGGTGATCTGTGGGTCATAATGTGGTGGGTGTTGTTTTGTTGGAGTAACAGTATGGGTGTTCGCACCAACACGTTTATACTAACCCTTGGTCTGGCGGATATGTGTTTGTGGCAGTATTCTGTCAGTTTTGTGTGTGTGTGTGTCATAATCTGGCGAACTGATGTTCACTACCATTACGTTGTGTTGGCGGCCGTCACCACGGCAGTAAGCGGGATTTACCACCAATGACGCAATGAGGGCCATAATGCAAAGCTAGGGAGTGTTCAAAATACCCAGTTCAAAATCAGAAAAAACTCTGAAAACCAAGTTTTTAAAGTTTGTCAAAGAATGTGAAGAAAAATCGGAACTTTGCAAGAACCTGGGAAATGATCTACACATGATACCTTTAGTAAAAAACTTGGTACATGCTGATCGGGAAGGTGATTGGGAGCTGAACATGAAGACTGTGGAGTCACTGATTACTGTGTTTTGTGAATTCGACTGTATAAACTACCTGAGATATGGGTCCTAGTATTTGGAAAGAGTGAAGGAGCTAGAGGTAGAACACCCATGCCTCTACAGAAAATTCATCCAAAAACATTTTGTGGTGAAAGACAGAGAGGGAAGGTTCAATGCTGTGACTCCAGATATGAAACTGGAACAGACGATTCAGAGATTACAGAAAAGGCACGTAAAAGTTAATATGTTGCTCAATGGCAGCTAGTTTACGATGAAGTCCTTTTTTTATGGGGGTATGTCAAGGGGTCGGGATTAATGTTTGTTACACAACTGATGTGTAATTATGTCTTTTAACTTTATCAAGTCGCCAGCATGACTCATAGCAGTGACAACCTGGGCTAACGATAAGCAGCTGAGGTACTTGACTTGACAATTAAATTGATGTAGGTCTCAGTCGTTTGGGATGGAGTACCATCACCTTAAACAGGCACTCTTGAAAAGTAGTCAGCACAATTTTGATCCTTTCCTGTTTGATGAACAATTATGTAATTGTATTCTTCCAATCGTAGCCCCCATTGTTCAATTCAAGGAAGCATCTTGGCTTTTGGATTGCAGAAAAGCTTGATTATCAGTCACCAGCATAAAAGGTTTTCCATAAAGGAATACATGGAAATGTTCACAAGCCCATAATACAGCCAAACCTTCCTTTTCAGGCTAAGTAAGCATATTCTGTTTGAGGCAAACTTCTACTAACATAGGCAACAATATGTTATCTTGCATTTTGCTGTCCACTATGCTGTGCAAGTATAGCACCTAACCCAGCTGGACTAACATCAACCACAATCTCAGTGTGTAGTTTTGGATTGAAGAACGCCATTTCTTTAGCATTTTATATGTTTGATGCTCTTGAAACTCTTTTCACATTATCTTTAGCACTTAAATGAAAAAAAATTCTTTCTTAGCTCTCTTAACGGAGCACTGACAGTGGCAAAATCCTTTATGTATTGTGAGCCATAGCTGGCAGTTCCAAGAAAGGAATGTAGCATTGAAACATCCTGTGGTGATTCAGCATTAGTCAAGGCTTGGACTTTTGCAGGATCCGGCGTCATGCCCCGATCAAAAAAGATATAACCTGGCGATCTTCTGGCACCCATGGCATTGCCGGTCTTGGGAAATGACCGCCAATGTCATAATAAGAGCCTAAGTTTTTAATGCTGAATGCTGATCCCTTAGATATTGTTCCCCAAATGGTTCAGATAGTATAGAGTCCACGTGTCTGGACCATTCCCTTTCACTGCCCATTGCTGAAGCTGACCGAACAGATGTCCAACTGACAAAGAGAGAATCGCAGCTTGCTAAGTCATATGAGGAGAAGTATAGCAAAATGCTATTGTCTTTGTCGTAGATTTGTTCTTTGTTTTCTAGGTACCAACTGCGATTTTTATACAGCCATAGTTTAGATGTTTTCCAAATTAACTATAACTAAATTGTTTTGCAAGGAGCCCAAACATGCTATTCTAATCTGAAGTTTAGTTAGGGAGCCCTGGAGATGTTAACAAATTGTAATTAACGAAGAATTGATATTATTCACCTGTTGACTCTAGATGTATGCAATTTCTATTGCACAGTTATTCTTGCTATTAATTTGTACTGTGACTCTTAAATGCTTAATTGTTAATGCTTTAGTTAAACTGAGATTTTTTAGAAGGTTTGGTCAGCCAGTGTTATTCACGTATGCTTATAACTTGGTTTTGAGATTAATTTATGTGATAATAACATTGTTAATATAGGGAAATAAACTTTCTAATTTTGCTTAAAGCTGTGGTTATTCGTGGTCAAATGGGTCATGGTGAGTAAAGATTATTGGCTCCAGATGAAATGTTTGTTTATTGATTATGTTGAAAAGATTGAGGTTTAAAGGTGAAACTCTTAGTGGAAAAACATAAGCGTCAAAAGGTCTATCAAACCTCTAACGCATCCCTTTTTAAATTAAATTATAAAATCTCCTTGTGTGGCCACTAGAGATGGTTGGTTAGTCCCACTAGAGTTGAATGGTTAGTCTCCTTAAGAGATCACTGTAGTTCATAGATTTGGTAGAAAAGTTGGATGGGGCATCTCCTTAAGAGACCACTATGATCCCCCAGATATAAAGGCTATAATTTGCAGATTTGGTAGTACAAGCAAAATATTATGGCCCTCATTATGACATTGGTGTTTTTTTCCGAAGATTGCTGTGGTGACGGCCACCAACAGACTGCCACGGAGGCGGTAATCTGCCTGCCAGATTATGACACAGAAACACAAAAGCAACAGAAACCAACCACAAGTCTGCCAGACCCAACAAAGTCGAAAAACTGTCAGACCCACCACCCTCACTGCTACACCAGCAAACCACAGTCCTCCAAATTATGATCCACAAATCACCACAGTGGGCATTCAACAGCGGTCAACTATTGACGGTGCCCACCACCACGGCGGAATTGGGCACCCAACACCACTTCAAGCCAACATTGGCCAGAACAAAAAACCCACAACTGACACATATACACACACCCTACACACTCACCAACAGCACTATAACACACACCCCCACATAACTCACAATCCTTTGCAAACATGAAAAGACTGCTACACCTTGCCAGGTCAATCCCATAAAGAGTTACACACACACACACACCACATCTACCTATACATCCGTCACGCATCACACACCACACACCCCACCACAACACTGAACACCCTCTGCACAACACACACAACAGGCATGTCCCCACAAAAACACCTCTGTTTCACTGATGAGGAGCTGTGGATGATGGTGGAGGAAATCGTCAGGGTAGAGTCACAGCTGTTTGGTGCACAGGTTCAGCAGATCTCCATTGCCAGGAAAATGGAGCTACGGCAGAGGATCGTGGACAAGGTGACCTCTGTGGAACATTATCCACGCACAAGGGACAACATCCGAAAGAGTTGGAATAACCTACGGGGGAAGGTGCATTCCATTGCATCAAGGCACCAGCTCGCCATCATGAGGGCTGGTGGTGGACTTCCACCTCCGCCCCCACAGTTGACAGCATGGGAGGAACAAGTCTTGGCAATCCTGCATTCCGAGGGCCTAACTGGAGTCACTGGAGTGCTGGACACTGGTAAGACACCATTACTAACCTACCTCCACGATGCCTGCATGGCATGTCACCCCCTCACCCCGACTCCCTATACCCCACTCCATCCCATACAGTGCACCACCCCTATGACCACACCTAAATGTGTACCCCTGCATGCCCTACCCACTGCAAGCACATCCCTCCCAGCTCTGCATGCACACCCACCAGCAATGCACGGACAGCATGTAGAACTACCAATCCCACAATCCATCAGCATACACTACCAAAGGTGGGAGGACAACACCAAACCCATAGGGAAAGGTAGAAATGTGGAATATGTGACAGACAATGACCCTGACAAAACACTTACATCCCCACAGGTGCCCCAGCCAATGTCAGCAGCGAGCAGGTGCCATGGCAACCCAATGCTCCACCAGAATATGCCTTCGGTGATGACAGCAAATCTGGATGTTCTGAGCTGGATGAAATCCCTGGCCCATCTGGGACCACTGGTCAATCAGCTTCCACATCCCACAGCCAGTCCACCATAGGCTCACCCCCTTGTGACTCCAACACCACAGTAGCCACTCAATGTCCCCAGACCCCTGTCCCCAGGACATGTCGATCAATAGTGTGCTCAACTGTACAGGGATCCGGGTCGACACCACACAGGCAAGACGATGAAGGTCCTGGTGTAAGTGGGAGTGGGAGTGGGCACACCATTCAGGGGACACAGGCACAGGGGGGCAGGGACAGTGGGAGGTCAGCTGTGTGCCAGGGGGAGTCCAAGCCCAGGGAACCGACTACCCAGGAGGCACTCACACATGTCCTAGGGGCATACCAAAAATCCCAGGACAGGATGGGCCAGGTGATCACCATCATGCAGGAGAACCAGTGGCTGCAGGGGGTACACCACCAGGAGGTCATGCAGAAGTTGCAGGGCTTAAATGCCAACATGGTCTCCACTGTAGGGGTGCTGGGTGACATGGCCAACACCAGAGCACACCAGCAGCCCGCTGCCACTAGCCAGTCCCCTCACCAGCCATCAACATCTGCTGCAGCTAGTGGACAGGAGGGCCTACCACAAGACCCACAGGCCACCAGCACCCCTTCCCCTGCAGAAGGTGAACCACCCTGCAAGCATTCCCTGCAGCCCAGACAGACGCCAGAGACTGTTGCCAAGACCAGGACCACCGCCAGGAAATTAGCCTCTCCAGAATGTCCCCCTTGTGTACCACTGACTCACCTTGTTCACTTTGGATTGCCATTGCTCCTCTTCCTATGGCCCCATGGACACTGGACCTGTGCTACAAACAAAGTGGGCCACTACACTGAACTTTTCCTCAACCATCACCCCACTCTATTGCACTATCCCTTCATTATTGTCACTTCAATGAACACCCTTGAACACAACTGGAGTAACAGTGCTTTATCAGACAGAAATGTGCAATGTATTGAACTGTATTATCTTGTGCAAATGTCCTGTAATGTGTGAATCCATCCAACAACTGTGTTTCAGCAGTCTGTAGTCATCACATCAATATACAGTTGTAACCACACCAACATCTGCAAAAAGGGAAGGCATAAGTGACAGTCAATTGTAATGCAAAGGTAGTGATTGGCGCAACAAAGCTGGCACACAGAACTTAACTAAACTAGAAATATGAACAGATCAACAGTCTTACCTGAGAGTAATTGGAAGTACGGCTGTATGATATGTGTCCTGTTGTCCACATCCTCCCCCTCTTCCTCCTCCCCCACTGCTGCCACAGGTGCATTGTCTCCCCCCTCCTCCTGCAGGTATGGCACATGGCGTCTGAGGCCCAAATTGTGCAGCATGCAGCAGACTACCACAATCTGGCAGACCTTCTTAGGGGCGTACCATAACAATCCACCTGTTAAATGGAGGCACCTGGACCTGGCTTTCAGTAGACCAAATGTGCATTCTACAACCCTCCTGGGTCAGCCATGTCCCTCACTGTACCGATTTCCAGCCCCAGTTCTTGGACTCCTAACAGGGGTCAACAGCCAAGACTGGTTTGGGTAGCCGAAGTCACCTGGAAGAAGTGAGGGACACACAGTACCCATGTACAATGGCATGGAGTACAACTCCAGTAGGCATACACTGACATATGTGGAGACTCAAGCTCACCTACGAACCACACTCTGTGCCTCTGTAGTCATGCCATCACCTGTGGGATGCTGCCATTCCTCAAGACATAGGCATCATGTGCAGATCCAGGAAACTTGGCAGTGATGTGGGAGATGTATTGATCAGCAAGGCACGACATTTGGACATTTAGCAAGTGGTTAATCTTCCTATTCCTGTAGACCTGCTCATTTGCCCTGGGAGGGACCAAAACAATATGGGTTCCGTCAATGGCCCCAATCACATGTGGTATGTGTCCCATTTTGTAGAAATCAGCCTTCACAGGGGGCAAATCTTCAACCTGGGGGAATGAGATGTAGCTGCTCATGTGTTTGAGCAAGGCAGCCAAAAGCCTTCCAAGCACAATCGAAAACATTGGCTGTGAGATTCCTGCAGCCAAGCCCATAGTCACCTGGAAAGAACCACTTGCCAGGAAATTGAGCACTGAGAGTACCTGTACAACAGGGGGAATTGCTGTAGTGCTACAGGTAGCAGGAATTAGATCAGGCTCCAACTGTGCACACAGCTCAGTGATTGTGGCCCTGGCCAGACAATAGGTGAGTATGATGTGCCGGTCCTCAAGTGTAGCAAAGTCCACAAGGGGTCTGTACATGGGTGCTTGCCTCCTCCTCCTCATTCTCTACAGTGGTTGGTACCTAAGTGAGCCAAAATTAAAATGTGTGTCACTGCAGGAAGTATGGACGCACAATATCACACTACACAGAGCAAGTATGTATGTAGAAGACACAAATTGTATATTTGTGTACAATCTATACCATTGACACACCTAAATTAGTCCAACATGAGTACTAGCATTAGAAAATGGCAACCGCCTGTCCTGTATGCAGGGACAAGTGGAAGTGACCTCACTCCGCCGGCGTTTGGCATCATGGCAGAAGGCGGTCTGCACCACCGTGCAACTCCTCATTAGCTAACATGGAGCTCTATGGAGTACAGGAACCAATGATGATCAACGCCGGCGGTGACGGTGTTCACCGCCGAGGACGTGATCGCCATTTTCTCTATACCACTTCACTTGATTCATAACTCTCTCCAGATCAACATCTCCACTGAATGTGCTGCTGTGACCTGTGTCTGGATCCCTCGATGGCCCTTGCTACAGGGGAAAGAGCCCCAGCCTTCACATCGGAGGAGCTGGAGAAGCTTGTTGATGGTGTCCTACCCCTTTATGGGCAGTTGTATGGGCCTCCAGACATACAGGTGAGTACATCATGGGTAAGTTGGATGTGACATGGCTGCATAAAGATGTATGTGTGTGCTGGCAGTGTGTCATTTGGGGGGTTTGTAGCATTCAATGTGTATGCAGAGGTAGGGGTAATATGTGTGCTTTTTGAGGGTCATATGCAGAGTGTATGCATCTGTGCTACAGAATGGATTGTTGAGCACATGGTGTCCTTCTGTCTGTGTCTCCTCTGCAGGTCAGCGCCCATCAAAAGAAAGGATTGTGGCATGCCATTTTCAAGAATGTGCAGACCCTGGGAGTCCATAGCCGGCGGAGCACCTACTGCAGGAAACGGTGGGAGGACCTGAGATGCTGGGCCCTGAAGACCGCAGAGGCCCAGCAGGGGACGGCCTCCCAACGAGGGAGGGGTGCCCGTCGGAGCCTGACCCCCCTGATTGCCCACATACTGGCGGTGGCCAATCCTGAGTTGGATGGGCGCTTGAGGGCAGCACAGCAGCCACAAGTGGGTGAGTACAGAGTGTGTGGTATTACTTTTTTGTTGCCTGGCATGGGGTTTGGGTGCAAGTTTCTATTCAGCGCATGCCCCAATATGCCGCTTTAGCTTTTCCAGTGTTGTCCTGCTTAGCTATGTAGGGTGGTATGTATATTTGGTTTTGGTAAGTAGATAGCATACCATGGCAGACAGGGCTTAATGAGTCCCAGAGGTTTGTGCAGATGGTAGTGTTTGGGTCCTTTACTGCTGTTGCTCCCAGGTAGTGGTTTGTCATTCTAGTCCATACTGCACTGTGTTAGTACCAGTGAGTGATTGTGATGTGTATGCCATATGTGCTGTTGTTGCTGTGATTGAATCTGTGCTCCCTTTCTTCCTCCTCCACCCTCTCTCCTTTTCTCATCCTGTCCTTGTGTGCATTAGCATCATCTGGCGAAGGAACAGGGGCACCGGCGAGTGGGGGAGCTGCAGCCCACGGGACACAGGAGGTGGAGAGCACAGACGCCAAGGGGATCAGTGGGATGGAGGGCGAGGGGAGCACCACAGGGGAGACAGGAGCCATGACTACAGACTCTGATTCCTCCTCCGATTGAAGCTCCCTGGTTGTGGAGGACCCCTCTGTGACCACCCCAGCTACGCCACCCCTCGTACCAGCACCGCCTTCCCAGTAGTCCACCACTGAGTTGCCCATGCCCACTCACCCAGGAGGGTGGGCATCTCCTTCACCCCAGGCATCTAAGGCCCTGTCCCCGTCAGCCCTGCTGGTCTCAGTGAGAAGGCTATTGACCTCCTGAGATCCATCTCTGTTGGGCAGTCAACCGTAGTGAATGCCATCCAGGGGCTGGCATCCCAGATGAAGCAATAAAATGCCTACCTGGAGGGCATCACGGTGTCTTGGCTGCCCTACAGAGATCATTTCAGGCTCTGGCCTCCTCTCTGATGGCAGCCAGTGTCCCTGGTTCTTCCGTCTGCCCTCCAACTACCTGCTCCCAGTCCCAAAGCCTCCTCCCGCAACTCATCCCACGCACACAATCTGACAAGTATGCACCCAAGTCAATAGACAGGACTCGCACAGACAAACACAGGCACTACACTTCAGTCCACAAGCACACACACAGGCAACACACACATGCACATACTACAACAGTCACTGCCTCCACTGTCTCCCCCTCATCAGTCCCAGATCCTGCCATCTGTACAGCCTTGCCCACAGTCACCACAACAGCAGAGACGCTGACATGCACCCCACACACCACATGCGCAGTCACCACTACCACCATCACAACTTCATGCAGCACACCCACCTCACTTGCAGACACCACCACAACATACAAACACACATCTTGTTTGTCCTTTCCCACCCTGTCTGCCCCCCCAATTACACATAAACGCTCCCACTCAGACACCCCACAGCCATCCACCTCACATACGCACAATGTCCATGCACCTGCACCCAAGTCCAGCACACCTACTCCTCCTACAACCACTCCCTCTACCTCCACTCCCTATCCTCCTCCCACAACCCACCCCATTGGTCCTAAGGAGCTTTTCCTTTCCCGCCTTGATCTGTTCCCTCCCCCCAGTCCTGCCCGTAAGAGGAAGATCACTCCCCCCAGCCCAATACCTCCACCTCTCATTCGACTCCTGTTCCACCCCCTAGGACTTCACCTGTCACTAAGGGGCATAAGAGTGGCACTCTGGCCCCCTGCCTCAAGCCCACTCCTCTGCCCCTAAATGGAGAGTAAAGATCTGCCGCCTCCCAAACCCTAGCTCAAGGACCCCCATCCCAAGAAGAAACCCCTCCCTCACTACCCCACCTCCCCCTGTGGTGCCTACCTATTTACAACATGATGCTTCTGCCTAGTGGAGTGACTTGGCTATCAGGAGTCAAGTTGGGCCTTTTACATTGCCCTGTGGCTTTTAGCTAACATTGGACTAGCCAATGGCCCATTGTATATAGTTGCCTCAGTTGTTGTGGGCGCACGTCCACCAAAATACAGAGATTAGACCAAAGGTATGTGTCCTGGCTTTCTTTACTTCTGGCTTATGTTAGTGTAGGATTTCTCTGCAGATTGCTCTCGGTGTGCGGTGTGTGTTGTGCATGTGGATGTGTCACTCTTCCTTCCCTCCCTTGTGTGCTAGGTGGCTGCACTCACCATCGTCCTCTTTGTCGGCGTTGCTGCTCCTGGACTGCCATCACATGTGACAGCATCGGCAGGACACCCAGTTTGGGTTTCATGGCGGCCGAGGACTCCTCTGTGTCCCTGGAGGTGAGTGTCTCCTTTTATATGATGTGTTTCTGCCAGGCTTTTGGTGGCGGTGGTCTCACCCCGGAAATCCTGGTGGTCTGCTATGTCATATTATGGTGGGCGGGTTGTTGTCTTCAGCCTGCCTGAAGAGGGCTACTGCCATGGTCAGTGGACAGACTGCACTGGCGGTTGGGGTGTTACATTGGCTGTCTATGGGAGGGATCACCGCCATGGTCATAATTTGGCGGACTTCACTGCCAGCCTGGTGATGGTACTACCGCCATCGCTGGCGTTGGCGGACCGCCAATGTCATAATGAGGGCCTATGCCTCCCTAAGAGCCTACCATAACTTCCCCAAAACCTTGGAATTTGCCAATGCTTGTTTGAAGATGGTCTCAGCGTTTATAGTGACAGTGTGAAGGAAATAGGTTTTGCGCTTGCACAGCTTAAGCAAATCGCAGGTGAACTGTGATGTTTGAGAGTGTTTAGGGAGTTTGTGTACTCCAGATGAAGTTGTTTCGGGAGTTTGCGTACTCCAGATGAAATTGTTTAGGGAGTTTGCGTAATCCAAAGTGTGAGAGTAGGGAAGTCGTCGAACTTCACATGTGTGTAGTGCTTTGTGCTCAAAAATTGCCCATGTGGTTGTTGGTATACGGACCCTGCATGGTTGAAGACTCCGGAGTATTGAATAAGTGTATAAAACACTTGGTTTATGGTGTAATTTGTTTGTTTAGTAGGTCAATCGGGTGTGTTTAATGATTGTTTGACAAACTCAAGAGTGCGTGTTAAAGTGAGTGATCGTTTTTTCAGTGGAGATTTGGGGAGTCATATGTGCACCAGGAGGTTCTAATGATCAGTTGAAGGGAAACTGAGATAGAAGCAGTATCTGTCAGAGCGAAATGCCGCAGTGAAAAATCAGTAAGGTTTCTGAACCAAGAGTGTTCCCTACCTATAGTAAACAGACAAGTTGGGTGTTAATTCTATTTAGTGCTCGCAATATTTGCATTTAGTTTTGCGAGGAACTGAGTTTAGGAAGGCAAGCTGAAAGGCTTTGTCAGCCACTTTACGTGTTGGTGTGAAGTAATTTGAGCCGCGCTGGGATAGGTCGGTTACTGTGAAAAGCTGCAAACTGATTGGTGGACAACCATGAAGCGTAATTGGTTAAGAAGGTAGGCAAAAAGGATTTGGGGATTTAAATTTGCTTCCTGATTCATATGAACGTAGTGTAAATTACAGAAATGAAATTTTTCAAAGCTTTACAGAGCGCACTAAGGGGAGATACGTTTATTCCAACCAGATTAGGAGAAACTACACTGTCAAACGGTACACCCCTATATTGTATTTTAAGAACAAGGTGCTGTGCTATGTCTTTGGCTGAAGCAGTGGTGCAAACAAACAGAGAGAGATGGGAGCTTAGCATTCCCTGCCCATGGAATATTTAATTTGAGGATTTTAGAGAATTTGAGGAGAGTATTGTATTATTTGAAACCTCCTCCGAGACCCACACAGTTTGAAGCATTAGCTATTTAGTAACTAGTGGCTAGACAGCAACAGCAACTGAAATTTGAGAGAAGAATACGAAAAGCTGAGAAATCTTTAGCAGAGGTTAGATGGGATAGTGAGCAAATATTCTGGAGAACTGAGACTTTACAGGAAATTAAGGGCCACATGTACGAAGCAAAAAATTTGAGAGTCAGAAATAGCGACTCCATGCGAATCGCAATTTCCGACTTGCAAAACGGAATATACGAAAAAATTGCAAATCAATTTTGCGATTTCGGTGCCGAGTCGCATCGCAATTTGCGAAAATGCAAACTGATTTTCCTAAATTGCACATGGGGGTTTAACCGAATCGGAATCGGCGACCCGGAATCACAAATTTCGAGTGAGTCGCAATTAGCGAACGGGTGCAAAAGAAAAGAGAAATTATACTTCCTGGTGCTGGATGATGACCTCAGAACCAGGAAGTATCTCCCATGGAAGTGGGAGGGTTCTAGCTTGGACAGACAGCTGAAAGGAGCAACTGCAGCCGTGGCAAGCCAAACTGAGGAGGCAAACTCTGCAGGGAGGAAGAGAAAGCTGAAATTCTCTGACAAACAGTTAGAGGTCCTCACTGAGGAGTGCTGCCTATACCATGAGGTCCTGTTTGGGAAGGCAGCAATGAGTGTCCCTGACTCACAAAAAAAGAAGATATGGCTGGACATACAAAGCAAGATAAATGCCATTGGAGTCAGTCACCGCTACATCGAGGAGGTGCGCAAAAGATGGTATGACCTCAGGTCAAGAACCAAGGAAAGGGTTGCAGAGCGGTTGAAGGAGGCGCATGGAACAGGTGGGGGACCATCCACATAACCACAACCCACAGCAATAGAGAGCATGGTGGAGACCACACTGGAGCCAGAGGCTGTTGCTGGAATTGGGGACCTGGACAGTTCAGCACCTGGAACCTCCAAAAGTAAGTAGCAAATTTCAATTATTTACACTATTCAAGGCACCATGCACACAACCACAGTTCACAAAAGCATGCATCATCCAAATAGTTCCATGCCTAAATGCCCATCTCAAGTTCAGTGCATTATGGGTAATGTAGTACAGTAGTCCAATATTTGAGGAATATTTATTTTGATAAGCCACACATCTGAGAGGCACTGACAGTGTATCCCCTGTGTCCCACAGGGCTACCTCAGGTATCCACTGATGTCCCCAGTGTGGAGGGAGATGACGATGCCACCATGACAGCAGACGAGGCAGTCAGCTTTTCCGCAGGGGAGTGTAGCACCACACCAATTGTGCCCCATGCACATGAGACAACAGAGGAGACAGATGTAGACAATGAGGCAGTAAACCTGACACCCGGGCCACAGATGGGTGAGAGTCGGCAACTGAGAACAGCAGGGTCTGGGCGTAGAAGGAGTCGTCTGACACCCCCACTCAGCAGTCACCGCCTGCAAAATAAACACATGTGGATGATGAACCAGAACCTGCACCGAATGCAACAGACCCTCACACAGGGATTTGGGAATGCTGAAACTCAATTATCCACCATGAATACCAACATGGTCAACCTCACCACTGCCATCAATTACCTATGTAGGGAAATGGTGGCGGATCAGGCCTATGCAAAGCGCAAAGAGCGCAACACAGCTGCATGTTTGGACCAGCTCAGTCAGTCCACTGGCCGCCTAGCCACCACAACTACCTGCCTGTCAAGGCGCACTGTCACGCTCCAGGTGGAACTAAGCCATTTTGCCAGAGATGTGGCAAGGGGACTAGGGCGCTTTACTGCTGCTGTTGACCTCATTCATACCTCCCAGGCAGCAAGAGGTACTGGTGACACCCTTCAGGACAATGAGGACCTATCAAGTGTAAGCAGCGTTTCTGCCTCAAATGCCCGCATCCTGTGTAGTAGCGGTGCCCACCAAACATCTGTGGACCAACCAGGCACAGGCCATGGTGGTCGTAGCCATAGGAGGGTGTGATGTTGTCTCCCTAGGTTTAGCCTATGGCACATGAGTGGAATGTGTTAGGTTTTGTTACATAAGAGTTGTTTACTGCTGGCTATACGCCACCATTTTCATTCTGCACTCCTGACCTGACGTTGAAGGATATTTTTGTTTTGCACAATCTGGCTATGTGTGTCTTACATTTGTGAGTGCTGTTACAGTTGGCACTTACCTGCCGTCTTCCCTCCATTGCGATGCTACCATCCCCAGGCTGTCGTTGTGGTGGCTCCTGCTCCTCCTGCTCCGAATTTGTGTCATCTAGGGTGAGATGTACCCTATGTCTGGTTACTATGTTGTGTAGGATGGCACATGTAGCCACAATCTTGCATGCAGTCTCTGGGGCATACTGGAGTGCACCTCCACTTTTTGTGCAGGCATCTAAAACGTGACTTCATCATGCCAAAGGTCCTCTCAATGACTGTTCTGTTGCGCCGATGTCCAATGTTGTAGCGCCTCTCAGTTTGATTGGTAGGTGTTAGGTATGGGGTGAAGTTCCATGGCCTAAGAGCATATGCACTGTCACCTGTGTAACAAAACAGCAGATATGAGCATCGCTTCACATGGTTATGCAGTGACACGTATTTATTACATTGGTGTGTACTACACAGTACCTAATAAATATCCATCAGCAAACTCCCCACGTTCTAGGCGTTGGTGTATCCCACTGTGCCTGAATATGTACGCATCATGTGTGCTTCCTGGAAATTTTGCCACTATATCAGTTATGA
The DNA here is from genome assembly GCF_031143425.1 of Pleurodeles waltl. Lineage (NCBI taxonomy): Eukaryota > Metazoa > Chordata > Amphibia > Caudata > Salamandridae > Pleurodeles > Pleurodeles waltl. The sequence goes on from NC_090440.1 coordinate 876,021,285, forward strand.
CATTATGGGCATCACATACTACCTGGATGTTGAGTGAGTGAGTACAATTCCTATTGCTGAACACATACCAGATTTGCAGGAGGAAATATGGGTATATGTGTCCCATCCACACACCCTATTACATGGGGAAAGTTTGCAATTCTGTAGAAGTCCAATTTGGTGTTGTGTATGTCCTCCACATTCCTGGGAAGGTAAATGTATCTGGACAAGTGTGCGAGTATGGCATCTAAGAACCGTCTAAAGAATCGTGATAGGGCACTTTGGGACACCCCATCAGCAACACCAATCACCCCCTGGTAGCTACCCAAGGCCAAGAGGTGGAGTTAGCACAGCACTTGCACATGTGTGGGGATGGAGCAGCTGCACAGGGTTTAGCTTTCTAGCTGAGGTTTCAGCAGTTCAATGATCTCTAAGATGACTGTGCTGCTCAGTCTATATTTCTCATATATTTCCTCCTCAGTCTGTTGGTCTGCCTGGTTCTGTATATCCTCTCCTGTCTCCACCTCCTCCTCCTCTGCTGGGCAGCCTGGACTTGCCTCTTCCGTGCAATCACATAGAGTGCAGCCATTTTGAAAATCCCAGATGCCTTATGGGTCTGCTTTTATACTTTGGTTCTGATTACCACCTGTTTGGAATAAGTGCTAATCTGGGTATGCAAAATGGCCTATTTGCGACTAAACGCAATTTGCGATTTCTTATTTGCGAGTCACAAAATCCAGTCGCAAATGTTTGCGATTCGGTAATTGGTCGCATCGCTATTTGGGACTCTGAAATTGCATTTGTACATACCATTTTGCATTTTGCACGGTCACAAATAGCGCTGTGACCGATTTGCGAGTCGCAAAATGTACGTTCATGTGGCCCTAAGTTGTTTCTGGCAATTACACAAGAGAACGGGAATGAGGATAAAAAGAGTACTAAGAAGAGGGATTCCTATCCTTCAGAGGACAGAGAGCAGAAATCTGCAGAGTCTAGGAAGTCGATTAAGACTCAGATGATGATGAGTTCATTTTGCAGTTACTGAGAAATCGTCCCCCACCATATGCACCACATGCGTCAGGTTAAAGTTCTAGTGTAAACCATGCAGCTCTGATACCAATTGAATCTACACAGAGCCAGATACAGGTTAGTCATAATGTTCTAGCTACTTCTGCGATTCAAAGGCATATGCCGTAGATTGATATACCAGAATGTATCCAGATATACCTATTATAGATGCCACAGCAAACTTAGTAGTGCCGACGGGACAAGCTGCCCACATGAGACAGGTCTATCAGAAGTCGACATTGATCCAGATACAGTCTACCCTGAATTTGTTGTCCCCAATACAGACACAGATGATCCCAAGATACACCCCATAACAGGATCACAGACAAAGATGTCCACCTTGACAAGTCAGAACACAGGAGTAATGCACCCTGGAGATCCAAATGTCCGACCAAGTCCAGATACAGTGTCAGTACCGGTTGCTATAGGTTCAGCCATACCATTATTTGCCCTGGGAAATAATAAGAGCAGTGAACATAAAATCCTGAATCCAAGCATAGAGAGGGAGAGATTTACTGAGAATGCAAGAATGATGACTACCATGAGACCGACATTTGATGGAACAGGTCTGTTAATTGATTTGAGCTGCCCAAGGACCCCACCAAATAAGTTGGGAAGACAGGAATTGGGTCCTAACATAATTACAATGACACCAGAGACCCCGAGTCAGGAGTTGAGCCAGTTAAGGTTCCAGTCAAGCCAATGCAATTTTCCCCCAAATCCCCTAATACAACATGACACAGGATACAATTGAATGGATTGCACCTATAATTGCAGACTTTGTAAACCAAGGTGTCTTTAAAGAAGTATTGAGCAGCCCATGTAACTCACCAATAATGGGATTGCGAAAGCCATGTGAGAAATTTTGAATTGTTCAGGATTTGAGGAAAGTAAATGACATTGTGATTAAATGTTGTCCTGTGGTGCCAAATCCAGCAGTGATATTGTTTCAGATCCCATGCAATGCTGAATGGTTGACCGTAGTTGACCTGTCGCAAGCATTCTTCTCTATACCTCTTCATGAGGATAGCCAATTTCTCTTCTGTTTTTAATTTTTGCATCAAGTCTATTGTGGGTGTAGAATTCCCTAAGCGTTTTCAGAGTCACCGTCCATTTTCAACCAGATCCTGAAGAAGAACCTGGAGTCATTGGAAATGCCTTCTTTCTAATTTTACTTAAAGATCTGGTTATTCGTGGCCAAATGGGGACTGAGGTTTAACCTCTTAGATGCCAGGCTTTTTCCCCTCCTGTGCCAAACCTTTTTTTTGGCTATTTGGGGCAGTTCATGCTTAGGCCCTCATAACTTTTGGTCCATATAAGCTACCCACGCCAAATTTGAGTCCTTTCTTTCCAACATCCTAGGGATTTTATAGGTACCCAGAGTTTGTGGGTTCCCCTGAAAGAGACCAACAGATTAGCCAAAATACAGCAAAAAAATTGTTTTAAATTTTTTTTTAAAAAGGGCTGTGTTTTTTCCCCTGAAAATGGCATCAACAAAGGGTTTGCATTGCTAAAATCACCATCTTCACAGCTATTAGTATCAGCCAGACTTGAATCAGAAAATAAAAATTTTCAACATAATTTTGACATTTTACTGGGACATACCCCATTTTTACTATTTTTTGTGCTTTTGGCCTCCTTCCAGTTAGTGACAGAAATGGGTGTGAAACTAATGCTGGATTCCAGACAGCTAAACATTTCTGAAAAGCAGACACAATTCTGATTTCAGCAAAGGGTCATTTGTGTAGATCCTACAAGGTTTTCCTACAGAAAATAACAGCTGAAATAAAAAGAATATTGAAATTGAGGTGAAAACAACTGCCATTTCTCGCCACATTTTACTCTGTAACTTTTTCCTGCAGTCTCAGATTTTTTACAGCAATATACCGTTATGTCTGTTGGAATCTCCTAGTTGCGGGGACATATAGGGCTTGTAGGTTCATCAAAAACCCTAGGTACCCAGAGCCCATAAATGAGGTCCACCTTGCAATGGGTTTTCATTGTATACTGGGTATACAACAATTTATTTGGTAAAATATAGAGAGTCAAAAATAGGTATCAAGGAAACCTTTGTTTTTCCACAATGGGCACAGGATAAGGTTTTGAGAAGCAGTGTTTACCTGCACATCTCTGAATTCCGGTGTCCCCATACTAGGATGTGAATTACAGGGCATTTCATAAACCGACATATTTTTTACACACTGTCTTACATTTGGAAGGAAAAAATATAGAGAAAAACAAGGGGCAATAACAATTGTTCTTCTATTCTGTTTTTCCCCAAGTCCCCCCAATAAAAATGATACCTCACTTGTGTGGGTAGTCCTAATACCCGCAACATGAAACTCAACATGGACACATCACATTTCTATATTGAAATCAGAGGTGTTTTTAGCAACGTGCCTAGCTGTGGAGTTTGGCCTCTAGCTCAGCCGGCACCTAGGAAAACCTAGCAAACCTGGGCATTTCTGAAAACTAGACACCTGAGGGAATTCAGAATGCAGTGACTTGTGGGGCTCTCACCAGGTTCTGTTACCCAGAATCCTTTGCAAACCTCAAAATCTGCACTTAAAAAAACACTTTTTCCTCAAATTTCGGTGATGGAAAGTTCTAGCATCTGAGGGGAGCCACAAACTTCCTTCCACCCAGTGTTCCCCCAGGTCTCCCTATAAAAATGGTACCTCACTTGCGTGGGTAGGCCAAGTGCCCGCGACAGGAAATGCCCCAAAACACAACATGGACACATCACATTTTCCCAAAGAAAACTGGCCTGTTTTTTGCAAAGTGCCTAGCTCAGCCGGCACCCAGGAAAACCTAGCAAACCTGGACATTTCTGGAAACTAGACACCTAGGGGAATTCAGAATGGGGTGACTTGTGGGGCTCTCACCAGGTTCTGTTACCCAGAAAACTTAGCAAACCTCAAAATTTGGCACAAAAAACACTTTTTCCGCGCCCAGCAAGATTTACCAGGCTGTGTGGGTTGCGATGTTACCAGCCTCCGTTAGCGATGCAGTGCATTGTTTTTCCAGCCGTGAGCCTCGATCTTCCAGCCGCGCTACAAGCAGTGCGTCAATTTCAGCCACAGAGCCGGCGGCGCGGCGTTCTTCAGCCGCGCCTCAGAGGTTGCGTAGGAAGTTTCCCCGCACGACGGTCAGAGCGTGGATTTTCAATCTTGGTCTGCCAGCTTCACCTGTCAAGGCCCCAGGAACTAAATAGGGCACTACTTGGCAGGGCAGGAGTCTCAGCAGAGAGTCCAGGGGCTGGCAGGGGGAGTCTTTAATGGCCCTGAGACTTCAACAACAGGAGGCAAGCTCAGGACAAGCCCTTGGAGATTTCTTCACAAGCAGGAATGCACAACAAAGTCCAGTCTTTGTCCTCTTGCTCAGGCAGAATCAGCAACTGCAGGATAGCTCCTCGAAGCACAGTCACAGACAGGGGGGCAATTCTCCTTAGCTCTTCAGCTCTTCTCCAGGCAGAGGTTCCTCTTGATGTCCAGAAGTGATCTAACGTCTGTGGTTTTGGGTGCCCTTCTTATACCCCTTTTGGCCTTTGAAGTATGCTTACTTCAAAGGAAAGTCTCCCTTGTTTGTGAAATCCTGCCTGGCCCAGACCAGGCCCCAGACACACACCAGGGGGTTGGAGGCTGCATTGTGTGAGGGCAGGCACAGCCCTTGCAGGTGTAAGTGACCACTCTTCCCCTCCCTCCTAGAACAGATGGCTCATCAGGATATGCAGGCTACACCCCAGCTCCCTTTGTGTCACTGTCTAGAGAGAGGTGCACACAGCCCGACTGTCAAACTGACCCAGGCAAGGAATCCACAAACAGGCAGAGTCACAGAATGGTTTAAGCAAGGAAATGCTCACTTCTCAAAAGTGGCATTTTCAAACAAACAATCTTAAAATCAACTTTGCTAAAACATGTATTTTTTAATTGTGAGCTCAGAGACCCCAAACTCCACATGTCTATCCGTTCCCAACGGGAATCTATGCTTTAATCATATTTAAAGGCAGGCCCTATGTTAAGCTATGAGAGGGATAGACCTTGCAACAGTATAAACCAAATTTGGCAGTATTTCACTGTTAGGACATATAAAACACATTAGTATGTGTCCTACCTTAAACATACATTGTTCCCTGCCCATGGGGCTACCTAGGGCCTACCTTAGGTGTATCTTACATGTAAGAAAAAGGAAGGTTTAGGCCTGGTATGTGGGTACACTTGCCAAGTCGCATTGGCAGTTCAAAACTGCACACACAGACACTGCAGTCGCAGGTCTGAGCCATGTTTACAGAACTACTACTGTGGGTGGCACAACCAGTGCCGCAAGCCCGCTAGTAGCATCTGATTTACAGGCCCTGGGCACCTCTAGTGCACTGTACTAGGGACTTACTAGTAACTCAAATATGCCAATCATGGATACACCAATTACATACACATTTATATAGGAGCACTTGCCCTTTAGCACTGGATAGCTGTGATAAAGTGCCCAGAGTAACATAAACAGCAAAAACAGAGTCCAGCACACATCAACAACCTGGGAAACAGAGGCAAAAAGTTAGAGGAGACCACGCCAAGGATGCCAAGTCTAACACGTGTCCCCCTCAGCTGAAAGTGGGGAGCAACTACCCAACCTCATAGGAGTTTTCATCACTAAGGCGGAAGAATCTGGACAGACCATCAGCATTGGCGTGTTCTGTAGCAGGGCGGTGTTCCACTGTAAAGTCCATCCCCTGTAGGGAAATGGACCACCTCAACAGTTTTGGATTCTCACTACTCATCTGCATTAACCATCTGAGGGGCCTGTGGTTGGTCTGAATCTTGAAGTGAGTCCCAAACAAGTAGGGCCTTAGCTTCTTCAGCACCCAGCCCACAGCAAAAGCTTCACATTCTATGGCACTCCACCTACGTTCCCTGGGAAGTAACCTCCTGCTAATGAAGGGTACAGGTTGATCTAGGCCCTCTTCATTAAGCTGTGAGAGTACTGCTCCAATACCATGCGTGAGCCGTCTGTTTGCACAACAAACTCCTTGCTTCTTAGAAGTCAACTCAGTCAAGGGGGTAACAATAGTACCATACCCCTTGACAAACCTCCTGTAGTAGCCAGTGAGGCCTAAAAAGGCTCTCACCTCAGTCTGGGTTTTGGAAGGCTCCCAAGCCAGAACGGTGTCAATGTTTGACTCTAGGGGTACCACCTGGCCACTCCCTACCTGGTGTCCCAAGTACACCACAGAACCCTGCCCTATTTGGAACTTGCTTGCCTTAATAGCGAGGCCTGCCTTTTACAGGGCCTCCAACACTCTGCAGAGGTGTTGCAAATGTTCCTCCCATGTGGAACTAGACACAGCAGTGTCATCCAGGTAGGTGGCACTGAACTCATCCAGCCGAGCCAAGGCCTGGTTGACCAACCTCTGAAAGGTGGCAGGGGCATTTTTCATCCCAAATGGCATCACCTTAAACTGAAAGTGCCCATCTGGGGTAGAAAATGCAGACCTCTCCTTGGCCCCCTCAGTCAAGGCAATCTGCCAATACCCAGACGTTAAATCAAACGTGCTGAGGTAGGTGGCAGCTCTCAACCGATCTATGAGCTCATCAGCTCCGGGGATGGGGTGTGCGTCAGTCTTACAGTTGACAAACACCCTGCCACCAAACATTTAGAAATGTACGCTGGTGCCTAAGTGGCTTCTGCTCCCCTTGGGTGCGGATGGGCCTAAAAATAATAGGCCAATCTACCCCCAAAGGGGGCAGAAATGGCCAACAATTATGTTCCCTCTTTGAGGAGCAACCCTTGCCCAAGGGGCGGCCCTCCCCACACAAAAACCAAAACTAAAACAATCCCTGGTGTCTTCATGGGGGCAGATGGCCCTAAAAAATAGGCCGATCTGCCCCCAAGGGCCATTAGTAATATGCCCCCATGGGGAGCGAACCTTGCCCAAGGGGCCTCCCTCTAATCAAAAAACACACACACACACTATCCTTGGTGCCTAAGTGGCTTCTGCTATGCCCCCTTTGCCCAAAGGGGCCATCCCCCCCAAAGGAAAAACACAGAGAAAAAAAATCCCTGGCATTCCAGTAGTTTCTGCCCCCTTTGGGGGCAGATCATCCTAAAAATAATAGGCCGATCTGCCCCCAAGGGGGGCAGAAATGGACATAAATAATATGCCCCCCTAAGGGAAGTGATCCTTGCCTAAGGGGCTGCTCCCCCATAGTAAAATAAACAAAAAAAGAAAATCCCTGGTGTCTTGTGGGCATTCCAGCAATCGCACCCCCCCCCAGGCCGGTGGCAAAAACTTACCTGTTTCTCCTTAGACGCGCTGGAAGCAAATGGCTTCCAGCGCAACTGCCACCCTTTGATGATGTCAGCACGCGATTGCACGCTGATGTCATTAGATGGGGGTTGGGGGTGGACGGGGAAGCGACTCCCCTCCATTCCTGACCTGGGGGGTTGGTTGTAGGCCCACGGGGAGCACTAGCGCTCCCCCCATGCTCCAGTGCAAGGACGTAATCACTCCAAGCGTAGTAAAAAGGTCCATCAAACCTCTAATGCTTCCCCTTATAAATTAATTTATAAAAGACCAAATAAGGTCAGACGCACTCACACTAGGAAGCAAGGATTTTTAAATGACAATTAAACTAACATATGAATTAGCTGGAAGCCCACAGAAGAATCATACTTAAAAGTATACAAGAGGTTGTACGCTTAAGTTTGTTGGAGTGTAGCTTTTATAATCAAAATTAACATGAAATGTTTGCAAATTAATGTGTAATGATGCCGCATAGAAAATGTATTAATGTGCTTTTACTAAACGTGTGTTTAAAATGTTTAAAATGTGCCCACGGGGAGTGGTCACCAATGTATACGATGATTAATTAAATTGACTAATAATGAAATATTAATGTACTAATGTATGATTTTGTACTAGTGTTAGGGATTACATGTTAAGGTTTTTGCTAATTAATCACTAGGTCTTAGCATGAGTCCGGGCCTAGCTGCCCGGTTTCATATTAAATGTGTTTTTCTAACGTGAAATGTGCTGACTTGCTGAAGGACAGGAAGCCGTACTTTTCCAAAAGCTAGAAGATGTGTGTAACCGTAGTAAATCCGTTCTCATGAGACTCGACTTGCTCAAGGAGACATTCTTGACGAATGCACCAGTGTAGATTTGCAACAGGTACAAGGTAGCCTAAACTGGTTTAGACAATGGAACTACTGACTGAGCCTGAGAGACTAAAAGTTTTCACCTGGCATTCTACCCGATGGAGACGTCAATCACAGGAACCAATAAACTACGTGAGAACTGTTATGGGGTGACAAACTTAATGAGGCGACAAGTGGATTATTGGATGGAGATAATGGTACACCAAAACTTGTCCAATTGGAAATTAGGGGACTGTACAACAAATTTGATATAACTGTGTGACACGAGGAGAAATCGGCATTCTAGGGAGAGAGGAGAAGCCATTGTTGCTGTTATCTAAACACTTTGTTACTCTGTCTTAAAGACTTTGGGGGTCATTCTGACCCTGGCGGTAAAATCCGCCAGGGCCAACGACCGCGGGTGCACCGCCAACAGGCTGGCGGTGCTCCCATGGGCATTCTGACCGCGGCGGTACATCCGCGGTCAGAAACGGAAAACCGGCGGTGTACCGCCGGTTTCCCGCTGCCCTGGGGAATCCTCCATGGCGGCGCAGCTTGCTGCGCCGCCATGGGGATTCCGACCCCCATTACCGCCATCCTGTTCCTGGCGGTCGTGGCCGCCAGGAACAGGATGGCGGTAAGGGGTGTCGTGGGGCCCCTGGGGGGCCCTGCAGTGCCCATGCCAATGGCATGGGCACTGCAGGGGCCCCCGTAACAGGGCCCCACCAAGATTTTCAGTGTCTGCCTAGCAGACACTGAAAATCGCGACGGGGGCCACTGCACCCGTCGCACTCCAGCAACTCCGCCGGCTCCATTCGGAGCCGGCTTCATCGTTGCTGGGGCTTTCCCGCTGGGCCGGCGGGCGGGCTTTTGGCGATCGCCCGCCAGCCCAGCGGGAAAGCCAGTATGGCCGCCGCGGTCTTTTGACCGCGGTGCGGTCATTCGGCGGTAACCGCATGGCGGGCGGCGACCGCCGCCCGCCGCGGTTGGAATCACCGCCTTTGTGGTTTGATTCTTCGAAACATTGTTATCTTCACTTTGCTCAGCCCGTTCTATACTTTTCCTCCTTATGATGGAAGTGTCCCTATTGCTCGTCTTGCTGAACTTTGCTGAGTTTCCTGGCTGATGGCGAATCAACTGATGTCCTGAGGACGAAGACTGACTCTGTATGCTGACCCATTACAGAGGGTAACTATATAATGATGAAAATGTAATTGTCTGTTTGCCTTTTCTTCTAGGTACCAACTGCTATCTTTTGACAGATTCCATAGTAAGATGTTTTCTAACTTTGTGTTGCTAAATTGTTTTGCATGAAGCCCAACGTGCTAATGTTAATTCGAGGTTAGTTAAGGAGTTCACTGAATGACGCACACAGACAAATGACTGAATCTATGCTTTGTTGAATAATGCGCTAATGATACTCTGCTAAAGTTAATCTATGTTGACGTCGTGCTATGTTCTAATGTTTATGATCTTTGCTTTGATGGAGTCTTATTTGAGTTGTCATATTATGACATTGCTGATGTGTTTCCTGGTATTGAGACTAATAAACTTATTGATAGAATTGTAACTAATAGGGAATAAATATCATAAATCTTATAAAATCTTGTATGGTTATTCATGACTAAAAAGTCATGGTGTGTTGCAACATTATTGATGTCATTGATTAACTTGTTTGACTTGCTATTGTGATTATTGAGGAGGTTATTGATCTATTGATAGACATGTTGAGTAGCTATCTCGTCCTAAGGAGACTTCAATCAGGGTCAAAAGATTCTTCGGCCTAAAACAAGTCCCAGAGTGAGTAAATTATCTAGATTGGGACGCGTTATCAGTTCTGGTAGCAGTAGACGGTTTAGGGCCTTTGGGGCCCTACGACGAGGGACCATTGTTTAGAATTGTTTTTTGAGATAATGCAAATTGGAGATATGATGTGCCCCTAAGTCCCACATGACTTTCCCGGAATCTCGGAGCTTGCCTAAGTGAGTTGGGAATGTTCTCGGCGTTCTAGTGATAGTATGTGTGACGTAGAAGTTGCGCTTGCTCAGCTTATGCATATCGCAGGTGAATTGTGAGGCTTGTGAGAAGTTAGGCCAGGTAATATTTTAGCAGGAGTAGGCGTACTCCGCAGTATGAGAGTAGGGAAGTCGGCGAACTTCATGTGAATGTGACGCTTTGTGCTCCAAAAATTGTCCACGTGGTTGTTGGTGATGTACGGACCCGGCGTGGTCTAAGACTCCGGAGTATATTGATAATTGTATGAGACACTTGGTTTATGTTGTAATTTGAGAGGTTTAATAGGTCAATCAGGCGTGGTTGACGAGTCGAGTTTGAGTCAAAAGTGTGTGAGTGAAACCTTCGATAGAGATTTGGCAAGTTCTAAAGTGCACTAGGACGAGCCATTGACAAGTCGAGAGTAGGATTTGCGGGTCGAATTCTGCTTGCGAGTGCGGGATCTGAGAAGGGGAGAGTAGCGGCCGAGGCTTCAAGTGAAATCTCTGTAAAGTTCTGAAGCGATTGTGTTACCCTTCCTGTAGTAAACCGGCAAATTTGGATTTTAGTTGTTAAAGGTGCTCGCACTATATTGCATTTGTTTTGTGTGGATCTAGTGTGACGACGACAAGCCGCAAGACTTTGTCAGCCGCAATGTGTGTGAGTGTGACGTCATTGGAGCCGAGCTGGGATAGGTCAGTTGCCGAGAGGGGTCGCGCACGGATTGGCAGCCGTCCGTGAGAGGCAATTGGTTGAGAAGGTAGGTGAAGAGTGTTCTGGGAATTAAAGTCACTTCCTGATTAGATTCTAAACAAAATAAAAGACACAAAAATGACGTTTTTCAAGGCGTTAAAGTGTGCTTTGAGGGGAGATACATACATTACAGCGAGTGTGGGGGAGCCTACACTGCCAGAGGATACTTCGGCTTATGCCGTAATGGAGGAGAATGGAGTAGCGCCATGCCTTTGGCTAAAGCAATGGTGCAAATTGACAGAGAAGGAAGGATGTTTGGCGTTTCCGGAACACGGAACATTCAAAATAAGGATTTTAGAGAATTTGCAGAGGGTGTTAAATGAGCAGAAGCCGCCTCCGAGACCAGCTCAGTTTGAGGCATTAGCGATTTGGGAACTGGCGGCAATTCAGAAACAGCAACAGAAATTTGAGAGGAGAATGAGGAAAGCTGAAAAGACTCTAGCGGAGGCTAGATGGGATAGTGAGACTAGGATGTGGAGAAGGGAAATAATAGACGGAGTTAGGATGTTTCTGGCAATAACTCAAGAAGCCGAGACACAGGAAAGAAAGGCCACTTGTAAAACAGACAAGGGCTCTAGTGAGCAGAAAGAGACACAGAGGTCTTGGACAGATGCAGATGCTTCAGATGATGATGAGTTCCTTAATCAGTTGTTGCATGATCGACCTCCACCATATGCCATAAGTGACAATAGACCAAGTACTAGTGCAGGTCCTGTAAATTTGACACAGAATCAGGGGAATACAAGTACAGCACAGGCGAATAATGTTATCACATCAGTTCCGATACAGAATGGTGTTAGTGTATCCACTGCACCAGAGACGCAGATACAGTTACAGCCACCACCAATTCAGAGGCTCTACCCTGATGTCCCAGTATTAGAGACAACTACAAATTTGATGGTATCACCTGATCCAGTGTACACGAGATCAAAGTTAGTGCAGATTGAGCCAACTCCACAATTGCTGCCCCAGCCGCAGCAACAGATGGTTCCGAGTTACACTTCGGTTGCAGGACCGCAGTCAGCTACAGCACCTATAATGAATCAAGCTGTGGGAGCTAACGCTCCACCGGGATTGGGAAATGGACAGACACCAGCTGCTATATCTTTGCCGATTACAGTTGGTCCGCCAGTACCGCTATATGCGCAGGCGAAGCCTAGTGTATGCGATCAAGGAGTAATGACCCAGGAGGTGATAAGAGGAGGGTTCACGGGAAGCTCCCAGGGAATGACACCGGGAGAACATACAGCAGAAAGGTCTAGATCATTGTTAGACTTCAGTCCGATTGGGGTTCCTTTAGAGACCATGAGACAAGCAGGTTTGGGTCTATTGATACCACAGGTACTGGGTGCAAATGCATCGCAACCATTGATGGCGCAAGCTGGAAATATCTTGTTGCAAGGGTTAACAGCGCAACAACTGAATGAATGGTTAGACAAGCTTAACACTCCGCAAACTACTCCTGTAACAGCAGAGCGGTCGGAGAGAGAGGAATTGCTGAATTTTGTGAGGTTGGGTGTGGAAGCAGCTGAATTAGTTGAAGGAAGTATGAGGGTGAACAGATTGGAGTCATACACTGAAGGAGAATTGAGGTATCTGTGCCCGAAAATAACCAAAGAAGTGAGTAAGGTGCATCAGAGGTTAGCAAACTTGGCAGACAAATATGGCACAGACTTAGACAATACCAAGCATCTGAAAAGGAGTAACAGGTTAGACCTCGAGTCTAAAGATTTTTATCACATGAGAACTACTGGAATAAAGGAACACCTTAAGGTGATACTGCAGAGGGCTCAAGTTTGGGGAGCATTAGAGAAGTGGGAAGGCAGATGGGCGAAGAAGAGAGATAAGAGGAAAAGTGCTGCCTGGAGCCGCAGCAGGCGAAGGCTGCGCCAGACACGGGAACAATAAAGATGATACCGATGAGAGAAACAGCTGGAGGGGTCCTAGTTCATGTACCGTGGTCTAGGGGAGATATTTTGTCGTTCACAAATGACTATCCCAGGTTGAGGGAGAAGCCGATAGAATGGTACCAGCAGATGGACAGGTTTGTGAAGCTTGCGAAGTGTCTCCTGGAAGACTTGAACACACTGTTTGAGATTATAGTTCCAGCTGATTTGTGGCTTGAGTGCAAGATAGGTTTGGATTGGCCGACAGAGGAACCGGCAAGGGACAAGATTAAGGGAGCACCGTCTACTGACGTAATGAGGTATTACCATAAGGTGATTGAGTTTCTAAAACAGAAGGTGTCGCCGAAGGTTACTGATTGGCAGAAAATTGATCGAACGGCACAGGAAGGCAAAGAGTCAATACATGCTTACTATGAGAGGTTGTTAAAGGCGTTCAAACATTACAGTGGTACAGAGGTCATAGAGCCGAAAGACATGAATCACCTTGTGTTCAGGTTTGTTGAAGGATTGAGGCCGGAGATTAGCCAGATGATTAAAAATCATTTGATCTGTTGGCAAGCGAAGCTGATTGATGAGGTGTTGCAGTATGCAAAATACTGTAGTGATGAGATTGAATTGAAGCAAAGAAAGTTGAAAGAGAAAGTGATGGTGATGCAAATTAAGGCAGCTCAGGCAGGGATGCAGGGAAACGGAGTGCAGCAGATGATACAGCAACCGCAAGGGAACGGGATGTTTCAGACACAACCAAGAGGCCGAGGTCGAGGAGGTTTTGTGAATCGTGGTCCAGACTTAAATACGGTTGTGCTTCAAAACGATGTGCAAGGGATGAAGAAGGTGTTACCATGCCATGCGTGTGGGGGCCTGGGACACTGGAAGCGGGACTGTCCGATGATGGTGCAGGATGGTGTTGTTCAACAAAGCAATGATGTCAGTACATTTCAAAATGTGAGGGGTCCAAGAATGAGGGGTCAAAATCAGAACTTCCAGAATAACATGGTTCAGATGCAAGGTCTCCAGCCCATGCAACAGATGCAAATGCCACGTGTACAACAAGCACAGGTGCAGCAAGTACAACAGCAGATTCCCTTGGTACCTAGACAGCAAATGCAGTTGCCTTTAGCTCCGATGGGACAGCAACAGGTGATGCTTCCTCAACAGGTCACAGGTCAAACAATGATTCAAAATGACCCAGTACAACAGTTCCCATTATGTGGTGAGAATGGAATAAACGATGAATGGTCGGATGATTGTTCAGATAGTGAGGAGTGCAGGCTTGCAGCGTCCCTAGAAGTAGATCAGAGGGGACCCTACGTACAGGGAAAGGTGATGGGTCACAAGGTTTCATTCCTGGTTGACACAGGAGCTACACGCTCTACAGTCAGAAGTGCAGAGGTTCCGAAATTGCCCCTATCAGGACGCACTATAAAGGTGGTAGGAGTAGCAAATCAGCTCTTGACAAATCCGATTACAGATCCGATTCAGGTTGAGATTGGTACCTTTCAGGGATTGCACAGGTTTGTAGTCTGTGACTCAAGTCCCGTATCCCTACTGGGAAGAGCCTTGATGTGTAAGACGACGTGTTCAATCTCCTGTTCCAATGAGGGAAGAGAGGTGCAGACAAACAGTGATGATGAAGGGGCTGATGGTCAGATCTCAGAAATGGAGACCACAGATGAAGAGTACCCGTTGATAAGCTTCTTCCCGATGTTCACAGTGACAGATTTGCCAACTGAATTACAGGGAACAGTGACAGAGAAGGTGTGGGACTTGACAGGAAAAGAAGTAGGATTAATAAAAGGAGTATAACCAGTCAAGGTAGAGGTAAAGCCAAATGCAGTGTTTCCACAAGTACCACAGTACCACATGGCACAAGATGTTCTCATACAGGTGACACAGATAATTGCGGATTTCGTGAAGCAAGAGGTCCTGAAAGAAGTGATGAGCAGCCCATGTAATTCACCAATAATGGGTCTGAGAAAGCCTTGTGGGAAAGTTTGAATTGTTAAGGATCTGAGAAAAATTAATGAGATAGTGGTAAAATGTTGTCCTATAGTGCCAAATCCAGCCGTGATCATGTTTCAGGTTCCCTGTGACACAGAGTGGTTCACAGTCGTGGACTTGTCTCAAGCGTTCTTTTCGGTGCCTCTTCATGAGGATAGCCAATTTCTCTTCAGTTTCAAATTCCTGGACAAGGTTTAAGTTGCTGTTGAATTCCTCAAGGGTTTTCAGAATCGCCTTCCATCTTAAATCAGATATTGAAGAAGGATTTGGAATCCTTGGAACTGCCTTTTAATTCGACTCTAGTGGAGTACATTGATGACTTGCTGATTGCGTCCAAAACTAAAGATGACTGCAGGTATGATACTGTTGCCTTACTGAATCACTTGGGAAAGAACGGACATAAAGGGGGTCATTACAACCCTGGCGGATGGCGGAGAACCGGCGGTAAGACCGCCAACAGGCTGGCGGTCTTACCTTGGTGAATTATGGCCATGGCGGTTACCGCCATGGTCATCCGCCGGTTCTCCGTCCTGCCCGCCAGGGCGGAGATGACCGCCGGACTGGAGACCTGGGTCTCCAGCCCGGCGGCCGTCAGTATACCGCCGGCGGTATTTGGACCCGGCTTACTGCCGTGGATTTCCAGCTGTATCAACCGCCATGAAATCCATGGCGGTAAGCACTATCAGTGCCAGGGAATTGCTTCCCTGGCACTGATAGGGGTCTCCCCCACCGCCCACCCCCACCCCGACTCCTTCCCCTACACCCCCCACCATCCCTGCCACCCCCCAAAGGTGGCAGGGCCCCCCTCCCCAACATAACATTACTCACACACACCTGACATGCATGCAGGCACCACCAACACGCACACACCCCGACATACATGCCAACATCCACACACACAGTCAGACACGCACACCCACATTCAAACATACACACACACATCCATACAGACATACCCACAGCCATACACGCACTATTCCCATGCACACAACACCCCGCAAGCATACACGCACTCACACACCCCCTCTACATACACACACGCACACCCCCATGCACGCACACAACACCCCTCCACCCCCCTCCCCTAACGGACGATCGACTTACCTGGTCCGTCGATCCTCCGGGAGGGGACGGGAGCCATGGGGGCAGCTCCGCAGACACCACACCGCCAACAGAACACCGCCACGGCGAATCACAGGTCGTGATTCGCTGGGCGGTGTTCTGTTGGCATGGCTGTGGAGGTGGAGCAACCTCCACTTCCCCGCCGCCCGCAAGTATGGCTGTTGGCGGCTCTCCGTCGGAATAACAACGGAGAGCAGCCAACAGTCATAATACGCCGAGCGGCAAACCGCCTGCACAGGCGTTCTTCCGCACGGCGGTCCCTCGGCGGTCTTGCAAAAAGACCGCTGAGGTCATAATGACCCCCAAAGTGTCCCCGAAAAAGCTGCAGTACTGTCAGAAAGAGGTGAAGTACTTAGGTCATCTAATTGAGAAAGGGTCGAGGAAAATATCTAAGGAAAGAGTGACAGCTATATTGCAGATGAATCCCCCGACATCCAAGAGAGACGTTAGAATGTTTTTGGGAATGGTGGGTTACTGTCGCCAGTGGATTCCGAACTTCTCAATTATCTCTAAGCCATTGGTGAGGTTGACCAATAAGGAGATTCTGGATGGTCCGGGTACCCTGACTATGTCCGAGAAAGAGATGAGAGCCTTCATGGAGCTGAGAGAGTGTATGTGCAGGGCTCCAGCTTTAGGTATGCCTGACTACACAAAGGGCCTGATTCTAACTTTGGAGGACGGTGTTAAACCGTCCCAAAAGTGGCGGATATACCACCTACCGTATTACGAGTCCATTATATCCTATGGAACTCGTAATACGGTAGGTGGTATATCCGCCACTTTTGGGACGGTTTAACACCGTCCTCCAAAGTTAGAATCAGGCCCAAAGTCTTTTGTCCTGTTTTGTCATGAACGTGATGCTTGTTCTTTGTCTGACTTGACACAGGTCCATGGAGGTGCAAACCGCCCAGTAGCATATTTTTCAGCTACTTTGGACCCAGTCGCAGCAGCCTTACCGGGTTGTCTGCGTGCAGTTGCAGCAGTTGGTCAAAGCCTTACTCAGTGTGAAGGCATAGTGATGGGACATCCCTTACCAGTAATGGCCCAACACTCAGTTGAAATACTACTCACCAGAACAAAGACGCAGCATATGACAAATGCCCGTTTGACAAAGTACGAAACGATTATATTGGGGTCACCTAATGTATCACTGAAAAGATGTACTGTGTTGAACCCGGCAACTTTGCTTCCTAATGGGAATACAGATGTTGATGATGCTTAGGAAGTTGAACATGATTGTCTTGAGGTAACAGAACTATGCACCAAACCGAGACCTGACATTAAAGATACTCAATTAGAGGAAAATGATTACATTATCTTTGTTGATGGCTCATGTCTGAGAGACTCAGTGGGAGTGCTGAGATACACTGTGTGTACAATCACTGGTATCCTAGAAGCATCTTGGCTCAAGAGAGTGTACTCTGCTCAAGTGGCTGAACTGATTGCTCTTACTAGGGCATGCCATGCCGTTGAAAATTTGAAAGTCACAATCTAAACTGACAGCAGGTACGGATTTGGAATTGTCCATGATTTTGGCCAGCTGTGGTCACAGAGGGGTCTCATGACCTCTTCTGGTTCTCCAGTGAAAAATGGTGAAAGAATTAAGGAGTTGTTGCACGAGATTCAGTTACCTCTTGAAATTGCCGTGGTGAAATGCAATGCTCATGTAAAATCACAAGACTTTGGGGGTCATTCTGACCCCGGCCGGCGGCAGAAGCCGCCGGCCTGGCTGGGATCGCCAGAATACCGCTGCGCGGTCAAAAGACCGCCGCGGGTATTCTGGGTTTCCCGCTGGGCTGGCGGGCGACCGCCAGAAGGCCGCCCGCCAGCCCAGCGGGAAACACCCTTCCATGAGTGGAAGGGGTGCGACGGGTGCAGTTGCACCCGTTGCGATTTTCAGTGTCTGCATGGCAGACACTGAAAATCTTGGTGGGGCCCCCAGGGGCCCCACGACACCCCATACCGCCATCCTGTGCCTGGCGGCCAAAACCGCCAGGAACAGGATGGCGGTATGGGGGTCGGAATCCCCATGGCGGCGCAGCAAGCTGCGCCGCCATGGAGGATTCCCCAGGGCAGCGGAAAACCGGCGGTACACCGCCGGTTTTCCGTTTCTGACCGCGGCTGTACCGCCGCGGTCAGAAAGCCCAAGGGAGCACCGCCAGCCTGCTGGCGGTGCTCCCGCGGTCGTTGGCCCTGGCGGATTTTACCGCCAGGGTCAGAATGACCCCCTTTGTGTCAATGGGGAACGGATATGCAGATCAAGTCGCAAGGTTTTGTGCATTGAACTGTATATTGTTCAAGGATCAGTGGGAATTGTTACCTGAAACAGAAAATGAGACATGCACAGGTTACGCATTGAGGGTGGTTGACACAATGGAAGAGTTAAAATTGTTGCAGGGGCGTGCCAGCAGAGAAGAGAAACGCTCTTGGCTTAAAATGAAAGGTGTACAAAGACCTTATGATTTGTGGGTTTCAGATGAGTGGAAAATGGTTTTGCCAAACAGTCTCTTGTCACACTTTGCAAGGTTATACCTGTAGTGTGGTTAGTTTTACGTATCCTTTGCGCATTAGCTTCAGGCTTTAGGCCTTTGTGCACTTTGCCCTGAATGTATTTTATTCATTTGCTGACAGCTTAGAGCCTCTGTGCACTTTGCTCTAAATGCTTTTTATTAGGCTTCGTACTGTTATTTTTCAAATAGCCAGTTCTACGGTGTTGTTTTTTATTCATATCACACTGTTTTGCCTACTTCAGCACTGGAGTTCTCCATAACATATTCACTCTGTGCTTCAGTCAAGGATACGGTCTGGTACATTGCCGATAGACGTGGTAGGAGTTTAGATTTGGCATTCCTGCGTAGGGACATTTTGTGATCACGATGACATGTTAGTTATAAAATCACTTCCTTGTCCCAATACACGCAAGAGGGAGATTCCGACCAGGGAACCACAACTAGACGCTGACTGCCTCGTTGCAGATGCTGAACCAGATCACAGGCCTTTGCTCAGGTATGAGGGCTGATGTCTCCCCAGTGATTCAGAAGGCAAGCTAGAAGCTTAACATGCTGTGCTCTAAATAGAACAAGCAGAGGGGGAGTAGAAACTGTTAGGCACTATGATAGCTTTGTTCTTATGTTTTACTCTCCTGGTGACTATTTCAATCCTACTATGTTGTATTGTTCTGGTTATTGCGGCTCACGCCTTATTATCTAAAATACAGTTGTTTTATTAAAACAATATATAAAACTCATACTGTCTTTGTCATATTGTAAATGAGGTCATATTGTAAATGAGAGAGTTGGTTTGGATCTGAGTGACCACGACTTCCCTGAGAAGTTCCAAAGATGTCATGTGCTCGGCTGCCTAATCATTTCTTCCCCGTGGGAGGAATGAGGCACTGCTAGTTAGCTGGAGCAAAAAACGGATTTAGGGTGACAGAGTTCTTTACAAGTGGGTCAGACTCAGTCCCCCACACCGTTATCGATCCTGCTGCCTAGAAATCCAGTAGTCTCATTTAGGATAATGAGAGCCCACGCGACATGGCGCCGCCAACGATTGGTCTGGCTCTAATGTTTAGCTCCGACTGACTCTCTCGGTCTCATATATATTTTGACTCCTCGGTTCCGTACGCGGAGACGTCCGTGGGGCTGAGGGTTTCCGCCACCACGGGATAGGTACGTCCTATTGCTTAGTGGTTGGTTGTTCAAGCTTGAACTTTGAAAGGAAAAACCCCGATATTGGTGTGCCTTCTCTGACCTAGAGCTATTTTTTACAAATGGCGAATCCTAATGTAGTGAATATAGCTATCAATATGCGTCACGCGCTCACGGGACATCTGATAGCACATGGACTGACAGTCCAGGGGGGTCCAGTCACTTTTGTGGTGGACGCCCATGCAGCCTATAGGACAGAACTTTTTTATTCTTGGGTCGTATTTCCAGCAGTTGATGGGGGTACAAGTACTTTTCACAAATACACTGTTGCGAATGTCCCTGGACAATACAGGGCTTACACTTACTTAGAGATACCTCTATCTTATCAAGAACACCATAATTGGCTTGATGGCACCCTCCCACATACAGTAGCACAAGTGAGGTTAGGTCAGTTGAGTAATGATGGTCCGACCTGGCCTTTATTGGCTACTTACACACCATATCCTGCGGTTGCAAATTTGGCAGTGGCTGATGTGCGTCGTTTATATATGGACTTAGCAACAACATACAGAAGACTGGTTCAGTTTGTAATGCAGACATTAAATACTAATGCAGCGCGTGCTGCTCCGGCGCACCCATAAGCAGTGGTTCCGGGAATCAATCCGGCCACTGTACACTCAGTTATGGGTAAAGTACCGGCTAAACGTGAGGAGACTCCATTTTGGCTGGCGCAAAAAATTAATACGCTGGAAGCAGTATTTCCCCATACGGGACCTCAGGATAAACATAGAATTTTGACGATGTGTTTGCCGTATGGGATGGTTCCTCCAGTGGACCTTTGTAATACCTGGGCCACGGTGTTTGCCGCGCTCTACACTACAGCACACGGTACACCGACTTTAGCTAATTTACCGGAGGTGCTTAAACAAATTCAAGATGAATATGGGGCTGCCCCTGCCTTAGATTTGGGCATGCAGTTAATGGGCAATTTTGCCGCGGTTTCTTCTATTATTTTGAGTAATCTCAAGGGAGAGGCAGTAGCACTAGCAGTGCGAATGCGTCTTCGGGATGTTCCGCAGATTAATCAAGAGCGGGAACTTCCGAGAATAATAGCAGAGACATATTCCAGTATTGGTCGCGATAGCCTAGGGGCTAGACCGCAAAAACCCCAATTGCAGGGTAAAAATAATAAAGATAATGCTAAGCAACAGCAACCTGAGGGTACAAAAAAGCGCTGGGAAAAGAAACAGCAAACACCTAAAAAAGATGGGGGACAGTCTCCGCAACCGGAGACCCCGCAGAATAGGTATAATCTCAGGAATAGGGATAATTTGAAGACGCCTGATAGATATCAATATACTGATACACGCCAATCTCGTTCCTTTCAGGACTCCTCAGAGAAGAGAAGTGAGAGAGGTGGGCGGTCAGAGCGGAGGACGGAGTACGTGAAACCGAGACAGGATTCACAACACTCAGCAGAGGTTTCTGTTAAACAAGAAGAGAAACCGCTGCAACAAAAACAGCAATTTAAAAAGAAGAAAGTGGCAGCAGTCTCAGTTAGACATGCCGCTCAAGAAGAGAGTTCTCTTGACGAACAAGACATGGGCGTTAGCACTGTTAGACAGCGCGGCAGAGGTCACAATAGTTCGCCGGAGTCTTCTAGAGCATCTGGAGGTGAAAGCAACTGATGACTTCATACAAGTCGAAACGGCGGACATGCGAGTCTGTGATCCTGATAGAGTATATCAAGTGATGCTACGATTAGAAGGGGACATTGACCGCATTGTACATGCCATCTTTTGGGGCCATGTGGTAAAATCATATGATGTTCTGTTGGCCGAACAGGATTGGCCACCTGACTTTGTTCGCGACTGTCCGGTTGGGGAGGATGTTATTGTACCTTCCTTCTCACCACTTGTTCCGAGAGAGCTAGCGGAGTCCTATGGTAAAACATGGGCTCTAGCACAGGCTCCCGCCCTATATAGAAATAACGTGGGGTGGGATAGACAATCACCTTATCATGTAATTCCAATAAAGGGCACACCTCAGCCACAGCCGCAGTATCCTATTAAATTTGAGGCGAGAGCATCGGTTAGAAAAATTCTTACACAATTGGAGTACCAGGGTGTAATTGAGCCCTGTGTCTCGCCGATGAATAATCCCTTATTTCCGGTTGCTAAACCGGACCATTCATATAGGATAGTGGTGGATTACAGACATTTGAATAGTCACACACGCACATATGCAATACAGAATTCACATAGCGCAGCGCTTATGAACAATATAGTGCGTAAGAAATACAAAACAACGTTGGATATCTCGAATGGATTTTTCTGCCAAAATATAGCGCCCGAAAGTCGGGACTATACCAGTTTCAGTGCGTTTGGCTCTCAGAAATGTTTTTGTCGTTTGCCTCAGGGGTATGAAAATAGCCCAGGACTGTTTTCGGCTCGTGTGACTGAAATGCTGCACGAGTTGGACCCTGAAGCGTTATCATATGTTGATGACATATATTTGACAGACGATGATATTCTGCAACATCTAAGGCGCATTGTTGTGGGGTTTGCTGATATTGGCTATAAGTTTAATTTTAAGAAATCAAAGATTGCCTTCCTCAGCGTCATTTTCCTGGGATATGAGTTGTCGAGTGAGGGCAAGAGCCTAGCGCCACATTTTTGGGAGAAATGTGCTTTATTGCAGCCTCCTAATACGGTTCGGAAGCTCCAGTCATTGTTGGGGTTTCTGAATTTTGGCAGAACTTACATTCCTGATTATGCTACATGTATAAAACCCTTATACGAACTGATTCGCCCAAATTTTTCGAGTAGATTTTGGACGATTGAGCATACACACATACTGCGAGAGTTACAGACTGATCTCTTAGCAGTTAAACACTTACACACACGGGACAATAAGACACATTTAGTCATCAGGGTGATACCTGGGGCTGTTGGGTTTATGTATGTCACCTTTAATGAGGGTGAGACAGTCCCGATAGCATACAAGTCCCACTTGTATTCTGCTGCAGAACAACGTTTTGCACAGACTGAGAAAATACTCACTGCAGTACAGATGGCTGTGATTAAAGAAAGACCGCTTGCCCAGGGCCAACGCATCATTGTCGTTTCCCCGATTCCGGCCTTAGAGGCTGTTACAAAAGCGAGTGTTCCTAATTCGAAAGCTTTACACCCGCGATGGATACAATGGGCTACGTCTTTGACAGCCACTGATGTAGATTACATATTTGACCCTAAACTGCAGACTCAAGAATTTCTTCAATATGAAATAGAGTACCCAGTTCCTGCTGGAACATTACCTATTGACCAATATCAGGTGGTCATGTATACCGATGGCTCTGCGCAACCAGCGGTTGGGACTAAACAACAGTATTCTGCTGCGTGTGCGGTGGTGAGCGGCACTATGGAGGGGGAAGTGTTCTGCCCCCGACATACTTATATTAAAACCTTGGGAGATTGCACGGCGCAGCTGGCTGAGCTCAAAGCTCTATTGTTAGCGTTGGAGCATGCAGATCCGGCGATTCTGACCTTGCTGGTCTGTGACTCCTACTACTGTGTTCAGTCTTTCAATGAATATCTGCACTATTGGAAGTTGAATGGGTTCAGAGATTCTAAAGGCAACACCATTAAACATAAATTGTTGTGGGGTAAGGTTGCGGATCTGAAAGAAACGCTTCCTAAGGTCCATGTCGTGCATACACTTGGACACCAGCGCGTTGGAATACATGTTGCTGGGAATACTTTGGCTGATGAAGCCGCAAAGTCGGCAGTGGCTGTCGCCACTGTGGCCGCAGTGACTCGTTCGAGTTCCAAACTAGACACAGAGATTTCGGCTGCCATAAAAGCTACGGCTGATGGCACGCCGTTTCCTAAAGGATTTCCTTCTAAATATGGTTACTGCTTGAGTGGTGCGCTAAATGCTGTTGTTATTATTCCAGGCATTGGTGTACGTGATCTACCCAATAGAATTGAGAGACTTCGATTAATTTCTGCAGCACATGAGGGGGTGGCATCTGCACATGCTGGTGTGGCTGCCACGATTTCACTTTTACAGGCTCATTACTGGTGGCCTGGTCTCTGTAAAGAGACAAAGCAGTATGTCCTTTGTTGTGACGTCTGTCAACAAATTAAAGCTTCGTCGGCTAGACGCCCGCAGCAGACGCCCCTTCAGATTTCAAACAAACCTTTACAGTGTGTGTACTTGGATCATTGTGGTCCGCTGACACCAGATAGTGCATACAAATATATATTGGTTGCTGTAGATTCGTGCTCCAGATTTGTGTGGGTATGGCCACAACGCTCGGCTGACGCTCGGACTGTTATTAAAGATTTGCGCATCTTTGTCGATACATTTGCAGTTGCAGCTTTTCATTCGGACCAGGGCCCTGCTTTCGCCTCTAAGGCATTCAGGGACACCATGGCTTCGTTGGGGGTCCAACTCCAATTCTCGTCTCCATTTCATCCCGAGGGAAATTCTGTCGTGGAGCGTTTGAATCGTGATTTAAAGCAATCCTTAACGGCCAGAATTATAGGTACGGGTCGTAGTTGGCTAGCCCACCTATATGGAGTACAGAGAGCACTTAATAACTTGCCTAGACGGTCACTGGGGGGTCGTACTTCATATGAGTGCCTGTTTGGAACGCGAATGTATGTTCCTGATCTAGATGGTCCTGGTGTGGAGGTGGCAGTTACGCCCTTTGACATAAATGATCGTGTCACTGTTTTGCAGGATTTACAACAATTCCGTGAAGATAACTCTTCTGCAAGTGCTGCCTCCTCAGGAATTAAGGATGAGCCAGTAACACCAACTGGTTGGATACCCAGGATTGGGGATCTAGTGCGTGAAAAGGTCGCAGTAAAGAAAGAATTTGGTCCTTCTTATGAAGCACCTGTTCCTGTGTTAGGGGTGAGCGGCACGCGAACTGTGATTTTACCGCCGCTGCAAGGGGCCAAAGGAAATCGCTTTGTTTCCATTGATAATGTCAAGTTACAACATGTGGCCAATTCTGCACAGCAGACCAAGAGGGACACCCAGTAGTTCCGGCATCCCTCTCACTACTGGGGAAGAAGTCCCGCTGCAGGTGATTTACACCGACGCTGTTTCCTCTCCGAGCTTGGGGAGGGTGGAAGATGATCTTGCGATTGTTCCACAGACAACGATTAATATGGAATCTTTTGATCAAGTTGCTGTACGTTCTACTGATGTTTCTGAACATGTGGTTTATAGCGTGCCTAGGAGAGAGCCTCCATCTGCTTCTTTGTTCACAATTGCACCTTTTGCAAGAACTGCTTCTGGCTGCTTCAACGACGCTGATGAAGCAGTGTCCAGCTCCTTGTCCTCGATGTCTTCTGTCCGAGGTCCACGTAAGCTGCTAAGTTGGCTTAAACACACATATTTTGTTTTTCCTTGGAACTATTTGTGGCTCTTTATGGCTGTAATGACTCTTTTTTTATGGTTGGGATTTATGGTTACTTTTTTTCTAGTAATACATGGTCATTTTCTTCCTGATCGATCGGACATTGAGCACGTGGAGACTGTGTTGAGACCACATTTTTCGTCTCATATGGTTCGAAGAGACTTGTCCAATGTGAACATTTCTGCAATACCGATTCCGGATGGGATTGTGTGGGATAAAGTAATGTTTGATATATATGGTCCCACTGAATTGATTCAAATACCGTATGTCCTCAAGTTATCAATGAATGATATTGTTATACCAGGCATTGTTTCTGATGATTGGGATGTGAAGACAGTAGATTCTATGCTAACGGATTTGCAATATTATACTGTCTATGACGATGAAGATGCTTACCAATTTAGAGATAATCATGGTGACATGTTTTGCTACAACTATTATGGACACCACTTTATTCATTAAGCTAGTAGCCCTAAGTCCATATTTAATTATGTGCAATGGGAACATTGCTCGACTCCTCCACAAGGGAGTTCGAAAACGTATTATGATAAATTTGCATATTTTTCTGGGCATGATCAGCGGAATGCTAAGTCTTACTATTTTAAAGTTGCACCGTATTCTAATAAGCAAATTTTATTGACCGATACTAAATTACTGTATTCAAATTTGTTTGTATCTAAACTTTCGGTCGAGGGGTATGAATACTGATTAAAGACTGTTGACTTGAAAAGTGTTTGGGGTACGAAAAATTGGCAGATGCAAGGCAGGGATACATTATTTAGAGCATGTATTATCCCTGTGCAGATGATTTTCCTCAATGACACGGTACAACAGACTAGCTGTTTGGGCTTGGCGACAATTAGAGAGTTGAATTTGCCTAGTATACCTGTCCCTTCCAAATTAAACAACTGGCAGCACTATGTGAATGCTACTTTTAGTGAATTTACACATTGGGTCCAGAATGGTACGCTTAACACTTCATCGTTACATCCGGGCGGGTGGTTATTATGGCCCATAGACACTAATGAGTGTCATCAACGTTTTGTCACCTCTTCAGGGGGGTTCAGGACTAGTAGGGCAGATCCTCGTTACATTTCACCAGAACATGCTGATATTATAACTACGTACAGCGTGGGGAAGCTTTGTCAACAATGGTTGAAGTCATCCACGCTGGATGCAGTTAAGTCACATCTCAAGTTACTGTCTAATGGTACTGATTTACAAGATTTTTTGTCAGGTCCCAAGGTACCACGTAAGAAAAGGTTTTTATACGAAGTTTATAATGAGATTTGGAAACTTTCACAACAGGAGGCTGCAGCCCGGTTGAGGCAGATTGATCAGGAAAATCTGCTGCAGACTTTGTCTGTTGTTGATAATGGCATGCATACCCTTTCTGACCGTGTTTACACGATTGACAGTATTGTTTCCTCTGCTATTGACATTATTAAATCGGACATGTCTTCTTTATATCATGGGCAGAGTCAGACACGGTCCATCATGCAGCTGGGTTGGACTCTTCAAACCTTGAAGGCGGGTCGCGTTCCATGGCAGCACATTTGTGCCAGAGAGATCTTTATCTCCTTTAATTTGACTCGTCAACAACAGTTGATGGCTAAAAAGGAAGCGACATATGTTATGTTGAATATTGAGAAATTGGAGAAACTGCCTTTCACGGTGGCTGAGATTCCGTCAGCTGAGTGGTTGATTCATGGGGTTATTAATTTGCCTATCTCCACTCTGCAATTTACTTCTTGTTTGAAACACATTCCGGTGGGTAGATATGAACTATTGGGAGACAGTTACATACAGGAGGTGTGGGAGCTTCCCTTTCAATACAGATGTGTTAATGGTTTGAGGGAGGTTTTTCTTAGCGGTAGCGAATGCAAAGCTTCTGTCAGCCATTCCATGGTTTGTAAACAGCTGTCCTTGCACGGAGTGTGTAACGCTTCGATTGCTAACTTAGCTTGTTATTTGAAGGGTGTTCCAGTCCCGGTTATTAAAAACACTTTCCAGGTGCTTTCTAACGGCAGTTACATTGTTCTTAACAGCGAACGCTGCTGTGGCATGCGTGCCGGAATAGTTTACGTTGTCGTTGTCAACAAGGCCGTTACGTGCTGCGGGAATGTGTTGTTTCCCCCCACTCAAATTAGGGAGGTAGCGGACATCTGGCCTCATATTGCTACTTCCAAGGTTGATTTTGACAAGTTGAGTCGGCTGAAAGCTTTATTGTTTCAAAAGCATGTGGCCCTTACATCTGCTAGCGAGACCTACGCACTTCAGGTGGCAAGGTCATCGGCGGAGATACAGTCCCTTTTGAATACTAACTTTCCAAGTCACTTCGGTGAACTTATGGGACGTATATTTAATGCATCCAGCACTGCTGGTATTGCACATTTTTTCAAAGCCGTTGGTGTTGGTTTCGTTCACACCTTCTCTTCCATATTCGGTTTGATACCTTCGGCTATACATTCTATTTTCGGAAGCATTTTTGGGGGTTTCCCGATTACTTTGGCTTTGTTGGCTGGATTCTTGCTATTGTTGCTATTTTTTCGCAATGGCTGTCCCGCCACGACGAGATCCTATATTGCTGCTCCCGTCAGCGCAGCTGTGTCGTGAACGCATGATGCACCATTTTGGAGCTACACTCCTGGGCCATTTGGAGTGTGACTGGTCTCTGTCATTCAGACCGGTTTTGGATTGTGTGCAACCCGTGTTTCGGTGCCTTTGGTGCTCGTTTGAACATGCACTGGCTTTCTGTCTCTCACTGCAGCGCCCTCCAGAGGTCGATCCTGATCTGTTGATGTTCCCGATTAGGGCTCATTCCCAGACTTGTGCACTACGGTTGCGTTTGCTTCGTGAGGCGGTTTATGAGATTCCCTTCCTGGAGGAAGATGGTATTGTCTCTTTCATTGGCCCTGCACGGGGTGCCGCCCTGAATGGTACACACCTGCTCCATGGTACTTTGTGGCGTGGATCTTCTGATATTAACATATATCGAAGTGGAGGAGCTCCTACGTTCTATTGCTTCTGTCTGACAATTGGATTTTTTTTTTCCCCTCCGGCAAAATTGACACTATATTGAATTTGGCTTTATCGTCACATGTTTCCTAAATTTATGACTTTGTTGTCTACTTACCTTGTCGAAATATATTGTTTATATTTGGGGCATGCTTTTATATTATTGGAACCACTTGCTACCGACAAGGGGAGGGTGTAGTGTGGTTAGTTTTACGTATCCTTTGCGCATTAGCTTCAGGCTTTAGGCCTTTGTGCACTTTGCCCTGAATGTATTTTATTAATTTGCTGACAGCTTAGAGCCTCTGTGCACTTTGCTCTAAATGCTTTTTATTAGGCTTCGTACTGTTATTTTTCAAATAGCCAGTTCTACGGTGTTGTTTTTTATTCATATCACACTGTTTTGCCTACTTCAGCACTGGAGTTCTCCATAACATATTCACTCTGTGCTTCAGTCAAGGATACGGTCTGGTACATTGCCGATAGACGTGGTAGGAGTTTAGATTTGGCATTCCTGCGTAGGGACATTTTGTGATCACGATGACATGTTAGTTATAAAATCACTTCCTTGTCCCAATACACGCAAGAGGGAGATTCTGACCAGGGAACCACAACTAGACGCTGACTGCTTCGTTGCAGATGCTGAACCAGATCACAGGCCTTTGCTCAGGTATGAGGGCTGATGTCTCCCCAGTGATTCAGAAAGGCAAGCTAGAAGCTAAACATGCTGTGCTCTAAATAGAACAAGCAGAGGGAGAGTAGAAACTGTTAGGCACTATGATAGCTTTGTTCTTATGTTTTACTCTCCTGGTGACTATTTCAATCCTACTATGTTGCATTGTTCTGGTTATTGCGGCTCACGCCTTATTATCTAAAATACAGTCGTTTTATTAAAACATTATATAAAACTCATACTGTCTTTGCCATATTGTAAATGAGATCATATTGTAAATGAGGGAGTTGGTTTGGATCTGAGTGACCACGACTTCCCTGAGAAGTTCCAAAGATGTCATGCGCTTGGCTGCCTAATCATTTCTTCCCTGTGGGAGGAATGAGGCACTGCTAGTTAGCCGGAGCAAAAACCGGATTTAGGGTGACAGAGTTCTTTACAAGTGGGTCAGACTCAGTCCCCCACACCGTTATCGATCCTGCTGCCTAGAAATCCAGTAGTCTCATTTAGGATAATGAGAGCCCACGCGACATACCATGGTCAAGCACATGTTGGGAGAGACGCCATGATCAGGTTGTTCAAAATAGATTGGTTTAACCCAAAGTTCAGACAAGCCGCAGAAGTAATTTGTCACAGGTGCATCATCTGTCAGCAGATGAATGCGGGGAAAGGGACTGTGGTGAATTTGAGCCACATTGGGAGAGCAGGAGGTCCATTTAGCAGAATGCAGATGGATTTTTTTGAGATGCCTGTGTGTGAAGGTTTGAGGTACGTGTTGGTGATTGCGTGCATCTTTAGTCATTGGATTGAAGCTTACCCTACACATAGGAATGACAGTCTCACAGTAGCGAAGTTGCTGCTTAGGGAGTTGATACCACGTTTCGGGTTTCCGATCTCTTTAGAATCAGATAGAGGAAGTCACTTCAACAATGAGGTGGTTAAGCTCTTGTGTGCCGCACTGAACATTGAACAGACGTTGCATTGTAGCTACCATCCCAAAGCCTCAGGACTGGTAGAACAGATGAATGGCACCTTGATGTCGAGAATGGCGAAAATGTGCACAGCTACAAATTTGAAATGGCCATATGCATTGCCCTTAGTGCTAATGTCAATGAGAAATACGCCCAACAAGAAAACAGGACTGTCTCCGCATGAAATTCTTATGGGCCGAGCTATGAGACTGCCAGCAGTGCCTGCAAATGCTCTTGTGAATATCACAGATGATATGGTGTTGGACTACTGCAAGGGTCTGGCTGATGTGGTCCACTCTTTTTCTCACCAGGTGGAAGCAACCACCCTGCCACCGATAAATGATCCAGGTCACAATCTGAAAGCTGGTGACTAGGTTGTTGTCAAGATACACGTGAGGAAGTCGTGTTTGGAGCCACGTTGGAAGGGGCCGTATCAAGTGATACTGACAACTACTACTGCTGTGAAATGTGCCGGAGTTCCAAACTGGATACATGCCAGTCACACAAAGAAGGTGACGCGCCCAACTGATGAGGAACTTGAGTTGTCGAAAATAACATCTGCAGAAAAGGAAGTCTCAGGGCCGGAGAGTAATCAAAGGGGAACTGAGACTGGAGGAGAGCCCGTTGAGGACGGCTTGGTCATTCAAATAGCAAACGAGACCCAGCAGGGTGACAGTGAGCCTATCTCAACTGAGGCACCAGGGGAACCGACCCAAAGAGAGGTTCTCCCAGAAGCAGCCAGATACGGGTTTGAAGTTGAACCCCTGACAGACCCAGAAGGTGAAGGAGTTTAGGCAGAAGGAAGTCAAAGTGTTCAGACTCCTCCTGAGCCACTTGCAGAGCCATCAAGAGAAAATATCATAGCACAATAGGGGGGGCAGTGAACAGCAACCTGAAAGATCAAAAAGTAAAAAGACGCTCAAGGGAGATAAGTGGCCAGAGTAGCAAGCTGCAAAAGGGAAGGTGGTGATTAGCGAAACAATAGAGGAAGAGGTCGATGCCACAAGGAAGGAAGATCTAAGTGAAGGAGAATTGCAGGGGGACCGCAAGTTGAAAAGAAAGAGAGTAGCAAACAGAAGATACGCAGGTCCTGAATGGGCTTATGCAACAACAGCTGAGTGGCAACAAGAGTTCTTGGCGTTCTGTTTTGATCGTGAAGTGCCAGGTCAATATCATGGTACTTGAATTCAGCTACAAATAAAGAGACTGTGTTAAGCTGAAATCTAATAAAGGGAAAATTACCGGATGTGACACTGTTAACCTGAATTGACTTTGAAAACCGATTTTGACAAACTGCTAACCTGATTTGACAAGGATCCTGGGAGTGAGTGTGACGCTGTAAATACTTGCTAAAGACGAGCCTTGCTGAAAAAAAAAGAAAAGAGAGTTATTAACCATCCTCAAATTAGTTGTTTACATTTATAGTACTTTGCTTTCTGATTCTTTACAGATCATGACTAACATTAGAGATAATAATAATAAGGGGAGTAGGATTTGTAGATGGTTGAGTGTTATTTTAGGTGTTGTGTGTGCGATGGTAATCATAGCTGAAATTGTGGGAATGCCATTGGTGGATAAGAGTGAGACTAACAATGCTACAATTCTTAAGACTGCTACACTAACACCATGGGAGGAATTTGAGCAGGATACGAAATATTTGCATGAGGGAACTAACACAAGAAGGGAACTATCTAATAATGTTTTCTATCGCTTGTTGAATGAGTATGTTGAGACGATGGATGCAAAGAATTGTTATGTGTGCACAAAAATTCCTTTGTCAGTACAAGAAGGGGTTACCTATCATAGTTTGCCGCTAACCTACGGGATAAGTTGAAGTTTGTTATTAACAAGGTTTTAAGATCAAGAATATATTCAGTACTTCTATTCTAATCTAGATGCAGTGTTTTCTTTTGTGCCTATAATTGAATATTTGAGTAAGATAGCTAAGGATCATAGTATAAAAATAGTTAGGGGTTTCTTTGATCCCACACTGACATTTGGTACGGCTTATGCGCATCGCAATAATCTAACCTGCTTACTAACGCCTGTAGAGAAGAGCTTCTTAGATCACACTGATGATAGAAGAAAAGCGTTAAAAGAAAAACTAGAAAAGGTATTAGAGAAGCGAACGTTTGCAAATGATTATGCTTATAGTGCAGCAAAGACACAAGGCAAATTAGCTTTAGATGCATTACACGTAGGAAAGCTTTGTATGTATAGTCCAAAATCTGACCATGATACTTTTTTTGTAGGAATGAGTGAGTGCAGACATGTGTTTTTCTTTCAGAGTAAGTGGACGTTCATGTTAAATGGACAGGATCCAGCGATTCCTGGGATCTATTACATATGTGGACTTAATGCTTATTACCGTCTTCCAAAGGGATGGTATGGGACATGTTATTTGGGAATAGTTTTTCCAAAGATTTACCAATTTGATGACTTAAGGAAGTTTCCTAAAATGTCTGAATTACATCATACTAGTCAGAAAAGAGAGACAGCTGCTGCTGTCGTGGGTGATATATTTGGAGCAATAATTCTTTCAGTGGGAGTTATCCTAAACTCCATAAAGATTCGAAAGTTGTCTACTATTGTGGATAACATGCTGACAAACTTCACAGGGGCTATACTCCTGATGGAGACTGAACTTGCTGCGGAGAGGGCTATGACTCTTCAAAATAGGCTTGCTTTAGACATTCTTTTAGCGAAAAGTGGCGGAGTCTGTAAGATGCTTAATGATCGCCACTGTTGTGCCTAATTAGAAGTATGCTTACTAACCTAACAAGAGATAGTGCAGATTTGAAGGAATTGAAGGAACCAGGAGTTTGGGAAAAGGTTGGAAAAGGACTTTCTAAAGTGGGAAGCTGGTTTAAAAACATTTGGAATGGGATATTGGTAAAATTAATACAGGGAATATTAATAATTTTGGCTTGTTTATTCGGACTATGGTTATTGAGTAAATGCAGTAAAAGAGTTAAAACAAAATTGGCAAAATATAAAGAGAGGAGGGAAGACAAGAAAAGGGAGAAAATGTATAGAGCAAGATATGAAAAGGCAAAACCAAAGGAGGAGATTGAAATGAGGGAATTGAGCAAATGAAAGAAAATGTTAAAGGATGGATTTGTATGATGACAAGTGTCATCAGAGAAGGGATTGTTGGAGTGTAGCTTTTATAATAAAAATTAACATGAAATGTTTGCGAATTATTCACTAGGTCTTAGTTAGCATGAGTCGGGGCCTAGCTGCCCGGTTTCATATTAAATGTGTTTTTCTAACGTGCAATGTGCTGACTTGCTGAAGGACATGAAGCCGTACTTTTCCAAAAGCTAGAAGATGTGTGTAACCGTAGTAAATCCGTTCTCATGAGACTCGACTTGCTCATGGAGACATTCTTGCCGAATGCAACAGTGTAGATTTGCAACAGGTACAAGGTCGCCTAAACTGGTTTAGACAATGGAACTACTGACTGAGCCTGAGAGACTAAAAGTTTTCACCTGACATTCTACCCGATGGAGACGTCAATCACAGGAAACAATAAACTACGTGAGAACTGTTATGGGGTGACAAACTTAATGAGGCGACAAGTGGATCATTGGATGGAGATAATGATACACCAAAACTTGTCCAATTGGAAATTAGGGGACTGTACAACAAATTTGATATAACTGTGTGACAAGAGGAGAAATCAGCATTCTAAGGAGAGAGGAGAAGCCATTCTTGCCGTTATCTAGACACTTTGTCACTCTGTCTTAAAGACTTTGTGGTTTGATTCTTCGAACCATTCTTATCTTCACTTTGCTTAGCCTGTTTTATACTTTTCCTCCTTATGAGGGAAGTGTCCCTATTGCTCGTCTTGCTGAACTTTGCTGAGTTTCCTGGCTGATGGCGAATCAACTGATGGCCTGAGGACGAAGACTGACTCTGTATGCTGACCCATTACGGAGGGTAACTATATAATGATGAAAATGTAATTGTCTGTTTGCCTTTTCT
This sequence comes from Pleurodeles waltl, assembly GCF_031143425.1. NCBI lineage: Eukaryota > Metazoa > Chordata > Amphibia > Caudata > Salamandridae > Pleurodeles > Pleurodeles waltl. The sequence continues at coordinate 876,054,968 of NC_090440.1, forward strand.
TCTAGGTACCAACTGCTATCTTTTGACAGAGACCATAGTTAGATGTTTTCTAAATTTGTGTTGCTAAATTGTTTTGCATGAAGCCCAACATGCTAATGCTAATTCAAGGTTAGTTAAGGAGTTCACTGAATGACGCAAACAGACAAATGACTGAATCTATGCTTTGTTGAATAATGCGCTAATGATACTCTGCTAAAGTTAATCCATGTTGACGTCGTGCTATGTTCTAATGTTTATGATCTTTGCTTTGATGAAGTCTTATTCGAGTTGCCATATTATGACATTGCTGATGTGTTTCCTGGTATTGAGACTAATAAACTTATTGATAGAATTGTAACTAATAGGGAATAAATATCATAAATCTTATAAAATCTTGTGTGGTTATTCATGACTGAAAAGTCATGGTGTGTTGCAACATTATTGATGTCATTGATTAACTTGTTTGACTTGCTATTGTGATTATTGAGGAGGTTATTGATCTATTGATTGACATGTTGAGTAGCTATCTCTCCTAAGGAGACTTCAATCAGGGTCAAACAGGGTCAAAAGATTCATCGGCCTAAAACGAGTCCCAGAGTGAGTAAATTATCTAGATTGGGACACGTTATCACGTTCGACCTAAAAAATAAAGGGAGAAGGCAGGAACCTGCAAGAGTGAGATAAAATGGCAAGGTGTCTGGTAGTGAATTAGAGAGGTATGTGTTGGAATCAAGACTTTCTGCCTCGGCGTTTGGTGCGCTGGTATTTATTAACATTGTGGAATACATTAAGGTTATGCATTTTATTTACGTTGACATGTCGTCTGCAGTGCCTCCACAAACATGGCCGGGAGAAACTGCCAAAACGTCTATTTCCTGCATTTTCTGGTCAGCCCTCAGCGATAGTAACTCCGCCCGTCCAGGGCAGTCTTTTAAAGGCACTAAAGTCAAAACGAATGGATTTCGACCTGAAACCGGTGGGCAAGCCTGGTGGTGGCGGGACAGAAGTGACGGGAGCTTAAGCCCTGTCGGCGAAGGGCGGAAATTCCTCACAGAAACAACTGAAAATCAGGAATCGTTCAGGTGACAATCACAAAACAACATGGAAAAAAGTGAGTGGTAAACAGCTGCAGCTTTGGAAGTAAATTTCATATCAGCGTCATTGTTAAACGGGATCAAATTCAAGTGCTGACAAGGCCAACTTGGCGTTTCATCCTTTTGAGACTGAAAGCCACATTAAGTAGTAGTTAACTCCTTTTCAACTTCCTCTACATTTCACTTTAAATAGATTGCAGTCATTGGTGCGCTCACGTGGACTAACCCATCAAATGTGTTTTTGTACTCATCAGCCAGTGAAAATGGTTCTTGCAAAATTGCATCCGTGCAGCTTAAGTCACGTGGACCATACGATTTAAGGGCCATATGTACTAAAGCATTTTCCCATAGAGACAGAATGGGTAAAATCATTTGGTACATCTGGCGCTAAGTGCCTACAAACAGTTCTGTTTGTAATGTGTGCTAAATCAAAGATGAATACAGTAATTGTAATCATGGCGATTACTCCTACAAAGCTAGGCAATGTCACTTACCACTTAAACTTGTGTGCGTTTTGTGTTTGTTTAACATTTTCTATTTAGATGTATATCTAATTCACAACCAGGTAGCGCACGCCAGTAGCCATGCTTGTGCCCCTTCTTCACAAAAACTGTTTTTCCTCAAAGCGCTTAAAACTTGGCAGCATCAGCGCAACGTTTTCTCCCTCACATGGTGCCACGAGAATGGCAGCAGGTAAACATAGTGCCTACTTAACATATTCTCACTTTTTGCTTTCCCACACTAACATTAAATGGGTGCAAGTGCTTTGGCTGTGATGAACTGTATCTGAAGACAAGTGACATACATATGATTGGAGGAATTGTGTATGCACGATACAAGAACTGACAGGTACGGATGTCCACTGCGACAGCAGTAAAGTTTCCAGGAATCTGAATCTTGGTGGACTTTAGTGATCATGTTGATGTCTAGTAATAATAGAATCGATCAAATATGTTTGTCTTGGTTGATTTAATTGAATCTCATTAAGGGGGAGGCCGACGTATTGATTAACTTGGGAGCAATTGGAAATAATATGGATTGTGATTCACAGATGAATACTCCATATATAATAGATATAGTTTAGGTGTTGTGTTTGTATTCTCAGAAGTGAGGCACTAGAACAAGGAGGAGTTTCTTGAGTTGATCAGTCTGCATTTAGAAGACTCCTGGTAGATAAAGACAAGATCCCAAACCAGTCTTTTCTGCTCTTTCGAGGTGGTGGATGTTGTATCCTTGAGGATGAGCACAGCCAGGTTTCCTTGACTACAGTAGCATTAAGGTCACACTCTTGGAGAAGGTCACATATGAAAGTTGCACCGAGACTGCTGACCTGCCGTTCAGTAAGGCAGCTTTGTTATAATGTGCATGCGATAGGCCAGTGAATTGAGAGGAGGCGGCACCTGTGAGACTGCTTGAGTAAAATGATCTCTGTGACTAGGACATCTAGCCTGGAGGCTGCTTTTTGGGATCAATGATCAGAGTATTCAGGTGTGTGGGTGGTGTTAAAGGTAATGTGCCAGGAGGAATGCTCCAAATTGTTGGGTGTGTTCAGCATGTTGGGCTCTACATGAGAAGGTGTTGGGTGAGGTGTAGCGGGGTAAACAGAGCTGTTCTTGAAGGGGAGCTCTTGTGGGGGAAAGAGAGAGCTAATGTGATTTGCAAACTTTGGGTTGGGTCATCTCATGAAGTGGATTCCGCTTCAGTTTAATGTCAAGCATTTCATTTATGGGAGAGGATAAGACATTTGTGCCCCGGTCAATAATAAGAGGTCTCAATAAGTATGAGACAGGTGATCACATTTTTATGAGAGTCGTGCCCATTGGTGATCGAGTCTCTCTGTGGAGAGTCCGTTTGTGTGCGGCTGGTGGTGTGGTAGCACAATATTGAGTTCTTAATCATCCTGCACATGTATTGACTCCACATTATCAGCTTGTACTACCTCACCAAGTGAACTAGATGTGGATTTAAACCAGTAAATATGCACCTTTCTATATTCTTACCTTGACAATGTAGTAGTAGTCGTCAGTGGTGTGGAGTTGATAAATGTGTCGGTCGATATACAGCTGTTATTGTTTTGGAGTAGCTGGCCTGGACTGAGCATTAGTTGACAGAGGGAGGCATTATCGAGAGTAGGTTGTGAATCCTGGGTGACCTGTGGGTTGGTCTAGTCTATGATACTTTGACTTATGCTAGCACTGTGCTGTCTCGTTCCATTCCACATGGGGGGGTGAATATGGGGAGATGAATGGTGAACCAGAGGTGTCATAGTGAGCAGAAATGGAAGGCACAGTATCAGTTTTAACATCTTAGCCATCACAGAAGCTTTTAGGACCTTCATGGTAACAATGATGATTGAATCTTGGCCTTTCCATTTTCATATACGGTCATGTGTAGGTAAAATGTCTGGTTGTGGTAACCAGAGATAGCAATTTTCCCCTACAGGTTTTTTTGTACATGGTGTTTGTTTTCTTTGAGGCCAGGGGTCCATTATCTAGCACCCATGCCTACCCTGAAACTACTCATACCATGGACATTGTCCTAGTGGTGGAAAGAACTGCTGCTGATTGCCATCTATTGGATAATAACATGAAGTAGTCAAAGTTTCCACAACAATTCCCACATGATCATGTTATTTTCTGCTGGATATTTCAACTGCTTTGAGGAGCTGAAGAGTTCAGCTGTAAGGCCTGGAATGTGCTGTGTTGCTGTGTCACTAGTAATACCCTTGGGGGCCATTAGCCCTGGATACCAGCCCGCTTGGGATTAATGGGGCATTCATTATGAAGACTGAGACTAAGAGCCTTGGTATAAAAAGTTTAATGCATCATTCAGGAGAGAATGCCCTTTGTAAGAAAAGAGTATGTCTGACTCGAGTTTAGGACTACAGTATTTCACTGCTTAAGGTTTTGAGGTTAAACTTCGGGGCTCAGTGTTTGTGGAATTTCAGAGTAACTTTGAACAGCCGGGAGTGGGGTATGTTCTTTGGTTAAACCTCATAGCAAACTGTTTGTATGTAAACAGCATTGTTCAGGTTGAAACTGTTTTTATGTAAAAATACCTATTGGGTCTTGTTTGCAGTTAAAAAAAACGGTTAACGTTAATAAATGAGGGAATAAATTGGATTTTTGCGGTGTTGTTAGATGCATCCCAAAATCTGATCTAATATGAGCTTATTCGGTACAGGACAGATGCAATATTCAGATGTGGGGTATCTCTCACCAAATCGAGTCAATGCAATAGATGTAACAGGAGTAAAAGTTGCACATCAGTATAACCTCATATATGGTTCAGAGCAAGTGGCGATGCAATGTCATTCTTGTTGGAAATGCAGCAGAAGGATAGGGTGACCAGGCATCCAGGATTTGCCGGGACAGTCCCGGTTTTTCACCTGTTCTCCCGGCAGAATTTCGGAATTTAGCTCATGTCCCGGTTTTTAGAGAGGATGGACTGAAAACCGTGGAAGGTCCCTTTTTATCTTTTCCAAAGCAGGGATAGTGATCAACTGTTATAAGAAAGGAATTTAATTAACAGCATAGTACTGGCTTTAAAAGTTGCATTTTATTTATGTTCTTATTGCCTCTTCTGTGATTCTATGCTAGTGAGCGCCTTCATTCTGTGCTCTTGGTTGAAGTAACATTGTAGCCCTTCCTTTAATTTTGTGGAATATCCCGGGTTTTGGCTTTAAAATTCTGGTAACCCTACGGAATTTACACAAACTACACTGATGTGCAAAATCACATTGAAGTGCAGAATCACCTCCCACAAAATGTACTATGGCCGATGGCATGACAACTACTCATTCTTATTGGTTGCTGCTTGCTTTACCAGGGTGGACTCCTCAATCATACAGTATACGCAGCTCATGTAATGGGCGCTTCTCAGTAGCTCCACAGTGGAGCCATCAGTGCATATACTGTGGCTAGTTGTACAAAGCTCACGCTACGGGCTGCCCCCGACTGTCCCGCGTGGACTCTTCAGAGCACATACCATGACTGGTTGCAAAATGCCTATTCCTATGGGCAGCTGCTTTACCACCCCTGTGCGACTTCTGGGCATAAACTACAGCTGATGCATGATTCCACCTCTCAAGGGTATCACCCTTCACCGCTTGGGTACTTCCTAGGCCCACTTATGTGTGAGCTAAATGGTATGATACAGACCATTCAAAACCAAGGATCATATTACAGAAAGTGCCTTGGGGATACACCCTTGGCATCGCCCTGCGGGTGGATGAAGTCATGTCCTGCATCCACTAAAGGGAGGTACCTTACCCACTTTTTAAACGAAGGTCGGTCTGCTTCTAGTAAAAGGCAAAGTCATGGTTTCAAACCACTGCCCTGTCTTTCACTAGTGATCTCTCCCCTGTGTAGGGGTGAAATGACAGAGGCGTGAACTGACAGAGGCATGCACTTAGCACAGCACACTATGTTGTGACTGGGCATACTGTCTTGGTCTGCACTGGGCACACCTAATTAAGGGTGTGCCACGAGCCAGACCTTGACAGGGCGCCTGGTGTGTAATTCATGCCCCGGTGGATATTCGCTTGCACGTTTCTCCTGCACCCTTGGGCTTCCTATGACACAGTCAGAGCAGTCTCCAGCATTAGACTGTTAAGGCATGCACATCTCTTAATCCAAAGGGACCAATACACTTTGAGTACATAGTACATCAATGTCTAGTCAATAAACCCCATCCATTGTCGCCCTCACGGCAATCTGCCCTCTCCTGTCCCTCACAGAATTAAGAGTTGTTGGGGGATCCATAACAGTCTGGGCTCTAAGGTATCGCTGACGTGGCTCCTATACACTACTCAGATGCTTTCTATCACCCAAAGCCGAGCATCTAACGATTAGACATTGTGTCTCTGACTCCTGTTCGCTTTAAATTAATGCTTTTGGCTTAATAACAAAAAATGACAAGAGCACACCTCTTGTCCACATGCACAACAGCAAGACCTCACCCACTCCAGACACATGCATTTCCTTTCATAACACTCCCTGAGAGTACCATGATACCAGCATGTAAATGCTCTTGTCGGGGTATGAAACACATATAAATGTAACTACAATACAGTACACACCGCAAGAGTGTGTAATCACTTTTGGTACCACAGACGATGTTTAAGAACAAAAATACATTTAGATGCAAAATCACCCTATGAACATCATACAGGAGAGAAAAAAATAGAGTCAAAATCACATTCAAGCGCAAACTCGCCCTTTGTGCATCATCAGGAGTGTGGAAATCCCCATGGTGTAAAATTTATTTAGGCACAAAATCACCTAGGTGCAAAATCAATAGGAATTCTAAGACACTGTTAGGGGCTAAAACCCACTTCCACATTTTCAATGATTTTATTCAATATTAGTCGCTACATTTTCAATGATTTTATTCAATATTAGTCACATTTCCGAGTATAACAAATACAAATATTGTGTGGCTATACATTTAATGGTGAAACCCCGTCTTGCTCATAGGGTCTATAGCTCCAGCATTAGACTACTAAGGCATGCGCATCTCTCAATCCAGAGGGATCCATACACTTAGGAGTACACAATACATCAATGTCTAGTCAATAAAACTCATCCATTGTCGCCCTCACGGCAGTCTGCCCTCTCCTGTCCCTCACAGAACTAAGAGTTGTTGGGGGGTTTCATAACAGTCTGGGCTCTAAGGTATCGCTGACGTGGCTTCTATATATTCCTTAGTCTCGAGGTGATGGGAAGTGTATTAGCATATATGTCTGATGCTTTGTTGCAATATATTAGGTCTGCTATCCAGTGGTCGGTTTTGGGCACTGGACCCTACCCCAAGAACATTGCTACCCTACGCTTTGCTAACAAGCAAGCCATTGCTGTGTACTTTCTCAATGATGTAGTCATCCTTCCCACATATCCTAACAGGGCTATTGATAGAAATGGGGACAATTCTAACTCAACCATAATCGCAGCGACCCATATTCTGGTCACTGGGGTTGTTCGTGTGCGCTTGCCGACTTTTTTTTTCCCGAATGGCACGTAATTACGCAATATGACATAATAGCATCATTTGGGGAATTTTTTGTACCAAACCTAATGTGAATTATTCAAATTTTGTCAGATTGCGTCAGCATAATGAAAATTCACCCAAGCCTAGTGTTAACTCAGTTGTAGATGGAACATAACCATGGAGGCAAAGCAGCATGCATTTGGTATTACCAGCGGTCGAAGTGCATTAAAAAAAGTATGGGAACTGTGAGGTTGCATGCAGTGTGGGTGTGGTCAGTGAGTGTGGGGGTGGGGTCAAAAGTGTGGCTCAAAAAAAGAAAACAAATATTCTGTACTTTTTTTGGTCTTTCACTGTCAGGTAGCTACATATAAAATAACACGCAGCTTAAATGAAAAATACATTTAAAAAAAGATGTTAACCATTAGGAAATGCACTGTAGAACATTATGAAACCTCCCTTAATTATCACACTGCAGAGGTCTGTGTATAACCAGAGAGCCACAGGATTAAATCTTGGTGCAGTGGAGAAACATGATGTGTATTTTTAGTGCCAAGAGTTCACAGCCTGTGACAGAAAGCACTGTAAATACGAAATTCATTATTTAAAACTTGCTTGTACACACAGTATTAGATAGACTGCTAGAAGATGCGAAAAATGTTTAAGATAAAATGGTGCTTCCAAAATATAGATTTTAGTAATAGCAATTTTTTACATTACTGTCTCTTCAACACCTCCAGGTGTGGTAACCACCATATAAATACAATCACTATTAAAAGCACGCACATACCAGCGAAGTTGTTAACTCTTTGCACTCCCAAAGGTTGGCAGTGGTTGAAAATGACACTGCTCCCCAAAATACTGTCTGTTTGTCATCACAAATCTTCAAGTGATTAGGTAAATTAAAGCCAGTACTGGTCCAAAGCATCCTTTACACTTGCAGATTAACTCATAGCACACATTTGCATTTTTTTCAGGCTGCAGGCACCCTGGCAGAAAGGCGTGTTTAGCTGTCCCTGCTTCTGTTTCACATCAGAGACACGGAATGACACTTCAACTGAAGCATCTAAACTGTCAGAATTAACCGTCCTGGAACCGTTTTTTTTTTGTTTTTTTTTTTAAAGGTAGGGAATGATGTTTCATAAATCATAAAAGTATAGGTACGTCATGCCCCTCCGATCAAACCCACTTCGGCAAATGGGTATCACCTTTATGAGCATTACCACATTTTGCGGTAAAAAAATTGTGCAAAAAACACAAGCCCTTCAAACAGAAGCGGCCCACATTCTGGTCACTCACGTTGTTCCCATGCACTTGCGCTAATTTTTTTTCAGGACTGCTGCGTAATTGTGCAACATGACATAATAGTGTAATGTGGGGGATTTGTCGTAGCAAGCCTAATGTTAATTACTCAAATTATGTGAGATTACGTTGGCATAATGGACATTCATCCAGGCCTACAGTTAACTCACTTGTAGATGCAAAATACCATAGAAGCAAACCAGTATGCATTTTGGTATCACCTTTATGAGCAATACCACATTAGGTGATAAATTACACTACAGTGCAAAATCACCATTGGTTCACCATCGCAGGAATGTGGACACACATAGGAGCACATATCACCTTTATAAACAGAAACCTATTTAGGTGCGAAATCACATTTATGTGTAAAATGAGCAGTGGCACAGCATCAATAACAGTGGCTTTGAGTAGCACCCTATTTCACCGCAAGCACACTGTGGTTCACGCGCCATGATGCACCGCATCAGGAGACACTCTTTAGGCAGAGGAACTAACCTTTCAAACAGCCAACAGCTAGAGGTGAGGATGAACAGGGGTGTAGTGTGGTCAGTAAGATTAAGGGGGGGGAGCTGCAGATTTCCCAACAAGCAAGTAGGTTAAAAAAATGATATGAGAAGCATGGATTAAGAAGCAGTAGGAAAGGAGAGGGGAACGGATTGCTGGGGTACTTAAAACCCAGTATTTTGCAAAAATGAACACTTTTAAGACCTTTAAAACAGAAACAAGTGGGTGTTTTTGCCTGTGTGTCTATGTAAAAATCCCAAATGAAATTCAACGAACGCCTCACAATAAATAACCAACTTAAAGCACCTGCATCTAACTATTTACAACAGATTACATTTTTTTGGGGGGGAGTACCCCCCCCATGATGCTACGCCCCTGATGATGAACTAGCCAGATTTCTAATGAGCCTCTCAGCCATCAGCATGTGCACCTGCTATTTGTGGAGCAGGCCCTTTTCCTCAGGACCTCAGGTTTCTCTTTTGCCCCACAAACTATGAAGACAAATTCAGAATCAGGCTGGCGGTGAAGTTTCCTGATTCTGGATCCTCCATCTCAGGTCTGGAGCTGGAACGAGGGAGCCCAGCAGAGGTCCGCAAGGTTCTGGTTCATGGCAGGGACTGCCAGGACCTCTCGCAAGGTTCCAACAAGCCCTCGCATGACATAGTGAAAGGACCCTTGATACCTAAGGCTGGACAGCAATGATGCCTTGAGTTGCCGGCGGGGAACTTGTTTTCAGGACCCACATTTCCCCAACCCGTCTCTACGGCAATGGTGAGTACTGGAGGCAGGAGAGGACTGAATGCAAGCAAGACCCAGAAGGCAACTCGTGCAATACATCTCTCAACATCCCAGTGTTCTAATTACACCTTAATTTCACTGAGTCGTCCATGAAACTGGAAACGCCACCAGAACGGAATTTTCTTCAGCCCTAGATAAAACTGTACACATAAAAAACTCTGCAGTTTTATGAAGTTGAAAAGTATTTATCCTTTTTACTAATTTTTTTTCTACCTGAAAACTAATTTTGTATCAGCATCTCATTCAAAAAGCATTTGCAATGCAATGGGTCTCGTCTTTACGTTGTAAATTCCTAACTGGGCTCTTCTTGCCACTTAAATTGAAAATGAAAAGTCAGTTGACATAAACAAGCTAATGTAAAGCGCCTTGATCGCCATGAGCACGAAGGAGAGACACAAAAGGGAAAAGAAGTTAGCTCGCAGTCAAACATATCGGCAGTCGTGCAATTATCCATGTAACAGGGTTGATGTCCAAGGCGGTAATAAAACCGCCCCAAGGAGGGACAAATGTAAAGCATTTACCAATGATAACAAAGGATTTTTGAAAAGCCAGGCCTACGAATGAGTGATAGTAATGGGCGTGCAGTGGGCATTGTTAAAAGCCCACAGACAGATTACAACAGGTCAGAGCGCTTGCACGCTCTACCTTAAAAGCAAGCAGATATGTTACAAACAACAAAGCCAATGGTGAGCAATGGACAGAATGCATTCCTAGGGAAGCTTTCAGAAGGTCCCCAAGAAGTCTTTAGTAAACCAGACAGCTGTGCTGTCTGGTAAGCTTCGACCTAATATACGCAAAGTCCAGGGATACTTTTCAAGGCAACTTCAGCTTCTAGCGCCACCTAGTCATGGTTAACATTTTCTCCCTCATTATAACCAGATCACAAATGCATAATGTGTGCCTGCTTTTGAGATATATAAATACATTTAGAAGTGACTGTGTGGAGCCCTGAAAAAAAGAGGGAGCTAAGCAGAGAGCACTGTCCTACCTTATGACACCCCATCCATATGTGCCACCTGACGTGGAGATGTGAATGAGAACAGGAAGCATCAAGATAGTGAGCAATGCAAACAGTGTGCCCAGCCACAAAGTGATAACTATGTGAATGTTTTCTAAATGAGACACTTTCTTGCACTTTTGAAGTCATGCCTAAATGAATCAGCCATAAATGGTGCATTTGGTGTGTAATCGTGCTTGCTACAACCCATTTTGAAGGAAGTGTAAAGCAGAGAAAGTCTCATACAAAAAAGTATCTTCCATGTGAAGAAAAAAATTCATGGTAATCCTAACCCTTACCTATAAATTATTTTACTTGTGTTTACATTATGGCCGTGTAGGAGCTGGGGAGGGGGTGCATGCCCAAGGAAGTATGACATCACAGTTTTCTCTGGCAAACACCTGAGCTTTTGTGACTTATATGGGAGTCAGAAATCTCTGTCCTTGTAGTTTTGTATCACATCTCCCTTACTCAATCCAGGGATTTAAATAGGTCGGGTCCTGTCGGTGCTGAGCACCAGCAGTTCTAAAAACCAGGTACTGTGGTGGGTCCCTATCAGATCTCCATTTTTACCCTCACCCTCAGGGTGGAAAAAAAACTTAACTCTGCAGCAGTACCACCCTTCACTGTAAGCCACTCCACTTTACTCCATCCTCCTCTACAACACACTACTCCACTCCCTGCCACTCCACACCACTTTATGCTACTCCACTCTACGACACTCTTTGCGACTCCACTCTACTCCACTACATGCCATCCCACTCCACAACACTCTACTGCACTTGGTCATTCTACTCTGACACTGCTCTACTCTGTGACACTACTCCACTCTATGCCTCTCCACTCTAACAATCCACTCTACAACACAGGGAAACTCAGCCATATGCTGTAATTATGCTGTAATTACTTGTATACACTTCACAGCACGTCTAGCTGAAACAAGACCACTGTATGCCTTTCTTTTCCTAAGATATGTTTTTCTTACAGTTAAGCTGCTGGCTGTTTCACTCTTGCTGATGTCTCTTCGCTCACATGAAAAAAATATTTGTAGTGTGTTTTGAGTGCTAGAATTACACATCCCAGAATTAACGCTACAGATTTTGTGTGTTCAGACACATTTTTTTTGCAGAATCAAGAAATTTGTTTACCTGAACTTCGTAACTTCGACTGCAAGAGACATTGTAGGAAAATGTTAACATAGGATGCACATGAAATCCCTTGAATAGAGCAAAATACAATAAACAATTTTTTTATTTTTTTTATTTTTTTCTACCTATCTCTGATTGATTGATTAAGAATTCAGTAGGCCTGAGTTAGGTATGGTGACAAGCTAATGATAAAGGTTATGGCCCTATTTAGTTTTTGGGGAAAATGTATGCCAGATGCCAAAGGTCTCATATGTTTATTGTGAAAAGTTACAACAAAGACAGTAAGACTGTTCAATTTATAATGGAAAGCCTTTGTTAACACCATCAAGCCTTTAAGGGTATGTTGATGTTACATAGGGTTAAAGATTGATTACAGAAATCGTGTTACATGGAATGCCACAGATTACCACAGTAGACAATGGTTTTGATGTTGGTTACCCCTTCTGACAAACAAATGGAGTTGAAGATTTGCAGTGTGAAGAGTTTTTGTTATGCCACTTTCACAGGGGTTATTTATTGTTTTGCCAACAGTAAATATGTATATATTTAAAATTCTATGACAGTGCGCCTGATGTTTGCCAACTTATGTGCAATACAGGAGGCCTTACCTCATTGTGGCGACAAACCAATGAGGAAGGCAATAGGCTTGATTGGTTTATTGACAAAAGTTATGTAAGATGCCATTAGTCTGATCTGTTTATGATGAAAAGTTACAAAAAAGGTACTATGCCCTACTTATTATGAAATGCATTTAGTAAAGCCAATAGTCCCTTAAAGGTGAATTGTTGTTACACTGTGTTGTTGGCTGAAGGCTAGGATTTTGGAATCTAAGATATTAACTCATTAAGCCAGGTTTTTAGTGTTGGCTTCTGCTAGAGATAAACCCTTTGGGGTAGAAGATTAGTACTGTTGCAACCCTTGTTAGACCTTCTTAAGTGGGACAGTGCTAGCCAGGCCCTTTTAAATAACATTAAAAACACAACACACACAGATGTTTTTTGGGCACGCTCTCTTCTGTCTGTTCAAATGCTATTCTCATTCTTCTTCCCCCATAGAATATACTGCCTGGGGCAAACAGTTAGCCTGTTTCTGCCACTGACTGTATTGCCCTGTGAGTAATGTCCGTGAGGCATTTGTCCTCATATTGCATATTGACACTGCCAGTGCTTTATTACTTGTTTGCAAACCTATGCATGTCACCTTTAGATGGTAGAATGTTTACGTTTCAGTACTTTCAATCTTTTAATGTCTGTTATATATTGTTTGCAAAAAAATAATAAACCTGCAGGCTTGACAAGACCAAACCTGTTGGCTTTGCCAGGGCTAGTTTATTGTGCAATCACATCCCACTTTAAAGAATTACTCTAGCTGGCATGAGAAGTGAGATGAAGTGGAAACGTACAGTGGAAGAGGGTACATTTTAACTTCTGTGTTTATATAGCACCTACTCAGCCTGTTTCTATAAGCACTCCCAATGCTGAAAGAAATGAAGCATAATGAAATGAGGTGAGAATCACACTAATGAATTCAGGTTGTTGGATCTTCAGGCTTTCACCTCCCAAATGTTAAAACCCACCCCTTTCCAACACCTCACAGGTTTGGTGGTGCATGATAACTGAGAACTGTAATGGTAGATGACCGGACTTATGGGGACATTTTAGATTTGAAGAATATTTAAATAATGTATTTTTTTATAATATGCATACTAACTCATATAATTTCTTCTCAGGTTAACAAGGCTTTCCATGGCATTGAAGCTCTTTGTGTTACATTTTGGTGATGAAGCCACCTTTTTCTGCAGCATAGAGCTCTTTCCACTAATGTACAGATTGAATCAGTGTGCCTCCATCTTTTATCACAAATTCCTGCACCTGATGTTCTTGGACATTCATTGGGCCTGAGTTCCAAAGGACTAGAGGATGCAGGGAATTGCCATATTCCACGTCACCACCCTACTGTTCTGGATCACCAAGGATGCATTGGGTCAGCAGTACCCATTTTTGGACCCATCTCTGTCCTGGGAAGAGAGGGTTGATGACCTCATAACACGTCTGACCCTGGATGAGATGATACTGCAGGTAAGTTGAAAATTACCTGTAAACAAAACACAGGCAAACTCACTTCTGAGTTAGAAAAAAACGTGAATTGTTTAGATGAAATTTGATATTGTAATTTATCGCCTTTAGTTAGCTTCCTTTTCTGCCCCTTTCTTTCTCTTTCACTAAAGTTTACCTACACAAAATCTTGTCTGTTGATTGAGAATTGTAGATATGTTTTAGTTTCTGGGGCAAAATTAGATATTGTTATGAAAACCTATATCTCACCAGTGACATTTACCAGAAATTAAAAAAAATGTATGTTTAATTGAAGATTCCAGGTATTTTAAACTTATCATTCACTATTAGAGATTCAGAGGTAGGAATACCACAGTGGTCATGTTCTGTCCACATCTTCACTACTTATTATTCATGCCATCAACGCCTTGCAATCCTAATCTTCCAGAGCACTTTTGTGTTTATGTACCATACAAATTGTTTCACTAAGGCATTTCTCACAGTGCCAGTATTTGTGCTTTGACAATTAAACATAAATTGCTGGAAAGGAAAAGCCAGACATTAAAAAGGATTTAATAAATAGTGAAATACTTTTCCTAAGTGATAAATTGTTGTTGGTTACAGGTGCAGTATAGCTGCCATATCCTGTAACAGGAAACAATCTGCATCAAAATGATGAAATGTACTACTTACAGGACACTAAACCCTTACGTAATGATGCAAGGGAAGTTAGTCCTACCAGACCCAGTCCATAACCCGCCAAAATACTGCTTGAGGTACAGTTTACCTACAGTAGTATTTGTTTAGCTCAAAAATATTGTGCATGTTTTTCAACTTCTGTATATAGTTTTCAAAATGCTTGCTCTATTGACCCCAGTAATTCCAACCTTTTTTGGTAATGTATAATTGCAAAACCACTGGTTAACCTCCATAGAGATGCAATTTACTACTGGCGGCAATTGTTTTGTAGCGAGGAACCTCAATGTTTTGGACAACTTGTTAATTAGCAAATCTGTTTTGAAAATGGCGACATAATACTAAACCTTTTAAAACAGTTGTCATTGTTTGTTAAAAACTTAATAGTGACTTTCAGAACTCTCCAAAAAGCTGGATGTACAGTTACTTGGAGGTTTTAAAAACGTTAGCGTTGCCAGCTAAAAATACACAAAATTATTTTGTGTAAGAAATATGGAATTCATATGCTGAATGGTTTTAAGTTGTATTTATACCCTTTTAGCTAAAAAACTCATATTTTTGAGAAAAGGTTTAGGAATAATTTTAGAATTTCTAACATGCCTTTGCATAAGTAACAAGATTTTGATCAGGCCTCCACAAAGCTCCTATCTCATTCTCCTCTTCTGCTGGCTCAACTGATTAGCATAAAAAAACAAGCATGTTTGTTTCTCTATTTTCTTAATTCCACAAATACCTATTTTCTTGTATACTTAAAGGCTTTATAAAATGACTACCTCCAAATAAAAGCACATCAAAAGAATTCACTTGATGGTGAGCAATACACACACTCTCATACACACTCTCACTCACACACAAACACACATTCTATGAAAAACCAAAGGTTAAAGTTAGTTATAGTTAGTTAGTGTGGCTAGAGAGTTGGCAACAATGTATATGAACTTGAGCGAGTTATGGTAATTATAAGGTGGTACACAAATCATAAATGTAAGTTAAATGTATAACCTTAGAATTTCTAATGTTTGTGTAGTTTAACTTTGTTTTGTATAAAAATAATACATTAAGTTTTCTTAACTATAACTAAGCTTTAATGTTTTTTTTAAAATTGAATTTGTATTTTTATTTTGTAAAAACAAAAAAAAGCACTAAGTAAATCCATGATTGTTTTCTTTTTAGATGTTTTTAGACAAAAGTATCTTAGAGATACAAACCTTTCTAATTATGTAACAGTGGTGCTTGAATGTAGACAATTTAAGCATTCATGTTCCCAAGACTGATTTATACTGAACAGGTCACATCTCGGATGGGTTTGGGTAGCTACTATTCCTAAAACAGCCATACAGATCCATGATTGAGCTGATGAGGTATACTTTCCAATTTATCTGTTATTTCTTTCAAGACGAAAAAGAGCTGTGTTGCTTTCCAATAGTCTGCGGAGACTCTGTGGTTGTTGCTGGTATTTAGGGGTATTGGGCTGTAGTTATAACCCACTTGGTGTTATTAGCCAATCACATTATGCTTTACTTCTTAATTTTACGACTTATTAAATATGTTTATTTTAAAAGGATAAAAAAGATTATTTGAGTCACCCTATATTGTATGTTGGTTGATGTTGTCATATATAATTTATTTTTTGCATTGCATAAGTACTATGATACTTCCTAGGTACTTTTGTGGTAGTACTGGCGTATGTCCTGTTTATAAAACAGCATTTCATTTGCTTAGAACACTGTCTATTGTAGGAAACAGGATGTTTACACCCTTCCATTGAGATCTTCAAAGGTGAAGGTTGTAATCTATTTTAGAGGGAAATCTTGTCCTTCCAAGCCCCCTTTGAGATTTTGGCTAAATGCAATGGCTGACTGTAGGAGGCTGGCCTGGCTTATAGTGGGTACCTGATGGTACTTACACCTTGTGCCAGGTCCAGTTATCCCTTATTAGTAGATTAGTAGTGTTCTAGCAGCTTAGGCTGACAGAGGTAGCTATAGCAGAGCAGCTTAGGCTGAACTAGGAGACATGCAAAGCTCCTACTATACCACTTATATCATATAGCACTATATCATAAGAATCACAATACTCAGAGTTACTAAAAATAAAGGTACTTTATTTTAGTGACAATGTGTCAGAAATATCTCAGAGGATATACTCCCTTAGGAGGTAAGTAAAATACACAAAATATACACACAAACCAAAATCAGGTAAGTAAACAGAAAAGTAGTGCAAACACTGTAGAATACAATACAATAGGGGCAACACAAACCATATACTAAGAAAGTGGAATCCAAACCACTTAGGGACCCCTGGCCTATTGTAGTGTGTAGTGGGTTGCTGGGAGTGTAAGAAAACACTTAGGGTGTCCAAGATACCCCACCCTAAGACCCTGAAAAGTAGGAGTAAAGTTACCCTACTTCCCCAGAAACACACTAAAGTCGTGATAGGAGATTGTGCAAAGACCACAACTGACTGTAAAGCACTGAAGACGGATTCCTGGACCTGAGGACCTGTAAAGGAAGGGGACCAAGTCCAAGAGTCACAAAACTGTCCTGGGGGGGTGGGAGCCCACTAAACCCCGGATGAAGGTGCAATATTGCTGCCTCCGGGTGGAAGAAGCTGAAGATTCTGCAACAACGGAAGACGCCAGGAACTTCTCCTTTGCAAAGAAGATGTCCCACGGCGTGCTGGAGGATGCAGAGTTGTTTCCACGCAGAAAGACATACAAACAAGCCTTGCTAGCTGCAAAGGTCGGGGTTGAAGGAAATGGGTGCTGCCCGGGCCCAGGAAGGACCAGGAGGTCGCCCCTTGGAGGAGGAGACAGAGGGGGCGCCTAGCAATACAGAGAGCCCATGCAGAGGCAGGCAGCACCCACAGAAGTATTTGAACACGCGTTCAAGAAAACTAAGCACAACGGTTGTCTCAACACTGCAAAGGATGGTCTCACAAAGCCGTTGGTCAACTCAGCGAGTTGAGCAATGCAGGAATGAGTGCTGAGGACCTGGGCTGTGCTGTGCACGAAGGATTCCTTGCAAAAGTGCACAGAAGCCCGAGCAGCTGCAGTTCACGCAGTACACAGGATTACTGTGTGGCGTGGGGAGGCTAGGACTTACCTGCTACTTTGTTGCAGTTTTGCAGGCGTACTGGAGCAGTTAGCGGTCAAACCTTGGCAGAAGTTTGAGAGGGAGATGCAGAGGAACTCTGGTGAGCTCTTGCATTCGTTATCTGAAGAGAAGCCCACAGGAGAGACCCTAAATAGCCCTCAGAGGAGGATTGGCCACCTAGTCCGGTAAGCACCTATCAGGAGGGGTCTCTGACGTCACGTGCTGATACTGGCCACTCAGAGGCCTCCGTTGTGCCCTCATACCTCTGCATTAAAGATGGCAGAGGTCTGGACACACTGGAGGAGCTCTGGGCACAACCCCTGGGGTGGTGATGGGAAGGGGAGTGGTCACTCCCCTTTCCTTTGTCCAGTTTCGCACCAGAGCAGGGGCTGGGGGATCCCTGAATTGGTGTAGACTGGCTTATGCAAGGAGGGCACCATTTGTGTCCTTCAAAGCATTTCCAGAGGCTGGGGGAGGCTACTACTGAGGTTCTGGTTAGCAGAGCCTCAGTGACACAGTTAGGCACCACACACGGAACACATTCAGGCCACAAACTATGAGCACTGGGGTCCTGGCTAGCAGGATCCCAGTGAGACATATAAAACACACTGCCATATACTCACAAACAGGCCATAAGTGGGTGTAACAAGGCTAGAAAGAGGCTACCTTTCTACACTGACCACTAAGATCCTGTAATGCTTCAAGAGGAAGAAGAATAGGTGAATTAGAGGAATATGAGGTGCAGCGAAGGAAGACCAGGATTTTTTTGTGTGGGAGTTTTTCTCCTTGCTAGCTGGAGAGAAGGTCAGTGCCAAACTGGGAACCTGCAACCTTTGCAAAAAGTTCATTTCCTGTGGCAATATCAAACAGTACCCATTTGGTATGAAGGGACTGAGGAAGCACCTACAGGTGATTCATTCAACCAAGTTTGCACAGGCCGAAACAAGGTGTCAGAGGGAGCTGGAAGAGGCCAAAGCAGGAACCCTGGCAGTGGGCAGTTCTTCAGCTACTGCAAGACCTTCAACTTCTTTGACGACGGCTTAACCTCCACCACCATCTGCTGCATCGGTCCTTCCAGCAGCACCTTCAACTTCTTCAGCTTCAACACCATCTCCAACACCACTCGCTGCGTCTGGTCCAGCATCAGTATCTGATCCTGGTACTTTGTTGCCAGTCCACCAGTGCGAAAGATTAGACAAGTTGTAGAGCAGTAGGGCAGTACTGCAACATACTGTCTCCTGTGCCATACTGTGATTTTTGAGAGAGAAAGATATCTCATCATAAACCAGGAGGGTGTCATGGCTCACCAGTGACCTCTCCAATATCCTTAATCGATTTTTTGGACATTTGTTGTCCTCCTGTTTTCTTTTAGGGTTGTTTTATGTTGGTTGGGCACATTGAACTTTGGAAAGAGAAACATCCAGACAAAAGTAAAAATAAATCTTTTTGAAGCTAACCAAATATCCTACAATATCTTGTACCAATATTAACCACATTGTTTACAGGTATTAGAAATACAACATTGTAATTATACAGAAATAAAATGTAAATTTAAGGTAAATATGTGCCTTATGGTGGCTTCATACTACTCCATAAGTTTATAATACTCTACTACAGTGATATCCAGTTGTATTTAGAGTGGAGTACACTGTTGTAGAGTGGAGTGGTATAACATGGAGTAGTGTATCCTCAAGTGGCAAATAGTGAGTGCCATAGGGAGAAGTGGCATAGAGTACAGTAGAGGATAGTGTCATAGAGTGGAGTGCATGTCGTAGCACGGACTGGCATGTCGTGGAGTGGCGGGTCATACAGTGAAGGGGAGTTGCATCTTGTAAAATGGAGTAGAGTGATGTAGACTGGTAAGGCCATAGAATGGAGTACAATGTTGTAGAGTTAAGTGTCGTAGAGTGGAGTGTCATAGGGTGGAGTGGAGTGCCATATGCTGAAGAGGCATAGAGTGGAGTGGTGTGTTGTGGAGGTCATAGAGTTGAGTAGTATGTCGTAGAATGGAGTGCCATAGAGTGGAATAGTGTGGCGTAGAATGGAGTGCCATAGAGTGGAGTAGTGTGGAGTGGCATGGAGAAACGTGTCCTAAACTGTAGTGTTTTAGAGTGTCTTAAAGTGGATTGGCATAGAGTGTAGTTGCAGTGACATGTCAAAGAGTGGAGTAGCATGTGTAGAGATGAAGCTGCTGAGGTACAGTTTTCAATTTCTCTGTAATGTCTTTGAAGAAGAAATACAGCTGTATTCCTTTCCAGTAGTCAGCAGAGCCTCTATAGTTGTTGGTGTTAGCTAGTAGTTTTTGGGTGTCTTTATAGCCCACTTTGTGTTAATAACCAATCACATAATGTTTACTTTTTCATTTTATTTCTTATCCAGTATTCTTTTGGTTTTCATTGTCAAATGGATTTTTGAATGGCTTTCTAATACTTGTGAAACTTCATTGCTGCAGTCTAGTTTATTTTCTTTCCTCTTTTTGGTCTTTGGTAGAATTGTGCTATATTAGTAGCCCAAATTGTAAGTATGTCCGTCATGGTCCTCTTTTCATAATTAAGTTGTTGATATAATATAGTTTCCTAATGGCCAATCATCTAGCTGTATATATTTGATTGTCTGCCTCTGTTGTCCCCATTCTGGTATGTAGGTGCATGTGCAAGATAGTCCACGTTTGGCTTGTTGGGCAGAGCTCCCTTTTCTGAGCCAGAGAGGATGCCAAGAAAGCAAATTTGCAAACTTATTTAGGTTTCAAAGGAGTAGAAATAACATGGATTGCCGAAAAAGGTTTGAGATGGAATTTGTTACTCCCAATACTTTCCTCTGATAGTATGTGGCCATCCCCGATTTATGGTTATCCACTGTGGTGGCAATGATATAAGACATTTAACAGGAGTTAGACTAGTAATTGAGATGAAGGAGACATTTTTCACCTTAATGTCTAGCAACACACATTTTATGTTCTCCGGTATTTATCAGACACAAAAGTGGAAGTGGTCTAGTCTAAATGCTGCTAAGTTTGAAAAGATGTGAACACATGTGAACAAGGCAGTCTCAGCATTTCTCGGAGATCATGAAATGTCTTCCATTTTTTCATTTGAATATAAAATATTCCAGTGCAGCACTGTATTGTCCAGATGGTGACCATTTTACTATGCACTGAAACAGTTTTTTTCCTTACAAACTGAAAACTTGGCTTCACAAACATATATAAATAAATATTTTTAGTTGAACAAAAAAAGAGGCTTTTTTAACAGCCACTCTATATTATGTCTAATTTAATTTTATAATACATAAAGTGTTTTTTGTATTTAATTAAGGACTGCGGTAGTACTGTGGTACTCCGTAAACTTAAAAAAATATATATATAAAACTAGTTTTCCCTACCTCTACAGAGTTTGCTACACCACCTCATTCCTTCTTCTACATGAAATCAACAGTAATAACCTCTATTTTACTTTAAATCACAGTACAAAGGCAAAGTCTGGTCTAAATCAGTAGTTCCCAACCTTTTGACTCCAGGGGTCCCCCACTGAATCATTACTGGAAGCCCCCACCCAAGTTGTATGATATAAATGTCAAACATTAAAACACAAATTTGCAAAAAATACCCAAACAAGTACACACCAAACAAATACTCGAATTGCGAAATATATTATTTTATATTGAAAAAATATGCAAAAATCGAAAAAATTTAATGGGAAGGTTGGCGCGCATCTCGGCGACTACCTTTTCAAGGTTTAGTTTTATTTACGAAAGAAAGCTGAACCCTCAGGTCAGATTCAACATTTCCCAAGCGACTTCTGTTTTTATTTTTTAGGTACATAAGATCTGAGAAAGCTTTTTCACAAAAATATGTGGTGGGGAAATGAAGTAAAAGCATAAGGGCCTCTCATCTCTCCATAGCCTCTCTATTATATGTGTAGGGTGTCAGAGCAATTTACAGGGGACTACAAGGTGTAGGATTCACATGTCTTCCACACTGGTAGGCATTTTCTAAGAGTGCTTGGTCTGGAGAATCCAAAAATCGGGAATCAGAACACAACACAATGATTAGCGTTGACTTTAATAATAAGAATGTATTTCTATGCAAACAAACCTTTTTTTAGCAGCATGAAAAGAATCTCTATGACAAAAGCAGTAACCCTCAATGCTATGCATATAAAATACTGCTCTTTGCATGCTAAACTTTCTTTGCAGCAGGCATATTTACCGTCTGCACTACTTTTGAGTCAAAACTGCCAGTGGACAAAACTCCCATCTCTCTCCAGCAGGTATATTAATCACTAGAGTAATCTTGACTCTTTTATCTTTGCCCGAAAGCTGCTCGATGTACAAGGGACTTTGCAGTGCTTTTAAAACTGCTGCAGGAAGGAAGCAATAAATATAAAAACACACACTTGTTTGTCAGAGGCCCCAGCTGGACAAGTGCCTTCCTCCTGTCCCGGGCCTGCTGACCCCCTGGGAATGTGTCATGGACCCCTGGGGGTCCATGGACCACAGTTTGGGAACCACTGGTCTAAATGATGTCATGAAATTGTATTAACCAATGATAGTGTGTTTTGTCAGCGCCAGGTACTGCTGTATACTATGAAAGCTCAGCAGTGTACAGTGTTCCAATATATCGCTGAGATTTTGTCCCTTATAACTTAAAAAAACCTTAACCACACACACACCCACACACATTATAGTTAGGCCCACATTTTAAATGCACAAAACTATAGAAATGTACCTGTTATAGTTAGATTTATCTTAACTTATGGCACGAGTTATAGTTACTTAACTATAATTCACGCCCCCGCCATGCACAGTTTTTTGTTTTTTTTGTTTGTCAAAAAGATTACTGCAAATATTACATTGATTTTATCAAAGATGTCACAAGTACCGTAATTTGTGGGGTAATTAGTAGTGCATGGCGAGGGTGTGAGTTATAGTTACTTTACGGCGTGAGTAATAGTTATTTGAGATAACTCTAACTATAACAGATGAATTTCTATGGTTTTGTACGTTGTCACTAGGTAGTTAGTTAGGACATTGGAAAAGCGTTTTTTGACTTGCCTATATCTTTGACGCCAGTTGATGAATCTTCACGAACTTTTCCAACAAAATTCAACGTTCACCTCAGCTGCTGTCTGGAAAGTTTCGGGGTGATCTGTCAAGCAAGGGCCGAGAAAAAAGGGTGGTCCTAAAACAAGCTTTTCCCATGTTAATTTCAATAGGGATTTTGAACACGACTACAGTCTGAACCACTTGACAGATTTACAACAAATTTGGCAGAAAGCTATCTCTTCGTCCAGAAAGAACCCTTATTGTGATTTAGTTTGAATCTGTTCAGTAGTTTTGTATATCTAGGGATGCAAAAGCTCAGCAAACTTGTGCAGAGATCTGATTGGTTGCCAACACTTCAACCAGGAAGTGGTGGCACCTATTTTGAGACTCTGCTTCAGCAACAACAAAAATGAGAAGGGAGTAGGGTAGTGTTATTCTACCCCTCTAGCCTTGGTGCAGGGCTTCGTCAGGGATATTTTGAATAAAGGTTTGTCATTTTGCCATGAGATTCATTTTGATTATGTTGATACTCGGATTGACATCTATAAATATGTGAGGAAATTGAAACTACTCAAATTTCATGCGCAGCAAAGCAAAAAGGTAACCTCTAACATGATCAGTCAGATGATTGAAGAACCGGAAGAAATCCAATTGAGGATTGATCAAGCCACGGACCTAAAAACCTTATTTGACTTATCTCTTAACTTACAGGATGAAGTTTACACAGAAAAGGAAATTTTACAACAATTAGACATTGATACTAAAGTTCACAAACCTTCTGGATTAAAAGAGAAATCTAAGTTCTGTCCAATACTGTCGCCTGGAAATAAAGTGGATCTATTTTCGGAACTTGTGCTGGAGGACATTGAACGGTTGTGCAATAAAAGACATACGAGTCACTCTGAAAATTTGACCAAGAGGGAACGATTAGCATTGAGAAGCTTGATTTCAAATAACCAGATAATAATAAAATCAGCGGACAAGGGAGGCAATATTGTGATTCTCAACTCATCTGATTATATGGAAGAAGTTTACAGGCAATTGAATAATCCACATGATTATAAGAAATTGATAAAAAAATCCTTTAAAGAGTATGACTATGAAGTTGCACTCTAAACTGGATGAATCGCATCAACAACGATTACTTAATCATGAGGAATATATCTATTTGAAAAAAGAAAATCCAACCTTACCGACAATTTTTTTTTTACCGAAGATCCATAAATCATTAATATCACCACCAGGAAGACCTATTGTATCAGCATGTGATTCATTATTTGAAAGGTTGTCGGATTATGTTGACATTTATCTTGCCCTTATGGTTAGAACACTGAGTTCATATATTAAGGACTCTGGAGATTTACTAAAGATTTTGTTGGACTTGGATTGGCATGAAGATTATTTATTGGTTACAATAGAAGTAGTCTCCCTTTACACATCTATAAATCATGAAGTAGGATTAAAAGCAGTTGAATATTTTTTAAAACAATCTAACATTTCAGAATTAGAACACTCTAACATGCTGCTAGCCATGATTGACATGTGCTTAAAGAATAACATTTTTATGTTTAATCATGAGTTTTTTCATCAATTGTGTGGTACCGCCATGGGCATTTCTCTTTCCCCAAACTATGCCAACTTGGTGATGGGTTGGTGGGA